>NC_063452.1:54155376-55456737 GCF_020379485.1 Brassica napus | reverse complement strand
TAAGATAAATCAGAAGTGTACCTATATTTATGGAATATGTTATATATTTGTATTTAATAGCAAATATTTTACAAAATATCTATACTATTATTTGAGAAGTGATTTTGCTTACTTGTCATCTTCTACATGATTTAGGTAATTTTGATTATTTGTCATTGTTTATTGTTTATTTGTCTTATTTCCATATTTTAGGAAATATACTTATTTTTATGGTTTTAATAATTTTAATTGTTTTAGTTGTAATAATTTTAAATTATTTATTTATTTTTCATATTCTTAATAATTTTAATTGATAATTTATTATTTGTAATAAATATTTTAGGTGATAATTTAGTTTTGTTTACTTATTATGTTCTCTATGATTTTAAGATATTTTGCTTATATTTTATGCTTTATTATTTTAAAAAATATTTGTCATATTTCATGATTTAGCTAGGTGAGTCATATTTTAATAAATATTTTTAAATTGTTAGTACTAAATTTGTTTTTGAATTAATTAATAAATATTCACATTATATTTAGGGATAATTATTATTAACGAATATTAGTAAATTTTAGCAATAATTTTATAGTTTTTCATCTTGTGTTTACTTTAGTTATATAAAATCGTTTAATGTTTGTATTAATTATTTTTAAAGGATGTTTGCTTCTATTTTATATCATCATCATCTTTCCAATCAAAAATATGAGTACAAAGAATACAATATTTAGCCGTTAAAACTTTTTATTTAAAAAAATAGTTTTTATCAAACATATATAATTATTACTTTTAGTTTATAAAATTTTAGTTAAATACAAATATGCTTTTAATCATTGTAGATTTTGTTAAGGTGTCACTATGAACTCCGATAAAAAGAAATTCATATAAGATGTAATTAGATATTTGACGAAGAAGGGATTGATTTCATAGGTTTTATAGATTTATCTTTTATGTTATTTTACAATATTAATAAAAATTTATTATAATATTATGATGATGATAGTTTTACATGTGTGGTTTGGTGATAGTATCATTGTAGATTTTGTTAATATGTGTCACTATGAACTCTAGTAAAAGGAAATTCATATAAATGCAATTAGATTTTTGACGAAGACGGGATTGATTTCATAGGTTTTGTAGATTTATCTTTTATGTTATTTACGGTATTAATAAAATTTTATTATACTATTATGATGATGATACTTTTACATGTGTGGTTTGGTGATAGAATAAATGAACGATTTTGTAAGTATCAAACCATTATCTATGTTAAGTTGTAACAAATAAAGTAAATTATATCTTCTGCTTAATTTAATATTTGAAATTAATTAAATAAATTAGATTAAAATTTAAAATTATGTTAAAATTTAAATTACTTGGGTATATATTAGTCCGCACAAGTGTGCGGACCGTCATCTAGTTAAGATAGTAAATACGAACTTAATTGTCAATATTCTTAATAATTTTCTCTTTTAGATAGTTAATTTCTTTTAGTAAATTAGATATTTATAATGAGTGTATATATATTTAAAACAATGATAGATTTATTATTAGTAGAATAAATTTCTTTTACGTCTTAATATCTTCCTGTGGTTTAGTTTTTAAAGATTTACACAGGAATCCTTAATGGTAAACCCATTAATGTTTCAGTTTTCATATCTAACTATATTAATTTTTAAACTATTTAAAGTTGTTATAACAAGTTTTCATATCTATATCATGTTACATTAGGTTATTTTTATATTGTAGGATTTTTTTTTACAGAGTAAAGTTTTCATTATAGTGGTCAAACTTTATAGCTAGGCATGGGCGTTCGGGTACCCGTTGGTGTTCGGATCGGATTTTTCGGGTTTTCGGGTTTTCGGGTTTACGCCCCTAGGTCCCGTACTAAAATATTATTAGTACGGGTCGGGTTCGGATAATAGCACTTCGGGTTCGGTTCAAAATTGTATTGCGTCTTAAAACCCATAAAGTAATCATATATCGTACGGATTCGGGTTATATCGGTTCGGTTCGGATATAATCATAGTAAAAAAAACAAAAAAAATGAAGCAAAATATAAAAAAACATATAAATTAAATAAAAACTAATCTATCACACATAAAATTGATAAAATAACAATAAAATGTTAAATCAAGTATGAAAACGAACATTATTTGTAAACAATATGTATTGCCTTAAAGAGAGTAAACTTTTTATTTCAATGAGCAAATTATAAAATACTTATTTATAACTAATTGTGTACTTCAATTATTTATTACAATATTAATATTTATTATTATATATCACATTACCACAAATATTTATTTTAATAATTGAAATACTTATATATATTTCAAAATATTTATATTAACTATTAATTTCGGATTTTTCGGGTTACCCGTTCGGGTTCGGCTAATAACACTTCGGGTTCGGATATTTTTTGTACCATCTTACAAGACCCGTTCGGGTAGTTTTACATTTCGGGTCGGATAACGGGTCGGGTTTTTTGGTTCGGGTTCGGTTCGGATTCGGGTTATGGATTTTATGCCCATGCCTATTTATTGCTTTCAGAATCTGTTAAGACAAGTTATGTTATAGCTTTTAAAGTTTAATATACAAACATATTTACAAGATACGAGAAGGTTACTCAATTGACGGAGATAATAGGGATGAACCTAAATGAAACAGGTCAAAATGAAGCAAAATTTATATTGAGGGTAATTCCTTAACGGAGCGGGTTAAATGAGCATGTTTTCTTTTTATAACATTCATAACAAAATATTTAATGTGTTTTTATTCAAAGCGCGGATCAAAATATATTGAATCTTGAAATTTAAAGCATATCTCTGGTAACAGCATCAACAAATACAACAAACCATGTTTTCACAATTTACAAAAGGCTTGAAGTTACAAAGGGAACCACAACAAAGTGTTTGATAAATTTTTCACAGGCGATTCTAGTCTTAGTGAGATTTTTTGATAAGATACATATATATATATATATATATATATATATATATATATAGTGAGATTTGTCAATCAAAAAATTGTTTCAATATATTTCCTAGATTTATTCTTTCTTTATAATCTATATTTAATATTAAAATATTTATAGTGTGATTTATCTTATCAAAAATCAATTGTAATCAACTCACGGAACGCCATTTTTCCTAATATCATGTATTTAATATTTAAATATTTATAAAAAAAAAATTTAATTAAATATTTGGGAGTAAGCTACTCCCCAAATATTCTCCTTATTATTATTTAAATATATATTTGTTAACAAGAAATTCTATAAACAATCTTAACTTATTATATTTTTTTAATTAACTAGAGAATATTTTATTCCTTAACATATTGTGAGAGTGATAATACGAATGAGATTGAGAGAGTGAATGTAAGTGAGAGAGGTTTTGAGATTGATCAATATTACGTGAATCAAAATCATCCAAGAAATATAAAAATAATAGATTTACCAGAAAATATTCTCCGCTTTACATTATAAATCTTTAGTCTTAATCACTAGATCAAGACTGGGGATTTATAATGTAAAGATTAGACCTAGTAAAAATTGGATTAAGGTAAATGCTCAGAGTTTGGAGTAATTTAGTCATTTTATTTTTAGTTAATGCTAATTTTATTAATTGTGTACTAATTTTGTCATAATGTATTTTTTTTTATATCTAAGTCATATTGCTTAGGGGTGTTCAATCCGGATATCGGTTCGGTTTCGGTTCGGTTTTTTCGGTTTTTCGGTATTTCGGTTAGTAAAATATAACTACATTCTAAATCCATATTTACTTCGGTTCGGTTCGGTTTATATACCGTCGGTTTTCGGTTTATTCGGTTTTATACCAAAAAACATAATTCTTTATTTTGGGATCATATTATATGAATTTTAGAGTCTTGTTGTCAACACATTCGTTTATTAAAAAAATATTATAAGTTTAAATAAAAGAACAAAAATAAAAAATGTTTCTATCATCTAATAAAATAATCAAATCTATAATTAAAATCAAAGCTCAAAATTTTGATAATAAAATAAAAAAAACAAAAAATAAAACAGAAGCACGAAACACGAAGCACAAAAAATAAGTTATTATATTCTTTCATATTTAGCGTTCATCAAGTCATGTTTCTTCTATTAAACCGAAACTCTATTCGTTATAGATAAAAAAAATTGTGAAGAATTTCTACTAATTGTTATCATCAAATTTATAATTTTATTTCAATTTAGTCAATGCTAAATTAAAGCAAAAAGATCAAAAGAAGACTAAGAAAATAAGAAGCATGTTTGCGATGAATTGTTATTTAATTATAGTTCAAGTGTTTTACAAATCAGAACTATTTTATTACTGTAAAAAATATGGTAATAGTTATTAGCAAAAAAATTAACTTATGATTTTCATACGTTGTTATAAAATATATACATATTTACATGTTTCTATTTTTTATCGGTTTTATTCGGTTTATTCGGTTTTATCGGTTATATACCGAACCATATCCAAATCCTACGGTTTTTTAAAAATCATATCCATTCGGTTTGTATGGTATATACCAAATCCAAACCATATTATCTATTTCGGTTTGGTTCGGTTCGGTACGGTTCGATTTTGCCATATTGAACAGTCCTAATATTGCTATATCTAAAATGTTAATACATCTACTCCTCTATCTTATGAAATTATTTTACAGTGCCGATTGACATTCGATAATTAATTATTTTATTAATTGGTTCAGTTTCATTAGTTATCACATTTTTACTAATAAAGTAATAATATGACAGTGATTATTGAAGGATACCCATATAATCACATGAATCCAAATATGTATGATAATTGTCCGGTTAGTCTCGATCACCAACCGGAGCAGCAAGAACCACCACCAAAACACTCTCCGGAGAGAGAGAGAGAGAGAGAGAGAGAGAGAGAGAGAGAGAGAGAGAGAGAGAGAGAGAGAGAGAGAGAGAAGAGAGAGAGAGAGTAGAGGAGAGAGGAGATAGAGAGAGAGAGAGAGAGAGAGAGAGAGAGAGAGAGAGAGAGAGAGCTCGAGAGAGAGAGAGAGAGGATCTCTCTCTCTCTAGAGAGAGAGAGAGATCTCTCTCTCGAGGAGAGAGAGAAGAGAGAGATCTCCTCTCTCTCTCTCGAGGAGGAGAGAGAGAGAGTGTGTGTGTGTGTGTGTGTCTTGGTATATAGTAATCAAAGATATTCTTTATATTTGCTTGAACCGGTTTATAGGTTTGATGTGTGAGCTGCTCTGGTCCAATCCCCAGACCGCTCTTGGAAGGGCCCCAAGCAAAAGAGGTTCTGGAATTAAATTTGGGGAAGACGTAACTTGGAAGTTCCTCACATATAATCATTTGGATTTGATCGTAATATCTCATGAGGTGAAAGATGAAGGGTTTGAGTTTACTCACAATGACCAACTTATCACAGTATTCTCTGCTCCCAACTATTGTAATATTGTAAAAGTCAAAACTTTTTTTCTCTCTCTCTGCCATTCTGGCTCTTACTTTGCTAAGTCACACAACCGTTTTACAGTTTGGCAATGATGGAGCTTACATTCGGTTTACAGCTCCAGCACTGATTCCGAAGATTACTCGTTTCAAAGCAGTGGTAAGTTTATATCTTATTTTTATTTTTGCTTCTAGACTAATCTTGACAATTGGTGAATGTATAGGATCATCCAAGTGTAGATGCATGGTGATAAGCAATGAAATCCTTTCCTTTTTCTTTTGTGTTTTGGTCGGAAACTTGAATTTTTTCTTGTCATGTATAACCGAAATGACAAACATGCTTGGCTTGCCTGCCTCATTAGAACCTGTTAAAACTTGAATTATCTTCTTGGGATCTGTTGTGGTTGGTGTTTAGGGTTTTGAGAGAGAGAGAGAGAGAGAGTAGGATAGATCAGTGTAGATGATAGATCAGTCTTTTCCACAGCTGCTTTTACCCCGCGTTTGGAGCTTGTCATCATTATGCTCTTTGTCATTAACTGTCATGTAGCAGTAAAAAAGTGTCTTCTCCACCACTCTCAGTCTCTTTTTACTTTTTCTCCAAGATTCTCTTTTTTTTTTTGGAGTTTGGTTTTTAGTTTTTAGTTTTTAGTTTTCAATTTTTGGATTTTGGTTTTTAATTTTGTAGTAGTTTTTAGACAAAAAAAATTCAACGTACTAACTTTTTAAAATGAAAACAAAAAGAGAGACTGAGAGTGGCTTGGAGGAGAGACTCTTTAATGCTGCTACATGACAAAGAGCAGACCGAACTGTGTAGGGGATTTAAGCATAGCAAAGACTGATCTACCCTTTCATCTATCCGCTACAGTATTATTTAAACTTGAACTTATTATTAATACGACTGACCATTAATTGAAAAGAGTTGTTTGTTTTCTCATAACTTTAAGTGCTTGGTGTTGTCAAATATTTCCTTCATGCAAGTCTTGTTAAAACTCGTTTTCCACGGAACATGCTATATCTTATATTAGATAACTAAATGTTCCCTGGTTCAATCCTCACCACCAAAGTAGACTGTCGCCGTTCAAGTTTTCTATTGCAAGTAGTTGTCTCATGCATGTATATGGCAAAGATCTAAGAATATGTTCAATCTTTTAAATATACATCAATTCAAACTTTGAATTGTTTCAAATATACATCAATTCAAACTTTTATTTAAAAATTAAGAAACAGTTTCTTATATTTTCTTAAGAACTCCGTCCTAAGAAACCTTGGATAATGATGCTCTGAGAGATTAAGCGGCGGAAGAGAGACTTTTTTATTGGGCTCCATGACAAAGAGCAGAACGAACATAGTGCGGGATAAAAACAGCTAGGGAAAAGTCTGATCTATCCTCTAACAGTATTATTTACACAAAGCTGGAAATTCATCATAAAACAAACAACAAACAATGCATGTAAACTTTATCTTATAATAATACTATTTTAAACACCTAGAATCGGAAAAGGTTTATCCTTATTTCAACATAAAAAGACATCGAGATAGACATGACTGTCCTTATGTTCCCATGGAACTAATCTTCCACGATGAACTTTTTTATATCATCTTTCCACATCAAATGCTCTGGTTCTTCAGTCTTCTTCCTTCCTAACCCTTTCACTCCAACCTTCTTTTCTTCCAATGTCTTTGTGTCCTCTGGTGGGCTTGCGAAGCCAAACAAACTGTTACTATAGCCATAGCTGGTTCCATCATCAACAACATCACTCGAGCTCGCCACATGCATTGGGCTCAGTTTATCGAAATGCTCCAGGATGAACAATATACAAGCTTGCCTCAGCGACATTGCGTGGAATGCTTCTGAGAGATCGTACATTCCTCATACGTTTTCCAATGTTATATCCTTTCGTTCATACGCAACCCGCAAAGTTATGCATACATCACTTTGCATTGCAATTATTCTGGTTCACCTTAGCAATTGTGTATTCACAGAGCCGCTTTAGTCCCTCCAAGAGATACCGATCCGCTGATCTTAGAAGATCTTGTGCTATCTCAATTGTTGTGTCGATGGATCCACTGTATATAAACCTGACCATCACATTCCAAGTATTAGTCATTTACATGTATAATTAAGATTTCTCAGAGTCTAGAAGCCTGTAGTAGAAGCTCGTCGTCATACCTCATCATTAACTAAAAAACCTCCCATTTGATATTAGGAATCTCAATATCCCTAGCGTCCTTTTCATGTGGTATAAATGAGATAATTCAATTTGCGAGAGAGAGAGAGATTTGATAGTGCATTTTCATTGAAACAATCAGCCTAATGTTTTCTAATGTCTATATAATGCAATAATATTATGATTGTAGTTTTGTTTACATTGTGTTATATATGACCGTCTTAATAATACATAGCAGCTTAAGATCCGCGCGCGGAAAGAATGTTACATATAAAACTATTTTTTATCCATTATTATTTATTTGTATTCATTTATGTATTATGTATATAATTAAATTAGAGTAAATACATAAATCAAAACAACACATCTTGTTTATTTACGATATTTTTTTGGTAAATAAAACAAAACTATCATTTTGTTTATTTTATATGGTATATAACTAAATATCAATGACATGAACATAGATATATAATATATTTTAATATAAATATTTATTATTGAGAATTCATACTCATATGATAAATACAAAATTTCTAATGTGCGATTTTTAATGCAAATTTCAAAATTAAAATATTAAAGTTTCAATACTTTTTCAATACAAATTAGAAATTATAATATTTAAGTATTTTTCTATGTTATATAGTTTAATTTTAAACTATATTAATATATAATACGAATGTCTAGTAAATGAGACTTCATATTCATACGATTTATGATCATTTGTATCATGTTATTACCAAAAAAAGTTAAACCATTGATCACAAAATTTTAGTGTGAGACCTTTAATGTTTTTAATAATTTATAGTCATTTTAAAAATTCAAAATATAATATATAAGAAAAAAATTAATTTTTATTTTATATGATTAATGTGGTTGTTTAATATCTTTTAATAATGTAAAATTAAACAAAAAAGAGCTAATATACAAAAATTATTATCAAATATTTATTATTCATAATCATTAATTGTCATATATATGTTAAGCAATTCTGTAGCTTTTATTTAAGGAAAGTGCGAGAATATTCTTTTGTACACTATTTATAAATATAATAGTTAGTTTAATAAAAAGTATAATATAAGTTAAGATGAACCAACCTATCTTTCTAAGAATTCTGAATTTCATTCTCATGCTGATACGTGGATACAAAACAATGTTGTAATGTTTTTCAGTTAATATATAAGGGATAAACATGCATAAATAATTACAACATATATGATATGTTAACATAAGAAAATATAAATCATAGAAAATAACTATTAATTTAAGAAAATGTCTGCGCGTGCGATGCGTTCATCAAAATAACATTAGAAGAATTTATCAGTAATTACAGCGAGTCGGTTCTAATATTTCAAACAAACAATTTTGTACCGGAAGCACCGTAACCTACTGGTCAAGGTTTAAAGGCTTCTGCATCCAGGTCTGGTGTTCAAATCCCAAACTATGTAATTTATTACAGATTACATAAAATCCATGTTTAAAGTCTCGGAAAAAACGAATTTTTAAACAATTATGCAGACTACGGAAAAAATCTTACAATGGATCTTCAACATGGTGCAAGTAAAATCTGGACAGACGTGGATCTTCATAGGACGGCTCAGGTGATGCGGTTAGGCGTAGATCTTCATAAGGCAGGTAATATTGTCGGTTGTCGAATCGTCTATGTAATCTTTTTCATATCATAATTGTAAGATCATAATAAATCAGCGTTAAAAACAAAAAATCAATTATGTATAGCTTGATCGATGCTACTGTTAAAAACAATTTATGTTTATTGTTTTCACGGTACTAAAAACATGGTAGTCCATTGTTATGATCTGTTGATCTGATCTCTTTCTATATATACCGAGATTTGTCAATCAAAAAATTGTTTCAAAAAATTGTTTCATAAATTTGTAATGTAAATAATAAAGTCGTAGGCTCTGACTGGTGACCATTTAAGAAACACTAGGAACAAATAGAAAATGAGCGAAAATGAATAAAATAAAAAGAATGGGTGGGAATGATTGTTCCTCCTCAAAAATAATGAAAAATAATTTTGCTTTATGATTCTCTACAAAAAAAAAAAAGAACGATAAGAAATAGAAATGAAAATTAATTCCTTATGAATGATGTAATTTTATGGAAACTATAAGGAATTGAATGTTCCTTCTCATTTTTTTGGTCACCATATAAATAAATTTTATCATACTACTGTAAAATTATATGTATCAACAATGTTTCATAAAAATGAATAATGAAGCTTTAAAACAGAGAACTCTTGTTTCCTATGAATCTATAACTAGAAATCCTCTTGTTTCCTTTGAATCTATAACTAGAAATCCGCCAAATCGAACCAAAATTTCTGGAAATCCCCCAAATCGAACCAAAATTTCCAGTTAGGAGTTTCGTTGATTTTTCTAAAATAATTCGGATTTCGGTTCGTTTGGCAATTAGTTACATCAGTTTGCTTTAAAAAAGAATTATAATCAAACCATACGAAAACTCCAAACAGAACAGAAATATTCAATTTTTGAACCACAATAGCTAACCTAACCGAACTTATCCAAAATTTAAATAAAATTAAATAAAATATAGCCAAAATCAAAACTTCTATAGAACTTTCAAAATTCAAATTAACCAAATACCGAACCAAATTTTATTTCAGGTTAATTCAGTAAAATTTATGTTGAACCGAAGTATCCCAACCGGCAGTAATGGAGAACAAACAAAAACAACATCATCAAATACATCAGAATCAGACCATGTTTTTTTCACAATTTACAAAATGCTTGAAGATACTCTTTTACAAAAGGAACCACAACAAAGTGTTGATAAATTATTCACAGGCGATTCTAGTCTCAAAGCTGCTCAAGCAAATGGCAAAGGCCTGGAAAGCTGAGATTGGGTATCCATAATCCATAGTGAACATATCTTTCCCAACTTTCCCAAACTGCAGTATTATCCGCTCGTTCTGCCTCTCCGGTGACAACCCCTCGCCACCGCCAACACCGCTGCTAGCTGCCGCAGCCACTAGTTGAAAGTTCTTAACTGAAGCCACTGTGACGCGGCCGTGGAAGTTCAAGCACCAGCAACGTAGCTGCTCATGCCACCGTGGTGTCTTGTTGCTCAGCACTAACGGTGTCTCTTTCAGGTGGCTTAACTCGCCGCTGCTGCTGCTGCGTGATGGTTTCGATTGAGACCTGGAAAAAGTTGACTGAGAACCACCGAGGTAAGGAAACTCTGATGGCTCTGAAGATGATACTCCTCGAGGTTGCTCCATTGCACTTGTAGGTATTGTATCCATCACGCATTGCATCTTCCTTGGTCCCCTAATTAATACCACCATCACAAAAAAAGTTTAACAAATCAGATTTCTAAAAGTTGCTAAAATTATAGAAATCTGAAAACTCATTTACCTGGAGCCTAAGACATTCAACTCGTATGTGATATGAGAGACCGGGAAGCTTCCAAGGGGAACTTTCGCTGAAGCTTTTGCGGGATTATAAGATCGGTTCTTTCTCAGCCTTGCGGGTCCAGTTGACGTTGACGACGGCAGCATGTTTCCGTCGAAGACTGTGAATTTAGTTCCTAGGAAGTTCGATCTGCCACATGTTTAGACAGAGCAACATATCAAAACCAGCAAAGCACCTTTAACGGAACTGTTTTTAGTTTACTAGAACATGTTAAACACTTGTAATCCATCAAAGCGAAGTTTAAAAAGCTAATAATCGGATAAAACTCATAGTAGATTAATGAACATGATCATATATAGACGCACCTGACTTTGCCAACATAAGCTTGGCTTCTCCTCGACATATCATCAGAGCGCAAAGAAACAATATAATCAGTGCAAGTGGTGTGCTTTAACTTACTCGCAGCAAGAAGAAACTTCCCCTCATCAGTTAATGCTGCAAGGACATGCGAATCAAACAACTTCAGAATCCAAGACACGAGGAAAGGAATCAGACTCTCAAAGTAGATATCTTTTGTCCACTCTCTTGTCTGTTGGATTAAAGAGATGAAGATGCTCACAGTTGGTTAATCCGAGATACAAATGGTATGATTGCGTAGCTCGGTTACGTTTGATGAAGCACTGAATCAGAGACTCCCTTGGACCAGGCTACAAAAAAACAAACACACCAAACAAAGCAACAATCTTTTATCAAACACCAACAAAGCAAACGCAGCCCATAAACCAGGAGCCACTCTGCGTTTCAGAGCAAACGCTTTTGCTGACTTTCACTAGAATTTGAAAACCCATCAATAAAAATCGAAACTTTGTTACTAATTCAATCAAAACAGAGATGCTACATAGATAGTGATTGGTGATAAGGAGAGAACCTGCTTGAGGGAGATGGGGAAAGTCAATTTAGAAGAGATCTCAGGGACGCCGACGGTTTCGTTCATAAGCAGCCGCCATCCGCGGCAGACTCCGGCACAAGCCACCACGCTGCGTCGCGACGGCCAATTGCCACCGTCGGCAGCCTCGACCCTGATGAGAATCTCCCTCAAAAGCTCCTCTGGGATGTCTGACCAGCGATTAGTTTCAGATGAGGCGGGGGGAGTCGAGTCGGCGGCGGAGGCGAGGTCGTGCACCACACGATGCGACCTCGAGCGCATCTCAAGGATTAAGCTTCGTAAGGTCATGCGACCTCAGGGGTTGGGTTGTATATATATAAAGGGATTGATCTTTGATCCGTTGTGGTGGTTTTGGGTTTATGGATTCGGAGAGAGAATGATTGAGAGAGGTTTTAGGTAGAAGAATGGAGAAGAAGAAAGTGGTGGTGGTGTTGGTGTTGTTGAGAGACACCAAGCTGATTATTTTCATACAATTATTGACGATTATTTTACTTACTTCGATTTTGGTAATTAGATAATATTATATATGGGTTGGCGAAAAGAAAAAGGGTACATTTACAAAAGAAAAATACAAAAGATCAACTAAAAAATTATATAATTTTGTATTTCTTTTGCGGACAAATCTCCAAAATAGCATCTTTCTAGGTTTATATCACAAAAATAGTAAAAACTAAAATGACCAAAATAGTATTTTATCTTTTGAAAATTTTAATTTTTTTAATTTTTCAAAATTTGAAATCTTATCTCAAAATCCGACTCTTCAACTCTAAACTCTAAACTCTCTCAAACTCTAAACCCTAAACTCTAAACTCTAAACCCTAAATCTTAAATCACACCCCTTAACTCTAAATCCTAAACTCTAAACCCTAAACTCTAAACCCTAAATCTTAAACCCCACCCCTTGACTCTAAATCATAATATCTAAATTAATTTATCATTGGAGTATAAGTGTATATTTATCTCTTATTATAAAACATTAAGTGCTATTTTGGTCATTTTTATTCTTAAAGGTTATATTTGTGACAAAAAATTTTAGTGCTATTCTAGTCATTTTCTTTTCTTTTGTTGAGTAATTTTTTATTTTATTTTGTGTTGTTTTATTTATCGATATTTTGACATCGAATTAAACATCAATCATCTTCAGAAATTCATAGGTTGATATAAACAACTTTTGTACTTTTGTTTTACATAGCACCATTCATGCGTTCTGTTAATTTGATCTGTTCCAAACTATTTTCTTATAAAAGAAGTGTAGAAAGCGTGAGTATTTTATCACATTTAAATATTATGCTACCATAAGGAAAAATACAATTTTGGTTGTTAAGAAAATGATAAAACCGATGGTGGCTGAGAAATCGGTGGTTTGGATAAGATTCCGGTTTATTAATATGAGAAATAATAATAATAATAATAAAAAATTCAAATGTCGACAACATTTATAAAATGTTTTTTTTCTTTGTAAATTCAACCAACTACATTTTTTGTCGACATTCAAATAACTACATAATATCTTCAGATGACATATAACTCGTAACAAAATATTAGTTTATAAACTATATATCTAATAATATCCTTGTAAAATACCATTAAGAAAAAGGGTGTAAACATGTTTTGTATTCAGTTATTTCATATTTTAAAGCCAGCGAAGCTTCATGGGCTACACAAAAGAGCATTATATGAGGTATATGGACCCACTCAAAAATATCTAACCATCGCTCTTAATATATAGTAATGGGGCATGCTCTCTATTTCATTTGGTCCCTTTCTATTTATTTACAATCATTTTGTTTCGTTCAAAATAGAATTTTTTAGAAGTAAATTTTTTAAAAAGTCAAAACAAATCGAAGGCTTTTATAGTTCATAGACTGGACTTTTGAATGGAAGATATACGTCGTCTTACCCAACGAATAAGACATTCTTTAAACAAAATTAAGCCAAAACAGAAACTTTTTAGTATAATACCGTATGTTTCTAATACAACATGCATGCATGTATGGATTTATAATTACTATATTCTGAAAATATATTATTACGTATGCGTGCTTTCGTTCTTAGTTGAAAGTATGTTCTAATTACATGTCGAAAGCCAGTTCCAAAAAAAAGTTTTAATCACATGTAACTCGAGATGAAACTATTACATTTGTGTTTCTAAAAAAAACTAGTAGAGTCAATTAGCTAAAAAACCACATGGAAATTAGGTAAAATACTTTTTCAAAAAAAAAAAAAAAATTAGGTAAAATACACATGATCATGTGAAAAGTTGTGTGTCTATCAACAAAAATACCAAGGTGTGAAATTTAGGGTATTGAGTTAACTATGGGAAAAGTTGTGTATATGAGATGCAATTTTACAAACTATTACACTCGTAAAAGCACATATAACCAAGTGATCTTGATTTAGTGGTAAAGGAGTTTTAGCTGAAGCTTCCGCCCTAGATTCGATTCTCTTTGGCCATCCATAGACGTTTTAAGTGACAAAAAACTCGGATTTTTATCGATCTCTTATTGATTAGTCTTTGGTCTAGAAAACTTTTGGATCACACCAAAATTATCAAAAAAAAAAAAAAAAAGTAAAAGCAGATATACTTTATCATTAATTTATTTATTATATAAACGAAGTTTGGGTGGGCAGTGGCGTAGGTTAGCGTCATGGTTTTGTTCATTCGAATAAACCAGAAGTAGGTACTCTTACATTAATGCTCTATTCCCTTTTGTGTTTTGTTCCTTTCTTCTTTTAAAGCCAAACCTAACTATTTTGTTGACAAAAAAGAAAAAGGCTTTCTGATGCAACATAGTTGTAGATAAGTATGGCTGGATTCTTCATTCGAATAATCTTGTCATGTTCCAACCACAGTATTTCCGCACATTGTATTGTATTTTCAATATCTTTTAAAAAATATTATTTTAGAGATATTTTTGGCCTATTTTATATTTTATAACTTGTATGTAATTTTCAATTAATATATATCGCAGTACAAAGTTTTCCGCTGTCGGTAAACAAAAAAATAATGTGTGATGTTTCAAACATATATACCGTTTCAGTTATGTAAAGCCATATCAATAGTAAATAGCTCTTTTACATTATTACATACCTTTTGGACCGACCATGATCTCGTTCACGGCCTCTGTGTAGTTTCACCGTCATCATTGCTTCTATCCATTAGACTTTAGTCATATCTTATCGACAGCAAACAGTAAGTTTTATATGTGAGGTTTGCGATCCACATCTTTCCCTTACTGGATTTGTGAGGTTTTTTCTAGTTTGTTCATTGTGGTCTGATTCTTAACCCAATTTTTATTTGTGGGTTTAAAATAAAGGGTGGTCTTGGGCTTGCGAGATATGGTCAGCACTATAACACATGATTTTTGTTGTGCAGAATAAACATGTGTTAGTTTGCCAACTCGACTTATCTGTACAGTGAGCTTATTGGAATGAGGTGTACTTTATATATTCTGATTTAGATTTAATGTTGTAGATGTATAGATTTTTGATATAAAATTTTGGTTGTAGACAAGAAAATATTTGATTACTTATTTGTAAGTTTTCTAAAGGGATATTATTCAATTAATTATTAAATTTTTACAGTCCAACAAATTTTAAATTTTAATATAGTTTAAGTTCGTGAATTATAAAATCTCTGTAGTACCCTTTGAATTTTTATTTCAGTCATTTATTCATTAAACTCTACATAAATTATTTGAAATCCACTTAATTTTTTACAAAAAAAGTTAAAATCCTGTAAAATTGAATAACACTAGATATTAAATATTGGATTTAAATAATTTATTAAATAACACCAGCCTTTTAAAGAAGATTTATAAATACTATATTCAATAACATTAGATTTTAAAATATAATTTAGAATCACCATTCAAATAACGATAGGATAGGTTGTATTTAGATTTGAACTCCATTAAAATACATAATTGAATAATATCTCCCAAAGCTTAAGACACAAGTGATGATTGGCAAATGTTTTAAAAGCGACCTAGAATACAACCAATTTTTTTCCACAACACAATTATTTGTTTTCATTCTCTTTAGATTTTGAAAGCAAAAAACCTAGAGTACTTAAAATTTATCTTCAGAAAATTTAAAAGTAAATCACTAAATCTCATTAAATCTACGATCAAAATTCTACACAGAAAATTGATAAAACTACTGCAAAAAAAAATCAACAATATTAATGCTATGACGAAATATATAATGCTACAACTCATTTCAATCAAGCTCATTAGTGCAATAGGTATTTTGTTTCGTCAAGCCATAAGGAAAAGAAATGAAAGAAAATATGTAGCTTTAAAAAAAATTCTTTCTAAAGCATGATTGGAAGAAAATTGTGCTTAAAAACTGACTGCACAAATATTCTACAACACTTCTAAGAGCATCTCCAATTGGTTTCATTTTTATCATCAAAATATCACTTTCTTAAAAAAAAATCAAACAACATTCACTTTAATGATTTGTTTCGTTTCTTTTTTTTGTAAAAAAAATATTCCAAATATATTACATCTCTACTTTATTATTAATTATTAATAAAACTTTATGTTTTTCATATTTGCTATTTTACCTAACTATTTTTCTTTTAAAAATAATCCAACAAAATTATTATTTCATATAAATTAAACATCATCATATAATAAATTTACTACATAATATGAATAAACAAACACGAAACATCATAATTTGTTTAAAAAAACACCATATATATGTATAGGGGTTTTCTATGAGTGGTTAACATAACTGTTTCGAAGTAAGATAGAAGATTATTTATTAAAAATAAATATTGATATGCTTTAAATATAAACATTTGATTAGATGAAAATAATAGTCAAAATTTTGAAATTAATTGGATAATATTAACGTATGTAATTTATTTGGTAAAAAATAAAAAATAAGTAAAAGTTAAAAATCAATTTACAATTTTAAAAATTCATCCTCAAAAATAAATATGAGAATAATATATCTTCAAATTTGATTTAACACTGTTCATTGTTTCATTTGAAGTAGAAAGTAAAATAAGACGAGATGAAAACTTACTTGAAGATGAATCAAAAAGTAGAAAATGAAGTATGTTTAGAGATGGTCTAAAGCACTTCTCAATCATCACCAATACTCTAGAATTAAAATTTTCAATAGCGATCCATACGAACGAGAGGTGATTTGAAACTTAGTTTGTTATCTTGGGCCTGGGAGTTTGTTGCAACTTACAACAAGAAACATAACACGTGTGTATTATATGCCCATGTTCTGTAATGAATCATAACTGTGAAGCCTCCAAAAAGTAGAGTTTTATGAAATTTTAAAATTTTAGGTTAGTGAATTGATGTATTTTGTCATTCATGAGACATATATCATTTAATCACACTGATTGAGATGAACTAGTAAAACCAATCCACGTAAAAATGTTCCAAAACCAAATATTTTACGATTAAAAGCAATCGTAGTAACCAGCTACGTACGGTTAAAGTCATAGTGTTAGCCTCTGGGACTAGTCAGAGGCTAACGCGATCCAGACTCTCATTTCTTATTGACATTACATGTAGAGATTATCACGCTTTAACGAGTATGTGTTTTTTTGGCATACTCATTCATTGCTTATTGACATTACATGTAGATTATCAATGCATATACTTTGGAGCTTGATATTGCTCCTAGTATCCTACTAAGGACAAATATAGTGGGTACCAACGCAGCATTGTAGTGATCATCATACCATCTGTCACGCACAAATCCTTAAATTATAAAGTCATATATTCATATACACGAAAATAATAGTATTTTTGTGATTTGACAACATAGCAAAATATTTAAGAAAATTAGAAAGTAACTAAAGGTGAGAGACAGGAGAGGAACACTTTTATACTTTAGCAGGATTAGGAGGAACTCACATGCATGTTCTAACCATTTGTCCATTTTAAATAATTCAATTGTTTGATTTTATCTATATAGTATAATACCATATACCATATCTAATCAAGTGGAAGTGCATTGATGTATGCAGCGGAGGCAAACTCTGAATACTAGATATATGACCTCAAAATAAACATATCCCTCTCTTTTTTTGGCCAGCATAATATCTTTTCAAATAACTTTACAATAAGTAAACATATCTATACAGGTTCTCACTACTTTTTTTTTAATTACCATATGAACGGTTTCTTAAAACTATCTAGTCTCATTGGACACTCATTACTAGTTGGGTTTTTACATCCGCCAAACATGCTTTAAACTTTTTCAAAAGGTGCTTTAACAGGAAAAAGAATAAAGCAGCAGCAGAAACAGACAAATGAAGTCCACCTAATTAGACATAGATTCTCCTAACTATAACACACATATAGTTTAATTTATATCGTTATGTAAAAGGTATATATAGCTCATACTAAAATATATATAATGCATGTAATAAGTAGGGCTTATTGATTTTATATGAGATGAAACTTCGTTGGTGTATGGTCCTGATATAAACCATGGTGAACTTTGAGTTCAAATGATATCATCCTTGATATAACTTGTACACACGTCCTAAACAAAAAAGCTTATATGCATGTTAATCGAAATGTTTAACATTGACTCACAATTTCAGCAGGGGCAGTGAAATGGAAAGATTAAATGTATAATACATAGCTCACAACGGAAGAAAAATGTTATATATATTTTTTGTTTATTCGAGAATGATATACATTTGGACAAACACGTGAAAACCAAAACGTTCGTTTAATGTATAACTGACGTGAAACTATGGTAGTGCTATAACGCCACGGAGCCATAGCGAGGCGGATGAGACAATGAGAAAGAGGAGTACAACTCCGGCGGGAGGATGAGACGGTGGAGCAGAAGAAGAAACCGGCGGAGAAGCGAAGGGAGCAAAAGCCGGGTCAGGGTACGAGGAGCCGTCGCTAGTGTCGGGATCAGGAGGGCTTGGAGAAGAAGGGATTGTACCGGCGCCGGCGCCGGAAGGTAAAGCGTCTCCTGGGGAAGGGAGGAGAGGAGCGATCTCCGGCGAAAGCTCTTGGAAGGGAGGAGAAATGGTTGGAGTAGAAGGTAGAGAGGAAGAGAGAGAAGAAAGAGAGGAGAGAGAGATGAAGAGGATGATGATGAGAAGTTTATTGAGAAAAGAGGAAGAAGCCATCTTCTTCTTCATCATCCTTTTTTGGGTTTAAATGATGAAAATCAAAGTTGAGTTTTCTTTTTGTTGGATCTGTCTCTCTCTATTTGCTGATCGGAGTGCATCTTGAGTCGTAATGATGATGTCTCTATATAAAAGAAGCTTTACTCTTTAAAATTATAAAAAAATAATTTTATTTTCTGGAGGGAAATAACAAGGTCTTATAACTTTTCTTTGCAAGAAATTGAATATATCTACATATATATTTATACATTTCCACTAAAATACTTTAATATTTCTTTTATTTGTTTCTTCATAGTGATCAATCATGATTCACAATATAGAATGAATTTACTATGATGTTCAATCTCTGCATCCCCATATATAAATACTCCAAGCTCCATATTAATCTTTTTTTTGTATGTTTAGTTATAGTTAGCTATTACCTACATTGCGTGCATAGAACATAAATAATCTCTAGTGATTAGATTATTAAAACAATAAAGGATGATTGTATATTAGACTACTCGGAGTCGAAAGGATTGTAAGTATGTTATTGGAGTTGGTTTGGTGGAAGGGAAAGTTTATCTTTCCTTTATCACGTGGATCGATTGAATTAGTTAATGTGTGTGGTAATAATTGTAGACTTTGAAATTTGCTAAAAAGCCAAGGAGTTTCCACAAGGGATGATTCCTTTAGTATAATACGACATCATATGATATTTGATTTGAACTAATTAATCATATGAAACAAAAAAGTGATAACAATAATTTAGCAACATCTATGAAATGGGGTCTGATATTTTACAAAAAATATTTAACCAATAACTTTAGGCTTAAATCAAACTCGTCTCGAACCAGTGATGGCCCTGAAGGGAAGCATTACAAGCACCCGCTTCCAGCCCACAAAAAATATTTGCATAAATCAGCTTTTTTTTAAAAAAAATTATCTACAAAATTTATTAAAGTGGTCAATTTTTTTTTAAAATTGTTTGTGGTCTTTTTCATTTTAGGCCCGGTACTGTCTCGAACATCCAACGATTCTAACCGAAGTAGTTCGTAGGTACCAGCACCACAACTGTAATGGAGAGAACTAGGATTTACATTGAAAGATGAGCTTCAATGTCACATGCTTTTGAGTTTGTTTTATCTCGTACATATTCAGAAAGCTAGAGCTTAACAAAAAGACATGACGAATACTTTGCATTAAACTTCTAAACTAAACAAAGACTCAATCAAACCAACTACTCCTTTATTCTCAGACATGATTTGCTCCAACAACTAGTAGTAACTGTGTATGTTTGATCGGTAAAGAGAGCTTGGAACTTTATGTTTGTTAATTTTAAACTAGAAAACTGTCACAATTTGTTGTATGAGTCAACTTGATATGGAAACATATGTGAGATATACTGATATACATGTGTTTGTTTGGCATTTGTAACTTTAGAATAACATTGTTAATCAAAACAAATTGTGTAGTCACTTAAGAAAATTCATATGCTTCTTCATATGATAGGTTTAGATTTCGAGGTCGTTTTTTTTGTGTGTGTCCATAGACAATGTTCTAAGTAATTACTAGTTAATCAAACCTATACAATACAATATATTAGGTCTAAACATTTTACATGGATCTGAAATTATGAACCAGATGGCCTCAAAATATTCAAATGGAAACCAAACAAAACTTTTATAAGGTTCAAATTTCCTCATTTCGAAAGAATCAGAACAAAAAATAATCGACATGTTTATGAAGTTATAACATGTTTGTTGATAACATGTCAATTAAACATTGTTTTTGCCTAATTTGTTTAAAATATTTATTGTTTCTTTGTTTATGAAATGAAAGATGTGATGATGGGAAGATTACACATGTCGTGAATAAACATACTTCATAAGTCTAACAATGATAAGAAGATGGATGCTAATGAGAAGGCCTACACATTGTTTCGACTTTGTTCGATTAAATATTTTATGTAGTCTTATCATTATCTCCTCTTTCACTTCATAAACAAAGAAACAATAAACCTTTTAAACAAATTAGCCAAAACGAAAATAAGCACAAAGATTCTTTGTTCGACAAAATGTCAATTTATGTACAATTATTGTATTGTAACGGGTATAGTTTAGTGCTAAAATGTGATTTGTTACTTTAATTCCTTTTATAGGATTTTGTCCTTTATATTTCAATGAAAAATTCAAGAAAACTATAGATTTTCTTAATTTATATCCAAAGACTAATTAATTGTCAATTTGGATTCTGAAATTTCAAAACATAATATTTGAATTGGATGACTATTTACAATTCAAAAAGTATAACAAAAGAACTCATGGATAAAGCCAAAAAAATGTCTAATCGTAACTAAATCTCTAATTTTATTTTTTTTGTTTGGTATACAAAAATTGAAACAAAATACTATTAAATGAGAACTTTGGTTTACTAAAGTTATCGACATATTATATTGTTTTATTTCGGTGGATCCTTTCTGAAACATGAGCTAAAAACAAATCTTTTGTATCTAAACAAAACTGAACCATGCCCGTTTGGAAGTCATTCATAAGTAAAACTTTCCTTAATTTCATTCGAGGTAAAACATTCTAAAGTTTTTTTTTTTTAAACATTCTAAAGTTTTTTTGAGAGGGGTACTACACAACCCATTTTTCAGTGTTCATTTTGAATTAATTAATCATATGAAACAGTAAAATTCACTCATAACCATACTTTTAGCAACATATATGAAAAAGAGTCCGATATTTAATAAAACTGTAACTGAGAGAACTACGATATACATTGAAAGATAAGCTTCAATGTCACATGCTTTTGAGTTTGTTTATCTCGTACATATTCAGAAAACCAGGATAGGACGAAATTGCAGAAATATTTTCACTAAACAAATAACAAACTCAACGATGAGGCAACCTCTGCAGCTCCACAACAACGAGAGAAGCGACGCTACTAAGACCAGCGACGTCTGAGTTCTTGATCTCAGAGACTATGGCGTTGATCTTATTGACATCGTGTCCTGATATCGACAAAATCATCGCCTGCGATAGATACTGCTTGCACGCATAACCCAAACAATGCAAGATTCTCTTCAGAACCAACAGTTGCATCTCCGTGCTCTTCCCCCTGCCCCATGAGTCCAGAATCGGTGTGATCTTAGGAAGGTTAGTTAAAAACCCTGTCGTGGCTTCTCTCGAAGCAGCTTTAAGTAGCAACACGACGCATTCAGAAGCAATATCTGCTGCTGCGATGCTCGTGTCATCTAGACCCGCGAGGTGCAAGAACAAGCCAATGTTGCTACCAAAATCTGCAATGTCTCTTATACACTCCTGCGGATCGACCTCGAATGTGAAAGATGACTCTGATAAAAGCGTTGGCTCTTTCGAGTAGTTGGAGCTGAGACCTTTCTTGTTCCCAAGTGACCTTAGCAGAAAAGCTCTGCAGAGACTCAAAGTAGGCTCAAGGAAATCTTCCATGTCTTTGGCGTTCACGAACTCTAGCAGATTCCCGATTCTTCTCACCACTTTGAGCTGAGAAAGTAGCTTAGTTTCCATCTCTGGAGCTGAAGCCAAGGCAAGACAGAGCTTGACGTTGTTCACATTTGCGCTTGATAAGTCTCCGAGAAGAAACTCGAAGCATTGTGAAACTGTATTCTGATGCAGTATGTTGGAGATTTTGATGTAATCAAACTCAACGAGCATGACGAGGAGCTTTTGTGCGTATGCTGGGATTGGATCTTCGTCTTGGATCAGTGCAGGGTATAGTGGGAGGAAATGAGAGTTGGATACTGATTTCAAATCCTCGGATGTTTGTTGCTCGATGTCCGTGCACTCGGTTAAGAGGATTGTCATTGAATCGAACCAGACCTTCAAACAGAGAAACCGAGCGTCCCCGTCTTTGTTCCCATTGTAAATTGCAGCCAGAGATGGGAGAATCTCACGGATGATAATCTCAGCGTTCTGTTTAACCAGAGGAGCATCTTCTGCTATGCATTCTAGAACTTGAAGAAGAGTTATACGGAAGTCATCTCGTCCCTACAAATTGGCAACAAGTCGTCAAAATTTGCATAAATATATCATATCAAGGTTCACTGTGTCATATAGACTATGATAAAGACAAGAGAGCAACCGGAGAATATTCTTAAAACATCTTAGCTCCTAAACATACATCAAAAGTTAACACAGGAAAGAAGCTAGTTATGTGATAGTTCCGATTATAGTTGTATGAAATTTTCAATCCTGTCCTATACGAAATACTAACCATATTATAGCACAGTAGCTATGATAAAGCAAAGAGTTTAAACGTTGACGAGCAACTAATCAAAACCCCACAAGTGCAAAATGAGAAAACACAGGCATTTCATTTGATTGTAACTACTGACCTGAAATGAAGCTTCCACAAGTTTTGTAAGATTTGCCAACTGGCGTAGAATTTGTTGGGTTACCAATTTGTTCTTAAACGAAGAACTTCCAAGAAGATGAAGAACCACAGGGAACAATTGTGCATTAGTCTTTTGAGCAGCTCGGTTGTTTAGGGTAGAGCCAGGTCCATGGCGTCTTCCTGTCATTAGTTGCTGGATATCATTGGTTATCGTATCCAGCAAACCCGGTATTATGGAGGCAATCACATTCACGAATGCCTCAAGACATTGTTGCACATAACTGTCTTTTTCTTTGGCTAATCTGTCCACCACAGGAAGAAATCTTGTATTGCAGAAGAAATTTGTTAGCCATCGCCTACTGTTTTTGCAGAGAAGTGCAACGGAGAGAACAGCTTTACCCCTCAGAACTTCAGTTCCTTGCTCTATGACGGAAAGCAAACTGGGGAAGAGATTTTTCTCCTCTGCCAATGTCACAAGATGCCTTCCAAAGCTTGGGAATGTGTGACTTCCAATCATAGCCATATTCAGAAGATTTAAGCAGATTTGCTGCTCTCGTGCGCTGCCTTTCACAAAAGCTGAAGCTATTTCCTTCAGTGAAAGCTTTTCTACAACCGTCTGAATGCAAGGAGGGTTAAAACGAGCAAGACGGACCAAACATGATCCAGCAGTCTGCCTCATGCTCTCCTGTTTCCCTACTGCCCTGTAAATGTAGCAGAGGTTGCTTATCAAATCTTGGCTAGAGAAACGGGTGGCCCAATAAGCTCCTTGACTGCAGATGTTTTCTATTGTCCTTAACGCGTAGAGCTGAGTCAGGTCATCCTCTCCTTTGCGTAAGGTAGATGTTACTAGAGAGATCAATGCATTTGAAACCTAGCCAAAAAGAAGAAAAAGAATCTGCTTAAATAGGAATCAATGAAAAGATAGAGTTCACTTATTCAGATTAAGGAATGTACTTTGGTCCATAAGAATTACACCATAAACATAAAAAGCTAAATAATAAGGCAAAGAATCTACAAGTTTCAAAGTAAAAGTCCTGGAAAACTAACCTGCCAACCTGATGCAGACCGGATTTCTTTAGATGGAGATTCTGTTGGTTTAAAATCCGTATGCTCATTTTGAGTCGAGATGTAGAATAGCAATTCACCTAGAGCTGCCATAGAGAACCTTCTCACTTTTTCATGCTTGTCTCTGAGGCCATTGGTAAGAGAGTCTAAAATACCAGAGTTTGCCAGGTCATCCTCAATAGAAGTAGAATGGCGAATTAACAAACCAATTAGTGAAGCAATTTGTACACGAAACGCCGGGGTCTTGGATAATCGCAGAACTTTAACAAGCACAAGCATTATTGGCCCGTTGGTCAAGATGTTGGCTGCATCAGCATTGCCACTCAGTGTCTCGAGGTATCTGATCAAATTCTGTTTCTCTGAGATGCCAGCACTACCCCCACTTAGAACCGTTATGATCCTATTGTTAAGCGGTTCTAGTTCTTGCTTTCCCATCTTACCAAAATCAGAAGGCTGTGGTGCTTCGAATGGGAGAGAAGGCACAGCTTCTTTGTCAGATTTTTTGCTGGGCATCACAGGTCTAACAGAAAGATCAGATAAATGCCAAAGGACGTCACTAATGCTATTAGGTGTTTTAGACGAGTCGTGATTAACAGTCAACCCAGAAACTTCTCTTCCTCTGTGAGTTTTAACTAGAGGACTAGCACAAGGTAGCGCAGCTGACACTTCAATGGGTTCTGACTGCTCTTCTTGGCAATCTTTGGCTTCAGCCGAGGTTGGTGTTTCATTTGGAGACGAGCTCTCATCAGGGACATTATTGCTCCTAACTCCTTGTCTTTGGTGACTCTCATTTTGATTCAGAACTCTTTCATCCTTTGCACAAGGGGTGTTCTCATTTCCTTCTGATTCATCTGGTCCCTCTTCATCATTGTCTTCATCAAAATCAAGTTCCATATCAGTGTTCTCGATCTTAACTTCAGCACAGTTCTCGTTGCTATTAGGTAAGGGTCTCCTGTAGTTTTCCTTCTCATTTTCCTTTTGGAGATTTGCCTTTGCGATCCTTGACAATCTTAGAATGTTCACCTGCCTGTTAGCACCCGGACGACCTACATGCTTTTCCTCAGTTGGTTTACTAGGAAGCTTCGTTTGAACTTTAGAACCAGCAGGGGTACCCTTTTGTGGCGTCTCATGAGCCCTTGAACCTTGAGTATTGCTCTCATTGTGTCTTGAACCTCCTTTTGGATCTTTCTCCCGAGACTTCGGAGGGGTCTTGTTTGGTCTGTCACCGTTATGCTCGGAAAGACATGGCTTTGGGTGAATGCCAATCATCTTATCAAAAGTAGGCTGAGGAGGCAACTGTACTAAATTTATCTTACTCTTCCAAAATGCATGACCACAGAGATCAGCCCATTGTATTCTTTGAGCTGGGTCTTTGATAAGAAGAGACTCAATAAGATTGACGAATGAACGGCTCGGATTTCCAGGCAGTGGAGGAGTTGGATCTGAATGAATAGATTTCACAAGCTGGGTGAACTCTCTTGCCACAAAAGGAGGTCTCCCTGTGTAACATTCATATAACACACAGCCAAGTGCCCATAGATCAGAAGCAAAAGAATGGACCCCTCCATCTTCATATAGTTCTGGAGCCATATAGTACGGAGTTCCACGTTTTCCCTGATGCAAGTTATCACAGGGGATCAGTATTCACGGAATGAAGCTTCCAATGTAATTTGATATCATATATTCACTAGTACCGTAAACCGCATATATAGAAAAAGGGACAGGCAAAACTGTTTACCGTGGAAGGAGATTTAGAATTAGAAATATCGTCTAGTTTCCTTGCCAACCCAAAATCGCACAGCTGCAAAACAGAGCAAAATGAGATCATTTAAACCAAATAATCTCCACACCTGCATTAAAAAAAAAAGACAGCAAGAAGCTTACCTTAATATGTCCATTTTCATCAAGTAAGATGTTTGACGGCTTCAGATCACAATATGTAATTCCTTTCGAATGCAAAAACCTGGAAATTACCGGAAAAAAATGTCCATAAGAGAAAACATTTTATACATGATCCTAGATGTAGTGTCAAACTGGTAATAAAAAAGGGCTTACAGCAGGGCTATGACAAGATCATATGCAAGACCATAGACCGAATCTTCAGGCAGCTTAGTGTCCTGCAGAACAAGTGATCTTGAGAAAAACTGTGATCTACCATCAATAAAGGAGTTGAACTACAAGCAATAATACCTGCTGCAGTAACGTCCTGAGATCACCCCCAACGCAATATTCCAAAACTAACCACATGTGAGCAGAAGTTTCGTACCTGAGACCCCAAGAAGACGATAAATTAGAAACTAATACAACACAGAGCGCTTGATAATTGTTTCGATATTAGCTAGTAAGTTGTTACCAAGCATAGAACTTGAGTACGTTGGGATGATTTAGCGAGTGAAGGATCCTGACCTGAAAAAGGAATTGAATAATCAATTCAGCATTTGGACTCACAAACACCATCCATAAATAGCAACTTAAGATCCCTAATTGACGAATCTAGAGTGAATCCGAATCCATATAATTAAAATCAAGCATTCAAATCACTAATTCGACTAAGTGGAGACAGATCTGGTGAGAGTACCTCTTGAAGAACCTTGCTCTTGCGCGACTTTTCGACACTCTTGCAGGCAAAATACTCGATCGTCTTCTTCTTCCTTCCTTTGTACACAGTCTGCAAAGAGATACAAACCGATTTAGTAACCAAAAACAAAACACTCCAGAAACGAAGAGTATCGGAGAATGGTAAAGCAGATTAGGAATTACCGAGCATTTGCCATGGCCAATAGCTTCGTATATGTGGTACTGGTTCATCGTCTGAGCTGATTCGGAATCTTCTCAGCTCAAAGGAGGATTAATGGCCGTTGTTGAATCAATCTGAGAAGAGAGAGAGAGAGAGAGAAACAGAGGGGGAAATTGGTAGAGAGAGAGAAAAATGGAAGTTTTTCAAAATTCAAACCCTAGTAAGAAGTGGACAAATAATTTAGGATTATATTTTGAAAAAATGTAAGGAAGCTTACTTACCGGTAACCGGATCATCTCCTTGTTTTTCTAAAGGAGGAGGCTATGCATGTCAAAATTCAAAATAATTAGCTGGGCTTGTTGGGCCTCTAGTGATCGTTAGCCCATTTATCCAAAGATATTTTCCCGCCAAAATGAGTTGGGAATAGAGCTTTTACCGCTGTGAAAAGTGAAAGAGCTGTAAAATAGAGCGGCGAAAACTGTAAAAGAGTGGCAACGACGACGGAACCTCCAGCCACAGTTCTCTCCGACGTCGGACTCTCAGACATAGTAAGCTCCTTAATCGCTTTTCGTCTTCTTCTTCTTCCTTACACGGAGAAACTTACCGTCGATACTTTCGATTTGGACTCCGTTGTTGCGTAACCCTGATCGAATCGTTCGTCTAATATAAGTTTTCTGGATTGTATATCTGATTCTCTTAGAATTGGGTTTTGCTCTCTGTATTGTAGTCCATCCCTAGGGTTTTAGAAATTTATCAAAAGGATTTTTGAAGTTTCTTCCGATTTTGAATTTTTTTTCTGTTGTTTACTTCTGATTCTTTTGGCTCTTTGAATTTTGAATATATGTCTGAGGAATCAATTGCTTATAGCAGTTCATCTTGTGCAACATCTTTGACCTTTGCTTTGTTCCTGATTATTCTATTTGTTTCGTTGTTGTTCATGAGAAGGCTTGAAACCTGATCAAGCTGAGATCATAATGGATGAGCCACTCAAGGCTAAATCTGCGATGGAAAAGACTAACCTTGATGGTGCTCCAGAGCTTGCTCATCACAATCAGACATTTTCTTCTGCCACAAACACTGGGGAGAAGAGAAAGAGGGAAGGATTTGCGAGTGGAGAAAGAGGAATTGGAGACAGCAGCGAGACTAAAGAAGTTATTATAGTTGGTGACACTAAGGCTATAAAAGATTTTTGGTTTTGGTGGAGGAGAGGAGCTTCAAGGGTCTGTGTTTAGCAAGCGACAGGCTTTCAATGGACATAAATCTTAAAGGGTCTTTGGGAAAGAAAGAAGCTAGAGAAGAACCAGAAAGATCAAAGCACGATTCAACTTTTAATGACTTTGATAAGCTGAGGGAAGAAAGCAAGTTTGCAGTTGGACAGACATGGGCTCTTTATGATGATAAGGTGGATGGGATGCCTAGATTGTATGCTCAGATCACAATAGTTTCAGTTCCCGGTTTCTGTCTTAGTGTCACATGGCCTGAGCCTGATCCAGACCCCGAGGAGGAGATACAGGGGTATGAAAAAGGGTTGCATGTTTCTGTTGGTAGGTTCAAACTCGGGAAAACCGAAGATATATAAGATCGTGGAAGGTTCTCTCATCTGGTTCAGTGCAGTGAAGGGAGTAGCGCAGGAACATTCAGTGTATACCCAAAAGAAGGAGAGACGTGGGCTATCTTCAAGGCTCACATCACGTCTCTCTCCTCGTACCAGAACCATGAATGGTCAGCACATCCTGATTCACACTATAAATATAAGTATGCCTTCGTCGAAATCTTGTCAGAAGATGATGCTCATCCTAGAGTACCTATTGGATTCTTGCATAAAGCAAAAGGTTTTTCAGGTGTGTTTTGTCGCTTTAACAAAGAAGTTGATATGTCATACATTAAGCGTAGCTGTACAATGCAATTCTCCCATCGTGTTCCATCATTTAAGACGACTGGAATAGAAGCAGAAGGTGCGTCTCGTCGAGGTGCTTATGAGCTGGATCCCGCAGCATTACCAGAAAACATCAAAGAGATTGACGTCCCTTTACATCTACTGGACGAGTCTAGTCCTACAGTGTCAAACCATGAGGAGGAGGAGGATAGTACACACTCG
This sequence comes from Brassica napus, assembly GCF_020379485.1. Classification (NCBI taxonomy): domain Eukaryota; kingdom Viridiplantae; phylum Streptophyta; class Magnoliopsida; order Brassicales; family Brassicaceae; genus Brassica; species Brassica napus. Next base: position 55,427,423 of record NC_063452.1, on the reverse strand, counting down.
CAATGTGTTTACTTTGCTAGTAAAGGAATCACTTTTCAAACAGGCCAAATCTGGTCATTTTGCAGTGGAGATGATGACCTGCCCCGGCAATATGGCAAGATTCAGAAGGTCACGTTTGTTCAGGCGTTTGAGCAGGATCCGGTAGTTAAATTGCACATAAGTCGGCTAAAAGCTACATCTAACAAAGGCGTCATCCCGTGGAGTGACAAGGAAATGCCCATCGGCTGTGGGAATTTCATGGCAAGAAAATTTCTAGAGATATTCACTGATCTTGATGTGTTTTCACGCCAGATAAGCCAAGTCTCCTCAGGAGATGGGAATGAAGCATCTTGCCCAAGACTGGTGATGTTTGGGCAATATACAGAAACTGGAGTAATGACCTTGAAGCCGTTGATCTGAAGTCCCAAACTTATGATCTTGTGGAAGTTCTTGATGATAAACTGGACTACAAGGTTCTGCTGTTGGCTCCTGGTGGTGGCTTTAAATCTGCAAGTTTTGGTTCGGTGTATGTGGCTGCTACAGAGCATTGGATTGATGGTGCCGACGTGAGATTCACAATCCCAAAATGTGAAATGCTCAGATTCTCGCATCAGGTTACTACTTCGAGAGTAACAAAAGAGGTACATGGAACCTGACAAGAAGTATATGAACCTGCTATTGAGACATCGCCTGTTTTGAGCTGTGTTGTTAGTGTTGGTGAGAAGAGAAAGAGGAATGAGCATGGTGAAGACTTTGATGGTCTGAAGTTTAATGACTTTGAGAAACTGGGGAAACAAGTAAACTTTTCGGTTGGGCATACTTGGGCTCTTGATGATAAAGTGGATGGGATGCCTAGATTGTATGCCCGGATCCGAAAAGTTTCAGCTCCTTCCTTTGGGGTTAGGATCACGTACTTAGAGGCAGATCCAGATGATGAGAAACAGATCCAATGGCTTGAAGAAGACTTGCCTGTTTATGCTGGTCAGTTCAAGCTTGGGAAACATCAGAACACAAAAGACCTTTCGATATTCTCACATGCTATACGCTGCATGGAAGGAAGCAACACGGGCCATCTCACTGGTTCCCTGAGAAAAGGAGAGACTTGGGCTCTATTCAAGAACTGGGATATCAACTGGTCTTCAGAACCAGCTTCTCACCGCAGTTACGAGTATGAGTTTGTTGAGATTTTGTCTGATTACGCTGACAAAGCTGGTGTATATGTTGCATTCTTGCATAAAGCAAAAGGCTTTGCAAGTGTCTTCTTTCGAATGGGAACTGGTCATGCTCGCATTTTACCTCACAGTTTGTATCAATTCTCCCACAGTGTTCCTTCCATCAGACTTACAGGAACTGAAGCAAGAGGTGTGCCAAAAGATGCTTACGAGCTCGACCAAGCTGCGTTACCAAAAACAATCCAAGAGATTATGGTGCCTTCAGAGAGTAATAGTAAGCTACTTTGCTAGAAAGGGGAAGGTTTTTCAGACTGGTCAAGTTTGGTCATTTCGCAGTGTCTATGATCAGTTGCCTTTGTACTATGGTAAGATTGAGAAGATCACTTTTACTCACGCATTGAATCAAAAGCCAATGTTTAAACTACACATTGGTAGGCTAAAGGCTACTCCTTTACCCGTGGACGTCACCGAATGGGAACTCAAGAGAATGCTTGTTGGTTGTGGAACTTTCTACGCAAGAAAAGCTCTCGAAATAATCAGCGCAAGTCAGATTTCACAACAGGTAATGCCACAAATCTCCATGGATGGAACTGAATACACCATTCTCCCCAAGATTGGTGAAGTTTGGGTGATTTACAGACATTGGTGCTATGACCTTGATATTGAGGATCTGGAGTTTGGTTTTAAAGAGTATGATGTTGTTGAAATTCTTGATGACACCTTGGACTATAAGGTCTTACTGCTCGAGCTCCAATCCGTTAATGGTGAAAATATAGCTTATTTGAAAAAAGAGAGATAAATATAGGTTCCTAAGGGCAGTCAAGAGGAGAAAGTATCACGGGGAGGATGATGATGAGTCGGAACCAATATTTACGATCTCAAAGTCGAAAAGGCTCAGATTCACAAATAAAGTTGCTGCTTCGCGTGTAACCAGAGAGATACATGGAGAGTTAAAAGACCTTTTACATGTTGATGCTAGAGCGCTACCTTTATGCATCAGCTATCCAGACGGTTGAGCAAGCCAAATGATTCCTTTTTGTTATATCTTGGAGCAGGGTTTGGTTCCTTTTTTGGTTGATAGTATGATATGTAAGCATGTTCTTTATCTTATCTTATCTGTAATCTTAAGAGCAAGAATCTGTAAGTTATTCTGAGTATCGTTTCCCTCTTGCTAAATGTGTTTTAGTTCACTATCTCTTGTTGTTATAACGGATGCGAGAAGATAAAAACACTGTTGGTTAGGTTTTCAAAATGAGGTTTTTATCATCAGAGATTCAAATGTCATTATTTTAATATATTGTTAGTTAATAATAAAATTTTAATTAAAATTTAATAATTAGACTAAAGTGTATTGAATATGAAATTTGAAGTGATTTAATTTTAGTGAGTTTTTAGATGATTTTAAGAGAATATTAGAATTTGGTGTGATTTTTGTTAAATAACTCTAGAATTTCATCTAAAACCATGGAATTTGGATTTTTATTTTTATAACTAAGAAATCTCTTTCAAACACCCTAAAAACATTTAAAGCAATCTAAAATCTCCGACTTAAATTTTGTTCAAAAACAGTGGATTTTAGAGTGTTTGTTAAAATGACAAGTTCAATAACACTGGATTTGAAAATATTTTTTAAAATCTTCATTTTAATAACACTGAATTTGTCATTTTAATATAAATCATCTGAAACTCTCAGTTGAATACACCCCCTTGATTGAATGCTGGCAAATGGAGAAATGAGTTTTTATGAACTTTATTAAACAAATTTCATTTGAGAACTAATTGCTACCTTTTTTCTTAATTTTGTATTTTTTTTTCCTTTTTAAAAATCATTAGATATCCATTAGATTTTTTTGTTGGAGAAGCTCGGTGACTGATCGAGATCCTCGCTGACTAATGCTATCGGGTCTTACTAGATTCAAGGCATTTCAAACACATGCATTTGTTGCTTAATATTTCGTTGTCAGATCTATAGTTTACGGTTACAAAACCCTTTGCTGTTTGGATGTTTTGTAACATTGTAATCTTTAGACTATTTCCCGCCAAATATATTGGTAATGATCTTTTACCGCGAAAAGTGGTGAGCAGAGTTACATTTCTTAATAAACGGCATCATAAATACTAAACAAATAAAATACGTTTTTAATATAATTCGCTCAATTTCACTTCTTTCCCGGCGGCAAAAGTCTCCGACGCCGTCACTTGCTGTTGCCGGCTAAATCGATAGGAGCCGGTTCGTTCGACATATATTCTCTGTTTTCTTCAGTAAAAAGAAATTGTTGTTAGTTGATTTTGTATTTAAAGTTGTATCTGAGTTTGGAGTTCTCGCACCTTCCGCCTATGTTAGATGTTTTTGATTTAGGGTTCTTGTTACTTTTTCTACAAGCACATCTGTTGTCAAAGACTCACAAATCTATTGTCTGTTTTGTTGTTTGTTTCTGCGGGTCTTTGTTTAAGCCGATCCTTAGCTTGTGCAGGAACTCTTGAGAAGGAACTTGTCTTCTTGAGTGTTTTGGTGATGGATAGCACTGTGAACGAGCTACTTAGATGGAACAAATCTGCCCCGAACCATCACGTCAGGAGTGATTTGGTTTCATCAACACGCGAGAATCAGCAGGAGAAGGCTCAAGCTTTCTCCTTGCAACAACAGGAAAATGTCCCAAGTAATAACTCAGGCACACAGTGCTGTGGAAATGAAAGTTTGAGCTGTGCTGCAAGTGTTGGTGATAAGAGAAAGAGGAATGAGTATGATGCAAGTCGCAGTGTTGAGCATAACAATAGAAGACGTTCTGATGCTAATATAGATGCAGAAAGGGGAGAAGAGTCGGTACAAAAGGAGAATTATGAATGTGCTGATCCAATGTTTAACGACTTTGAGAAGCTGAGGGCAGATGCAAACTTTGCGGTTGGCCAGACTTGGGCTCTTTTTGATACACTAGATGGGATGCCTAGACTTTATGCTCAGATCAGAAAAGTTTCAGCTCCTTCCTTTGGGCTTAGGATCACATACTTAGAGCCAGATCCAGATGATGAGAAACAGATCCAATGGTGTGAAGAAGACTTGCCTGTTTCCACTGGCAAGTTCAGACTCGGAAAAAACGAGAACACAAAAGATTGTTCCATATTCTCTCATCTTATCCAATGCAGTGAAGGAAGCAACACTGGTCGTCACTTCACTATCTCCCCAAGAAAAGGCGAGACTTGGGCCTTATTCAAGAACTGGGACATCAACTGGTCTTCAGAGCCAGACTCTCACCGCAAGTATGAGTATGAGTTTGTTGAAATCTTGTCAGACTACACTGATGAAACTGGTGTATTTGTCTCATACTTACACAAAGCTAAAGGCTTTGCAAGTGTCTTCTTTCGACTGGGAACTGGTCCTGCAGACATCTTCCGTATCAACACTTTGTATCGGTTCTCCCACATGGTTCCTTCCTTCAGACTTACAGGAACTGAAGCAAAAGGTGTGCCTAAAGATGCTTACGAGCTCGACCAAGCTGCGTTACCAAAAACAATCCAAGAGGTTATGGTGCCTTCAGAGAGTAACAGTAAGCCTAAACGCCAAGACATCTACTTTGCTAGCAAGGGGAAAGTCTTTCAGACCGGTCAGATCTGGTCATTCTGCAGTGGCTATGATGATTTGCCTCTGTACTACGGTAAGATACAGAAGATAACTTTCACTCAGGCGTTTAAGCAGGAGCCAGTGTTTAAACTACACATTGGTAGGCTAAAGGCAACTACTCCTTTCCCTAAGGATGTTGTCGAATGGAGAGACAGAGGAATGCCTGTTGGTTGTGGAACTTTCTACGCAAGAAAGGCTCTCGAAATCATTACCCCTAGTCAAGTTTCACATCAGGTCATCCCTCAAGTCTCCTTGGATGGAAATGAATACACCATTCTCCCTAAGATTGGCGAAGTTTGGGCGATATACAGATACTGGAGCGTTCATATTGATGTTGAGGATTTGGAGTTTGGTCTTTACGACATTGTGGAAGTTCTTGATGACTCCTTGGAAGACTATAAGGTGCAAATGCTGGTGCAAGAATCATTTCTTGATGATGATGAGAATTATAATAGGTATTTTAAGGGAGCAACGGAGTATGTGGATAACGAGGTGGAAGGGTCAGAACCTATATTTACAATCCCAAAGTCAGAAAGGATCAGATTCTCGAACAAGGTTCATGCTTTGCGTGTAACCAAAGAGATACATGGGGAGTTAAATGACCTTTTTTGTATGGAGTTTAATGCGGTGCCTATAAATATTCTACTCCATTGAACAAAGGAAGTGAGGAGAATGATGATTCCTTCTATATTTTTTGGGGTTTAGAATCTTAAGACTTTCTCTATGATGTAATTCTTATTTATCATATGAAACATCAAGTATTTGCTGGCTGTGGCTACAGTTTTATCTATATCTCAAAAGTAGTTTAACTATTTCTACAATGTCATAACTACAATACTCCAAATCCTAACCTCAATTAGACATGCCAATAAGGACCGCGGCCCGCCTAGCCCTAAAAATTACCGGGCTGAGGCTTTGTTTAATAATCCAAAAAATTGGATCTTTCGTGCCAAGCCCATTTGGATTTTGGATTGAATATTTTGGGCCTAAAACTGTTTTGGCTAGGACCGGTCCAAAAACCCGAAACTTTTTTTTTATTATAAATATTATCATTTTTGCAATAAAAACCATTATTAATATTATTATATTATTTTAATATTTTTGATCCAAACTCTATAAAGCAAATATGAAAGTTGTTAATGCACCTTGTTATTTGATCATTACAAGTGACACATTTTAAATTTTGCAAATGTACTTTCTCATTTTATGTACAACATGGTTTTTTCTTCAAAATACAAAGTATGGAATGTCTGATCATGTTTATCATAAATTTTGTTCTCTAATATATTTATTTTTTATTTATCTTTTGATTATTTGAATTTATTAAATTTGGTTTGTTTATAATATGTTTTTAAAACATACGAAAAAGTAAAACATTTTTTACAAAGAAGAAAAGTTTAAACTCACTTTATATTTTAAACAAAAAAATTGAAACTGATTTTTTTATGAAAATTCACATATATTAAAACGATAGAAGTGACAAGAGCAAATTATTTTTTGAAAAGTCAAAAAATCAAAAATCCCAAAAACCTCTATTAGGACCGAGCCGAGCATTAAATTCTAGGTCAAAAATATTTTCGGGCCAAACCGAACCGGATTCAAAAATTTATGGGATTAGCGGGTTTGGGACGGGCCAGCCTAAATTTTGACACCTCTAACCTCAATGTTATGACTCCAGTATGTATATGACCCACATGATATCTTCATGAGACTTGGTCTTCTATTTGCATGCGGATGCTCTAAAGCTGCAGTTTGAAAAATATAATCTAACAAGACCTAGCTACCTTAGTTCTTAGATCTAATTTGATGTCAAATTCAACACTAAAGTCTCATTAATCGAGTTTCCAATTGTTTGGATCAATTTATTTGGTGATCCATCTCTAGTTCATGTCAACATGTGTTACTGTTTTTTGTTTTTGTTTTTGAAGGAGAAGAACCACGTAGAATAGTCAATTCTAATGCATTGGTCTAAGGTTAAAAATTCTATTTGAAATTCTTTTAAATTACTTTAGGAGGTGTTATTGGCATATATATTTTAAATGATTTAGAAATTCACATAGTATTTTATAAATTCAATGAAAATATACAAATTTTCAAATCTAATATATAAATCATTTAGTTATTTGAGAAACATTAGAACCTTTAAACTATACCACATGTTTTCATTAGAATTCTTAGAAAATTAAGTTAGTACATTTAAACATATATTATACTTTTCATCAAACAAATTCAACACTTAAGTCTCATTAATCGAGTTTTCAAGTGTGTAGACCAGATTATGTGGTGATCCATTTCTAGTTCATTTGTTAGTGTTTTTAGGAAGGAGAACAACCAAATTGAAACCACATAGAAATATAGAATGGTCAATGTTGACTTATTAATCTAAAGTTTATTTTCACTTAATTATGTTAATTACACTTTTAACTTGACCATATTTTTAATTCTAATTTAAATTATATTTTACGCTTTGAAAATTTAAATTTGTATACCAATATAAAAAAATATTTAATTAATTTTTATATAATATTTATATAATATGTCTTAATTTAATAAATTATTAACTTGAAAGATAAAATTTTTCGTCTTTGATGTGATTTTAGTTTATAAAAAATATTCAAAAATCATATTTTAGATTGTACTATTGCTGTCAACAAAAAAAAAAGATTGTACTATTAATTTTCTTGTTTTATTTATTTATTTTATTTTATTTATGAAAATTAGTCTATATTGTTCAAAACCCTAAACCTAAACCTAATATTTTCATGTTGAGACTAAGACTTTTACATCCAACTTTTATATCCAACAAAAGGTTTGAGTGAGAATATAAAAGTCTCTCAAAAAAGGAGGAAAAGTGACAAAATTACCCAATTCTGCACAAACTAGTACTAATTTAGCTAAACTTAAAGGACTTATATGCAAATAAACAAGAGTACAAAATTCAATTGACCTCAAAGTTGTTGAAAATTACAGAGAAGGCATATAAACCGTGGGAGAGGTGTTTCCCCCACAATCGAAGAGGACGACAGGTTTCAGTCAAACGAGTCTGTTTCCCATTGACGTAACCATTTGACTGCTCCCTTTCCCTTTCTCTCTCTCTAGACCGTTCGTCTCTCTTTCCTCCGGTGAGTTTTCCGACACTCTATTCTCACTCAGTAGCTCGTGTCTTGTTTCGAAATCGTTTCTTCCGTCGATGTGTGTTTTTTAAAAAAACCCCTCTTTTTTTGCGTCGTTTGGTTCGCATGTCTGAATGTCTGAGTTGGATTTTGTTGAAAGCTGTTATCTTTGGTGTTTCCGGCTTTTGATCTACTCTCTGAACTCGAATTGTGTCTGTTGTAGGGTCAGTATGAGCAACAAAGACGAGGCTCTTAGAGCCAAAGGGCTAGCAGAAGACTGGATGAGTAAATCAGACTTCCCCACTGCTCGTAGAGTCGCTGTCAAGGCTCAGAAGATGGACGAGACGCTTGAGAACATCGCTCACATGATAATGGTCTGCGACGTTCACTGCGCGGCGCAGGAGAAGTCCGGTGACGAGACTGACTGGTACAAGATTCTCCAAGTTGAGTACAACGCAGACGACAACGCCATCAAGAAACAGTACAGGAAGTTCGCGCTTCATCTCCATCCTGACAAGAACAAGCTCCCGGGCGCCGAAGCTGCTTTCAAGATGATTGGGGAAGCTCAGAGGGTTCTCTTGGATAAAGACAAGAGGAGGGTTCATGACATGAAACGCAAACCTTTTAAGAGGCATGCACCAGGAGTACCTTCTTATCAACAACACGCTCCTCCGCCTAGGCCTTTTTACACTGCTCCTGTCTTTAATGCGGCGAGGAGCAGCTTCACGAACCAGGCGAAACCTCAAGCTCAGGCTCCTCAACCGACTGGTTTTAGTGAAAGCCGGACCTTTTGGGCCTGTTGCGCCTTTTGTCACATAAAGCATGAGTGTGTGAAGGAGTTTCTACACAAGCAAGTGATTTGTCCGAGCTGTGGCAAGCTGTCCGTTGCTTTTCAAACCGCTTTTCAGGCTCCACCGGCTCAGCCGACTTTCTCCTTCTACCAACAGAGCAAGGCTCCAGCTCAAGAGGCAGCAGCGCATAAGCAGCAGCCGGAGAGCTCTGTCAGAGTCGCCCCAAGGAAAGAGGCTTCTAAAGCAAAAAGCTCTGGAAGTTCTGCTGAGCACATCAATGGAAACGGAAAGAGGAAGAAGATAGTTGAATCTGATGACAGCGAGGGTAGCTTTGAGTGTGAAGAAGTTGCAGCAACTGGTGGACAGCGTTCTGGGAGGTCTGTCCGTAGCAAGCAGAAGGTTTTATATGAAGAGACCTTGCCCAATGGGAGAAACAGGAAGGAGAAGGCTAAAGATGACCAAGTGGGAAGCTCAAGGGGATCTCGTGCCTCTTCAGGGATGGCATCAGACATGGAGATTCTCCAGTGTGCTGATCCTGACTTCACAAACTTCGACAAGTTAAGAGAAGAGAGCTGTTTCAAAGCTGGTCAAATATGGGCGATGTATGATGACAAGGATAAAATGCCTCGTTACTATGCCAACATCAGGAAAGTCATAAGGAAACCTAACTTCACGCTCAAGATAACGTGGCTAGAGCACAAACCAGATGACGAGAGAGCAAAAGGGTGGGCTCGCGGAAAGTTACCTGTATCCGTTGGTAAGTACCAGCTCGTCGGAGATGACAACGCAAGCGAAACTCCATCCTTCTCTCACCTGATCAGTCCCACAGTAAGAGGCAGCAAAGACATTGTCTGTGTGTATCCAATGATGGGAGAAACGTGGGCTCTGTTCAAGAACTGGGACATCAACTGGCCCTCCTCTGGTGGCCTGGGTCATGAGTATAAGTACGAGTTCGTTGAGATCTTGTCACAATATGCTGAAGGGTTGCCTATAACGGTTGCGTTTCTGCGTAAAGTAAAAGGCTTTGCAAGTGTCTTTCATCGAGTTTCTGCGGCTGCGTTTCAGATTCCTCCTCATGAATTGCTTAGATTCTCTCACAGCATCCCTTCGACTAAACTGACGGGGAAAGAAAGGAGCGGTGTTCCCGTTGGCTCTTATGAGCTTGATACAGCTGCGTTACCACAAATGATAGAAGAAGGTGGAGAAGAAGCTGTTCCTGTGGTGAGATCAAACCAAGTTCGCCATCATCGCTCTCCTCCGCCTTCATCAGAGCCAGACTGTGTCGTCATTCCTAACTTCGAGTTCCATGACTTCACCGCGGAGAGATCAGAGGGGAAGTTCACAGCTGGTCAGATCTGGTCGTTGAACTGCAAAGAGGAAGGCTTGCCCAAGTACTACGCAAAGATTCAGAAGGTGGAGTGGAGGCCAGTGTTTAAGCTTCAGATCAACAAGCTGGAGCTGGACTCACTTCCTGAAAATGTTACACAGTGGAGGGACAAGAGAATGCCAGTTACTTGTGGGAGATTCACCTTGAAGGAAGGTCAGCAGAGAGAGACGCTCACTAAGGTGAATGGCTTTTCGCATCAGATAAAGGCACAACAAGAGAGTAGTAACAAAAACAAGTACACTATCCTCCCCAAGACTGGTGATATTTGGGCGATGTACAAGAACTGGAGCGATGCAATCAAAGTGACGAGCTTGAAGAAGTGTGCTTACGAGGTTGTTGAAGTTCTTGACGACGATGAGAGCCACATTGAGGTTATGATGTTGGAGCGGGTGGAGGGGTTTACTTCGGTGTTCAAGGAGAAAGTGGAAGGAGGCGTGGATGTGAGGAAGACGATCCCGAGGTGTGAGCTGTTGAGGTTTTCGCACTATGTACCTGCGTTCAGGCTGACTGGTGAAAGAGGTGGAGCGGTAAGAGGGTATGTGGAGCTGGATTGTACTGCTTTGTCTCGTAACTTGCTCAGATCTTAGACTATGTTAGTCGGTTGGTATTAGTAGTAGTGGTAATGGACTTTGCGTTTTGTGCAAGAGTGTCTTAGCTTTTAATGTTTTAGATTCAGACGTTAACTTGCATCGGATCTGTCTTTTGACTCTAGCTTTAGTCGATCTGGTGAAATATCTTTTAGCTTATTTGTTCTTCTTGCTGTCTTTATTTTCACAACATCTCATCACCTTGACGTTGTCTTGATTTGTTTTTCAATCTGTCAAGGTTAGTAGGTTAGTAGGTTAGTAACATATAACTATGTGACAATGCTATAATCATACAACAAGGGCGTTTGGTCTAGTGGTATGATTCTCGCTTTGGGTGCGAGAGGTCCCGAGTTCGATTCTCGGAACGCCCCTTTTTTACACATTTTGATACGCCCTTGACATTTTGATCAGAACATTAAACTGCAAAAAAATTGTAAGCCTAGAGACTCCATTGAAAACAGTATGATATCATTCACTTGATGTATCATCTTCATACATTTAAATTGTAATTTCACAAAACTTGGGTCTCTTCAATACGTTGAACAAAAAAAAAAAAGGGTCTCTTCAATACAAAACACGTATAAAGAATCCATATATACAAGTTTTACCCTTTCATGTACAAGCTTTGAAGGGAAACAGAACGAACTAAAAGAGGAAGAGACTCTGTTTTAAATCTGTTGATTAAGCAACGGTAACTGGTTTTATACTTTATGGAGAACTTAACAACACTGAAGAAGATTTTTCTACGTTTGAATTGGCTTTGCCGGAGAAGACACTGAAACGATTCTTTAACATCAAGATGTTGATGCATTCTGCTGCATTGCAGAACTTGGATCAAATATAAAAGTGTTGAGCTTTTTATACACCCTAAGTACTTAATGTAATGATTAAAAATGATTTGGTTTAACAAAATGAAAACCACGATTTGACGTCTAAACCCCAACTTAACTTGGGAAGTTCTTTGATTCATTAGTAACATCTTGTTTTTATGGTGTTATTCGAAAGCAATGGAACCACCACTAGAAAAGAAATAAATAAAAAATGGGGTCACTTCATCTTCTGCTCGGTGAAGAGGACATGGCGGTTGACGCGAGGGTCGTACTTGCGGAACTCAAGCTTCTCAAGAAGGCCCTTGCTGCTCTTCCTCTTCACATAGAAGAATCCTGTTCCAGCCGCTGAGACCAGACGGATGAACATGAACGTCTTCTTCCTCTTGTCCCCCATTTTCTTCTCTCACTTCAATCAAATACACCAAACCAAAGAAAAATCACAAATCTCAATTCAATATTTGCATCCTCACGCGACCTCAAAACCAGTGTAATCACGAACCTTTCCTAATTTATATAATACATTTTGATAAACTCTAGCTCATTCAATGTATCGATGAGATGTGCTAATCGCAAAATGAAACATTGAGTGAAATCCACAGACTAAAAATTCAACAGAAAAGCAATTACAGCAGAAACTTACAAATGGCAGACGGCGACGAGACGGCGGTGATACGACGGCTGAGACGAATCGGGAGCTGATAAAAGCTTTATAAAGAGAGAGAGACGACACACACTCAGACTCGGCTATTTTTTTATTCGGCCCATTTAAAAAATGTTACATCGATCTAAAAGCCCAATGTGGCCCATTGTTTTCTCAGCTACTCTCTCACCTGGTTCTGTTCTCTCTCTCTCTCTCTCTCTCTCGCGTTTGTAACTCAGTGGAGAAGAAAGACCCAAACCGATCCGTTTGAGAAGGTATGACGATGATCTCCGTCTGCTCATTCGTTTCGTTATCATGTTATATTGTAGATTCTTTAATTTTTGATTTTGCTTACTGTTCTCTCTATTGGGTATTGCGATTAGATTGGATTGATTTTGTTATCTCCCTTTTACGGATTTGGAAATATCTGAGCTATGTCGAGTGCGGTGGACGCAACTGGGAACCCGATCCCTACATCCGCGGTGTTGACTGCGTCGGCGAAGCATATAGGTTTAAGATGTATGCCTGAGAACGTTGCCTTCCTCAAGTGCAAAAAGAACGATCCCAACCCCGAGAAATGTCTCGACAAGGGCCGTGACGTCACTCGCTGTGTCATTGGCTTGTACGTTTCTTTAAAACCTCTTTTAGTTGAGCGATGACATGATATGATTAACTACAGTTAGTTTTGATGCTTAGAAGTTTGTTTACTCTTATAACAATGATACAATGCCTATTATTATATCAATCATGCTGTGTTTCGTTACATCAATCTGCGTCAGCTAGAACGTAGATTAATGATGTTGATTCCACATTGCGACGTTATGTGGCATTCCTGGGTAAAGAATTAGTTTTTTTTTTCGGTTGCTGCAGGCTGAAGGATCTTCACCAGAAGTGCCAAAGGGAGATGGATGACTATGTTGGGTGTATGTATTACTACACCAACGAGTTTGATCTCTGCAGGAAAGAGCAAGAAGCCTTCGAGAAAGTGTGCCCCCTGAAATGAATGATTAAATCTGTGATCTCTTAATAAAGCAACAAGCTTTACTCTCTTCTCTTTGTTGTTTTCATCAGCAATTTTACTCTCAAAACACTTCTGTTATCAAAGACAACCAAATGACTCAGTTTTCATTGTTCGATGGTTCTTTAGTATCACAGGATGGATATTCCGGATGAACAATATGTTTTATGAGCTTAATCTGTTACCATACTCAGACAGTTGACACTAGTCTTTATAAGTTTCATCATTCAGTGTAATCGAACAATTTGATTGGGATCTCTTTGTGGAAGCACTTCTCTTAGTCTTATACTCTTATATAATTAAGACAAAATAAGCACAGAGATACACACATCCATAGCAAAACTTGAGGCTCTTTCCACTCCACTTGAATCGGAAGATCAGCTACTGCAAGTAAACACCACACCAAACCACACTTTACTAGATAGAAATCTTGAACCAGAGACAATAACAATGCTAGCTGTCTATTTACCTGATGGACCGAGAACGTGACCTTGGCAGACTTCGAGACCTGTGCCCGAGTCAAAAAGGAAATAAACACTCTTATACAGTGAGACAATTAACTTTTTTCCTCAGCAAATGATATTTTGAATGTTAACATGCTACTAGTGTTCTTAGATGGTTTTTGTGGCCAGTGACGCTTCTTAAGCTTCATTGCCTTAGCTGCATCTTCAGCATAACGGTACTTAACAAATCCAAACCCTCTCGGCTCTCTAAACAACAAAATCATCATCAAAATCGCAGTTAAAAGGTGGGTGTCCTCAAATCACATTGACTTGCGCAACACCAGAAGTTCCCAATTAAAAAAAACTATCTCTATCTGGCTGTGTTCTACATAAGACAAAGCTATGAACCTGAGCAATTCAATTCTCAATATCCGTCAGTCGGAGCTAATCTGAGTATAAGATACAAAGTTTCACGCATAACTAGTATAATAATAATTCCAAGGCAGGTACATGTCCTTTGAAAGAAAATGAAGAAGATGATGAATAAGAAAGAGAGTAATGTTTGAATTTGACAGAGAAAGAAAGAGATAATGAGGAAAATAATTTTTTTAACTTAACTGTGGATTTGGGTACAAGTATTTAAACAAACCTCCATGAGATGTCGATTCTTTCTTTCAGCCACACCATTTTGTTGTGGTGTGTATGGACAACTTGTTTGATGGATTATTCCTTGCTTGGCTAGATGATTTTTAAAGGCATGGCTTGTGTACTCTCCACCATTGTTAGACCTAAATTTTTAAATCTTAGAGTTGAAATGGTTAGTGCATAGTTCTGAAAGTTTATAAAGGCTTCTAAGACCCTATCTTTACTTGAAATCAATGTGAGCCATGTATACTTTGATTTTTCATCTATGAATGTGACAAAATATTTATGGTTTTCTCTAGAAGCACAAGGAGCAGTCCAAACATCAGAGTGAATTAAATCAAAGCAATTCTCATAGATAGTAATAGATTTAGGAAAACATATTTGCAATATTTACCAAGAATACAAGCCTCACAACTTTCATTATTAAACGATAGATTAGGTAACAACAATCCTAGTGCTCTAGAATGAGGGTGACCTAATCTAGCATGTCATAACTCATCACTTGCTAAAACAGAAGTAGATTTAAAAGCATAAGGTAAATCCGATCTAAGCTTGGTGTCTTTAAGCACATAGAGCTCTCCATTGCTTACACCTTTTCCCAGCATCTTACTAGTCTCAATATCCTGAAAGCACACCTCATTAGGACTAAAAATCACATTACAATTAAGATCATTAGTAGTTCTTTTCACAGATAACAAATTTGATGTGAAACTAGGCATATAAAGTGCTTCAGAGTCTTTATCAAACAATTTCAGGTTTCCTACTCCAGTAATAGGTATACTATCTCCATTTGCAATTAGAACACTCCCTAGAGCCGGTTTGACATTGCTAATGAGATTTACATCCCTAATCATATGATGTGAAGCTCCTGAGTCAATTATCAAGGGTCTAGTGGTTTCAGATGCATTAATAATAGAGTTTAAAGCATAACTACTAAGGTTACCAGAGTTGGAGGCATTGAGGGCCTTTATAAGAGCCTCAAGGTCAAACTTGCGGATGAAAGTATCCTCATTGGATGACTGAGAAGTGGCTTGAGACCCTGATCCAACCACACGAGTAGTTGCTGTCATGGCTCTCCCATCTTCTCCCATGCGCATAGTAAGATAGTTTGGCTGAGAACCTTCTTGAGCTTTAGCTTCATGAGCTCGGCCTTGATTGTATTTGTTGGATGAAGCTGGCCTGAGGTGAGGATGGAGAATCCAGCAGTTGCTTTTGGAGTGACCAATCTTCTTACAATGTTCACAAGTTACTTGTTTATCTCCTCCACCACCTCTTGGCTTGAAGTGGGTTTTGTTGGCTGCAGCATTCTCCACCTTCTCCACCTTGTTGGCCATAGATAGCTCTCCTTTCCCACCAAGCAAACCATCTGAGCCGAGTTCCTTTTGGAGTTGAGCACACACATCATCATAGCTTGGGAGCTCTTTAGCTCTCAATATGTGCTTAAGGACATCATTGAAGCTCGGGTTGAGTGTGAGAAGCAGTCCAAATACTTTGTCTTGCTCACGCCTTTCTTCAATGATGTTAGGGTCGTTTGTGCTTGGCCGGAGCATGTCAAGCTCAGACCACATCTGGCTATACTTCCCAAGATGCTTGGTGAAGTCCATTTCCTCTTGTTGCAAGTTATTTATGGCTCTCTTCACCTCAAAGATCCTGGTCAAGTTTGAAGTGTTGCCATAAATCTTGTGAAGAGTTTCCCACAATTGCTTTAAGGTCTCACAATGAGAGTAAGCCTCCATTATTGGAGTATCAAGCGAGCCTTGCAAGGAAGACATCACCATGAGATCTTCCTGGCCCCATTTGCCTTCATCCACCACTACAATCTCCTTGCCGTCAGCTCCTTGGGTGATCTTTCTTGGTGCCTCACTCGTGGTGATGTGCTCCCATAGACCCCGTCCTCCAAGAGCAGTTTTGGCCAATCTAGACCATGTAACGTAGTTACCTCCTTTTAGAGTAACCGGAATCACAACAGGCTTGTATTGCTCCATCACTTCTTTTTTGAGTTTGGTTTGAGTTAAGTAACCGTGGAACCAGAACCAGAGAAATGAGCATAAGCAAAAGTAGATCTATTATCCAATGGACAAAGACAGATTCTTGCAAGAACAGAGAAATTAGATGGCTGGAAAGAAAGAGAGAAGTAAAGTAAGAGTGTTTGCGGAAGCGAGTAAGAGGTATAGGAAGGAGCTTAAAGCTCTGATACCATGAAAGAAAATGAAGAACATGATGAACAAGAGAGAGAGTAATGTTTGAATTTGAGAGAGAAAGAGAGAGAGATAGTGAGGAAAGTAATTTTCTTAATTTAATTGTGGATCTGGGTACAAGTATTTAAAGGCAAGTTGCCTCAGTACACAATATAATAAAATATTCATTGTTTTAAAATATCTTCAACGGTCTTCTTCTCTCTTCTTCTTTTGTTCAATAAAATACTCGAATTTATAAAACCTTATAAAGCCTTATAAAACCTTATAAGTCTCTAGCTTAATTCTTAAGTCTGGTAGCTTACTTCTCAAGTCTGGCAGCTTAATTCTGATTTATGTCAACATCCTTGAGTGAACCAAACCGCTCGAAACAAAACCAGCAACAGCCAATATGTTATGCCAAAAAGAACCGTAATTGTAAAACAGTTCTGAGATCACACATCTCTCTCTCGAGAGAGAGAGAGAGAGAGAGGGAGACCCTAACTCTAAACAGCTGCAATACGAGTAATATTTTGGAGGGAGAGATGAAGAAATTGACGACCATACGAGAGTTTTCAAAAGAACACTTGCCGGAAGCCGATCAGGCTTTGTATGGGTCGATATCCTATGTGGGCTTAAAGATGTACGATCTTAAGCCCAATTAACCATACTAATTTAAGAAAGAGTATGTGAATGCAGCGACTGAAATAAAACCATCGTACTAGACCGCGCAACCGCAGAATTTTTTTCATTTATTTTTATATAAATATTTTGTTTTCAATTCTAAATTGGTGTAAATTATAATATATATATGTGTCTATCAATTTTTAAAATATAATAAGTTTACGGTATATTTTTTTCATTGAACTGATTGTTTCAAACTTTCACATGTATTTGTATCTTCTTCTATATATATATTTCGGATTATTATCTCATTATTAAAATCGTAACTTTATATATACAAAATTAAATTATATCTATTTAATTTATATTATCTATAAATCCAATTGATTATCTATTGTTTAAATCTAATTATTGATAGTCCAATAAAAATTTCTGGTAGGCCCAAAATTTAAATGATAAGATTAGAGATTAAATGTAACATGACTTTTTATGAATATGTCCATTTTTAAAAATATCACACATGAATCAAAGTTGTGACTTATGTTTTAATATATAAAGATTTGAACATTTGCTTATTAGTTAACATGAATGAATGTTGTGCATATAAGATATTTTATTTATAAAAAAAAAATCTTGAAACTTATAACAAAAATTCTACAACTAATCCTTTTCATGAAATAATTACAGTT
The DNA here is from genome assembly GCF_020379485.1 of Brassica napus. Lineage (NCBI taxonomy): Eukaryota > Viridiplantae > Streptophyta > Magnoliopsida > Brassicales > Brassicaceae > Brassica > Brassica napus. Next base: position 55,409,712 of record NC_063452.1, on the reverse strand, counting down.
GACATCTCAATTTCTTGAAATCTAGCATTCGTTAATACAATTAAAGAACAACAGTGACATCAGACTAACCTATAATCTACTAAGTACACATGATCAGATCATTTCATTACTTTGCTAACTAGACTTTGTGTGATATATGTAAGTGATTGATACGATCAACATATTAAAACCACAAGTCACTAGAGAAAAATAGAAATAGATGATTATATTTTAGATATCGATTACAAGCTGAAATTTTTTGATGGAGTCTTTCATCTTCTCATGTTCATGCTTGATGATCTACACTCTAGATGTCCTTTCTCCAAGCTCTAACCACTCCTTATATGTGAATGATGTATTGTAGAATAGTTGACCAAATAATTGTATCATATGTAACCATTATCCAACATATTTGTGTCAAACAAGTTTATAATTGATATACCATTGAGAAAACCTATTAAATGATAAAATAATTATGGCATTTGTGGTATATAATGTGATATAATTGTGAGTGTAACTTTGTGGTACAAATTTATTACAATCTTAAATTTGTGACAAAGGATATGTGCATAAGTTGGGCAAAAAATGAGAAAAGAATATGTGATTAAGTAAGCATGATTATCTCTGTTATTTAGTTCAACAAGTTCAATCTCATTTCATATAGAATTAGATTTAGATAATTTACTTTATATATGCCTTAAAAATTACAAAACAAACAAATAAATTTATTTAGTTTTTTGTAAAAGCGTTTTTTTCATATTTACTTGAGTGATAATACCCGGTGATATCGTTACATAACAAAATATTCTTTGCATTCATCTTCAACTTTCTTTTACATAGGAAATATTGGATCAGACGATGGCATTTTCGTATTTTCAAAATATTCTTTGCCTTAATATTCTCGATATCAAATATAACTTCTACATTTGTTGTAGAATATAGCTCTGTGAGCTTACCATCCATAGGAAAAATGGTGTTTGAACTGTCAATAAGATCAACATATAAAGGAACACCAAACCCACTGGCTGCATGCTTAACGAGGGAAACGAGAAACTCAACCTCTGAAAAAATGAAAGGGTAGGAAGTGAAATTATCTTGATAATGGTTTTTACGGCTCAATTGTTTTATTAGATTATTGTATATTAGGTGTCATTTTAGAGTTTGATCTACCGTGTACATACTACATACATGTAAATACTTATACAGATTTGAATATTTAATTTTTATTGTGGTTATGGTTATGATACCGGTCAAACTTTAATGTTGTGTGAGTTGTATATTGGTATATTAACATTGCCCAAGAATCCATAAGATCATTATGGATTTAGGCAACTTCTAGATATTCTTTCAATTCAGATTTCAATAATCAAATTCTCAATAGAAAGAACAAAAGGAAAAAAAAAATTTAACTGAAGATAAAAAGAGAAATTGTTTTAAGGACTATGCAAAAAAAAAAGTAATGAGGTAAAAACAAAAGGAAGTTTAACTCACTTTCTCTAGCTGAATAGAGGGTAGGAAGTAAAGCTATCGTAGCACCATGGATCACATTGAACAGCTGCTCTATACCAAGCTGCTACTTCATTTACTGGCTGATTGAGTTGAGCATGCGCTTTACGAGCTATACGATAACCAAGGTTGTCTCTGTAAAAAGAAAAAAATTGTCGATAGAAATAAAGAAACAAACAACAAGTCTGTTCTCACACGTCTTTACCTTCTTTTATTATTTTAAAAGTAATGATTGATGAATTAAAATGTAAAGAACAACACAAAAGTTTAATAAAATTACTAAATCTGGAAATACTCATTTTTTTGAATAATAAAAGATTTTAATGAATTACAAAATCTGTACACCAGATACCTAAGAATTTAAGAAAAATTATAAATTATCACACTAGCTAACAACAAAAGATTTGATAACAACTTCGAGAATCACTAAACCAATAACAATAGAATCTTTAGGTTTTCCAAAACTTTAAATTTTACTCTTCAACTAACTCCCTAAGAAAAAAGATTATTGGTTCTAGTAATTTAATGGATTTATAAATCCTACTTAGATTTTGAAATCTTCCATAAATCCAATGATTTTCAAATCAAACAAGTGGATTTGAAAATCATTGATATGAATTTCAAAATAAAAATAAATGTGTTGTTATAAATCAATCAAATGGATTTGTAACTAGACCAAAGATCTAATACGAGTTTAGGAAAGACGATGCTTGGGTCCGGAGAACTTGTTATAAAGCCATTAACAAGTTAGGCATTGCGTTAGCACCATCAATTAGCTAGATTTTATCGGGTATCTTCCTAAACCTATTCAGATATTGGCTAAGTATAATTTAATATAGGTCAAGATGTTGACCGAATATATATATCTCTATGAGATATTGACAAATTGAAAAGTTATCATGCACATGTTTATTATAGCAAATCGAACCAGCATTATTATTTTTTTTGTTATTTATGAATTCAAATTCCAAGTTCAACTCCTTGTGAAAGGGATACAAAAATGAGAAATAAAATGCGACCAACACTGCTTGAAGCGACCAAGAGAGAAAGACCTGTCTTGTATGTAATAGATAACAAACTCATAACCTCCAGCAACCTTCACAAGTTAGTTTGAGGCTGAAGCTTCTTATAAGATGTGATTTGCTAGCCATGATGTGCCTTTGTTTGTAACATATCCAATTGGATACGGTGATCCCTCCTAACACTTTCTGCAATATCCCGGCTACAATATTACATTCCATAGGTATCCAACTTAGCGAAGTGACCTGCAACACATTCAAGATGCTACACATTCTCAAAATCTAGTTATGCAGAACCGAAGCCTTGTCATGTAGATTGAGAAGATCCCAAAGTACAGGCGTTGAGCATTCCATTATTACACCCTTCATCTTCACATCTAAGGAGGTGCTATTCATTGATAGATTTGAATAGAGTTGAAATACAAGGACAATCTAGTGTTATTCATTAGTTGATTTTAATTCTTTTTATAAATCTAGTGTTATTGATTCTTGTATTTAAAATATTTTCATTCCAAGAATTTAAATCTACTGTTATTGGTTCTTTTATTTATAACATTACTATTAAAAGAGTTTAAATCTATTGTTATTCAATGTAAGACTTGAAATGATAAGTTAAAATCTAGTGTTATTCATAAATGGATTGAATTTCTTGTAAATATATTGAATGATTTTGATATTATTTTTGTGAGTAAATTTTGGTAATCAGAATCCAAGCTGTACCCAAAGATTTTCAGTTGAAAAATCAACTCTCAAAATTATGAACTCACATTTATTTGTGTTTTCTTTACTCAAACTTTTTGATATTGTTTTATGGTTTCTTTCACAGTTTCTTCTTCTTCTAAAAACAATTGTGAGTATTCTCATGGTGAAGAAATTTTTTTCATTTCTTTTTTAACCAGAATTTCTTTGTTATTTCTTGACTTTTTTTCATTTTCTCATAGTTGTATTTTTCATCCTCTAGTTTTCTTCCAGCAACAGGAAAATGTATGTATTCATCAGATTTCAACATTTTATATACTTTATAAATATATTGCTATATATTCAAATCAGTAGTAAATCATTTGACATATTTGAATTGATAAATCAAAAATAAATAATTTAAATCTTATCTGCTTTTAAATTGTTGGTACTGATTGTAACAAAAAAATATAAATCATTAATGAATCATTTAAAATATTGCAAATTTTAAATCTGTTGGGTTAGAGTTTACTATCTACAATGAATAACACCACCTAACATCGCCTCTGCTGCCCACGAAAATGCCACAAGAGATGCTTGTTGTTCTGTGATAAAGCTTAGGTGTTATTGGTTTATATATTTTGATTGATATGGAAATCCATACAATATTTATAAATCCAAGTAAAGTATACAAATTTTCAAATTCTCTCGGATTAGTATTTACAAATCCGGAGGTTTTCCCTCGGATTTGGGCCTTTGTATTTTTAACAAAGAAATTCATGCAAATCCATTCAAATACATCATGAAATCAAATCTATTAGTAAATCCGTATGATTGAATAACACTTGATTTGAATTATAATTTATGAATCATTAAACGAATAACACATGATTTCAATACATATTTTAAAATCATAGAACCAATAACACTAGATTTAGTTTGGATTTTCAAATCCATCAAAATACACCAACCAATAACCTCCACTAAAATTTGTCCAAACGTAAAAACTGAAAAATGATAATAATACAAATCTAATCAAAATAACATGGTTCAACACAAGATTTGTTCCTTTGTATTTTTTCCTTAAGAACACTTAAAAATCCACTCAAATCCAATTATAAATCAAATCCATAAAAAATCTTTACTATTGAATAATACTTGATTTTAAAATATGTTTATAAATCATGGAACCAATAACAGTGGATTTGAATATAAATTCTAAAACCCTAGAACCAATAACACTGAATTTGGCTTAGATGTTCAAATCCACTAAAATACATGAACCACTAACACCTTCTAAAACAAGACATTATAGCACATCTAAATGATAAAATCCATGTCTTTCAAAAAGCTAATACCATAAAAATTGGTTTACTGACATATCTCACCGTTAGCGTTTACATATACTTTCCAACACATCATTCACATTCTAGTTATATAAAAAAATTCTAGAATAATGTTCTTATACAATTACTTTACATAGACATTAACAAAAAAAATAACATGAAACTATGAAAAATCATGACAATCTATAAAAAATTATACGGATTCTATAAATATGGATGCACATATTTGTCAAAGTCCAAGAAAAACTTTACAATTCTTAAAAGGATCTATCAGCTTAAAAAATATAATTGTAGTATTGATTAGATTGATGTTATTCATTTATATATTATTGGACTTCTAACACTAATTATCGATCAGACTCTTTAACAAGGTAAATAGATTTCATATCTCTACAAATTAAAACAAAAAAAGTCTGGAATCGGCCATCAGATTCAGTTGAAAAATAACACACATGGACATGCTTTGGGAACACCAATCTATTATTTTTGTTTTGAAAGAAAACATCAAATCTATTTTGAAGTCACCTCCATGAACGTCATTAGTAACAACATGATATTCTTTTTCTTTTTGTATTTGAGTACTTGCATTCTGTGACACATGTGTTTGGTCAGTTACCAATATTCTTTTTTTTGTGAAAACTTCGTTGGCAGCCACAGGCAGCACAAGAGAGAGCGCCCATGGGCGGAGCTAGAGGAAAAGTTTGTAGGGAACATAATTAAAACTATTCATAAAACTAAGGACCGATTTGTTAAAACAGAAAGGGGCATATTTAGAATTAGTCAATACTTTATATGGGATTTTCAAAATGAGTTGGGGGCAGATGCCCCCTGTTATTTCATGTGCCTCCGCCACCGAGAGAGCCTCCGGTGTCCCTTCCTCTCCAGCCGCCACAAACTCGCCGCAACCGTCCACCCAGCTGCCGCCCGTTTGAAGCGCATGGTTCTTTACGCATTCTCCGTAGTTAACTGTCGCAGCTGATCTACCTTAACTGTAGAATTCACTATAAGTGTAAGATACACAGACAATTCAATAACCTATTAAGGCTAATTGTATCTATATGTAAATTTTAACTAGAAAATAGGTTATAAATCTTTTTTTTTATAACCCGGTTATCTAGCGTACCAAAATCCAATCGACTAGTCTCTAGTCTACTGATGGACAGACCCTGATTGCTCATAATGGAAATTAGATATCATTTTGTATGGTCACACAAACGGATAAATCTAAGGTTATAAATATTTGTAGTTCATTATTTTTTCATATATGTGACATGAGGTTTCTCAAACGTATCCCACTACTATAAAGTACTACTTCTTCAAGTTTGATTTGTTCTAAACCAAACAAACACTAATATTAACCATTGTGATTATGATCGCAAATGATTAAATATCTGAAAACCAGTTAAATATAATGTATCGACTGGTACCTTTTCAACTTCTTTCTCATGAAAACAAAGATGGCAACCGCAGCTACGGCAGAAGAAAGCCTCCGGCGTTCCTTCTTTTCCGCCGGCCAAAAAGTGGGAACAGTAATCTTTTTGTACTCCTAATGACACTATTGACGCACTTTCCATAAGTAATACTAGTTTTTTTTTTTTGATGAATATAAGTAATACTAGTTTCTTTCCACTTACTCATTTTCGTCAATTTTTTCTTTGTTTCTCAAGTTCTCTCTATGATCGATTGAGGATCTTGTCTCAATTGTTTTCTCTTAGAAAAGAATCTTTATTCATATTTTAATTGTATAATAATAAAATCTTTATTCATAGATTAAATATCGGGTTGACATATTCATTTATTTCAAGTCAGTAAATGCATAATTTTTGTTTTTGTATAGTTGGTTCAAAAAATAAATCGTGACTACTACTCGAGGCTCTCCCTCTCGGCCTCGACCAAGTCTTTTGAAATTACTTATATTACTCGATGTTTTCAGTAGATTTTGTCCAATTTGAAATCTTCGCTCAAAAATGGTATATGCATGTTTTTGTTCTTATACCCAAAAAAACAAAACATGTGTTGCAACTGATGCAATAATATGTGCACAGTGGAAGAAGAAAAGATTATTGGAATCATTGTTGCTTATTTGTTGAAGCCAAGCTTCTTCTTTTTTGCTAAGTAAGCCAAGCTTCTTCTTGTTAAGTGCTGTTCGTTTGGTCGACGAAGTTTTCGGCGTCAGCGTCGGCGTCGGCGTCGGCGTCGGCGTCGGCGTCAATGAAAATAGTTGTTGTTCGTTTCGTAGACGCTGACGCCGACGCCGACGCCGACGCTGACGCCGACTATTGTTCGTTTAGAAGACGCAGGAAATTGACGCCGACGCCGACGCCGACGCAGGAAACAGATTTTTGGGTTGTTCGTTTGATAGACGCTGCGGTTATTTTTATTTCTTCATATTTTATTTTAAAAAATTTGTAAAATTGTATTTTAAATAAACAAATGTAATTTAAATATATTTACATCCATTAAAATATTATGTTTACTTAGTATATAAATTTTTGGTCAAATATACGAGTATAAAAATATTTTTTGATCATAAATTATAAGCTAAGTTAAAACAAAAATAATACTTCAAAATATTTATCACTAAACAAAAGCTAAATAATACATTAAGTTGATTATAAAAGAAAAAACATTAAGTCTTAAATAAATATCACATATAAATGATCATCAAAGTTATAAGCAAAAAAAAAACATTTAAAACGGTAAACGACCTCTACCATATTCATTTGTGATGTTATCACGCAAAGCTTCCATCGCTTTATCACCGGTTGGCTCATATACAATATGTCCACCACCACCACCATCATCATCATCATCATCTTCTTCTTCTTCTTCTTCTTCTTCATCACCGTCACTATCAGCTTCTTCTCCTTCTCCACCATCGCCACTTTGCCACTGTACAAAATCATGATCTTCCCGATGTGAATCACGTATGAAGTTGTGTAGCGCCATTGTCGCTGTCACCAGCTTAATCCACTTGACCAGACCATACTTTGGATGCTTACGATCCAAAATCCTCCATTTTGCTTTCCATACTCCAAATGTCCTCTCAATCACTGATCGAAGACCTGAATGCTTTCGGTTAAACAACTCTCGTGCACTAACTGGTGGTCCTCCTGTAGCAAATTGACCAAGATGATATCGCATATTACGATGCGGACCAAGATAACCTGTCCTCGTCGGATATCCGGAGTCAACTAGATAATACTTTCCAGGAGGAGGATGTGGGAAAGAAGCCTCATTCCTCGCACAATGAGTCAAGACCTTTGTATCATGTGCTCTACCAGGTACACCGACATATGCATATATGAACTTCATATCGAAGTTACATATAGCAAGAACATTCATTGTAGGATCTTGCTTCCTGCCTCTGTATGCTTCTGCATTTTGACTTGGAGGGCGAACTGGGACATGCGTTCCGTCAAGTGCTCTGATACAATCTCTGAAATGAGGCCAATACCGATCATCATTTCTCAAAACAGGACTTACTCTTCCAAACTCGCCTTCCTGTGGTCTTAGTGTATCCTCCGCAAACTTGAGAAGAGCACTCAAAACTTCATCAAGCTTCCTTTGGACCGTATCCACTGATCTTTGATACCTTGCAGCAATATCCCGCTTCGTCTTATCTTGACCAACAGTCTCGAGAAACATCGCAACAGATTCCTCAAGGTAGACATGGTGAGTCTCTTTCAATCCATATCGCTCACCTAGCATCTTGCACAAAGCTTCAAACGTCCTTTGATTCATGCGAAGAATGTCATAACACTGCTGATCAGATTCATACATAAGTTGTTGAACATGTCGCCATCCTGCTCCTCTATCTGCTCTATGACTCAATCTCTCAGTAATAGGCGCATCAAACAAACCAAGTTCATCATCATAATCTCCATCTTCATCTTGCAATATCCATCTTTCAAGCATCTACAAAACAATGTATAAGATTATTATCAGCACCAAAACAATATGTAGAGATCAATGAAAGCAGTACAAGACACAGCCTAATATAAATGACACATATTAAAATGCACACACGGCAAGTATATATAATTATCGTCAGAAACATGACCAACCTAAATATTAAAATGCACACAGCCTAAGACCAACCTGTTTTACACATTTATAAATATTTGGATACAGCAAGTAAAGAAACATAAAAATACCATATATATAAAGCCACAAAAGGCAGAGTTCATACAAGGATCAAACCAACAAAATCACAAAAGACTCATACAAAGACCAGACCAGTCCTAAGCTCCATACTAGTTCCATCAAGATCACAAAAGAAGACCAGTCCTAAGCTCCATACTAGTTCCATCAAGATCACAAAAGAAGACCAGTCCTAAGCTCCATACTAGTTCCATCAAGATCACAAAAGAAGACTAATCCTAGATTCCATATTAGTCATCATCGCGTTTTATCTTAGTCCTAAGCTCCAGAAACCTAATCTTAGCTTCATCTGTCTTCATTGTTACAAAGGCTCTTCGGTTCCCTTCATTATCTATGAGAGTTTCCATTGCTGCTTCATATAGTGGAGACCACTCTCTCACTTCAGGCAAAGCATACAAAATCTCCAACACATTCTCAATACTAAAAGCTTCTTGACGCTCCAACATCCGTTCCGCTATCTTGTTCTTTACCTCGAGAGCTTCAGTTCGTTTCACACAAGCTTCTACAACCATGTCTTTCTCCTTACGCCTTCTTTTTGCTCTTGAATTTCCAGAATGAGTCTGAGTCGATGGCTGAGTTTGGCGTGGGGCTTGAGGCTGTGTTTCTGCTGCTGGCTGAGAATCAACTTCATCATCACCAACATCTTCATCCACTCTAGAGTTTAAACTGGCTTCTCCATGTTGAGCACTCCATCCTTCAGCTCCCGTTACTACTATACCACCAAATTCCGCTTCAAACATATCCATGTTACTAATCTCTTTGCAAACAGATCTTCTAATCCCTGGACACTCCTATACAGCAAAAAAAAAAGCGTAAGTTAGTGATAGCAATGTCATTAATGGAGAAAAAAAATGTAATATAAGCTGCTTATCATCATTATGCTATATACTAAAATGTGAAACTGAAGAGAGAATAATGTACTGACCCTTTCGCGTTCACTCCACCAATCATCTGACATGTCAATCCTTCCCATCTCATCAAACCCAAGTCCTGTCCTGTTTTGAGTCAGCGTCTTAATCTTGATGTATTTCTTTCTACTGGTGTCGTACTTGCTCTTGTAGGGTCTCCAATCAGGTAAATTCTTCTTAAACCGCTGTTCAAACGCCTCCATAATGTTTGCTTTCCCCGCTTTATTCATTGATATACCAGCCTTATTTCCTTTTCTTCTCTCTTCCGCATAGAGTTCGAAAAAATACCTAGTTTCCTCAGGTGTCCAAGTCTAAAGCAAAACACATACAGCAAGTTCCATTTATAAACTCATAAACTCAAGTTCCATACACCTAAAGACATTTCTATACACAAACTCAAGTTCCATACACCTAAAGACATTTCTATACACAAACTCAAGTTCCATATAATGCAAACAAGAAAGGATCTGAACTTACATCTTTTGCCATCGAGAGAGTGAGCCTGAGAGAGGGTTTGAGCAGCTTGCGAGTCTGAGACCTGCAAAAAAAAAAGCAGAAAGAATAAGCAATGAGAAAGAATAAACTTATAACTCAGCCCTGTTTCAATGCACTGTCAGAACCAGTAAATGATGCTGTTCAAGAGTCTTTAACTGATACAAGTCACACACAAATATAACTCGTATGCTTTAAGCTATTTTAATTTGTTTATAGTATCTTTTCTAGCTTTCCTATTTATCTGTTAGCCTCCTATCGCCCTTATACTATCAATTAAGAAACGTGATAATTATTAATATATCAACTGAAAGCAACATTTATAAAATATACACATGTGGTATAAACATAAACAAATAAACGATTTTTCATTGTAATATGCTTTGCTTGCAACCCTCTTAATCATTCACTAAGCAAACATAAAATTAAAAAAAAAATCTCAAGGGTCTCCTGCACGTTCCCAAAACCTTAGCTTGTAAAACTAACTTTGTTCATCTAAGCCAACTTGTAACTGGAAGTAATCTAGTCTTATAATTTTACAAAGTCTCCTAACAAAAAGCTAACCAAAGACGGAGAAGGCACTCATTCTTCATCAAAAATCTAACAACGCAAACACAACACACAAACACAAACGTACAAACACAAATGTACAAACACAAATGTACAAAGCAAACACACAGCGAAAAAGCAAACACAAATTCTATACGGATGATAGCTAGAGTGAGTGACGAACCTTACGATAGTGTGAGAGATGAAGAAGCTTCGGAGAACTTGAGACAAGGCTGAACACGGACCACACTTAAGTGCTTTAGAACAGAGACAATTACCTCATGGAGAAAAGGAAGAGATGGGTTTGGCCGAGCTCGAGATGCTATGGAGAAAAGAGCTTCGAGATGCTATGGAGAAGAGAGAGCTTCGAGATGAGATGCCATGGAGAAGAGAGCTTCGAGATCGAGATGGACCGAGAGAGAGAGAGCTGGGTTCGAGATCGAGAGATCGAGAGAGAGAGAGCTGGGTTTGAGATCGAGATATATGGAGAAGAGAGAGCTTCGAGAGAGAGAGCTTGAGATGTCGGGATCGAGACAGAGAGCTTGAGAGGCGTCTGAGATCGAGAGAAGAGGGCTGCGTCGATGGGGAGAAAGGCTGCGTCTGCGGCTATTAGACTTTAGGTATATTTGTAAATAATAAATTAGGTTAGGGGTAAAACTGTAATTAGCTTAAGTTGACGCAAAAAACAGACGCAGACGCAGGATTTTACGGCGTTAGAAACATGACGCAGCGTTCGGCCGCAGACGCAAACGCAGGTATCCGCGTCAATTAAACGAACAAGCGTGAACGGAAAACATTGACGCAGACGCAGACGCAGGTGGCTGCGTCGACCAAACGAACAGCTCCTTAGCCTCAGCTGCCAGACGAAGCAAGACTCAAGGAGATTTGACTTTGTAATCTTAATTATTATTATCAGCACATTCAGCTGACGTTTATAACACAACGTTTAGCCGTTTAGGGTCTAAGGATGTCATCATTAGTATAAAAAAAGAACCAGCTGCTGATAAGTGATAATAGATTAATGCTTGAAGGTAAGATCTTACTTCATTTACCAAATGATTTGATCTAGTACTATTCTCCTCATAATAATACTTGTCAACGACTCAACGTCAACTAATCTATTTATTTTTTTAGAGAGTTAAGTACATTGTACATGTGTAGAATTAGAATCCATCATATAAAATAACCTTTAGAACAACAAATAGATAGATTATCATGGATCACTTGTATATTATTCAAAGACGTAACAAAAATCGTATTGTTTTTTTTTTTTGAACCAACTATATTATCCTCGTTATTGTTTTTTTTTTTTACATCCGCTGGATATGTAATAGTGTCATTAGGAAAAATCGTATTAAGCAACTGCACCATTTCTCATTTTGTGTTGAATGGTCAGACACATGGTGCCCTTTCCCTGTGTATTGCATTGTATTAGAGATATGTTGGGTCGGAAGATATGTATCTTACGGACCAAGACTGTGAAGTCCGTGAAACTCATGAAAACCCTCGAGACTAAAAGGAAAAACTTGAACAACAAGTTAATCTCAAGATATTCTTAACATATTCACATTAAGTGTTTAAGAAAATTATCATTATCTAGTGTTAACGTTATGTTAATGTTACCACTATATATATGCATCTTGTATTCTTTTATCAAACACAACACAATAATATATCTATTCTATTATAATTTACATGGTATCAGAACGAGGTTTGAGATAAAAGAGTACATGAGCTCAATCTTCATTAGCGAGAGAATATACACATTCCTAACGTAATGAGCATACCATCGACATTCCTAATCTATCAAACTGTGCATTAAGTTCATTACTTCGTTTTCATACTAGAAAAAGAAAGAAAAAAAAAATCGCATAGGAAATAGGATGGGATATGGTTGAGGTTGAATCTAATCCGCATACAGTTTCAACTTTATGTAATTTAGGATGGGATATGGTCATTCAGTTGTTCATAATGTCGTCATTTGTTCTTGGGCCCAGGAAGGCCCATTTGAGAACTAAGTATCCTATCATCTCTTACTTTAACCATCCGAGAAGTGAGTCTATTATTGCTACATACAAAACGAGACACGTGTCTATATTCTGATGGTGATCGATTTGGAAGCAGGAGACTAAGCTCTACCGTTATTATTATTGGAGGAGAGAGAGAGAGAGAGAGAGAGAGAGAGAGAGAGGACACTTTTGGTAGCTCGCGTCCCAAGTAACACTGATCTGACGTCGATTTCCGATTAAGATTGATCAACCTTTGGTGGTTTCCATCAAACACGCGTAGCCTGCACGCGATGCTTTGCTGGCTTATGAAGAGCGTGCTTGTCACGCCCAGACACACGGCTGGCTCGCACACTCCTTCCCTTTCACCTCAATCAAAGTTTTAACCGGCGCACCGAATATATTTGTCCCTTGAGTTTTCTCTCTTGTTGCATTTTTAGTATTCATAACATCGTATTTTTCTTACAGAATACTCTTTTTTTTTACAGAATGCAGTAGTATAAAATAACGTTGTCATATACTCATAATATTCTACGACTCGTTTTTATTTCCAGATAGAAAAATATTTTGTATTACAGAACTTATATATGATATATCAACGTCTGTATATGTGAATGATGTAAGTTAAATAGTTGACCGAAATAATTCTACCATATGTAGCCATTATCCCACGTATTTGTGTTGATGATCAACAAGTTTATAATTGGGATACCAATAAAAAGCCTATTAAATGATAAAATTAGTTTATCCTATCAGATATCACATTCCTTGAATAACCAACCATAGACTTTCCTAATTGAGTTATTGGGAAAAGAATGTTTTGAAACTATGTAATTAAATTTTGACTGTGCTTATTATTTAGTTCAATGAGTTCATATCATATAAATGTTAAAGACTATTTTAGATAATTTAATTTTTATGTGTCTTTTTTTTGGTCAGCATGATTAACTTCGGTGTTTTAACCGGAGTTATTAACTCATGATTTGATTTTTTTTTATACTTTTCGGCTAAAAAACGGTTCTTAGAATAACATTATTGGGGCAAATTTGAGGTTTCTTAAAGGGAAGGACCCACAAAAAACATCAAAACCGAGGGGAAAAATAGCTAAGCGGCCCGCGGTTGGTTCATTTTTAACTTTTTTTTTAATCAGAAAAAAAAAGTTTAAAAACCCAAAAACGTTTTTACTGATAATGTTGCTTTTAGACCATGTCCAACGGCGGATTTCACCCGGTCCATAAGACAAATCCTTAAGCATAATTGTAATTAAATACTATTATTAGCGATAAATCGACGAAGAATTGGTCCGTCGCAGCGGACTTAAGGATTCAATCCTTAGCAACGTGTCACGTGGTGAGTGGGTCGATTTTGTCTTTGGTTTGTGTAGGGTCGAAAAAAAAAATCATTCTCGAGCCAAACCGAAAAAAAAAATTTCTTCTCGAGAGAAAGGCGATTTCGAGACGATTTTGCTCGATCTCTCTTCCTCAGCTCGTGTAAGGTAAATCGAAGCTTTAACTCGTAGATTTATCGATTAGAGATCACTCTCCATCTTGTTTGTTCTGTATTAAGGGTTTGGTTCTCGGATTTCGACCGATTTGAGAAAATTTTCAAATTAGGGTTTCAAAAATATTTGGGGATAAATCGATTTCGGGATTCTTTGTGGGTTTAGATAGGGTTTCGAAACGTTTTTGGTTTGTATCGGTCTCGGATCTCCTCTATGTGTCTTATACGGATTGAAACCGTATCGGGTTTCAATCGATTGCCGTTTCTTAACTGTTTTTGATATTGTATTTGTTCCTTGTCGTTGGTTTGCTACCTTCTCGTTCATGTGCTTTTGATTATTGTGCTTTTAAATTGTTCTTACTCGTTCTTTGCTGTTGATTTTATTGGTCCTTAACTAAGTGTTTACTTGTTTTGGTTGCAGATAAACGATAATGGGACGATACAGTTACAGCCAGCCTTCTTCATCCTCACACTCTCCAGACTTAACCTCCCTCCTTGAAGCCGAAGGTGAGATGTACGCGGCTGAAGCTGAGATTACTCGGTGGAATGCAAAAGCCATTGACTGGGAACCATCACCAGAGGGTGATGATGGCATCCCGAGGACATGCTATTGTGGTTCAGAGCCAGTTCACGGATACTCCCAAACTCCAAAAGATCCATACCGACGTTACATAACGTGCCCCAATGCCGATGATAGAGACTGCCACGTCTGGAAATGGTGGGACGTGGCGGTGGAGGAGGAGCTGAGAGAGTTTCAGAGGGAGCTTAATGGGGTTAAGGGTGAAGCGAATCAACGTGAGCAGAAGTTACTCCGTCTTGAGAAGTAAGTTTCCGAGTTCACAAAGAAGAAATCAGGAGCTAAGCTAATGGTCTTTAGCTTAGTGTTGGGGTTGGTGTTGCTTATTGTGCTAGGTGAGTTACTTCCTTTTATTTTTTCATCTCTCATATGTATTACAAATATTGAAAGTGTGTGAAAGTTGATTGTTTACTTCTTTATTTTTCAGGAATACTTGGAAAGGACTCAAAGGATTGGGGCGTACGTGCTTTGTTTCTTTAACGACGTAATTCTTTTATTAAATGTTGGTTAGGTTTGATTTGCTTGGAAAGAAAGTAGTTGTAGTAATTTAGTTTCGAAACCGGAAGGAAAATTAAATGTTGGTTAGGTTTGATTTGCTTGGAAAGAAAGTAGTTGTAGTAATTTAGTTTCGAAACCGGAAGGAAAATTAATTGTTGGTTATGTTTGATTTGCTTGGAAAGAAACTAGTTGTAGTAATTTAGTTTCGAAATCGGAAGGAAAATTCATTGTTGGTTAGATTTGATTTGCTTTCTTGTTTCATATGAGCTGGTCTGATTTGATGTGCTTTTAATTAGTCGAGTAGTTAATGAACTCAATTGCTTTTCACTTTCTCAACTGCTCTGATCTGATTGCTATTAATCGAGTAGAAGGCTTACTTAAGCCCTCTGTGTCACTAGTAGAGTGTCACAGAGAAACAATTAAAACAATGGCTAACCAAAATTTTTTTAGTAAACTTCTCTTTAGTCAAATTCCAGTTGAGCTTGATTCACCAGAACCTTTTTGGTTTGGTAGTCAAGGTCCTGATGAGTCTCCTGTCATGAGTGCTCCCGACCTTCCTGCTAAGTCTCCTGTGAGCTCTTCTACCGACGTTCGGGCTAAGTCTGCTGTGAATCCAAATGCCTCAGGTTCTGAGAGGAGAAAATGGACTCCCACAGAGGATAAAATCCTTATTGGTGCTTGGCTTAACACCAGTAAAGACCCTGTGATGAGCAACGAGCAGAAGTCCACTTCTTTCTGGAAGCATATAGTAGAGTACTACAACGTAAGTCCTCTCCTCGCTGGGACAGTACCGAGATAGACCACCCCTTGCAAGCAGAGGTGGTCTAGGATTAACGGCGATGTATCCAAGTTCTGTGGCTCCTACGATGCGGCTCTGAGGGAGCAGAGAAGTGGGCAAAACGATGATGATGTGATGAAAACCGCCTTGGACATTTTCTTCAACACGGTCGGCTACAAGTTCACCATGGATCACTGCTGGAGGGAGCTGAGATACGACCAGAAATGGTTCTCCCACTATCCTGCTAAGGAGGCTGGAAAGGATAAGCGCAAACAAGCTGTGGAGGTGGATACAGAAGAAGCCCAAGGTGTCGAACCAGAAGTTAGACCTCGCGGGGTTAAAGCGGCGAAAGCTAGTACCAAGAAGAAGAAGAGTGGCAGGGAGGAAGAGTTGTCGAGGCTACATGGGGTTTTAGAAATTAAGGAAAAACTGTCTAAACAAAAGCTTCTTGATCGTTTACTAGCTAAGAAAGAACCTCTCTCAGATATGGAAAACA
This sequence comes from Brassica napus, assembly GCF_020379485.1. NCBI lineage: Eukaryota > Viridiplantae > Streptophyta > Magnoliopsida > Brassicales > Brassicaceae > Brassica > Brassica napus. Next base: position 55,393,216 of record NC_063452.1, on the reverse strand, counting down.
GTCTCATGCTCAAACTAATGTCCGAAATGATATGATCTATTTTCAATCTTGCTTTTGAGGTAGAACTGTTTGTGTACTTGATCGTTTGTTTAGATATATCATATTACTGATTGTTTTTTAATGGTTATGACAGGTTACTAACTCTTGTCACTCTGTTTTGACAGGTTACTCGCATGTGGGAAGGAGTCACGGGTGCATTTGGTCTTTATCTGATGGAGTAGGATTCACGGGTGATGGAGTAGAAATCACGGGTGTAGCTGTAGAAGTCACGGGTGTTGGAGTAGGAAGCACGGGTGTAGTTGTATGAGTCACGGGTCACTCTCTTTAGCATATGTATTATAAGTAGTAGTTGTAGTCTTTGAGGTGTAGTAGAAACTTGTTTCCTCTTGAGAGTCAAGTTCATGTTTTCAGAGAGTTTGTAATCTACTCTCATTGTTTTCCTCGGATCATATGTAAGTTCAAGTTCAAGTCTAGCTTCTCTTTGTATCAAAACTTATGTTATATATTAGTAAACTCCCCTGCAGTTATTGTTCATAATCTTGCCTTTGTTAATTTATGTTTTAACATGAATACTACAAGTCTTTTTTCGAAATTGTGTTAATATATCAAACGCAGGCAAAATAATTTCAAGACCAGTGCCAACCATACAAGTCGATCAGAAACGGTTAGTAAAATCACAAACCAAAATGGATTTTTAAATTTTTGAAGTTTCTACCCAAAAATGTCTTTAAAAGAATCAAATGAAAGTTCAAAATTTAATTTTTTTATTATTAGTAATATGACAAGTTTTATAAAAAAAAAGTTCAAAATTAAAGTTCTATAATATTCCTAATATGACAAAAAAAATTTTAAAAAAAGTTCAAAATTAAAGTTCTATTATATTCCTAATATGACAAAAAAAATTTAAAAAAGTTCAAAATTAAAGTTTTATAATATTCCAAATATGATAAATTTTATTAAAAAAAGTTCAAAATTAAAGTTTTATAATATTCCTAATATTTCTAAATTAATTATTTTGATATTTAACATATTAGGACTTCTTAAAACGTCATCATCTTCATCCGATGGTCTAGACGAAAGAATAGACGAACTTGTTGATGAAATCGCTGAAGATTTCTACAACGACATAGTGGAGGACCAACCCGATGATGAGACAAACCGTGCTTATATTGAACGAGACCGTGAAGGAGGAGATGATCAGTTATGGAATGACTACTTCAGTGAAGACCCGACATACTCGGCACAAATATTTAGAAGACGTTTCCGCATGAAAAAGAATTTATTCCTGCGTATTGTCAGAGCCCTCAAGCAGAACTTTATATTCTTTCAGCAGAGAAAAGATGCAACCGGGAGGTGGGGTCTATCATCACTACAAAAGTGTACGGCGGCTATTCGTCTGCTTGCTTATGGTACAGCGGCTGACTCGGTTGACGAATATCTCTGACTTGCTGACACCACAGCACACTCTTGTTTACATCATTTCACTGACGCAATTATACAGTTATTTGGCGATGAGTATCTACTACGACCCACAAAGGAGGATCTTCAACGACTACTCTATATTGGAGAGCAACACAGTTTTCCAGGGATGGTCGGGAGCATTGACTGTATGCATTGGGAGTGGAAAAACTGCCCAACCGCTTGGAAAGGACAATACACACGTGGATCCGGAAAACCGACGATTGTTTTAGAGGCTGTAGCTTCACAAGATCTTTGGATATGACACGCTTTCTTCGGTCTTCCAGGTACGTTAAACGATATTAATGTCCTCGATCGGTCTCCTGTTTTTGACGATATTTTAGAAGGTCGAGCTCCGAGGGTAAGGTACATGGTCAACAGACACATGTATAAGTTGGCATACTATCTCACAGATGGTATATATCCAAAATGGTCAACATTTATCCAATCTATCACATTCCCTCAATGTCCCAAACAAGTGTTATTTGCTAAATGGCAAGAAGCAGCCCGAAAAGATGTCGAGCGGGCATTTGGAGTATTGCAAGCTCGGTTTGCGATTGTGAAAAACCCGGTTCGTACATTGGACATAGAGAAGATATGGAAGATTATGAGAGCATGTATCATACTACACTATATGATAGTTGAAAATGAACGAGATGGTTATACAAACCGGGTTAATATTTCAGATTTTCAAGAAGGAGAATCTTCCAGAACCTCGGAGGTCTTAAACGAAATTCCTACATTGTTCAATGATACATTTCCCGACCGTAATGATCTTCGTGATAGGCAAACTCATGATCGATTGAAGAATGATTTGATCGAAAACATTTGGAATAAATTTGGTTATCAAGATTAATAATTAGTTCTCTTTGGAATATTATTCAATCATTGTATCTTTTTTTAATATTGCAATTAATAAAATTTCAATTGTAATTTTTTTAAAAAAAATATTATTTTATTCCTAAGTACTCTTCTTCTGGATCGTCATTGGACGAGTATTTTAGATCCGAATCCTTAACTATTGAAAAAAAAATAAGCTTAAAATGCGAATAAGGACTCATGCGGAAGTATCACCATTGTATTTGGCTTATATTCCGAGAAGGTTCTTAGCTTTTATTTTCAATCTGAGAAAAGCTTAGAACCAGCCTGTTAGTTGAAACCAAGAACGGTAGTTCGAAGAACGAAGACCGGGTTAATCATGGTCTCCTGCGTATTGAAATTTAAGTTTTATTGTTTCATATTATTCCCAGATTTGTGATGACTTGGTAGCAATTACCTAAAACCTTCAACCAAAATCACCAACTTCCTTAACAACCACCGATGGGTCCTTTACCAATTCCTCTGAATTTAATTTCGTGATTGAATTTGAAGAAGACTCAGCAGATGTCTTCTCTGTCGCAATCTCAATCTCAATCTCCATCGCCGCCGGAGATGGAAATCCAACCGCCGGCATTGCTGGACGACGATCCTTCCACTTATTCCTCCTCCGCTCTGTGGGATTGGGGCGATCTCCTTGACTTCGCCGCGGACGAGCGTCTCCTCGTCTCCTTGGACTCTGATCAAACCCCCTTCTCTCCCGTTCCTCCTCCTCCGATGATTCCGACGCAATCTGAAACGTATCCTTCGCCGGATGAATCTGGAGGCTCTGGCTCCGATCGGGTTAGGAAGCGTGACCCGAGGCTGCTTTGTTCCAATTTCGTGGAAGGTTTGCTTCCGTGCTCGTGTCCGGAGCTCGATCAGAAGCTTGAGGAGGCTGAGCTGCCGAAGAAGAAGCGGGTTCGAGGCGGGTCGGGCGTGGCTCGATGTCAGGTTCCGGGTTGCGAAGTTGATATAAGCGAGCTTAAAGGTTATCATAGGAGGCATAGGGTTTGCCTACGGTGTGCTAACGCTAGCTTTGTTGTGATTGATGGAGAGGATAAGAGATACTGCCAACAGTGTGGAAAGTAATGTTCTTTTTCACTTTTTTTTTCTTTGTAGTTTTGCAATCCTAGCTTTGAGGATTGATCACGAATTATAAAACTGGTTTTGATAGCTCGTGGTTGACTTTGATTATCCACAGATTCGTTAGAAATGTGTTACTATCTTCACTAAAGTTGATTTTCAACACGAAATCTTCAAGATCTGGATTGATTTCTGTTGTCTTTATGGTAGGATTAGAAACTGTTGAATCTATCATTAGGAAATTAGATAACTTGGGGAGAGATGATTCATCTGTAATCCGTTTTAATGATTCCACAGATTATACATTAGCTAAGCTCTCTTTGTTCAGCATAAGCTGAGCTGAACCGGTTCACCTTTATCAACTATCAAGTAGTTAGAATTATTAACGGGAGTCTTTTTGGTCCCATCGGTGTTGTTTCTATTCTTAGAGTGAGTCACCATGTGGCAGGTTCCACGTGCTCCCGGACTTTGACGAGGGAAAACGCAGCTGTCGGAGAAAGCTAGAGCGTCACAACAACAGAAGGAAAAGGAAACCTGTAGATAAAGGAGGAGTTGCTTCAAAACAACAGCAAGTGTTACCACAGAACGATAACAGCGTCATTGATGTTGATGATGGAAAAGGTATAAGTTGGCTTTCTTTGCTTAGTTGTTTGAGTTGCGTGTTCTTCTAGTTGCCAATGTTTGATGTCTCTTGGAAAATCAAGCTGATTCCGCTTTTTCATGTTGTTAACTTGAAGCAGATAATACATGCTCTAGTGATCAGAGAGTGGAACAAGAGACTTCACTGAATTTTGAAGATCGGCATATCCCCACACAGGGTTCTGTACCATTTACCCATAGCATCAATGCAGACAACTTTGTCTCTGGTACATGTTCGGGTGAAGCTCAGCCAGATGAAGGAATTAATGACACAAAGTTTGAACTTTCACCTTCCGGTGGTGACAACAAAAGTGCTTACTCAACTATGGTGGGTTTTCTCTTCAGTCACTCTTACATCAAAAGATTATTTGTGTTTTGTTAACTAATTTGTCATTTCATTGTAGTGCCCTACAGGTCGGATCTCTTTCAAACTCTACGATTGGAATCCAGCGGAGTTCCCAAGGAGACTACGTCATCAAGTAAGAATTTTACATTACAGTTTAGGGTTCGGAGACTATGTTTAACCTTTTCAGAATCACAAAGAACTCATTTTTGCGAGATCAATTGAAATTTGCAGATATTCCAATGGTTGGCCACCATGCCTGTTGAGTTGGAGGGGTATATCCGTCCCGGATGTACAATTTTGACCGTCTTTATAGCAATGCCAGAGATAATGTGGGCCAAGGTACATTCTGTGATCTTTTTACTCATCATTTTCATGTTCTTGATGCCACAACACAACATAAATATTGTTTCTTTTCAGTAGGGTGTCTATTTTCGAAAGGTTGGTCTATGTCTCTATACACGTTTCCTCTTAAGTACCATATACACATTAAAGCTCTTACTAATTTGTTTGTCCTGAAGTTCTTTTGTTTCTGCAAGTTGTGCAATGTTTTTCGAAACTTGTGTCCTGGAGAGAGAGAGAGAGAGGAAATAGAACTTTAATATCTCTTAGTCTTTCCTGCGAGCCCTCTTTTTGACTTTGCGCTGTAACAAGCTTTTCCTGTTTGTTCTTTTAAGCAGTTGTCTAAAGATCCTGTGTCATATCTGGATGAATTTATTCTTAAACCTGGAAAGATGCTATTTGGAAGAGGCTCGATGACTGTCTATTTGAATAACATGATTTTCCGTCTTATCAAAGGCAAGATGATCTGCTTTACTTTTTTCTCCTTTTTTATATTTCTCTATCATGCTAAGCATAATTATGTGTATTAAAAGATTTTTAAGTGTGAGTTTATACTTGTTTCTTTTGGTTTACAGGTGGAACAACTTTAAGAAGAGTAGATGTAAAACTAGAGTCACCGAATCTTCAGTTTGTGTATCCAACATGTTTTGAAGCTGGCAAACCAATTGAACTCGTCGTTTGTGGACTTAACCTTGTGCAACCCAAATGCCGGTATGGCTATCAACCCCTATCTTGATCTATGCTTAGGGCTTCTCTCGCATATTTTAGTTCTGTCATATTGCTCATATGACGAAACTATATTTCAAGAACCTTCAAAATGTTGCATTGGGATTGGTATCTTGCACTTGGGAGTTGGGACCCCTAACATGTTCTGAATAGGAAAGAATAACATGATAATGGTTTCGGTGCAGGTTTCTTGTTTCATTTTCTGGAAAGTACTTACCACATAACTATTCCGCTGTACCTGGACCGGGCCAGGATGGGAAGCGTTCTTGTAATAACAAGTTGTACAGGATAAACATTGTGAATTCTGATCTTAATCTATTTGGCCCTGCATTTGTCGAGGTACCCATTTGTTGAAAATATACGTTTTTGACAAGTAGCTCCGTTTATACAAAGTTAATGTGATCTTCCTGTAATCATTTTGTAGGTTGAAAATGAATCTGGCCTATCAAATTTCATACCTTTAATAATTGGAGATAAAGCTATTTGCTCTGAGATGAAACTAATCGAGCAGGAGTTCAATGCTACACTCTTTCCAGAGGAACAAGGCATTACCACCTGCTGTTCTTTGACTTGCTGTTGCAAAGATTTCAAAGAGAGGCAGAGTACCTTTACTGGGCTCTTGTTAGATATTGCATGGTCGGTGAAGGTGCCCTCTTCAGAATGCACTGAGCAGACCGTGAACCGATGTCAGATAAAAAGATACAACAGAGTGTTGAATTATCTGATACAGAGTAACTCGCCCTCAATCTTAGGAAACGTACTGCACAATCTGGAAACTTTGGTGAAGAAAATGGAGCCAGACAGTTTCGTTCACTGTACATGTGACTGCGACGTGAGGCTTCTACATGAAAATATGAATACAGCCAGAAAACAGCAAAGCCATGTAGATTCAAAGATGAATCCAGTAACATCAGTGTGCTGTTGTGAGAGCAGTTTCCAGAAGGACATCCCATCAAGAGTACCAAACTTCAATCAGGTTTCTTTTTGCTAATATCAGCACACAAACTTCACTTGTCTTACACATTTGATTTCATGTCTCATGATAAATTTGGGACATTATGACGATATTAATGGATTAATCTTGCATCTTTTTATTGGTTTTTTGCATTCTGTTATTAAGATTCCCCTTTTGTTCTATTTACAGGAACCAGAAGCAGGTGTAGGTTGTGACGAGAGGATACAAGCAGCTTCACCAGATACTGGAAGAAAAGAAACCGATCCTCTGTTAAACAAAGAGGTTGTCATGACCGTTAATGACATAGGTGACTGGCCAAGGAAGTCTTGTATACCAATACAGTCTGCCCAAACATTCAGGTCTCGTCAGACTGTTCTCTTTATCGCTACAATTGCTGTCTGTTTTGCGGTCTGTGCGGTTCTCTACCACCCAAACAAGGTCACGCAGCTTGCAGTGTCTATCCGGACGAGATTGGCACACAAACTATGAATAAAAAGTCCAATGGCAGAGACTCTCATTTTAACCGGTGAAGGTGTGTTCATTTAAAGAAGCTTGAAGGGAGCTGTACAAAAAAGCTAGTCTCAGCTTTCAACAGAGCTCAGGTACAGCTTCTCGGATAGATTACCTTGAGAAAGAGACAAAATGATTAATGATCAGATGCGTTTACTTGCTCTTTCTCTGTGTTCTTCGTCCTAATTTCTTATAGACTTGGTGGTGATACTGCAACTGTAATAACAGGAAATGATCTGGTCACTGACATGATTATCCCTCATCGACCAGTGTTATATATGTAGATTAGGGTTTGCTTTCGCTCACTGTAACATGTTTTTTTTTCTTGGTCTTGAAAACGATTCTTGGACAAATCCTAATCGTAACTTAGTATTATACATTTTTCTGCTTCAAGTTATGGTCTTGGCTCTTGAGATGTCTCTAAACCTATTTGCTCAACACTAGGATCAAGTTTCAAACTTTGCCCTTTCCATTATTGTCATGTCCATCCAATTGACTAACAAGTAACAACACTCTCTGGCTTTACCCAATCCGTTAAACCATCTTCGACCGTACTAATAATTCCACTTATGTTAAAAGATTGGATCTGTTCAACAATTAAAAGTTGTGTTTTTTCATTTAAAAATAACTATTTATATTGAAAGAATGTGACCATTTATATTGAAAAATTGTGATTCTTCATATAAGTATTATTACAAAAGACAATCTTTTAATTCAAAAGATTTGACTCTTCAAACAAATTTTTAAAAATCTATAAATAGTCCAATGTCCATGACTTCTCAAAGCATAATTTTCACTAATCAAATAAAATGATGAAGAAAAAAACAATTAATAATAGCAAACCCAAACAATGTTGAAAAGTTATGTGTTTTATAAGAATTTTATTTCTTGTTAAAAGTTGTGTCTTTTCATTATATATTAAGATATGTCATTTCCTTATTTGTTTCAAGAGTTGTGTATTAGTTAGTATTTAAATTAAAAAAATATAATTATTCAAATGAAAAATTGTGACTATTCATATATGTATGATTTCAAAATAACTACTTTAAACTGAAAAGATGTGACTATTTAAATTGAAAAGTTGTGACTATTCATATAAGTATCATTTCAAAATAATCACATTTAAAGTGGAAAAAATGTTACTATTCATCTATATGAAAGTTGCATCTCTTAATTTTTTATATGAAAAGTTGTATTTATTAGTATTGAGATGAAAAAATATGTCTTTTTGTTTTTATTTTGCTCATATCTATTATTAACATTTCATAAATATTTGCAATTATTTTATTTTTAAAAATCAGTGTATTGATTAATATGAAAATTTGAATCTCTTAAGTTTTATACATAAAAGTTGCATCTCTTAAATGTTTTACATGAAAAACCCAAAAAATGTTGAAAAGTTGTGTATTTTTTATAAGAATTTTATTTCTTAAAGTTGTGTCTTTTCGTTATTTGTTTCAAGAGTTGTGCATTAGTTATAATTTAATTTTAAAATATGTAATTATTTAAATGAAAAGTTGTGACTATTCTTATTTCTATCATTTCAAAATAATTACATTTAAATTTGAAAAGATGTGGCTATTTAAATTGAAAAGTTGTGACTATTCATATAAGTATCATTTCAAAATAACCACCTTTAAATTAAAAGATGTGACTATTCATATATAAGAATAAAATAAAAACAAAAAGACATAAATTTTTATTTCAATACTAATAAAAATAACTTTTCATAAAAAAACTTAAGAGACACAATTTTCATATTAACAATGATTAAAAAATGATAAATATTTACGTGGTGTCATCAACGTAGATGTACAAATGTGTTGTGATTTAAGAGATATGAACGCTTCATAATCTAAGAGGTATGAACGTGTTGTGATCCAAGAGGTACAAACATATCATGATCCAAGGAGTATGAACGTTTTGTGACTGAAAGGATGCAAATGAATTTTGACCGAAAATATACAAAACGACAGTGACCGAAAGGATGATCATAAACGAAAATGTGCGAATGGATCATGACCGAAAGGGTGTGAAATTAATCTTGACTGAAAAGGTGGGAACAAATCTTTACCATGACCAAAAGGGTGCAAATGGGTTATGACCGAAAGGGTGCAAATGACCGTGACCGAAAGGTTGCGAATGGATGGTGACAGAAAAATTGCAAACATGTCGTGACCAAAGAGTGCAAATGGTCGTTATCCAAAGGTTGTGAATGGGTTGTGATCGAAAAAGTGTAAACGGGTCATGACCAAAAAAGGGTGTGAACGGATCATAATCGAAAGGGTGTGAACGATTTGTTACCGAAAGAGTGTGAATGGGTCTTGACTGGAAGGATGCGAATGAGTCGTAACCAAAGGTGTGTCACTGTCAATGGATCATGACCAAAGAGGTAAGAATGAATCGTTACTGAAAATGTGCGAACGAAACATCATTGAGAGAATGCTAAAGGTCAACCATGATATTGGTGATATAAGAGTATGATCTTTTCTGGCCAACATAATAAAACAACTACAAATATTCATAAAGTATTAATATATAGATATGAGTAAAGTAAAAACAAAAAAGACATAATTTTTTATCTCAATACTAATAAATACAAAAAAAATTCATATAAGTTTACTTTTCATATTAACACTGATTAAAATTATAAATATTTATATAGTGTCATCAACAGAAATGTATAAATGTGTTGTAATTTAAGAGATATGAGCGCGTCATAATCTAAGAGGTACAAACATGATATGATCCAAGAGGTACAAACGTATCATGAGTCAAGGGGTGCAAAAGTGTTGTGACTGAAAGGGTGTGAATGTATTATCAATAGATAACATGAATTCTGGCAATGCAATGTAGTTGGGCTTTCATGTTGATCCGAATGAATCATCTTTTTCGCGGAGTGAAATCTTTGCATCGAAATGTATAAAAGGATCGTGATCGAAAGGCTGTGAATTGTCATAAACGAAAGGGTGCGAACGGTTCTTGAGCGAAAGGATGTGAAACTAATCATGAGCGAAAGGATGTGAATGGATCTTGACCATGACAAAAAGGGTACAAACACTACAAGAAAACACGCCGAATTCCGACGGAGGTTCCGACGGACATCAATGTCGTCGGACATTTGTGACGGATTACTGACCAATTTCCGACCAAATCCAAAAAAATGAAGTCGTCGGAATTCCGTCGGTCATTTCCGATGAGATTCCGACGAAACAAGGGTCGTCGGAATTTTCCGACGGCTTTTCGACGACATTCCGATAAAAAATGTAACCGTTGTAGTCGTCGGAAGTTCGTCGGTATATTCCGACAAATTTCCGACGACATTTCGATTAACAGTAAAGTCGTCGGAATTCCGTCGGTATTTTCCGATGAATTTCCGACGAACCATGTGACCGTTGCCGACAAATATATATGACCGTTGTATAGCCGTTTGAGATTGGACAATACCAACGGAATTCCGACGGACTGCTTTACATCCGTCGGAATTTTGTCGGAAAGTCGTCGGAGGGCCGTAAGCAATTTCCTATAAATACAACCCCTCCTCATTCAATTCATTCACACTTCATTCTCTTTAGTCATAACAATTCCGTGAAAATCATGTCTTCAGAAGTTTATTATCGTTCGTGGATGGATAAACCTCATTTGGATCCGAACACCAATTTGCTTACGGAAGAATACGTTCAAGGGATTAGAGAATTCATGAGGCTTGTTCAACAGCAACCGGATGCAAAAAGTGGTATGTTAAGATGTCTCTGCTCTTCTTGCAATAATAATAAGGTTATAAAAGAATTTGATGTTTAGACTCATTTGTATATGAAAGGGTTTTCACGTAATTATAAAGTTTGGTACCTTCATGGGGAAACTGGTTATGAATATGGTAGTACTAGCGAACCTCAGCCTGTTAGTGAACTTCAGCCTGATATTAGGTTAGAAGAATCTAGAATGGATATAGATTATGGTGTAGGTACTGAGCAGATGGTACATGATCATTATAGAGGGGAAGAACCAAATCCCGAATCTAGGAGATTTTTTGACATGTTGGATGCAGGAAAACAACCTTTGTATCAAAATTGTAGAGATGGTCATTCAGTCTTATCATCTGCAACTAGATTAATGGGTATTAAGACAGACTATAATTTGGCTGAAGAATGTATGGATGCGATTACTGATTTTGTCAAAGGTATTCTACCTGAGGATAACCTTGCATCGGGTTCATACTACGAGGTTCAGAAACTTGTTGCAGGTCTTCAACTACCGTATGAAGTGATAGATGTATGTATTGACAACTGCATGATCTACTGGAGAGCGGATGAGACACGGAATGTATGCAAATTTTGTGGAAAACCTCGTTATCAGGAGACGAGGGGAAGAGTTCCGATCCCATTCAAAAGAATGTGGTATTTGCCTTTGACGGAAAGATTGAAGAGGTTGTATCAGTGTGAGCGCACAGCAAAAGCAATGAGATGGCATGCAGAGCATTCCACAAATGGTGAGATTAGACATCCTTCAGATGCGAAGGCTTGGAAACATTTCCAGTCAACATATCCAGAATTTGCGGAAGAGAGAAGAAATGTTTATCTTGGATTATCTACTGATGGTTTCAGCCCATTTGGAAAGCATGGAAGACAGTATTCTCTATGGCCAGTTATTGTGACACCGTACAACTTACGGCCGAGCTTGTGCATGCGACGAGAGTTTTTGTTTCTCTCAATTCTCGACCCCGGGCCAGATCATCCTAAAAGATAACTAGATGTGTTTCTTCAACCACTAATATATGAGTTGCAACAACTATGGGCGCATGGTTTTGAGACATACGATGTTTCGTGCAAAGAAAACTTTCAGATGCGGGCAGTACTTATGTGGACAATAAGTGACTTTCCAGCATATGATATGTTATCTGGATGGACAACACATGGGAAGCTATCATGTCCATATTGTCAAGATGACACAGATGCTTTCCAACTAAAGAACGGAAGGAAAACGTGTTGGTTTGACTATCACAGACGATTTCTACCACCTGATCATCCATACCGCAGGAGTAAGACTTCGTTTACGAAGAACAAGCAGGTGTTTGATGGTCCACCTGAGGAAGTTAGTGGGAAAGATTTGTTGAAGCAGTTTAGGTATTTTGATGCAGAAAGGACGCCAGATGTAGGTGGACATGAAAACATTCGAGTCAATGCGGTTGGAGAGCTACATAACTGGCACAAAAAGAGTATTTTCTGGGATCTGCCATATTGGGAGAGTCATCTATTGCGGCATAATTTAGATGTCATGCATATTGAGAAGAAATTTTTCGATAATCTGATGAACACAGTCCTTAACATCCAAGGTAAAACGAAGGATAATTTGAAGTCAAGGTTGGATTTAGTCGATATTTGTGATCGTTCTGAACTTCACGTTGATGAGAACAGTACGGCCCCTTTTCCCATTTATCGGCTGGATGGTGCTAGAAAAGAAGAGTTCTTTGATTAGATTACAGATAAAGTGAAATTTCCTGACGGATATGCATCAAATTTGGGGAACTGCGTTGATAGAAGCGAAGAAAAGTTTACTGGCTTGAAGAGTCATGATTGTCATGTAATTATGCAGCGCCTCCATCCGTTTGCTTTTTCAGCATTATTGCCACGTAATGTTCATGAAGCAATTGCAGGTATATTATATTTTTACAATTTAATTTATTTTTATATTTAACAATTATGCTTATAAAAACTTATTACTTACGAAAATTATGTCTTTTATCTATTTAGGGATTAGTGTTTTCTTCCGCGACTTATGCAGCAGAGTAGTGACTGAAGAGGGTATTAATAATTTGAAGACAAACGCACCAGTCAGCATGTGCAACCTTGAGAAGATATTTCCTCCATCATTCTTTGATGTAATGGAACATCTTGCTATTCATCTCGCAAGAGAATTGGAACTTGGTGGTCCTGTGCAGTACAGATGAATGTATATTTTTGAGCGTTATATGCATCATCTGAAGAAGATGGTCAAAAATCAAAGCAGGGTGGAAGGATCTATAGTGGCACAGGTGATCAATGAAGAAACTGCAATCTTTGCTGAAAATTATTTTCCACCAGAAGTGCATACAAAACACCGAAGACCTGCTCGGCATGATGATAGAGGGGAGAGAGCAACATATCATGTTACTGTCCCAAGCATGTTCAAGGAAATAGGACGACTTAGTGGAAAATTCACGAAGCGGAGACTTACGGACACTGAGCACGCTCATTTGCAAACATATTTGCTCACCAACTGTGAAGATGTTCTACAATATGAGAGGTAAAAATATTTATTCATTTATTGTTAGATTAATATTCAATAAATTTATTTCATATTGATAATATTTTTGTATATAGTGTATATATGGCGGAGTTGCGTATGACTCACAGGCATGCAACAGAAGATGAGCTTCGACAACTTAGAGATAACGGATTTGCTGTGTGGCTTCGTAGTTATGTGAGTCATATATCATATTACCCTATGGAAATGATTAGTTTAAATTTAATATATTTAAACTAATTAACTTTTCAATCATATATGTTTTTAATTTATAGGTGAATGATGGTTTGGCCAGAGGTCTTGTGTTCGATGATTTGATACGCGAATTTGTGCAGAGACCAAACTATGTGGTCAAATCATATCCTAAATTTTGTACGCGAGGATATGCATTCACAAGGAAAGGTCATTCTAAGACAACATATGATGCTGATGTTTCATCTTCTTCTGGTGACGATGTCTACTACGGCAACATAAAAGAAATATTGGAAATCTAATTTCCTGGAATGGTTGGATTGCGTTGTGTAGTATTCTATTGTGATTGGTATGACACCACCCCAGATAGAGGAGTGAAGATTGATGCGTTTGGTGTTACATCAGTTCATTCGCGGCGGAAACTTCAATATTATGATCCCTTCATTCTTGGTTCGCAAGCTGATCAGGTATGTCAATCTATTCATAATTTTTTACCAATATAATTAATTAATGTTATATATTTTACTAATACTTGTATAATTGATATGTATAGGTGTGCTACATCAGTTACCCTCGGGTGACGTACAGAGACGATCCATGGGTTACTGTAACGCAAATCAACCCAAGAGGATGAGTGGATGGAACTTCTGATGATGATGAACCATTGCAACCAGAGTCTACCAGCAACACCCAGGCAGTTGAAGATTTGGAAAATGTTCAACTCGTTGAGAATTTGACTGTGTTTGGACATGATGCTGTCGTACATTCAGAGCCAGAAGCCGAGGTTGGGGAGTTTGATGAAGATTTAGAAGATTCTGATTAGTTTTTTTTTTTTTTTTTATTGGTCCGTCGGAAATCCCTCGCAATATACCGACGACATAGCGACGACATTGGGTATATTCCGACGAATTACCGACGACATGTGTTTCTATAAAATTTCAATCATAAAAATCTATAAATTTAGATGCCAAAACTATGAAAATAACACATAATAAGTGTTTAATATAGTATTAGATCGCAACCGTTCAAATATAACAACTCATTAAAATATTTATGTATGCATATCATTGTTTTCATAACATCTCATCTTAACATTATATACTTATACAATCATATTCATATAAGCTTACACTACAAAAAATATTGTTGTGTAAAATCGTGTTATAAAACATTTTTATTGTTAAATCCTTATGCAAATACTATATATATTATCAAAGATTTGGATTTTGCATTTAGAAACTTGAAATCAACACCCTAAATACTAAGTCGTCGGAATATACTGACGGACATATTCCGTCGGAATATACTGACGGACACATTCCGTCGGAAATTCAATTTGCCCGGGAGAACCAAACCGCTTGAAAATTTTCGCGAATCGGCATTTGGTATATTTTAATTATACAGACGGAATACCGACGAACCCGTGTCCGTCGGAATCCTCGGATATAATAACCCTCCTTCTTCCTTCTTCGTTATCTCTGCGGCCTCTCTCCCCCTCAAAACGAACACTCTCCGGCGATTTCTCCATCTCTCCGGCGATTCCGGCCCTTGTCCACCTCTCTTCACCGGCGAATCCTCTTCTCACCCTCATATCTCTTCCCCAAGCCCCAAATCATGTAAGAATCATCCCAAACCTTCTTTTATATCAATTGTTTAGGGTTTTGGAAGTTAGATCTCGGATTTTAGGTTGTTTGATTGAAAATTTTAGGATTGAATGGATAGTTTAGGATATATAAGTTAGGATTGTTGTTTGGATTGTTTTTTTAGTTTTTTTTTGGAACATTTTTTGATTTTTAAAAACGTTTTTTGATTTTTTAAAACGTTTTTTTTTTTTTAAAACGTTTTTCAAGTTTCCAGTAATGAAATGTATATAATAAAACGTTTTTAAATTTTTTTAAAAATATTTAACAACATTTTTCTATTTTTATAATTTTTTTATAATTTTGTATACATATATATATATATATATAAATCATGTATAAAAAAATTTTAAAATTTTTTATAATTTTTTATAAGTTTCCACTAATAAACTATGTATAATAAAACGGTTTTTAAAAAAATTTATAAATATTTAACAACATTTTTCTTCATTTATAAATTTTTTATAATTGTGTATACATATATATATATATATATATATAAATCATGTATAATAAAAAATTTTAAAATTTTTTATTATTTTTTATAAGTTTCTAGTAATAAACTATGTATAATAAAAGGTTTAATAGTTTATAAAACCTTTTGTAAATATATAAATGAAAACATTAAAAATTGAAATGATTTGAAAATATGTTTGATGTATTAATTTTTTTTTTAGGGCCGAGGATGAACCCCGCCCCGCAGCTCGTCTTCGACGTAGTTCGGTGAGCAGTTCCCGTGCATCGGGATCGTCTCATGACTCGGTTCCCGCATATATTCCCGCTCCAGCTCCCGCTGCCCCTCACGCTGCTGCTCAACAGGATCCGGGGGTCATGCCGGTTCATCTATTGGTTCAACAACCAGGTCGAGAGCATCTCCCGGTTCTCCAACCCAACCCACGACGAGGCTATAACACTTGGTTAGTATTTTTTTTATTTGTACCGTTATGTTTTTTTCCTTTAATGAACTTGCTAACTTGTATTTTTTTTTAAGGTTCACCAAGTCGAAAAATGGCATTAGCCGGAGCATCAACCAGATGATGTACTCCATGCTCCGTTTTGGATATCCAAAGTGGAGTGTGATCCCTTCCGACGAACGAGAGTTGTTGTTTCGTCAGTTTGCGGTATAGTAACTCTTTATTTTTTTAAAGTTTTTACATTTTTTTAATATATTTACTTATTAAATTGTGTTTGTTTTGTAGCAAGAGTTCAACTGGCACTCCGATCTTACGGAAACAGTCCGTAAGAAATTCAACGAAAAGGCCATGGACTCTTATACAAAGCAGATAAACGCGTGGAAGACAGTTTGGCAGAAGAACAAGAGGCCACGGTTCATCAACGGGACGGTGTGGGAGCAGTTGATAGCTCATTGGGAGAAGGAAGAAACTGCAGAGACGTCTTCTAGGAACTTCAAGAACCGGAAGAGCGATCGTGGCGGGAAAGGTATGTATGTGCACAACCTCGGCGCTTGCTCTATGTCTACTAAGGAGGATGAACTTGTAAGTTTTTTTTTATTATTTATCTTTATATTTTTTAAATAAATATTTTATATATTCCTTGGCTAATAATGACGGTTTTTTTTAGATCGAAGCAAATGACGGTAATCCCGTTGATCGTCTCCAACTCATTAAGGTGGCTCACACTAACAAGACGACGGGTCAAATTCAGGACCCCGTGATCAAAGGTGTCGTTGATTTGGTGGAAGCTGAAATAGTTTCTCAATCTCAGCCTCTCTCTGATGACGGCGACTCTACGGGAGCTTCAACCAACTTGTCTCTATTGCAAATAAATGAGATGGTTGAAAAGGTAATTTTTTTATTAATATATTTTTTTATAATGTCAATTACTAACATGTCCCTATTTACTTACTTTAAATATTTTTGTAGGCGGTTCCTAAAAGGAAAGGGGGCCGTTTAGTTGGGTTGGCCCGCCGTGCTTCTTCGTATCCGGCATCTTCTTCGCAAGCTCCGTATGCCGATCCCATGATTCTCGAGGAGCTACATGACAAAGATGAACGGATTGGGGCATTGGAGGAGCAGAACACCACTATCCTTTCGGAGAATGCCACTATCCGTTCGGAGAATGCCACTATCCTTGCTGAGTTGGCATCCCAGAAGAAGTTCAACACCGAGATAATGCAGAAGCTAGATCGCTTGATGTCTTCGAGTTCATCTTAGTTTTTTCGGCTTTTTAAAACTTTCGGAATGTTTTTTTTTTCTATTTCGGTTTGTATGAATTTTAAACTTTCTGAATGTTTTTTTTGTATTTCGGTTTTTATGAATTTAAATTATATAATATTATTAGCTTTAAATTTCTGATTTTTTTAAATTTATTAATATAAAAAATATATAAAATTGCAAAATCAATTCGTTTTTAAAATTTATATAATTCGGTATATTCTGACGGACAATGGTCGTCGGAATATACCGACGGACAAATATCCGTCGGAATTTACCGACGAACCAATATTCGTCAGAATATTCCGACGGACAAATATCCGTCGGTATATTCCGACGACCATTTTCCGTCGGAATATTCCGACGACTATTGTCCGTCGGAATACACCGAGGAATCCACTACGTCGAAAATGTCCGAGGAACGATCTCCGTCGGTACATAGTTTTTCCGATGAACTCTGGTCTCGTGTGTCGGCATCGTAATATCGTCGGAAGTTCGTCAGAATGACGTTTCTCGGTATTTGTCAGAAAGTCGTCGGAAGTTCTGACGAAATTCCGACGAATTTTTTTTTTTTTGACAAAACGATACCGACGGACAGGTTCGTCAGAAATTCGTCGGAATCTGTCTATTCCGACGAATTTCCGACGATTTCGGCCATCAGAATCCCCATGTTTTCTTGTAGTAAAATGGGTTATGATCGAAAGTGTGCAAATGGGTTATGACCGAAGCGTGCAAATGAGTTATGACCGAAAGCTTGCAAATGAGTTATGATCGAAAGGGTACAAATGGTTGTGTTTGAAAGATTGCAAATGGTCGTGACCGAAAGGTTGCGAATGGATCGTGACCGAAAAATTGCAAACGGGTCGTGACCAAAGGGTGCAAATGGTCGTGACCGGAAGATTGCAAATGGATTGTGACAAAAAAGTGCAAACGTGTCGTGACCAAAAGGAGTAAACAGATCATAACCGAATGAGTGTGAACGGATCGTGAATAAAAGGGTGCAAACGAGTCGTATACAAAGGAGTGCCAATGAATCATGACTGAATAGGTAAGAATGGATTGTGACTGAAAAAGTGTGAACGAGACATCAGTGAGAGAATGTTAAAGGTCAACCCTGGTGCTGGTGATATAAGAGTATGACCTTTTCTCGACAACATAAGAAGTCTATCCAAATTATAATCTATCATTTTCTTAATATTTCTTAGATTTTGCCTGTTTTTACCCATCCGGAAACTTTTTTTTGTTTTATGGATCCCAATTTCAATTCCTCCCTTTCGGTCATGACACTTTCATACCTTCGGTCAAGGCACATTCGTCCACCCTTTGGAACAAGTTATACCTCTTGAATCACATCATGTTTGTATCCCTTAGTTTACGACGTGTTCATACACCTCTTAGGTTATGAGTCGTTCGTACTTTTTCGTTAACGACACAATGTAAACGATACATTTTTCATTTAAAAAGATTTTTATGTTTAATAAGAGATTTTATTTATTTATTATAAATTGATATAATTTAAAATTTTAGATTAACTTACCTAAAATAAAATAAAAATGTATAATTTTATTAGTATTGATGTATTTGTATTTTAGTTGTAATTTAAAATTATAGAATATACATTTTTAATATTATCTATAAATAAATATAAACATATATGTTCTACGTTTTGACATGAGAATTTTTTTGAAAATAAAATTATTTTTTATATAATATATAAATTATAGTATGATATATTTATTTATAAAAATGAGTTTCCAGACTATATCGCGTGGATTCCTTACCTAGTATTTATAATAATAGAATAATGATAATTCGAGTCTGAATAGCTATGGTGCTGTCTATTCTTAATATAGTCTTATTTACTTAAAAACTAAGATACTTGTATATACACCCCTGGGATATACACAAATGAAATAAGATGGTAATAATAAACAGTTTGATAAGTTTAGTAAATAGATTTCTGTAAAAATGTAGCCTCCGAAGCTATTATTACGTATTTAAAATGTGATGTGGACTGGAGATTGATTGCATCATAGAACGCAAATGGGTAGAAAGAGACAAAAGATATGAGATTTGGAAACAATGAAGAGACACAAACGCGTCAGTTCTGAGTCATTCCTTGTAGTAAACGACAACATCTTAAACATTTAATTAAATTAAATAAACTGGCTAAGAGTTTGATACAGGTTTCTCCATACGTTTCTAAGTTCTAAGAACATCTCCGTTCTAACTCCATTTTTTTTTCTAAAATGGAGTAAAAGTGGATATGGAGTAAGGAATGCTCCAACCCAACTCCATATCTCACTCCATAATGAAATTTACTCCATAAATGGAGTAGTTTATTTTTTGTTTATTCATCACTTCATAATGGAGTGGGAAATGGAGTATGGTTGGAGCAATTTTACTCTATTTTCGCTTTTACTCCATTTTAAAGGAAAAATGGAGTTTTATATTAGAGATGCTCTAACAAACGCTAGATTTAACATGCTACTAATCTTTTGCCTCGAGGAGTTTGCTTAACCTTTGAAAGTGAATAAGTTCACATGTTGGATCGTTGGACGTATACTAGATACAATCTCAAACAAAGATGTGTGTAGATGATGTATAAGTTCATCGGGTAGGTTGGAACTTTTTTTAGTTATACGCGACGCAGTGGATGCGTTTATTCAACATAACGTCAACAAAATTCACGTACGTCGGTCTCGCTGGAGATATTTTATAAGTTCATTCCAGGTTTTGTGATTAGTTTTCGTAAGTTCATAAAATTCCACAGATATTTGTTGTTGGTTTAGGATAAATATCTGCTGAAGCCGAATTATTACGAGATTTTTTCTTATTCCGAACAATTGAGAAGCTTGGAAGGTGACAAGAGTTAGCTATATATTAGTCAACTAAAATATACAAAAAATTACATAAAGCTTGAAAAAGTAACCAATAAACACCAGCACAGCTAAGATAAGAAATACATCATATAAGAACATATGGACAAATATAGATGCACGTTGTCGTTATCACAATGGGTAGTTTAGACTAGTGAGACCCTCACACCCCACCCACATGGTAAAAGCTATCAATATAAAATCCGAAATTATGATAACTGAACATTAAAAATTGTATTATGAATGTATAAACAAAATTACTCTTTCCACAATTCATAAAATGTTCTTTTTGCTCACGAAATTAATGTTATAAGATTTTAGTTTTGCTTTGTATAAGTTCATATCGTTTTAGAATCTTACGTTTGTTATATGATAACGAATGACTTGCAAGTTACAACTTGAGATAACCATCTTTATGTGTTGTTATTCAATGTATAAGGTTTCAGATGAATCTCACAAGAAAGTAAAAATCGTAGTACTATGAGATTGCATTACTTAAACGATTAAACATAATTAGTAAATTAGCAATTTGAAAGGAAAAAACCCCTAAATAGTAAAAAATAAAAAGGAGTGGAGATGATTGGATATATAGGTCAGTGACAGCTTTATCCCACATGAGAACTATGTTTGTCAGTATTAACCTCAATCATCAAATCTAATATTTCTTTATTTTATTTTGCCGCCAAGGACAAATATCTTAAATATCTTCGTTCCAACGTCTAGACTTTACTTGCATCTATTTCCTATAAATACCCATCTCACGAACCATACTCTTCACACCCCTCTCTGTTTCTTTGAACACTCTCTCAAAGAATTATACAGAGATATTAGAGAGAATGGCAGTTCCAGAAATTAAAGATGTGGAGAGGGGTGAAATAGTAAGTAGAGTGGAGGGTCTAGGGAATCCATTGTTGAAGAAGGTGGCTGATCAAGATGATGTTGAAGAGAGTGAGATTAATGAATCTTACTTTATGGTTCTCTTCAGCACTTTTGTTGCTGTCTGTGGCTCTTTTGAGTTCGGCTCTTGTGTAAGTTTTAGCCAAAAAGAGATACTCTATACCAATAGGAGGTTTCCTTTATAAGGCAAAACCTCTGTCCAAATACAAAACTAATTTCTGTAAAAACGAAATTATTTATTGATGAAGGTTGGATACTCAGCTCCTACTCAATCATCTATAAGACAAGACCTCAATCTCTCCCTTGCTGAGGTTTGTGTCTATACTCTGAGCCAGAGCCTTTCCATCTTCTTTTTCTGTCAAATAGTATATTAGTTTAATTATGTTAATTAAGCTAAAGTGTTCTTTGTTAGAAAATGATTTTTTTTTGTGTATGGAAATATGCAGTTCTCTATGTTTGGATCAATATTAACAATCGGTGCAATGCTTGGTGCTGTTATGAGTGGGCATATTTCAGATTTGACTGGCCGTAAAGGGGTATATATATCTTTCTCAATCCCAAACTTAGGTTCCTAAAAATTAAAATTTCAATCCGAATATATATGTTTATACTGTATGGGGAAACTCATTTCAGGCGATGAGAACTTCAGCTTGCTTCTGCATCACTGGTTGGCTCGCTGTCTTCTTCTCCAAGGTACTTAAAAGTTTGCAAGGTCAAAGCTACGTTATGAGATTAGTCTGGAGTTCTGTCTAATAGATCCAGTGATTGAATTTGAATAAAACCAACATTAGATTCTAATATGATGTTCAACGTGGTGCAGAGTGCTTTGTTACTCGATGTAGGAAGGTTCTTTACAGGATATGGCATTGGAGTTTTTTCTTATGTGGTAATTAATCCTTCAAATCACTTCTTTTTTTATCTACTAGTCAAAGACTAATTGGTCTAATTTAAAAATTTACTATCTTTTTTGAAAAATTGTGTTTTGTTTTTGCTTAAATTTATGTTATATTTGTGAACCAATGTTTATGAAAACTCTCAGGTGCCTGTGTACATTGCTGAGATATCCCCCAAGAATCTACGAGGTGCACTCACAACATTGAACCAACTCATGATTGTGATCGGCTCATCTGTTTCTTTCTTGATCGGATCTCTCATTTCCTGGAAAATCCTTGCCCTTACCGGTAAATCCATCAGAGTTTCTTGATAAATCCTTAAAGAAAACTCCCTTAGAAAAGTGATTATTAATATACATATGTTTTTTTTGGTCTTAAAAAGGACTTGCTCCCTGCATTGTTTTGCTATTTGGCTTGTGCTTCATACCCGAGTCTCCCCGTTGGCTGGTAACTCTCTCTACCAAGATTCATGATCCTATCGATATAAGCTTCTTGATATGATCTAAAATCTCTCATGCTCATGCTTCCAGGCAAAAGCAGGACGTGAGAAAGAGTTTCGAGTAGCGCTACAAAAGCTGAGAGGAAGAGATACAGATATCACAAATGAAGCTGAAGACATTCAAGCATCCATTCAAGCTCTTGAGATTCTTCCAAAAGCAAGAATCCAAGATCTTGTCTCCAAGAAATACAGTCGGTCTGTCATCGTAAGTGTTTACCTCAGAACCAATAGCACAAACTTTTCAATCTTTCAGAATTTTAAATGTATTATTAACTTGTGATCAAATATTCTTCAGATTGGTGTTTCCCTTATGGTATTCCAACAGTTTGTGGGAATCAACGGGATTGGGTTCTACGCAAGCGAAACGTTTGTAAAAGCAGGTATATATACGATAAACCTAAATATCTTGCCTTGTGTCACAAGTCAGAACCAAACTCGTGTGTGATTCTAACGTGTCTTTTAAATAACTTGCAGGACTTTCGTCTGGTAAACTCGGAACAATTGCTATCGCTTGTGTTCAGGTCAATAATACTCTTTGCTATATTTTTCTCTATAATGATTCATATTTCAAATATTGATATGGGATGATTTTTTAAATAGGTGCCAATAACTGTTCTTGGAACAGTCTTGATAGATAAATGTGGAAGAAGGCCACTTATAATGGTAAAATATTTCAATCCACAGAAAGCGTTTTACGATTCGAATGTTCAACTTATATATATATATATATATATATATATATATATACAAATGTTGCTGCAGATTTCATCTGGTGGTATCTTCTTAGGGTGTATACTCACAGGAACATCTTTCTTCCTCAAGGTGCATATCATTAACCCTGTATTCACATTTGAAATCTATTTATTTTTTTAAACCATATCGTTAAATCGAATCTGTTATGTTATGGATTCAGGGACAAAGCTTGTTACTTGAATGGGTGCCTTTCTTAGCCGTGGGAGGTGTACTTGTAAGTGAAACTTAACCTAATACCAAAAACAGAACTCAAGACCAGAGTTCTTGAAATAAATATATGTGATATATAATTCATGTCTCATTTTCCACCAATCAGATCTATATAGCTGCTTTTTCCATCGGAATGGGTCCTGTTCCTTGGGTGATAATGTCTGAGGTATGTATCATTCCTTGTTTAAAAACAGAGTCATGACTTGTGAAGCAAGTAATAAACATAGTCATTGCTTTAAGAGTATAAACTAAAGTCTTCCTCTGTTTGGGGATGAAACAAACGCAGATATTCCCAATAAATGTGAAGGGAATCGCAGGAAGCTTAGTGGTACTGGTGAATTGGTCTGGTGCTTGGGCTGTTTCTTACACTTTCAACTTCGTCATGAGCTGGAGCTCTCCAGGTACACACTCTCAAAGGTGTTTGAACCGCAAGAAACCACGATTCTAAAACAAGCTAAACTGAGACGAAGCTATGTTTTTTGTTTGTGTAGGAACATTCTACATGTACTCTGCTTTTGCTGCCATGACGATTATCTTTGTGGCGAAGATGGTGCCTGAGACGAAAGGGAAGACACTCGAAGAGATCCAAGCTTCTATCCGAAGAGAGACATAAGCCGAAAGATGCAATCAGAAGACGAGCTTCTTCGGGTGGGTGATGAGCTCAAGGGTGGAGTAGAAAAGTAGCATGAGGGTTTTGTTTCAGTGTTATGAAAATAGGTTTATTCTGTCACGTTTAGGTTTCCATCAGTTAGGTTTTGATTGCTATGTATGGTGCGAAATTATATGAAAAAATTAATGGAATGGACTTGTTTCGAAAATCAATAGCATTTAAAACAAGTGATCCTTTAAAACAATACACTGAATCAGGGGTCAAGCTACGTTAAAGCTTTATGGGTGCAAGTGCACCCAGTCTTATTTAAAAGTTTTACTCAGTCTGTTCCTCGACTAAGATTTTCTAAAGCATTCACGCTTATTAAAAATTCAATAAATGTTTATAATTTACTTTTTTTTTTACTTTATTATACACTTTTCAATAATTTTTGAAATTTAACCAATTCAAATATTTTCATTTAATGTTTTTTAAAAGTATAAAAAAATACCTTAAACATATAGAAAATCTATTTTTGTGGAACAAATAAAAAATCTAAAACATTTTACTTTTGGAAACGGAGGGAGTATTTTTTATAGTGGACATATGAGTTAGCAACCAATTAATAATATACAAATCAATTAAAATTAGTGTCATAAAAATAGGGTTAGCCATTTTCTAAGAAGTAAAGTGATTCTTAGAATCTTAACATCCTACCCAAAAAAAGTGATACTTAGAAAAAGTGTTCTTTCATATATGTTATTTTGATACATTAGAGTTTATTTTGTAGTTTATATCTTACTTACGTATTTGCCACAACCCTCTTTATTCATGCCATCATGGTAAAATGTTCACATTAAGCCATTAATGTTTTATGTTAATTCGAGTATAATTTGATACGTTTAGATGTTCGTCACAAGTCCCATTAACTCAGGCCATCATGGTTAAATGGACGGACAAGAATAGTTCACCCACCACCACCACCTTGTCATTGTTCAAGATTTATTGTTTGTGTACATTTTCAGGATAGTTTAGAGCTCTTCATAATGATGTAGTCTCGTAGAGGTTGTAAATATATGTCTTAAAACAAACAATCTTCATCAATGGCGTCTCCAACATCAACGAGACTCTGGCTCCGTATAGTGATCTTGTTCACTTTAATGGTGCTTCTCTTCTATGTCTGCCGTCCTCTCTACTGGAAGCTCTCTGCCACCATCCACGATATCAACCACAACAAGAAATCCGTCAGAGAAACTACATTCTACAAGCTTCTTTTCGCTGGAGCTCGGTGAGGAATTTCTCAGCTGCTTTACTTCGAAATAAATTTGTAGTAACTGTGTCTGTTGTCTGTGTATGTTTGATCGGTAAGCACATTTTGAAGTTTGGTATATCTACGAGATTACAGATCTATATGATGTTCTTATTAGGGTCAAATTATTTTCTATGAAATGATAAAGAAAGATTGAGATTTTCTGTTTGTATAAGTTTTTGCTTGAAAACTGTAACAACTTATTGTATGAGTCTACTTGATAAGCAAACATATTTTGATGCTTACTGTGTGAGATATATGTGATTGTTTGACATTTGTAACTTTAGAATAACATTTGTTAGATCGATCAAAACAAAGTTGTGAGCCACTTAAGAAAATGCATATGCTTCTTGTAAGTTGTTTGTTTTGATGTGCTTAATTTGTTTTTGTTTGATCAAACGGGCTGTAACATCACAATTTTTTTTATCAATGTCGTGAAAAATCTAACGAGCTGTAACATCACAAAAACAAAAGCAACGAGTCCAGGAATCATATAACACTTTAGGAGTAAATCCAGAAAGATGTCTGTCATGAAACTCATAAAATTTATTTTGACTCCAAAAACCCAAACCCATACCATACCCATTTACCGGGGTAGTCCAATATATTAAACTCTGGTGGCTCGAAATCATAGGTAAACTTTTTAGAATTTTTTATTATTATTTCTTTTTTGTAAAAATTTTTTTAAAACGAAATCAATAGCGGGTTGGCACGTGTCGTGGGACCTGTGAATAGTGTAAAAATTGACTAACAATCAATCCTTAATTAAGGGTTTGCTAAAGATTTTTAACAAAATGTGAACTATTCCAAATATCTTAATATTATTTTGCTAAAAATTCTACTCTACAATCTTCCTTTGGAAATGCTCTTAGGCTATCAATATCTTAGTGAATCCTTATCCTTAAGATTACAGGAGGAAATACAAAACAAATAATATAAGCACAAAATGATAGATGTTTATTAATCATTTTCGTCCTGGTGGAGACAGATTGAATTTGTTTAGTGCTATTAGCTTAAGCACTTGACTAATCAAGTACTTAATTCTTTCCATTAATCAACTAAGGTCAAGAAGAATCTTTTATGATATATGCTATACACTTTCTATCAATATGGGCCAAAAACTCAAGTGGGTTTTGACCAAACTGAATCATCAAACTCCAATAAAACAAAGGACGTTACCTTTTGGTGCGCACGAATAATTTTATTTAGTTTTATCACTTTTTCTTCCATTTTTATTTTATAATTATAAAAACTCCATAATGAGTTTGTGTGCCAAAGATTTACGACACTTGCGTTTTTATTTAGTTTTCCTCATAAATATGATTCTAGAAGTCTACTTAAAAAGTTAAGATATTTCCCTAAACATTTTGTATTATTTTCGAAAAAACTATAATGAATTTGTTTCCCGAAATTTACACTCATATTTTTAAGTTTTTTTCATCATAAACCTGATTCTAGCAGTCTACCTAATAAAATTAAGAAATCTTCCTAAATTCTTTGTAATATTCATTCTGCATTTATATATAGCTATATACTGGTGAGTTAGTGGCCAAAATAGTTTATACTCGCATAGTAAATATGTGTTAGTTTTGCAGTTTGTTTACTACAAATATTTTTTATCCTAAACATTTTTATATATAGTACTAATTTCATAAAAATCATATAAGTTGCAGCCTACGATTAACAGTTAAACCAGAATTTTAAAATCTCTGGTTCGACAGCATGTACCTGACCTCTAGATTACATCATTTAACTATTCAAACCGATGAAAAAAAAACTAGTCAAGCCCAAATTTTTGAATATATAAGTACATCTGAGAATTGAGAGGATTCTTAAACCAAACATATTTCATATTACTATTAATTTATCAAACTAGGAAATTGAGCTAATTAATTTGACCATTTTTATGTCAGCACCACTTTCTAGTTTCTAGTGATGCGAAGCATGCATAGTTATGCCCAACTCGCAATTTATATATTACTACCTTTTAAATCAACTATCCATTATTGAATGACTGAAAGAGATAACGTGGGGGACCTTCCTTTCGACCTAGAAAGAGTAATTGTCTAATTGATACAGTTCTCTTTATCTTTAAATAAGTTTTTTTTTGTCAAGGAAATAAGTTTTGTATATCTTTTCTCAGCGGATTAATTAATTTTGTTCTGAAATGGGATGTTTATAGTCTCAAATATTGTTGTACCAATAGCACAAATATATCGTTTCATTGACAGATAAATAGTGAAAATCCTATAATTTATTTATTTTGCAACAAGATCAATTAATCCGCTGAGAAAAGATATATTCTCTCTGTTCCTTAAAATTACATATTCTAGAAAAAAAATTTGTTTCAAAAAGATCCAGCTTTTATATTTTCAATGCATGTTTTATTAAATACTTGCAAACTTCAAAAAACTTAATTGTATTACTTAAATTTTTTATTGGCTTAAAATTATGTAAAAAGATAAACAGAAAAAACTATGCAAATTAAATGTGTTTTATTAAGATGTGTGAAAAATCTAGAATATACTCCCTCTGTTTCCGAAAGTTAGATTTTCTAAAGTTTTCACGCTTATTAAGAATTCAATAAATATTTATAATTTAATTTTTCTTTTATTTTATTATACAGTTTCCAATAACTTTTCACCAATGAAATTTAATCAACTCAAATATTTTCATTTAACGTTTCTTAAAAGTATAAAAAAATACTTTAAACATACAGAAAATCTATCTTTGTGGAACACGTAAAAAATTTAAAACATTTTATTTTCAGGAACAGAATGAATATAACTTTAAGGAACGGAAGGAGTACCTAGCTTATTTAAAGATAAAGAGAACTGTATCAATTACTATAAAATTAAATCTTCCAATTTTGGCTTATCTATTTTTCTTTTAATTTATTTGCGACGAGTTTTCTTCCTTTTTTCTGTCACTTTCTAATTACTTCTCTTTTAAAATAAAGGTCGAATCTTCCTTCGTTCTACTATGGTTGGTTTATACGCCAGGAATATGTAGATTATCATTCACGAAACCATTTAGTTTTTTTTTATTGGCCATGATAGGTTGGTTGTCCAGGCGTTCACAGTGTTTATACCAAATTGCTAAAAACCTGTTATAATCTCGGGGTGTAATACTGAAAATTTGTACAGTTACACTATATTTAGACATAAAAACGTAAAGAAGAACTAAATTTGTCTACCAATAACTATATATGCAAACCCGGACTCGATAGTCCAGTGGTATCTGTCCCTTCGAGAGGTCAGCTGTTCGATTCGCAGGGCGGGGAGGCGTGCCCAGGACCCTAACCGATACATGCAAAAGTTGGCTTCGGGCCTAGGTGGTGGGTTGGCCGAAGGTTGGCCAACACCTGGTTAAACAAAAAAAAAAAATAAATAACTATATATGCAAACATGGATAACAATTTTATTGACGATAAAGATAATTCAATAATCAAAGCTCGAATGTAGACCATGGAAATGGTCCATGTTCAATAAGCTAGTGCTTGGCACGCATGGGTTTTCAATAGTCATTGTTATCAAATTCATTAATGTGAATGGTCCCTTCGCAGTTCAAAAACCTTGACTAAATTACATAGTATGATCCATATAAAACGGGGTTCGCTAGTTAACTTTATACTATTACATAGAATAAGAAGGTCAAGTGAGAACAAAATAAATAAAAAGATTTTCTCAAAAAGATAAAAATAAATAAATAAATAAAAAGATGGAAAATACAATATAAGTTCAATACCTAAATTACACACTGCTTTGGACAGCCGGCCATCGAGGGGCTCTCGAGATAAATAACAACCAATAAGAACTGATCACGTCACGTGATCTATACGTTTGTGTTTTCCACGTGAAATATATTGAAGTCAACACTTTTATCGGGTCATATCTGTTTTCTTTCTACAAACTACAGTGTTTAGAGCAACTATAGTCAAAACAAAACCATGTCGGAGTAATCTCTCAAGTCTTAACCTACTAAAACACACACAAACACACAATAAGTTTCACTGTAATTAAAAATTTCTCTAGATAATCTTTTAATAACAAGTTGTAACTTTTTTTATTTTAGTTTGCTGGCCTGTCAACATCTTTAGTGACGGATCGGATCGGCACCGTTTCGTTTGACTTAAGAGAGAATATCTAGAAAAGGAATGCGATCACCCCAGTTGCTTAATCAAAAAAATTTTAAGTGATTCCCGATCTCTCTGTAACAAAATCAATTTACATCTCTAAAAAGTAAAGTTTTTTTTTTGTTTGGGGAGGGGGGGAGAAATTGTGCACCACAAATCGAAATACATTATCAACCTTTTTCGTTCACTATTATTCAATGTTTGGAAAACCGGACCGGACATTGATTCGGCATTGTAACTGGGTCAATGGCCGGACCAGTCTAACCGGTTCAACCGGATTTTAAATTATAATCAAATTTAAATAATTAAATATATATATATATACAATTATTTTTATATAAATTTATATCATTTCTAGAATCTAACTAAAATTGATACATAAATATATAAAACTTAAAATATATAAAAATATAATGAAAACTAATTTATTTGGAAATATACTTTTAAAAATATGATTTTAAATGAAATATTTATAAATTTGCAATTTTTTAATTTTTTTAAAAAATTTAATTGAGAAAACCGGATTTTAATATTGAACCGGATCATCGGTTTTACCGAATTTGGCCAGTTTTTTACCGGGTTTGCCGGTTTAATTCAAATCCGATTTTTAGTACAACTCGGAATCGGTTAGAATAATGAGTCACGGTCCGACCAGTTCGACCGGCCGGTCCGATCCAGTTTTCAAAACACTGCTATTATTGAACTTCAAAACAAAAACAAAGCTGTCATCTGTCCTACGATATTAAGTATCTTTACCCTCTATCTGTCGGCTGCAATAGGCATGTCTGAGATTCATATTTGATGCCAAAAACGTATATAAAATTTAATTTTGGGAAAATGTTGAACTTTATGATGAACTCATGCTATGAAATAATTTCCTCAAGAAGAAATTAAATTTAAATTCCTGCCACAGTAGTACTATATATACATTTTTTTTTGATATCCGAGTGTCCTGGTCCCACCTTGGTGGTCCAGACTAGAGACCGAACCTTTTAACGGCGCGGACGCACATCCGAAGGTGGATCATGGCCAGACAACGGTCTTCGGTCTCGGACGCCAGAGCAAGTCCGCATGTAAATTCTCCGGTGGCCAGTACTATATATACATCGAACATGTTTGTAGATGTTTATTTTAAAGAGTTTTGTCTCAATATGTAAATCAACCACGGACAGCTAAGAAATAAGTATATAATACAAACATGTTTCCCACGTATCTATAACACAATTTTTTATAATCTATAAATATATACACACATGCTTACATCATATATACATATTTATTTATACATCGAAAATGTCTACGGATGTTCTTTTTTTTTTGTCTCGCTTAATTCGTTAACTAATCACGGCCAGCTAAGAATTATATAATGCAAACATGTTTCCCTCGTATCTATAAAAGGAATTTATAATCTATCAATATATACACACATATTTAGTTTTAAAAAAAGACACGGGCACGTATCTTGTTGTCACCAGTATAAACCTTTTTTTAAACCGGTTATGTCAATTAAAATAATTTTCAATATCTTAAGTAGAGCTGGCAAAAAATCGGAACTGAAAAACCAAATCAAAATATCCAAAATTAGAACTGGACTGAATCCTTGAATGACCTAATGGTTCTTATATTTTTATATCCGAAATAAATGAACCCAATGGTAACTGAACCAAAAATTGAATAGATGCCTAAATATATAAAAATATTAATTATGTATATATATAACATAGCTAAATATATATTTTTAATTTAAAAATCTATTAAAGTGTCCAAAAGCTATGAAAAAAATATTATGAAGTATCCAAACTATTCGAAAATATCCCAAAAATTGTCCTAAATATCCAAAATAATTTGAAATTTTCAAGATTTTTATTTGAATCATCGTAATAACATGAATTATCCAAAAATCTGAAATAACCAAAACGAACGAGAATCAAATTTATTCTCAGAGATTTTTCGGTGTACTATCCGAACCGAACGAACCCAAACTGAATCCAACAGAAAAAAACTAGATAGCAAATGGATTCTCTAGATTTTTACCCGATACCAAAAGTTTTTGAACCGATATCTGAAACGCCGAGGACTAATCTTAAGGGAACGTTCAAGATGCATTGCGAAGGAAGTTGACTAATAGTTTTCCGTATTTTTAAAGTCACATTCCATATTTAGATGCTAATAGCCTTTTCAATATCGATTCTCGTCCCTCCTTTTTTTTTCTTCTTGTGGCCTCTTCTCCCTCTCTCTCTCTGCACGTCTGTACAATTTTTTCCTTTTATTTTATTTTTTCCTTTTTTTTGCCAGACTTATCACACAGTGTTAATATAGGCCAAGGATTTTTTTAAGCTGTTACTCTGCTCATAAGAAACAAAGTTCTGAAGTAGAAGAAGACGTTAAGAAAAACAAAACTGTGAAGACACCTTAGAAATCTTATCTTTTGCATTTTTGAGTTTTATTTTCCTATCCATTTTGTTTAAACAGAACAAAGGCTTGATGTAACAGTCTCCTTTAAGCTGATTCCTCATAGCATCCACATACATAGGAACCAACTTTCTCATTCTTATTACCTTTTCTTTCATATCGCTTTTATATATTATAGGTTACTTGATCTGATATCTTTTGGGTCTCGCCCATTTGGAGAAACAGGTCTTGTTTTAGATCAAACAAGAAAGATATTCCTCAACTCTCAGTCATCTTTTAGCAAAAAAAAAAAAAAACTCTCATTCATCTTCATCCTCTGTTTCACTGTAGTCATCTTTGTGCTTCTTCTTCTCCTTCTAAAAGATGTCGATGAGTCCATCTTGCAAGAGTTTATGGTTCTTCCTCATCATCGTCGGATTCTTAGGACAAAATCTCCACTGTGTTCTGTCTAGCCCACACCGTATTCTAGTGGACACAGATGTCGACACCTGTGTTTTAAATGGCGCATGGCGATCCAAGGCGATAAGGTGTGTGCCTTGCGCCTTGCGCCATGGCGCAAGAAAGCGCTCGCCTTGAAGACCCACTTGAAGACTACGTTAGTTATGTATCCGTGCGTAATATACAAATTTCATTCACGTGATTTTGCCTTTATTAAATAGTTTTTATCAGAAGAAAGCCCCATGAGATTAGAGAAGAGAGTACGTACTAACCTTATGCAAAACACAGTCCGTGAGATCCATGTTTTGTTAAGTTTTTAACTTTGCTTTTCTACAAGAGCAAGCTAGGGTTTTGATAAGTTTTTAGACGTTTGGTTTTAAGTTTGGTTTAAGGTTGGTCCATTTATTAAGTTAGGGTTTCTACGTGGTTTAGTATCGGTTAACGTCATCGTCTCCATGGCTCGCCTTTGCGTTGCCTTTTAAGGCACCGCCTTATGACCAATGCGCACTTGGCGAGCGCCTTACGGAACCCACCCTCGCCTAGGAGGTACATGGCGATGGAGCCGTCGCCTGAGTGCGCCTCGCGCCATGGCGCAAAAGGCGAGCGCCATTTTAAACACAGGTCGACACAGACGATCTCTTTGGCCTACTCTACCTCTTGAAACTAAACAAATCAGAATTCGATCTCGTCGTAAGCCTTTCTTTCTTTATTAGTCATCTCTATGTTCTCTCTCTCACCTTTCTTTTCTTTTTATTAATAATTGCTCTGTTTTTCGTAACAGGGGATTACAATAAGTGCAAATGCGTGGACCAACGCAGGTCACGGAGTGAATCAAGTGTACGATTTATTGCACATGATGGGTCGTGACGATGTCGCCGTAGGTGTCGGCGGTGAAGGTGGGATTCTCGACGACGGTACTATACTCTCCGACGTCGGTGGCTATTTTCCGATCATCGAACAGGTTCTCTTCTTCCTTTATTTCTTATTGATATGTTTGTTGAATCTTTGTATTAATTTTGTGTTAAAATGAAAAACGTGTGTGTTAGGGGATGAAAACAACGGGAGAATGTAGATACAGACAAGCAATTCCTAAAGGCTCCGGAGGCCTACTCGACATTGACTCCAATTATGGTTTTCGTAAACAGTTTCTTCCTCAGGTAATTAACATGGAAAGTTTTGTAGAAATAGACACTTTCTTCACGGTTCAAAAAACAAACCCT
The DNA here is from genome assembly GCF_020379485.1 of Brassica napus. Classification (NCBI taxonomy): domain Eukaryota; kingdom Viridiplantae; phylum Streptophyta; class Magnoliopsida; order Brassicales; family Brassicaceae; genus Brassica; species Brassica napus. The sequence continues at coordinate 55,359,780 of NC_063452.1, read as the reverse complement.
ATATTATAAAATATATAACTCTCTTTTTGGGACAAAGGTCCAAAAATATTCGACCTTATTAAAACTTTCCTATTTCATATTCTAAGAGATAATTCTTTTATGAAAAATAAATAAATATCTTTGGTGCTTTAATTTTAGAGTTAAAGTATATGACAATCTCTAAATAACTTAAATCTCTCTTTCTGGGCAGAATATAATAATCTTTTTTTTTTTTTGTCAGTAACTACAAAAAATAACTGTGAAATAATAATATTTTGACTGCATCATCTACAAGACCATCACTTATATATATATTTCTATATATAAATGACAATTCTCTCAAATAACATATTTTAAGTTTTTTGTCACAAAAATAGTCTCAAAAAAAAAATAGTAGTTTAAAAAAAAACTAAAATAACTCATTTTTTTATTTTGAAATTTTTAATATTCCTTTTTTGTTTTTTTTTTTTAATTTAAAACCCTATCTCCAAAACTCCACCCCTTAACTCTAAACTCTAAGTCTATATTAGTTAATTCAAGGATAAAAATGTATTTTTACCCTTTAATAAAATTTATTTTGGTCATTTTTTTCATTGAATGATATTTTGTGACAAAAAATTAAAAATAGTTATTCTAGAGAATTTTTCTTTTTTAAAATAGAAAATTTTATTATAAATACTTATATTAGAGCAAATTAATTCCTATAACAGATTTTTATTTTATTTTAGAAAAAATTATAGAAATATATATAAATGTGAGTTTTTAACTTTTTATCACAAAAAAGGGTGAGGTGGGGATGATCTAAATATATATCATTAATACAATATACCAAATAATAGTGCTGGTTTGGTTTATCTAGAAAACTATAATAGCGTGAGTTATATATATCCTATCGCATCGCACCAACTAAGCTACTTTAGTCGACTCGCAACCACCATTTAGAATCTTATAAATTGTCAAACTTTGTGGAGGGTGTTGTTGCTGTGACACTTGTGTTGTTGGTATCTCTCGTCCGCCACACGTCGGTAGAACCATGGTAATATGGTGGTTCGTATAGAAGTAATCTGACTTTTACATCTGTCGGCTACTAGTAGATTCAAGTCTAGTTGTGAATATATCATAGTATATAATTGTAGGTTTTGGGGTCGGCAGATCCGATCTCCATAGCATTAGATAGAAGAAGCCATGGTTTCAGACTTTAATATTTTAATGTGAATGGCACATTTTTCATTTATCTAATCCGATACTGTTTGACCGAAAAAATTGTTATCTTTTTTCATAAGAAAAATAGTAACCTATAACATAAGAGTGTAGTTAGCTATCTTTGTATATTCTTATTATTATATGATTTATATCAAAAAAAAAAAAATCCATTGGAAACCTTAATACACAGTCTTATCAAAATACAACAAAACAAAATAAAAATATAACACATAACTTTAACGGCAAATTTCCAAAATAACACATTTCTAAGTTTATATCACAAAAATAACACTCAAAAACTAAAATGACCAAAATAGCACATTTCTAAGTTTATCCTTTGAAAATTTTAATTTTTTTATTTTTCAAAATTTGAAATCTTATCCCCAAAATCTCATTTCTCAACTCTAAACCCTAAACCCTAAACCATAAACCCTAAACCCTAAACCATAAACCCTAAACCCTAAACCCTAAATCCTAAACCCTAAACCCTAAACCCTAAACCCTAAAATCTAAACCCTAAACCCTAAACACTAAATCCTAAACCCCACCCTTTAACTTTAAACCCCAAGTTTGTGACTTTTGCTATTTTTGTGATTTTTGACATTGAATGCTAGTTTGGGAACATAAACTTGATTTAGTGCTATTTTTGTCTTTTTCTCTTTATTTAAGGCTTTTACAACAACAAAATAAACACATAATTTTAAGAAACAGAGGACGGATAATTTGTTTTCTTTTAAATGTTCTTGTGGGTTCACTTGGTTATGTCTTTGTTGGGAAAACAGGGGAACAGAAGATACACTCCTATACGGCAACCAACGGCACAGAAAGTAATCACGGAAAAAGTTTCCGAAGGTCCAATCACAGTGATCCTCATCGGTTCTCACACGAATTTCGCTCTCTTCTTGATGTCAAACCCTCACCTTAAACACAACATCCAACACATATACGTCATGGGCGGTGGTGTACGGTCTCGAAATCCTACCGGTTGCTGTCCGGCGAATTCCACGGCGGAGCAATGTCAACCTCGACAATGTGGCAACCGTGGGAACTTGTTCACAGACTATACAAGTAATCCTTACGCAGAGTTCAACATGTTCCTTGATCCTTTCGCTGCTTATCAGGTTCATTCTTGTCCTTCTTCAATATATATGAAGCGCAAAGCAATAACCGTTAGTTGTTTAGGAAAATAATCAAGAAAACAAATATTACAGGTGTTTCACTCAGGTGTTCCAGTGACTCTTGTTCCTCTAGATGCAACTAACACAATACCTATCAACAAGCAATTTTTTGAGACATTTGAAAACAACCAGAGGACATATGAAGCTCAATATGTTTTCTTATCTTTGAAAATTGCTAGAGACACTTGGTTCGACGCTGAGTTTTACCAGGTATGTATGGAGTCCATTTCTCAAACTAAAATGCTGTAGAGAAGGGTTTTCTGTAACATTAAATATTGTTATTTAAACTATATTTAGGGTTTTTTTCACTACTGGTTTCAGTATATATATGGTGCACTTGTTAATAATATAACTAAAAAAAATTTATTCAGTAATCTACCAATATAAGTTTCAAAGGTTTGCAATTCTCCAACATAAATTTGTTCATCTCAAATGTTTTCTAAATTTTATTATTTCATTATTCCATCATCTCAATATATAATCATTGACATCTAACATATGAGACTATCACCATTGTGAAATTCTCCAGAGCTATTTCATGTGGGATTCTTTCACGGCTGGTGTTGCAGTCTCAATCATGAGAAACTCCGTTAAAAATAACAACACCAATGGTGAGAATGATTTTGCGGAGATGGAGTACATGAACATAACCGTTGTTACTTCAAACAAACCTTATGGAAAATCCGATGGCTCAAATCCTTTCTTTGATAAAAGAAAAACTCCAAAGTTTAACCTAACCCTTGGAGGAGTTCACAGTGGTCATGTTCAGAATGGTTTGCGTGATCCAATCTGCATACCTAAAAGTGGGAAAGGAATGTGTAAGGTTTGTGTGTTCCTTCAGTCACCCTTCTTGAGTTTCTGATTTAGTTACATTTTAATCCTTTTTAATGGCTAACACTATTAGGATGGTTATACACAAGAGACTTCTGGACCTGATTCAGTTCGTGTTCTTGTCGCGAAACGAGCTAAACCGAACGTAAACATCGAAAGCAAACTTGACAGAGAGTTCTATGTTGATTTCTTGGAAGTAAGTTGTTATATCCTCAGAAAAATTATCCTGATAAAGGTTACAGATAGGCGTTTTATTACTTGATTGATATAACATAGTTGTTTACATTCCTTTCTTTTTTTTTGAACACTAACAGAGTTGTTTACATAATAAAACAGGTTTTGAATAAACCTGGAGAAACAGGGAGGTTTAACTTTTCATCTCAGTTTCCATACTACAAAGAAGAATTGTTTAGACCAGATCTTAGCAAAACGCATCTTGGAAAGCCTGTCGTTTTCGATATGGACATGAGCGCCGGAGATTTCCTCTCTCTCTTCTATCTCCTTAAAGTTCAAGTGGAGAAAATCGATTTGAAGGTATCTATAATCCAAGATATAACTGCTTCTTGTTAGTTGTTACACAATTAAATAGATAATTTGGGGGTGTTAGTGGGAATTAGATTTATGATGATTGTTAGAATTTATATAATCTAGTGTTATTGGTTTACACATTCTCACATTCCATTAAAATCTAGAGTTAGGGTTTCATGATTTAGTAATTCTATACACAATCTTTTGTTATTCAAAAAGTCTAAATTTTAATGATTCTTTAAATCTATTAAAGTTGGTGTTATTGGGAATTGTATTCTTCACCATTTAACTCATAACACAAGATTTTGAGAATACTATTTATATACCTTAGATTCTTAGAATCATTATATCAATGTGTTTTCATCGAATTTCACAATATACAAAACTCTCTGCAACTCTTTCCAAATTTAACAAATCTCTCGACTTTTAAAATCAACAAACTCTAAATAAATCTTACTCCCACTAACACCCCCAAAATTTACATAAGAAACCATGTTACTTATGTTCAGTTTTAAGTATCTTAATAGTTAACACCTACTATTTTCTTGACTGGTCAGGCCATTATTGTGAGCCCAACCGGTTGGGCTAATGCAGCAACAATCGATGTGGTCTATGATCTGCTTCACATGATGGGTCGTGACGACATTCCGGTCGGTTTGGGAGACTTGTTCGCATTAAACCAATCTGACCCGATCTTCCCACCGGTTGGAGATTGCAAATACATCAAGGCTGTTCCTCAAGGCTGTGGCGGGTTTCTTGGTTCGGACACTCTTTATGGTTTTGCTCGTGACCTCCCAAGAAGCCCTCGTAGGTAATAAAAAAACCAATACCTAACAATGTATTAATATTATATATATATATATATATATTTTTTTTTGTATTAATATGTTTATATAACTCTGTGATAAGATCATGTTGTGGAAGATAATATATCTAACCTATTCATGCATGCAGATACACTGCGGAGAACTCCATGGTCGATGGAGCTCCTAGGGACACTGATCGGCCTGAACTTCGACAACCTCTTGCACTTGAAGTTTGGCAATACGTGACCAAAACTATAAGTGGAGCGTCTAAGATCACTGTACTAACCAATGGACCATTGACTAGCTTGGCTAAGATAATCTCATCTGATAAAAACTCATCCTCACTAATCAAGGCAAGAACATTCTGTTAGCTTCTCTAATTAGTTTCATCAAGTTCCGGGCTTAACTGAACTTGGCTTCTTATGAAAATTGTAGGAAGTTTATATCATGGGAGGACACGTTAACCGTGAGAAACCAGACAAAGGGAACATATTCACGGTTCCTAAGAACGCATACGCTGAGTTCAATATGTTTCTTGATCCTTTAGCAGCTAAGACGGTTCTTGAATCCGGGCTAAACATCACACTCATCCCTCTAGCAACCCAACGGAAGCTGAGCTCTTTCCAAACAATGCTGGATAGACTCTACTCCTCGGCGAAAACACCGGAAAGTCTGTTTGTGAAACGTCTGCTTGCTAGATTACAAGCGCTTCATCACAAACACAGAAGATACTCGCATGTGGTAAAGCCTCCTCTCTTGTCATTCTGTTTCATCTTTACGACACAAATGGTTTTGGCTAGCTGAGCTCATCAAAATGTGTGTATTGCAGGACATGTTCTTAGGGGAAGTTCTTGGAGCGGTTTACTTGGGAGAGGATCACGCTTCACTGAAGCCGAGACTGCGAGCTGAGCACATAAGAGTGATCGCTGAAGGCGATGAGTCGAAAGATGGTCAGGTATTGATCGATAATCTGCGTGGAAGACAAGTAAAGATACTGGAAAGAGTAGATGTGAGAGGCTGCTACGAGAGTTTTGCTTCTAGACTCGCTGATAAGAACCAGTCTGCGGTTATAGGAAGCTTTGAAGAACAAAGGAAGAAATGGAACACACCACCAAGTTGAGAAGAACAACACAAAAGATACTGATGTTGGGAGTTTTCAAGGCTCCTAAGACAAATGTTGTAGTATAAATGATTGTCGAATCAATTCCAAGGGATTTCAAACACTGAGAATGCAAGTACTTACTTAATCTAAGTGCAACCAATGATTTAAAGGATTTTCTAAACTAATGATTAATACTAATGCAGTTTCAGAATAATAAAAACGGTAAATGAGTTGACTTTTTTAACTAAGGAAAATGAGAACTCATGAGCATAGAAATTAGACCTTGGGTGATCATGTTTCGAACTAAGGATGGCAGACGAACAATCAAACTATCAACCTTAAGCTTAGACACGATCCTAAACAAACTCTATGTCTAGATGGATGTTCATTTACTAACACATTTCAAACAACAAATGTCTTTGGTTGAATAATACGGAAGCAATCATTACTAACAGGTCTAAGGCTATCTTAGCACTTCTAACAACAAATGTCTTTGGAAAAATATGCTAAAATCTTAGAAGAGTTGTTTTAGGCATTTCATCGAACACCTTTTGGGTGGGAAATGCCTAAAGATCAACTTCTGAGAAGCTAACTCAGAAGATGCATTATGATTACTCTACTAGCAAGGTTTTGGAATGATCTACTCTAAAACATCCTAGCTCTAACCTAATCACCCTTAATCTTCCTAACCCATGAATTCAAATGGTGATTACTCACTACTCTTCATGATTCCTCTTAAACCCATTTTGGATTTCAGATTAATCATACAGAGGGATACAACAACGAACTGGAAAACACAGAATTGCAATAACTAGATGAACAAAGATGATTCAAGAGATGAACTTTCCAAAGGTTTTTTTCTTAGAACAAAATATAATCTCTCTGGTGGCTGCCAAAAGTACTTAAAACATAGGTTTTCAGAAGTAAAAAACGTGCATAATGAAATGACCAAAAGGCCCTTGAGTAGAAATGAATTCGAGCAAACAGAAGGCGCGCAGCGACCTCCAGTAGTCGCTCCGGGAGGTCGCTCCAGGCTTCGGGAGCGACCTGGAGGGGTCGCTGCGAGACGTCGCTCCGGGTGATGGAGACGCGAGCGACCTCGCTGTGTCGCTCCGGGTGATGGAGACGCGAGCGACCTCGCTGTGTCGTTCCGGGTGATGGAGACGCGAGCGACCTCGCTGTGTCGCTCCGGTCACGTCACTCCGGGTGATGGAGACGCGAGCGACCTCGCTGTGTCGCTCCGGTCAAGTCGCTCTGAAAGGGTGTCACAGCGACTTTACGGTGTCGCTCCGGTGAGGTCGCTCCCATGCACTGCTCGTCCAATGATCACCTTTATCACCTCTTTTGAGCTCCAAATGCACCCAAATGTCTCCAAGAACTCCATGTGGTACTCCAATACTTGATAAGGACTCATGTATGCAAAATGCAACCTAAACATGTGATGTTAAGAGTTTTCAAGGCTCCTAAAACAAATGTTGTAGTATAAAAGATTGTCGAACCAGTTCTGAGGGATATCAAAGCACCGAGAATGCAAGTACTCACTTAATCTAAGTGCAACCAATGATTTAGATGGGTTTTAAACTACTACTAATACTAGAAAGAAATTACAGAGTGATACTTTCTTGACTAAGGGAAAAGAGAACTCATGGGGATAGGGATTAGACCTTGGGTGATCAAGTACCGAACTAAGGATGGCAAATGATCAATCAAACTATCGACCTTAAGCCTAGACACAATTCTAAGCAAGCTCTATGTCTAGATGAATGCTCATTTGCTAACATATCTCAAACATCAAATGTCTTTGGTTGAATAATATGAAAGCAATCATTAATAACAAGTCTATTAGCTATCTTAGCACCTTTAACAACAAATGTCTTTGGTAAAGTATATTAAAAGCTTAGGAGAGTTGTCTCAGGCATTTCATCAAACACCTTGTGGGTGGGAAATGTCTAAAGATCAACTTTTGAGTGGCCAACTCAGAAGATGCATTATGAATACTCTACTAGCAAGGTTTTGGAATGATCTACACTAAAACATCCTAGAACTAACCTAATCACCCTCAATCTCCCTAACCCATGAATTCAAAAGGTGATTACTCACTACTCTTCATGATTCCTCTTAAACCCATATTGGATTTCAGATTAATCATGTAGAAAAATACAGATAATAGATTAGAAATCAACAGGATAACATATGATCAAATGAATCAAAAAGATGAATTTTTCCAAGAGGTTTTTGGTGGTTTCCTCAAAAATCAAGCAGCCCCTAGTCACTGATGGCTGACAAAAGATACTTAAACATAGATTTAGAAAGTAAAAAACATGCATAATGAAATGACCAAAAGACCCTTGAGTAAACATGAATTCGAGCAAACAATAGGCGCGCAGCGACCTCCAGTAGTCGCTTCGAGAGGTCGCTCCAGGCTTCGGGAGCGACCTGGAGGGGTCGCTGCGAGACGTCGCTCTGGGCTTGTTTTCGTGTCTCCGACCGATGAAAACGCGAGTGAATTCTCCACGTCGCTCTAGTAAGGTCGCTCCAGGCTTCGGGAGCGACCTCCGTGGGTCGCTCTGAGAGGTCGCTCCGGCTCCATTGTGTTGTCGTCACGCGATAGAAACACGAGCGACCTCGGGGTGTCACTCTGGGTCAGTTTTTGGCTTCCACCGGGATGAAATGGCGAGCGACTTCTCCGCACGCTCTGGTAAGGTCGCTCTGATAAGGCAGGTCAGAGCGACTTGACGGTGTCGCTCCGGGAAGTCGCTCCCATCGCTCTGCTCGTCCAATGATCATCTTTACACCTCTTTCGAGCCCCAAATACACCCAAATGTCTCCGAGAACTTCATGTGGTATTCCAATACCTAATAGAGAGATATGTATGCTAAATGCAACCTAGACATGGCTAAATCCTAATCTATATGATGAAAATGCACATGAATAAATGGATAAAACAATGTAAATATGCAAGATATCAACATGGCTAAATCCTAGTCTATATGATCAAAATGCACATGAGTGAATCGATAAGACAATGGAAATATGCAAGATATCAACTCCCCCAAACTTGTTCTTTTACTTGTCCACAAGTGAACTTTCTAGAACTCATAGGGAGAGAGGTTTGAAGGTGGGAGCTCATAGCCAAAAGAAACACAACTAGCACTCGATTCAACATCTAATCTAACATGAGCACACTCTCTTATTACACTCTAGCTTCTCTAGGCCTATCTCAACTCCTTTTGCCCTTATACTCATCATCAAGCATCCACACATTCAAATCAACCAACTCTCACATTCATTAAGCATAAAACATCAAGTGAATTCTTGCAAATGGTCAATTGGTCCAAATCATTTGGTTGAGTAAGGGAAGGCTTTTATTCAAGTAGGTCAAGAGGTTCAAAATCCATGATCTTTTAAAGTGGTTTACTCTCAAAACAAGTAGTCTTGACATTGCACATAATATATCTAAGAAAGGGACCAACTCATGCATACAATGCTCAATCTCCATTGTTCTACCCTTTTCCCAAACATACAAGTTACACAATCACTTCATAATGTCAAACCCAACTCTCATCTCTCACCAAATGATCCCAAGAACACTTTACACATAAAACTCTTTTTCTTTGAAATCTATAAAGGATTTTCTTAACTTCTAAACAAATCTTAGCTCTAAACAACTTTGCTAGCCCTTTTTTTTTTTTTTTTTTTTTTTGGGCCAAGACTTTTCACAAATTGAGCTAGAAGTTTCTCTACTTATCCCATAAAGACTAGTCAATTAAACACAAGAGTTCACTCTTTTCCTTCAACTTTCTCATACTCCCAAATCAAACTTCACAACACTCACCCCCATCCTATGGCTAGACAATAATGTGCCTAATCTAGCAAGAATGAAGGTCAAGCATTGTCGTTTCCGATACTCTCAACATTATGTGCATGTAAGACTTTCCGAAAAAGGCCTCACTCATCAATAAATGAAGGCTTAAACGGAGGAAGGGATTTTGGGGAGAGGTCTACCACTAGAGGTTGTCAAAAAGATTGGCATATGTGACAACTCAAGTTTGTATATCCATGATTCAGTACACAAGGGACCATGAGCAAGATGCATTAAGTTCGTTCAGTTCGAATAAGGTTGTAGTTGGCTTCAAAGACTGAGTTTCAGCAATCAACAAGTTTCAGGAAGAGTTTTCAAGGCTCGAAGCATACAAGTATTTTTGAGAGGTGCATAAACTACTCAGGTGCAAAGTAGTATTCTTTAAAAGGCATTTAAAATCATTGCTCCCAATGCAAGTGAATGCAACCTATATGCTCTAGACTCTCCTAGAAATGCAAATGATGCAAACTAAATGATTTTTTGATTTTTTTTTTATATGCAAATAGGTATGCAATGCATGACTCAATGAAACAACATCAAAGCAAACATGATCAAATACTTGGTACCTCTCCCAAACTTAAATGACAGTCTCTGTGTTGTCAAGGAGAGAGAGAGATACCCAAAAAGAGAAAACTAATATGCAAAAACGAAATGGTATATACAAGGGAAAGTAGAGAAGTACCTTCAAGGATAGTAAGTGGGGCAGATGCCCCAGCATCATCGTCGTCCGGTGGGAACGTGTTGTAGTAACCTCCATGTCCTGAGCTGTAGTCTCCATACCATTGTTGGCTCTGAACTTCTTCAATCTCAGCTTCACTTTCTGAAGAGGCTAGGGATGGAGACTTGTTTCCAGAGGCGGAAGGCTGAGTGGGTGGGTTCCTCCATTGTCGCTGGAGCTGTCTATCAGTGAGTGGGAAACCAAGATCAGTGGGCTGAGGTGGGGGCTGGGGGACTGATGTGTTCGCGAAGGCGAAGTCCGCTGAGCTACATCCAGCTATTCCTCCTCTGGTCAAGACATCGGCCACCTTCTTCATGAACTTGGCTGAAGTCTTTGCTTGCTTCTTCACCGTCTTGCTCAGCGCCTTGCACTTGTCCTTCAGCTTTTCGATTGTTCTGTCTTGTGCCTTGTTCCATCGCTGAAGTCGGCTAATGTGGTCATGAGCATCACGAAGCGCACCAGGGGGAAGGACTCCATCATGTGGCTTGAAGTAGTAGCGTGGAGGTCCATAGATGGGTACAGATTCTTCCCTAGGAGGTTCTGTGAAGTCGTGTCTCGTCGGAACACTCCTTTTCCTTGGTGCAGCAATGGGACCGAGAGACCCGTGTTCTCCAAGAAAGTCTTCTTGGGATAAGTTGAAGCTGATAGCTCCAGGTCTCTCTAAGCTCGTCAGTCTCTGGTTTGGAAGAACCACTTCGACCGGCTTGCCCTGCAAGTAGTAGTGGTAGACGTAGTCCTTCCCATACATCCCACTGAAATAGGCGGCAATCCTCAAGTAAGTGCCATCGATGAACTTAGGCCCTGCTGCGTCCTTTCCCAAGGGAACATTCAGAAATTGGAGCAGTGGCGTGATCTTCCCGCCTATCCCAACCTTTGGTTGCGAATCAGTTGTGTACCATGCCCAGTCTCTGTAGTGCTCGAGACGATTCACGAAGAAACTGACCATCCCGAAGGAAGCATAGATGTCGTTGCTTGGAAGGGGCAACGTTCCAGGTGGGGCGTAGGGGCGGATAGCCGAGCAGAGCAGTCGCATGTCTTCCTCGGTGACACTACCAGCTTGCTTCGTGGGTAAAATGCATGGACGAGCATCCTATGGAGGTAGCGTACATACGGGTGCCGGATATGTGAGTTCTTGTCAGCCCCGGTAGAGTGCTTGTTTATAGTGATTAACTTCCAAAGCTGAGTGGGGAGGTTTTCACACTTGGGAAGGGAGTAGTTTGCCAAGTCTTGGAAACCCATGACTCTCCCAATGTCTTTGAAGTTCATGTTGTACTCTCTCCCATTGACCTTGAACTTTATTTTTCCCCATCCTTGCCTCACGTGCGGATCGTCATGGTAAGTGACCTCAAGGGAAGACAAGAACTGACAGGAGACATCCCGGTAGGTGGGGTAGGCCATGGTGAGGAGTTTGGGCATCTTCAGGTGCCCCAGCATTGCCTCAATATCAGAATCGAGACCCACCTCCTTCAGCAAATCAAGGTCAGCGAATCTGGTCGGAGTCCAAGTTACCCCATTCAACAAATGGTGATACAGCTCTTCCTCAGATGGAGTTTTCGCCCTGTCTCTATCCTCAGCAACCTCTTTCCCCTTGGACATCTTGGCCCTCTTTGTAGGAGCCTGCTCATCTGCACTTTCATCGCCACTCTCCTCATCTGTGGCAACTGCTATACTCTTTCCTGCCCTCTTCTCTTGCTCCTTTGCCTTCTTTGCAGCCACGGTTTTCTGTCGAGAAGTCCTTTGTGTCCCAGAACCAGCTCGTTCCGAGGCTAAAGCCTTTCCTCTCAACGAAGACTCTTGACTTTCAGGTTCTTGCCTCTCAGCATCCGACTTTCCTTAGTTTTCTTAACCATTGTACCTGAGAAATACAAAACTTGGAAAGGGATAAGTCGATTGACTTTGCAAATGTAAACTTCAAGAAGCAACGTAAAGAATCACAATTCTCAATCTTTTCATCATGTGAAAATTACAAGACAAGTAAAATTCAATAATCAAAGTAATTCTAGAATGAGAGGGTTCTCTAATCAAACCTTTCAACACCTTAACATACTAACTCACCCACTAACACACTCAATTAGGATCAATTTCGAAAAGCCCCAAATCCATGAACCCTAATTTTGCCAAAGTTCAAATTAAGCTCAGTTCCACCATCAATTCAACAACCCAACTTGATATATAAGCTTTCCCTAGTCTATTTTACCACAATCAAGCAAGAAAATGACCAAATTTCGATTTTCAAATTCTAGGGTTCATGGACCTACGAATTTGAATTTAAAAACACAATACCTTGCTTTGGATGGAAGGAAATGGGGAATGGGTGGTGAGGAATAGACTGTTGGGGCGAAAGCTTAGATTTAGAAACAAGAACTAGGAGATTTGGGTGAGAATTGAGAAAGTTAGGAGATTTTTGGTGTGGGTTTGTTTGAGAGAGTATGAGTGTTTGTGAGAGGAAGGGAGAGTGAAAGAGATGAAGGTCGTGGGTATGGGTAGGTCTAGGGTCGTCCGGTTAGGTTTAGGGCTGGTTAACTCAAATTAAACCGGACAAAATCGAAGAGGGACTTACCTGGACCGGCTCGGGAGCGACCTGGAGTGGTCGCTCTGATAGGTCGCTCCGTGTCGCAGTAAACGCGAGCGACCTCACGTGGTCGCTGCGTCACGTCGCTCCCAGCGACAGAAAATGCGAGCGACCTCACGTGGTCGCTGCGAGACGTCGCTCCGAGAGCGATTCTCGAGCCTCGGAGACAGAAAACGCGAGCGACTTGGACCAGTAGCTCTGATCACGTCACTCCCAGCTGGAGCGACCTCGTGGCGTCTCTGCGGAACCTCACTCCCACGCTCGATTCTTTGCCTTGACCGGATCGATGAACCATCTGAACACTACTTCAACACTTTTTTTTTTTTTTTTTTATGAAATATGATGAAAATGAAAATACCAATGCAATATGTACAAGGATACACATGGGACTTACTCCCAAGTGAGCTTGTTTTAAGTCTCTAGCTTGACTTTGCCTCCTTTTGTTCTAGGCTGGGGTAGGGTCAGCCAGCGGAGTTGAAACTCCATCTTCCTCAGGTGCATCAGCCATGTAGAGCTTAACCCTTTGCCCATTGACTGTGAAGTCTCTTCCATCAGTACTCCACAAAACTATTGCTCCATATGGCTTAAGCTCTTTGACCTTGAAAGGGCCGGACCACCTTGACTTAAGCTTTCCTGGAAACAACTTCAGTCTTGAGTTGTAGAGAAGAACTTGATCTCCTTCTTTAAACTCTCTCTTTAGGATATTCTTGTCATGGAAAGATTTAGTCTTCTCCTTGTAGATCCTTGAGTTTTCGAAGGCATCCATTCTTATCTCATCAAGCTCATGTAGCTGAAAAAATCTTTTCTCCTTGGCACTCTTAATGTCAAAGTTCAGGAACTTTACTGTCCAAAGTGCCTTGTACTCAAGCTCTACTGGTAGATGGCGAGCTTTCCCGTACAATAGGTTAAAAGGTGTGGTCCCCAGAGGTGTCTTGTAAGCTGTCCTGTAAGCCCAAAGCGCATCATCAAGCTTAACTGACCAATCCTTCCTTGTAATCCCCACAATCTTCTCCAGAATGGACTTGATCTCTCTGTTAGAAATCTCAACTTGACCACTTGTTTGAGGATGGTAAGGAGTTGCAACCTTGTGCTTAACGTCGTTCTTTCTGAGAAGTCCCTCAAGCAGTTTGTTGATGAAATGAGACCCTCCATCACTGATTACAACTCTTGGAACTCCGAACCTTGGAAAGATGGTGCTCTTGAACATCTTGATTACCACTCTTGCATCATTGGTGGGACTTGCAATAGCTTCCACCCATTTTGAGACATAATCAACAGCTACCAGGATGTACTTGTTGCCATGTGATGATGGAAATGGCCCCATGAAGTCAATACCCCACACATCAAACACTTCAACTTCAAGGATTGGATTCTGAGGCATCTCATTCCTCTTGGTGATGTTTCCCCTCCTTTGGCATGAATCACACCTTGAAACAAAGTCTTGTGTGTCCTTGAACATGTGTGGCCACCAGAATCCAGCTTGTAACACCTTAGCAACAGTCTTGAAGGTAGCAAAGTGGCCTCCATAAGATGATCCATGACACTGTGTAAGGATCCCATCAATCTCCTCATTAGCAACCACTCTCCTATAAAGTTGATCTTTGCAGAGAATGTAGAGGTAGGGCTCATCCCAGTAGTATCTCTTCACATCCTTGTAGAACTTCTTCTTGGCATAACCCACAAGATTCAAAGGCTCTTTTCCTGTGGCTAGGTAATTCACCAAATCAGCATACCAAGGTTCTTTCTCTTCTGTTGCCTTGACTTCTTCAAGCTTCCTTCCAGTCTCACAAACTGCTATCACTGCTCCAATAGCCATGATCTGTTCCTCAGGGAGTCCTTCATCAATGGGAATGCCACACTCCACTCTCAGCCTGGACAAGTGATCAGCTACACCATTCTCAACTCCTGGCTTGTCCTTGATCTCTAAATCAAACTCTTGCAGCAAAAGAATCCATCTCAAGAGCCTGGGCTTTGCATCCTTCTTCGCCAAAAGGTGTCTCAACGCAGCATGATCTGTGTAGACAATGACTTTAGATCCCACCAAGTAGCTTCTGAACTTCTCAAAGGCAAAGACAATGGCTAGCATCTCCTTCTCTGTTGTGGCATATCTCATCTGAGCATCATTCAGGGTTTGGCTCGCGTAGTAGATCACATGGGTCTTGCCATCTTTCTTCTGCCCCAAAACAGCTCCCACAGCATAATCACTAGCATCACACATGATCTCAAAGGGGAGATCCCAATTAGGTGGCTGGACAATTGGAGCACTGATGAGTTCACCTTTCAGCTTCTTGAAGGCTTCTAGACACTCCACATCAAAGCTGAAGGTGGCTTCTTTGCACAGCAGCCTGGTCAATGGTCTAGTGATCATGGAGAAGTCCTTTATGAATCTCCTGTAAAACCCAGCATGACCAAGAAAACTTCGGATGTCTTTCACTGTCTTTGGTGGGGGCAAACCAACCATAACATCGATTTTGGCCTTATCCACCTCAATCCCCTTCTCTGAAATCTTGTGCCCCAGCACAATCCCTTCTTTGACCATGAAGTGACACTTCTCCCAGTTCAGCACAAGGTTGGTGTCTTCACATCTCTGTAGGACCCTGCACAAATTTGACAAACAAGCAGAAAACGAAGATCCATAGACAGAGAAATCATCCATGAACACCTCCACAACATCCTCAATCAGATCAGAAAAGATCGACATCATGCACCTTTGAAAGGTGGCTGGAGCATTACATAGACCAAATGGCATTCTTCGATATGCGAAGGTACCATAAGGACATGTGAATGTTGTTTTCTCCTGATCATTGGGATGTATGGGGATCTGGAAGAATCCTGAATATCCATCAAGAAAACAATAGAATGGATGATTTGCAAGTCTCTCAAGCATCTGATCAATAAATGGAAGTGGAAAATGATCCTTTCTAGATGCAGAGTTCAGTTTGCGGTAATCAATACACATCCTATGCCCAGTGACTGTTCTTGTTGGTATCAATTCATCCTTGTCATTTTTAATCACAGTTATACCACCCTTTTTTGGCACAACATGCACAGGAGATACCCATTTAGAATCTGAGATAGGGTAGATAACACCAGCATCTAAGAGTTTAAGAATCTCTTTCTTTACAACATCCTTCAGGTTAGGATTTAACCTTCTTTGATGCTCGATAGAAGTCATTGATTCATCCTCAAGATGTATCCTATGCATACACAAAGAGGGTGATATTCCCTTGATGTCATCAAGTGAGTAACCTATTGCTTTTCTAAATCTTTTAAGTGTTTTCAAAAGTTCAGATAGCTCAGTTTCAGTAAGTTCACTACTCACAATGACTGGATAAGTTCCATTAGGACCAAGAAATGCATACCTTACACCATTGGGGAGAGGTTTAAGCTCCACCTTAGGCGCCTTAAGCTCGCTCCAGTCGTTTTGCTGGGTGTCCCCTTGTTGAATGACCGAGGCTTCCTGATGGACAATTTGAGGCAGCTCCTCATACTGATCCTTACTACCAAATCCTCTGTGTGAATCCAACATCATCCCATAGGCAGCACTCTCCAGGTTCTGAATCACTTCAGCTGGCCTCTCTATCGTCAAAGCATGCTGTAGAGGGTCTTCTATTGACAATTCTTCAAGGAGCTCATCAGCAAGGGCATCCATCTCTTCAATGTAGAAAACTTGCCCTTGAACTGTTGGTTTCTTCATTACCTCCTTGATGTCAAAGTGAAGAACATGCCCTTTACCCAAGTGGAGATCAATCTTGCCCTCTTTCACATTAACAATTGCTCCTGCTGTAGCTAAGAAAGGCCTTCCAAGGATTAAAGGATCTGCAGCTTCCTCACCCATCTCAAGCACCACAAAGTCTGTAGGGATCTCATATTTTCCAACCATAACGGGGAGGTCCTCCAAGATACCCACCAGGTACTTCACTGAACGATCAGCCAATACCAGAGACAATCTACACTTCTTGTACTGAGTGAAACCAAGCTTCTTAGCAACAGATAAAGGCATCAAACTGACACTAGCTCCCAAATCGCAGAGACATCTATCAAATACCATAGGTCCAAGAGCACAAGGTAATGTGAAGCATCCTGGATCTTCTAGCTTCTTTGGAACAACAAGCCTCTGGATGATGGCACTGCACTCATGAGTGAGAATCATCATGCCCTCCATCTCCTTCTTCTTTGCAGCTACAACATCTTTCAGGAACTTGCTATATTGAGGGATTAGCATGAAAGCATCAATGATGGACATTGTGACTTGAACTTCACTCATTTGCTTCTCAAATAGAGCTTTGTACTTCTCTAGCAGTTGCCTCTTGAATCTACCAGGGAATGATAGTTTGGGTTCATAGGGAGGAGGAACAAAAGAATTCTCACTTGCTGGAGCAACAACTTCACCATCTTTCACTGTTTTCTTCTCTTCCTCAACCTTTCCTTTACCTTTTGCTTCCACAATCTTCTCCAAGATTTCATCATTGATTTTCTCATCAACAATCACCACTTCATCATCTATGTTGATGGCAACTCACCTTGTTTCTCAGCATCCTTGGTGAGAGCTTTCTGAGGTAACTCCTTACCACTCCTGAGGGTGATAGCTTTCATGGTCTCCTTGGGGTTTTGCTCAGATTTTCCAGGTAAAGAACCTTGTTGGCGATTTTGTTGAGTGTTCATGGCAGCAAACTGGTTCTCCAAGGTTCTGAACTTGTTGTTGAGCTCATTATAGCTTCTATTAATCTTTGCGTGAAGGTTTTTCAACTCATAACCAACATGCTTCTCACTTCTTGTCTGAGACTCCAAGATTTGTTTTAGTAGGGCATCAGTGCTGCTGACTGGAGGAGTAGAGGTAGAAGTAGTAGGTTGTTGTTGGGCAGGTTGTTGTCCTTTGTTGTTGAAACCGGGAGGAGGGTTTTGTTGAGGATGATAGCTACCTTGCTGGCTGTTTCGAGGCTGATAGCCACTCTGTTGGTTGTTGGGGTAAGATCTCTGTTGGTAGTTGTTGTACTGAAAGTTTGGCTCTTTCTTGTACCAGCTACCATTGTTGTTGATGAAGCACAACTCTTCTTGCCCTTCCAAACCATCAACTTCCTGGACAACAGGTGTGGCTTCTTTGTTTGGGTTACCAACAAAGTGCAGCTGCTCCTAGGTGGCCTTATCAGCAATAAGAATATCAATCTTATCCTGGAGAGCCTTTAACTCCCTCCTCGTCTGCTTGTCATCTGTTCGACTGCCTCTGTCGTGGTCTCCACTGTAGACTGCATCACTCTTTACCATGTTGTCAACCAGCTCTTCTGCATCTTCCTCAGTTCTCCCCAAGAAGAACCCATTGCTAGCTGTATCCAGTCTGGCCCTGTACTTAGGAAGAGCACCACGGTAGAATGTGCTCAGCAAGCTCTCCTTAGAGAAACCATGGTGTGGGCATTGAGCTTGGTAGCCCTTGAATCTCTCCCAAGCTTCACTGAAGCCTTCCAAGCCTTTCTGTTGAAAGCTGGAGATCTCATTTCTCAGCTTAGCAGTTCTTGAAGTAGAGAAGAACTTCTCCAAAAAAGCTTTCTTGCAGTCATCCCAAGTGGTGATTGAGTCACTTGGTAGAGACTTCTCCCACTGTCGTGCCTTATCCCCCAGAGAGAAAGGGAATAACTTCAGCTTTAAGGCATCCTCAGACACACCATTGGTTTTTGATCCAAGTGATCAAATGGGTCCTCTAGAGCCAAGCCATGATACTTGTTGTTCTCGATCACGTTGAGGAGTCCTGATTTGATCTCAAAGTTGTTGGCTGCTACAGCTGGTGCTCGGATTCCCAATCTATGACCATGAATGTTGGGGCGGTCATAAGTGCCAATGGGTCGAGCTGCTCGCTGTTGGTTTTGTGGAACGTTGTTGGCATCATTTTGAGGTATGTCTCCCATATCAGTATCCAATCTCTGCAAGTGAGACTGTTGCTCTTCTTCTCTTCTCTTTCTAGCACACTCTCTCTCTAAAGCTCTGATGTCTGCGTCTCTTGGAACTAGGTTTGATGGACCCCTGCTCCTCAAGTTCATACACCTGTAAATTAAAGGGAGGTGAAGAAGGAGAATCAGTGACTAAAGAAAATAAAAATGACTTAGTCTCAAGCAAATAACTAAATCTCAATGTTCAAATCCACTTAGAATTTGGCAACGGCGCCAATTTGATGTTAGGAGTTTTCAAGGCTCCTAAGACAAATGTTGTAGTATAAATGATTGTCGAACCAATTCCAAGGGATTTCAAGCACTGAGAATGCAAGTACTTACTTAATCTAAGTGCAACCAATGATTTAAAGGGTTTTCTAAACTAATGATTAATACTAATGCAGTTTCAGAATAATAAAAATGGTAAATGAGTTGACTTTCTTAACTAAGGAAAATGAGAACTCATGAGCATACGAATTAGACCTTGGGTGATCAAGTTTCGAACTAAGGATGGCAGACGAACAATCAAACTATCAACCTTAAGCTTAGACACGATCCTAAACAAACTCTATGTCTAGATGGATGTTCATTTACTAACACATTTCAAACAACAAATGTCTTTGGTTGAATAATATGGAAGCAATCATTACTAACAGGTCTAAGGCTATCTTAGCACTTCTAACAACAAATGTCTTTGGCAAAATATGCTAAAAGCTTAGAAGAGTTGTTTCAGGCATTTCATCGAACACCTTTTGGGTAGGAAATGCCTAAAGATCAACCTTTGAGAAGCTAACTCAGAAGATGCATTATGATTACTCTACTAGCAAGGTTTTGGAATGATCTACTCTAAAATATCCTAGCTCTAACCTAATCACCATTAATCTTCTTAACCCATGAATTCAAATGGTGATTACTCACTACCCTTCATGATTTCTCTTAAACCCATTTTGGATTTCAAATTAATCATACAGAGGGATACAACAACGAACTGGAAAACACAGAATTGCAATAACTAGATGAACAAAGATGATTCAAGAGATGAACTTTCCAAAGGTTTTTTTCTTAGAACAAAAGATAATCTCTCTGGTGGCTGCCAAAAGTACTTAAAACATAGGTTTTCAGAAGTAAAAAACGTGCATAATGAAATGACCAAAAGGCCCTTGAGTAGAAATGAATTCGAGCAAACAGAAGGCGCGCAGTGACCTCTAGTAGTCGCTCCGGGAAGTCGCTCCAGGCTTCGGGAGCGACCTGGAGGGGTCGCTGCGAGACGTCGCTCCGGGTGATGGAGACGCGAGCGACCTCGCTGTGTCGCTCCGGTCACGTCGCTCCGGGTGATGGAGACGCGAGGCTCGATGTGTCGCTCCGGTCAAGTCGCTCTGAAAGGGTGTCACAGCGACTTCACGGTGTCGCTCCGGTGAGGTCGCTCCCAGCACTGCTCGTCCAATGATCACCTTTATCACCTCTTTTGAGCTCCAAATGCACTCAAATGTCTCCAAAAACTCCATGTGGTACTCCAATACCTGATAAGGACTCATGTATGCAAAATGCAACCTAAACATGGCTAAATCCTAGTCTATATGATCAAAATGCACATGAGTGAATGGATAAGACAATGGAAAAATGCAAGATATCAGATAAATACCCGGTTAACCGATCAAAGATTTGATTGAATTTTTATTCCAGAAGCTGTTTAGAAACTTCAATGCTTGATTTCAAATAAACTCCATTGCTAGTATACAAAGCTCTTTTATGGATTACAATTATAAAATGTGTCTATAACTAATGAATTTAAGAACAAAAGATGTTCATTAACCACAATACTCCAAGGAACAACACACATAAGACTAGGCCTGGGCATTTCGAGTATCGGTTCGGTTCGGTTCGGGTATTTCGGGTTTCGGGTAGTTCGGATAGGGGCTAGAGGATCCATTTAGTACTTGACCTATTTTCGGTTCGGTTCGGTTCGGATAGTTTCGGGTTCGGTTCGGTTCGGATAGTAAATGTAGGAACCGGAAAATATCCGGAAAAAGTTCGGTTCTCATTTGGATCCGGTTCGGGTTCGGATAGTTCGGGTAGTTTGGATAATTTGGATAAAATATCGGTTATTTAAGGTAAAATATCAAATAATTAAGATGATTTACATAAAAATTTTGGATATTTTGGATTACTTTGGATATTTCGGATAAAACTATCCGGATACTTTCGGATACTTTCGGGTAGTTTGGATACTTTATAATAATTTAGTTATCATAAACTATTTTCAGATACTTTTAATAGAATTTTAAATTTAAAATATATATTTAATGATGTTATATGTATATATAATTAATATTTTTATATATTCGGGTACCCGTTCGGTTCTCGGTTCGGTTCCGGTTCGGTTCGGTTATTTCGGATATAAAAATATAGGAACCGTTCGGGTATTTGAGGGTATTGGTCCGATTCCGGTTTCGGGTATTTCGGTTCGGTTCCGGTTCGGTTCTTCGGTTCCGGTTATTTTGCCCAGGCCTACATAAGACCTCAAAAACCAAAATTATAACAACTCTACAAGAGTCTTTCATCAACAGTTCTAGTTTTACAAAACTCCAGTTAAATAACAACAACTCTACAAGAGACAACAACAAAGAGTTTTGATGGCACATAAGAAGAAGAAGAAGAAGAAAGAGGAGGGTAAGTCTAACAAGCCTTACAGCTGCGCCTGCAATAGCCAGGAAGCTCAGCAGTACCAACCATGTACTCTGGGTTCTTTGTGCATTCCCCTAGAACTGCCCATCTCTCACAGCTCTCGTTCATATCAGTACAGTTACCACCCGGTGTCACAATCTTGTCAAATGAGTCCACATGGATCCACTTGGTCGCAGACCATTTCTCTCCTTCAATCACGGGACATCCACCGTGGAGGCTCAATGGGTCAGGGATTGCGTCAGGGTGGAGGTTGAAGAACAACAAAGCATCCCCTTTCCTTGGTTTCACTGACAAACACAAAAGATGTAAAAATTTATACCCTTTACTGTTACAAGAAGAGAAGAATGATTATTAGTATCAGTTTAGTTACTCACCAGCGATTCCTTTCTTGGCACAATCAGAAAGGTCGTCTTTGTTTTCAGTTAGTACTCGGCGAGAAGGTATCTACACAAAAAACATCAGATCTTTGTAGTGAGAGAAGGAAGATCATTTACAGTAATCATCTGATAGGTAGGTGCTGCACAAACCTCTGCATTGGGGAAGACGGTTTCTCCACCTCTTGTGACATTGGATAGATACATGAGAACGGTGGCAATGCGGTGTCCACCACGGACAATGTTGACTTTGTCATGAAAGTAGTCAAAGTGAGCATCGTATTTTTGACCGTGCTCGTATCTCAATACCTGCATGTCTTCCCCGTTTTCTAGTCACCCACAGAAACCAAATGAACTTAAATGAAAATTTGTATCTTATGAAAATCTTTCAATAATATAAGATGTCAAGATTGTGCAATAATCTTAGTTAGCAATTCTTGAACCTTTAGGAAGAAATGTCCAAGTGGAGATCTTGTCTTCTATACCGGAAACAATTGGATCCTGTGATCACAACAATACTAAAAGATCAATCTTCCAACTACCAAAATCCATCATTCAAATGATATGAACAAAGTAACCTAAAATCAAATAGGAATCACATCAAAGGTTATAACAACATTATGTTAGGTTCTAATCAACCGGACATTGGAGAAAAGATCTGTCATTTGCAGGATCAATGCAAACACAGAGAGAAAAGTCGAACCTTTGCTTTGGGGATAAAGGTGCCAGAGCTGGTCCGAACCTCGCTGAATTTGCTTTCTCCACTATCATTATCAGCCACAGCAGATCTCTTCAGGCTCGCCTTTGCCTTTTTTTTTTCCCCCACATAAATCGAAAGTCAGAATCTTTAACCAGAAAAAGAAAAGAGAAGTTTCCAAAATTAAGCAATGAATGATAACGAAGGAAACTCACAAGGGAGACCATATGATCACATTCCAATTCCGTGAGGAACCCTTCGTATACAAACGCCCTGAAACAAGAAAATAAATAAACAAGACAAAGCCATAGACTTTTTAAAACATCAAAAAGGTTTCAGCTTTCTCAAAATCACTTGAGGATTTTTGCGATAGAGAGAGAGAACAAACCTGGGTTTGGATGAAACCTGCTTGACTTTGGAAGGATTAATAATGGCGGTAGGAGAGCTAGTTAAGGAATTGGTGCATTGAAGCAGGACGGATAAGATGGCGAAGAACGATAACATTCCACGGCGAGACATCGACATCATCGTAGTGGATCGGATCTTAGATGTACGAGAGGAGTCGGTGGAAGGAAATAGATGGGAAGACGGAACTACAAGAAGGAACAAAAAAAAGTTTCTTTTTCTCGGGGAAAATGTCGACGGTGGTGACAAGTTTATGCCCTGCCTAAGACCAGATAACGACAAAACGGCTTTTTTGAGAATGTTGGTCCGAACCGAACCGTACCGTACCGGATGGGTAGTCTAACTCTTAATTGGTTAGATCGTATGAAAAAGCATAGTGACATATGAATTGATTTTGTTGTATTCAGAATAATAACCAATAAGATCTGTAGTTTTGTTGTATTTGATTTTTCGGATGCAACATCTTTCGATTTTAATGTTATACTAGATTTTGAGTATATTTTTTGTTTTAATTTTTTTTGAGAAATTTAATTTTTGAATGAAAATTAGGATCTATATTAATCTAGATTTTGATATGCGTTTCAAAAGCACAGATTTTTTTGGTTAATAAAAATGTGATACAAATAGTATTTTTGATTACGATTTATATTATTGTTATTATATAAAATATTTTTTGGTTTAAAATTATATAATTTGTCAATTCTTTTATTTGAGATTTTGTATACATTCTTATCTCACAACATCTTTATATTTTTATACATTTTATAAGAGTTAAATTTGTTAAATTGGTGAAACATAAGATTTACTTGGCATATTTTAGACTAATTTAATAATATATATTTGCAGAGGTTATAATAGTTTTTACTAATGTTTATGTATTCGATCCAGACCCGCGGTCGAACCGAAACATCCAGTGATCCGAATATAGTATAGTTCAAATTTAGTTAAAATCTGATATTTAAAAACCGATAAATCCGTAAAAATCTTAAAGTCCGTCACTAACCCAAAGATTCGGTAGTTAAAATACTACAAAAGAGTCTATCTTTCAAAACACGGAATTTATTTCTATTTAAAACTTTGTTTATAGAAAACAAAGATTAGGTAATTAAAAGACTATATATTTAAAAATTGTGTAGCATAATACATTTATAATTGTATTGACCGGTGCTTTCATACATGACTTATATGTAGTTGAACCGTCAAACTCGGTGATTCGTATATAATCTAATTCTAATTTAGCTAAACACTCATTGTTTTAAAAACTCGGTAAAATTCCAAAACCCGCCATTAAGTTGTAACTTGATAATTTGTTTTTAATACTTTTAAATTATATTTAGATTTATTAAAATATTAGAATCATAATTATTAATTAATTTTTAGCTAAAATCCTAATTTGGTAGAAATCATGATGTGGAATGAAGAAAATGTTATTGTTAGGTGAAGGAAGATGTTGTCGATTAGATTGTTGCATTGAGCATGAATAATATGATTTACTATACCTGATGCCTAATTAATTGTAAGATTATATTTAGTTTCACAGTTATAGTTCGTGTATGTAATGTAATAGATTTAAAATATAATTTTATTATAATAGAGTAATATAGGTTAATCATCCTCATTTGGTAGAAACCTAAACGAAGGAATCAATACTACTAGGGATCGTTATCCGCGCCAAGACGCGGGGTTTTTGCATTTTAATCTATTTTTGTCTCTTACTTACTAATCTAGCATTCAGTTTTTCAATGCATTTTATCTTCACCATCTCCTCTTGTCTTGTTTACATTTGTTTTCACGTTCTGTCGTTTGATTTGTCTTAGTTTTGGCTTGTGTAATAACTTAACCCTGCTCATTCTTCTTTCATTCTTTATTGATTGATATTTTTATCTCGCTTAGCTCTGTGTTGCCACTAATTTGCTCGAATCATTTTTCATCATCTGCTTCGTATTCTTTTCATAGTCATTAACTATTGTCTCCAATCTCTTTAAATCCTAAAAATCCTACATGTTCTTTTGTTTATTAAATCACATATTAAATATTGTTGAAACTATTTATTTATTCTAATAAGTCCTTACGATTATAACTAAGATGATATGGATAAAAGACTGATTATTATTTAGTTGAAATTAAAGTCTAAAGTAGAAGTTATTAAACTTGCAATTCTTCTTTTTGTCATCCAATATAGCTTTAATCAAATCAATTATATTGATTTAGAAAATCTATAAGCTATTTCAATCCCAAACAACCAAAAAACTGGCGCATTTGTTATTGACGCTGCGGCGGGTTTCCTTTACTATAAACATAATTGCTTGTCACAACTGTTAATAAACCCAAATGTGTTTACAAAAGCTACCCATATAAGAGTTTCATACTAATTTCTCTTTCTCTAGTCATCTCCTATGTTAGTAGCTATCATAATACAATCATCGAACAAATGACATATCTCTTGGTTCCATATAGAATATGCAAAAGGACTGTTTTCTGCAGACTTCATGATCACTGAGTATTATAAATATCAAACTCTGTCTATGGTCTATTTATATGTTGAGGAAATGCCTCGAAATGTAGCTTCCAAATAATGATTTCCAGGTCAACACATTGCATGTTAACCTCCACAATGGGATCAGCGGATCTGCAGATACCGCTACATGTCGAGTCGAACGCAGCTACACATATGTTCCCTGCTTGTGCCTTTCATTCACAATCTGTAATTCTCCCAAGAACCATAATCAATGTTAAATGAGGTAAAAGTTTTAGAGTCACAACAGACTTTGTATAGCCAAGCCCAATAAACCAAGCACCCAACGTAACATCCCTCACTTGCCTATTTGTGTAGAAAATGACTTGATCATTATATAGTAGCACCATGAAGTTAAATGGAGAATGAGGTATGAATGCAAGGTAGACAAAACAGTTAAAATCTTACTGATTATGGGAAATATAAGAAATCAATTCTCTTGAAATGGCGTATAACTGTCCAATAGCGTGACAAAAGTATTTGTTCCTGTTCTCACCAAACTTCCAATTCTAAATGTATATATAAATCTATTAGAGTTATTGCTAGCGCTCTGTTGCGATATTTGTTAGCTAAAATAATTCATCCAACATAATAGGAAAAAGAAACCAACGAAATTGTAAAGCTAACCATCAGCTGAGATGCTTTTGTTGTCCTGACACATTGCAAGCTTAGTGATTTCACTGTCAAAAGCAACAAACTAAGCAGTCATATACATCCGAGACATTTATTTACAAACGGTTCCTAGCACAGAAAAAGCATATTATTATGTTACGGATGATAAGTTTGATGCATAAATACAGTTTAGAATTTTTTTCAACTGAACATTTGTGCCTACTGAATTACCTTACAACATCCACTGCATTGTGATTTTGGCATGTTAAAGCTGAGAATCAACATTGGAGCTTGCGTTAGCATTTGGAACATGAAATATAGCACCATCAATTTCCAGTGTTAATTGCATTGACAATAGCTGTGTAAAAGAACTCTGCTAGTAAGGTAATCGTGATTAGTAATTCTTTACATCTTAGTGTCGTACAACTTCAAAACGATAGACACTTACAATCGACGGCTCTCAAAGATGGACCGCAAACCATCTAATGATATGCTTACCTCGTCGTATAAGTAATCCATGTCACTTTCCTCCCACGGGTAACGTTGCTGGTGCAGATCAATTCCCTCCACCTCTTCCTCATCGTTAGGATGCTCTGCAATATACCTTCTATAAGGTTCAAATTTATGTCGCTAGAATTATCAGAGAAAGAAATATAAAGTACCCTCCAAATCTTCAGGAGCATCAACATTTTCTTTATTCAATGATCTTCATTCAACCTAACAACCATCAAAATAAAAAGAATGTGAGACACATAATCTTTAAAATCCAAGTTTAATGAATGGAAAAAAAACTTAGGAAGACAAAAAATGTCAAACACTCACTGGCTTCTTCTTCTTTTACTTCTTGGCTCCCGTGAATGAACTGTCAAAGCCATCATTATTTGCAGGAAAAAAGATTAAATAAAGCAACTGAAGAAAATAAACAAATATGTTTCACAGCACATAAATTCTTCTTGAACAATCAGGTAACAGATAGTATGTCTCCCGTGTGACTCAGCTGAGTCCTCGATGGCATCCTGAACGACAAATGTCTTCTTCTTCTTCTTGGTTAGATCAAAGGGTGCAAGCTAAGGATGACCAAAGAAAATTAAAACCACACAATCATGATTTATCAGGCAAAATAAAAGAACCGATGATGAATTTATTGAAAATGGGGAGATGTAGAGACTAAAGAAGAAAAACTGATTCATGAAACTCAAAGAGCCAATCTGTGTTTCTTAGATGAGTCATGAACCGATGATTAAAAATTGAAAGCCCTAAACTTCTATTGAAGAGAACGCTTACAGACCAAAGAGGTTTATTGGGGTTTTTTTTAACGAATCTCATTTCAAAACGTGAGTTATAAAATATTTATTAAATCATTAGATAAAATAAATAAGTGTGGATCCCACAGAGAAAACCGAAAAAGCAAAGGTTTCCGACCTTCATAAATATATATTTGTTTCAGTCATCAATGTACAAAAAATCCTTTAGCTCAGTGGTATAAATGTTTTGTTTAGATCTCAATAATCTGCGTTCGAGTCACAGACTTGACATTTTTTCATACTTTTTAAAAATAGGACCCACATATCGCTGACATGTCGCATCAGGAATGATGCAACTGCCTTGTTACAATGTAGATTATTGTCCTTTTTCAGAAGTATGAATATTATTTCATAACTTATATTAGTTATATGAAATCGTAAGCTTTGGATTAAATTTAGTCGACAATTTTAAATATTGAGGAAGTGGGTCTGGAGTAGTGAGAGAATTGGGAACTGACTATCTTGGAATTAAAATGGAGGTAACAAAATGTGTATTCAACGGACGTTAATTTACCTTTATTTTATTATCTTTTATTTAGTATAAAATGAGAATAATGATCTATGTGTTTTTTTAAGTTGGATTCAACTATTATCAATAGGACATGTTTCTAATTTAATAGTATTGATATATTTTAGTAATGAACAAAAATATATAATTTTTTTATTTCTTAATCATCACTATAAAAACGATGTATGCATAAAGTATATATGGTGTATAAATCAATCCAATAATCCATTAGTACGTAGTGGATATGGAAAAATCCAAGAACAAAAGGATAACATGTAACAAACAATAGTTGCAAGAACACAACAGCATGATCAAATACATATGTTACAACATATTTGGACTGAACTTTTCCCGTCTTCTCTTTTAAATTGATAACCAATCCGGATCTGATTAATTTATCGTGTGAACAAATGCAGTAAGTGAAATCATTTCGCTTGCACTTAACAAGTAAGATGTTTCACGACTCACGAGTCTTTAGATGTTCCGAGAGGCGCAGTCTCCATGTGTCGATTAATATCGTTCAAATATCTTTTTGAGTTGTATTCTTCGTTATCCAATAATTCTTCTGAATAAGTCCTTTGCAGTTTTTTAGTTTTCTCATTCTCTTAACTGATCTAAGCTGCATTTGTCTCCCCTGAGAACCTCCACAACATGTTATGTATACGTGACCAAATTAATCACTTTGTTAATGTAAAATGTCACCAGGTGTTAGACCATCTCCGGTGCATTTCTCTATTTGTATACACACATATGTGACCAAATTAATCACTTTGTTAATGTAAAATGTGAGTATGTGACTAGGTGTTAAACCATCTCCAATGCATTTCTCTATTTTTATTTCTAAAATAAAAGAATTCTATAATAGAGATTGGTTTTACTCCGGTGTATTTCTCTATCTCTAAATATAGAGTAAAATATAAAATAATGTGATTTCTTCCTTTATAAATAGAGGAAAAAAACAATCTCTATTTTAAAGGCAAAAATAAAGATGGATTGGAGTGATTTTGCCTTTGAATGCTATTATAGAGGTGGAAATAGAGGTGAGTTAGAGATGCTCTTAAAATAGAGTAACTCTATAATAGAGTTTGAGTTTGCTCCAATAGTACTCTATTTTAGAATAAAAAATAGAGTGATGAACAAAAAAACAAGTTACTCTATAGTTGGAGTAAACCTATTTTTCACTCTAAGAAATAGAGTACCATTGAAACATTTTTACTCTAAACTCTATTTTAGAGCGGAAAATAGAGTAGAGTTGGAGATGCCCCTTAGAGTTGAATGTTTTGATATGCATGCATGGTTCATGGGGGGAGGGGGTTGATGTATACACCACGAAGCTACGAAGATAAGAGGGTCAAGCTCTTCTAAGTCGTAATCATCTCCTAAAACCGGATCAAGAAGTTGTTTGTTCTTTTTCTTTTTGATCAATGGCTTGGCGTGCAAGAAGAACATAGATGGCCCACGCTAGTAAACCTTACAAGTTACAACAAAATAATAGTACAATAATCTTCTTTATTGGTGAATCCTAAATCCGGTACCAAGGACTCTAACAGATTTAATTAAACAATAAAAGAGAATTGGAGCCTTAGGTTTCGTTAATATGAAGTTTAAGCTATAAGCTGAAAGGAGATACAAAGAAAATGAACTCGTCTTCGTAAAGACTAACTTTTCGTCACAGCTATCTCTCTCTCCATCTCTCTCTCCGTATATATTTTTGTGTGTGTTCTTTTTCAGACTTCCTCTTTCTTTATATAGGCATTCGTTGCGTGGATGCCGCTTGGTTTATTCATTATTGTCTGACTCGGAACAGTGATTGGCGGAGCTGTTGATACCTACGCTCGGTGCAATCGTAAGGGATTGGGTTCTTCTCGTTTCTGACACTCGATTGCGCGTGTCAGATCGTCCTGACAGATTGGTAAGTCGGCTATCGTGACGCGACCAGGTTTGTAATGGGCCACGCTTCTTTCTGGGTTTCTCTAAAGTTGTTGGACCGAGTCGACTCTTGGGCTTTGGTATTAATCGGGCCCATATCCAACATTTATATCTAGCTAGGATATAAGAGATGGTTTATCTACATGTAGACCACTACTTAATACTGCACGTATATCAGACCTTCTTCTTATCTGTAGATGGGCCTGGGCTCTAAATGAATAAATAAAGCCCATACGAAATAATAAAAGGTTTCCCTGATTTATACTGACAGTGTTCTGATTCCTGAATCATCCACGATTGAAGAAGAAATGGAGAAAGTGACGAAGAATTCCAATTCCGAGACGAAACATCTTCCTCCTCCAAACCATCACGACGGGAATGTGAAACAGCTCAAAGAGTGTTCTTCTCTCTATTTGTCTTTACAGGTTTTTGTTTCTCATCTTCTCTTTGATTCTTCCATCTTTTATATTCGCTTTATTTTATTTGATTTTTGTTTTGGCAGGATTGTCTTGTTGATAGCAATAGGGACTAGAAACCTTGTCAGAAACGTACGTAGCTCTCTCTATTCTCAAATTTACTAGCAGATTTTAGAACTGGGTTTAGGGTTTTTAACCTAAGAGAATGACACTGCGTTTATTATTGTTGTGTGAGGAACTGATTTAGAAGTGATGGATTAATTGAATTCTCTTACGTGAAAGAGATGATACAGTTGGTAAAGACAATCGGACGTAGTGTTGATAAGCTTTTGTTGTTTGTGATTTGTTGTTCCAAAGACGTTCAAGCTTTGAAGGCATGCCGTGAAAGGAGAACGAAGAAATGATAGAGATGATGAAAAGCCACTCCTTGATTACGAAGTAGTGATTGGTTACTTCTTATACGAAAACCTTACAGCTTTGTGAAACGGTTTCTTATGATTCTTCTTGTTTTGCGGGTTGCAAAATGCACAAATTTTCTTCCTACAATGTAATTCAATAAAAGCAAATTTCACTCCAAGCAATTTGAATCTTGTTTTTTTTTTTGTGTGTTCTTGCTGGTAGGATTCGGTTCATTTGCAGAGAATTTTTTTCTTTTGATGGCTCCTAATTAGTTGAGTTTTTTTTCTTCTGAGATGTGAACAATGGTTCACAAATAAAAAACAGAAATTGTATTTGCACTTCATAAAGCTTGTTGTCTTCCTAGTTGAATTTGGTTCATTCAGAAGATTTCACTCATTTGAATCCTTTTTAATAGAATGCTAATACTTCTTATGACGAAGAACCTCGTGCATCCTTTTTCCCAAAGCTACACATCTTTTTTAATTGTTTGCTACTTATTTTGTATCTTATTGGAGAGAAAGAATCATGTGATCGTAAAGGTAACCGGTGAATGGACATTAAATAAGAGCAGTGAAGCTTCTTAAAACTCAATTTTTTCAAACTTTTTCTTCTGCCTTCACTAGATATCTTTGTGAATTGTTGATTGTTTTTAATTGATTAAGTGATGGTTTTTAAGGAAAATAATGAATTAGCTATCAATCTTTATAAAAGTAAAGTTTCAGAGTGGAGTGGATTCCCCTGCTCAGAGAATATCTTAGTGCAGTTCAAAGTGATATCTTAGTGCAGTTCAAAGTGATTTTGCTACTGGACATAACAAAATTGGTTTTTTACTTTTAACCAATGATTGTCACGTGCATATTGTTTTTTAGTATGTTGGGAGTGGATAGAGTTTACATGCGCGATTATTGAAATTAAGTCATTAACTAAATATTAATTTTCTTTTTAAAAGGTCAATAGGCAAAAGCCAAAAAGTGAAATTTGAGAGTAATTTTTTTGTATTTTTGTCGTCTAAAGCACAAGCACGTAGACATGCACATTGCCAGAATTTAATGTTATGATCGGATTGTGTTGTGTTAGCCATGAGTTTTAATTTTAACTGGGTTGTGTTGGATAGCCATGAGTTTAGTTTTTACTGGATTTGAATTTTGGAAGATATGACGATGATGACGATTGACGTCCATGCTAATTTGACCAATGTGTCGCCAGAAACCGGTGTAAAAGGTATGTCTGGTGATACTAATTCCGACTTGATGCATATGTTCTGCTAACGCCGAATGTAACTGACAAAACATAGCGGAAGCTGGTTGAACATAACTTTTGAAATGTTTTTACTATATGTTTCATATTTGTGTATTGGAGGATAGCCTACCTTGGTTAGTAACATATTTGCATATTTTTTAATCTTTCTTTTTTTTTGGGTGTTTTCTCCTTTTCTATTTAGGTTAAACCACAATATACTTCTCACATATAGGTGATGATGAATTAATTTGCAGCCATAGATAACAATGAAGATGTATATCAAGAGTCTCATGTAAAGATTTAAGATAATTTTTAAAAAACAAACACAAGAACACAAAAGAAGGAAAGAAGAAGAAAATAGCAAACATTTTTTACCATCCCCCACTAAAATTCTACAACACAGTGCCTCAAAAATGCTTAGGTTTGACAGTGCCACAAGTGCAAAGTGGGGCGCGCATGCATGATGATCATATGTTCCCACTTATATCTTTCCTTACCCAATCCAACCAATCATATCCCTCCACGTCATCAACTATTTAAAACCTAAAACTTTTTTTTTTCTTTGTTCTCCTCCACCAGTGAAATCTATTTCCGACGAGGCGTGAATGACTGATAAACGACAGTTCCGGAGCCTGGAAACTCATCCATAAGTCTGCTCCGACATTTAAGACCGAGCTTCTTCGCCAGCACCCGCTCCACACGCTTCGTCACCTCGTGGTCATAATCCTCGCCGTTGTAAGTAGTGGCGATGGAGACGCAACCTGGCCGGAAAACATCAATCGCGCGGGCCAACACCTCGGCGATATCTCCGTGACCGCCGTCGTAAAGAGACAACCCGCACTCGAAGCTCGCGTAGCTAAAACCGTCTTCAGGCGTGACGTGGATGGTCGAGTAACGGTCTCCGTCGACCCCGTTCATCGAGTAGCCGCAAGGATCAAACGCGAAGTCGCATATAAACGCGTTTGCGTTTATCATATCGATACCGCTCAGCCGCGTCATCTCTTTCCCGGCAGAGTCACTATTTCCCTCGTCGCCTTTCCGTCTGAAGAAGCTACGAGCGTTGACTCGGTCAAGCTCCGTCATGCATACCTCAACAACAACCAGAGTCTCGTCGGGCTCCACGTCAGCGCTCGCGGTGAACACGTGCCAAGCACGCGAAGGGTTACTATTAGACGGCGTCATAACGGAGGCTTTACGGTAACGGAAAGACTTCGGGAGGCTTTCTTCGACGATGACGACTTCGTCTTCGAAGCTCGTGTAGGGGAAAGGCTGCGAGTTGGGGAAGATGAAGCTCCCGCGCGAGTAGCGGCACGCGCGTAACGTGAGGTTGACGTTACGCGCGAGGTGGATCAACGGTCGGATTGATTTGAGGAGTTGTGTCGTGCCGCATGTTTTGATGATGATTTTGGTTGGGTAGACGAAGAGGCTCGACTCGGAGAGGACGTAGGCGTCGAAGCTGTGGTTTGCTACGGCGGAGACTACGGTGCACTGCACTTCATTTAAGACTTGGTCTAGAGATTCGAAGTCGATTAAACGGAGGCCCATTGGGTTGTTATTGGTTATAGAGTCGTTGAAGAATCGAAGTTCGAGTCTTTTCTCGAATCCCTCGAACCCAGACACTGCCATTGGAAGGTCAGAAGAAGACGTGGGGATATAACAGAACAGAGAAAGTTGCAATAAGAACAGAGCAGATGAGTGTGTGTGTGTGTGTGTCTGCAGAGAGAGAAGAGAGAGGTAGTGGTGACTAGTAGAGGAGAAATGGTATTTATAGGAGAGATTTTGGAGGGTATAAAGGAGGAGGAGCATGCGGGTTAAGAGACCAATAAAATCATGATTGCAGGCATAATGAAACGAGAAAGATGATGAGAGTTTGTGTTTGTTTTGTATGTTGTGTATGTAAGTATGCATGCATGCGTACTGCCTCTATGAGAGATCTAATTAGTGTGCGTTTCTGAGTCGTCTTAATTTTTGTGTGTTTGTTCATCATTTTCCATTAGGTGGGTATGTTTAGTCCTGGTTGATAATATTGCATAATTTTTCAAAATCATGAAAAATAAACAAAAACATGTAGAGTACAACGACATAATAGTTTGTGATTGGTAAAACTGTTATCGAATTACGAAATGGGTTAATGTAAATTTGCCGGTTCTACATAATTATGTTTATCAGTAAAACTGTATAGTATCGCAAGACATATTAGCAATCCAAATTTTATAAAGCTATCAATCATGTTATCAAAAGACGATGACATAAGCCCAGGCCTACCTTGTATCTCGTAATATTTTAGTTTATATAGAAGGAATTTTTTTTTGGTTACACCGGATAACAGCCTGAGATTGGTCAGGTTCTTGGTTGGTTCCGAATAGTCTATATTCGGGTTTTAGCAGAAATCTCAATTTCAGTTTTAGGGCATTTCCAATGATAAATCAAAATAAAAGAAAACTTAAAAAATAAACAAATATTTTTCCAATAATGCAACATTTTAAGGAAAAACAAGGATATGAATAGTGTTATATTATTTGAAGTAATGCTATTCAAAATCATTTTGATGTTGAATTTTTTTATTTGCATAATAATCTCTAATGTTTTTGATAAAATTAAAATTATCTTTTTATTTAATATGTATATAATGATTAAAATTTAAAACATAATTATAATAAAAATAATAATTTAATAATTTAATATAAAACTTATAATTCAATAATGATATATCTAAAATAAAAATTGTAATAAAATAAAAAAAATAAACAATAACATTAAGGATACATAACTATTACCAAAACTAAAATAAAAAAACACAAACAAACTTTAACATATCATAGAAAATTTATGAAAGAATAGCACTGTTTAAAAAAAATTCTATTAGTTTTTGTATGTGGTTATGTAATTTTACTAGTACAATAAATATTTTATTTTAATAGAGTTAAATTTAAGTTAAAAATTTAGAATAAGAGAATATAATTTTAAATCTTATCAGATAAAGGGTGTTATTACAAAAAAAATGAAATAAATATATTAAGAATTAAAAAAATGAAAGAAATTATTGAAGTAAACTCAAACTCAAAATTAATTTACTTCATTTTGAAAAAAAACCAATGAACCATTGAAAATGGTCTTTGTAGTTTTTCTCCTAGATTACAAGCCTTCATTCTTATTCGTTCATTTTGATTCGTACTGGTTTCATTTTCTGGTTTGTCTTAATATTTGAATGTAACTTGGAAAACAATCACTAAACCTTAAACTTTAAATCTTAAACCTAAAAATTCTATAAAAAAATAATCACTAAATCTTAAGCCTAATTGTTAAAGTATTTTTGATTAAATGTATCTTTTAAGCTAGGAAAAATGATTGCTGACTACATGAAGTATTGGCCATCACATGGCTAACCATGCAAACTAAACTAATGTATACCTACACGAAGTATATGTTATGCATGACAACATCCATCAACTTAACGATGTTATGTAGTTAACATCACAAGTTTGATTTCATTCATCCAAAAAGTTATGTGGATGTCAAAGACCGTTTAAATATCTCGCTTTATCAATTAAGATATGATGTACCTGACATTAATTTACCTAAAATTAGATTTTGATCTGCGTTTTAAAAGCGTAAGAAATTTTTTAACAAAATATAGTTTACAAAAATAATATGTTTTACAAAATTTTGGTAAGTAGTGTTTTAACATTTTTATTTTAGTGTATTTGAAAACTATATAATTATATTATTTTATTTATATTAAATATTAAAGTTATATAAAATATTATTTAATTTTGTTTTTTAATTATTTATTATGTTTTGTTATTAACTTTCAATAGAATTTATGTAATTCATTTGATTAATTGTGTGATATATACTTATTTGATCAATTATTTATTATAAAACTTATTTGATGTCAATTTACTGATTATAACATTTTATTGTTTTAATATAAATTAATTAAATTAATGAATTATATTATTTATATTTTTATAAACAAAAATTGCACTAAAACTTTCATATTATATTTTTATTCTTAGATTAATTTTATTCTTAAAAGTATATAATTCATAATTATATATGCGAGATTATGTTTGGTTTAAGTTGACATCAAATAAGTTTTAAACAAATAAAATGTGAAAGTTAATAAATTGATGTCAAATAAGTTTTATAATTAAAAAATTTATCAAATAAGTATATATCACATAATTAATCAAACAAATTACATAAATTTTATTAAAAATTCATAAGAAAACAGATTAAAATAATTAAAAATAAAATTGCATAATATCTTATATAACTTTCATATTTAATAAAAATAAAAATAATTTAATTATATGTTTTCAAATACACTAAAATATGAAACCCTACTTATCAAAAATGTTAAAATATATTGATTTTGTAAATTAGATTTTTGTTAAAAATATTCTTACGTTTTTAAAACGTTGGTTAAAATCTAATTTTAGCTAAATTACGGTTAGGTCGGTCGTGTTTTAATTGATGAAACGAGTTATTTAAACGGTCTCTGACATAAACATCAGTTTTTGGATGAATGAAACTAAACTCCTGATGTTAACCACATAACATCATCAAGTTGATGGATGTTGTCATGCATAACATATTCTTCATGTGGTTAGGGCATCTCCAATGGAAAACAAAATTTCTTCTATATTTCACACTAAAATAGAGTAACTCTATTATTGAGTTGAATTTACTCCAATGGTTCACTCTATAATAGAGTGAAATATAGAGTAATGTTGCTTTTTCACTCTATATTTGGAGTAAAAAAACAACACTACTCTATATTTCACTCTATTATAGAATAACTCTATTATAGAGTGAACCGTTGGAGCAAATTCAACTCAATAATAGAGTTACTCTATTTTAGTATGAAATATAGAAGAAATTTTTGTATATTACTAGAGATGGTCTTAGGTATACATTAGTTTAGTTTACATGGTTGGCGTTAGTTTAGTTTGCATGGTTGATCTTGTGATCGTCAATACTCTACGTAGTCAGCTGCTAAGGCTCCTTTAAGTTAACATTTCAAGTAAATTCTCTAACAGGATTAAACACTCTTATAATTTGTCCACGGCGTACCAATGACAACCATGATCACTGCAGCATTACACATTAACCATGCGCTATATTACTAGTATATTAAATTGTACGAATTAAGTATAAATTATTTTGTCGTCAAATACTACATATACTCTTGTTAAGAAATCAAGTAAGATTATGCTTAAAGTCAAATTATCCATCCAGTAAATCTATGGAGCTATACTCGCAAAGAAATATCATTGCAACTACATTAGTATATTATTTATTGTCTAAACCATATTTTTAGTTACGTTTTACTTCCAATTACTATACTCCAGAACACCATCTTGTCATATAGTTTTTCTTTTTGTACATATAATAATTGTAGAAGATGGCAGATTTATATGTCAATAAATTGACATAAATGAAAGAAAAAGTGGGATGTGTGAGTTGTATAACATCTTAAATAACATGTTATTTTTTATAAACATTTAATTTATATATAAATGTTACAGCTATATATATCAAGCAGCCTTAAGTGTACAATTATGTGACGCATGTCTGCTTTGCTTGCTTAACCGAGGATCAATGTTCAAGTTTACCGAGAAATAACATATGATTGTTAGATCGTCCGTTAATAATTTATCGATGTTATATATCATTAAGTGGATAGCCCATAACCAAGACCGGAAGATAAGGTTCAGCTGGTCATGGAGGTTTAGAGTCGGCCAGATTAGCCCAATTTCCTTTTACATGTTTTATTAATTTTCCTAATTTTAGTTGGATTAGGTTTTGTACTCTTTCCATATTTCTATATTTTGTAATCCCTATATAAAGGGACCTTCTGATTCATTAATAATAGACACAATTTTCCCATACTTTTACAACACGTTATCAGCACGATAGATTCTAAAACCCTGAGCCAACTACTAAACCCTAAAAAAACCTAAGCCGGCGACGATCTAAGGCGTTCCTCGTCTCGTCTCAACTCCGACGATCTAAGGCGTTCCTCGTCTCGTCTCAACTCCGACGATCAGCTCAGCACCTACATGTTCCCCGTTCCCCGTTCGCGTCCGTTCGTGTGCAGCTCGAGGTTCATTTGTTCATCTTTGGTGGTCCAGTTCAACCCTACAAAACAAAGGTATACCGATTAATCTGAGAACATAATGATCAAACCCTAAAACCCCTAATCCATTATTATGGAAATCCGATTGTTCTTGATGAAACCCTAAAAAGCTATACCTTAAAACTGATCATCTTATAACCACTAGTTTGAAATCGATTCCTTAGAACATGTTGATTGTTTTATTGATTGTTCTGATCTGAATTTAAGAAACCCTAAATTCTGGAATCGAAACCCTAAACCTAAAGTTTGAATCCGGTTTTAATTATTCTTGTTTGTTTGAATAATTGATGATCTGGATTGATAGATTGATTGAATAATCTAATCTCGAATTTAAAATCTTAAAGGCCTTGAAACCTTGATTTCATATTGCTAAAACTGGCTGCTTATATTGTTTAAATTGAAACCCTAGACTTTATATATTGTTGCAAAATAGAAACCGATTTTTAGGTTTGTTTGCATAACATATAAAGCTGAATGATATTATTAATTGCATTCTCGACCAGCATGATATATAGATTGCATAACTTGTATAGTTTGCATCATGACATTATATGGCCGTGTGGCCTAATCTCTTTGTTACATATTGAAACATAAACTAGGATTGTTCGCACCATGGTCAAGTAGATTTTATATGGTCGATACTATTGATTGATTTATGGTCGTATAAGACTTGATTGTGGCCAATATTCTTGTTTGTCTTACGGTCGCATGATCACATTATGAAACCCTAAAATCTGATTGATAATGGGATTCAGATGTCGAAAATCTCAAATCTAGACTATGCTGCCCTTAATCTCTCTGGAGATAACTACTTACAATGGGCGCTAGATACAAAGATCAACCTGAGGTCAAAGGGACTCGGTGATACTATCATCGAGGGCAACAATGAGAATGATAAAAATCGATATAGGGCGATAAGTATAATACACCACCATCTCATTGAAGGTCTAAAAGATCAGTACCTTACCATAGAAAATCCACTAGACCTTTGGACCGCTTTACATCGGCGACATGATCACCAGAAAATGGTGCTACTACCAAAGGCTAGATATGAGTGGAAGAATCTCAGATTCATGGACTATAAGTCTGTGGATGAATACAATTCAGTATTGTTTAAGATAGTTTCAATGATGAGACTTTGTGGTGAAGAAGTAACCGAGAAAGTGTTACTTGATAAGACCTTCTCCACATTCCATTCCACAAATGTGTTGTTGCAACAACAGTATAGAGAGTGAGGCTTCGCCACATACACTGATCTGATCTCGTGCCTACTTCTGGCCGAGGCTAATAATGAACTCCTGGGTTGAACAAGAAAAGAAAGATCCCAAAGAAAACAACCACGTCTATAATGAAAGAAGATCACACGGCAAAGGCCGTGGTGGTCGTGACAACTACTCATACGGCCATGGGCATGGAAACCACAATAACCGTGGTCGTGGTTCCAGCTATGGCCGTGGAAGAGCCACTTTTGGCCGTGGTCGAGGCGGCATATCTAAGCCTCCTTACTCGATCAAATCCGTTTGTCACAAGTGCGGGATGAGTAACCATTGGGCTAAGAATTGTAGAACCCCTAAGCATTTATGTGAACTCTATCAAGAGAGTCTTAAGAACAAGAACCCGGAAGCCCATATGGTTCATGATAACGGGTATGATGCTGATGATGATTTCGACCATGAAAAGGATGACCTTATGGATTATGAGACTTCAGATTGTCTCAAAGACTAATTCGACATCTTGTTTGATTGTTTTATGATTGCTTTGTGTTTCATTACTATAGATGTTTTGGATTTATAAAATGAAGTTTTATTTTATAAAAGTTTTACAAAAGTCTCTGAGATTATAAATCTTATTATAGAATGAAAGATGAGATGAGTATACTTGTGGTGGATAGTGGATCAAGTCAAATAATTCTTAGAGACAAAAGATATTTCAAAAATCTCACAATGCAAAGTGCCAATATACATACCATTGCGGGTGTAGCCAGCCTTATTGAAGGCCACAGCCAGGCATACATACTGATGTCTAAAGGCACTCATCTAGAGATCAAAAATACCTTATATTCCCCCAGCTCTAAAAGGAGCTTATTGAGTTTCAAGGACATAAGGTTAAATGGTTTCCACCTTGAAACATGGGAAGAAGGACGTAAAGAGTTCCTTAACATTATTTCGATCACCCAAGGCAATAGAAAGATCCTATAAACTATACCTGCAATGTCTACTGGTCTATACTATGCAAAGATCAGTATGATCGAGGCTAATGCCTGCGAAAATTTCACTCTATGGCATAACCGGCTTGGCCATCCTGGGACTAGTATGATGCGAAAGTTGATAATGAATTCTCAAGGGCACACATTCAAAGAAGTTGTCCCAAATAATCTCACATCTGTAGCATGTACACAAGAGAAACTCATTACTAGGCCATCACCAGCCAAAGTTAATACGGAAATCATAAATTTTCTGGAAATGATTCAGGGAGATCTATGTGGACCAATACACCCACCTTGTGAGACATTTAGATATTTCATGGTCCTGATTGATGCATCGACCAGATGGTCGCATGTCTGCCTACTATCCACTTGAAATTTGGCATTTGCAAGGCTGCTTGCTCAGATCATAAGACTGAGAGCACATTTTCCTGATTTTCCTTTAAAGATTATACGTCTAGACAATGCTGGTGAGTTCACGTCTCAGGCGTTTAATGAGTACTGTATGTCCATAGGGGTAAGTGTGGAACACTCCGTGTCACATGTACATACACAGAACGGCTTGGCCGAGTCTTTTATTAAACGCATACAGCTGATTGCCCGACCATTACTCATGAGGTCTAAACTCTCGGTATCAACATTGGGACATGTAGTATTACATGCAGCAGAACTAATTCGCATCAGACCATCTAGTGAGCATAGATATTCACCATCCCAATTACTCACGGGTCATGAGCCAGACGTGTCCCATATCAAAACATTTGGATGTGCCGTTTATGTTCCAATTGCTCCACCACAGAGAAGGATGAGAATATATGTTGGATATGACTCTCCAACCATTATAAAGTATCTTGAGCCAACCACGGGTGATTTATTTAAGGCCAGATACGCAGACTCACACTTTGATGAGTCCACATATCCGACCTTAGGGGGAGATAACTGCCGGTTGGTAAAAGAAATAGAATGGTCTCGACCATCAATATCTTGGCAAGATCCTTGGACTAAAGAATGTGATATGGAAGTCCAAAAGATTATACATCTACAAAAGCTAGCTAATCAGTTGCCAGATTCATTTGCTGACCCGAATAGAGCGACTAAGTCATACATACCGGCTTGTAATGCACCAATAAGAATAAAAGTCCAGAAGGGACAAGGTCAAGTTGCTACAGAGTCTAAAAAACATTTGAAACGTGGTAGACCAATTGGTTCCAAAGATAAGCAACCTTGGAAGTACAAGAAAGGTGCTGGATCCGAGGGCATTAAGGAAACCGTCCATGACAGTGATGGACTGGCTGTGCCGACCAAACTGGTCGAGCCGAGTGGGCCGGCCATAACAACTGAACCGGTTGGACCAATTATGCCATAAAATGAGGTTCGGAACGCTGAACTTCATGGTACACCAGGTCC
Organism: Brassica napus; assembly: GCF_020379485.1. Classification (NCBI taxonomy): domain Eukaryota; kingdom Viridiplantae; phylum Streptophyta; class Magnoliopsida; order Brassicales; family Brassicaceae; genus Brassica; species Brassica napus. The sequence goes on along the minus strand of NC_063452.1, from coordinate 55,318,242 downwards.
GGATAATCAAGAGATCTCGATCAATTATATAATGTCTGGAACACAATGGAACAGAAAAGATATCGACGTCGATGATATATTTGCATACAAGGTAGCACTTGAGATCATGGATATAAATGAGGATCTAGAACCCACGTCCATATATGAGTGCACTCAACGATCATATTGGATCAAATGGAAAGAAGCTATAAACGTGAAGTTAGAATCATTAAGGAAAAGAGGCGTTTTTTGCCCTATAATTGTGACACCAAGAGATGTCAAACCAGTGGGATACAAATGAGCATTTGTGAGGAAAAGAAATGAGAAAGGAGAAGTAGTGAGATATAAAGCACGGCTTGTTGCACAAGGATTCTCACAGAGACCAGGAATAGACTATGAGGAGACTTACTCCCATGTGGTGGATGCAACTACATTACGATTGCTAATCAGTCTGGCCATAAAAGAAAACTTAGATACGCCTAATGGATGTAGTGACTGCATCTTTATATGGTCCAATGGATAATGAAATTTATATGAAAGTTCCAGAGGGTATTGAGCTCAAAGATAAGAAAGGTTCTCGAGAACATCATTGCATTAAGATGAATAAAGCCTTGTACGGTTTGAAACAATCAGGTCAAATGTGGTACAATAGATTATCTGAGTACCTAGTAAAAGAGGGATATAAGAATGATCCAATAAGTCCATGTATTTTTATCAAGAAATTCGACAACAAGGGCTTTGTAATCATGTCGGTATATGTGGACGACCTGAATATCATAGGAACCTCTGAAAAGATTTCCCAAACAGATGAATGTCTAAAGAAAGAGTTTGAGATGAAAGACTTAGGAAAAACTAAGTTCTGTTTGGGACTACAACTTGAGTATGTAAACAATGGAATCCTTGTGCATCAGTTGGCATATACAGAAAAGATACTCAAGAAGTTTAATATGGACCATCCGTTGTCGAGTCCTATGGTCGTAAGGTCTCTCGACCCAGAGACAGATCCATTCGGACCAAAGAGGAAGGACGAGGAAGTACTCAGTCCGGAAGTGCCATACCTAAGTGCCATTGGAGCTTTAATGTATTTGGCTAGCCACACTAGACCAGACATTTGTTTTGCCATGAATCTACTTTCTAGATTTAGCTCTTGTCCAACTCAGAGGCACTGGAATGGAATAAAACATCTATTTAGATATCTGCAAGGAACAAAAGATCTTGGTTTGTTCTATACTGACCGGCCAAAAGATAGTTTGGTCGGATATACTGATGCATGATACTTATCTGATCCACATAATGCTAGATCTCAGACTGGATATGTTTTTATACATGGTGGAACTGTAGTATGTTGGCGATCCACGAAACAATCACTTGTCGCCACATCTTCCAACCATGCCGAGATCATAGCAATGTATGAGGCAACCCGTGAGCTTGTATGGTTGAGGAATATGATCAATCACATCCGAGTAGATAGTGGTTTAGGCGTGGGAAAAGAAGCACCAACAGTTATCTATGAAGACAATGCAGCTTGCATAGCTCAGCTCAAAGATGGATACATCAAAGGAGATAGGACAAAGCATATCTTGCCCAAGTTCTTATTCACCCACGACCTGCAGAAGGCTAAAGAAGTTCAAGTGGTTCAAGTCCGGTCCAGTGACAATTCAGCCGACCTTTTCACCAAGTCTCTACCAACCTCAACATTCAAGAAGCTTACAAATCAAATAAGAATGCGCCAGCTGAAGGATCTTCAGTGATGCATTCATCAGGGGGTGTATCATGTGTTGTACTATTTTTCCTTAACCACGGTTTCCATTTTTCCCTCATTGGGTTTTTGGTTTTCCTAGAAAGGTTTTAATGAGGCAACATTAAGCATGTTACAAACCTATATGGTTATGGCATCCAAGGGGGAGTGTTATAAATCACTAAGTGGATGATCCATAACCAAGACCAGAAGATAAGGCCCAGCCGGCCATGGAGGTTTAGAGTCGGCCAGATTTGCCCAATTTTCTTTTCCTTGTTTTAGTAGTTTTCCTAATTCTTGTTGGACTAGGTTTTGTACTCTTTCCATATTTCTATATTTTGTAATCCCTATATAAAGGGATCTTCTGATTCATTAATAATATACACAATTTCCCCGTACTTTTACAACAATCGACCGGGTATTTTTTTTTTACCAAAAAAAAAAATATATTATCGACCGGGAAATTACAAACTTAACAAAAAAAAGAACCAAATATCAGGCGTGGCAACTTGATAATTACATATTTTCCCTTTTCAATATTAATTAGGACTGAATGAAATGAATGCTTCGTTATGTGATAGTGTGATACCAAAAGTGGCATCTCAACATCATTTCTGTTATCCATGCAATTTCATGTCCTAACTCTGTATTCCGGCATTATCATTAATTCATTATCCACTGTTTTGAGGAATTTCGTTATATATAATCTGTCAAACAAAAAACATTAGATTAGTTTTAACTTTTAAGTTATACCTATTTGACTAATTTAAGTTAAACCGATTTTAAGGAAGATCAATCAGATATCCTTTGATGGACTATATCAAGTTTGGTTTAGGTTAAAACATGTATTCGAACTCTTAGATAATAGTAAACTAGATGATAATCCGTGCGGATGCGCGGTTGAGTTTTTATACTATTATTTGTTGATTAAGTGATTTTAAAATTTTGCAACATTACAATATTTATCGATTGTAAAATGACGAATACAAATGTTGATCTCTTAAATGTATCATCGGTGTTGAAGAGTTAAAATATTACAACTCACTTAAATTATTTTTAAGATTTCATATGCACAAAAAGAAATTAAGTTTTATGGCTAACACAAATCACCAAAACCACATAGGCAACCTCAATTGTAAAATGATGAAGATGTATTAGGTTTTCTGCTCTCGATTTGTTTACTATTGACTCTGCATAAGTGATTTCATTTTTTACCTCTATAAATTGTGTTCTCGTTTCTGTTTCACTAATATAAGTTTTGTTTTTTTTAAGTTCTTCTTTAAATTTGATGAATTACATAGGTGTCAATTTAAAAAGATATACATCTTTAAAAATTAGTTTCACTCCAAATACATATCTAAGAATCAAAATTTTGAAAAAAATCACCGACAAACACTATTCACATATTTATAAGTGCATACTCAAAATATAAATGTATGTCTAGTATATATTCACCAGTTCGGTCTAAAAATCATCTAATTCTAGAACAACAAAACAAATTACTTATTTTATTAACCTACGCTTTTGAGGTTTAGTTAGTTAAGAATATACCGATAAAAAATATATATAATACTTTACCTTTCTAGTATATGTAAATTATGTATAAACTAAAAACAGTTTGATTTATTAAATGATAAACCAGAAAACTTATAATAAATAGTTCAAAACTCTCATTTTTAACAATTATAAATAGATGTTTTTCTGCACCATGTGCAGAAATAAAGTTTTAAAATTATATTTATAAATAATTTTTTGTTCATTTTTAGTTTTATTATTTGTGTACAATATTTTAATTTTATATAAAAATTAAGATAAAATAAATATTTTTATTTACATTTTTATTTAATAATATATATATATATATATATATATATATTGAAATATTTTTATTTATTTATTTTGGTTGATATATATTAAATAAAATTCTGTAAAATTAAGAGAAAGTTTTGTTATGTATAATTAACAAAACATAAAATTAAATAATATTTCTAAAATTTGTAAATATTAAAAATAAATAATAATATATGATTAGAAAATTATTTTTGTTGAAATGCATAAATTTTTAAGATATGTTTTAGTAATAAAATTATAAAATTATTTAAATAATATTAAATAATATTTTCGAAAATTATTATATATTACTATATTTCTAACTTTAATATTTATTGTTATATTAATGACGATTTATAAGTTATTACATTATTCTACAAACTTACAAAAATTATAAAACAACATTAAATGTAAATGTTCATGTCACAATTAGTCCAAACCATGTCATCTTTATTAGTTTATCATGTCATCATTTTGCTTTTAAAATTAATGTGGTAAATAATGTATATGAGATAGTTATATATGATATTAGGGAGAAACAAACATTAGACGAATGATCAAATCTCTGATTCTTCGAAGACAATAAGGTGATTGGAATCTTGTCATGATATTTCATTAATTTTTTTGTAGAAAAAAAATCAAGATTTATTTAATCTGAATGAAATAATGTATATAGTGCTTCCAATATTAAAAATTAATTCGATTTGAAGAAGTGTATTTATGGAATTGTTAGGATCAAATAACATATTACAAACTAATACATTTTGTTTATTTACAATTATGTTTTGGGCAAATAAATAAAAAAAAACATTTTCTTTATTTTATACGGTATATTATTAAACTTCAGTGATATTGACATAGATATACATATAGTATATTTTAATATAAATATTTATTATTGACACTTTATACTCATATGACTTTATTAACATTTGTATATTTGTTGTAATAAAAATTTAAACTATTAATCATAGAAATTTTAATGTAAATTTTTCAATACAAATTTAAAAATGAAAATGTTAATATCACATTTTTTCAATGCAAAATTTAAAATTAACATATTATATATTTTTATATAGTATATAATTTAATTTAAATGATATTAATATATATATATAATATGAGACTTCATTTTCATACGATTTATGATCATTTGTATATTGCTTGAACAAAAAAAATTAAACCGTTGATCACAAATTTTTTAATGTGGGAATTTTACAATTTTTAGCAATTTATAGTCGTTTAAAAAAATTCAAAATATAAAATATAAGAAAAATCTATCTTTTAATTATATGCCTAATGTGATTTTTAATTTCTTTTAATAATATAAAATTAAACAAAAAAAGAGAAATGATACAAAAATTATTATCAAATATGTATTATTCATAATCATTAATTTGCATATATATGTTAATCATATTAGGTAATTCTGTACTTTTTATTTAAGGAAAGAATAGAGAATATTATTTTGTACACTACTAATCAATTTGATAGTTAATTTAATAAAAAATATAATATATATTTAGATGGACCAACTTATTTTCTTAAGAATTCTAAGAATCATCCTAGTGATGACACATATCTACGAAAACATGTTGTAATGCTCCATAATTAATATATAGGAGATATTAATTTACTATAATTTTTGATTCAACATTATTTGATAAGATATAAATGTTACTAAATATATTAAGTTAATAACATGTACATTATTTAAACGTTATTTAATTGAATTTATAACATTGTAAATCTATGTCAGTTGATTTTAAAATATCTAGTAATCTATTACAAGGCAAAACATCAATATTCAAAAATTCAAAAGGAATGTACAACATCAATTTTGATGAGTTTTTTTAAGACTGATTATTGCGCTCGCATTAGCGCGAGACAATTGCAACAACTAGCTAGTAAGTCATCGTTCACAAATTGTTTTCCCCAAAAATATGAATGATACCAACAACAAAAAGACATTAGATAACATCGAAATAAAAAATTCGTAGGTCAAAACCAACAATACTAAGAGCCAAAAAGAAAATCAACAAAACTACTATGCTTTGGGGGTTGAATGTGCTTGTTCCATGGTAAAGAACCCACCCTCATAGTGTCAACATTCAATGTTTCTTTTTCAATGCGTTTGTTCTACATCCACTACTCTCCTCCTTCCGTTTTGTTATGCATATATCTTTTTATGCCACATTTGTATGTTTGTTTTGCTCATGACATACATTTAAGCAATGTAACAAAAACAATTCTAGACGATAACCTTTTTGATCAATGCTTCGGTTTTAACATGTTAGATAAAATTATGACGATTATTACATAGTCACCAATCTATCAGTACGTAGTAGCATTTTGTATACCAAAAAGGAAAACCAGTTGATTGATTTAGTGCTTCTTAATTCTTCCTCATTACTATAGATAGTATTCTTACCTTTAAATCTAAGATAAGGTTTTCTAAAAATTACCACGGTTATAAAACAAATAGTAGTATAATAATACAGTACAAACAAACTACACAATTGATTGGGTTGTAATTTAGATTGTAAAGTTGTACAATATGGTAATCGATGTGGAGTGGTGTGATATGACTGTATCTTACATGAAACAATCGTAAATTCCTTGTACTCAATGAAGTTTTTCCCATGACTGGTTGTGGTGTATTTTTTCAACCAGATCTTCGGGACTAGCTAGTGATTTTCACTATGTCTTATCCTTTTGGTTTTACCATTCACTATCACTTATTTCATATTAGGCCTGGGCATTTGGGTCCCAATCAAGTTTTGGTTTTATCCAATCGGGTTTCGGTTTTTCGGGTTTATCAAAATCAGTCTCATTCGGATTATATGAAAGTTCGGTTCGGGACCGGTTCGGGTTCTATCGGGTTCGGGTCGGGGTTAGTAAATCTTCAAAGAACCGGCACAGCCCAATATACTTTCGGGTTCGGGTCCCAATCGATTTTTCAGTTTAAAAATACCTGATTTTTACCTATTTTATAACCAAAACATGAGTAAAATCGGTTCTTTAGTTTTAAAATACCTGATTTGTACCTATTTTATAACCAAAACTTAAGTAAAATCAATTCAAAAATAAGGAACATTAACCGTGATCATTCAAAATCAAACGAAAAGTAAACATATTTACTGATAAAAAGAAAACCAAATAAATAAAAGCATAAAATGAAAACCAAGTTCTCATGAAATAAGAAACATTGTTTAACGAAAACAAAATCTAAATCTAAATACTTCATTCAAGATTCATAGGCCATCTTCAACCATCAACCTTCATGTAATATAACCACCAACATTCATGTAATAGAACCACCAACCTTCATGTAATAGATAAGTATTTTAGATGTTCAATATTTCTTAGTGTATTTTGGATACATATTAGGAATTGAGATCATGTTTGGTACACGATCTTTTCGAGGTTTTGAATGTTTCGGGTTTTATCGGATATCCATTTAGATTCGGGTTCGGTTCGGATAATACCCATAACCCGAAATACCACAAAACATAATCCATTCGGTATTTACGTCGGGTTCAGATTCATTTTTATCGGATCGGATTCGGTTTGGGTTATCGGGTTCGGTTTATTTGCCCGGCCCTATTTCATATAACATGCACAATGATAAAATCAGTAAAAAAATGAGATATTTGATAATTATATACTAATTATGCAAGGTTTCAAAACGTGATTTCACGAATTTTAACTAATTAAAACTTATATTATTTTTAATGTTTAATGTTTTTAGTGTTTCTGATATATATAATACATGTTTCTAAAAATATTAATTTATAAAACTAACTTTTGAACATCTAAGTTTTTAACTAATGTTTATGCAATTTTTTTTTTCATTTTGCTATTATTTGTGCCAGATCATTTACCAATACACTATAAGGTAAATGATTTTCCATTGATCTAGTAATATTTCAAAAAACTAGCAAATAGATGTTGTAAATAGACAAAAATATATGTAATATATATTAATAACAGAGTTTTGTAGACAGATGCGCGTCCCCTAAACCAAACACAACCCAGTGGATTCAAGTTAAATTAAAATGAATCATACTAAACGTACCTAAATTGTTTCGTGTACTTTGTTTAGAGCCAACTATATTCAAATTGACCAAACCAAAGCAAAGATAGAAACCAACATAGTTTGGATGACACTAAGAACATTTATAACCCACTTCTATTCTCACTTTTATAACAATATTTAGAGGCAAAATCACTCTAATCCATATTTAATTTTACTTATAAAATAGAAATTGCTATTTTTTCCTCTAATTATAAAAGAAAAATAATATTTTTCTATATTTTGCTTTATATTTGGAAATCTCTATAGTAAAGAATTAAGATGGATCAAAATTTCTAATTTATCTCTATTATAAATTTTTTATATTTTAGAGTTAAAAATAGGGAAATATTTTAGAAATGGTCTTAAACCAAATCCAGTTCTGTGTATATGATTAAGATATTATCAAAATAGATAGATATAAAAAAACAAAAAAGGAGGAATGGTTAAGGGTTAAGATAGCAGTAAGCACTATGACCACAATTCCACAAATAGAGAGCTGCACGCGCATCCACCAATCTTCTCTCTTCCACTCCCACAAATTCTTATTTATTTATCAATCAATTAATCATGTATATAAAGTTATAAACTAGAGAATATTCCACCCATATCTTAGTTGCACAGTACATAAAATTTTGAATTACATGATTATACTTGGAAGCACCGAAGTCTAGTGGTTAAGGTTTAAAGGCTTCTACGTCTAGGTGATCTATTAAACAATTATGTAGAGGGATCTTCAACATAGTGCAAGTAAATCTGGTCAGACGTAGGTTTTCGTAGGACGGCTCAGGTAATGCAGTTATGCGTAGATCTTCATAAAACATGTAATATTGTCGGTTATCGAATCGTCTAGTGATATTTTTCATAATTGTAATATCATAATAAATCAGCAGTAAAAAATATATATATATATACTACTCACCCTTGATCTCAATTAGTTATGTAACATGGATATAGACATAGTGGATCACTTCAAGCGTGCCTATCTCATATTCATGCCCATCTAGTTTGCAAACAAGATCTAATTAGTTGAAAATTTATATAAAAACCCACACTCTCTTTCTTCTTCTGATTTAAAGCTGCGTGGCATATATTTTTTTTGCTAAATTGTTAATATTCAAATTAATGAAAAGTTTGATTTACATAATCAAAGAGCACCATTATGGCAAAAAAGGAAAAAACATAATGGAGCTAGGAGGATCAGTGAAGATCATTATCTAAGCCATAGGGACATGAGAGAATCAAAGTTTTTCCGCTTTCGCTTGGCTGTGATGATGGTCCGAATGTCTCGGTCAACAAAACGGAAAGTTTCAGATGTGGATAGGGAGGTTTGGTTGTGAATGACATTGTTACGTTGCTTCCACAAGTGAAAGATAATGGTCTGAACAGAGACACGCCGAAGAGTGACGGTTGGGGAAGTCTGCGGTCCTCTGATCCAAGAAAGAAGTTCAGCCCAGGAGAGCAGATCATGGCGAGATCTGTCTAGCCGATCAAATAGCCACCTCCATATCTCCTTAGAGAAGTCACAAGCAAGAAGAAGGTGGTCTCTGGTCTCATGATGGGAAGAGCATAGGGGACATCTAGTTGGGACGTTCATGCCCCAAGATGCGAGTCGCGTTCTGGTGGGAAGACGGTCCGCATTGGCAATCCACATATTGAATGCGAATTTTGGAACGGCACCCTTGAACCAAATAAGATCCGCCCACTGTTTTTTTGTATCTCGAGGCCTTAGAACTTCCCAAGTTCGAGCAGCAGAGAACGACCCATCGGAGGTACCGTTTGTTTCCCAGAAAAATTCATCCTCACTTACGGCTGTGGCTGGGAGAGACATGGTTGTGAGCTGTATGTGCAAATCAAGTTCTTGCTGAGAGCGAGGCCCTCCAAGACACCATCCCGTAGCATTTGCAGCTTGGCTCACAGTGGCGTTAATGGGGATTCTAGTGTTCCTCGGGCCATTATCTCCAATGTGAACAATAAGTTGGCCTAGAGAGGTCCAAACATCATACCAAAACTTAATCCTAGAGCCATTCCCCAGCTTAGCTCGCAGGAAAAGAAGGGCCGCAGGTCTTAGCTTCAGCAGGCGTTTCCACATCCATGAGTCGTGTTGAGTTTCCTCAACAGCCCAGAAACATTTCTGAGATAAACTGTAATGGCTGTGCCAATCCGCCCAGATTGAAGGTTTGTCGGAGAAAAGGAGCCAGATGAACCGGAGGCACAGAACCTGATTCCAAACCATAAAGTTTCGGAGACCTAGACCACCTTCATCCTTGGGCAGACAAACAGTAGACCAAGCTACCTTTGCAGATTTACATATCTCTATATTCCCAGACCATAGAAATCTAATGCAAAGCGATTCAATTTGCTTGATACAACCTTTAGGTAGGATAAAACAGGAGATCCAGAAGTTTACAGTTCCCGCAATAACAGTGGAGAGAAGCTGTAGCCGGCCAGCAAAAGAGAGGGTTCTAGTAGCCCACATTTTGAACCTAGCAGAGATCTTGGCAACAAGGGTAGCATACTCTGATATTTTTAATTTCCTGGACATGAGGGGGAGGCCGAGATACCTGATAGGGAGAGAACCAGCCGAGAATCCAAACCTCAAGATGGCAGCGGTGTCCTGATGGTTCAAACCAGCAGTGAATAACTCCGTTTTTTCTTTATTCATTTCAAGACCTGACCAACTTGCAAAGTCGTTTAGACATTCGGAGATGCCTTGAAGGGAGTTGCAGCTCCCATCAAAAAATATCATAACATCATCAGCAAACATGAGATGAGATATCTGAAGCTCTGCCGTTTTAGGGTGGTAGGAGATCCAACCCGCTTGGAATCTAGAGTGTAGTAGCCGGGACAGAGCTTCCATAGCTAGAACAAAGAGATATGGAGAGAGGGGATCACCCTGTCTCACTCCCCTGGTGCTCGTAAAAAATCCTCCAGAAACGCCGTTAACTGAAACAGAGAAAGACGGGGTTGTGATACATTCATTAATCCACATAACAAATTTCTCCGGGATAGATAAGGCGCGAAGCGCTGCAATAATGAAATCCCATCTAACTGTGTCGAAAGCTTTTCGAATGTCCACTTTGAGCATTGCTCTATGTTCAGGGACTTGGGAGTTGTAGCCTTTTACCAAGTCCGTAGCGAGAAGGACGTTTTCTGCCAGCAATCTTCCGGGAAGGAATGCAGATTGAGCATTAGAGATAACACTAGGAAGGATAGTCTTTAATCTTCCTGCCAATAGTTTAGAAATGACCTTATACATAGTGTTGAGGCAAGAGATTGGTCTAAAGTCAGTAGTCCTCGAAGCATTGGTAATCTTGGGAATGAGAACCAGAGAGGTAGTATTCCACTGTTTCAGGAGAGAGCCTGAAGAAAAGAACTCCAATACTGCTTCTGTAATTTCAGGACCCACCACAGACCAACAGCTCATGAAGAACTCAGGAGAAAAGCCATCTGGACCACACGTCTTGTTCTTTGGAAGTGAGAAAAAAGCATCCTTAATTTCCGCAGGAGTGAACCGCATCGTGAACTTCTCTGAGACATCAGCTGAGCAGTGAAAGTCGTAAAGAAGATCCAGGTCCGATTGAATAAACAAAGGCGGATCAATAGAATATATTCTGGTTAACAAAAGAATATATTCAAGTTTCAAAACGACAAAATACTCCTAAACTACATAATAATTATCGCCTAAGATTCAAAAGTTGAAGCATGACATATTTAGGTACGAGTGCTCTAAATCTCCTCAATGTATGTTGTGGAGCCATCAATTTGGAAGGAACAGCCGACGTGGAAACTGGTCCCATAGAAGAGGTGAGAATCTTACAGCATCATTGGAAATGAGCCCTAAATCGAGGACAAAACAAGAAAGTAGACCCACCAACTGATCAAATCCATTTCTTAAGACAGTGACGTGAACATGGCGGCCCTACTCAAGTTACTCCTCTGGGTGACACCTATGTTTATGTTTGGTACGTTTGTTTATTTTTACAGTTTACTTTTCTAATAGAAAATCAACAAATCTTATTAAAACAAAGAAATGTCAAAATTGATCTAAATAATTTGACGAAAGATCAAAATTATGTTGTATAATGTGAAAAATAGTTTGTATATGGAACTTTTGTGTAAAGATAACATGTGATAATAATGTCATATCCATCACAGTCCAAGCAACAGAGTTATTGGATAAACAACTTTTTTGTAGTGGCACTACATTGATGAACCTAGTTTCTTAATTAGAGATGTCATGAGTCATATCTAGTTATAACCATAGCAGCTCCAGCCCGAAGTTCCAGTCCAAAGGGATGACGAAGGATCTAAGACACATCAAATCATAAAGTAAAAACATATTTGCTTCTCTCTGTTGTTTTTATTTTTGCGTTTTCTTTATGTAAACTAAACAAACAAACTAAAAAAACAACAGAGAAAAGATGTGAAGATATTTGTAATAGAGTTCTCATCCAATTCAAAGGATTATCTAAGTTAACATTCTGTTTCCATGAGTAACTTCCGATGGTTTAAGCACATGATTTATTAAGAGATTAAAAAGTATATTAAGTATGTTATTTAATTAGTCATATACATGTATGTAGTGCATAACATATAGCTTTAATTTAAATTCACCTACGAAGATCAGAGTTACAAAACATTACCAAGATACTAAAAAACTATTATCCACATCGTCAAATATGATATATTTAAGAGAAAATTAATTCAATTAAATTGGAACATATTTTATTCAATCTACAAAATTTTAACTAAAAAATTTACAATATTTTCTATAAATTCACAAGTTTTGATATTATCGTAGAGAACCATAAAATTGAGTGATATTGTATCATGCGCACACATGTTTATATCCAAAGTATAATTAACCAAAGAGGTCCACTCTCTTCACACACCATATGTTAATTCATCACTATCTCATGTTATGCACCCAAATTTTTTTCTCATTATATATATATATATATATATATTTTTTTTTTCATAGCACTAATCAGGGATCTTAATGATATAGTGGGCACATCTCCTAGTTCTACTGAATCGGAAACCATGGCTAGTTTGGATCAATATTTTGGGGATAATCTTCTCTGCATAGCATGGATCAGAATTTTGAATTTCTCCGAAAAATATCTTTACTCGGACACTGATCATGATACATATATAACGCTTCAGTTGTAATGAAACTGTTTCAGTTAGACATATCAAATCATAAGCTAAATATGATAATTTCATATAATCATAAGTGAAGAATATTTATATATACTATCACTTTCGATTGATTAGCTATGTGTTTAATTGTTATTTAATTAAACTACAAAACTATCATAAAAATGATTTACGTACTAAATATTACATCAATCAAATTCCATAAGTTTTCTTCCTTACATATATTCAATTTAATCTTCAAGGGAAGATGGAAAAAGAGAAGCGCATGTGGAAAAAGGAGAGCGTATAAGATTAAGATGTACCTCGAGCCCAAAACCAAATCCATAATCAATCTCCATACTCGATAGTGATTGGTATATTAATCTATATATGAGAAATGATAAAGAGTACTTGTACCGTTTTTTAATTAGGTTGTTGGGTACATATGAGGCAAATTATTATTCGATGTAAATCATTCCTCGTGCCTCTTATGCTAAGGTCTCCTTTATTATAAGCATCAGAATACTTATTTTGAAATTTCATTAGGTTGAGAATTATTAATAATAAACTAATAAGAAGAGGAAAAAACCTGATGGGACCCTTAGACCATGATTAATCCGGGATTTTTAAAGTGAGGTTCTTAGTGGAAGCTAAAAAACTGTTTCTTAACTTTTAACTAAAAAAACTAAGAACCGGTTCCGGTTCTTAAAGTCTTTATTTAAGAACCGGTTCTTAGTTTTTTTAGTTAAAAATTAAAAAACAGTTTTTTAATTTCCGATAACAACTTCATCCTAAGAATCTCGGATTAATCATGTTCTTATGGTTTCTCCACGCAAGATCATTCCACTGAAAGGGCTAATACATGCATGCATTATACTTTCGACTACAGGACCAACACTTGCTTCATTATTTAATTCAGTTTAGTTGATTAGACCTTTATGTTTGCTAATGAAGTTTCTAGCCAGGACCAAGTTCTGTATCCACAAGTGTATAGTATTTCTTTTGTAGTGACACCAACCAAGGTCCAGTGACCACAAGTCTACAATTATATAAAAAATATTTATCTATGATGATAATAACATGCTTCAACCGTTAACATCCAAAGCCGCAGACTCTACAAACACAAGTACATCGTTATCTCTGGCGCACATAATGTTATTTTCATAAAGTTGCCACAATAATGAGACGTGTTTGCGTAAGCATGCGTCATCTCTTTGTCACATTGTGCTAATCCAACAAAAGATTATTACATGTGACTTTTGTGATGAAGAGACTTTCAAGAGATTTGGCTCAGTCTTTTTTTTTTTCCATATGATAGCTGATGATGAGAGAAGGGTGAAGCATGGAGGCCATCATGTTCCCTCTTCTCGGAACCCTCTGTCCTCTTCAAAAGGTATTTGATTCTCGGGACATTTGCTAAAACCAATCCAAAGATTCAAGTCAAACCTAAAAGTGTACTCCACTTTCGGTCAAAAACAAAACTAACATAAAGAGATAGTGGAAGTACTATTTAACCTTTATGACCACAAAAAAACAGAAATATATTTTACGTTTCTATCATTCGGAAGTCTACATGTAATAAAAGAAGTGTATATATATATAGACTTCCTACAAAGTCTATCTTAAGTCTATCTTATAGACTTATTTTCTAGTCTACACTCTAATTTGATCTAATAATTTAATTTTGAAAATGTATAAAAATAATTATTGTGATATTTTAACTAATCATCAATATAATGGATAATATGAAGTAAATAAATTAAAATTTCATATAATTGAACAATTTGGAAGAATATATACTAATTTGATTATCACGTGTTAGACAATGTTCATAGTTTAGAAACAAAAGTAACTAACATGTTATGTCTCTTAGTGGTTGATTTCATAGGGTTAGATTTTAGATTTTGTTTTTTTTTTGTTTTATTAACATAAATCTGCATATTAATGTTTAGTAGTTTATATTTTGTATAATTGAGACTTTTTGATTATCAAGCAAAACATTTAGGGTTTGAGATTTGTGGTTTAGGATTTCGTACACCTACAATAAAGTCTATTTATCTAAAGACGTCTTTTTCAGTCTATATTTTTCAATTTGTTTTACAAAAAACCATTATATTTAAACTAAGTTAAATTCCTTAAGAATAAAAAAGTGAAATCATATACTATAACTATTAAAAAATAAAGAAATAAATTTAATAAATCGTATATTAAAATTATTAAAAATAATAAAGAATAAACAACAATAATGAAATTATTATAGTAGACTTCCAAAAAGGTCTACTATGTTACAGTAAAATCTACTCCAAAATTTTAATTTTATTAGACTTCAAAAGAAGTCTACAATGTCGTAAATTTTAACCTAGTTACATTTTTGTCTCCCTATATAAACAAAATTTATACAGTCTCTCTCTAAAGTGGCTGCACAAGTTTTTAAAACTCTCTCGCTTCTCTCTAAAATTCTCTCAATTATTTCTAAAACTCTCTCATTTCTTTTCTTTCTCTCTAAAATTTTCTCAAGTCTTTCTCACAATATTATCTTGTCATTTTAGATATTGTGATTCATGATTTTCATCTTCTCCTTTAAAAAATGTAAGTTTTAGATCTATAGATTTTAAATGTGTATTGTTATGTTATTTATTTCTCACAATATTATCTTTTTTTTGTAGGTATTATCACTCATGGATTTTATCTTCTCCTCAAAAAATGTAAGTTTTAGATTAATAGATTTTAAATATGTATTTATATGTTTATATTTAAATAAATTTATAGATCAAGCTCTGTGCATTAATTTGCTACTAGTTTATCTTATAAATTCTATTTTGTAAAGTATTTTCAGATTTAAAATTATTTTCACATTTCAAAATGTATAGATTTATTCAGATCTGAAAATTATCAGACAGTGTAGACTTCTAAAGAAATTTACTAAAGCTAGTAGACTTCATATGAAGTTTACTAAACCACAAAGTTTAAGCAGACTTCATTGGAAGTCTACAAAAATATGACTTTAATTTTTTTTCTATGTTTTTTAATAATTTTATCTTATTTTGCAGGTATTTTCTTCCATAGTTGTTCTCTTTTCTTCCCAAAAATGTAAGGTTTACGTCTATAGATTTTAAATATGTGTTCTAGTTTTTATATTTAAATAAAGTTACATATTAAAATTCTATGTCTTTAATTTATTACTATTTTGTCTATTAAATTATATTTTTAAAAGTTTTGTAGATTTAAACTTATTTCATATTTTTAATGTATAAGTTTTTTCAGATCTAATTTTTTTTTTGATAGAGTAGACTTCATTTGAAGTCTACTTAAAAGTTAAGTCTACTCAAAAGTTAGGGCTGTTAGACTTAAAATAACTTCAAATAATTTCAAGAGCAGCTTTACATATATTCATTCAGCTTTACGTATATATTGCATGTATTCTCTTTTAAAGTTTTCAAATCATCTTCCCAAAAATGTAAGCTTTACATATATTCATTATAAAATATTTTGTGTTTATAATGAACTAAATTTATAGATTCATACTTTATTTTTTTGCTTTGTTACAAAGATGACAAAAAAACTATTTTTGAAATATTTTTCAGAACAAAGTATTTTCAAATTTTCTAAATGTACACTTTTAGATATGAAAACTTTCCATTAATGTAGACTTCAACTAAAGTCTACTAAACAATAATTTTACGTAGACTTAATAAAAAGTCTACTAAAATATGATTTAATTTTTTATCTTATGTTTTTCTCATAACTGTATCTTATTTTGCAGGTACTTTTTTACATGACTTTATTTGAGGCATCAAGATTATGAAAAATCAAACATACTCTAGAATACTTTTTAATATATTGCTCTGTAATAATTTTCATAATAAAATATTAATTTTTAAATAATTTTTTAATGCACAATCTATAAACATTGTATTCATTTTTAGTTGTGTTTCACTTGTAAGATATTATTAATTTTTTGTTAGATATCAATTTTTTCACAAGATCTAACCAACCAAACAAGTAAAACCACCATAAGCTAAAATAATAACTAACACACATGTGAGAAGAAGAAAATCTATACAAAATTTTCCCAAAAAATTTCAAGAGTAAAACTAATCAAAAAAATTTGCAATAAGTTTCAAGTGTATAATTTTAACACATTAACTTTTAAAATTCATCCAAGACCATTAAAATTTTACTAACATACACTGTAAAATAATTAAATCATGAAAAAAATATGAAGAATAATACACAAATGCACTTTTAATAGAATTTACGACGTAGACTTCAACTGCAGTCTATATTTGCAGATTGACAAAGACGTCTACACTTATTATCTAACATATAGTCAATCCAAAAATTTCTAGTGTACTTGGCGCTGATTTGATACACAAAGGCGTACAAAGTGTGTCTTAGATAACTCGATCAAGTTATGTACTTGTCGATCATTCGTGACAGGCATAAGAGGAGTATTTGCCTATTCGGAGTCATTCGTCGTAAAATGACGTTTGGTATGAAATATGTTAGCACCATCTTCTCGATTTTCTTGTCTAGATCATAATCTTCTTGTGTCATTTCAAGAAGTTCACCATGTTTACAGCCATCATGCACAAGGAATATTGTTCCTCCTTTCCGATTATTGACCACAAACTCCCACAAAGAGTCTTTCACCACTCATTCTCCGTATACAACAGGTAACAGAGCTATTTCCGGAAAAAATACAGTTTACATAATTAGCGGAGAAATATTTTATGTTTCATAAAGCTATATAGGTAGACTTACAAATACGTCTACAAGCTAACAACATAGTCAAATCAAAAGTATTATACTTTCATAATTATAACAGATTTTCTTTTCAAAATCACTCGAACCCATTAGGAATAACTAATACACACTGTCAAACAAAAAAATATATTAAAAAACTTAATGAATAATATACAAATTCACTTTTAATATATTTTTTTATGTAGACTCCATATTCAATCTACGAAGATGTAGACGTTTTTTCAGTTTACTAATGTAGACTATCAAATAGGTCTACTCTTTGGGTTAGTTTTTGCAATTGAAAATTTTACGGGTTACTTTCTATATTTGAAAAAAAATTGTGATTTTATACATGTAGACTTCCATTTCAGTCTACACTTCAAAATAGTTAGTCTTTTCAATTGACCAAAATTCACCCATGATTTGACTTTTGGAAGTAGACTTCATATGCAGTCTACATTTTTGAATTTTTTTAAAGAGGTTAGTTTTGCAATTGACCAAGTTTGACTTTCTACGAGTAAATGGAAACGAACATCTACATATTTTTAGACTTCGTTTGAATTCTACTCTCAAATTCAACGGGTTAGTTTTGCATTTGACCAAAATAAAATAGTAGACTTCACATGTAGTATACTTTTTTTCTAAGTTAAGAAGATTGCATAAAAAGTCTACAGTTTAATAAAATTTTAATTAATTTTTAAACTTTTTAGTCAAACACAAAAGTAACCTATTCAACGAAGTCAAAGTTTTGGTCAAACGCAAAACTGACCTTTTGCAAACTTCTCAGACAGTCTACACTTCGTAGACTTCCGTTGAAGTCTACAATAAAAAGTCAAAAGTTCGGTCAAATACAAAACTAACCTCTTTTACATATACGTCTTAGTAAGTCTACCTAAATTTTATTTTTGTTGTCAAAGATAAAGACGAAGACTGCCGGGGAAGTCTGCGGTACAAAAAAAAATTCGTTTGGTCAAATGCAAAACTGACTTGTGCGTTGACAAGAGTATTGTATCGTACGTCTGCATATAGGCATAGACATACAAAACAGTCTACTATCTCAACACAGATCTGAAAAATGACGAAAACCATGTAAATTGTAATCTTTTTCTGGTGTAAAGCTCGTTTCCAACCTTCTCAACCGTCCAAACTCCAAATATGAATAAAAAGAACCGCCTTTAACGATTCACTAATGAAAAAACTCGAAAATATGAAGTTTGTGTTTATGAAAATGAAAGTTATAAAAGTTTTTTAGATGGAAATGTAGAAGAAATGAAAGGAAATGAAGATTTGTTGGTTCAGAATGAGAAAAAAGTGGTTGGAAATTGAATTCTAGAGCTTTAAGAGCTCAAAAATGGTGGTTCATGATGGTTGGAAAAATTGATGATAGTGACATTATTGTAAATAAGAAGAAATGGTGTGGGTGTATTTAGTTTTTTGTGAATTTCGAAATTAATAAAAAATTAAATAATAATGGCAATTTTGTAAATATTCAAAAATTAAATATGACTCGAAATTAATAAAACTCCCTTGATTCTCTCTCTTTAATGAAATCCTTTCATGTACAGTTTAGTACATAAGATTCATTTCCTCATTACTGCTTCTACAGCTTCTGGTTTATTTGAAATCGTTGTAATTAAAATCAGTATACTATATCTATATGGTGTGCCAAAAAGAAAATCAACTTTGGATTTTGAAATGAGGAGTGCTCCTAACGAGAGGATTATCAGTATCTTGGAAATCTTAAACAATATATGATGCATTGACTAATGGTCAGTTGATTTAGTTAATCTTATATTTTAATTTGCTTAAAGAATCTTGGTTCTTTGTTGCTTATTATTATAGATTACAACCCTATGCATGTATCCCTCATAATTATTTTTTTTGTGTGTGCAATGCCGTGGAATATTCATCCTACCTTTGGCTTGTGGGCTTATGCATACTTGCTTATATAAACTGTTTCCTACTCCTTTATATGTCTAATCTAACTAATACATATTATATGTACCGGTTGATGAATATCCTACTAAGCCCCTATAGTAATGGCAAACAAAATGTTATGTGAGTGTCGACTCAAACTTGCGATTATAAAAGAACAATAAATAATCGCAAAATCAACTTAATTATTTGTTTTGTAGTTTATTAATTAACGATATATTATGTCATATGATAGTTTTTGATACATGCAGACTGTATACCTAGTTTACAATATTAATTTTTCTTCAAAAGATTTCAGTCTCTTACTAAAATAAAAAAATAAACACACACAGAAGAAACACTAAAATAGAGAGGGAAATTTTGTTCTGAAACACACATTTTTAAAGTCCCATTAACTAAAAATAAGATTAATTAATAATAAAATGAGAAACCTTTTTAAATTTTTCATTTTCATATAACTAAGCTACTCCAATTGAACATATATCAAAAATCTATTTTTTTTTACAGCAAACAAGAGGAAGCTGTATATGATGATGATGTTGCAGGGGATATGAAGAGTTTGATAGGGAGAAGGCACATTGATATGACAGTGTCTCCAAACCATAAGCCCCCCAACTCCTGTGCAATCATAACATATGTTTGGGTTTTAGGGTTTCATTTTTAACTATCTAGTAGAGAAATCATAAGCATATAGTCTAGATATCTACAACTCTGTAATTGTAACCCTCTATATTGGATTATTGTTCTTGAGGAATAAATTAATTAGAAGCTTGCTTGCGACATGTCTTACTATTTGTATTGGTGATACGTGATATCTGACGTGTGATCCAAATCATTGTATCTATAGCACGGCAATTTAGATGTATATTCGTCAATATCTACTTTTGAATCTGCAAAACACTTTATTATCTGTTTCAACTGAAAACAGCTATGAAAACGTTAATTGGGCCTTGTTGGGCCAACATGGAATGGATCAAGACAAAACCCATGAGTGCATTAATTACTTTTTAAAAATCCATTACACTGTGTGAAAGTGTAAACTAAACAGAAGTTTGTTTGGCCTTAACATGGTGATTAGAAAAAGCAAAAGAAAAAAAAACATGTGCATGATTTGATTTGACCATCTAGCTTCGAAGCGAGGGAGAGGAGGAGGAAGAAGAGAAGAAAAGTGTCGCCCTTTTTCTCGCAGCGCTATTGAATGAGTTTCCGATCCACGATCTCGTCGGCGAGCTCAGAATCCAAAGAAGGAATCTGAATCTGATTCTCATCATCATCTCATGTCGTTCTCCTTCTTCAAGCCATCAAGGCCCAAGACGCCTCAAGAGGTCGTTAAGGCGATCAGAGACAGCCTCTTGGCTCTCGACACCAAAACCGTCGTCGAAGTTAAAGCCCTCGAGAAGGTTAAAGTTTTCACCTTTATAGGCCTTTACTACTCTTGAATTTTAGATTCACTCTTGATTGCTTACTGTAATTCACTCGGAATCGTTTTGAAATTGAGAATTGTTTACTACTTTTGTTTTTGTTAGGCTTTGGAAGAAGTTGAGAAGAATTTTTCATTTCTGAGGGGAATGCTGTCAGGAGACGGCGAGGCAGAACCAAATGCTGATCAAGCTGTACAGTTAGCGTTAGAGTTTTGCAAAGAAGATGTTATCTCTCTTGTCATCCATAAGCTACACATATTGGGATGGGAAGTAAGTAAAGAGGAGAGGTTTCAATCTGCTTCCTTTTGTTGTGTGTTTGTGTTAATTGAACTATGTTGCAGACAAGAAAAGATTTGCTGCATTGCTGGTCTATCTTGCTGAAACAAAAAGTTGGGGAGGCTTATTGCTGTGTGCAATACTTTGAAGAACATTTCGAGTTGCTTGACTGTTTGGTTGTATGGTAAATACTGTAAAGATTGGATCTTTTTTCTTTTCTTTTCTTGATTAGATTACTTATTGATAATTCACTGTCTGTGAGCAGCTATGACAACAAGGAGATTGCTCTGCATTGTGGAAGTATGCTTAGGGAATGCATTAAATTCCCAAGTCTTGCTAAGTAAGTCAATACCACTCTGATTCCAAAGCTGTTTTTGTCGAGTTGAATTCTTTTTTCACACGGTTAAAATTGGTTGTAGTGCCTTTTCAGGTATATTCTAGAGTCTGCTTGCTTTGAGTTATTCTTCAAATTTGTGGAATTGCCAAACTTTGATGTTGCTTCTGATGCATTTTCAACATTCAAGGTGAGTTTTGTTCACTACTGACTTAAGACTCGGTTTTGGATTTTTTCTTCTTTACTCAACACTTTGTTAACCTCTCTCTCTCTCTCTTTGCAGGATCTTCTCACAAAACATGACACTGTCGTCTCTGAGTTTCTCACCTCTCACTACCCGGAGGTTTGCTCCAGCATCTTTTTTTTTGTAAAAGCTTAGATGAAAACATAAGAAACATTTCTCTGTTATAAATCATTTAATGAAAATGAAAATATACATTATGAAGAACACGTCTTCTCCTTTGTTTCAGTTCTTTGATATATACGAAAGGCTTTTGACATCATCAAACTATGTGACAAGAAGGCAATCGTTGAAGGTTTTGTTTGCTATTTTCTGGTGCTACATTCATCTCTATATCATCACCTCTTATATAATGTTGTTAACTGTGAAACTATTCATGGTTTGATTTAGCTTCTCTCGGATTTCTTGTTGGAGCCTCCAAACTCCCACATAATGAAGAAATTCATCTTAGAAGTTCGTTATATGAAAGTGATTATGACACTTTTGAAGGTTAGTAATGACTTCGTGACCTCATCTTTTATATATTGCGGTTAATTTTGTTACAAGCTCATCAGTTAGTTTTCATGTAATGGTGTTAATGTTAATTTGAGTAGGACTCGAGCAAGAATATTCAAATCTCAGCCTTTCATATATTCAAGGTAACATGTCTCACTTTGTTCAAAACCGCAACTTTATCTGGTAACTAAACTGTTAATAGGTCTCTCTGATGAACCGCATTTTATTTGTACGCTTACAGATATTTGTTGCGAATCCGAGTAAGCCACAAGAAGTGAAGATCATTTTGGCAAGAAACCACGAGAAGTTACTTGAACTTCTTCACAACTTGTCCCCTGGTAAAGGTAATGACTCCGAACTAGTTGAGTAGTGATCTTATAGACACTACACTCTAAACTAGACTTATTCCTTTGCTTTAAAAAATCTTATTTTAGGTTCTGAAGATGATCAATTCGAAGAGGAAAAGGAGCTGATCATCGAGGAGATCCAGAAAATGTCTCGCCTGAAAAACCTTGAACTTTGAAAATTCTTTTGCCTCCTCATCTCTCTGTGTTCCAAGGGGTTACTGGTGAAACTCTATGTCAGAAGTTTCATAACTGTATGAAACTGCTTGTTTTCCTAATACATGTAGTAATGTAACTTTTGATTCTCTGTGAGAGTTGCTCTGATCCCTAAACTTGTCTCTTATTAAAAAAAACATAACACCTTGTTACCTTTTAATAATTTGGATATGAATATTGTGCTTTTGTATGTAAAAATTGAAATGAAGAGTTCCTTCAGTGAAACCCTTTTTGTTTTATTTCCCAAGGGAGAACCAAAAAAACAACAACAACAACAACAAAATGAATTGACCTTCTCATTGTTGAATCAACCTAATACCTGACAAAATTAGTTGCTTTCAGGCAGCCTCTAGAATCTCATTTAAGGAAGCTGCAACAGAATCAGACAACTTGAGGTTTCTCATCTTCTGAAGTGCAGCATAAGTCCTATCAGAAGGGTACATCCCCAAGGCCTTGAGCTCCTTGAACAGAGCAATCCCTTTCTCAACCTTATTCTCCTTGCAAAACCCTTGAACCAAAGCATTATAGGTGATCGCATCAGGTTTCACCCCAGTCTCAGACATTTTCTTGAAAACCTCAAACGCCTGGTCCGCTCTTCCATACGAGCAGAACCCCGTGATCATCGTATTACAGCTCACCGTTGTCTCTCCATAACCATTTCTAAGCATCTCTCCGTATAGTTCCCTAGCCAGCACAACTTCACCTCTCTTCAAATGCGCGTGTATCATCACATTATAAGTAAACTCGTTAGGCCGCATCCCTTTCTCCATCATCTCAAACCACAGCTTCCTCGCGCTCCCGAACCACCCCATCTCGCATAGCCCATGGATCATCGTGGTGTAAACGACCCTGTCAGGCGCATAGCCTCTCTCTTTAAGATTGTTAAACACACAAAACGCCTCGCGCTGCTTCTGATTCTTGCACAGCCCCTTGATAATCTCCTGGTAGGTATAAATACTCGGGGAATGGTTCCAGGCAATCATCGTGTGGAGAATCTCCGACATACAAGCGTAGTTCCCAATCTTACAAAAGCCAGAAATCAATTTGGCATAGACAACATGTCCTGGATCAAGCCCTTGTTTCAAAACTTTCTTGAGTAGCTCGTACCCTTCTGAAACCTCTCCACCGTCGCACAGAGCTTGAATCAAACACTGAATCCTCTCGAGATCAACAACCTCGGTCTCTTTCATCTCCTTGTGAAGCTCCCAGAAGAGATCTAGTTTCTTAACTTTCAAGCAACCTAGTAAAACAGCATTGCAAGTTGGAACAGTAGGAACAGTTCCACTCTCTTTGAGTTGAGTATACACTCTAATACCTTCTTCCACCAACCCATCTTCACAAAGACACTTCACGTACCGCTCTAACAACGTTACCTCAGGGCTAAAGTTAAAACCAGTGGAATAATCTAGAGAGCTTTTGGCGGCTTTAACGGCTTTAGCATCCAAGAGAGCGCCGAAGAGAAGGTTTAAAGAAACAGGATCAGGTTTGTAGTCAAAGGTGGAGCAGAGCCAACGGAAGAACCAGAGAGAGAACATAACGTTGTTGTTCTGTAAGGTCAACATTTGTCGGAAAAACAGAGGATCTGCGAAATTAAACGAGGGGAAATCAGATACCAGAGTTTGCTGCCACCTGTGTCTCTCTCTGATGATGGTAGAGACGGTTTTAGCCATTTCCGTGTAGCTTGTTAAAGCCGATCCCTGATGCGCATCGGAGTCAGGTTCGGTACTAGTGCCCCGAGAAGGCGAATCGAGGGTTAGAGTACGTATCTGGGTGGTGGTGTTGTTCTGACGAGATGGGTTTCTGATGAGAGTGATGAAATACGACTGACCTCTACTCATGATTGATGAAAAGGAGAGAGTTTCTTTTTTTTTTTTTGTTAATCCGGGAGAAGAAAGTCGAGTGCTTTCGCCGGAACCCTAGATTTTGATCCTCCCCAATTTGATTTGGATCTTCTTCATCAAAGATTTTAACTTTCTGTCCTTTTTTTTGAGTTATTTTCACTCAAGGTGACTCTCTGACTTTTTATTATATCACAGATCACTTATCGCTCGTAAGATAGTTTTAAGTAACTTTTATCTCTTTTTTACTAACTAAAGGTAACTACAAAAAAATTCCAATTTACTTTATTTTTGTTTTTTTATATTTAATTAACTTTTTGATTTTTGTCATCTTCTTCTCTCACAAAGACAGTAGTAGTTTAGGGTCAAATCTTCATCTTCATCTTCTTCACCTTGACCTTTTTCTTCTTCTCCACGAGCATGAATCTCAATCTCAGTTTATGCCTTATATGAAAGTAGACAGAGAAATCTGATGAAGCTCCGCCGCCGGCTCCGTTTCCGAACTCCTCCTTCACGGCGAGTGCAATCCGTTGTCACCGTCAAACTCCGCGCCGTCTCATTTCGTCGTCCTCCGCGACTTCAAATCGTTGGCTCGTCAAGCTCAGCCGTGCCTTCCTCCTCTCCAACCATCGGCGAACCGAACCGGGGGTCGATCCGATCTGTCGAACCTCGAAAGGATCCATTCCTAAACCAAGTTTCTTATATTTGCACGACTGATCCTTTAGCTTTTAACTGTCTACAATTTGGTCCTACAAGTTGTAGATTTCCACGGTTGCTTTTCAATTACGGACTACACTTCAAACAATGCAATATAACCCTTACTTTATGAAGATTAGTATGCAAATGCATTCTAATCTAAAATGAACATCTAAAACATGAAAAACATCATTATAGTTTAAATATTAAACGAAGATTCTGGTATATTTATATGTACATGAATCTACGTACACAAATTGTTTAGTATCCACATGTACAAGAATTAGTATGTACACCAGTTAACTTGCGCAAGAATTCACATGTACACCTGATAAATTTGTTAGATATATTTCCAATTTGCAATAATGTGGACGGTAAAAAATAGTCAAGGTGCACACATACTTTTCAATGTCCACATATATAATGTTTCACAAAACATCACATGTACACCGGTTCAATTGTATATTGCACAATCAATGTCTGGTAAGTTTGTTATACACATTTGGTATGTGAAGCTGGACTGTGTACACGATAAAATATAAGTACACTTCAGATATATACATTGTGTTCATTGAATTACATGTACACGGTTTCTCATCTTATGCATTTTCATTTCTTATATTTGCAGTTGATGGAGCAAAATGTGTCAGATGTACCCGAAGGAGAAGGTTAGTGTATGCACCACTGATTATGTTATGTCTCTGCTATGTTTGTTAACATCGAGAAGGAGAAGGTTAGTGTATGCACCACTGTTTTCTTCGATCAAGAGTCTTATGAGGTTGACGCGGTTGTGAGGTTGAACAAGAAAATGCTTCTCACGTCAGACATGTCACTTAAAGTCTCAAACTTTTTTGTGTTTAGATCTTGCTCGACGGATGCAAACAAAATTAAGTTTTTTTGTTATGTTCCTCAGATTGTTGTTCCTTTGGGTTACATGTTCGTTTTGAACATATAGTAGAACATCCTTTCAAATAAAAGAACACCATTTCAAAATGGAATACATGTACATGAATATAATTGTACATGAACATAGGTGTACATGTGGATAGCATAAAACAATGTACAGAAAACACATGAGTACATATGAATAGTAGTTTATTGTACATCATCATGTGAATTTTGTTGGATAACTCGAATGTTGTGATTCTTTTTGGTTAACTAGCTAAAAAACTGGTAGATATATGTCATTATCATTGGTTAAATTTGTGTTGGCTAAATGTACTATACATAGAGAATTACTAAACATAGTGTATGTATAAAAGTATGGCGTACACATGTACAATAGGAGGTATGTAACATATGGACTGTGTTTTTGGTCGACTATATTAAGTCTATATATATATATATATATCAAATGATATTTCTACTCTATGAGAATCTACTAAAAACTCAGATACTTGCAACTCAAAGTTTTTATGTACATACATTTCTATGGTGGTTAAATGACAACAACCCATTAGTTTATTGTGTACATGTAGATAACATTGCATTTTGCCTTGGTTTCATTTACTATTACTCTACAGAATACATGAAACTAAAACAAGCTGGTGAATTCTTTCTATCATTCGGCCAATACGCCACCCTTACCACTGCCTCCATCTTGTGCTAGAGAATTTTGATCCTCGAAACGTTCAATTGCATGTTATCATGTTTACAAACATAAAAGCAAAAGCAAAACACACAAATTAACAAGTGGCATCAAACACACGACAAGTTTATATCTGTTAAATAGAAGAAGAACAGGAAAGAACAAGAATTTGCGGAGACATAAGTTTAGGTAAAGTCAAAGAGGTACACTTTGAAATATGACATACCTTGCTAGGAGGAGCTAATTAACGATTTGCAGATTAAAAGCTTTGCTCAGTTTTTATTCAAAACCCAATCAAACAAGCAGACAAAAATTGTTCTGAAATTCAAGGAGTTTAACACAAATCATATCAATAACTAGAAGATAGCAAGGTATACTAATATTGAATCTACCAATATTTTCACTTTCTGAATGTGAATTTGAGATGTAAGCTTCTTGATTAAATTCACAGGATTACAGCATAAAGCTAAATGAAAAGCAATAACCTTTTATATCAACATATATATTATCAGCTAAATCATCAAAGCTCAACAGAAAGTTGGAAACTTTGATATCGATTAGCATCTATAGATCAGGGGAAACAAGAGAACATAACGACTTTTCTTGGGAAAAGTAACCCACTGATGGAACAACATTGAGATTTCTTTGATGACCCAGAACAAAAAAAAAAGAATCTCAGATCCATCTCACCGATGGAACAACACTGAGATTTTTTTGATGACCCAGAACAAAAAAAAAAGAATCTCAGATCTAACTCACTTGGACTGCGTCACCATTGAGTTGCTTCATGAGGATTTTTATTCATCCTAGCCAGATTGTTACTGGAATTTTCCTATTGGACTACGTGCATCGGAAGACAGAGATACGTTGGCGGCGGCGGCTTGAATTACGAGCTATGACGGTATCTTCCTTCTCGATTTTGGCATGAGCAAATCTCATTTTCTTCCTTTCTTCTCCTTCTGCAAATTTAGTTATTTCTCTAATTTGTTACGGGAGAGAGGGGAGAGGGGAGAATTAACTTAAAAATACAAAATAATATAAACAATTAGACAGTATCTCTAAGTTAGTTCAAACTCTAGCATTTAACTAGACAGTATATAATATATTAAATACTACAAGTTTAGTTAGGTGTTTGGTTTAAAGACGTAACTAGAGGAGTTAGGAAACAAAGAAAACTTAAAAAAAGTGTCCTAGTAGTGAAAAGTGACCTACACTGTAATAAAAAGATGAAATGCGACTCTTGGTGTAATAATTTCCTTTTTTTTTTCTCTCTCTCTCTGGCTTAGAAGAGTAATAAAGTTTTATTACATTACCTGGTCAAAGTTATCGATACGGTAATAACGACATTCGCTTTTTAGTTTAAAAAAGAAAAGTCAAATTGACTGCCGGATAAAATAAAAGAAAGGGGATTGCTTCTTCTTCCTCTCTCTCTATCTATCGTCGTCAATTGTTGAACCAATTATTATAAGCCTAATATGGACTGAGTAATAATTGGATATGCGAATAAAAAAAATTTTATAAGCCCAATGGCTGAATAAAATTTTGATTTTATGTGAAGAGATACGAAGATTTTGGACTCACTTTGCAAGCTAAATGAGTTGAGCAAATTGATTCATTTATTGGTTTTAGACCCATGATGAAAAAGGCTTTTAAGCCTTAAGAGAAAACTTGGCAACCAAGCTAAGCCACCTTGGAGACCAAGTCAAGCCAACTTGGTGGCCAATTCTAGCCAACTTGGTTACCAAGTTTAACTTGCTCGGTGACCAAGGTAAATTCTCTTATAAATACTACATGATCTCTTAAATATACAATTATCTCATTCCACACATTCATCATCTCACTACACACACAAATCCAAGCTTTCTCTCACTAAAAAAAAACTACTCAAGATGAAAGATTATTTAAGATTGTAGGACCGTGGAAATCCTGACTGAAAATTACGAAACAAAAGTATATAAAACGATAATAAAAAACGTTTAAAAAACATAAGAAAATAGACGAAATTCACGGAGTCGAGATTTGATCTCTTTCCTTAACTCAATAAATCGTCTGTAATGTGTGACGGAGACCAAGTCAAGCCAACTTGATTGCCAAGTTTGCCAACTTGGTTACCAAGTTTTCTCTTAAGGCTTAAGCCTTTTTCATCATGGGTCTAAAACCAATAAATTAATCAATTTTCTCAGCTCATTTAGCTTGCAAAGTGAGTCCAAAATCTTCATATCTTTTCACATAAAATCAAAATTTTACTCAGCCATTGGGCATATAAAATTTTTCTATTCACACATCCAATTATTACTCAGCCCATATTAGGCTTATAATAATTGGTTCAACAATCCCACATGAATAGAATTACTCTAAAAACTAGGCTAGATAGACTACGACTGACTCTACAACTAGACATAGACTAGACAGACAGACTTTTCGAGAGTATAAGCGAAAAACTAACTGTATATGATGTAGTAGCATTTTTCAGCTTTGAACTACTCATTGTTAATATCTGTCGGATTTACTTATCAGGTGGTGAACATGATGTCTTGAACCCCCCGAAAGTTTATGTAAACCGAGTCAACAGATATAACACAGCTGCATTTTCTCGTAGAGTTAAGTTCTCTATTGTGTTCATTTTTGCCGTGAACTTTCCTGATTAGTCATGAGTGAACTTGGAGAGTATAGCCTGACCTTCATTATCCTAGAAACGGCTCCATTTCACACTCACTAGGTGATTGCCATGTGCACCTACCATATACACAATAAAGTACCATGTAATACTTTATATACATGTATATGAAGGTCATGGTCTTATCTCATTAAAAGCCAATGCTTAACCTTAAATTTACAGGAGCACATACTATCATCTTGGGATATGGGTAGGTTTCAGTGCTTTTATCAGATTTTGTTTGATTTAGTTGTCCCTTTGAACCAACTTCTTGGGATCTCCAGTCACGTTGGTAGGGTTTCCATCAAACATCCTTTAATAGAGGCAATAAACACATCCCCCTTCAATGATTTTAATACTTAATCTCATGCTAAACCTTTGGTAAATAATCCATAAGGTTGTCAGCTGACGTTTTGAGATCACAGTTTCTAATGGTTTTACGCAGTCTTATGTGATGCGACTTACCATTATAGAGAGTATCCAGCTCCTGAGCTATAGCTCATTGACTAAGCGTAGCTGGAGTGGTTTCTCCAACATTGGAATACCTTCCAAAATTATAAAGCCATTCTGCTTCTTCATCTTTTTGACTAAAGCAATGAACTCAGATTACTTTCGAATCTGGCCAATAATATTTACTTGGGAGATTTCCAAGATATCACTGCACCTCCAAGTGTAAAGACATATCCACTCATAGATTTTGAGTTCTTAGATTCAGATATACAGTTTGCATCACTTTATCCTTCTAAGACTCTTGGTTCTTGGACCAATTATTATAAGCTTAACACTGGCTGGGTAATAATTGGATATGTGAATAGAAAAATTTTATAAGCCCAATGGCTGAATAAAATTATGTTGTTATGTGAAGAGATATGGAGATTTTGGACTCACTTTGCAAGCTAAATGAGCTGAGCAAATTGATTCATTTGTTGGTTTTGGACCATGATAAAAAATGCTTAAGCCTTAAGAAAAAAACTTGGCAATCAAGTTAGCAAACTTGGTGACCAAGCTAAGCCACCTTGGTGACCAAGTCAAGTCAACTTGGTGGCCAAGTCAAATCAACTTGGTTACCAAGTTTAACTTGCTTGGTGACCAAGCTAAATTTTCTTATAAATACTAATCTCTTCATAATCTAAGTAACAAATATTTCATTCCATCACATTGATCTCTCTCTCTTCTCACTTTCCCTCACTAGAAAAGAAAAAAAAATACTCTTTAGATTTTTCTTTTTTAGAGTAAGTGTCTCGAGAGTATATCGTAGTAGTTAGTTAGTAGATTCTATTTCGGGTGTTGTGAAACAGTCTCATCACGGTTGTATCCTGGGATTAAAAAATCGCATAAAAAACCGTTACACATTACGGACGATTTATTGAGTTAAGGAAATAGATCAAATCTCGACTCCGTGAATTCGTCTATTTCCTTACGATTTCTTAAACGTTGTAAGTCTTTATATTATCGTTTATATGCCTTTTGTTTCGTAATTTTCAATCAGGATTTTCGCGGTCCTACAATCTTAACTCAATAAATCTGCTTCCTGCTTGTCGCTTGAATCGGATTGAATATTGCGAACAATATTTTTAAAACGATTTTATAAAACCTTTTTAAATCGATCTGAAATGGTTCTATGAACGCTCTTTAGCTTTCTCTATAACGTTTTGGAATAAAAAGACGAATAATATTTAGAAAATGATTTACGCAACATTCTCTGAAAGGCTCGCGATCTCATTTTCTAAAGAAAAATAGCGTTTAAGAAGGCCGTTTGGCGAATTCTGAAAAACGACTATTAGAAAAGTTCAAGAATGTTTTTGTGCGATTCTGAGAACAACTATTAAAAGTTCAAGAACGTTTTAATGCGATTCTGAGGACAAATATTAAATGTTCAAGAACGCTTTAAAATGATTCTAAGGACGAATATTAGAAGTTCAAGAACGTCGACTAGGGGATTCTAGGACAATCATTAGCAATGACTAATGGGGTAAATGGTAGTTCATACAGTGAGGAGACAACCCTAACTGGGAATGGTCTTACACTTGGAACGTAGCCTACACAAGTTTTGGTTGTACTGATCAACATAAGCAGACTTTACCCCGATATGTTTAGTAGGACTGAACTTTGAAATCATGGATAAATCTGAAAGATTGTGTCCAAATAATTACAAAATATTTCTTTTGAATATATCTAAATCTAAGGATTAAAGATTGCATTCAAATGATTATGGAATATTTTCTTAAGACCAGTGAGACGACAACCCTAATTGAGAATGGTCATCCACTTGGATCATCTTCATGTGAAGATTTGTCTATGCCTAGTAAAACCACTATATAAGTCTATAGTGAGTTGAATACTTTCATGGAACGTTGAGTTTCCTAATGGACAACTCAAGGCATAAAACATACGCTCAAAAAATTTTGCAATGACAAAATTTCTTTTGATAAATTATATGTTTATCATATATTAGTCAAAGAGCTGTGATTCTTTATGCATGAGAGAACGACTGCATGTATATCAATTAATTTCATATACTAGGTCTATAGATAAATTGAAAATTTTGAATAAAATCTCTCTCTCACAAGCAAAGGCTACGAGCCATAAAAATAGACCTTCACGTAAGTCAAATATGCAAATCACAAAACATATGGTATTCACAATTGTGAACATAAAACGAAAGTGATTGAGCAAAAGAACTAAGAAAGCCTAATGTTCATATGAAATTATACATTAATTTCAGAACGCAACTTGCTTAAAAGAAGTTCAATAGATAATTTCAAAAAGATGACACACATCGTAGCAAGGCTGTCGAATGTTGTAGCAATATTGTTTTGCATAGAGATAATGTGAAATTTCAAACCAATTTGATAAAAACTAACACATGAAGTGTAGTTTTGGGTCAATGTTCCATAACATAATGAAGTTGCGGAACAAAAGTTCTAAACTATTAACGGATGAATGCAAGCATGCATGATCCTGAATTAACTCAGGAAATGTGAGGGGATCGTTGCTTACCACATTCAAACATTGGCAAAAAGCCATGTACTTTGAAAAGGTTATGTAAATTCATACAAATACTTCAAAGTGTGGGGGTGCTTAGCAAAAGTCGTTGTACTAACTCCAAAAATGTGGAGGTGCTTAGCAAAAGTAATAGTACTACCTCCTATAAATATTCCATTGTCGGAGAAACCATTTCAGCTCTACGCTTAGTCAATCGACTATAGCTCGGGAATTGGATATTCTCTATAATGGTAAGCCTCATCATATAAGACGACATAAAACCATTAGAAACTGTGATCTCAAAACGTCAGCTGACAATCTTATGGATTATTTACCAAAGGTTTAACATGAGATTAAGTATTAAAATCATTGACGGGGATGGGTTTATTGCCTATTATTAAAAGATTTTTGATGGAAACCGTACTAACGTGACTAGAGATCCCAAGAAGTTGGTTCAAAGGGACAACTAAATCAAACAAAATCCGATAAAAGCACTGAAACCTACCCATATCCCAAGATGATAACAGTGCTCCTGTAAGGATAAGGTTAAGCATTGGCTTTTAATGAGATAAGACTATGACCTTCATATACATGTATATAAAGTATTACAGGGTACTTTATTGTGTATATGGTAGGTGCACATGGCAATCACCTAGTGAGTGTGAAATGAGGTCGTTTCTAGGAGAATGAATTTCAGGCTATACTCTCCAAGTTCACTCATGACTAACCAGACAAGTTCACGGCCAAAATGAACACAATAGAGAACTTAACTCTACGAGAAAAGCCAGTTGTGTTATATCTGCTGATTCGGTTTACATAAACTTTGGGGGGGGGGGGGTTTAAGACATCATGTTCACCACCTGAAAAGTAAATTCGGCAGATACTAACAATGAGTAGTTCAAAGCTGAAAAATGCTACTACAGTTAGTTTTTCGCTTATACTCTCGGAAAGTCCGTCTGTCTAGTCTAGTGTTAGGTCTAGTTGTAGAGTCGGTCATAGTCTATCTAGTTTAGTGTTTAGAGTAATTTCTA
This sequence comes from Brassica napus, assembly GCF_020379485.1. NCBI lineage: Eukaryota > Viridiplantae > Streptophyta > Magnoliopsida > Brassicales > Brassicaceae > Brassica > Brassica napus. Next base: position 55,284,676 of record NC_063452.1, on the reverse strand, counting down.
TTCATGTGAGGGATTGTTGGACCAATTATTATAAGCTTAACATTGGATGAGTAATAATTGGATATGTGAATAGAAAATTTTTATAAGCCCAATGGCTGAGTAAAATTATGTTGTTATGCTTATTGCTTGAATCGGATTGAATATTGCGAACAATATTTTTAAAACGATTTTATAAAAAAGTTTTACAAAAACGTTTTTTAAATCAATCTGAAACGGTTCTAAGAACGCTCTTTAGCTATTCTTTAGAACGTTTTGGAATAAAAAGACGAATCATATTTAGAAAATGATTTATGCGACATTCTCTGAAAGGCTCGCGATCTCATTTTTTAAAGAAAAATAGCGTTTAAGAAGGCCTTTTGGCGAATTCTGAAAAACGACTATTAAAAAGTTTAAGAACGCTTTTGTGCAATTCTGAGAACAATTATTAAAAGTTCAAGAATGCTTTTTTGCGATTCTGAGAACAACTATTAAAAGTTCAAGAACGTTTTTTAGCGATTCCAAGAATGATTATTATCGTTTAAGAATGCTTTACACGACTTCTGAGAACGCTTATTTGAATTGAGTTCTCAATAATTACTACCCCTTGTATTTTGTGAACATATTCAATAATGACTATTGATGTCAATGATTTCAAGTCAATAAATGGGTTACTTAGTTTAAACTCATAAGATAAGTCTTGTAAAATATGGACAAATCTTAAAAGATTGAGTTCAATATAATTTTGAATAAATCTTTGAAGATTAAATTCATAATATTTTTTGGATAAATATTATAAGACAAAGCTTCTTAATACCTTTGGATAAATCTAAATTTAATGATTGGGTCCAAATATCTATAATGGATAAATCCAAATATTAAGATTGTGTCCATATAGATAAATATATATATAAAGATTGTGTCTAAATAATTATAAAATATTTATTTTTTGAATAAATCAAATCTATATTTAGATTGTGTTCAAATATTTTCTTTTGAATAAATCTAAATTTAAAGATGAAAGATTATGTTCAAATAATCATGAAATGTTTTATTATACAAATATAACCAGTGAGACGACAAACCTATTGGAAATGGTCATCCACTTGGATCGTCTTCATGTGAAGATTTATCTATGCCTAGTAAAACCACTATATAAGTCTATAGTGAGTTGAATACTTTCATGGAACTTTGAGTTTCCTTATAGACAAATCAAGGCATAGAACATACGCTCAAAGAATTTTGCAATGACAAAATTTCTTTTGATGAATTATATGTTTATCATATATTAGTCAAAGAGCTGTGATTCTTTATGCATGAGAGAACGGCTGCATGTATATCAATTAATTTGATATACTAGGTCTATAGATAAATTGGAAATTTTCAGTAAAATCTATCTCTCACAAGCAAAGGCTACGAGCCATAAAAAAATAACTTTCAAATAAGTTAAATATGCAAATCACAAAACATATGATATTCACAATTGTGAACATAAAACGAAAGTGATTGAGCAAAAGAACTAAGAAAGCCAAATGTTCATATGAAATTATACATTAATTTCAGAAAGCAACTTGCTTAAAAGAAGTTTAATAGATAATTTCAAAAAGCTGACACACATCATAGCAAGGCTGGCGAATGTTGTAGCAATATTGGTTTATATAGAGATAATGTGAAATCTCAAACCAATTTGTTAAAAACTAACACACGAAGTGTAGTTTTGGGCCAATGTTCCATAACATAATGAAGTTGCGGAACAAAAGTTCTAAACTCTTAAAGGATGAATGCAAGCATGCATGATCCTGAATTAACTCAGGAAATGTGGGGGGAGCATTGCTTACCACAATCAAACATTTGCAAAGGCCATGTACTTTGAATAGGTAATGTATATTCATACAAATACCTCAAAGTGTGGGGGTGCTTGGCAAAAGTAGTTGCACTAACTCCTAACAATGTGGAGGTGATTAGCAAAAGTCATAGCACTACCTCCTAAAAAGGTTTAAATTGGACTAAAAACCGTGAATTGCATATTCATCGGTTATGCACACAACAACAGTGCTTATAGGCTTCTGGTTCATAAATCAGATATACCGGATATCCATGTTAATACAACATGGAGTCAAGGAATACATCGTTCTTTGAACTGATAATTCAATGTAAGGCTAAACAATGTCCTAAACACACTCGTACAAAGAGATGCGATTACCTCCACAGTTGAGGCAAGCACTTCTGGAACTTCTTTAACTGAAGCAGAAGATGTTGAAGACAAACCTAGACGAAGCAAGAGAGCTCGCAAGGAAAAGTCTTTTGGTGAAGATTTCATGATGGTATTTCTTGCTGAGAATGAGCTGAAATCTTACGCTGAAGCCATGTCTACACCTGATGCACCTTGTTTGAAAGAAGCACTCAATAGTAAAATGGATTCTATAATGTAGAACCATACCTACGAAATAACAGAGTTATCTCAAGGGTTCAACACTGGGTGCAGATGGCTACTTAAAACCAAGTTGAAACTTGATTGCTCAATTCATAAGTGCAAGGCCAAACTTGTGGTGCAAACAAACATACAAAAAAAACGGTCTAGAATTCTTTGGCATCTATTCTCTAGTGATGAGAATAACTTCAGTCATGATAATGATTGTAATTGCAGCATCAAGATACTTGGAAATCCATCAAATGGATGTTAAATCTGCATTTCTAAAAGAAGATTTAGAAAATGAGATATACATGAAACAACCTGAAAGATTTGAGATCTAGGGTTAAGACACAAAGTCTATCGACTTGGGTGAAGTTATTGTATAAGCTCGCGAAAGCTTCGAAAACAATGACATGAAAAGTTTGACAATGTTATAATGTCAAATGAATTAAGCATCAATGAATGTGATAATGCATATACTTCAAATGTACTCGTCGTGGGTATATTATGTTGTGTTTGTACGTTGATGACATGCTCATCATCGGCAGTAATAAAGATATCATCCAACAAATCAAGAACATGCTTCATAGTCAATTTGACATGAAAGACATGGGTCTTGGGGATGTTATTCTCAGCATTAAGATCACGAAGACTCCTGACGAGATAATTTTATCTTAGGATCATTATGCTGAAAAAAAAATACTTGAGAAGTTTAAAAACTACTCAAGAAGAATTGCAAAAATCTCCACTAGACACTCAACTACACTTAATTAAGAACGTAGATGAGTCAATGTCGTAAGTGGAGTATGCAAGGGTCATTGGAAGTCTAATGTACTTATCCAATTGTATAGGACCCGATTTAGCGCATGCAATCAACGTATTAAGTCGCTACATAAATAATCCAAGTCATATACATTAGAAAGCCATAACAAGGGTATTAAAGTATTTGTGATACACCATAAGTTATAGGCTGCTCTACAGTAAAGAACCAAGAGTCTTAGAAGGATAAAGTGATGCAAACTGTATATCCGAATCTAAGAATTCAAAATCCATGAGTGGATATGTCTTTACACTTGGAGGTGCAGTGATATCTTGGAAATCTCCCAAATAAATATTATTGGCCAGATTCGAAAGTAATCTGAGTTCATTGCTTTAGTCAAAAAGCTGAAGAAGCAGAATGACTTTATAATTTTGGAAGGTATTCCAATGTTGGAGAAACCACTCCAGCTACGCTTAGTCAACCAGCTATAGCTCAGGAGCTGGATACTCTCTATAATGGTAAGTCGCATCACATAAGACGGCGTAAAACCATTAGAAACTGTGATATCAAAATGTCAGCTGACAACCTTATGGATTATTTACCAAAGGTTTAGCATGAGATTAAGTATTAAAATCATTGAAGGGGATGGGTTTATTGCCTATTATTAAAGGATGTTTGATGGAAACCCTACTAACGTGACTGGAGATCCCAAGAAGTTGGTTCAAAGGGATAACTAAATCAAACAAAATCTGATAAAAGCACTGAAACCTACCCATATCCAAAGATGATAATCAGTGCTCCTGTAAATTTAAGGTTAAGCATTGATTTTTAATGAGATAAGACCATGACCTTCATATACATGTATATAAAGTATTACAGGGTACTTTATTGTGTATATGGTAGGTGCACATGGCAATCACCTAGTGAGTGTGAAATGGGGCCGTTTCTAGGAGAATGAAGTTCAGGCTATACTCTCCAAGTTCACTCATGACTAACCAGGCAAGTTCACGGCCAAAATGAACACAATAGAGAACTTAACTCTACGAGAAAACGCAGATGTGTTATATCTGTTGACTCGGTTTACATAAACTTTCGGGGGGGGGGGGTTCAAGACATCATGTTCACCACCTGATAAGTAAATAAATCCGACAGATATTAACAATGAGTAGTTCAAAGCTGGAAAGCGCTACTACATCATATACAATTAGTTTTTCGCTTATACTCTCGAAAATTCTGTCTGTCTAGTCTAGGTCTAGTTGTAGAGTCAGTCGTAGTCTATCTAGCCTAGTTTTTAGAGTAATTCTATTCATGTGGGGGATTGTTGAACCAATTATTATAAGCCTTATATGGGCTGAGTAATAATTGGATGTGTGAATACAAAAATTTTATAAGCCCAATGGCTGAGTAAAAATTTGATTTTATGTGAAGAGATATGAAGATTTTGGACTCATTTTGCAAGCTAAATGAGCTGAGTATATTGATTCAATTATTGGTTTTAGACCCACGATGAAAAAGGCTTAAGCCTTAAGAGAAAACTTGGCAACCAAGTTAGCAAACTTGACAACCAAAGCTAAGCCACCTTGGAGACCAAGTCAAGCCAACTTGGTTACCAAGTTTAACTTGCTTGGTGACCAAGGTAAATTCTCTTATAAATACTGCATGATCTCTTCATAATCAAAATATACAATTATCTCATTCCACACATTCATCATCTCACTACACACACAAATCCAAGCTTTCTCTCACTAAAAAAAAATACTCTTTAGATTTTTCTTCTTTTTAAAAGTAAGTGTCTCGAGAGTATATCGTAGTAGTTAAGTTCGTAGATTCTGTTTTGGGTGTTGCGAAACAGTTTCATCACGGTTGTATCCTGGGATTCAAAAATCGCATAAAACCGTCACACATTACGGGCGATTTATTGAGTTAAGGAAAGAGATCAAATCTCGACTCCGTGAATTTTGTCTATTTCCTTATGTTTTTTAAACGTTTTTATTATCGTTTTATATACTTTTGTTTCGTAATTTTCAATCAGGATTTCCGCGGTCCTACAGTCTTCACCGAAATCCCTAATAAAGTTATGCTTACCAGTGTCAAAGCTCAGGAGCCGAACCTTACGTTGGTCTAGAATTCGACACCAGCAGAGGAAGCTCGTGAGTTCTACTACAACGCTTACTCATCACAAGTCAGGACTGGTCAGTTGTATTGTATAGCTGAAGAACAGATGCAACGCTTTCATTCTGTGTGCAGAGACGTGGTGATACAGGGGAAATGGGCTCTTGACTAGATTTCGAAAGAGCTTAACCATGAGCCTGCTTGGTGGTGATTGGTGAAGCTCACGTTGAGGAGAGAAGGACGACTCCACTAGGTGTAACGGTTAATCAGCATAGACCCAAGATGAAAGTTGTTGATGAGTCTTATAGAGAACAACAACACTCCTGTCCTGTCCATCTTCTTTCATACTTTTTAAAGGCCAAGTGAGTAATGATCACCACCCTAAGGCGGTTTCTTATCAGTCTGTTCAAACAATGCGGTTATCAGTCAAATAGCACATGATTGTGTCGACACTACTGTTAGTCTTCTGGATTTGCTGCATCTTTTCAAGAGCCATGGATTAGCTAAAAGGGAAGCAAATCTTCCATCGAAAGAACCGGATGTAGTGCCTGTATCTTTTAGTCACGAGGTGAAGACTGTTGTTATACGGACCATCTGGGATCAGGAAAGATCGCAAGGGGTTGTGGTACGCCGTGATTTAGACCGATCGAGTACAAACCAGTTCAGCTTCTGTAGACCGCTCCCTCAGCTGATGGATGCTCTCATGGAGGAAGTAAACTCGTGTCATGATGTAAAATTAGTAGTGATACTGTTGGGAAAGAAGTGCAGTGCACTGCTGAATCTGGCAAAACTTCCACAAAGCTAAGAAGCAGATAATAACCAAGAAATCACAGCACCAAGCTTCTTGCCACAAGACAATAGCATGGGAAACAGAGTCGCAGCAGAAATATGGTAGCCTTCAAACACTTTCTGTTGGCAAAGATAGTGAGACCAAGAAAGAAAGACAAAAGGAAAATAAGAAGGAGAAGAAGAAAACTGGAATTTGACTTTGTTAGGTTATATATGTACTTAAAACAAATGTTGCAGGTAGGGGTGGACATTTTACCCGATACCCGAACCCGTATCCGAACCCGACCCGAAAAACCCGAACCGAAATAGCAAAATACCTGAATGGTTATTGATATAGGAGATATTGGATATCCGAAAATAACCGAATATATATATACTTACCCTTATATTTTTTTGTTTACATCACTTATTTTATTTAAAATATTTATATTGATGTTACACATACTTTAAGATCATATAATATACATATAATTACGGAAAAAATGATTTGTCACTCAATTAAAATGCATGTCAAGTTTTTTTGGCTACATATACCACTTATGCACCAAAATTAGCAATCTACCATTTTTGCTGATTAATCCAATAAGCTCTGTAGCTTATTTGCATGGTCTTCCTAAAATACCCTCACCATTTGCCACGTTAGGAGAGAGAGTGATGATAAAAGTATGGGAAAATATTTTAGGAAATCTTCAAGTACGATATGGTGGAGAGCTAAAGCTAGTTTAAGTATGTAATAGGTTACTGTTAAGTCACATGTTAAATTTCTCTCCATGTAAATCGATGGAGAAAATCTCCAAAATTGACACGAAATCAGCAATAAATTTGGTTTGCTATAATTTGTTTATGCGTTAACAAAATGTGTTATCACGTACGTATTAGCGCCTACAATTTATTGAGCTACGTAGACTTATTAGGCGTTAAACTTAAGTTAAGGTGTACATAGGCATATTGGACTTAATAGGCACAATATCTTGTTATAATATAACACTTTAAAGTAGACGTTACACATTTTGGAACATCTAAATTTGAGAGGGTATCTATTTCAATTAGGGATTATTGAAACTTGTGAATATTAGTAAGATATTTGTTAGCAGTTAACAATTATAATGTCATATATAAAAAGTGACTATAGCAATTACAAGTAATTTTAGCTGGGCAAAAAACATTTGGTGCTAACGGCTAAAAGAATCAAACATGTATGTATACTAATTGTTAGCTGGTACATCACAACCTTACCATGCTAATATAAAATGTTGACATATAAATTTGAGAGAGTAAAGATTTCAGATTAGGGATTATTGAAACTTGTGAATATTTGTAAGATATTTATTAGCAGTTAACAATAATAATGTCATATATAAAAGTGTCTATAGCAGTTACTAGTAAACTTAGCTGAAATAAAAACATTTGGTACTAGCGACTAACATCATCATAGTGTTACTAACACAAATAACTGTGTAGATTAGAAAATAATGAATATTAAAGAATGCCAGTAAAATATGTGTTCGTAGTTAACAAAATTGTCAACTTTCTGATTCACAAGGCCAGCCACAAGGTTGGCCAGATGGTGAGTGCATAGGATGCGTCAGTATAAGTTGGCAGTCTCTTTCCTTCTTTTCAGATCAACTGCTGTGAGCCCCCCCCCCCCCCCCCCCCCCCCCCACACACACAAACATCGCTTTCTCGAAGATAAGTCTTTCCTCGCTAAGGTGAACCATGCTGTCGACGTCGTCCTTGACCTCATTATCCCATCCAAAATCGGCTTCACTTGGCGTTGCATCATCTGGAAATAAACCTCAGCCTAACACATAATGGGGTTAAGTGAAAAGCTGCAAGAAAACATATCTAATTAAATTAGTAAACGAAATTAAAAGTGTTAGGGGCTACAAAAAATTAGTAAAACGAAACTAAAAATATTAGTGACTAATGTATATAATAGCTTCATACATTTGATGAAAAAATTTACTAGCAAATCTTAGAGGTTAATAAAACCAATTAACTAGTAGTTTAGGGAATACATCATTGAGCAATGTCCTCATTCAAAATTATGAGTATGAGTCTATTATAGGATATCTTTAAAGATATATTTAACCCCTAGCATATAGTTTAGCATGTAACTTATCAAAAATACTTTATCTCCCCGAACATACAGTTAAATATATGAGTTATATGCCATGGTTACTATAATGCACCTACCAATCTTTAAGGTGAACAAAGGAATCATGAACCACTTTTAACAGCTTATAGGCAATACCTGACATTCCAGATCAAACTCACGGACTTCTACATATAATTGGATTTGATGGATTCTTCCACATATGGGTTCAAACGCTTCAAGAATAGTTTTGATTCTTCTGGATTTGTGATATGTGTTTATTCTATCACCTATGGGTTCTTCACCTGTTGTGAACATGCGGTCAAAACGCTGCATCTCTTCCATCTACAAACAAAAGCAATTTGATTGAGTAAACATAAATTTGGTTTCATAAATACATATATATGCTAAACAAACTGCGTAAATCTTTCAAATCGATTATGAAATTAATGATGTAGAAATCTCAGATTATGAGTCATTTCTTGATGAAGGTCGTTGCAATCGGAAGTGAAAATATTATAAGAAGAGAGAGATGAGCTCATAGGTAGGTGTGTCTAAGAAAGATGAGTTCATAGTGAAATGGTTGGATAATTAATGATAGTTGTGTATGAGATGTGTGATAATATCTCTGACAGTAAATCTAAGCTAGGATTATGTAGACAAATTTAGAGGTAGGGTTATTATCGTATTAAAAGAAAGTGCACGGTAGCGGAAATAGAGATCGGCTATTTTGCTAATTTCAACCATTTTGGTGTATAGGAAGCCTAAATTCTCTAAAAAAAAGTTACATTCGAAATTTCAAAACAATAGCCAAATTAATGTTTATTTATTTTTGAAATGTTATCTCCAAATCTATCAATCATTCAATCTATTAAAAAATAAAAAGTCAGTTAAGTGAAATCTATATTTTTAAATAGAATAAACCTAAAAATAAAAATTTTAATTTTTTTTCTTTCAAATTCTCGATATCCGAACCCGACCCGAAATAACCGAACTCGAACTAAAAATACCCGAACCCGACCCGAAATATAGAAATAACCGAACGGGTTCTATACCCCTATACTGAAATACCCGAAAATCCGAAATACCCGATCCGAATCCGAACGGGTATTCGAATTCCCATCCCTAGTTGCAGGTAATTAGTTTTCACACTGGTCCATTAGTGATTAAAGTAAATGCGCACATGAAACTCATGTGGAGAGGGTTTCTAACTCTGGCGTGCAACCAAATGGTACAGAGAGGGAGAGACTATGTTTCAAAAAAAAAAAAGAGACGCTTATTCTTTTTAGTGTGAAATTTCATTATTAACACGTAAATTGTAGATATTTTTCTTTTTGTTGTTAGGCAAACTGTAGATATTTTTCTTTTTGTGTACATTATATAGTGTACACATCAAATAACTTCAAAATAAACATTTTCATATGCATTTGCATACAAATCTTCAAAAAGTTGGGATTATATTGCACATTTAGAAAAATCTGTAATTTTTAGGACTAAATTGTAAATAGTTAAAAGCTAAAGGACCAATCTTGCAAATACAAGAACCTTGGTTTAGGAATAGGTCCCGTCGAGGTTTGAGAGACCCCTGGTTTGGTTCGCCGACGGTTGGCAAGGAGGAGAGGGCACAGAGGAAAGCACAATGGAGCTTGACGAGCCACCGAATTGAAGACGTTGAAGAAGACGAGAAGTTGAGAAAGACGAGACGCGACGGCGCGAGAGTGACCACCTGGTGACGATGGATTGTAGACTCGCCGCAAAGTAAGAGATCGGAAACAAAGTCGGAGACTGAGCCGGCGGCGGTGCTTGTCGTAGGATGAATGTCAAGGTGGAGAATAAGAAGATCGAAGTAGAGAAGAAGAAAGTTGTGCTCCAAAATAAGATTATTATCAAGTTTAGTCATCTTTCAGGTCCATCAATAATAAAAAACTCGTTGTGTTCCAAAGAAAAAAAATAATTAACATGGTAGGATCACTTAGTTAGATAAATGAATTTAGTTATAATGGTTTGGTTTCTAGTTACAAAAAACTACCTCACTGGCAGAAATTGCCTTAACGTGTAAATAAAATTTGGAAACTGACCTAGAACTTAAATGACTCAAAAAAAATATTGAGCAGCAACTGAACTCCACCCAAAATAAAAACAGTTGAATATTGGGTTAACGCATTTGTAAGCCGTATATATATTGCTGATATATGATGACGTGTATTATCTATATTTCTTATGCTAACGCATTTCTTATCCTAAACCTTTTTCCAGAGCTACCATCAACGTTATAAAATATCACTAATTTTTAGTGAAATATTACAACTTTTTTAGAATTCGTCTAATCTTAACCTAAACTAATTTAGATTTTCTTTTCTCGACAAATCTAACTACAAGGTAGTGGTCTAATGATAGACGAACTTTGGAATTGCTAATTAACACGAATGCAAAAGTACCCATTACAGTTTACTTTGAGTCCATGCGAATATGAAGCTATTTTACGGGCCATTTAAAAACAATTGAAATAATAATACTATTGAACCAGTGTCGCGGCGTGACAAACACGATCTTCGTAAGCTAGCAAGATCGCGTGCAAGTGATCAATCGGAAAATGATGTCATCAGTGTGACGTGAACATATGATCCAATGTTAAAAAGGTGATGCTCTTTTGACGAAGACATACATGATTGTTAAAAACATTTCATTATTATTCTAATTTAGCCTTGTTTAATCCTCTTTTATAATTTGTGTAATTGAAAGGAATCTACAAACCACGGACTCAAAATAAAGTATTGCAATTAAAACAGATTTGGGCTAGATTCACTTTGATTTTAGTAATAAAATTATTCAAAATTGAAAACAACTAGAAATAAAAATTTGGGTCTGGTCCAGAATGCATCAGGAGGAACAACTTCTAGATTCAGCATGCAACTGCGAGGCTTCATCATCGTCATTGTCTTCGGCTTGAATAAGAGAAGCATACAAGTAACGCTGAAGAAAACCGGATAGTGTCATTTTCCGATCTTTTGTAAGAAAACTCAGAAAGGAGCTAAGGTGATTTCTAAGATAACATCGTGTCTTCCAAGATATCATCTTTGCCATAGAGTTTGATGAGGAGAAGTAAAAAACTATGCATAACCATTCCATCCAAGAATATTCTCCTCTGTCACCATATATACAAAAAATGTTTTAAAAAAATGAAAATTGAAAATAGTTGTTTTTGGTATAACATGTAACACAAGAGAATATCTAGATTACTTTTGTTATCAATTGAGGGTGCTATGATTAAAGATGTGATTACATAGAAAAATGCAACAGTTGATGTGATTCAATTGTTTTATTTAAATGTTAACACAAGAGATTAATGAATGATTTTGCATAGAAAAATGCAACAAAAAAAATTATACTATGATTTTGCCCAAAAAATGCAAAAGTTGATGTGATTCAATTGTGTATAAAATGTAACACATGAGATTAATTATAATGATTTTGCATAGAGAAATACAACAATTTCTAGTAACTGAGTTGTTTCTTGCTCATCAGCTCATTCACTTTCATTTTCTCCTACAAGGCGAGAACCAAGGTTTGGATCTAATCTATGAGGCATTTGCTAGAAACGTTGATAATTCAGTAGAGAAACTCCAAGAGTTATATAGGTTTGGTTTCATATAATTGGTGGATAAGAGAGGATTTGCTAGAAACGTTGATAATTCAAAGTTGTAGCCAGATACGAAGAATCATTTGGTATTCCTCCTATCAACTGTCAACTATGATAACAGATAAAACTCATAAAAATAGAATATTCCTTGGGAACATAAATACATTCTGTGTTTGATTAAAGGAACATCAAAGGATGAATCATTTGGTAGCGTCTTTGATTACTTGTTACGAATGTATTTAAGAGGATGATGATAACAACAACAAAAGAGAGGAGAGAGTAAAACACATTGAAAAATGAACAGTACCATGGTTGCTGATGAATATTCTAAAGAGAGTTTCTTATGGTTGTTTCAGAGTATATGGCTTCGCGCCATGCGAGGTCGTCCTCCAAGGTCCATTGTAGCTGATCAAGACTTGCCTATAAAGCAAGCCTTGTCCCGGGTCTTTCCCGGAGCACATCATCGTTACTCAGCTTGGCAAATCAGGGAGACAGAACGAGTGAATCTCAGACCTTTCCCAAGCGAGTTCGAGTACGAGTACGAGAAATGTTTATACCAGACGCAGACCGTCGTGGAGTTCGACTCGGTTTGGAACACTCTCGTCGACAAGTACGGTCTTAGAGACAACGTTTGGCTCAGAGAAGTCTACGAACACCGTGAGAATTGGGTTCCTGCCTACCTAAGGGAAGCTTCTTCTCTGGAATACCGATCGGAACCATAGAGCCATTCTTCGGCGCTTCTCTTGACGCGCTCGGAGAGTTTAGTCTTACAACTTGCACCCGTTTCTGCAGATGAAGGAGCCCGTCGAAGAGCAATGCAGGAGGCTCTACACGCTAACCGTCTTCAGAATCTTCCAGAACGAGCTCGTACAGTCTTACAACTACCTTTGTTTAAAGACTCACGAAGAAGGAGCTGTGAGTAGGTTCTGGGTGAGAAAAGAGAGTGAGAAACATGCTGTGACTTTCAGTGCGTCGAATCTCAGCTCGAGTTGTAGTTGTCAGATGTTTGAGCACGAAGGAGTTCTGTGTAGACATATCTTGAAAGTGTTTAATCTCTTGGATGTGAGAGAGCTCCCGTCTAGGTATATACTGCACATATGGACCAAGAACACAGAGTTTGGGTTTGTGCGTGTTGTGGAATCAGTTGTGAGTTCTCGAGATCTTAAGGCCTTGATGGTTTGGAGTTTGAGAGAAGCTGCTTCTAAATATATAGAGTTTGGGACTTCGTCTCTGGAGAAGTATAAGCTTGCTTATGAAATTATGCGTGAGGGTGGGAAGAAACTTTGTTGCCAGAGATGAGAAGCTCGGTTTGAAACATGTAATGTAATGTAATATCATGTTATTAAATCTCTTTGTTCTTGACATTCACTAGTTGTATTAACCCAACGAGTTTGGTGGATATGAGAGTCTTTACATAGTTTCAGATAGTGCCGTATACAATCAAGGTATAGAATAAAAATAAATGAATACAATAGACGATGAAAACATTAATTATAATATACACACACAAGACACAAATTACACAATCTCAAACTCTCGGTTTATGTGTAAACCGTTTTTAAGGAGAAGGAAAATACAACCAAACCAATATATAAATTGTCTCTTAGTCCAGAAATTCAAGCTCTCCCGACATGAGGCCTTACTGCGTCGACTGTTTCTCCAACTCCGACGTGAATAGCTCCGGTGCACAACAACTGAGTACCACTTACTATTATTGTCATCACTTCAAGAGTTCTCTGAACACCGGGAAACAAAATTTATTGTCATGACTTCATGATAGATTTTAAACTAAACAGACAAAACCGGAAATAAAAGCTTACTAGATTGGCTTCGGTCCAGCCTATGTTGATTTCCTTACAAGCCAATCTGCACCAAGAACCAAACCGGTTTATATGTGGTTATTAATTGAATTGGATTAAACCCCGGTTTGATCGTGAGCTGTTTACCCCATGGCGAGGAGAGTGAGAGACCAGGAGATGAGAGAGGAAGCTGCGGCGGAATGGAGATTCGGAGAGTCCCACTCAAGAACGTTCATGATTCCGGTGAGTGATGTCGCCATTCCGACGACGCCAGCTATCAACGTGAATATCACGAAAAAGCCAGTCGCCATGTTCCCCACCGGGAAGTATATCGGGAAGATCTTCGCCGGAAGAGACAGCACCGACGCTGCAAGAACCACAAAAAGATTGAATAATGAAGAAATTTTGATAATTTGAGTTTTTTTTTTTTTTTTTTAAATTACCAGACTCTCGAGCTCTCTCGATGCCGTGATTAACTGCCCAGGCAGCGATGATGGTGATGACAAAGTAGAGACCAAGATTCAGCAACAGAAGCATGAAAGCTGCCGACTTTGATCCTCCTGAAGCCATGTTGATGCCTATAAGAAATATTCTCTGTGTTTTCCGACAGGGATTGTAAGAAAACCAGACAATGTCCTTTTTCCTCTGTTTCTGTCTTGGGATGATCACAACATCTCTGTATGCATATATATATATATATTTATCCAGTTCATATGAATAAAAGTTTTCTTCACCTACAAGCAATGTTTTAAAATTATTAACTTTGTCCTTCACTTTGGCCAAAGAATCATATACCTAGCTTATTTGATGTCTTCTGCACAGCACAAGAAGAAAAGAATAGCATAACTTCAAATCAATAGATTAAATAATGTATTGCATAATTACATTTTATTTGTTCTTCATTCAAAACAATTGAGTTATATTAAAAGCCCTAGTGCAGAGCTCTCAGATCTTTCTTTGCAGGATGATTGATTTATGGTTCAGTTATTATCCTCAAGAATTTTCAAGGCAAGCTCAGCTAGCGAATGGACCGTTCTGCTATGACGGCTAACTCCAACAGTCCCGGAGAAAACATCGAAGTTCTCAAGCTCAGCCGTAGTTTCTAGAACCTTCTCAAGCTCTTTCTCCAGACCCAACTCTCTGAACACCGCTACATTATTCTCCATGTCATCTTCCATCATCCAAACCGCTAGCTCGATCGCAAATCTCCTGATTCTTGGCACCTTAATCGCCGGTTTGTCGTGTTTTCTCAGAATCGAGACCAACGAGTTGGCCAGTTCCCGCCTCTTGATCCCTGAATCCATGAAAACATAGCAGGAGTCTTCTGGACTCATGAATCTAAACACTTGTGCTGCTAACCCCACCATCACTTCCTGTAGTTTGTTGTCTTCTGATGTGATTGACTTCAACACCTGCAACAAAATGAAGAGAGTTTCACTCAACAATATTGCTAATAGATTCGATTTGTACATAAATCAGAATACTAACCGTAGGGGCTGCTGCTTTAACAAACTTCAAGTCATGAAAGCAATCATCCCCAGAGTACAAGCACAAGTTTCTCAACACTCTTGCAGCGTTCACACGGATCAAAGGAACTTCAAGTGCTTCCACGAGCCTCCCCATCACTCCAAGCCTAAGAGCATGGAGGCAATTGCCTTTGCTCTCCAACACAAGCATCGCTATCGCCTCCCCTGCAGCGATCCTCACACATCCCTGATTCCCATCGTCTCCGTGAGTTTTAAAGAAAATGTTGAACAGCTCTTTCAAAACACCACCCGTTCCGCCAATTCTCTCCCTAGCTTCCGTGTCAAGCGCAAGGTTGGTCAGTATCCCTATCCCGAGCTTCTGCAGCTTCGGGTATCTTCCCCCGTGTCTCAGCACATCCCTCACGTTGCTAACCGTGAAAACAATCTCCGAAATCTCCCTCCTGAGACACCTCCCTGTGTGCCCGGTCGTGCTGCCTAACATTTTCACCAGCTGCAGCGACCGTTTCAGCGTCAGAACCTGTGACCTAGCAACGTCTGCGTTTTCATCCCACAGTAGAACTTGATCCACGTGCGTGAAATCAATAATCTTCGGGAGAAGACCCCTCGTGTTGCCTAGCTTTCCACAGTTATCATGATCTTTAGCCAACTTCTTCAGAATCAAGAGTCCCAAATTGTTGAATCTACAGAAATCGTAGTGTAGATCATGCTCATGGAACAATTTCTTCTCCCCAATCTCATCAGGAGCTTCACCTGAAGACCTCGTGCTCTCTAATAACGAAGAAATCGATTCCATAGCACCAGAGATCCCAGCGACTCTTAAAGAGTTCTGCTTTTTGCCAGCTAGCTTCGATAGTATCTCAGCCGCTGATCTCCTAATCTCTTCCTCTTGCAGATCTTTCCAGTTCAGCATCTCCACCAACCTAGTAACAAACAAAAAGTTAGTAACCATGTTGATTCGAATCTTCTCAATTGTAAAGACTAAACCTTTCAACAACAGGGAAGTTGACCCCAATCTTCTCAAGCGTCTCCCCCGAGTACCGTTCACTAACTGCAAACTGTCTAAGAATCCTAGCCCCAATAAGCTGCTCATCAGAAGAGTTTGAACCCAATAGCTCCATACCAAAGCTCACAATATCCATCTTCAAGCCATCGAAGATACTCCCATTAACACACTTGGAGTAAGAATCATAGAAAAACCTCTTGATAGACACCAATCCAGTAGCCCCAAACTCACACTCTCTAGTCACATTCTCAAGCAAATTACAAACACTGACTCGCCACTCCCAATAAGCTTTCTCAGCTAAAAAGAGCAACGCCTCGGCCAATGCAAGCGAGTAGAATATGTTGAGAGCCGACTGTCTATTCCTCTTATCCGTATCTCCCTTGTGAACGTCTCCGTAGTTGTGCCTGACGAGCTTGTAAGACGACAGAGCCACGCACGCCGTCGCGGAGAGGAGCTGGAGCCAGTAGAGGAGGCGGCTCACCGTGCTGGAGATGAAGAACCATCTCGCGTACGGAAGGAGAGGCACCTCTGAGTTGTTCTTCCGCCACGTGGCGGATTCGCAGTCTCTTGTAACCGTCGTCGTCGTTTCTCTCGATCGGATCCGTAGGCATCTGAGAAGCGACGCTGAGGTCGATCGGAGAGCGCGGAAGCTGCTGATTCCGACGCCGGCGATGGTCCACGTGGCCTGGTGCTGCCACTCGAGCTCGTGGCTTCGGCTGAAGATTCTGGCGCCTTCGATCAGGAGGATGATGGTGATGAACCAGAAATCGGAGCCGTCGAGGGTGATCGCGAAGCCGCCGAGGAGGACCACCGTGGCCCAGATGAACCCTAGGGTTCCGATTCCGGTGGCGGTTTTCTCGAGGATCGCGAGTTGGAGAGCGAATAGCGTTAGCTGCTTCTCCGGAGCGGGGGTCGTTGATTTTCTGCGAAACGCGGTCGCGGAGGAGACGGAGGCCGCGTCTGCGGTTTCGCCGCTGTCTCCTTTCTCAATGCTGCTTCTTAGATCGAATACGGTGTCGTTTGAGCCTCTAGCTTCCTCCAGTTTATGTAGCTCCGAAATCTACGTAAATAAGAAAACAGACAGATTATTTAACGACAATAATAATGTTAGGTTAATCAATATTAAAGTAAAATATACAAGCATTCATAAAAAGCTTTCAAGGAACTAATATGAGTAATATGAGTAAAACCTGCAAACGAATGCTTCCATCTTCTTCATCTTCATAATTCCTTGAAGCCATTATAAACTAGCAACTTAAATCGCCAACTGGAAAGTTTTTATTTTCGTTCTTTCTGTATCTTTTTGGAATAGTAATGACTTGAGAGTTGTTAATGTGGTGATGCAAAGAAATGTGGAAAGCATGGTTTTACTTTCTTCATATATATATGGTCGACGTATATAAAGAGAGAGAGATGAAAGCAAAATAAGCAAAAGAGTAGAGAGAAAGGTTGCAAATAAGCTTAATTAGTAACGCAAGAGGAAATGTGCAAGAAAGTATAACTTCAACATAATTGTTGTATATGCTTCACCCCAGCAAATTTATGACCAAAAGTTACATTTAAACAACCAAATAAGACTTTCATTACATCTTATTTTTGTTTATAACTTAATGTATCTTTTTGTTTTTATTTTGACATCCTTTTTCTTTATCTTTTTAACCGTCTTTTTCATATTTTCCATATAACAGTACTAGTATATTAAAAAGTTTAAAGATTGCTGATCTTATGGTTATATGTTGCTTGACTTATCTTGATTTTATTTACCTTCCATAAGCAAAAAGGAAACAGCATTCAATTAACTTGGAACCCACGGCTTTTTAAGATTTTCAATAATCACCAGACTCCGCACGGATTTATTTTTCAAAAATATGTTTCTATTTATTTTTCTTGTCAATAATATAAGGGCTAGGCAAAATACTCGAATCTGAAGAACCGAACCGATCCCGATCCGAAAAAGTAGTAC
This sequence comes from Brassica napus, assembly GCF_020379485.1. Classification (NCBI taxonomy): domain Eukaryota; kingdom Viridiplantae; phylum Streptophyta; class Magnoliopsida; order Brassicales; family Brassicaceae; genus Brassica; species Brassica napus. The sequence continues at coordinate 55,266,639 of NC_063452.1, read as the reverse complement.
CAAACCCAAACCCAAACCGAAATTGATTAAATATCTGAATTATTCATAATTTTGGTTTTTGGAAAACCGAAACCAAATCCGATCCAAACCGAAGTATTTCGGGTACCCGAATGTATCCGAAATAGATTTATATATTTATATATATATTAATTATTTTAAGATTTAATATATATATATATATATATATATATATAAACATCTAGAATATATATGATACTTTTAACCTGGTTTAAATACTTGAAAATATATACAAAATAATCAATAGTAAATATATAAAATAGTAAAGGTATACTTAAAACACCAAAAATACTTAAAATAATTATTGATTCTCTATCCAAATATTTGAATTAAACTAATTTATATGTTAAATTTAGGTATTCTGACATATGTTATTCAAATTTATATTTAATAAATTATTTTTTTATAGTTTTTGAGAAATTTAAAATATTTAATCAGGACCGGCACAACACTGCTACGCGTCCTAGGGCAAAAAACACATTTTTACCCTATAAATTTTATATGCAGATGTTTAAAATATTTTTAAAGTTTAATTAGTTAATATGTTGTATATAGTGTAATGAAAATAAAATTATATACATATCAAATAATTTTGGTTTTTTTTAATATGATTTATTTTATTTATAATTTATATATATAGATTTATAAAAAAAACTGGGCTCCTTAATTATTACTATACAGGGGGACACGGACTTGAGTCCAGGACGGTCGCACTATTTGTCCCCCTAGTGAGCCGACCCTTTATATAATGAATTTTAAAATTCTAAAGTAATTTAATAAGATAGATGTTTCTGGTTACATCCAGCCTTCCGAAGCTAGTTGACCTTCTGTGTTATCAAAAGAAGGCGCCAGTTCGGCTTTCAAGAGAGAGAATCTAATATTATCTATCAGTTACTGTCCTCACATCAATAATTGGTTGATTTATTTTCCGTCTTTATGCTAAGAAAATCCATGCTTGTTCGTATTAGTAGAGTATGTTTGCTTTGCATTTGCGTCTAGAATTTCTAGAAAATGTTTGGTAAATAAGTTATCTTGCACATTTGCGTCTAGTGTAAACATATATTAATTTGAAACCGCGTGTTAGTGGTCGGGTGGCAGTAAGGCGTTCCAGGATCCCGAAGGGACCTGAGTTCGAATCCATCTCCACTCAGATTATCGCGAAGCACGTGGCCAGTGGGGTATTCACATGGGCCCCCCACCCCTCCAGGTGTTTGGTTATCAAAAAAAAAAAAAAAATATATATATTAATTTGAAATCTAAAACGCTGAACGATTAAAATCTACATATTTAACATTATTAGTTTATTATTTGATTGGGATGCATACACTAATGTAGCAAAAAGAAACCTATAATGTGAAAACAACTGATTTCCCCTTTTTGTTTTGTTTCTTAGAATTCTATTTGGGTTATTGAGAAAAGAAACAAGAGTATCTATCGTTAAGTCACAAAGGTTGAAGATTTGTACTTGTTGTGTTTTAGGTGAGTCACGAATTATTACCTTATTTGGTACTAAAAGCGTTAACGTACGCAAGAGTAATGAAACCTAATCTCGAGTTAAATATAATTAGTGAGTCAATAAGTCGATGGGAGTAATGGTGACTTGCAAGCATAGGAGTTCCGGCAGAAGTCTTGTAGTGTGAAGCTAAAGGCTTAAATGGGATCCTCCTCTTTCATCTTTCAGGACCCACTTAATCCTCCCATAATAGAAAAAGAAGTTAAAAACACATATACTTCCCATTCAAGATAACTAATTATCATTAGTCAAAAAAAAAAAAAGATAACTAATTATGGTGATCTGTAAAATCAAATATCAAACCAATATACATAAGGATCACATCTTATAAAGATTGCCTCTTACACATCCTTGTAAGACAAATGATCGTGTCTGTATCCTTTTCCAATCTCCATTAATGAGTTACACAAAGTTATAACAACATTTGGCTCTCTTTTTTTTTTTGACGGCGACAACATTTGGCTCACTGACATTGAATATGCCATGTTTGTGTTGTGATGAAAATGATAAATGAAATGACAACACAAGAGAAATGGGTGTGGCCATGGCCAACCAATCTGTTAACAATGCTATATAGCCAAAGGTAATTAACACCAATGAAGAGGTAGGTATAGTTTGGTGTTTTCATTTCATTACTAGTTATCTTTAGGATTTTTAACGTTAAAACCCCTCAACTAAGTTTGTTTTGGGTAAAAACCCACAAACTAAATATTTAATTAAATAACTTCCAAACTAACTTTATTTAATGAATTAAACTATCTGTCTACAGTACCGATCATAATTACCACTACTATCGGTAAATTTTTTATTTAGGAGTTTTTACATTAAATAAACATAGTTGAGGAGTTTTTTCCGTAAAGATCTAAAAAGTTCAAGAAAATCAAAAATATAAAAATATAATAACATTAAGAATTAGTAGCTTAATTTTTTTTAAATGCTAATTTTGAAAAAAAATAATGTTAATAGATGAGTTTGATTTGTTTTAAAATCAACATTATCAATGTATAAATTCAAAAGTAAAAGACCATAAAATATAATAAAATGATCTAAAGATTTACTGGTAGTAGAAAGTCAAAATAGTAGTAGTTTTTTTTGACCGCCATTAGAGATAATCTAATTATCTAAAAAAATTAGTAACTAACCTTTTCAAAACTAACATTTTCGACTTCGGAGTCTCTTGTAACCGTTTCTCGGAGAATCGAGGCTGAGCTTGATCAGAGAGCGCGGAGGCTGCTGATCCCGACGCCGGTGATGGTCCACGTGGCCTGGTGCTGCCACTCGAGTGTTGGGCTAAGCTTGAAGTAACTTGGAGAGCAAGCTATTTATTTCCTACCGAGTTATGGAATAGGAAATTATCTATTTATGTGATTCCTATGAGTTTAGGAAATTGTGATTTATATATAAGGAGATGCATATAATGTTGCATAACTTATGATTGAGAGATTTTGTGTGAAATTATGAATTGTGTGAGATTGAGAGAACTTGAGGTTTTGAGTTATTTTCCGAGATTAATAAAAGAGTTATTGTTTGATTGTGATTTATTGATTGTGATTTTATATGTGGTATCAGAGCAACGGGTTCAATACTGGACCTCTCAATCCCTAGAATTCAGATTTGAGCAAATTTTATGGGGAATTGTAATGGTTATGGCGGCTATTTTATTCAAGTTAGTTTCACCTGAGTCTGACACGGATGAAGAGATGATGACGATGAGTAAGGATGACACAAGCACATGTAGTGTTCAAGCTGAAGGTGAGGTTGATAATATTGATGAAACTTGCACGCAAGAAAAAAGTCCAGAACTTGCTACTGAAGTAACAAGATCAACTTGTGCTTTACTATTAAAACGTGACTTACCCCAAGGTAACCTCACTGTTTCGCTTGGCGTAACATTAAAAAAACTCACGTGTGGGAAAAAAACTTGACGCAGAAGTTACAACTGAAAAAGGCTTAGGGTTTTGTACGAGTGTTTTGATAAAAACGGAGCAGAATCTAGCGAGATTTATGAGGCAAAATCTGAGGTTAAGCTTCAGTTATCCAAGGTGAATGAGATCATCAATGTCTTCAACGAGATGTGGAGATTCTTGGCGAAATATCACCATAAGCAGTTTCAGATGAGAAGTAAGTCTTTTGGTCACATGGTTGAGAAAGAATTAAAGAAACTGACACAGAAGGTTGAAGAACATATCAGAACATTCAGAGAATCTTTGAAAGAATCTTTGAAAGGCTACATTGACAGACACGGAAGTTTTGTTAGCGTGTTAAACGAGTGGCTAAACAAGAACACCATGGAGGAGGATGATCAAACCGAGACCGAGGCTCCTAAGATATTTAGGGTATGTAGTAAACGACTAAAAGAGACTGAGAATGTGGATGGAGTCAAAGTGTTGAGTACTGTTAAATTGTTTATGGCTTTCACAAGTGCTTACTACAGAGGATCTGTAGGTGCTTTACTTGTCTACAACAACATGACAAGGCATTCGAGGTTTGAGAAGGCAGCAAGATGGCAAAGGGAGCTACGAGGACACACGGACCCAAACAGTGTAGTGATACTTATAGGTAACAAGTGCGATTTGCTAGGCATGGTGGACATAAAAACAGAGGAAACTAAAGCCTTTGATAAGAGAGAGTCTCCCTACTTCATGGAGATGTCAGTGTTAGATTCAACCAACGTTGAAAACGCTTTCACCCAAGCGCTCACTCAGATTCATAAGATAGTGAGCAAAAGGAGAGTGGATGAATCCAACAAGGAAGGAGAAAGAGGATCTGAAATGGAATTGAGATTTAGAAGTTTGGGGTTTAAGCAAGTGGAGGAAGAGAGACAGAGAATGAGAACAGAGAAGTTGTGTAAAGAGCTGGAGACGAAGACGAATAAGAGTGATGAAGTAATCTTCAAAGCTTCTTTGAACCTTGAAGATATTGACGCTTTAAACTCCTCTGAAGCTGATGATAATTGCAAAAACGGTAAAGATGACATGGGAAGCTGTAGAGCAATCAGGACGACCAAGACTAATGGTAGTATTGATGACAGAAATGAGGGAGAAAGCAGCAGTATAAAATACAATAGTGACGATCATAACAATAACTTGAGCTTAGGAGCTGGAGGAGGAGACATTGCTCCTACGTCCATACATTACAGGAGTGTTTCAGTGGACAATTGTTTCATGGATAAATTGTTTTTTGGTGAAGAGTCGCTAAAGCCTCCTCCTTCACCTCATGGAACTGTGTCACGGAAGGATGATGCGGGCTTTTAGCATCGAGTTTAAGAACAGAGAGTTCACTGCAGCGAAAATAAAGAAGATCATGGCTTATGATAAACTATCGGAGATGGCCATGTCTGACCCTACGCGTGCCAAAAGAATATTGGCGAACCGTCAGTCTACAGTGAGGAAGATAGTGGAGTTGGAACACAAAGTGCATACCCTTCAGACTGAGGCTACTACATTGTCTGCTCAGTTCACGTTGTTGCAGAGAGATATGATGGGGTTGACAAACCAGAACAATGAGCTTAAGTTTTGTCTTCAAGCAATAGAGCAGCAAGCTCAGCTTAGGCGATGCTCTGAATGAAGCACTTGGTGGGGAAGTCCAAAGACTGAAACTGGCAATTGGTGAGATCAGACACAAGGAATATGATAGATCAAAGATACAATTAATCAACGCCGAGATGGTCCAGCAACTCAACATCAGCCAGTTAACACAGCAGAACCATGAAAGCCTACACAAATATCTGACGCTGGAAAACATGGAGCCAGCTTCACAGGCCAGAGAGATTGAGGAGTTAAAGCATAAGCTTATGGAAAGAGACGAGGAGCGTGTTTCTATGCAGTCGTCCTCTCACCTTGGAGATCGAAAGCTAGATCACATGAGTGTTGAGATTTCAATAAAATGGGAGAAGGTTTCTGTGGTGGTTTCTGGAACTGGAAACAAATCACAATTCTTGAGCCAAACCAACGAGATTGTAAAGAGACAAGAAGATGAGATACATTCACTTCAGAGAGCACTCAAGGAGAAGGAAGAAGATATTCAGATGTCTATAGTGGAGAAGAGACTTGAACGTATACAGTATCTTGTTCAAATAGAAAACCTAGAGAGGCAAATGCATATGTTTCGATCTAAAAGAGAAGGTCAATTACGTGATAGTGTTTGTACTGCTTTATATGTTGACAATGATGGGATCTTACGAGTCGGGTTTCCTGGAGCATCTCGAGGCTTGAAAGCTGATCCTTCTGAACTGGAACGTGTGGAGGAGCTTAAAGTCGATGACTGGGTGCGCTATGATTGGTTTAGTGTAGGAAAAGGACAGTATTGCCACGAATTTCATAGGTTCCCATTCTGTTTCAGAAAATATGGTCTCTGTTTCTGTTTTGAGCTGTGAAGTTACAAACGGTGACACAACTTCGTTTAGCTCGTTGTATTCCAGAGCTGGGTTTGGTATTAAAGATGCGATCAGTTTTGCGGGTGAACTCAAGTTTTTACTGAATGTGTCCAAGGCTGTGGGAAAGTTTGATATAGAAGAGGCTTCGAAGATTTCAAGGATTCATGGAAAGTTCAGAGATGAGATAAGGAGTGTGCATTCAGATGATGAACATGGTAAGCTAAAGAGAAAGAGAAGAAAGTGGTATTTACAAAAGAAAGAAACAGTGGTGTTGTGTTCTTGTGAAGCTGACAAGGTGGCAGGGACTGAAGCCATGAGACAGGTCTTATCTCACCTCATACGAGAGTATGTTGAGTATGATTTCACCTTGTCAAAAGCACTTGGGAAGCACTTGACGTTCAGGGAGATGAGGCGACTGACCGGAGTACATGAAGTGTGTGCAGATGAGTTTTTTAAAGGGAAGAATATTGGACTAAGCTTGAAGTAGCTTGGAGAGCAAGCTATTTATTTCCTACCGAGTTATGGAATAGGAAAGTTGCATAACTTATGATGAAGAGATTATGAATTGTGTGAGATTGAGAGAACTTGAGGTTTGAGTTATTTTCCTCCAGAGATTAATAAGAGAATTATTCTTAATATATTAAGTTTGATTATGATTTATTGATTGTGATTCTATGTCGAGCTCATGGCCTGGTGCTGCCACTCGAGCTCGTGGCTTCTGCTGAAGATTCGAGTGCCTTCGATGAGGAGGGTGATGGTGATGAACCCTAGGGTTCCGATTCCGGTCGCTGTTTTCTCGAGGATCGCGAGCTGGAGAGCGAACAGCGTTAGCTTCTTCTCCGGAGCTGGGGTTGTCGATTTACGATGAAACGCGGTCGTGGAGGAGACGGAGGCTGCGTCTGCGGTTTCGCCGCTGTCTCCTTTCTCGATGCTGCTTCTTAGATCGAATACGGTGTCGTTTGAGCCTCTAGCTTCTTCCAGCTTATGAAGCTCCGACACCTATATAGTTAAAATAACTAAACATAGTTAAAATATACACTCCTATCAGTTCTCAATTTAGTTGAGATTTTATTCATAGAATTCTACATGAATATGAAAAAAAATTAGTTAACAACAATGATACTGATTTTTTTTTGTAAACTACAATAATACTGTTAGGTTAATCAAAATACTTATAAAGTAAAATATTCAAGCATTAAACACAAAAGTATACGTAAGAAAATAGTATGACAAAAACCTGCAAACGAATGCTTCGATCTTCTTCATCTTCTTCTTCGAACTTCCTTGAAGCCATTATAAACCTTTTCTTTGTTTTTACTCGTTCCTAGGTACTCAACTCACCAATGGGAAAGTTTCTCTTTTTTCTTTCTTTCTTTATTTCTGTGTCTTTTTGGAATAGTAATGACTTAAGGAGTTGTTGATGATGCAAAGAAATGTGGAAAGCGTGGTTTTACATTTTTCATATAAGAGATGGAAACAAAATAGAGAAAATTAGCCACTTGCCCATAGAATGAGTCCAAATTTTGAGTCCTAACTTCGAGTGAAACTAAAGGCCTAACTCGCACCATATGTAAGAAGAAAAGACGAGGAAGCCCTTGTAGCTGACACACCGTTCGGTGACGCGCTTCGTCCTCTGTCACCGGAAGATACGAAAGTAGATATCTAGGTTGTTGTTGACGTCAGTAGGTCTGCAGCTACAACGCTTCCTGTCCACACGATTACTCTGTTAAGTGTGAAGACAACTTAGATGCTATCAAAAATATTGCCTAGGAAACGCAAAGGTGAAGACACATTGTTTGAGGTAATAGATATTTTCGAACATAAAGAAGCCCTTAAGGATTACCAGAAGAAAGAAGTTAAGAGAGATAGTAGAGAGAGAACGAAATTTGTGAGCAGGAGTTAAGAAGAAAAGAACTCGATTGACAGTGGTTGTTATCTCTAAGAAAGAAAGGCTAGTTACTGATTTGAATCTTTGTTACAACAAAATCTATGGCCGGAACCCTAAGGTTTTTTTTTTGTTTGAAACGGAGAAGGCAATGGGTCAGCTCGTGCGTTTGGTCGTTGGTGATTGGGAAAGAGGCGGTCGAGGGCTTTGGCGTTTTAATGTTAATCACACAAAAGTGAAACACGATGTTGTCATTGTTGGGGAAAGTCACACGGCGCAGCGGAAATACTAATGGTCGTGTTCCCCTGATCTTGTGTGAACCCGTGAAGAAAATATTTCGACGATGGCAGAATATAGTATAAGCAGAAACGTAAATGAGACAATCAATTTTTACGTGGAAAATCTCTTCGATGTAAAAAGGAAAAACCACGGGACCGTAGTCCACTCAACAATCCACTATATAAATGTTTGTGAGTACAATCACGTCCTCCCTGTTCAACAACCAGAACAGAACAGAGACACTAGCTTCAAAGAGCTATCTCCAACACAAACAACAACAACAAGAGAACAACACAAAGCTTCAAAACCGGCAGCAACCAAACGACCTCAGCTCACAAGGACTCCGGCATCCAGAGACTAATCCAACCGTACAAATCTAAGATAAACAAGTCAACAACACCTCTGACAAATTTCAGCTCAAGAAGAGAAGATATCACCGTCAGATTTACCAGACACCCAAGACTGTCCCGATGAAGAACTGTGACGACCAGCTTCACTAAAACCCAGACAACAGAAGATCCAACCGTTGAAATCCAAATCCCTTCGGTTAACCTCTAACCCACTGGCTGAAGAAGCTTCTCACAAAATATCAGCCCGATCAAGTTCCGTTTGATCCTCCAAAACCAATCTTGAAATAACCTGACGAGTTTTCTCCTCCTTCTCTCTTCTTTCCCTCTTTTGTCTCTCTCTCTAAACTCTATTATTGTGAGTTTACAGTGCAAAGGGGAACATCATTAATTACTTAAGGTCATGAGAATTATTATGTCTCATGCCCACTTGGTTTTCTCCATCTAGGAGGGACCCAACAAACTCCCCCTCCGACTAGATGGAAGAAACAGCCATTCCGGTTATCTCTCGGCATACCTCAAGCTTCCCCCTCGGTAATGACTTCGTCATAATATCAGCTCCATTATCATCCGTATGAACTTTCTCAAGTTCCACTTCCTTAGAAGCAACCACATCACGTATCCAATGATACCTTCTCTGAATGTGTTTTGACTTTGAATGAAATGTAGAATTCTTCCCGAGACAAATAGCGCTTTGACTATCACAAAGCAACACATACTTTTCTTGCTTGAAACCGATCTCTTCACAGAAGGTTTTCATCCACAACAACTTTTTACAAGCTTCAACTGCAGAAATAAACTCTGCCTCAGTGGTAGATAGTGCAACACACTTTTGCAACCTTGACTGCCATGCCACAGCTCCACCCGCAAATGTTACCAAGTAACCCGAAGTAGACTTGCTAGAATCAGCATCTCCCGACATGTCAGAATCAGTGTAACTGACAAGCAATGACTTCTTACCTCCAAATGTAATCTTCAAATCAGAAGTCCCTCGGAGATATCTCAAAATCCACTTCACAGCATTCCAATGTTCTCTTCCCGGATTGGAGAGAAACCTGCTGACAACTCCAACGGCGTAGGCTAAATCTGGTCTTGTACAGACCATGGCATACATCAAACTACCCACTGCAGAAGCATATGGAACCTTCGCCATATCTTCCTTCTCCGCATATGTCTTCGGACTTTGTTAACTGCTCAGTCTTAAGTGTGGAGCAAGAGGAGTACTCAACACTTTAGACTTGTCCATGTGAAACCGCTTAAGTACTTTTTCAATGTACTTCTCCCGAGATAAGTGAATCAGCTTCTCACCTCTATCTCGAACAATTCTCATACCGAGAATCTGTTTCGCTGGACCCATATCTTTCATGGCAAAAGACACACTGAGCTGCTCTTTAAACTCATTAATTATGTCCATGTTCCTGCCCACAATCAACAAATCATCGACATACAATAACAAGATGATAAAATCATCCTCACCGAACACCTTCACAAATACACAATGGTCTGAATTAGTCTCTGCATATCCATGCTCCCCCATAACAGACTTGAACTTCATGTACCACTGCCCTGGTGCTTGCTTCAATCCATAAAGGCTTTCTTCAAGCGGCAAACCAAATTTTCTTTGCCCTTTTGCACATAGCCTTCCGGTTGTTCCATGTAGATCTCTTCCTCCAAATCACCATGAAGGAAAGCAGTCTTCACGTCCATTTGCTCAACCTCTAGATCAAGGCTCGCTGCCAATCCAAGTACAACCCGAATGGATGACATCTTCACAAGAGGAGAAAAAATTTCATCATAATCAATTCCCTTCTTTTGGCTGTAGCCTTTCACAACCAATCTAGCCTTGTGTCGAGGTGGCAAATTGTCATCCTCATTCTTAATTCTGTACACCCACTTATTAAGCAGAGCCTTCTTGCCCTTAGGCAATTCCACCAACTCAAAAGTATGGTTCTCCTCAAAAGAATCCATCTCCTCATCCATGGCTCCAAACCACACATCCTTGTGTTCATCCTCCAAAGCTTCATCATAGCTTTCAGGCTCTCCCCCATCAGTAAGTAAAACATAATCACTAGGATCATACCTTGTCGACGGTTTAAGACCTCTCTTAGATCTTCTAACAATAGTAGGTTGGTTCTCAGCAGCTGGTGACTCGCCATGATCGTCACCATGATCACCACTGCCATCTTCATGTGCGGGAGCATCTGCACTGGGTGTATCATCCTGAACCTCAACATCAACCTCACCGTGGACCGATGTAGAAGAAGTAGCCTCTATATCGATCAAACCCTCAAATACATGAGTTGGATTTTTGGACTTGTCAATGTCCTTTATCGTTTGATCTTCCATGAACACAACATCTCTGCTTCTTACGAGCTTCCTCTCAACAGGATCATAAAATCTGTACCCGAACTCATCCTGACCATAACCGATGAACACACACTGCCGCGACTTCATCTCAAGCTTCGATCTATCAACCTTGGGAATATGAACAAATGTCTTACACCCAAAGACCCTCAAGTGACTGTAAGAAACATCCTTACCAGTCCAAACCCTCTCTGGAACATCACCATCCAATGGAGCACTTGGTGACAAATTCAGCACATGAACCACGTGTTCAAAGCTTCTGCCCAGAAAGTCATCGATAAGCCTGACTGTGAGATCAAACATCTCATCCTCTCGACAATCGTCCGATTCATCCTTTCAGCCAACTCATTCAACTGTGAAGTATGAGGTGGCGTGAACTGATGCCTTATTTCATGCTCTTTGCAATAAGCATCAAATGGTCCAAGATACTCTCCACCATTATCACTGGGGATACACTTTAGCTTCTTCCCCGTTTGTCTCTCTACAATGCCACAAAATGCTTGAAATATCCCAGCACCTAATCCTTCGTCCTCATAGGAAATACCCACGACTTCCTTGAATGATCATTAATAAAAGTCAAAAAATATGATGCGCCGCCAAGAGATCTTGTCTTCATTGGACCACACACATCTGAGTGTACCAAATCCAGTACCTCGGGTTTCCTAGAAGGTGCGGAAGACTTGAAAGATACCCTGTGTTGTTTTCCCGCAAAGCAATGCGAACACTTCTGTAGGTGCAAACCAGAGATTCCTGGAATCACCTCATTCTTAGACAACACAGCCATTCCCTTCTCACTCATGTGACCGAGTCTCTTATGCCATAGCTCCATGGCATTATCATTCTCCACCGCATAAACATCATCTTTGGAGACCTTAGCCTGCATCCAATAGAAAGATGAAGACTTCTCACCTCAAGCCACAATCAAAGAACCGCGAGAGAGCTTCCATTTACCACCACCGTGCAAACTGAAATAACCCTCATCATCAAGTCTTCACGTCGATATCAGATTCATCCTAATATCAGGAACATGCTTAACATCCTTAAGCACCAGCCTAGTCCCAAGAATAGTCTCCAAGCAAACATCACCAATGCCAGCAACCTGGGTCATCGCATCATTCCCCATCTTCACAGAACCATAATTACCCGTAGTATAGGTAGAAAACAAATCCCGCTGTGATGTAGCATGAGTAGTAGCTCCACTGTCAATCACCCAACTGGTGTCCTGGCATGCGACATTAATGGCATCACCCTCAAGAAGAATGAGAAACTGATATTCGGTGAGAGTCACCCGATCCACCTTTTCTTCTTGATTTCCTTGCTGCTTGTTTTTCAACTTCCAGCAATCATTCTTCATGTGCCCTTTCTTATGACAGAAATAGCACTCCATATTTGCAAATCTATTAGACTTGCTCCTGCTCATGTTCTTGTCTCTCTTGGGATCTCTACTTGTACTTCTCCCCCTTGACTCAGTAACAAAGACATCTGAACGCGAATTGCTAGCAGTCGACTGCCTTCTTGCTTCCTCATTAAGAACACTGTTCTTCACTGAATCCATCGAAATAACACCTTCCGAAGTGGAGTTACAAAGAGACATCCTGAAAACCTCCCAAGAGTCCGGTAAAGTACCGAGAAGCCACAGACAGTGAATCTCATCATCAAACTTGATGCCCATATCAGACAATTTGTTGAGCAATCCCTGAAACGCTTTCAAGTGATCCGTCATCGGAGTCCCCTCCTAATACCTCAGCTCAATCAACTTCTTGATCATGTACATCTTGTTGTTTCCGGTCTTCCTTGCATATAACTGCTCCAGCTTCTTCCACAAAGAACGAGCATCCGTCTCAGTCTCAATATGATGCAACATGTTATCATCTACCCACTGTCTTATTAACCCACACACTTGGCGATGCTGCAGCTTCCACTTTTAATTCGTCTTCTTCTCAGGTTTTTGCTCCTCGAAGACTGGAACATGGAATTCTTTAACAAAGAGCAAATCCTTCATCTTGCCCTTCCATAGATGATAGTTAGCACCATTCAAGCTTATCATCCTGCTCATATTTTCCATCTTTCACACAAGCAAATAATAACCCAAAGTTATCAAAACCAAAGCTCTAAAACCAGAAGCTCTGATACCACTCTGTTGGGGAAAGTCACACGGCGCAGCGGAAATACTAATGGTCGTGTTCCCCTGACCTTGTGTGAACCTGTGAAGAAAATACTTCGACGATGGCAGAATATAGTATAAGCAGAAACGTAAATGAGACAATCACTTTTTACGTGGAAAACCTCCTCGATGTGAGAAGGTTAAACCACGAGACCGTAGTCCACTCAACAATCCACTATATAAATGTTTGTGAGTACAACCACGTCTTCCCTTTTCAACAACCAGAACAGAACAGAGACACTAGCTTTAAAGAGCTATCTCCAACACAAACAACAACAACAAGAGAGCAACACAAAGCTTCAAAACCGGCAGCAACCAAACGACATCAGCTCACAAGGACTCCGGCATCCAGAGTCTAATCCAACCGTATAAATCCAAGATAAATAAGTCAACAATACCTCTGCCAAATGTCAGATCAAGAAGATAAGATATCACCGTCGGATTTACCAGACACCAAAGACTGTCCCGCTGAAGAACTGTGACGATCAGCTTCACTAAAACCCAGACAACAGAAGATCCAACCGTTGAAATCCAAATCCCTTCGGTGAACCTCTAACCCACTGACTGAAGAAGTTTTCCACAAAATATCATCCCGATCAAATTCCGTTTGATCCTCTAAAACCAGTCTTGAAATAGCCTGACGAGTTTTCTCCTCCTTCTCTCTTCTTTATCTCTTTTGTCTCTCTCTCTAAACTCTATTATTGTGAGTCTACAGTGCAAAGGAGAACATCATTAATTACTTAAGGTCATGAGAATTATTATGTCTCATGCCCACTTGGTTCTCTCCATCTAGGAGGGACCCAATAGTCATGAGGGAAAACGAGACATACAGCTTTGTTTTGTCTATGGTCCGTGATAAATATAAGCTGGACCGTCTCCTCTTACTTGACGTTCCTGTTTTGCTAACCTATGATTTTCCTGAGTGGGAAAAGAAACCTGAAGGGTACACATAACCACCGTTTGAGATTAAGGATGACAATGACGTCGGGTTGTTCATGGCTATGAGACTTGAGTGTGTGTGGCTAGAAATGTATGTTACATACGGTGAAGCTGACGTAGATCTGTATCGATGTCAAAGGGAAGAGGAAGATGGCAGTGACTCTGACAGACACCTCCATCCAGTTGTGGAAGTTGTGCCATGGCGAGGTAGTGTGTCGTACTACAGATGTGAACGTCTATGAGTGCTGGTCTAACCATAAAGATATATGTTAATATTTGTCTGGGTCATCTGAAGACTCGTGCTCCTTAGTTGCAATGGGTGATATGCCGCATGCCGTGGAGGGAATGATAAGGCTAGCGGAGGTTCCTGATATGGTAGCGTCAGAAGTCCAACCCGGGAATGGTATGTCTATGTGTCTATAAAGTAGCTCAATAAATTAAGTGAATCCAATGTGTTTTGCTTGTGCAAATGTGCAGCTTTGAGTCTGTGTGATGGACCTTTAGGGTTTGATAAGGGGAAGGGAAAGATGGTAGATGCAGGGGTGTTGCAGGACAGCCAAGGAGCAAGGGCTTATGAAGGTTCTTCCCAACTTCATGGCAGGTTTGCGCATGGGGGAAAACTGACCATCGCAGAATGTACGGCCATGTATAATTTGTGAAATTTCATGCATCTTCAGTCAATAAATTCCCGTAACTGTCATTACAACTTACTGTACTGGGACATCAGTTGGCCCTCTTCTACTCGGCTTCATGAGTATAAGTATGAGTTTGTTGAGATCTCGTCAGAATACGCTGAAGAGTTGCCAATAACGATTGCGTTTTTGCGTGAAGTCAAAGGCTTTGCAAGTGTCATTCATGACTGGTGGTGGTGGTAGATCAAACACGTTTCAGTATGAGTTGCTTAGATTCTCTCCCAGCATCCCTTCAACTAAATTGACAGGGAAAGAAAGGAACTGTGTTCCTGTTGGTTCTTATGAGCTTGATACAGCTGCGTTACCACAAATGATAGAAGATGGTGAAGAGGAAGACTGGTGATATTTGGGCAATGTACAACAACTGGAGGAATGAAATCAGGGTAGGGAACTTGAAGAAGTGTGCTTACGAGGTTGTTGATGTTGGAGTGGGTGGACGGGTTTGTATATTGTGCAAAGTCTCTAGCTTTTAATGTTTTAGATTCAGACATTAACTTGCATCGGATCTGTCTTTTGACTCTAGTTTTAGTCAATCTGGTGAAATGTTCTTTTACCTCTTCTTGCTCTGCTTTTATTTGCACTTTTGTAACATTGTGTGTACAATAAAACTCGTATGAAAGACAACATCAGACACTAAACATTCAGTAATCTCCACAAGTAAAAACCATCCTAAACATTCATTTGCAAACTAAACCCCCCTAGTATAGCCGTAATAACGAATCACTAGAAGAATGAAAAATAAGACAGCAACTACTACTGCAAAGGGGATAGACAAGATGGTGTTCATCCACGATCCAAGACATTTTGATAAATCTTTCTGGTGGTGCTGATGTGGGAACCAAACGAAGACCCATTCGTGAGAAGAAGTACAAGTATATTGCAATTCCAAAGATCAAGACCTGATTATCATTGGTAGACTCAAGATTATCCTTGCTGTCACCGAGTTTACGCTGGTATATCAAAGAATGAACTTCCTGGGAAAAATCCGACCTTTCATAAGTTGCATTCTTGTGCTTCTTCTCAGAATCATCATCACATTTCTTCTCCGAGTCTGTGAAGGCCCGGCCAAACCATTCTTGATGAACTTCTCTCTCCTTTGACTCCGTGGACTTCTGGTCTGGTTCCTGCATTGTGGTGTTGACACGAGTCTTCTGGGGGGGAACTTTATCAATCTTTCACGCGTGAGGTCGACTCTTGTCTTCTCAGTATCTTCAACCATTGTTGACTTTATCAATCTTTCACGCGCGAGGTCGAGTCTTGTCTTCTCGGTGGACTTCTGGGGGAACTGGTTGATTGCCTTTATCAATCTTTCACGCGCGAGTCTTGTCTTCTCAGTATCTTCATCTCCCGAGGGAATCGAATCCGGTTTCTTCTCTACGGGAAGAATCTTTTCCTCTTTCTTGTCTCCGTTGACATTCTCACCTCCTTTCTTCTCTTCCGTCTTCGTGACATTCGTATCTCCCTCAATTACAATTTGTATCACACGGCTACAAAAAAAGATAACTCAGTGCACCTTCATTGCATTAAATAAATTTAATCAAACCCGTTACCTGACATCATCCTTTCTTTCATGTTGGTTTGCCTGGCTCTGCCTCTTCTTTCTCCAAGACTTAAGAAATCTCTGCAGGGTCGATTGCTCCATGCCGAAAGTGGAGGTTACAGAATCGCCATGTACTTTGTAGGAGATGGATTACATCCTTCCACAAGGCCCATCGAATAACAGGCCCTAATCCAGCAAGTTGGATTAGTTTAGTCGGCTCGGCAGCTAAAGACGTCATCTCGACCTTAGAGTACTTTTAGCCGGTCGACTAAGCCGACCCAAAGTACCCGGCTTGGAGGAAACTTTGCCCAGACCCGTATACTCGTCCTCTCGCATCAAGGCCCAAAGAGGTACAAAATTAGAGCATCAAGGACATGAGACCTATAAAAGGGGAAGATGAAGCAACAAGAAAAGGACTTTTGGATTTTACACACTGAGCGGCTAGATCTAGGGTTTTAGTCATCTCTTTGATCTTGTGGCTTTGAGCTTTCTGGGCTGTCTTTCTCACTTTCCCGTCACTCTTGTAACCCTTTGGTTCGAATCTAATAAAACGTCTTTAGTCATCCCATTTCCGAGTTCTTTCAACCTAGTCGACTGAATCCCGATCAAACAATTGGCGCCCACCGTGGGGCTGACTAAAGTAACGTTCTAGATCTACATGGCTCAAGACGACGCCACCTTCGGCGCTCCGGGCGAAGAACCAACCCTTACGCCTGAAGCCGCGCCACCCATCACCGCAGATTTCATGAGCTCTATCATGGCTCGACTCGCTCATCAAGACGAAGTCCAAAAAATGACCAACGACCAACTAGCTGCTTTGGTCGCGGCACTCACAGCTCCTGATGGCCAAACGAGCCATCCCCAGCAGATACGCCGTCGCCTCTTCAACACAAACCCAACGGCAACCGGAGGCGACCACGTCTCAGACGACTCGGAGCCTAATGAAACCCTTCTCGCCGATACCCCCCCCCCCCCAGTAGGCTCAGATCTCTCAACCATACGCGAGATCACCGAGCTCAAACTCAGCTTCCAACAAATGAGCGAGAAGATCCATCAGGCAACCAGCGTGGCCCCACAAATCGAGAGCGTACTCGCCGCAACCTCGCGCACCCCTTTCACTAGCGCGTTGACTAGTGTGCAACTCGGAAAGATAGAAAAGCTGCGCCTACCCGAGTACAAACCCGGCGGAGACCCGGTGGAACACATGACAGCTTTCAACATCGCGATGGCATGGGCTCGACTCTCCGACGAAGAAAGGGACGCAGGCTACTGCCAACGGTTCGTCGAGACTCTCCACGAGCAAGCCCTAACCTGGTTCTCCCAGTTAGAGGAAAACTCAATCGAAAGCTTCCGTGACTTGTCAGCAGCTTTTCTCAAGATGTACATTATGTTCACAAAGCGCAGCGCTACCGCCTCTAGCTTGTGGAACCTCAACCAAACCAAAGACCAGAGCCTCCGCGACTACATGGAGAAGTTCAAAGCCGTAGTCTTGAGGATTGAAATCCCAGACAGTATCGCCATCGACGCCCTGCGGAACACGTTGTGGGTTCACTCTAAGTTCCGAGAAGAGTTATACCAAAACCCAACTACGTCACTCCAAGACGCTATCGCTCGCTCTGATAACTTCATCCGAATGGAAGAAGATACTAATGCAATTCTCAGCAAGATGAACGCACTCAAAGCTCCAGCGGCTAAAAACGCCAACACGCGACAAGAACCGTGCCAGCATGCCCCAAGCGACAACGTGCCGGTTTCAACTCTCGTAGTCCGCGGAGAAGGTTGGAACAAGTGGGTAAGGGAGCTCGATTCGTCCGACAAACCAGTCGATGCTGTTTGCGCGACCCAACCTACAACAGCAGCAGGTTCAACGGCAAGCCCTTCCAGAACCGTCGATCTCACCAAGCACTGCAAATATCACGACGTCAAAGGGCACGATACGACAGAGTGCAAGTCACTCTATGCGCACTTTAAGTTCGAACCCCTAAAAGCTAAGCCGAAGAACGGCAAGAGCTGGAGCAAGAATAAAGAAAGGAGAGCCTAACGCAAAGCTACAGGCAAAGGTCGACAAAGCGAAACCCAACAACAAGACGAGGAGGAGGACACTCCGAGGGGTAACGGCGAGGGAGACTCCTCAGCCGACGAAGAGCAACCAGCTAATCGCAGGCGCATTGAGGTTATACTCTCTCAGCAAACCATGTCGTCGGACGACGAGAACGACGACACGCATGTACTCGAAGAATTGAGAGACGTTCTGAAACGAAAGTTCGAGTCCGAAGATAGCAACAGCTCCAAGCGTATCTCGACAGGTGACCTTCGAGATAAACTCAACGCTGGCGCATGCGATCTTCGCATCCGTCTCAATCGTTCGAAATCCACGGACCTCCGAAGACGTTTGGAGCAAACTAAGACGTCAAGCAACGACACTCCATCGTCGAAAAACGACAATAACGTATCAACCGATATACGCGCCATCTTAGACTCCAAGCGAGTAAAAACGAGACAGCAGCTAAACGTCATTATGGGCGGTTCTCCTCCTTGTGGCAATTTTGTTTGCTCCGTCAAGGATTACCGTCGACAGGTCGCGACTTCGCAGAGGTGGCCGACTGGCCGCCAAGTCACCCTCCAATAACGTTTTCGCCGGATGACGCCGAGGGGATTCACGTACCCCACAACGACCCTCTTCTTGTCGTCCTTGGAATTGGGGAGTACGACGTCACCAAGGTCCTCGTTGATACAGGAAGCTCCGTCGACCTCATCTTCCGAGGAACTCTGTAGAAGATGGGAGTCGATCTCGACGACATAAAACCGTCCTCCAGAACATTCACCGGCTCCAACGGATCCTCCGAAACAATACTGGGCACAATCCGCCTTCCGGTACGCGCATGTGGAGTCACTCGAACTGTCAAGTTTGCTGTTGTAAGCACGAAGGCCCCTTACCACGCTATACTTGCAACCCCCTGGATACACTAAATGCAAGCTATTCCATCTACTTATCATCAGTGTGTCAAGTTCCCCGGTACAGACGGAAAAATCAAAACATTGCGAGGAGATCAAAAAGCCGTTAGGGAGCTCCTAGTCGCCACAGTCAAACTCCAACGATCGTCTCTATCCGTTAACTTTGTTTCTCCTCCAACCTCTAAAGTCTGCTCCCAGGAAGGCGAAGTTCTCGAGTTACCTATTGACGATACCGATCCAAGCCGGACCGCAAGGATTGGTGCATATCTGTCTGAGGATATGCAGCAGTCAGTTCTCAACTTCTTTAAGAAGAATGTGTCCACATTCGCGTGGTCCATGGTGGACATGAAAGGAATTGATCTGGCTATAACGACTCACGAACTAAATGTCGACCCGAAATTCAAGCCTGTCCGACATAAGCGACGCAAACTTGGTCCCGACAGGTCAAAGGCTGTAAACGAAGAGGTCGGCCGGTTATTCGGCGCTGGCTCAATTGCTGAGGTGCGCTACCTAGGCCTGGGCAAAATAACCGGAACCGAAGAACCGAATCGAAACCGAACCGAAATATCCGAAACCAGAACCGGACCAATACTTTCAAATACCCGAACGGTTCCTATATTTTTATATCTGAAATAACCGAACCGAACCGGAACCGAACCGAGAACCGAACGGGTACCCGAATATATAAAAATATTAATTATATATACATATAACATCATTAAATATATATTTTAAATTTAAAATTCTATTAAAAGTATCTGAAAATAGTTGATGATAACTAAATTATTATAAAGTATCCAAACTACCCGAAAGTATCCAGATAGTTTTATCCGAAATATCCAAAGTAATCCAAAATATCCAAAATTTTTATGTAAATCATCTTAATTATTTGATATTTTACCCTAAATAACCGATATTTTATCCAAATTATCCGAACTACCCGAACTATCCGAACCCGAACCGGATCCAAATGAGAACCGAACTTTTTCCGGATATTTTCCGGTTCTTATATTTACTATCCGAACCGAACCGAACCCGAAACTATCCGAACCGAACCGAACCGAAAATATGTCAAGTACTAAATGGATCCTCTAGCCCCTATCCGAACTACCCGAAACCCGAAATACCCGAACCGAACCGAACCGATACCCGAAATGCCCAGGCCTAGCGCTACCCCGAGTGGTTAGCAAATCCAGTAGTCGTTAAGAAGAAGAACGGGAAGTGGCGCGCCTGCGTCGACTTCACTGACTTAAATAAAGTTTGCCCAAAGGACAGCTATCCTCTCCCCAACATCGACCGTTTAGTCAAGTCCACAGCTCGAAACGAGATGCTCACCTTCATGGACGCTTTCTCCGGGTACAACCAAATCATGATGCACCCCGACGATCGCGAGAAGATGACCTTTATCACAGATAGAGGATCCTTTTGCTATAAGGTCATGCCATTCGGCTTGAAGAACGCATGAGCAACCTACCAACGGCTTGTGAACAAAATGTTCGCTACACGCCGCTGATCACCTCCGTCATTTGCAAGATTGCTTCAAAACTCTCAACAAATACGGCATGAAACTGAACTCAGCAAAGTGCATGTTCGGGGTTTCCTCAGGCGAGTTCCTTGGTTACATAGTCACACAGGGGGGAATCAAAGCCAACCCGAAGCAGATCTCCGCGGTCCTGAACCTCCCAAGCTTACGGGTAGGATAGCTGCACTCAATCGGTTCATCTCCAGATCCACCGACAAATGCTTGCCGTTCTACGATCTCCTACGAGGTAACAAGAGGTTTATCTGGGATGAGAAATGCGAGGAGGCATTTACTCAACTCAAGCACTATTTGACAACACCACCCGTACTCGCCAAGCCAGATGTCGGCGACGTTCTATCTCTTTACGTCGCAGTGTCGCAAGCAGCAGTCAGCAGCGTTCTGATAAAAGAGAGCCGTGGTGAGCAAAAGCCAATCTTCTACACAAGCAGGCGCATGACCGGACCAGAAACGCGATACCCAACTCTAGAGAAGATGGCGCTGGCAGTCGTCAAAGCGGCGAGAAAGCTTCGCCCATACTTTCAGTCACATTCAGTGGAAGTATTAACCGACCAGCCCCTCCGAACGATACTCCAAAATACCAACAGGTCTGAAAGACTAACGAAGTGGGCTATCGAATTCGGTGAGCTTGATATCACATACAAGAACCGAATCGCGGCAAAATCTTAGGTTCTTGCGGATTTCTAAGTCGAATTGGCCCCGGAATTGGAGCAAGACCTCACACTCCCAAACCCAAACTGGACACTGCATGTCGACGGATCTTCGACTATCAAGGCCGCAGGTGCCGGAGTCCAACTACTGTCCCCGACCGGAGAACTGATCAGACAGTCTTTTAGTTTCGGCTTTCCAGCTTCGAACAACGAAGCATAATACGAATCTTTGATCGCTGGACTCCGCTTAGCAAAACCTGTCAAGGCTAAACGCCTTAGCGCCTACTACGACTCGCAGTTAGTCGCCAGTCAGTTTAGCGGCGACTACGACGCCCGCAACGATCGGATGGACGCCTACCTCAAGATAGTACAAGGTTTAGCCGCAGAGTTCGAATTCTTCGAACTGGTCAAAGTTCCCAGAGGAGAAAACGTCTGTGCCGACGCCCTCGCAGCCCTTGGAAGCAAGCTTTGGGATCAAGTTAAACGAACCATCCCAATACACCGCATTGAGAAGCCGAGCATCGATATCTCGACCGACCAAATCGTCATCATAGCCCCAGTCACCGAAACCGACACGCCCGATACTGATGGGGCAGATTGCGAGTCCTACGCTAGAAGCTGCGACAAATGCCAACGGCACGTACCAAGCATCCATTGTCCAACTGAAATGTTACGAACGACGACCGTGCCGTACCCGTTTATGCGATGGGTAATGGATATCATAGGACCCCTTCTCTGCTCCCGCCAGCGACGTTTCATTCTCGTCCTCACTGATTACTTCACCAAATGGATCGAAGCTGAAGCCTACGCTCAAGTCACAGACAAAGAAGTCTGTGGTTTCGTATGGAAAAACATTATCTGCCGCCACGGTCTACCTTATGAAATCGTTACTGATAATGGATCACAGTTCATGTCAGGCAACTTCAAGGAGTTCTGCAACAAATGGAACATTCGATTAAGCCCTTCCACCCCTCGATACCCGCAAGGAAACGGCCAAGCGGAATCCTCCAACAAGCTCATCATCGACGGCATTAAGAAACGTTTAGACCTAAAAAAGGGTCATTGGGCCGACAAACTCGACGGAGTCCTATGGAGCCACCGCACAACACCAAGAGGATCGACTAAATCGACACCTTTCTCTATTGTATACGGTACCGAGGCTATGGCTCCCGCAGAAGTTAACGTTTCAAGCTTCCGACGTTCGAAAATGCCCCAGTACGTCGAATTCAACAAGGAGATGCTGCTTGATGCCCTCGACGAGATTGAAGAACGACGGGACCAAGCTCTGCTACGAATCCAAAACTATCAACATCAGATAGAGAGTTACTACAACAAAATGGTCCGGGCCCGACCCCTTGAACTCGGTGACCTTGTCATGCGCAAAGTGTTCGAGAACACTAAGGAGCTGAACGCCGGTAAACTCGGCGCTAGGTGGGAAGGACCTTACAAAATCTTCAAAGTTGTCAAACCAGGCGTCTACCGACTTCAAACGTCACGCGGAGAAGAAGTGCCTCGAGCATGGAAGTCAATGCATCTACGACGTTTCTACTCGTAGGGACATCATCATCAAAAAAAAAAAACCGGGTAGATGCACCTCCGCGGTCACTTCTACTCGACCGAGTAACTGCGCTTCTAACGGCCACTTTTACTTGGGAAAAAGGAACAACTAATGGTTTGATCCTCTACAGAGGTACGTAGGCAGCCTTAACAGGTCCAGCTGTAACAAAATCAAAGTCAAAATCTTGTTCTTTGTTTCGACCTCAATCGAGTAAATACCGATTATCGAACCCAATGGCTCCCGTATCTCCAGCAGGAGGTACGCGGACACTCACGTTCCATTGCCTAGCTATGTCCTGATCAGACACTTAGCCTAAGGACCCAACGGTCGTGAGTCACCTATGTCCAAAGAGCATTGACCGACCAAACAGAGTGAATCTTTACCTTTTCTCGATTAGCTACCCAATTACTCGATTGTCATTGAGAAAACGGACGAAAGAACCTTCCACTCTTAGATTCAGTTTCTTGTTTTTGAAATAGAGTGACGCACCTAGACGTTATCTCAATCGAAATACGACAAGAGCTGAACAAAGTCCCTTAGCGGGTTGTTTCGTTATCTATTTGCAAAAGCTAAAGGTCAGGAATCTATTGTTTCTAAGCGAGTATATCGCGAGACTCTAAAGATAACTGAAATTTACTTAGAAAAAATGCAAGTACAGATAAGGACTACAACAACACACAAATTTAAAGTCTGCTTAAAACAGCGACTTACCGACAAAATGAAAGTATGTATAGTCGTACAACAGCAGGGTCTATCAAGACCACAAACACAAAAAGCACAAAGAAAAACAACATAACCAAAGCGTCAAGGCACATAATCTTGATCGTCCTCCTCCGGCGTTCCAAGAGTAGGAGGACCGACTGGGTCTTCAGTAGCGGCAGCAGCCGGGTCTTCCAATCGAGTAGGAACATGGACAAGGGAGTCCACAGTAGGAGGCGGGGGGGGGGGGGGGGGGGGGGGGGGTTGGAACGTCTCTATCCCCGACTTCGTTGGTCGTCTCTTCCTCGACAGGCTGCGGCGGCGACGTCTCCTCGGCCCTATCATCTTCCTCCTCTTCGTCTTCTTGTCCTTCGGAGGAGGAATCCGAGACGAGGACAGGATCCTCGATGCCCACGTTCTCGGTCTCTTCCTCTTGAACCGGAATGTCGCCTATCTCGAGGTTTTCCTTTCGGGGACCTCCTCCAGGTTCTCATTCTCTGGACGTTCCTCAAGACCACCCCCTCTGGGACCTCGACGTGCTCAGCGAGGACCGACGTGACGTCAACCAATGGCTCTTCTGATGGCTCCTCGGTAATTTCGAGCGAGGTAATGAGCTGAGAAGCCATCTCCGATCTGATCAAATTTACGTTCGATCCATAAGGATCAAACGATGCTCTAAACCTGTCCTCGACGAAGCGAGAAGGAAGAACCAGCGGAGAAAGAGTGAGGTCGCTATCAGATAGCGGACCTACACAAAGTTTTATAGCCTCCGCCTCATGGAGTTTCTCCTGCTCAGCAAAGACGTCGATCATTTCTTGTGGGATCTCCGTCCCACTGGCCTTTATCATCTCAAGGCACTTCTTCGTCCCCGAAGCTTGACCGTACAGGTTCTTCGCTTTCCCAAAGGCATCCAAGCGAATAAAATGGTTGCGTACGCGACAAAAACAACGATTTGCCTTCTCGACCATAGCAGCTTCAACCCTTTCCCTCTCACGAGTAACCTCCAACCCCCGAGAGTCCTTCAAGCGTTGCCTCTCTCTGATCAATTTCTCCACTGCAGCGTCCCTTTCTTCGAGTAGCTCAGCCTTCTCCTTCTCAAGGGTCACAGCCGCTTGCTCCAAACGAGTATTCTCTCGGGCAAGCTCTTTCTTCGCCGCTCTGTCGGATTTGAGCTTACCCTCCAGCTCTTCGAACTTCACTCGAAGAATTTCCTTCTCCTCTGCAGCCTTCTCGTTAGCCTTCTTATGCTCCGTCCTTACTCTCTCGATGGCCTTCAACCTCGCCTGAGCAAGCTTCTCTGAAGATCCAACTGGATCATCGTCTGCTTCAGATGACAGTCGTACTTCTCTACAAGGAAGTTCATGCTCCCGTCACTCTACAGAACGATAAACACGGACTACGTGAAATGGATGAACCCAATAAATTAACAAGGAGATAAAAGATGAAAGATAGCGCAGTTACCCGTGCTCTCGAAGAAGCAGCGTCAATGTATTCATCCCTGAAGTAGAGATCTTCCAGTTGCGGCATCTCCTTCGTCCCACCACGAATTTGGCGCGCCAGTTTCGCGCATCTAAGGGGATTAAGGATTAGGGGAATTGCCTCATCAAAAGAAAACTCGACACGATCAGGGAATTCGATCCTCTTTTTCTTTGCTAGAGAACCTTCAGGTCGAGAACTTTTTCTCGCAGAAGAGTCGGGAGCAGACCTCTCATTCGCAACGGGCTCATCACCAGAACCCCCTTCTCGCGAGCTGGTTTTCTTCCTCTCCTCCGACAGGTTTTCAGGAGTGCCGCTGTCCTCCCCAACAACGTCGACTAAGGTCGTGTCAGCAGCATTCGTGTCGGAGGTAGAAGGACGGGTCTCTGCCTCAACAGACCTCTTAGTTCTCTTCTTTGGCGACCATCTGGCGCCGCCTCGACTAAAGCACCCTCTCGCCCTTCTGCTAGGCCCTCATCTCTATCAATAGAGGAAGCTTCCCCGCCACGAGACCTTTTATCACGTCCTTCTTCTTTTTTGCCTTCGAACCCTCGGAAGTCGCATCGAGGGAAGCAGACTCTTCGGGAGGAACCTCGTCGGTCGCTCTCCCCTTAGTCTTTTTGCTCTTTTTCTTCTTCTTGGGACCTGAAGCAGAAGTCTCCGCTCTGACCCCTTCATCGACTACAATAGGGGCCCCCTCTCTGGAGGCTCCTTCTCTGGAGGTTCCACCACCTTCAGAAGCACCGTCGCCCCCGGTGTTAGACGGTCCCTGAGGATCGACTGTAGTCGATTTCTTCGAGAGCAATTGCAACTTCCCTTTAAACAGGGCGCTTAGATCCGTGACTCCATCCATTTCTCTAGCTTTGTTGAGAAGTCTCTGTTGTTTGCGAGTAAACAAAGGACGGCGCGACTTACAGGGACCGAGAACACAAGGAAGCCTCGACTCCCAATCAACTACAGAAGCAGAGAATCAACATGAAAATCGCAAAAAAAAAAACCTCGAATAGTCCCTAAAAGCAACCAGCAGGCTTACCTCTAGCGATCCTAGCTTGCTGGCGACGTATCCACTCTCGACTGAGATCCGGCCAACAAAGATGACTGTGCGCCGCGATCGCTTGAGCACTCTCAAAGAACTTCTCAAGGAGGCGATCGTATTCGGGTGATGAACTGCAAATACAAGGATAAGAAGGGTTAGAGCTAACGACTAAAACAAAACTCCAACAGACGATCCTCTACCGAGTTGCTGGTTCCACAAAACGCGGTAGTCGTCCCCCGGCGGCTCTTCGAAAGCATGTTCATTAGATTGCACGAAAAAGTATGCGCGTTGCCAATCCTGCGTCTTATTTGGATGACCGGTCAAGACGTTGTAGCTCGAACGCATTTTCACCGAGAAAATCCCGTTTGGCTCCGCCTTGGTGAAAGTCAGCTCCTCGAAGACCCTCACGCTCATCGAGATGTCCATCTCAGCTGCCATTACCATCAACATGATGGCTATTCGCAGCGACCCGTTCAAAAGTTGAGAGATGGCAATGTCTCGGCGGAATGCATAAGACGTCACCAACCGAGGGATCGGAAACCATAGCTTCGTATGCTCCCCGAAGTAGGACTCATACACGCACTAGTAACCAACCGGAGGCGACCAGGGACGCTGCTCAGTAGACGGGATGATGTAGGTAACGCCAGCCCGCCGTTCGCCCTTAACAGATCCTTCACAGTATGGTGAGAAGCACAGGATCCAAACACATTCCCCCACGACTGAGCCCGCGGGTCGCGCAGCAGTCTAGGCGGCAGCGGAAGAAGCTCCTCGAAGATCCCACCAGGATGATAAATAGTTGGACGACAGTCTATCTGGCTCTTGCGAACCCGCCTCGAAGGCTTCGGGGACCGACCAGACGCATCAGCGTCGCCACGTTCGGAACTAGCTGCAGCATCGCTATGGTCTCCCCCTTTGTTCTCACTTCCGCTCACGTCGCTGCTCCCGACTTCAACGCGGTCCGCGCCTTCATCACGAATCAGCCTATGGGCATCGGCGACCAAAAGACGCTGAGATAAAGTCATGTTTTCAGTGTCCCGGAGAGCATCGTGATGAATCAAGTCGAAATCGTCCAGTGGGCAGCCGGTCGCTGACGCATCTGTGGTCGGACTCAGAGAATCTGCGATGTCCTTTCCTTTCTCCTCTCGCGAAAATCGACTTCTCGGAGGCATGTTACTTAATTCAGGAGACGACTAAAACCGCCGAACGATACCAACGAGTCTATACGAAGAAAAACTTATCTAGAAAGAGAAAGTAAAAGTAGAGAGAATGGAGAGAAAACGGAATACCTGAAACTGCAGAGAAGAATGACGAAAGCAAAGGAGAGAAACCTATTTATAGCAAAAACGAAGGCACGTTTTTCGAGCGCAATCATTAGGTCTACGAAGGCCTAAATGGGCCTCAAAGGCCGCCTAAATGCCCATAAACTTACTCGCGACGGTTCAGTTTCTCGCTTGAACCGGTTTTCAATCAGGTAGTCAGACCGGAATCAATTCCTGGTCTCGATTTAAACCGGTCCCCGGTTAACCAACAAAACCGATCCCTGTCGTTTTATCCGAAATAATCTATCACCCGAGTAAACTGTATCTCATCATAAAGACAGAGAGGCAAGTAAGCGAGTCAAGACAAGCGCAACTCGGAGCGACTAGAGACACCTACAGAACATCATGCGACTAAAAGCACATACCGACGACTAAACGGGAAGGATTATCCCTTGCATTAGAACCTGCTATCCGAATAAACTTGACCCACAAATTCACTGAGACCGCCACGTCGCTCACAAGTGAACTGGGGGGACTTATTGTAGGAGATGGATTACATCCCTCCACAAGGCCCATCGAATAACAGGCCCTAATCCAGCAAGTTGGATTAGTTTAGTCGGCTCGGCGGCTAAAGACGTCAGCTCGACCTTAGAGTACTTTTAGCCGGTCGACTAAGCCGACCCGAAGTACCCGGCTTGGAGGGAACTTTGCCCAGGCCCGTATACTCGTCCTCTCGCATCAAGGCCCAAAGAGGTACGAAATTAGGGCATCAAGGACAGGAGACCTGTAAAAGGGGAAGAGGAAGCAACAAGAAAAGGGCTTTTGGATTTTACACACTGAGCGGTTAGATCTAGGGTTTTAGTCATCTCTTCGATCTTGTGGCTTTGAGCTTTCTGGGCTGTCTTTCTCACTTTCCTGTCACTCTTGTAACCCTTTGGTTCGAATCTAATAAAACGTTTTTAGTCATCCCACTTCCGAGTTATTTCAACCTAGTCGACTGAATCCCCTTCTTTTCTTTCTCTTGATAGATAATTTGTCTTCGCTATTTAACGATAGGATTCTTTTTTGAGCTTCTGATAATTTGTCTTCGCTGTTGAACGAAAAAGCCTCACGCTCCTCACGCGCCTCACGCGCCTCACGATGATGGGTTGAATATTCCTGGTGTTTTTTTAGATTCAGTGATTCACATCACAATGTACTGGTCTCATTGGGAAGAAACCGAACCGGGAAATTCTCGGTTATCGATTTCAATGTTGTATTTAAAAAACGATTCGGGCCGATTTCTAGAATGGCTTACGAGTTACAGACCCATTCTTCCGGCCCATTTAAGTAAAAAATACCGACCAAGCATCTGAAAAGCCATACCGACCAGTTGAAGCTTGCTGATCTTATGGTTATGTTGCTTGACTTATCCTGATTTTGTTTACCTTCCATTAGCAAAAAAAAACAACATTTAACTAACATCTACTATTTTTAGAATATAATCTGACCAGTTATTGTTCTTGAACCAATAATTGGATGATTTATTTGCCGTCTTTATGCTAAGAAAATCCATGCTTGTTCGTATAGTTAGCGTATATTTGTTTTGCATTTGCGTCTGGAATCTCTAGAAAATGTTTGGTAAAGAAGTTATATTGCACATTTAAGCGTCTAGTGTAAACATATATTTTGAAATCTAAAACGCAGAACGATAACAAGCTACACCATTAACATTATTAGTTTATCAATTGATTGGGATGAATACATCCATGCAGCAAATATAAACTTCTAACTAGATCTCGACCCGCGCCGCACAAACGCGCGAGTTTTTGTTTTCATTTATTTTTATATAAATATTTGGTTTTCAATTCTAAATTGGTATATATTATAATATGTGTCTATCAATTTTTAAAACATAATAAGTTTACGGTATATTTCTTTCATTGAATAGATTGTTTTAAACTTTCACATGTATTTGTATCTTCTTCTATATATATATTTTCAGATTAATATTTCATTACTAAAATCGTAACTATATATATAAAGATTAGTAAAATATTATTTTATTGTCATATTCAAAGATATTGTAACATTTCACAAATTTAGAAAGTTTTTAAAAATTAAACTTTTCGCTTCATAGAATTATATTATCGAGTAAATAATTAAACATTTAGTTTTTGCTCAAAATTTTAAAATAAACTATATAGTTTAAAAAAAAAATTCATTGGTTTAAGGTAGTAAAAATTAATCATTGTTAGATAATATGATTTTTGTTATTTACAAAAAAATCTTTATAATTTTAAAAGTTAACATTGACAAATATTTAAATATTTAACATATGAAAGTATAGTATTACAATATTAAATTATATCTATTAAATTTATACTATCTATAAATCTAATGGATCATCTATTGTTTAAATCCAATTATTGTTAGCCCAATAAAAATTTCTGGTAAGCCCAAAATTTAAATGATAAGATTATAGATTAAATGTAACATGACTTTCTAGCAATAGGTCTATTAGGTCCATTTTTTTAAAAAATCACACATGAATCAAGGTTGTAACTTCTGTTTTAATATATAAGATGTGACAACAACTGATTTAAGCTTCTTCAGGTCCCATATATCTCGATTTAAGTTTCTTTACCTTTCGAGTCTTAGATCTTCTCTGAAATGTTTTTATTTTCAGGTATACTAAATCACCAACTTCAAACTCCAAATCCTTGTGGTGCTAACTTTTCTGACGGTCATGGGTTTTCCTAAGCCGAACCTTAAGCATCTCAACTTGCTCTACCGTCTCTTGAACCATTGCTGGTTCTATCTCATGTCGCTTGCCCACTTCGGTCCAGTAAAGCAGTGTGCGACAAAGTTTTCCATAAAAAGTCTCATACGGTGTCATCTTAATGCTCGAGTGATAATTGTTATTGTAGGCAAAATCTGGTAGAGGTAACTATTATGGTTCGAAGTAGGCCTGGGCATTTTACCCGGACCCAAAGATCCGACCCGATGGTTCGGGTAGAAAATGACCCAATCAAATTACTCTATCGGGTCTTGTTGCAGAAGATCCGCGGGTCTTGGACCAGATCCAAACCCGAAACCCGATGGGTACCCGAATTAATAATGTAAATTAAATAAATGCATCAAGCGGTAATCGAAGACAGGTTTTTCGTCTAGAGAACATGAGGTCAACCACTAGGAGACAACGAATTGTTGTTGTATCTTGCATAGTTTAATATATATATACATTTTAATATAATAAAAACACAAATTTTGAATATTTTTGGATATATAAATATTTTCAAATATTTTTTTGTATTTTTAGGTATTTTTTATATCGAACCCGAACCAAAACTGAACCGAATCTGAACCGATAAATTCTAGTTATCCGAATGGGTCTAAGACATGGCCCGATCCGGATCCGACACGATCCGAATCTACCCGGAACTGAGAATTTGAAATTACCCTATCGGGTCCTAAACTCTTAGATCCGGACCCGAAAAAATCCGATCCGAACCTGAACGAGGATCTCCTTTTGGGTGTAAACCGAAAACCTTTATGCTTTTTGGATCCCGTATCGTTGATGGGCACCCCGGAGGTTTCTAGATCTCCGACGAAATCTCCCCTCACGGTATCGACATCCCTCACGGAAACCGTCGACGGCTTCCACGAATTCAAGATCAGCAGCTATTCTCTCACCAAAGGCCTCGGCGTCGGCAAATTCGTGGCCTCGGAGACGTTCAACGTCGGAGATTACACGTGGGCGATCTACTTTTACCCGGATGGGAAGAGTCCGGAGGATAACTCGTCTTACGTCTCTTTGTTCATTGCTCTTGCGAGCGAGGGAGCTGATGTGAGAGCTTTGTTTGAGCTCACGCTTGTGGATCAGAGCGGGAATGGGAAGCATAAGGTTCATAGCCATTTTGGGAGAGCGCTCGAGAGCGGACCTTATACTCTTAAGTATCGTGGAAGTATGTGGTGAGTAGTTCTCTCTGTTTGCTGGAAAAGGTTCAAGCTTGCAATGAAAGAACACGTTTTTTGAGTGATATGATATGGCTTTGTGATAAGATTGATAGGTTATGACATGTCTGTGTTGTTTTAATGTTAGTGATGTATCTGATGGTTGCTTCGTTCAGGGGTTACAAGCGGTTTTGTGCCACTGTTGTTGATATTTCTTTTATCTTCTGATGAAGTTAGATATTGCTCTGTGATAAGATTTATAGGGTCGTTTCAGTGTTTATTGTGTATCTGCTGGTTGCTTGGTTCAGGGGATACAAGCGGTTTTTCAAGAAGTCGACTCTAGAATCATCAGATTATATAAAGGACAATAGTCTCTTGGTTCGGTGTCGCGTTGGTGTGGTGAAGTCGTGCACGGAGGGACAGAGGAATTACAACATCCCTGTGCCAGTTTCTAACTTGGGCCAACAGTTTGGGAATCTATTGGAAAGCGGGAAAGGTTGTGATGTTACTTTCGAAGTCGACGAAGAAACATTCTCTGCACACAAGCTGGTTCTTGCAGCGCGTTCCCCAGTTTTCAGGGCACAGCTTTTTGGCCCGTTAAGAGACCGGAACACTGATCGCATAGAGATAGAAGACATGGAGTCCCCCATTTTCAAGGTCCTCTCTTTTTGGGATTGCATTTGTTTGGTCTGGTAATGTGTAAGTAGATATCTATAGGAAGAGATAGATTTGTTGGTTACTTGCCTTTGTGTTTCCGGGTGAGTGACTGTGGTGTCATACAGGATTTTCTATTCACGAATGTACCATCCGGGATCTTCTCCTGGGGCGCTACTCCTGTTGTTGAGTTTACTCACCCAGGATAAGGTTCTTTCTTTCTGCTTCTCTTCCTGGTTGGTTTCATGAATGTCTTTTTTCCTCTTATTTCAACCAGACGTATAGATGCGGTTTAACTAAGTGAACAGATTGAATCCTTAGCACATTAGTGAGATTAGCTGGTGGGTGTAGTGAGATAGGTCTTGTGATGTAATGAATCTCTATCTGTTTTCCTTGCTTTAAGTTCCAGTCTTAACTCCTGGCAGTCTTTTTTTCCTCTTTTGATTTATTGGTCCTGTGCAGGTTTTACTCCATTTTATCTACTGGGATGAATTGCCTGACATGCAAGAGTTAATGGGCATAGACTCTAAATCAGCTTCTACTCTTGTGGCTCAGCACCTCCTTGTAGTGGCAGACCGTTATGCTCTTGAGCGGCTTAAAGTGATCTGCGAGTCAAGACTTTGTGAAGGAATCACCATAAACACTGCTGCAACCACCTTGGCCTTAGCTGAGCAGCATCATTGTTTCCAGCTGAAGGCAGTCTGTCTCAAATTCGTCTCCTTGCCAGAGAACCTGAAAGGTAAATCAATATCTTTTGTTCTGTAAGGTCGTTCTGATTCAACTCTCTACTCATGTAATGAGGCTTATGTTGTTTTCCCTCTTGTTTTTTTTTCCTTGTCAGCTGTGATGCAAACAGATGGGTTTGATTATCTGAAAAAGAGTTGTCCATCTTTACTAACTGAGCTATTGAAGTATGTGGCGAGGCTTGGTGAACACTCTGTTAGTGCATCTGGGTATCGAAAAGAGATGTTTGCTGATGGTTGTGATGCAAATGGAAGAAGAGTGAAGCAGCGGTTGCATTGAACATATCTCTGCACTGTATAATTACTGTTTAATGGCTGATCTGATTTGATTCAGTAAGTGGATTAGCGCTTGATTTGTATAATATTTGTTAAGGATAATGGCTGATCTTAAACAATCTCATTCGGCAAGTTCAATGAATCTTTTTCTAAGAGCATGATTAACCCGGGTTCTTGATGAAGTTTTTAGCGAAAATTAAGAAACAGTTTCTTAACTTCTGCTAAGAACCCCACTCTAAGAACCTTCCGGTCAAAAGCTTTCTATTAAAATCAAAGATCCAATGAAATTTGTGGGATTAATCGAGACTTATTTAAGAATTTGAAGGCAATATATATTGTTACAACGTCAAGACAAAGGTCATTTTAAGAACACAAGACAAATAACATGACAGGATCTGTAAGAACAATCTTTCTCTCTCTCTTCGCTCTACCTGAGACGTGTAGTAAAGTTTCTTCTTCCAGACACAAAACTTTAACTTAGTACCAGCGGCTCATTGCAGTATCTTGCGCTGCAGCGACTTTCTGAGGTATATACTGAGGGTTTTGTTTCAATCTACTTGAACCTTCGGTGGTGTCGCAGTCTTCATCTCCTCTGCTGCTTTTGCAAGGTTGAGAACTTCTCTTTGGGTACTGAGCCACACCAACCGGATTTCTCACCATCCTACGTTGTTGTTCAAGAGCTTCAACTCCTGTGGCTGCACCGCAGTTGTTATAGCGTAACACTGACCCCACTACTTTTCCAGGCCTAGCTACCGCAGCACCTGCTTCATTTACAACATAGTAATGTTCAGAAACCACGTAACTATATAAACAAAGAGAGAGAGAGAGAGAGAGCGAGACCTTGGATTGTTTGAGGGACGTTAACAGGAATTCGCTGCGCATTCCTGTGCGGTCTCTCATCTCTGATGCTACACTTGGAGAGTCCATCAGTGACTTCCACTGAACTCTGTTGTCCCCCCGCTCCATTCTTGTTATCGGAGTACAAAACGCAAGCCCTGCAAAAACATAAGAACAGAGAACTATTCAATGTACAGTTTCCAAAGAATCACCAAATGTTTAACCATTACCTAGGTAATGATGCGTGCTGCTGCCTCTCCGGGGGAGTATGAGAAGTACCATTCTTGTAGTGTTCCTCTAGGTAAGCAAACTGTTTCTTGAAATGTTCCACCGCACTGCAGAATTAAACAATGCCATTATCAAGGACGAGTAAACAAGAGTATAGTTAGTTAATGAAGCAAGTAGGCCAAGTTGGTTACCTCGGGTACATAAAGTTGGTTGGCTCCGAACCATCCAAGTATTCTTTCAACATCTTTGGGTGGTACTCAAGAGACTCTCTATATATGAGCTCTCTCACGTCCTCTTTTGTGACCCTACGCCTCTCGAACTCGAACTCCAGCTTTGTTACAGGTTGAGCAGAGGGCTCTCTTTCAACCTTAGCTAAACCCTTGAAGTAGGGATCCGCAAGGGCCTAAAGTAACACATAAACACACACAATTTTAGTTGAATACAACCAAACCTTCATCATAAGGAGTGAATCACCTCTTCAGCTGTAGGCCGGTCCTTGGGTTCAAAAGACAACATTTTCTCTAGAAGACGAAGGGCGAGAGGATCAGCATGTGGAAACTTGTGTGTAAAAGGAATAGGCTTCTTCTTCCTCATGCTGCTTAAGTATCTCCGAGCTTTCTCGTTCCTCACCTGTCACATGAAGCAATTCAGCAAAGAAAAGAAACAATGCTAAGAATTGTGAAAAGAGACGCACTAACCCTTCCAATGGCTTCCGCGGATGGAGTTCCTAACATATCAGTCATCAGATCCAATTGATGAACCACATTTTTCCCCGGGAAAAGAGGCTTCCCTGTTAATAGCTCTGCAAAGATGCACCCTATGCTCCATATATCTATCGCCGGTGTATACTGAACATATGACCAAATAATTACAGAAAAAAAACATTACTAAAAAGAAACTACAATCTGCAGGAGAACTACTATTAGATGAAATTGCAAAATAATGATCACCTTGGAGAAAAATGATCCACACAGTTCTGGAGCTCGGTACCATCTAGTAGCTACATAGTCCTGTTGTCACAAAGCAATAGTATAAACGTTGAGTAATCTAATAAAAGTCAGGTATTGGATTACTACTCACAGTCCAGAATATTGCAGTTGGTGTATCATTGAATGCGACTCTCGCAAGTCCAAAATCACAGATCTTGAGTTTGCAATCAGCATTTGCCAATATGTTTTTCGGTTTCAAATCCCTATGAAAAACATTAGCTGCAAGGAAAGAAGCAGTTAAAGCCAAACAGTATCTAGAGAAATATCTCAACCAAAACTTATGCAAAGCTTAACCTGTGTGTATGTACTTGAGGCCGCGGAGAAGCTGATATAGGAAAAACTGGTAATGCTCAGGAGTCAAGTCATCATTAGCCTTGATAACCTGGTGGAGATCAGACTCCATGAGCTCGAAAACAACGTAAATGTCTCTGAACTCTCTCCTCGAAGGCGGCAACAAGATGTGCTTGATCTCAACAATGTCAGGATGGCGCAAGAGTCTGAGGAGTTTGATCTCGCGGAGAATGCGAGTTGCATCAGAGACGTGCTCGAAGATGTCGTTGATCTTCTTGATGGCAACTTTCTCTCCCGTGTGCGTGTCGTAAGCCGAGCAGACGACTCCATAGCTTCCTTTGCCGATGACTTCCTCGATTCTGTATCTGGTGCCTTCACCGTACTCCGTGAAGAAATCTACTTCCACTGATGACTGAGATATGCAATAAGGGAGTGGTTTAGATCATAAGTGACACATTCAAATCTCAAATCTCTAATATTTTAAAGTAAACTTGAGAGAGAAAAGTTGGGACCTTTTTGCGTTGATCAGTCTGCATCTTCAGCTACAGAGCATCCACAATCACTTATGTCTGAAGAATCTACAGACTTTGCTTCCTTTAGACAAAGAGCTAACAACGCAATGTAGAAACAGAACGGAGACCAAAGGATCTGGGTGGAAACCTAATTTAAAAAAAAAAATCGAAGCTTTTGCAATGAAATCGATTGATTAGAAGAAGAAAACCAGATGGGTTTCAGTGTTCCTTTGAGATGAAGAAAGATGAGATTCTATCTTCTTTGAACAATCTCAGCTTCTGGAAACAGAGTAACAAAAAAAAGGAGGTAGCTTTTCAAAAGCCGAGAAGCTTTTTTCGATTGTTATCTGAGCTTACAAGTTTCTTATCGGATCTGAATCTCAATACGCGAGCGAGGAGCAGAGCAAAGAGTGGTGAAGAAGAGATCTAAATTCTCTATATTGAATAACAGAGCAAAGTATTAAATATTTTTCCTCTTTCTCTCTCTGCTGTAATTGAAAAAGCAGATAAGTGGAGTCTGATTATCTTAGTGGAAAAGGTCTTATTTGCCCTCGGGTTTATGGGTACTTGCGTTTTTGGAGGAATAAATTAGCTTTGGATAATGTCCAAACTCCGAAGGGCGAATAAAAGTTTAGATATTTTTGTATAAACTATTGTTTTATCATCATCTTATTAATCGTTCAACTGTTTAATTTATTACAACAATAGTTCGTTAATTTAATAGTAGTTTATACTATGAATTACTAGCTGAAGGCGTGGCCAAAGAGAAATTTTTTCTTTTTTTTCTTTTTGACTCAACGTCAACTTTTCATTAACCAAGCAGTTTTACAATGAGATTAGACCACATTGAAATTCCACCACAAATACAACAATTCATCTTAGCAACACCCCGGAACACTCACTATGTGATCTCTCACTCGGATCCAGCGCAACCTAGAATACATTGTTGTAATTTCAACCACAGTGGGGTGAGAAAGCTCCACGACTCGAAGCAAACCACCCCTTAAACCACTACATTCTACCACTAAAAAAGAAGGATACAACTTTGGTCCTAAAACATCGAAAAAACCTGAGCTGAGAATTCCTTTAAAAAACCAGCAGCCGGTACCAAAGATAGGCGTGATATGCTCGACCAGCTGCACCAACACCCGAGGGGTGCTTATTCCCAACACGGCTTATTCAATATCCAGGAGCTAAGGAGCTGACCTCTTGAAAGGTGGGTTGAGGCGTTGGCTCCTCCTGTGACCCAGCATGAACTCCTTAAGATGAAGTAGAAGCAACACTACCGAATCTATCTTTCATACGGTACTGCGAATGTGTTACTTCTAGACGTGGCATCACCGAGTCTCAACAATCCTTTCGTTGACCACGCGCAAGGCTGTTAATTCTCTCCACGCACTACCTCCGAGAACCAGAGGACATAGCTTCACCTTCGGGTCACCACGACACTGGAATCAAAGCACCGCTTATCCACAGTAAAGCGCCTAGCTTTCCATTTCTGACAGGACCATAGACGATCCATTACATCCGTGAAAGGCTTAACAACACGCTACTCAAGAGCCAGTCCGGCCAACACACGTTCACTTTAATGACTCCGGCACTCCTCCGAAGACAGATCTCCAAAGTTTACTTGGGCGAGGAAGGTGAGAGAGCCATCCTTGCACCGAAACAGCTACACGCCCACCACCTGCGCCTTACTTCCTCCAGATCTGATATACAATATCACCCTCAAACTTTAGCTTTCAGATCTACGAGAAGAAGGACGAACGGAACTCTGCGCCTCTGCCTCTTTGATGAGAGCCGACAAGCCAAAGGTGAAAACGGCTGTCAAACTTCACCACTGAAACCCTAAATGCCGACCCAACCCAGAGCCTTCTCTTCGCTCGACTCACCGTTGTTCCACATCTGCCTTCAGCTATCCTAGCTCTTCTCTTCCGCGGACAGAGTTGACACCATGAACCTCCATCAAATCCAGATCCACCGTGCATATCGTCGAGAAAGCTTGAAAAACCACCAGATTGGACAAAAAGAAAACAAGGAAAGGGGTAGAGATGCCTCCGACGCCGGAAAGGGCTCCGGACGTCGGGGAGCCGCCGTCAACTTGCTAGGGTTTCTTCTTTTTGCTAGAGAGCGTTTGGGTTTTTTTTGAAATACTTTTTTTTTCTTTGAACGAAGAACGAAAAAAAAACAATTACTGCAAAATAATTGATGTTTTCAGTATTTTAAATAAAATTTAACGGTATTATTTGAATTTTATGACCAATTACAAAATACTGTCATTTTTATTGGTTAAATTAGTTTTATGTAATGATATTTTTATATAACCAAAATAAACTGTATAATTTTTTAATTGTTTAATTCATGTGCAAAAACTTTAAAAACCATTTATATTGATACAGTAAAAATATTAATGAATGAAAACATCTAAATTTTCAAAAACATCAATTTATTTTAGAGAAGTAAAATATGATGGATAAATAGAACAAATATAGCAGATCATTAAACTATTTATAGACAGCCTATGTGTCTTGAACATTATACATAATAGAATTTGTATATGCAACCGTTACTACAAATTTCATTTAAGCATGTATTTTCTATGTTTTTTTTGCGGATTCTTTTTTTATAGTCGTGGAGGATCCGAGGCGGTAAACTCAGAGTAATTCTTACGAAGCCTTCTATCCGGGCACGCACGGTTATAGACGGGAAAGTGGCCAAGATAACTCGAATCTAGGACGGACACTCCAGCTGGAGTTCGATTACCATTAGACCAAGAGCTTTTGGTTTTTTTTTTTTGTAGATTCTTGTTTCAAGTTTTTTTTTTCTCGTATTATATTATTAAATACATATGTATATATCAAAAAAAAGTCTCACGCACAAATATTTAGTGTCAAACTAATTTAAATGATAGAGAGTCTTAATTTAGTTATTTGAATAACATGAAGAATGGAAATATACGTTTCACATTATAAAATGCTATCTTCATAAACAAACCCAAAAGAAACCAGGTGAACGAGGGGTCGCGAAGAACCGTGGAAATGCTTCATCACTCCATGTGCATCACATGCCTTTCATTATGATGTTATCATAAAATACCAAAAATATTGTTGAGTGATTATTATCATTCCTTTTCTTATGAACTTCTAATGATTATTTCTTTTCTGCAATAATAAAATGTAATCCATGGGTCGTTTATATATAGAGCTTATTATGCAAAGAGTAATGATTCACTGTTCATAAGGGCAAATCTTCAATGCTGAAAGATTCAAATGAGTGTAGTTGATTCAT
This sequence comes from Brassica napus, assembly GCF_020379485.1. Taxonomy (NCBI): domain Eukaryota; kingdom Viridiplantae; phylum Streptophyta; class Magnoliopsida; order Brassicales; family Brassicaceae; genus Brassica; species Brassica napus. Next base: position 55,227,596 of record NC_063452.1, on the reverse strand, counting down.
GATCAAACTGAGATAATCAGACTTGAACACACAGAAAAGGTCATTAACCAGTGTAGTTATTTATTTATTCAGTTAACAACAGCTTCTTCTTTTTTGTCAACCAGTAACAATAGCTTACATTTTTTTTCTTTTAAATGATAATATCAAATACTAAGAAAAAATTGCATGAAGAGAAAAAAAAAACTTCCACACGCGATTTCGTTCGGACAGCAAAGAGCCAGCTCAGCTTAGGATGGACCCACAGAAACACAAGCTGACCAAAATTCAAACGCGTTATCTAACTCATCTTCCAGTGTAATCCACGCGTTACTTATTCTCTTGTTTTTACTGAGGCCCATACAATAACAAGCCCATTAAAAGCCTTAAAAGTGTAAAAACAATCGATCACACAACACCACTGAAGGCACGTGACCACTCAACATCACTAGTTCGCATCTCCTCTCTGACCAAAGCAACATCTTCCCATCTCCCCGCGTCTGCATAAACATTCGAAAGCAAAACTTTACACCCTTCATGAGTTGGCTCAATTGCCGCCAACTCAGTAGCCGCCATCTCAGCCACCTCGACGTTCCGGTGAATCCGCGAAGCCGATAACAAGATCCCCCATATGATCACATCAGCCTTCACAGGCATCTTCTTGATCATATCTATTGCCTCTTCCAACCTTCCCGCTTTCCCCAACAAATCAACCATACATCCATAATGCTTTATGTCTGGCTCAATCCCGTGAACTTCCTTCATGCTGTCGAAATACGTTTTACCTAACTCCACAAGCCCAGCGTGGCAGCACGCGCTTAAGACACCCACGAAAGTGATGCTGTTCGGTTTGATGGGGAGAGACTGGAGTTCAGAGTAGAGATCAAGCGCTAGTTTTGCATGGCCATGCGTTGCTGAACCGCAGATGATAGCATTCCAGGGAGAGATTGTCGAGGAAGATATGTTCTTTGTTTGGCGGAAAACGTTTAGAGCGGTTTCGATGCTTCCACATTTGGCGTACATGTCGATTACAGCAGCGGTTAGATTGTTGTTGGGAGGGATTGAGCTACGGTTTAGATACTCGTGCGCTCTGATCCCTTCTTCCAACGATCCTAGCGATGAAATTGCAGAGAAAACACTCACCATTGTGATTACATCTGGTTTCACTTGGCTACTACTGATCATTTCGCGGAAGAGATGTAGAGCTAAGTTAGGAGAAAGACTCTGCGCGTAGCCTGATATCATAGCGTTCCATGAGAAGATATCTTTCTCTCGAGTCTGATCAAACACTTCCCTTGCCTCCTCAACCATTCCATTCTTCACAAACCCTGCAATCAGCGCGTTTCTCGACGCAATGTGGTCCATTACGCTCGCTTCAAACTGTCGAATAGCGAGTTTTATGTTATTACAGACCGCGTAGAAATGTATGATCGTTGCTTGAATGAAATCATAACAGTCAAAACCAGTCTTTACGATGGTGCAGTGAAGCTGCAAACCGTTGAAACCACCTGATGATCGAGCTGAAGCGGAGAGAAGGTCCACCATCATGACCTCACTAGGTTTCATTCCACGTCGCAGCATCTCCTTGTAGAAAACAAGAGCTTCCTCAAGCTGATTCTTTCGAAGACACCCATCAATCATAGTCCCCCACGACACAATATCTTTCTCAGTAATCTGATCAAACAGCTCCTTCGCCTCTTCCACAAGTCCAGCTTTCGAGTACCCGTTTAACATAACGTTCCAAGTGACTAAATTTCTCTCAGGCATTCCATCGAACAGCTTCCGAGCATCCTCCAAACACGAGCAGATACAATACATATGAAGCAAATTCGTCGAAACAAAGACTCTACCTTCGAGATTCAACCTAATTGCTAAGCTATGCAACATCCTGCAATCCCAAACCCCACCCAAATGCGAACAAGCGGATACAACAGTAGCTAACGTCACTTCGTTTAGCATAACTCCAGAGCTTCTCATCTCTCTGAAAAGCTCCATCGCTTCACTCCACCGATCGTTTTGAGCGTAACCTTTTATCAAAGTCGTATACGAGACGCAGCTTCTGTCAGGCATTACGTCGAACAGCTTGAGCGCGTCTCTAATTCGACGAGATCGAACATACCCATCGATCATGATATTAAACGAAGCAGAATCAAGTTTCGTGTGGGAGCAGAAAACAGATTCAGCTTCGGACAAGACACGGCATTTAGCGTACATGTTGAGTAGGCTGTTGCAGATGAACCCGTTGGAATCGAAACCGGATTTCAAGACTCGGCAATGGATTTGTCGGCCGTAAGTGACGTCTTTGTTGGTGGCGCATGATCCAAGAGCTGAGATTAGAGCTTTCTCAATGTCGGAACTCTCGCTGCCTGAGAAATCGAAATGTGTCGGAGTCGGAGAAGTCGTGTATTGACGGCTTTGAGTGATGGCAGCGGAGAAACATCTCGCCTGCTCAGGTGAAAAGACCTGACAGCGACGAGACCAGAGAAAGCGATTTGATTTGATCATAAGAGACCATCAGAGAGCAAAAATGCTAAACAATAATGCTTGAGGCTTTATAGTCTACACTTCTCTTGCATATTGTAAGTACTTGTGGTTTTGGTCGGAAAAAGAAAATAAAACATTACTTTATGTATTTGATTTTTGATAACATTGAATTTTGATTTTTCATAGTACATATAAGTTATACAAGTGTTCACAGAGTAAGAAGGCATTTAGAGTTTCAGGGATTAACTATATAAGAAATGGAAAAAATTCAATACTTTTATGTTTTCCTCATAATCCTAAATGAATGTGTAATCATAGAGGAAGAACCTGCAAATTGTACATCTGCAACAACTTTTAATGTGATAATCTGTAAGTATAGTTTGGAGATTTTCCAGGTCAGTGATTGTCTACACACCCCTTTACAGCTAATTTTGCCGGCAATCTGCAGATAACAGAGCACATGAACTGATCAAGACAGATCAAAACAAATCAAATACGTGCAAACAAAAAGAAAAATACACAGCATAAGATTCAGAATCATATATTAATCACAGTGAATAAAAATGGAATACTAAAGCTCTACGCAAAGCACAAACAAATTATAATAAAAGGTATTTTTTACAACAAAAGTTTGAATGTTTCCTCTATGGTAGGTTATAAGTTAGACAGAAGCTATCTATATTGTAAACATAAGCCTAGCTTTTGGAACAATTTATCATCAGAGAAAAGACATGTTCATGGCAAAGTGTGAATAACTCCTTCACAATTGACTCACACCTTACTCCATACTCTAAAATCTAATCCTAAAGTTTGAACCTTATTGGCGTCTCTTCATCCAGATCGAGCTATTACACAAGTTTCACAAACTGAAGATGGTGAACTTTACACAACTACTCAAACAAAAGTTAGACCGGGAGAGATTTTGAATCACAACTGGTATATGATGCACATGTTCCATTATAAAAGGCTGCATGTGAGTTAACTAATTTCAACAAATATAACAGTATAGGCCAGCAGACAAGACATTAAATCAAACCCCATAACCATGTTGACATGTTAAATTGTTTCCTTTCAATTCTCAAATCTAAGCATAAATCTAAAGCACAAGGGTCAAAACCATAACCACTAAACTACTTAGCTATCCACAAAATTCACCACTACAACTGGATCAAGCTGCATCAACCTACAAATTCACTAGTCAAGAGGCATGTCCACTAGAACTATCAATCATCGAGATAAGAAGTTATAATCAAAGCCTGCCAATACCTAAAGAATAATCTATAATCCGTAACCAATGGGAATACATAAACATATAAATTCACTAGTCACCAAGTTCCAAGCGATCAATGTGGCCAAAAGTTCAAACACAATGCAAGAACACAACACAAAGTTCAAAGACAAATTCAAGAACATAACACGTTACAAAGGTTCAAACACGATGCAAGAACACGATACATTACAAAAGTTCAAACACAATGCAAGAACACAACACGTCACAAAAGTCCTAAGTTTTGACTTACTTTTTAAGACGGCGGCTTCTCTTAGGCCCCCGCCCTTCAAGCTTAGCAACAGGGCAACCACACCTTGACCGGAAAAGCAAAACAGCTCGACCATTAACCGGAGCCATCTTCCTAAGCTCAGCTCTCAAACACTCGTAATCAGGATTGCTCTCGCTCCCTCCTTTCCACGGCAACCGTTCAATCTCCTTCCCCAATCCCGTCCTAACACTCTCCTCCGTCTGCAGCTGCAAATCAAACTCCATAGCTTTCTTCAGCCCTTTGCATTTAGGGTTACGGCACCTCCTCGACCTCGAGCCGCAGCACAGGTCGAGGAACGCGACCGAGGCAGCGAAGAAGACCGCGAACACGAACACGAACGACGCCAGAGAGATTCCGTCGTGATCTTCATCATCGGGATCGTGGTCGTGATCGGAGAAGAGGAGGATCAGAGGGAGAGGGAGAGAGGAGAGAGAGAGGGCGATCGATGGGAAATGAGAGGAGAGGAGAGATAAGGAGTGGATTAGGTACGAGAAGTAGGAGGAGATGAGGAATGCGCCGGAGAAGACGACGAGGATTAGGATTAGGAGGTCGAGAGTTGCTGACGGGGAATGCTTGCAGGGGTGGAGGGATGATGAGGAGGAGGAAGGGGGCATGCTGGCGGAGACAAGGAGGAGGAGGAGGAGGAGGAGGAGGAGGACGGTGGACAGTTTGTCACGTCAATGCCTCCTTTACATATAAAGTAAGTCTCTGTGTATGTATAGATTTTCGCAATCAAATTAAATTTTGTACTATTAATAATACTAGGAAAATAATGCAAGTCACGAGAGAAGTTAGTTACTTATTTGATTTAAAAAAAAATAAAAAATTTGCAAGAAAGGCTAATTTGCGAAGTAACCATATATCCCATGTGAATTAGGTAAGTAACATTGATTTTGACATGATGTAAAGTCAGGTATTTAACATACAAATCATCTGATTCTGTCATTTCCCTTAACATGTTACCAGTTACAAGTGATATAGTATGTGACGTTGTGAGTTTTGTGGCGTTATAAGAATCACATATAAAACACAGCAAATGGAAAAAAATAATTTAGCACAAATGGTTTATCCAAAGGCAGTAAGAAGATGGAAAAAATGGTTGCAATGTAAAGGTTAAAGTTGTGTCCGTAACAAATGTAAACATATGTTACGAAGTGTTGGTATATATGAATTATTCTATATACCCAAAATAATATGGAATACACACGTGATAAAAGAGATTGTTCAAATTTTGTAATTTTTATATGCTGACATTGAATTATCTACTGCTTTGCCAGAGTGAACTCAAACCCTCTATACTAAACCCAAAACCATTGATCACTAAACCCAAAACAGAAATATAAACCCTAACCCAAATAGCAAAACATGGAAATAGTACAATATTTTGTTTCATTGTACATGAGGCACACAGAATAGAGAAACTGTTGAAGTAGGTGAAGGTATGTCATGAAGGATGACATCACCAGGTGTGAGAGAGTATGGCGTAGACGATGGAATCAATGGCCAAAACTTGGTAACAGATTTGGCATATGAAAGAATACCAAGAAGCCACGTAATAAGGTATAATTATGAAAGATAGTTTTACTCTATTAAGGGAAACGAATGGTGTCAAAGTAAAACCCATAGCAATTCATCTTCCATCCTACATGGGGCACCTATAATAGAAATCTAGGAGAGAGTAGATGACGTAGTACGTGACTTCGTTGGTTTTGTGGTGTTATAAGAATCACATATTGAAACACATCAAATGGAGAAGATTAATCTAGTACAAATGGTTTAACCGAAGGCAGTAAGAAGATGGAAAAAATGGTGGCCATGTTAAAGTTAAAGCTGTGTCCATTTACATTATAAATGTAAACATATGTTCTGAAATAAGTGGTGTATAAGTACTATTATATATACCTAAAATAGCATGAAATACACACGTGATAAGAAAAGGTAAAATATAATGGAGGAAATTGTTCAAATTCTTATATGTTGACATTGAATTATCTAATGTTTTGCCATAATGAACTCAAACCCTTTATACTAAACCCAAAATCACTGATCACTAAACCCTAGACAGAAATATAAACCCCAACCAAAATAGCAAAACATGGAAATAGTACAATATTTTTTCCATTCTATATGAAACACCATAGTTCGAAGTCCTTCTCAGTTGCCAACTAACGAGGGAGAATATAATGCACAAACATGAATGAGAAGGTGTGAGCCCCTATCTGCAATACTTTACCAAACTGGGACGCATTCAACATCACCAAATGCTCATCCTCTAAATGCACTCTTGATCACCTCAATCCAACGGAGGTTGAAATAGTTGTTAACTTTTTTTTTCAGTTGGTTCAAATCCTGTTGTAAACAGTCTATTTGGAAGGTATAACTCATCCATGACAAACCTGAGATAGTCAAATAACATGTGAAGTTAACAGATGAGATACACAAATAATATGCGAAGTCAACATAGTAGTCAATTATCGGTTATATTTTATGTAGTCTAGTATTTATATGCATCGAACAGAACATACAATAACACGGAATGGAATGGAAATCTTTATACGGGTTGCTAATTTACTCTAGAAAAATAGTACAACCGAGTAGAACTATAATATTAAGTACTGTAAACTATTCCATTTAAAAAAGCATTCCATTTAACATAACATAGTATCCAAGCTATTCCATTTCAAGATGCATAAAAATCCAGTATAGATCTAATCCCTAAAGTGTGAATTCACATTTCAAACATAATTACCCCAACAATTCATTGTAAACAGATGAGTTCGAGCAACCAGGACAAATTCAACCCTAAATCATTTCTTTCTACTAGCCCAAATAGAAGAAAAGAGCATCGGACGAGTAGAATCGAAGGCACAAAACCGAGAACTTACAATATTTCAACAGTTCTCAGATGAATCGTTGATGTGAAATAGAAGAAGCTCGGGTTGCTCCATCTTGTCGATTGTACTGTAACGACCTATTGTCTCAAATGATTTAAGAAGTGGAGGCGATATCCCCTTCGCGATGCACTTCGAGATGGCTAATAAACGCAAACAAGGATAACGTCACCGACGGTGGAGAGCCAAACAAAGGGTTCGAGGAGGTGGTGCAAACCGGCGGCGGAGAGACCTTTCACTTTTTCAAAAGGTATTAAAGAAAATTAAAAAAAAGATAATGTGAATATAATTAAGCCACGCATATGACATTAAATAATTAATCTTATTTTTATTTTATTTTTCCAACAGGTTCCACCGGTTAGTTTCAGGGGCATAAATGCATTATTACGTAAAATAGAATGTGTATATAGAAAAACTAGAGCATTTGGTTATGTATTCAATTATTGCTTCTTCTTTTTTGTCATACAGTCCAATTTTTCTTGCAAATTTTTTTTTTTTTTTTCTGGTCAAACTTGCAAGAAAAACTATTCTTTCTTTTTAAGACAAGAACTAGAATAAAGTGGCCGACGCTACTCTCGACCGAATTTTGACAAAACTCAAAAAGAATAAAGTGAACACATTAACACAGAAGAATTTGTTTTTCATATATATAATGAACATGAATTGATGATAAAAGGAACTGATGTTAGATCCACACTGTTGGCTCAAATGCAATATATATATGTTCATATGAATGGAGCATAATTAAAGAAGGGTTATTAAAGGTGGGGTTATAATTTCTTAAGAACCCGTCTTTAAAACCCCTCATTAATCATGTTCTTAAGGTGGAGAGTTGGTCGTGGCCATTGATAGTATGGCTAGTTTAAAATCCCACGTGTCTTATTCGAAGCTGAAGAAAACTACTTGGTTAATATGGTGACTAGACCTCGGGCTTGGCCTTCGTTAAGATATAAGCCAGGTTTGCTTTGTTAGAGATATCTTTTTGGAGGCTGGTGCTTGACTCTAAAGATTGTAACCTTTGAACATTCTTAATTGCGGAGTGTTACAAGGAAGGATAGAAGATTAATCTTACATAGCTTTATGTAATCCTTTTGGCTCAAAGAACTGTTCATTTCGGAAAATGGTATGGCCACGTCTAGTAGCCTTGATTGTTTTTGATCCTTGCTATTTGTTTTTGGAACGAGTAGTGGCCTTGCTTTGTTTTGTCCGCACCAAACTTATCTGCTTTGATACCACAAGTCGTGGTCTGAATCAAAAGCCAAGATAGATGATGGGAAATTAGATATGCTTATGATATCATCAAGTGGTCGACATTAAAAGCAATGGAAGCTTTAATACCATTGCTTTGCCACTGTCATTAGCTTTAAGTCATTAAGTGTAACCATTGATTTGCATAACAGCTTTCTGCTTTCCCACTTCTCTTTCGTGCCGACCTCCTCAACTTCATTCTCGTTCACGATTGAACATTTCCACAAGTTTAATAATGAACTTCTGATATTTTCGCTCAATATAGCTCGCTTGTTTAACTTGGGCCTAAAAATTCGACCCATTAATATAATCCGTTAGGCTTCCTTCGAATCGAGTCTAATATGACCACCCGTATAAAAACATATATAATAATCTGGCCCTAACGAAGTATATTGAATTGCTACTGATCATGTTTAAGATGAAAACAAAATAAAACTAGAGTAGCTACACTTTGTTTTATGAGTAGCTCATCAACTGCACCAGCACAAAATATCAAATTATATTAGTCGTGATGTCTTTCAGTTTAAGAAATGTTTTGTTTAATATATAGTCTGAGTGTATAAAAAATACTATTCTTGGTTTTAGTTTTTTATATAAACTATTATTTAGTCAGTCCTATTTACTTAATTTATCTTCGTATTCATTTACATTATACATATATATATTAGTTTATAAAATACATGATCACGTGGATTTTTCCTTTTGCTCCTGATCAAGAGGATTTTATCAGAGATTTATGGAATAATAAAAAATTTAGGTTAATTTAGTAAAAGGCTTTTTAACAATTTAAAGACCATGCGATCTATTTATAATAAATTAGCTTAAAAAAAATTGAATCCAAAACAAACATTTCATCTAACTGTGTTCATAACCGGTCTTGGTAATCACCAGTTTTGTAATTTACATCACGAGTAAAGCAGTTAAAAGAAAAATACTCTCTCTATTTCATTATAAGTGTCGTTTTAGGTTTCGGCACACAGATTAAAAAAACAATTAATTTTATAAATTTCTTATAAAAAAACACTATTACCTATACACCTAACCATATTTCAATTAATAGAAAAATAAATTTTGCATAAAATTAATAAATTTTGCATTGAAAATCGAAAACGACACTTATTTTGTAACGAAAAAAATTCTCTAAAACGACAAACAGAGGGAGGGAGTATCACTTAGTCTTTTGGAAGTCACTACATACTAAAGCATTTTCAATGTTATTATGGAGTTAGTACTTAGTATAACATCAAACTAATCCACTCCAAAATATGTATATCAACATATTTGCCAACTTTAATAACAGTGACTACTGTATGTTTAACGGCTAAGGTATAACTATATATTTAATATATCGTTAATGCATCTCTAGATTGAATTGTTCTCAATATTCTCTGTCAAAAAAATTCTTGAAATGATTAAAAATTAAGATTCGTAATACTATTTTAGCTGTCCTAATTGGTAATATTTTATAAAAATTACCAGATAAGTGCATACTTCCACCAATACCAAATGAGAATTAAAGATTTAGAAACTTCTCCAATGAACATAATTAATCATTGTCCATAACTTTGTCTTAAAATTTCAAAGGTGATGAGACTAAACCGACTAATTAATGCATGTATATATAACACTTTTGTGTCAATTATTCTTCGATTATATAAATTATAGCTTTGATGACTGATATGAAAGTACATAGAAGTGGAACATACTTTACTTAGCCTAAGCAAAACTATGTTGGCCAAATCACACGGTGATAATAACACATACACAGAATAAACACGTGGATTCACTTTGAGAAAACGAAAATAATTCAAATAGCACATACACAGAATAAACACATGGATTCACTTTGAGAAAACGAAAATAATTCAAGAATGCCCACTGATATTGAGTTGTTATTCTTTGACAACACGCACTGATACAGAGCTGTAAGATAAATAAAGTAATAATTGAAATGGAAAACTATTATGTTGTGAAGAACAGTTGTGGCTCGAATACATTTAACGTGAAGACAGAGCTAATAATAGCGATATTCCAGAGTTTTAAGCAACTTGCCTAATGGGAATAGTTTTTGACATCCATCGCACATTTAGTCCAATTATTATAAATTTAAGATATTTATACTCTCCAACAAACGCAATTTAGTTATGAAAAATGACAAATATAATCTTTTTGTCTAATGTCTACTAGTAGAGCAATTATACGTTCACGCGTATTGGTAGAGCAATTACCAGGATTCAAAATCCAGAAACTATTGCATCAATCCAAGTAATCATTGCATCATCGTACTTACTGCACCTTATTCAAGATTTTCAGTATTTTCACCGAGCCACAAGAACAAACACCAATGTAAACAAACAAAAAACGGTGAAACTCAGAAAAGAAAACAGTTAAGAAAATTGGTTGTGACATCATGTGGTAAACCATTAAACACTTCTGGGCTAAAATAAACAATATATCTTCTTCTTTTTTTTCACAGCAAAATAAACAATATATCAAATATTCAAAAATAATAATATTTTATAACATTAGAAAAGATAACTCGACATAAATATTCCAATACCCATATATATAATTCACACGACTACTAACTAATCCTTTTAAATAAGCCAAGAAAACATAAGGTATATGGAACTCCTCAGTTTTCTTTTTTTGGAGAAGAAAGAGATGGAGAAGCGGTGCGTGGCGGTGCATCAACTCAAACAAGAATCTTCTTCTTTTATATTATTTTCTTCTAAATATGAAAATATAATGGTTTATCATGGACATAAACTGATGATGTATATTTTTTTCTAATTTGTTAACAAATGACGCAATTGAAAATTCCTCTCGTCTTATCCAGCATATGATACGAAGTTCATCGGGACAAAGACACTTTATATATGAGTAATAATCACTTCACAGCCGTTTGATTGAATTATTAACCACATGATGTCACAACTATGGGACCCAATACATACCGGACGGCAATCCGCTGTCAGAAAGGTAGGGTCCATGTCCAACAAGACTCTTTGTTCTTTTGTCCGTTGGATCCTTATTCTTTTTTGGGCAAAACCACGTTGACCAGCGACCTCTTCTTTGTCTCGAGAGCAGGATTAATCCGAAATTCTTAGGAAGACGTTCTTAGCAGAAGTTAAAAAACTGTTTCTTAACTTTTAATTAAAAAAATTAAGAACCAGTTATTAAATAAAGACTTTACGAACCGGTTCTTAGCATTTTTAATTAAAAGTTAAGAAACAGTTTATTAATTTTTGCTAAGAACCTCACTCTAAAATTCCCGGGTTAATCATGGTCTAACTGACTATCCACCGTATAATCGTACACTATTCCGCACTACATCGTAGCTAAGTACTAGTATACCGGAACAAAAGGAGAACCCGTCAGCATCCGCCCCGCGCGTGCACTTTAGGTCCCTCAAAACTGATTCCGTTTAACCGTAACACACACACTTTATGTAATAAAAGATCATCTTCTCCGACAAAGACCAATATAACCACGTGGCATTGTCATAGCTCTAGACCTTTCCAACAATCTCGCCACGTGGCATTATAATAGTCCTTTTTTCCACACCATATCCATTGCTTCATTTCCTGTTTTATATTTTTTTACCGCGAAATCGCTGCCACGGCGGCTGGAAGCGGCGGAACAGCGGAGATCTCCGGTAATAGAATAGCGTCCCCTTCCAAATGGTGATCGTTGCTGTAATTAAGAAACCTGTCGACGGCGAGTGCGCTAGGTCGAGCCACCATGTTCTCCCAAGCCTCGTCGGCTTCTTCCCCTCGCCGGAGGAAAACCTCCGTCGCATCGATACGGCGCATGTTCCACTTCCACTGCTTGTAAAGCCTCTTAATCTTCTGATATTGCCGACATGCAAGCAAACAGTTGTTCTCCTTGATTTTCTTGATCGCCGTCTCAAGAAGCTTCTCCGTCGTCTCCGCCGGATAACTGCACAGCTCCGCTCGGAGAAATTCGTCCAGCTCTGGAACTCCGATTGCCCGGCGGATCCCGGCGGAGTAATCTGATGACGAGGGATCGAAGATGCGGCGAACCTCGTCGACGAGTCCCATCTCGACCATCTTATCTACCCGGTCCGAGACAAATGAGTTCAAAACCGGTCTATCAACATCAACCCACAAGAAGCAACATTTGTACCTTAACCGGAAGTCAACGCAATTGTTGACTAAAGCCTCAATGTAAGAATTAGAACCACCAGCTATGATCGGGACACGGTTTCTCTCTACGATTGATTTAACTGCTCTGAGTGCTTCACGCTGGTAATCCTCCGCCGCGAAATCCTCGTGAGTGTTTTCCACGGTGCCGAGGAGGTGGTGAGGAACGCCAAGGCTTTCCTCTGGAGTGACTTTGTTGGTGACGATGTCTAAACCTTTATAGACTTGGATCTTGTCAGAGTTTACGATCTCAGCCGGAAAACGAGTTGCAAGGTCGATGGCGAGACGAGATTTGCCTGTTCCGGTGGCTCCCATGATGAAAACAACCTTGTCTTTGGGCCGGAAAAAGGGAACGTCGACCATGTTTAAACCGGCGGATATCCTTTGGAAATTCAACATTGGTTGAATCATTTGTCTTAGATTCGTCATGCATGGCTTCATTCTTATAAAAACTTCACCCTGTTGGATTAATTATATAATTAATATTTTTTAAGACAGATCTAACTAAAAGCATAATAACATGCAATAGATTCGTTTGAGGTCAAAGAGTGAGAGACACCGTCTCCCCCGGTTAATACTACTCACCTTGAAGTGGCTTGTGTCCCGGAGCACTGTCTCTTCCCTGTCGATCTCTAATTTATTAGGAAATGGAAATAACGTAAGATTTCTTGAATATCAAAAAATGAAAATGTGAGGAGAAGGCAAGATTCTAAGCTCAGGTGTGGTAGTAGAATATGCTCTCAAGTCTCAGTAGTGAAACTATCTTGTTGCTCTCAACGAGCATATGTTGTGGAGGAAAGATCGGGAGCTTGGAATTTATAGCTGCCTGGAGGCGGACATGATGTTTATTTGTTTATAGTAGTATTTTACAGATACTTGTGCAGTGACACGTGTCGTTAAATGATAGATATATTATATCACATCTTCACTAAGAATCATCAAGTGTGATTGGGTTTTTTTGTCATTGGTTCTGTCACCAAATTAGTTCAACACAGAAACAGGGAGAACAAAATTAGAGGTACGGAATTTTAGTGACATTATATTGCCTAGTGTTCTAAGAATCATAGTGCTTATATGTCCGTTTAAACAGCAAATCGATGATAAACGAAACCATTTTTTAAAACACAATATAAAAAAAAACATTTTAAGCGGTGCTTATACGCCTGTTAATTTAGACACTAATCTAATATTCAAATTGTAGATAGCTATTGTCTGATAAAATTGTTCAGCAAGAAGGTAGATCCTTCGTCTTGTTAAGATAAGTATTTATTTTTACGGTTGTACCTCTTCATTTGAAACTTTTTTGGTAATTGTGTTTTTCTTAATCGGATTTATAACACAATACTGTTATCTCATAGTGTAATGTAATAGTATACTTTTTTGGAACGACTGTGTAATATATAATAAACTGATGTCTATAATTTCATTGGTTTTCGCCTAGCCTAACGAAGAGCTTCTTGCCGCACCTTAAGTTTTTTTTTTTTTTGTAAACGCACCTTTAAGTTTTTTCTTTTGTTATAAAAAGTCAAATTTGCACTTCTAAGTTTTGTTGATTGATCAAATTCATATTGGTTCACTAGTGGGCTTAATTATGTAGTTTATGTACTGTATCATCAGAGTTATCAATGGGAGCAATTCAATCAAGAAACTTTTTGGTATTGCAGATATCCTCAATTTAGCCTTCGATCTCTCCTCTATCTCCTTTCTTTATGTTTCAAGCCCAGACAATTCAGCTGCAGATTTGCTTGCTAAGAGAGCTCTGTTCTCTTACTCCTCTGCAATTTAAATCTGGTTTTAGTTTTAATCAAGTAGCCGTTAAAAAAAGTACTATATATTTACATTTTCTGTTGTAAGATTTAACATTCTGATTCTGAAATTAAACTAAATCTTTATATACCAGTAAAAGATCATAAACGGTATACCTTTTACAATTAAACAAAATATTTTACTTAAATAACAATGTTTTTAATTAAAATATCAAATTTTGAGATGATATAATTAAATACAAGTTTAAAATATTGTAAATATTCATTCACGTAATGAATACACAAACTTTAGAAATAGATATTTACATTAATTATGTTTCATTATTTTTCGAAGTTAATTTGCATTTTTTACAACAGATTCCTAATACATCCGGCAAGATTTATAAATTATAACTCTATAACTTATTCGTCTTGAACGGAATCTTATGGTTGGAATGAAAATTATCTTTCAAAATACCATATAAAGATTGGTAACTTTCTCCTAAGAATATAACTGATAATAGATATATAGACTCTTCTGCTTTTTATATTAGATTGTTCCATTATTAAAACTAACACGGTTAAATACTAGCGATCAATGGTAGAAACGCATCAAATGGTATTCATATTTTGTCAACATATATAAGAAAGAGCTCTAACTCATGCTTGATCGACACTTATTTATCATTATAAATATATAAAACTAATTTCAAAGTTAGTGGAATCAACTCAAATTATATTAGTGAATGGTTTTATTTATGGCTTTCGGTTTTAGCCTTTTGCTATTTGGCTTAATATTCCATAACACCATTTTGTTTTGTTAATTGCCACTATCTCTCTACTTAATTAAAAATGTTCAAAATATACATTTTATGGGTGCTTACTATTGAGTTAAGCTTGAAAAAAAATGAAACTTAAGAAACAATCAATTAACCTAATCCTATCATGTTGAGGAATTGGAAGTTAACATATATGTTATCTAATAGGATTAGGAAATATAACTCTTTATATATGATAATGTCGTTGATAAGATTGTGCGCAAGTTGTGAAACCTGGAGAGCTTGATTGAATTATTGTTAAGCTTTGCTTGATTGATTGAATAAGAGAAGAACTTCTTATTATTGTCTTGAGATAGCTTTGTGATTCTATATTTGGTATCAGAGCCACACACAAACTAACTAAGAAACTGCAACTATGGACGACATCAAATAAGCGATCATCAAGAACAAAGACACCGGCCCAGCTGCTGTCAAATTCCCGATGTTATCTTCTTCAAACTATACTGTCTGGTCCATGAGAATGAAGATAGCACTTAAGGTCTGTGAGGTGTGCGAAACAATTGATCCCGAATCAAAGGATGAGAAGAAAAACAATATGGCTATAGCGTTCTTATTTCAATCCATACCCGAAGCCTTGATTCTACAAGTTGGCGACATTGATACATCGAAAGCGATACGAGCACACAATGTGGGAGCTGAGAGAGTCAAAGAAACCAGGTTGCAAACCCTAATGGCAGAATTTGATAGACTCAAGATGAAAGATGATGACACAATCGATCTCTTTGCTGGAAAACTTGCTGAAATCTCATCAAAAATCCGCTTCTTTAGGTGAGACAATTGAAAAACCCAAACTTGTGAAGAAATTCCTCAAAAGCTTGCCAAGAAATAAATACATTCATATGGTTGCCTCTCTTGAGCAAGTCCTTCATCTTAACATCACCAGCTTTGAGGATATAGTCGGTCGCTTGAAAGCATATGAGGAAAGAATCGCCGAAGAGGAAGGTGATACACACGACAATCAAGGAAAATTGATGTATGGTGACACGAGTCAAGAAAGTCATGGAGGAAGCTATAGTAGTGGACGAGGTTGTGGCCGAGGTGGTAGATCTAACTGGAGAGGAAGGGGCTGTGGCCGTAACGGATCAACGTTCCAAAGTCAAAGAGAAGCATTCAAACAACGTCAAAGTGGAGACATATCTCACTTCACGTGTTTCAGCTGCGATAAACAAGGTCACTATGCGACTGACTGTCCGGACAAGAAACTCAAACTTCAAGAAACCGTGGAGAGAAAGGACGACGTCACTCAAGATGCTGATGAGTTGATGGTACACGAGGTCGTCTATCTTAATGAAAAAAAGATAAACCCTGCTATGTTCGAGGCTAATCAAGATACAGAGAAGATATGGTATCTAGATAATGGTGCTTCAAATCATATGTGTGGTGATCGGCTGTTCTTTTACAAGCTTGATGAAACGGTGACAGGAAAGGTAAGGTTCGGAGATGATTCGCGGATTGACATAAAAGGAAAATGTTCTATTCGGTTTGTGTTTGATGGAGGTGAGAAGAAGATATTAAACAATGTGTACTACATTCCGGGGCTTAGGAGCAATATAATTAGCTTGGGACAAGCTACCGAAGTTGGATGCGAGGTTCGTATGAAAGACGACACCTTAACATTGTTTGACAAGTACAGAGACCTCATGGTTCGGACTGGTCGGACTGTAAGTCGACTCTACAAAGTGATCTTGAACGTTGACCGCATACAATGCCTTCAGTTATCAGCAGCTTCAGAGTCAACCCTATGGCACGCACGTCTCGGCCATGTCAACATCGAGACGCTGACGCTAATGGCGAGAAAAGAACTAGTCACTGGTTTACCAGAGACCATGATCAAAACTGAAGCATGCGTATCTTGCTTACATGGAAAGCAAGCAAGAAAACCATTCCCACAAGCAACAGTGTTTCGATCTACTAATCCTCTTGATCTCGTCCATGGAGACTTGTGTGGCCCAATTTCTCCAACCACACCAGCTCAGAAGAGATACGTGTTGGTGCTCATAGACGATAATACAAGATATATGTGGACCGCGTTGTTGAAAGAAAAGAGCGAAGCATTCGAAAAATTTAGAAACTTCAAGAAGCTTGTTGAACAAGAAACGCAGAGTAAGATCAAGATGCTTCAAACAGATAGGGGAGGAGAATTTACATCTCATGAGTTCAATGCATTCTGTGACAAGAACGGTATAAAGCGACACTTGACTTCACCCTACACACCTCAACAGAACGGAGTGGTTGAGCGACGAAACCGTACCCTTATGGAGATGACAAGGAGTGTCTTAAAGCACATGAACGTACCAAACGAACTGTGGGGCAAGGCAGTAAGACACTCAACGTACCTAATCAACTGTGTGGCTACAAGATCATTGGAAGGGAAGACACCATATGAGATGTTGCGCTTGATGAAACCGAACATCAGTCACCTCAAGGTCTTCGGATGCATCTGCTATGCGAGAACTGAAATGCCAGGAAGGAAAAAGCTCGATGATAGAACAAGAATGCTGGTCCATTTGGGAACTGAACCAGGGTCAAAAGCCTACAGGTTACTAGACCCAGTTACCAAGAGGATAGTAGTAAGACGTGATGTACAGTTTATCGAAGATAAAGAGTGGAATTGGAAAGAAACAGAGCAGAAAACAGAGCATCCCAACCCGGGAGAGTTTGTTGTTAATATAAAGACAAAGGGTGATGACGAAGAAGAAGAAGAGGGAGCTGAGAGTGAACCTGATGTTGATGAAGAAGAAGACTATGAAGAGTATACAGTTGAGGAAGAGACTAATCCTCAACTCCTAAGGCGATCTCAACGAATTAGTACAAGACCGTCTCACTTTGACGATTATGTTCTTCTAGCTGAGATTGAGAGCGAGCGGCTGCTGATGGTTATAAATGAAGAACCGTGGGATTACGATGAGGCTAAGAAGCTTAAGGTCTGGATTGACGCGTGCAAGGATGAGATCTCGTCTATAGAAAAAAATAAAACTTGGGATCTCGTCTGTTTACCTGCAGGAGTGAAGCCTATTGGTCTAAAGTGGGTCTTTAAGGTAAAGCGTAATGCAGATGGTAGTATCAATAAGTTTAAGGCTCGACTCGTGGCAAAGGGATACGTCCAGAAGCATGGTGTTGATTATGATGAGGTCTTCGCACCAGTGGCTCGCATTGAGACAATACACTTGATCATTGGATTGGCTGCTTCAAGGGGGTGGAAGATTCATCACTTAGATGTTAAGACTGCGTTCCTCCATGGAGACTTGAAAGAAGAAGTATATGTGAGCTAGCCGCAAGGTTTTATTGTCAAGGGTCAGGAAGATAAGGTGTATAAGCTTAAGAAAGCTCTTTATGGCCTGCGCCAAGCACCAAGAGCCTGGAATGTGAAGCTGAATCAGATACTGCGAGGACTAAACTTCCACCGTTGCTCAAAGGAACCGTCGCTATATCGTAAGGAGGTGAACAAAAAACTTCTTGTCGTTGTTGTTTATGTAGACGATTTGCTTGTTACCGGATCATCACTGAAGTTGATAGAAGTCTTTAAGCAAGAGATGGCTACCAAATTTGAGATGAGTGACCTTGGGATGTTGACTTATTACCTTGGTATTGAAGTGATTCAAGGAAAAGATGGGATTGTTCTGAAACAAGACTGGTATGCAAGGAGAATACTTGAGGAAACTGGTATGGCTTCTTGTAATCCTACGCATATTCCCATGGAGATGAACTCGAAATTCTCCAAAGCAACTGATGAGAGAAGCGTTGACGAGAAAGAATACCGCCGTAGCATTGGTTGTTTGCGCTATCTGTTACACACACGTCCAGATCTCTCTTTTAGTGTTGGAGTACTCAGCAGATATATGCAGGAGCCAAAGGAATCTCATGCTGCAGCATTGAAGCAGGTAATAAGGTATTTGCGTGGGACGAGTACTCTTGGTCTCCGGTTTCAAAGAGGAAAAGGTATGAAGCTTGAAGGTTACAGTGATAGTTCACATAACGTGGACATAGATGATGGGAAAAACACAACCGGGCATGTATTTTACCTTGGAGACAGTTCCTTAACATGGTGCTCTACAAAGCAAGAGATCGTTGCCTTGTCAAGTTGTGAAGCAGAGTTTATGACTGCTACTGAAGCCGCAAAACAGGCTATTTGGCTTCAAGAACTGATGAGCGAGGTCGTGAATGAGGAGTGTAGGAAGATAACCATCAGAGTTGATAATAAGTCAGCGATACAACTAGCAAAGAATCCGGTGTTTCATGGTCGAAGCAAGCACATTCATAGGAGATTTCACTTTATACGTGAATGTGTTGAGAATGAACAGGTTGATGTTGAGCATGTACCCGACAACGAACAGAGAGCTGATATATTAACCAAGCCACTTGGGAAAATCAAGTTCATTGTAATGAGATGTCTGATTGGAATTGGAGATGTGAGTGAGTTCAAGTTTAAGGGGGAGAATGTTGAGTTAAGCTTGAAGAAAAAAGAAACTTAAGAAACAAGCAATTAACCTAATCCTATCCACTACAAGAAAACAGCGGTATTCTGACGGACATTCCGACGGAAAATGAAATCCTCGGAATTTCCTCGGAATATACCGACGGAATTCCGAGGAAATATCAATCCGTCGGAATATTCCGACGGAATAATAAGGAAAAATGTATTCTTCGGAAAAAACCGATGAATTCCGAGGATATATTATAGCCGTTGGAGAGCCGTTGGGGGATTTTAAAAATTCCGAGGAAATTCCGACGAACTAGCCGTTGGCGTCGGAATTTCGTCAGAAATTCCTCGGTCTGTCGGCAAGATTTCAACTATAAATACAAGCACCCCTCTTCCTCTTCATTCACTCCATATCTTCATCCTCCCTCTTACTCTCTTTACACACGAATTTGATTCATAAAAAACGTGTCTTCTTCAAATTATTTTCGTTCTTGGATCGATCGACCTCATTTGGATCCGAACACGAGATTGCTTACGGAAGAATACCAACGAGGTATAACCGAATTCATGGGTTAGTTCACCGACAACCGGAAGCAAAAACATGTATGTTAAGATGTCATTGCTCTAATTGTAAAAATAGAAAGGTTATTAAAGAGTGGGATTTTGGACTCATCTATATTTGAGTGGGTTTACACGAAGTTACAAAATTTGGTATCATCATGGGAAAACTGATTATGAACATGGTAGTACTAGTGAATCTCAGCCAGCGGTTAGATTTGAAGAACCAATTAGAACAGATGTAGATTATGGTGTAGGTACTGAGGAGATGGTAAATGATCATTTTAGAGGGGAAGATTTACCCAATGCACAAGCTAGGAGATTTTATGATATGTTGGATGCTGGAAAGCAACCATTGTACTAAGGTTGCAGAGATGGTCATTCAGCTTTATCATCTGCTACAAGATTGATGGGCATTAAAACAAATTATAATTTGGCTGAAGACTGTGTGGATGCGATTGCTGATTTTGTAAAAGGTATTCTACCCGAGGATAATGTAGCTCATGATTCATACTACGAGGTTCAGAAACTCGTAGCTGGTCTTGGTTTATCGTATCAGGTAATAGATGTATGCAGCGACAACTGCATGATTTATTGGAGGGCGGATGAACAGCGGGTTACATGCAAATTTTATGGAAAGCCTCGTTATAAAGATACGAGTGGAAGAGTTCCAGTGCCATATAAAAGGATGTGGTATTTGCCTTTGACGGAAAGGTTGCAGAGGTTGTATTTGTCTGAACGCACAACGCAACCAATGAGATGGCATGCGGAGCACTCAACAGATGGTGAGATCAGACATCCTTCAGATGCAAAAGCGTGGAAGCATTTCCAATCAAAGTATCCCGATTTTGCGTATGAGAGAAGAAATGTCTACCTTGGATTATGTACTGATGGTTTCAGCCCGTTTGACAAGAGTGGAAGACAGTATTCTCTATGGCCAGTCATTCTTACACCATACAACCTACCCCCAAACTTGTGCTTGCGACGAGAGTTTTTGTTTCTCTCGATTCTCGTTCCCGGACCAGAGCATCCTAAGAGATCACTTGATGTGTTTCTTCAGCCACTAATATATGAGTTGCAACAACTATGGGCTCAAGGTGCTGAAACATACGATGTTTCGTTTAAAGAAAACTTTCAAATGCGGGCAGTACTAATGTGGACAATAAGTGATTTTCCAGCATATGGTATGTTATCTGGATGGACAACGCATGGAAGGCTATCATGTCAATATTGTCAAAATAACACTGATGCTTTCCAACTAAAACACGGAAGGAAAACGTGTTGGTTTGACTGTCACAGGAGATTCCTACCACCTGATCATCCATATCGTAGGAGTAGGAATTTGTTTACGAAGAACAAGAGGGTATTTGACAGTCCACCTCCGGAAATTTGTTGGAAAGATTTGAAGACACAACTAAGAGATTTTGGTGCAGAAAGGACGCCAGACGTCGGTGGACATGAGCGTTTTCCGGTAGCTGCTGTTGGAGACCTACATAACTGGCACAAAAAAGTATTTTATGGGATCTGCCATACTGGGAGGATCATCTGCTAAGGCATAATTTAGATGTCATGCATATTGAGAAGAACTTTTTTGACAATCTCATGAACACGATCCTTAATGTTCAAGGTAAAACAAAGGATAATTTGAAGTCAAGACTGGATTTAGTCGATATATGTGCTCGTTCAGAACTTCATGTTGATGAGAATGGTAGGGCTCCTTTTCCCATATACCAACTTGATGCAGAGGGAAAAGATGCGTTTTTTGATTGGATTTCAAACGATGTGGAATTTCCAGACGGTTACGCATCTAATTTGCGTAACTGTATCGACAGAAAGGAAGGAAAGTTTACTGGCTTGAAAAGCCACGATTGCCATGTAATGATGCAGGGCCTCCTTCTGTTTGCCTTCAACGAACTATTACCACGAAATGTTCATGAAGCAATTGCAGGGATAAGTTGTTTCTTCCGCGATTTATGCATGAGATCAGTGACTCTTGAAGGTATTGAAAATTTGAAGACTAACATAGCCGTGATTCAGTGCAACATTGAGAAGATATTTCCTCCCTCATTTTTTGATGTTATGGAGCATCTTGTTATTCACCTGGCAAGAGAATTGGAACTTGGTGGTCCTATGCAGTATAGATGGATGTATCTGTATGAGCGGTATATGTTCCATTTGAAGAAGATGGTGAAAAATTTAAGTAGGGTGGAAGGTTCTATAGTCGCACAGATGATCAATGAAAAAACTTCAAACTTTGCCGAGTACTACTTTCCAGCAGAAGTTCAGACCAAAAACAGAAGACCTGCTCGGCATGATGATAGAGGCGAACGGGCAACATATCATGTTACGGTTCCAGACATTTTCACAGACGTTGGACGACTTAGCGGAAAACCAAAGGACCGTCGACTTACTGAGCAGGAGCGCAGTAATTTGCAGAAAAGAGGTTCGAATATAGATACACCACAGATGACGAACTAGAAGAAATGAAGCAGAGAGAATTTTCTGGATGGATGTTTACTTATCTGAGTGCTTTAAACAAATTAAAATATCATTTATCACATATTTATACTAATTCACATTTATTGATATATAGGTGTCTGCTGGTTTGACCAGAGGTGAAATATTTGACGATTGGATACGGGAGATGGTCGTTGGACCAAAATTTGTTGTGAAGTCATATCCGAGATTTTGTACTCGAGGATATGCATTCACAACTCAGAAGAGGAGACGTTCGAGTACGACTTATGATGCTGGCGTTTGTTCTGCATCAGGAGATGATGTATACTACGGACACATACATGAGATTTTGGAAATCAAGTATTTGGGCATGGTTGGATTGCGCTGTATTATTTTCTATTGTGATTGGCACGACAACACTCTAGATCGAGGTGTGAGATCAGATGCATTTGGTGTTACATCAGTAAATTCGAGACGAAAGCTGCAATACTATGATCCTTTCATTCTTGCTTCTCAGGCCGATCAGGTAATTAAATGTTAATTATTTAGAATGATTCATCATCATGTGTATTAATTTATAATTTTACTAATAATTTTTTAAATGTTACAAGTTTGTTATATCAAGTACCCCCGGGTAAGGAACAGAGATGATCCATGTGTTACTGTTACAAGACTCAACCCGAGAGGCCGAGTTCAGGGAAGTTCTGAGCTGGAAGACCCACTACAACCAAGCACATCCGGCAACTTAAGTGCAGCAGAAGATTTAGCTGGAATTGGCCTTGTAGTCGATTTAACCGACTTCGGAGAGGAAGTCGTCGTTCACGTAGAGGATGAACCAGTGATTGGAGAGTTTCACCAAGATCCAGATTTAGATTCATCTGGTGATGATGACTCGGAAACAGACTAGCATCAATTTTTTTTTTTTTGGAATATTCCGACGGAAGATAAGAGTTTCCTCGGAATTTCCTCGGAATATTCTGAGGAAATTCCGAGGAAATAGGGTTTTTAAACCGAAAACAACGTTTTACGATTTGAATAACACTTATATAACCCTTATTAAGTGTCTTAGACTGATTATGAAGTCAAACATTTGTTCCTTACCCTATAATAAACACTTTTCCGATTGTATGAGCGAAATCCCCACAACGTAAGAGAAACACTTATACACTTTAATGAACGGTAAAGGGAATACTTTCAATTCGTTTTGAAATTTGTTATTTCATGGTTTATGATCATCAATACAAAGAATCCTCAATGGTATGCATTACAATTGTTTAAGAAATGAAATACGGCAAAAAAAATTGATGTTTTGAAACCCCAAACACTAGTTCCTCGGAATTCCCTCGGAATATTCCGACGGAATTCCGAGGAAGATAAGAGTTTCCTCGGAATATTCCGAGGAAATTCCGAGGAAATATGGTTTTTAAACCGAAAACAACATTTTGCGGTTTGAATAACACTTATATAACCCTTATTAAATGTCTTAGACTGATTATGAAGTCAAACATTTGTTCCTTACCCTATAATAAACACTTTTCCGATTGTATGAACGAAATCCCCACAACGTAAGAGAAACATCTATACACTTTAATGAACGATAAAGAGAATACTTTCAATTTGTTTTGAAATTTGTTATTTCATGGTTTATGATCATCAATACAAAGAATCCTCAATGGTATGCATTACAATTGTTTAAGAAATGAAATACGGCAAAAAAAAATTGATGTTTTGAAACCCCAAACACTAGTTCCTCGGAATATTCCGACGGAATTCCGAGGAAGATAAGAGTTTCTTCGGAATTTTCTCGGAATATTCCGAGGAAATTCCGAGGAAATAGGGTTTTTAAACCGAAAACAACGTTTTGCGGTTTGAATAACACTTATATAACCCTTATTAAGTGTCTTAGACTGATTATGAAGTCAAACATTTGTTCCTTACCCTATAATAAACACTTTTCCGATTGTATGAACGAAATCCCCACAACGTAAGAGAAACACTTATACACTTTAACTATAAGGTGAAAGGAATACTTTCATTTCGTTTTGAAATTTGTTATTTCATGGTTTATGATCATCTATACAAAGAATCCTCAATGGTATGCATTACAATTGTATAAGAAATGAAATACGGCAAAAAAATTGATGTTTTGAAACCCCAAACACTAGTTCGAATTCCCTCGGAATATTCTGACGGAATTCCGAGGGATATTTAAGTATTCGTCGGAATTTCCTCGGAATATTTTCATTTAACCGGGCAAATATTTCACGAAAATTGAAATTGGAATTCCGACGGATAGTATCCGTCGGACCCTAGGTTTTATAACCACGAGCCGCTTCTTCTTTCCCATTTCTCTCCTCTTCCTCTGCGCCTCCTCTCCCTCTTCTCCGGCGATTTACCCTTCCTCTCCGACCTCTTCTCCGGTGATCTTCCCTTTCTCTTACACAAATCATGTAAGGACCCTATCCCACTCTCTTAGGTTCTATTTGTTAGGTTTTTGTGTAGATTTGATAGATTTTTGTTAGGGTGATTGGTTAGGATTGTAATTTGGTTGTATAATAGGTTTAGAATTGTGGTTTGGTTGAATAATTTGTTTTGTTGAATTGATTAAGAATTTTTTTATAAATTTTTGATTTTTTTTGTATTTATAAATTCGATTTTTGTGTATAAATTCGATTTTTATATTTTACAAAACGATTTTTGTATATAAATTGCTTTTTTTTGGATTTTACAAAACGTTTTTTGTATATAAATTCGATTTTTTGGATTTTACAAAACATTTTTAATATCTTTAAAACTTTTTTTGTGATTAAAAACTATTATTTGGGATTTTAATAAAAAAATTAATTTTTTTATATTTATATTATATAAAATTTCTATATTTATTAAACATTTTAATATTATTAAAACTATTTTTTGTAATTATTAAACTATTTTTTATTTATTAAAACTATTTTTTGTTTATTAGAACTATTTTTATATATTTATTAAACATTTTTAATGTCTATAAATCTTTTTTGTGATTAAAAACTATTATTTGGGATTTTTTAAAAAAATTAATTTTTTAATATTTATATTATATAAATATCTATATTTATTAAACATTTTTAATATTATTAAAACTATTTTTTGTAATTATTAAACTATTTTTTATTTATTAAAACTATTTTTTGTTTATTAGAACTATTTTTATATATTTATTAAACATTTTTAATGTCTATAAATCTTTTTTTGTGATTAAAAACTATTATTTGGGATTTTTTTTAAAAAAAAAATTAATTTATATATTTCTATATTTATTAAATATTTTTTTTATAATTTACAGGTCGCATGATGATCAGACCCGGTCTCGACAGCGTCGTGGTCATGGTGGTACGGGGAGCCAGTCTTGGGATCCCAACCATTTTCAGGATTCCCCTTCGCCCCACAGCTCCTACCATACATCTCTCTCTGCTGCACCCGCTCCTGCTCCTCCGGGTCCTCCGGGCGTGATGAGTGTTGCGGAGTTGGTTCGACAGCCCGGTCGTGACCATCTTCCCTATCTCACTCCGTATCAACATGGACGGGGTCAAACATGGTAATTAAACATTTTTTTTTCATTAAAATTTGATTCATTATTAAGCGTTTGTTCTTTTTATTAGGTTCAACCGATCCGGGAACGGGATCAGCGCATGGATCAACCGTATGATGTACTCCCTACCGACAAGGGACATCAGACTTTCACTGACTTCCCTACCGACAAGCAGCATCTGTTGTTTCGGCAGTTTGCGGTAAGTATTCTAATTTTTTACTTATATTTTTAATCTTTAATATAAATTTTCTACTAATTGTGTTTTTTTTTCAGCAAGAATTCACCTTGAATTCCGATGAGACGCTCTTTATCTATCACCACTTCGTCCATAAAGTTATGGACAACTACGGGAAGCAGATCCACGAGTGGAAGAAGAAGTGGGAAATCAATAAGGTTCGATTTAATTTATTAAACAATTTTTTAATTTATTAAAGTATTTTTTAATTTATTAAACTATTTTCTTTTTTTTTTATTAAAAGGTTCCAAAGTCGATAAACAACACGGTCTGGACGGAGTTGTGTGCGCATTGGGATAAGGAAGAGACGAAAGAAACTTCTTCCACCAACTCCACCAACCGCAGGAGCGACCGTAAAAGGAAGGGCGTCTTCAAGCATAACTTGGGTGCTCAATCTATTGCCTCTATGGGAGATCGCATGGTAAGTTCAGCCGCTTTTTCTTCAATTGTTTAAGTTTTGAAATTTTATTTTTTGTCCATTTCTTCTAATTTCTAATGTTTCTTTAATTTATGTTTTTTTTTTAAGCCGGAAGAAAATGATGGCGAGCCGGTTGATGATCTCGCCCTAATGAAGAGGGCGTATACCAACAAGAAGACCGGCCAGATTGATGACGGTCTTGTGAGGGAAGTGGTCAGCGTGGTCCAAACTCAGGTGCAAGACGAAGTGTCTCAGCTTCAAACCGAGGATGACGCTTCGACGGCTTCGACCAACTTATCCCGGTTTCGACCAACTTATCCCGGTTTCGAATCAACGAAATCGTTGAATCCGTAAGTTCTTTTTTTTAAAGTTCAATTTATTTATTTCTTGATTTAAATTTGTAAATTTGGCTATTTTCTATTTCAGTCGGTTCCAAAGAAGAAGGGACGTTTGGTCGGTTTGGGTCGTCGCACCCGGTCGGTTCCTCCTTCTTCTGCACCACCGCCCTTTGTTGATCCAGAAGTACTTACGGCTCAGTTGAAGGACAAGGATGATCGTATATCTTTGTTGGAGACCCAGATGGCGGCTCAACAGGTGGGCTATGAGGCACAGAGGAGGCTGAACCAGCAAATGATGGAGATGATGCAGAGGATGTACCCGAACGAGGTGTTCCCGGACGTGCCAGACCCGTAGTTTTTTTTTCCAAAAACTCGGAATGTTTTATTTTTATTTGTGAAACTTTGAATATTAATTAATATGATTTCAATTTTAATTTTAATTTTATATTTTCGAATTTAAATTTCAAAAATTTTATTTTTTTTAAAAAAAATTAATATTTCTTACATTCCGAAGAACTGAACCCTCGGAATATACCGAGGGACATCTTCTTCGGAATATACCGAGGGACCCCGTTCCTCGGAATATACCGAAGGACCCCGTTCCTTGGAATATACCGAGGGACATGTTCCTCGGAATATACCGAGGGACATGTTCCTCGGAATTTTCCGATGAAAATTTCGAGGAATATTTCGTCGGAACTTCCGAGGATTGGACCATCGGAAAGTCCATCGAAATATCCCGACGAAGTTCTACCTCGGTATATTCCGAGGAGCTTTCCGACGAACTGGTGGTCCTCGGAATTCCGTCGGAAAATTCCGAGGGATTTCCGAGGAAAAATGAATTTCCGAGGAGTTATTTCCGAGGACTTGTTTCGTCGGTATGTCGTCGGAATAACGTTATTCCGACGATTTTTTCCCTCAGTATGTCGTTGTTTTCTTGTAGTGATCATGTTGAGGAATTGGAAGTTAACATATATGTTATCTAATAGGATTAGGAAATATAGCTCTTTATATATGATGATGTCGTTGATAAGATTGTGCGCGAGTTGTGAAAACTAGAGAGCTTGATTGAATTATTGTTAAACTTTGCTTGATTGATCGAATAATAGAAGCAGTGCCGTCCCAAACGTTTTTGAGGCTTAAAGCATGTCAAAAATAATGTGGTCCTTATAGTAAATTGCCAAAACAATTATAACAAAGAGAGTTGTGGTGTAAATTGAACCAGAAGAAAGAAGATCACTAACTTCTCCTATGAAACAATTTGACCTGCAACTAAAATTGGAAAATGTGGCATATATTTTATTTTTTGAATATGTGGCTTAAAGTCATTGCTTCATCTGCTTGACGGACCTGAATAGAAGGACTTCTTATTATTGTGTTGAGATAGCTTTGCGATTCTATATTTACTATTTAACAAATATACATGTTTGGGGAAGTAAAACATGTAAAACCTATGATGGAAAATCACATATATATAGCCTTTCAAATCTAGATCGTACAAGATTCTTTTGCAATTTAGTTCATATATTTCTAATTCTAACTAAGGGAAACCGAATTAAAACCAAACCAACAATTGTATTGGATATCCAGAAAAGATCACTAACATTTAAAACCTAAAAAACTATTCAACATCTATCTTGATAAGAGAAATTAATCATATAAAATATATAACTTGCATGTGTGAGAGTCCTTATCATTAGACAAACATAGATTATATGATGAATTCATGTTAGTGGTTGGACTAAAATTTGATTGGACGTTTAGTGAATGGAATAAACTAAGATATCATATATTGTTTTAACCTTTAACGATAAAATTGATGATGTATAATGTCGTTCATTTAAAAAAAAAAATCGAATTCGAACAAAAAGATAATTACAAGCACGAGTGTTCTATAAACAATATGATCTGTTAAAAAAACCCAATATGTCCTAAAATTATATTGACCTTCATATGCCCTCAAAGACAACCAAAAGCCTAATACTTTGATATTTAGAAGGCTATTAATCGAGCTCTTGCTCTTTTTTAAACATTAGGTAACATATTAAATCATCATATAATCTATATATAATTCTATCATATATAATGATCAACTACCAGCAACATATACGATATTGATGAACAGTTCTACGGATAAGGATTCCACGATTAAGCTCTCCCGGAAACACTTAAATCAACGGACGATTATGCATATACGAAATTTTCGATAGTCAAGCTCTCTCCACAGCAAACGACCACAACAAACGACTCTGCCTATAATACTCTAGAACCTCCGATAAGCTTCACATCCTATAATCCGTAAAAAATACATATTTAGGAGACTCGAATCCAGACATTGGTATAAAAATTTTTAAACCTTAATCAATAGGATACGGTGATTCCACAATCATGTTTATTTTTAAGAAGTCTCCTGCTACTAAATCTCACCAAAAAAGTCTATTACTATTAAAGTATCGAAATATAATACTAGTTTCTTGTGCCTCAGCTTACTCTTATTTCAATATAAAATGTTATTTATGAATCACAAATTTTTTAAAGATGAATTTCCGATATTTGAAGTTCAAAAAAAAAAAAATTTCCGATATTTGAAGAAGTTATGAATAAAAACTTGGAGCTACATAGTCTTTGAAACACTCACATGGTCACCACATTAAAGAATATAGAAAAAAAATATTTGCTATTAAAATTAATAAGTAAAGTATAGGTGGTTGGTATGCAAATGGCACAGAGGATTAGTTTGAACTTTGAACTAGTTATATTTGCTATTACAGTGGCTAATAAAGAATGAAATTTAAATCAAAATTATAATTAACCAGTTCTATATATTGTTTGCAAAAATTAGAACCTATTCCTATGATGATTCGTATATAATTTTGTGCAAAGGAGAAAATTTAAAATATTAATTATATCAGTGTTCCGGTTCTATATACATACATATATGAGCTAATACATACAATTTTTATTTTGCACTATGAAAATATAAATATGAAAAGTGTAAAAGGGATGAAAGTATTGTAGAAAATATTCTTATTATGACATGTATGGTCGAAATAGGGTTGACGTAAGGTTCAAATTAGATTCTAACCCGCGTTAAAATGCGGGATTATTTTTTATAAAATGGTGTTAGAAATTTTTTACAGTTTCATTAAATTTTAATATAGAATATGTAGTTTTAGTTCATTTACTTATTTGTTTTGTTAGTAAATCTTTTTTAATGTAATTATTTTGTTTTTATTAGAATATTAGGATGAATTTGTTCCAGTAAATCTATGTAAAAAACATGATTTAAACATTTCGTGCTTGAAATATTTAATATTGGTTACCTGCATCTAACCTTATATGCTACCAATAGATTGATTTATACGTATAAAAATAGACAATTGTTTAGTTAAACCAATTCCCTATAGCACCAGTTATTTATTACCATCGCATACATTAAAATCTGGATAAATAAAATGTTCGAATTAGTCTACGTAGCAGTGAGAAATATAAAGAGACATAATAAAATGATTTCAGGTATACTATATTGTATTGTATATGTCATATTTAGAGATAAATATTTTTGTATGTCGAAACTAAATGTCACTTGGTAAAAATATCGGTCATGTTTGTTGATTTCCAAATAATTGGTAAGCAAAATGAATTAGTATAACAGAATTTTTCAGATTTATATTTTTAATATCCAATCTAATCTATCATTAACGAAAAAGTGCATAGATCCAAAATTTAAATGACAACATTTTATCAATAAATATAAGTAGGACCCTAAATAAATAAATTATATTATTTAAATGGATTTTGAACCATAGTTTATCATGTAAAATTATCATTATGTATATAGTTGGACATCATATTTATTAAACAATATTAAAAAAATTACTTTGCAAAAAGTTATTATTACAGTTTAGTCTGAAAATGTTTAGTTGGATGCATATGAACTTACTATATTTTCAAAAACATAAATTTATATATTTACATTGGGTGGTTTGCAAATCAGTTACTTTTTTGTCAACAAAATGATAAAAGCGTGATTTTAGTCAAGACTAAAATCAAGATTTTATCATTTTGTTGACAAAAAGTAATTGATTTGCAAATGAAAATAATTAAATATTCATCATATTGTTAGAAAACAAGTTCAAAATTATAAATATTAAACGTAACAAAAGTTAAAATTTGTTTTATAACCTATTATGAGATATGGTAGATGAATAAATCTTGACCTCTTGTTATTATCGTTTGTCTAGGTTAGATTTACAAAAGATTTTTTGGTTGATACTTGATAGTAATTCTTACAATATTAAGTTAGTTATCTAAAGTTCATCGTGGTTCTAAAGTAATTGTTTCTATTTTTTTTTTGTTAGCATATTTTAGGAAACGATTTGGTTATTTTAGATAATATTGTTAGAGCTTTTAAAACTATAAGAAGATGGAAAAAAAATCACTTTTTTTTAAATTTTGTTAGCGTAATGTTAGAAAATTTATTGTTTGTTCTAGTTAAGATTGTTAGAATCTAAGTTTGAAAAAAAAAATGATTCGTCATTTAAACGCTGTATAAATACCTTATAAACCATAACCATATTATTCTGCTGTTACCAAAAAACATTACAGTGTACTACTGAACAGAGTATATACGGGTGTACCAACCGTATTTTAGAACACTGGGTTTTTCTAATATGCATGAATGATAAATGTTTATGCATCTGTTTTCATTTCTCTTTGCATGGAACCAAAATATTTCTTTTTTATTCATGACGAAGATAAGTCATGGAGAAGAAGAAGCAAATGTCTATATATCAGATTATTTCTAATGAGGACCTACCCAACTTTCATAGATTCAAACATGAGACAATGAGGAGAGGAAAAAACAAATGAAATGTGTGTATACATATTGTGTAAATTTTTGTATTAATTATAATATACCGTAAAGGATTAGACACAGTTGTATTAATGAATTTTGAAAGATTCAAATATAATATATTCATGCTTGAACTTATAAAGGTGAAGGTTCAAATATAACTACGTTAGCCTATTTTGATGTTAGTGTATTATGGGTAGTCGACAGAATTTTTTTAATAAGAGGGGAAAGATATTTTGTAATGTTAATCTAATAATAATGAATGTCATATATTTTCTAGTGAGAATTGAATGGGTCCAAATTTAAATGATAACATTTTTAATTAGATAAAAAGTAGGATTCTATTTTAATAGATTAGATACACTTTTAATGAATTTAAATTGGTTGACCAAAGAAAATAAAAAATCAAACTGACACAAATTGTATAATTCCAAACAAAAGTGGGACTGGTTGGGACAGGTTATAGTATACTTTATCGTTTATCACGCAATTATTATATAATATTAGAAATAAATATTGATTTTAGTCTAAAACAAAATGATGGTGTAGTTAAAAAAAAAGATGGTGTAGTTGCAAAGTAAAGTACAAAAATACAAAATGGGTATCGTCAACCTAAGCAAAAAGAAATGAAATGGCTAATGGTAATGGATTCCTCCATAAATATACTTAGGGGGTGTTATTGAATTAAGAATTCAATGTAACTGTAATTAGGAGTCTCTCAGTGGATTTAATTGGATTCTTTACAAGATAAAGATGAATTTTAGTGGAGTTTATTGTAATTCAAATGGAAAAAAAAAATCAGTTCCAAACGGTTAAGTTCTAATGGATTCAATGCAAGGCAAGTAGATTTCATTGTAATTCATTGCTATGGAATTTTTGAATTTTAAAACTACCCAAGTTTCAGAAAATATATATTTCTAGAGAACTTTTCGATTAATAAGATTTGCAATTTGAACACATCAGAATGTCTTTCAAAACTGTCATACACACGTTGTTTTCTCTTGTTTTGATTTTGAGTTGCACTAAAATGATATTTCTATGTTTGTCCTTTTGGATGAAGAATCAAATTATGTTCTTGAGTTTGCACACAAAAATGTTAATCGAATACACATGTCTTTTTCTTTCAATTATAATTTTTAGGATTAGTTTTTGCAGAGAGAGAGACATAAAATAGAGACAAGAAGAAATGACAGAGTATATTTGAAATCCTTCCTAAAATCAGAGGAAAAGTACGTAATTGTTTTACTCTTTGCTTTAAACATAAAAGTCTATTAAAATCTAAAACAACTGAATTCTAACAAAATCAGTTGAACATTGAATAACAGGAGATTTTAATTCACTTTTACAAATACACAATTGAATAACACATGATTTTGTTTGGGAATTAAAGTACATCTAATTCCATTAAATTACCATATTGAATAACACCCCCTTAGTTAAGTGTATTGTTTTATAAATTAAAAGTATACTGGCCATAACTTGTAATTTCTAAGTAATTCTGTTAAATTATAATTTATTTTCTGTGTTAAATACTTAATTTTTTTTTTGACCAATGGAATGTAGAAAAATAAATGGTAGAAAGAGTGCTTATATTTTTTCTGAACTTCATTTATTTTCTGTGTTAAATACTATGGGTCTATGTTTTTTCTGAACTTTATGGGGGCTATGTTTAATCGTCCATCATGGCATCATATAATTTAAGACTTTTTCTTGGGTTCACTCCCTAGGGTGAACCTAAAGGTTCACCAACCAATAGAAAGTTGTCATTTTAGATCTAGTATCTTTTAATTAAGGAAACAAAATAACTTGCCAAATTATATTATGCTTTTAAAATAAAAAATAAAAAATTAAATAAATAAAAATAACAATAGCTCTAAAAAATGATTATTTAAAAAAAATATTTATTTTTAAGATTTAGAGTTTAGTGTTTAAGATTTATAATTTAGAATTTATCCAAATGTTTAGTGTTTTTCCAAGGGTTTAGGGTTTACCTAATGATTTAGGGTTTACCCAAGGGTTTAGGGTTTACCCAAGGGTTTAAGGTTTTCCCAAGGGTTTAGGGTTTAGGATTAGAGTTTAGGGTTTAGTGTTTTATTGACAACATGTTTAGTGTTTTTCCAAGGGTTTAGGGGTTTACCCAAAGATTTAGGGTTTACCCAAGGATTTAGGGTTTGGGATTTGAGTTTAGGGTTTAGTATTAGAGTTTAGGGTTTAGTGTTTTGTTGACAATATTTTTTTTTTGAATTCGTTTTTTATATATTATTTTTATTTATTTTTAAATTTTATTTTGAAAAAATAATATAATTTGTAAGTTATTTGGTTTCCTTAATTAAAAGATACTAAATTTAAAATGACAATTTTCTATTGGTTGGTGAACCTAAAAGTTCACCCTAGGGGGTGAACCCAAGAATAACTCATAATTTAAAAGTACTAGCAATCTCGTCTCGCGAAGTGACAACAATTTAAGGGATCTAATTACTTTCAACAAAGCTACGAGCAACGGAATTTGCTTTCTTTGAAAACGAAATTGTTCGATGCCTTAACTCACTAATAAGATCGATTGATATTACTAGACGGTAGATTGATAATAGTTGTTACAGTATCGATAACGAGTTGCTAGTGTCTATATTGTCGTAAAAGGGACTTTTTAAAAAACGGTCGAATTTTATTTGATACCGACTGTTATTTTTTTAATTGTAATTTCCAAAAAGTAATTCCAAATACTTTACTTTCTCCGTTTTCAAAAGATCCATGTTTTAGAAAAAAAACATTATTTCAAAAAAATACATTTTTTATATTTTTAATACATAAATTAATTACAAATTGTAAACTTCAAAAAACATAATTGTATTTATTAAAATTATATTGGTTAAAAGTTGTAGGAAATAGCTAATTACGGAAAATAATGTATCGGTAACAAAAATATAATACTTCCTCTGTTCTTTAATATTACATATTCTAGGAAAAAAATTTGTTTTAAAAAGATCCATTTTTTACATTTTCAGGACATGTTTTATTAACTAATTGCAAATTTTAAAAAATTTAATTGCACTTATTGAATTGTTATTGGCTTAAAATTATGAAACAAAGATAAACACAAAAAAATATGCAAATTTAATGTGTTTTATTAAAATGTGTGAAAAATGTAGAATATGTAACATTAAAAAACAGAGAGAGTATGTTTTTTTAATAAGTGTGAAAATCTTAAAATATATATCTTTCTAAAACGGGAGTACTGATTGAAAGTTTTTTTGTTACAAAGATCACGGATTGAAAGTTATAGAAACTATTAAACTGTTAGAAAAAAATCACGCCATTTGGCACATACATCCTTGTGAAAACATATCGTTATTTTTCTTACATTATTTTACGAAAAATTACAGATGCGGCACCACCATTAGAAAGAAAACTAAGTTTGTTTCATCACTTAGATTAAAATATTTACTTAAACATTCGTTTTAGATGGCTTAGCAGTTAGCACCAGTGAGTTCAAATGATCTCGTAAATATTTTTGTGGGTTAACACATAAATATTCTTTCAACTATTTCAGTTCACAATGTTAAAAAAAAAACTATTTCAATTCATTTATCCCAAAAACTATTTCATTTCATGATTTAATATTATAATCGTAATATTTGTTACACACCAACCATCGTTATTGTATTTACACTCCGATTGACCGATCGTACAGTTTATTAACTAGGTTACTTATTTTCCGCAATAAAAGTCGTCCCCGTACACTCGTTAAAAAGCATAGATTTGATTTGACACCGATAGCTTTTTATTCTCACAGAATTTTCTTTTTCTCGTTCCATAAACTTTTGTTTTTCTTCTTTGGTAGGGGCCAACGCCGAGGACTTACCATACCTCATTATCGTTGTAGAAATAAATTTGATTCGGTTCGACAATATATTACATCTTTCAAACAATTTTAGAAAAATGAGAAACTTTTAAAATTATTTTAACAGAACGCCCCTTTCAAATTTAAAATGTTATCATGGACTAAAGTGGAGATAGGGTTTCTCGATATTTTATATAATTATTTGGAACCCATTTAGACCCATAAAGGCATAATAATAAATACATATACAAGCAGACAAATTAATTAATACATAGACTATGAACAGAAATGAATAGAATTATAATTATAAGATATTCCTGAGGAAACGTAATTTAGAACTCTTATTAACATTCGTGAACAATATATATAAAAAAAATCAATAAGAACACAAATATATACATGGTTTAAACAATGTAGATGGTTTGAGATTGTAACTCTGCTGTCTAAGAACTTGATTAACATGTAGACAACTATAAGAAACATTTCCAAAAGACACTCTATAACTTCAAATATGAAGTTTTTTGTTTTCCAAAAAAAAATTTCAAAACTTCAAATTTGAAATTTGAAAAGTGAAACTTTATATTTGAAGTTTTACTACTCAAAACTTCAAAGTTTCATATTTTTTTTTTGCATTTTGGTCCCTACAATTACACATCACATTTATGATTCATAAATATTTTTTGTTTATTTTTTAATCCTTA
Organism: Brassica napus; assembly: GCF_020379485.1. NCBI lineage: Eukaryota > Viridiplantae > Streptophyta > Magnoliopsida > Brassicales > Brassicaceae > Brassica > Brassica napus. Next base: position 55,191,318 of record NC_063452.1, on the reverse strand, counting down.
TAAAAATTATATCTCATAAATATTTTAAGTTTTGTTTGCAAAATTTAAGTTTACTCATAAAATTAAATAAAACTTTAAAATAAGATTTAAAATATTTAAAACTAGATTTAGATAACAAAAGTATACAAAAAAACTTAACAAAAAAAGCTTTTTAAAAATTACATGAAGACATAACTATTACACTAATTTAAATATTACAACAACACTAATAGTCAGGTAAGTTTGATCCGGAACCTTCAAAATTTCCAAATATTGTCCAATTTTTTTTGTGTAACTGAAGACGGTTGTTGTTGTTGCTGATGATGATGTCTTTTCGTACAATTCTTTCTTGTTCATATTGAATATATTCACGAGTATTAATATCATCGATAAAAGTTAGTCTTTTAGCAATATTTTATGTTTCTCTTTTACTTTCTTATTCTAATCTAATGTATTTACAAGTATTAATATCACTCAATTTTAACAATTTTTATCTTTAACCTACAAATTAAAACGAGGAGAGCCATTTTTACTTCGAAATGCACTAGTATATCATATATGCATTACGAAAATCACTTTATGGAATAATATAGTATTTTGCTTGAAGGTTAATATTAATTAAGTTATTTTGTTTAAAATTTTCTATGTTAATATAATATTTTATTAATTAATATTGTTGTAGTATGTTTATATATGTGCTAGTTATTTACAAAAATTTTGTGAATTCAAATTAGTTATAACAAATATAAGGATCATATTATAAAATACAAATAGTTTTGAAGTTGAGTTTGAAGTTTTGCTTTTGGAGAAAAACATATTTAAACTTCAAATATAAAACTTTGGAAACTTCAAAATAGAGTTCATTTTGGAGATGCTCTAAAACAGTTATTTTGGGTAAATGTGCATAACGCTATATAAGCCTGTATTACGAGCAAAAGATTAGTGTTAAAAGAATATTATAGTTAAGGTGTGAATTCGTTTGGTTCTTAATGATAAGATATGATTCAGTACTTTTATATATTAAAGGAAATTAAAACCAGTTAATTAAAAAGACAACGTGTGTTACAACATTAAATAAAAAATTTAACTAGCAATTAAATCAGAGTCATCAGACTGATTTTAGCTAGCCACATCCTACATAATGGAAGTTAGAATGGTCAGAATGTAGCCATACTTAGCAACAGAGCTTGCAAGTGTCAGGTGCGTCGCAAGAATGCAAGAAGTATTGTTCCACAGCTTGCGTTTTTAATTATATTTAGTATTTGCATTAAAAATGATACGTAGCGAGGTGGAGAGTATGATGATCCAGTATTTGTAATTATATTCAAGTCACTCTTCACTTTTGTAAAAAGTAAATTATACCCATTATTTTGGAATTTTTTTTTTTTTTTTGCAACTCCATTATTTTGGATTTGATAGAGTATTCGATGATGGACTTTAATATAATATATAAATAAATACATTATGGACATGGTTAGATTCGGACGCATGTAGCATTTATATTCACTACCCCCACCTAAGTGTTAAGAAGAGTTACACATGTTTGCCCTAATGCTTTTCGTTTTTTGAAATATGAAAGATTAAGCAAGATTTGACCCCAAAAAAAAAGATTAAGCAAGAAAACATGGTAAAAAATTCTCTTTTTGATCACGATTTTTGTAGCAATATCATTGTCTCAATGTTATATATTGTAACAAAAACAAATTTTATTAGTCATTTAACTATTAGATTAAGCAGGTCAAAAAATAATAATCCACTAGCTAGGGGATTAATAAAAATATTTGTTATGATGGATGTTCTTGTTAGAGCCCTTATAATGAAATCTAAATTAGACATTTCGTTTTGTCGGACTAGCCCTGTGTCTATACGTTTATAATTAAGTCAGTAAGTAAACAAATTTAAATAATCATGACGACTCTCTATTGGAAAACAAAACTCTAACTATAGTCACTATTCCATATTAGTCGTCATTATCTTTTTATGTGTCACTTATGGGACATCAATGAAATTATCCGGCTTCTGACGACTATATGCTGCCATCTTGAACATCTCCTTCGTCTCTTTGAACTTGTCGTTTTTATGGGAAAAATGTGAAAACATATAAAAACGGACGTTTGCATAGAATATAACAAAAAAAAGGCTCGTACATGTAACATATCTTTTGAAGAATATAACATATGATTTGAAGCATATACTGATATACTGCACGTGACATATGTTTTGAAAACGTACAAACCGGACATGTGTACAGAATATAACATTGTTTGGAAGCATCTACAAGGTCGGTATAGATGGATCAGGCAAAAGCACGTCGGAGTTCATATAAATAGATTGGCTTACTTAGCTATTAAAGCTTGGCAACTCTATTAGTGGGCTTTTTATGTGTCCTTTACTGGGCCTTACAAAAGAATTTGTACTTTTTGTGTCAAAAATAATTTTCGTTAGGCCTTCGTATTTTTGTCAAAAGTTGGGCATTATAGAAGGATCATACTAGAATTTACTCGTCGTGTGAAAACTTACTACATGGCGTATGAGATTAAACTGTTTTTTAAATAGTAGTTTTGTTATCAGGCATCAAATTAATAGTTTTGTTATATAAGATTGACAACGATTCCACGACATACTTTTTTTTTCATAATAAACACTCAGATTGATTGATGGACGATTCACCATGTACAATGTTGTGATGGATAGATCTTTTTCACAGTAAACAACCAGCACGAACGCTTTATCTACAACATTTTAAAATTTATGATAGGTTTAAAGTTTTATATTCTATAGTCTAAAAAAAAAAACAAATTGTATCTTCTGAAACTCGAACTCTATATCTAGTATAAAAACATTTAAACATGACCAGACCGCTGAAACTTCCACAAATAATCATGGTATATGATGTAAGTTAAATAGATAAATTAAGATCTAACTGGGTTAAGTTGCCATTTAGTGGTTGAGCACCCTCAACATGGAAGTATATTCTAATTGATATAACGAGCCATCATAAGCGACTATAGACTAATTAATGTATTAACCGTTATATTATATAAGATATTAACAACGTAATTTGGGACGCAATCAACAAAGTCCGACATGTATACCAACAACGACTTCCTCTACTCACGCGGGTGACGGCGCGTGCTTTCACTCGTTAAAACTTCCTCTCGAATCTGAAAACCGCCGCACGGAGATGTCTCTCTCGCTGCCCTCTTCTTCTGCGGCGGCGTCGACATCGGGATCATCGTCTTCTCCAGCGGCGGCTTCGTCATCCTCCACGACGACGACGACGTCCTGGTTCTCGGGAATCTACCGAGGAAAATCCGGAACGGCGAAGCTGTCGAAAAGCGCGTCGGTTGCGGGAGGCGGAAGCGGGGATTACGGCGGCGGACCGATCAAAGGGAAGAACCAATTTCGCGGAGTGTTGTTCAAATACGGTCCCAAATCAATTCAGGTTTACTTTTCGATTTCGATTATGCTGATCATGTTCAAACGCTGATGATGAACAAAATGATGAGAGTTTAAGTCAAATGTTCCAAGCCATGTGAGATCGAAGTCAACGAAAAAAGATCCATTTTTTTTCTGAAAATTCAGACTGATTGATTGTGATTCTCTAATATTTGTATCTCCTCCACAGGTGGCTTTTAAGACGGGAGAGTATAAACAACAAGTGATCTTCATCGGTGGATTAACCGATGGTCTTTTAGCTACCGAGTATGTTGCTTCTTCTCCCTTTGCCCTTTAAAGCTTTTACCTTTTTGTGCAGTGTTTTGGTTAAGCTGATTCTTGATGAATGGTTGACTTCCGATCAGTTACTTGGAACCTCTCGCAATTGCTTTGGATAAAGAGAAATGGTCGCTTGTTCAGCCACTCATGTCCTCTTCATATTCTGGATTCGGCACTTCCAGCTTGAAACAAGTAAAGACTCGATATTGATTTCGTTTTGCCTCATAATATTGGTTGACACTTAGCAAGATTTTCTTTTGGATGAAGGATGCACAAGAGATTGACCAACTGGTAAGCTATCTCATCAACAAAGAGAACTCTGAAGGCGTTGTTCTGCTTGGTCATAGCACCGGCTGCCAGGTGATTAGTTTTGAGCCCCAAACACTTTCTGTCATGTTTCTGAAAGGAAGATTGTGTTAGAAACTTTTTTCTTTCTCGTATTTTGTAACAGGACATTGTGTATTACATGGGAACGAATGCTGCATGCTCCCGAGCCGTCCGAGCTACAATTTTGCAGGTGCCAATTCTGGATTCTTTTGATTTGTATTTTCTCGCTCTTCTGTTAAAGCTACTCGTTATCATATGCGAAACGGCCTTGAGTTGGGATGCTTATATCTTATGTTTTGATTTTAATCTAGCTTTAGTCATATTGCTCATTCTTTATGTAGGCACCGGTCAGCGATAGAGAGTACAAAGCAACACTCCCTGAAACACCTGCTCTGATAGACTTGGCTGCAAAAATGATAAGCGAAGGCCGAGCAGAGGAGCTAATGCCTAAAGAAGCTGATCCTTGTGCTCCAATCTCTGCTTATAGGTAAACTATCTATTTCATTGTACCATAATCATCGCCTTGACTAAATGGAAAAGTTGTGTGTTCGAACACGTCTACATACAAAAAATCAATACTTTGCTTGCTTTATGTAGATATCACTCCCTCTGCGCTTACATGGGCGACGACGATATGTTTAGTTCTGACCTAAGTGATGATCAGTTGAAAACTAGACTTGGTCATATGGCTAACACACCTTGTCAGGTAAAACTACACTAAACCATCACGAATATTTCCAATTCCGGTAAACATTTTTTTTTGTTTCTAGATGATGCCATTGGGATCTGATTAGGTTCTTATGTTATCTATGTCCCTTGTTCTACACAGGTGATTTTCTCCATGGGTGATGAGTATGTACCGGATTATGTCGACAAAAAAGCACTGGTTAATAGGTGAGTCCTTTAAAACTAAAGTGGTAATAAGAGTATACACGGATGCCCCCATTGTGTTCATTTGTCGGAGTCTTAATGCAAACTTTCATTTTGGATCAAAATGATGTAGAAATGATTGCATATGACTAAACAAATCAAAAGGATTGATATGATCTGTGTGATTACAGATTAAGTAAAGCGATGGGAGGAGCAGAGAAAGTGGAGATAGAGCATGGGAACCACTCTCTATCCAATAGAGTTCATGAAGCTGTTCAAGCCATTATTGGTTTTGTCAAAAGAGAAGGACCCAGTGGTTGGGATGACCCTTGGAGCTAAATCTTCCTTCTTTTTCATTTATATGGATGGAAAATTATCCAAATCTCAATCTCATGAATTAGCTTGACTTCTTGGGCTGATTCACAATCATTTCTCCTTCAGCGTAAAGAGAAGACAATTTGTTTTCTCTTTGTCTGATATATATACTTGGATCATTGAAAAACTCGTTCATGTTATATAACCATCGGTTTCTTTTGTTGTATCTTTGTCTTCATACGAAATTGTTTTCTTTTTATATGATCTTCATTATGTCCATAGATGTGCTGGAGCTTTCATTACACAGATCAAACGATATTAAACTTTTCTCCTCACTGATTGAAGTTGAGGACAGTCATTCCTGTGTTGTTTTACAAGTAATATAAGAAGGTGTTACACCAAAAAAAATATAAGAAGGTGAAACAGTAAATTTACCAAGGTCCGATTGAGTAGAAATGCGAGATGCTCTGTGAACATGAAAAAGAAAATCTGAATCATTTGAAAAAGGTAAACAGGTAGAAGTTAGAACATGAAAAGTCTATTATCCTTTATGTGTACTTGCTATTATCAATGGCCAGCCTTTTGCTATGTTCTTTTTTCATCAAACCAATACAATACATTGACTAATTTTCACTCAATAAACAGAGTTTGACTCAAGAGGCTTAACTTGCAAGTCTCAGCCTATCAACAGGCGTGGACAAAAGGTTATGTTAATAACAGAACTTTCCATTAGTGTTGATATATAGATTTAGTAACCTAATAAATAAAGTTTTCAGTTATGCAATACGTATATATACTTTCCTTTTATTGCACAACTGAATTTTTGTATCTATACGTTTAAAGAAAGAAGGGGATCTACGTATTCATTTTGATTTTGAAAAGTATACAAACTTGGAAAATAGTAGTTTTTATTTTATTATTGCATAAACTCTTAAAAATAGTTGGCAGAAGCTTTCAGTTATATGTATATTAGGAGGATCGCTGTTGGCAGAAGCTTTCAGTTATAGAAAATGATCCCAAAGGATATATCATTGGTGGCAAAAGCTAAACAAAATTATAGAACTAACTTATCTTTAAAACGTTACTTATCCTCCACGTTTTCTCCCTAATGTTAATTACATTTTGTGAGCGGGGTGTGCGACAATGACCGAGCCAGGCACGTGACGCCAACGTTGTCTCGTAAAATCAGTAAATCACCACCACCGTGAACGTAATTCCCCCAACGTCACGCCGACGCGAGTTCTGACACGCTTCGTTGTCCAACATGTTTCTATTACTTGGCGCGGTCACCGCACCGGTTCGCTGCTATTGTAATTTCAGATTAATCAGGAGGGTATAACTGTCTATGTCAAAACTTGTCATATTCTGACTCTTCCGCCTTTGGCAAAATATCACTTTTGTGTCCTAAGAATTTTCATGCCGACCAATCCCTAAATGTTTTTTACCTAACTCTTCCCCCCCTTCAAATCTAACAACTCTATATTGTTCAACAAGTTGGTGTGAACTTCTGGGTGTTTTGCTTGTAATCATATCGAGTAAGTTGATGTTTTGATTATCTTATTCATTAGTACTATATTAAATTATATCTGATTGTTTTCTCGATAAAATTGAAAACTTGATGCTTTTACTAGGAAACGAACAAAAAATAGTTACTTTGGAATCCTCTTTGTCGTCAAACTGATTTCTCTCCTATTGTCATCATCTTCTCTTCGTTTTCTTGTGTTTCCCAGATGCCTGAGAAAAGAGTGACCCCGTCTCCGGCGACGAGCCACCGTCCGAGTCCTCTCCATCAATGGAGATTCAGCGTCCTAACGTCCCTCGTTTTCTTCCTCATGGTCATCGTCTGGAGCATCGACGGTTGTACTATCAAAACATTCATAGACTCCTGGAGACTCAACGCTTCTTACTCCATGCGAGTCACTGCTGCGAAACCAAAACCACATTCTCTGGATCTGGACACGACCCGAGTGAAGTTCGACTGGATCTCAACCGAGATGGAGCAGAACTTCACGGCGAACCTCTTAAAAAACTGGTCTGCTCCGGGAGGAGAGAAATGCAGAGAAGCAAAAACCGTCGAGATCTCCGTCCCCAACTTCGACGGGAAGGATCCGGTTCACTTAACGGCCGGCGAGATCCACGAGTTCAGGTTCCAATCCCTCGACGAATCGGGGAAGCCCGTCTGCGTCGGTGGAGATTACTTCGAGACCGATCTCTCCGGCGAAAACTGGAAATCAAGACCGCCGGTTAAAGACTTAACCAACGGAACTTACTCCGTCTCCCTCCAGATTCATCCCGAGTTCGCCGGAGACTACAACCTAACCGTCATTCTACTCTTCCGTCACTTCCAAGGCCTCAAACTCAGCCCCGCGCGCTTCGCCTTCAACAGAAAGCTACGCAGCTTCAAACTCCGCTTCGTCAAGAAAAACGACGTCGTTTTACCGGAGCTTCTTCAATGCGTCCGGTCAGACTTCGCTAGGGACGTCTGGTCGGGGCGGTGGACAAGGCTCGGCAAGAACGAGGAATGCGAAATCAGCAATGACGGACGTTACCGTTGCCTGGATGATGATTTCCCTTGCCGGAAACCGTGGTGCGACGGAGCGTTGGCGGAGTTAGAGAGCAACGGTTGGGTCTACTCGAGCCACTGCTTGTTTAAACTCTTTTCCGGGGACTCGGCTTGGAGCTGCTTGAAGAATAAATGGATCTTCTTCTGGGGAGACTCGAACCACGTGGACACGATTAGAAACTTGCTGAACTTCGTCTTGGGCCATCCCGAGATCGGCGCTGTCCCGAGGAGGTTTGATTTGAAGTTCTCTAACCCGAAGAACTCGTCAGAGACCGTTAGGATCACGAGCATCTTCAACGGGCATTGGAACGAGACGCAAAACTATCAAGGTCTCGACTCGCTTAGAGACCACGGCTTCAGAGAGCTGCTTAAAAGCTACTTCTCGGAAGAAAAAGGTGTTCCGGACGTAATGATCGTTAACTCGGGACTCCACGATGGGGTCCACTGGTCTAACCTCAGAGCATTCGCGAAAGGAGCCAAAACCGCGGCTGCGTTCTGGAGAAACGTTTTCGATTCGGTGAAACGCCGCGGGTTCGAACCGCCTGAGGTGGTTTTCAGGAACACGATCGCGACGGGGGGTTACGCGAGGGAGCTGGCGTTTAACCCGAGCAAGATGGAAGTGTTCAATGGTGTGTTTTTGGAGAAGATGAAGGAGTTTGGGTTGGTGTCGGGTGTGGTTGATAACTTTGACATGACGTATCCGTGGCATTATGATAACCGGTGTAACGATGGGGTTCATTACGGGAGAGCTCCGGCGAAGATGCGGTGGAGAGACGGCGAGATTGGGCATCAGTACTTTGTTGATCTGATGCTTGTTCATGTCTTGTTAAATGCATTGTGTGTGAGATAAAATAGTAAGAGTGATGTTTAGTTTGGTTAGAAGTAGAGTTAGGAATCACGATTCTTTTGTTTTTGATGTTGTGTACACTTCTGAATATAGAATAAATTATATGTTAGCACATTTGAAGTACACTACAAATCGTCTAGACGACAGTTAGACTGTAATGATTTGTTTGTCGATCTTTTTTTTTCCGTCAACTGATTTTATTGATAGCAAAATTGTGATCTACACAAACCAACAGAAACCAACGTATACAAAACCCTTTTGTGGTTAGCTAAACCGGCAGAACATAGAGATATCTCCGGGCACTAGAACCCACAAGGGGGCAACATACAAGATTAAGAAATATTACAACCTTAACACAAGTGATTAATCTTCCAAACTTCCAACATAAGTCTAACAATAACATGGAGACTGTCCGAAAGGGCCTCTGACACGTGCTTACTGGGAATACCCTCGGTCAGACCACCGCTAAACCACCTCCTCCTAGAACTCTGAGGAAACACCACAAGGACCCAGTAACAGAACCTTCATAATCCGACAAGCAAAGAATCTTGCTAACATTCCCGGAAACGACTTGATCTACGATGACCATAGAACGCCTAGGTATGAAGTGACAAACACAACATATCTTCGCACGATCTGAACAAACAACTAGGAGAGAGGCCCACCTAATCCGGAATACAAGAACAGGCCGCAAACAGCATAAGCTGTGAACAGCAAAATGAAGGACAAGATGGAAGCCACAACAAACTCAAAGAGGACAAGCATCACCTGCAGAAAGAGACCAAGCCAGAAGCAAAGGAGACCCGCAAAACAAATGGACAAACAGATCCAGACAAGGGCTTCGAGAAAAGGCTATTATAGCAAAGCTACACCGTCAATCCACAGATCCGAAACTTTTGAAACAAAACACCAACCTGAATCTGAAAGCTTTTTTCTTTCTTTGGCAAGGGCGAATCTCCTCCCAAAACGAAAGTAAATCACACACAGATGAACAAATACACCAACATTGAACACGGTAAGAGAGTTCGAAGCACAACGACACCCGTAGCTGCTCCTCTCTACTGCGTCGAGCCTCCAGAACAGACTGACTCACCGTGGAGCCACACACCCACACGAGCATGTGACGATACCAACAGCAAACCTCTGACTAGAGACACATACAAGGCGGTAACATGGCAAAGACGGAGGTCGAGCAAAAGAGAAATGAGATTAGTGGAGGAGGAAGCCTTCGGCGCCGGCACGCACGCTCACGCGCCGTCCTGGCGCCGGAGCGTTATCAGATCTACTTTTAGGTCGAGAGAGAAAAGCCAACTTTTTTATTTGTTTGTCATCTAATCCATAAACTAAATCATGGTGGATAATACGTTTTCCTGAGATCTGTTACTTTTGAAACCCAATCCGGACCCGAGATTAAACCAGTAAATCCGATGATCGAGAAAAAATCCGGTTTGAGTTTTATAAAGCCCCAATATTTAGAAATTCGCAAAGACCCGCGAAAACCCACTAAAACTCGATACCAGTTGAACCAATAAATATCTTTTACTTTTTTTTTTGTTTTAATTATGTTTTATATTCTAAGTTTCCAATTAAAAAGTAGGTGCAACAAAACAAATTAAGTTTTTCCTTTTTAGTTTTATGTTTGTGATTTTTAGATTTTAATGAAAGTTGATGCGATTAGAAAGAGAGAACCAAAATTAGTTGATGTGATTTTGTGTTAGTTTATTTCCGTTATCGACAATTTATTACAATGTTCTTTTACTTTTGGTTTATTTTGGATTTGAAATTTAATTTATTATTCACTTTAGACATTTAAATATTTATAAATTTTATGTCTTGATTTTTTTTTAGATGTCATAACTCTTATCTTGTTACAGCAAATTTTAAAAAATCTAAACTATTTTTTGATATTTTGTATGTCAAATAAAAATAAAAATATAAAAACTAAAGTTAAGTATTTTCTAAATGTTTTTAAACATAAAATATATAAATATCCAAACTATTATTTTATGTGTTAGAAAATATTAAATTTTTAGTTTTTATACTTTTATTTTTATAGCTAATATATTATTATATAATAAAATTAATTCATTTATTAATTTGTGGTTCACCCGTGGTCGATCCAGTGATCCAGCGATCCGGTAAGTCGTCCGGTCTAGTGTCTGCATCGGGTTTAAAAAATACTATTGGTTACTACTTGATTAGTTGTAATTTATATGAGAAAATATATGTATCTTTCTTTATACACGTAATAAAAAAAGAAGATAAAAAGCTTCAAACCGACCCTAAACTTATAGAAATCATAACTTGAAACTTTGAAAGTAGGCGCATTATCTTCAACCATCTTGAGTAAGTATGCACAATCAGTCCTAAATCTAGTCAAAGTATTCATTTTTTGTTGCTCAAACTGAGGCCATGTTCGTTTACGTGTCGCGCGACATGCGACTAAGATTACGTTCGTTTACGTGTCGCGCGACTTGCGACTTGCGACCTGCGACTAAATCTGCGACCTGCGACTAAAACTATGTTCGTTTACGTGTCGCGCGACCTGCGATCTGCGACCTGCGATCTGCGACCTGCGACCAGTCGTCGCGATCAAAATTTTCTTAATTTTTAGTCGCTGTTTTTTTCGGGCGACTTAAATGGGAACCCGCGATTGGTCGCGCGACATCAAAACGAACAACAACCTGCGACTTGCGACCAATCGCAGGTCGCATGTTACGCGCCAGCAAAACGAACAACAACCTGCGACCTGCGATCAGTCGCAGGTCGCAGGTCGCAGGTTGCAGGTCGCAGGTCGCGCGACCTGTAAACGAACATGGCCTGAATATAGTCCGAAGGAGATCATCCAGTTCCACGTGAAGGTTGAAAGGTTTCTACTACATCCTTTCATTCCAGACATGATACATTCCAGGTTGTCATTTGACAGCATCCAAGTCCACTGACTAGTCCATTACTGATCAGATTATTTGTAATTTAATTTCTTAAAATAAAATAATCAGTAATTTGAATAACTACATATTTTTATCATGCAATATACATGCCATTAATACTTTTGTATAATCCAATGGTCATTATTCTTCTTTTTATTTAGTCAAACATATCTTATTTTTAATGTCATTATTATGTAGAAAAATCTCATTAACAGAAATATAACAACCTTTCCAAACAACATTTACTATTACGATAAGAATTTCAAGATGTCATTTTTTTCTTTGTCACGAGGAATTTCTATATGTCATCGCGTTATAGAAAATGTCATTTATATTTTTTATAAAACATATAACAACCATACTAAACTTGATAAGAATATAATATTGGGATTGATAATTTAAGAGATTATAAAAAAATATATTACGGGCGGACCGGAAGTCGGTACGCGGTTGAGTGAAACCAGACACAGTTCATATAGGCTGGAAGAGACTGCAAAAACCAAATCAACAATTCTGAGTCTCTCCTCCAATCCAAAATTAAATTCCTGTCCTTTTCGGATTAGATCATTCATCTCCACGACAAAACCGCCACAGACAAAAATCTTCCTTCACCCTTAAGGGTTCGCCTTTTGTTTTTTGTTTTTTGCTTGGCTGAGAGAACAATCCATAGATCCGTGGAAGAGTTACCGGAGGCTATTTAAGGGTCGCCGTTAATGGCGTTTACGTGGACATCTGCTCTTCGGATTTCAGTTCTTTTGATCCTTGTAGCTGCAATTGTCTTAGCTTGCTATTTTCTCCCCGTCGAGCAGGTCCGTTTCCTTTTTGAAAATTGGGGTTTGAATTGTGGATTTATGTAATGGGTCTTTTTTGGGTTCTGCAAAGGCATATGCTTTTCTTTCGAATTTCTGGTGGTTGGACTCGTGATTAGATGTTTTCGTTGTAATAAAGAATTGAGCTTTTTTCCCTCCTTTTCTCTGGTCATGTGAAAGGCAAAGTTTGAGCCTTTTTGCATATATGTTTTATGAGCACCATGTGTTTTATGTTTGCTATTGCTAGATTGGTTAGAAAATCAAATGCAGCGGGTAGAATTATCAGGTTGATATCTGGACGATATCCTCCCTTTTGAATTTTCAGTTTAAGAGTAGTTGGTTTCTGTAGCTTTTACTTGTTATGATCTGAAGCTTTACCGTTTCTTTGTGTGTTTCAGCTGTTGAAGGATTTTTTGTTATGGGTTGAACAAGATCTAGGGCCTTGGGGACCGCTTGCCCTGTAAGTGTCTCTCCTCTTCTTCATATGCTAATTGAATTCTTGAGTGAATGGTAGCTTTGAGCTACACTAACAACATTACCTTTTTATCTTGTTTCGTTACTATTGTTTAACCATGGAGGTTGGAGATAGAACTTATAGAAATTTAGGAACATAAAGAGTGAAGACGCCTTTTATGTTAGGCACTGAACTTGTCTTTCTTTTGTAATATGTGTAGAGCCGTTGCGTACATTCCTCTAACTGTTTTGGCTGTTCCTGCCTCCGTTCTAACGGTACATACATCACATCCTGTTTCTTTTGTGTATTAAGGCTACTATTATCCACTCTCGACTTGCATTGCTAGAGTGACCGGTTTGTCTAATAAAATTGAGAAATCTTGATATTCAGATCGGTGGTGGCTATCTTTTTGGGCTGCCAATTGGTTTTGTGGCGGACTCGGTCGGTGCTACACTTGGCTCAGGAGCAGCATTTCTTCTAGGCCGTACGGTAAGCGCCCCAAACTTACTTCTTATTTAGTTAGATAATATGTACATCTTCTTTTTTCTGTTTTGGTACTTATATGATAAATGCTCTTTATGCAGATTGGAAAACCTTTTGTAGTTGCAAAATTGAAGGATTATCCTCAGTTTCAATCAGTGGCACTCGCCATTGAGAAATCAGGTTTCAAGGTTTGTCCTGAGAACCAATATTTTTTTTTCTACGGCTGACAATCTGTTTATGAAACTTAGGAATATGCTAAAACTAATTATATAGATATGCTTGCTGCTCCGACTTGCTCCTCTGCTCCCCTTCAGCATGTTGAACTACCTCTTATCTGTAACGCCGATAACGCTGGGCCCATACTTGCTTTCTTCATGGTTAGGAATGATGGTAATCTTCATCTGATCAACCTCTCCATAACCACTGTATAACTGTAAGGTCAAAAGAATACAGCTTGATATATACATTGTTAACTCGCAGCCGATAACACTTGCGTTAGTGTATGCTGGAACAACACTAAAAGACCTTTCTGATGTGACGCACAAGTGGAGTGAATTCTCTATTGGTCGCTGGGTAAGATCCGCACTAATTTAACTACATTCTCAGCCTTCTTGTTCCCATATCTTTTCTGAACATGTGTGTTTGCAATATTCGCAGGCGTTCCTGATTTCGAGTCTTGTAATATCCGGTTAGTTCGAGAGTGTTCCCACCATTCATTTTCATCATAGTAAAATCTTTATGAACCTATGCACGGTATCAATAACGTTTCTTTCTCTTTGCAGTGATATTAATGGTATGTGTAACGAAGGTAGCGCAGAACGCTCTAAGAAAAGCATTAGCAGAGCACGGAGGAGACATGAACGGAGCAGTTGCAGCCTCGCCGGAGCTGAACGTTACGGCCGATACTCCAAGTGATTTGAACGAGCCTCTGTTAATAAAGATAGAGCCTCAATCACCTCAGAACCAAGAAAACAATAGTCATTAAAGAAGCTCCTGGCTAATTACTATGTACAATAATCTTATATTTGTTAACTTACAAAATACAAAAGCATAGGTTCTTCGAGTCAGCTCGTTAATGCACAGATAAAATAATATGGTCGTTCTAGTTTTTCGATTTCTTGTTTTTGTATAATAACATAGATTAATAAATAATTAAAAAATGTTTCTTCCTTCTTGGCTAAGAGATGTAATTACTGGTGCTCGGGAATTTTAAATATTGTTGACATGTATAAGATATGGAAACATTCTAAATATGTTCAAAAAGGTGTGCATAGACTAATACTTCAAGAACACACGCGTTGACATTTAGGGGGTGGATATTCAACCAGTAATTTTATTTATTTTTAGTAAAATATTAAACCAAAAAAACTCAAACGTTCTAAAATAACTAGAAAAACCTTAAAATACACACTTTAATTTATATTCAAGAACAGTAAATTTTAAAATATTTTATCAAATAACAAAGTTTAATAACACTAGATTTTCATAAGTTTTAGACAGAAAATGGCAGTAAACTAGATATCACTAAACCGTGTCAGTAAATCTATCTTTCCCGCGGTAAAAAAGTGAATATTAGAAATAATAAAGAAAATATCTTCGGACAAGACAAGAACTACCTTCTTTTGATCTTGACTTTTCTTTCCGTATCTCTCCTCTTCTGTCTTTTTCCCTCCTCTCTCTTCTTCTCCTTCAGCTATGGGGATCTCTTTTAGCAACCGTAGACGAAACAACCACCACCGCCGCTACCACCATCACCTCCCTCCTCCTCCGCCTTACTATTACTCGGATCAACCTCAACAACCGCCGCCGCCTCAACCACCGCACAACGAGTACAGCTACACTCACAACCACCTCGTTTCAGCTCCGCAACACTCTCTTCCTCCACCCTCTCAGCCTCAGCCTCAGCCTCAGCCTCAGCCTCATCCTCCGCCGCAGATTAATTACGGATCCTACGGCTATAACTATAATCAAATTCAAAACCCGCAACAGCAGCAGCCTCCGTATTTCTCCGGTTACCATCCCAATGGGTGGAATACGATGATGAGACCGGTTTTCTACGGTCCGGCTGTGGTGGTTGACCAACAGCCTCCTCAGCCGTACGTGGAGCATCAGAGCGCTAAGAAGGTGAGGAATGATGTCAATGTCCATAAAGATACGGTGAGGCTCGAAGCAGACGATCTTAACCCTGGCTATCATCTTGTTTCCTTCCTCTTCGATGCCGTATTCGATGGCAGGTATGTTTGTATTAAAAAGGTTCAAACTTTACATGATTGTGACTCTCGAATCCCAGAACTTGGGTTTAAAAAAAGGTTGAAACTTTACATGATCTAGCTGATGGGTATGTGATTAGAATTAATATTGGTTAAGAATCAAGCAATGCAGGCTTCACTTACATAAGTGGGTGTAGATTTTGCATTAGGGGCATTACTTCGTTTAATGAATCTCCATAGGAGTGATGAAAAACACTCTTGTGCGTAATAACATTGTACTTCTTTAATACATTTCGAGATTTGCAGTGATATCACTGTTAAGAAATTGCAATGTTCAAGACCTAATTAGGTGGTAATTAGACGTTTTATAGAGAATTATTGATTAGGCGGATGTCTACTGTCTACTCAATTTTTTGAACGCTTAAGACATATTTTTTAAAAATCGTTTTGTTTAAACCTGTCTAGGCTCTCGCCTCTCGCCTACACTGATTTTTAGAACACTGAGAAATTGTTTTGTTTGCATCAAAGAAGTAGCTACTGAATCTATCTTATTACTCTCCTTGAATGTTTTATACCAAGCTTAAGGCTTTGATCTAAGAGTGACCAAAGCCCAAAACAGACCTTATGATCAAGAGTTGAGGTTATTTATATGATATATGAGTACATTAGTATGATTATCTAACAAGGGTGTTCTCATTATGTTCCTTTGTCTCATTTTTCAGTTTTACTATCATATTTTTCGCAAAAGAGGAAGAAAACTGCACAATGGTCCCTCAATTTCCAGAAGCTTTCAAACCAACCCAAGTCCCTTTCCAAAAAGGTACAGCACAGAAGTTTGTACAACCTTCAGGGACAGGAACAGACCTAGGTTTCTTTTCACTCGACGATCTATCGAACCCATTACCAGACGAGGTGTACCCACTTGTAATATCAGCAGAGACAGTGATCTCACCAAGCTCGGGTTCAGAGGAACCATTAGTTCACAAGCAAATCACGCTAGCGTGTTTGGAGAAGACTGACGATGGATCTTTCAAAGTGAAAGTCATGAAACAGATCTTATGGATCGAAGGAGCTAGATATGAGCTACGTGAGTTGTATGGTATCGATAACTCGACCGCACAAGATGATGATGTTGCGTCAGGGTTAGAGGATAGTGGTGACAAAGAATGTGTTATTTGCTTGACTGAACCTAAGGACACCGCCGTGATGCCTTGTAGACATTTGGTAAAAACTTCTCACTTTTCACAATAATGTCACGTTTTGGTTGAATTATCCTATGACTAACTCATGTTGTGTTTGTCTCTTGCAGTGTTTGTGCAGTGACTGCGCTAAAGAACTGAGGTTTCAGTCAAACAAATGTCCCATTTGTCGACAACCTTTCGATGAGCTTTTAATGATTAAAGTGGAAAGTAGCAATGAACAACACTGAAAAAGAGGTTTCTTCTTTGCTTCACTCTTAAGTTTGTTTCTTTTGTCTCTTGAAAGCCTCAAATCAAATTCTTTTGCCTTTTTTACTTATACAAACCCTGTCTGATGTTTTCTCATTTCATACTCTTCACAGATTTGTTGGTTTTAGTTTCGAAAATTTGAAAGAAAAACATCAGTATTGTATATATTTCTAATGGCTTCTAGAGAAGCTCTCTATTTGTTTCTTTCTGCGTGAAGCACTCATCATTTGCTTGTGTTAATCTGTTACTAAATACAGAAGTTTGTGCAACTATGTGTTGTTTACTGGCAACCGTTGGATTTATAACCTAGAAACCAAACTTTGTAGTAACCTTAAGGGTCTGCAAGAGTTTAGATAGGCTATGTATTCCTTAATTTGGTTTTCTTTTTAACTCTTTTCGAGTAAGTAAAAAGTTTGTTAAAAAGTCATAAATGGGGACCTTCATAATTACAGAGATTCAAAAGAAAATAAAGAGATATGAAACTGAAGTTGATGAAGAACATTCAAAGAAGCTAGTTTTAAGAAAAAATAATCTGTGTTGGTTTCTTTTGATAGAATGTTCATACTTTTGTATTTAGGAACAAAAAAAAGTTCATTTGATTGTAGTGCAGTGACCCCCTTAACAAGCAAAATTATTTCTCCCTAGACGATCTTTTTGATTCCAGGTAGTATCAGACTATCAGTGTATATCTTTTTTTTTGGTCAAAGTATCATCTTATATCTAGCTATCAAATTCCTTTGATAAACTTTTTTTGAAAGTTGTTCCGTAGTTTCTTTTAGAAAAACAATACTATAGAGGCCCTAGGGCAAGAATCAATGCGCCTTGTGTTGCTCTCATAATACTCTCAAACCGCTGCAAAGGCAAAACTTCTTTTAAAAAATGACTATAAATACACATCTAAGAAAGAGAAGCTGAATCCACATCAAGGTCATTATACGTCTATAGGGTTTGAGGTATCACTGAATCTGCCAGAGAGGATGATGGATATGGTGTCAGATCCATTTCATCTTTTTCCATAACTTTATTAACTAAATTATTATTGTCCCTTTCTTTTTTTGAACGTCTGATTAAATAAATTCTGAAGAGATCAATCTTTTTATGTGTATAATGTTTATGGCTCTGTACATAGGAAAGTTGATAAAATTTGTATTTTTCTAATACAAATTGCTTGTGGTTTCCAAGCTAAAGGGATTAAAGGTAAATGAAGGTGTCTCAAAGCCTCTCATCATGTAAACTCTATCTAGGAAAATAAAATAAGAATCAAAAGCCTATAGCTAAACGCTTTCAAAAGTTTATGCAAAAAAAATCAAATGAACAAATATTATATAGCCATATATCATTGTCTTATTTTACTTCTTTTTGTTTTTGGTTAAAAATGCGGGAATTTTGAAGTTATAATAGTTATAAATATTAACTAGAAATATGGGATTTTTGAAACCATAAAATTTATAGAGTGTAAATAAAATATGGAGAATTCTGAAACCATAAAATTTATACAGTTTAACTAACACGTAAATAAATTATAAAAATTTACATTTTAAGTAAGTATGAAAAAGTGTCAAAGCTATAAAAGTTATATTTTTTCCTTTTTATAAATCTAACAATTATTTCACATAATCAAAACTACTCTTTATTAATTTCTTGATATGTAACTACTCTTTACTGAAACTATTTACTGAAACTATATATGTAACCACTCTTTATTAGTTTCTTTTACATCTAACATTAAATGATTATTTTATTTTTAAAAATAAAAAACAAGGAAAACATAAGAAAAACAAATATAAACATATAATTTTATAAAGTCAAATGTGATAAATGCACATGAATCAGTTTCCATAAACATATTACCCCAAAAATATATTTACAACCTACGTAGTTAGATTTGTTCAATTAATCACACATGATTCAGTTTCCATAAACATATAATTATATAAAGTCAAATGTGATAAATGCACAGATTAATGGATTGCCATAAACAGTATACATATTCACAATTTCGACCTATATAACTTCCATTGAATACATATGAGTTCTAATAAACCCAAAAAGAAAAGAGAAAGGCATGGAAAGCATGTGGAATTTGGTGATTATGATGATGATACTTATGGTGGTGGTGGTTTTAAGACTAATGGTACCAGCCATGGTTATGGAACTGATAATAAATGGAAATTATCTACTTGAAACCTTCAAAGTGATGTTCTTTAACTATGTGTACCCACATTTATTCTTGATTGGGTTTATGTGTATATTTATGTTTATGGCTCTGTATATAGGAAAATTGGTCAAGTTTGTAATTTTTAAATACAAATTGTTTGGGGTTACGGAGCCAGAGGGATTAAAGGCGAATGAAGATTTATCAGAGCCTCTCATCATGTAAACTTTTTTCTAGAAAAAAATAAAATAAGATCAAAGGCGTATAGCCGAATATTTTCAAAAGCTTATGCAGAAAAATGATTAGATGAACAAAGATTATATATGTGCCATACATCATTGTTTTATTTTATTTTATTTCGGTTAAAAACGCAGGAATTTCGAAATTATGAAAGTTATAAATGTTGGTTAGAAACTCCAGAATTTTGAAACCATAAGATTTATAAAGTTTAAATATAACGCGGGAAGTTTTGAAACCATAAGATCTATAGAGTTTAAATAAACACGGGAAATTCTGAAACCAAAAAATTATATACTTTAAGTACAAATGATAAAGTGTCTAAGCTATAAACTTCATATTTGTATTTTCTTTTTCAAATTAAACAAAAACCCAAAACAGACCTTATGATCAAGAGTTGAGGTTATTTATATGATATGAGTACATTAGTATGATTATCTAACAAGGGTGTCCTCGTTATGTTCCTTTGTCTCGTTTTTCAGTTTTACTATTATACTATAATAGGATCAGACCTGCGCCATGCGTAGAGTAAATTAATTTATATGAAAATTATTTAAGAAAAATCGTATGGAAAAAAAAATATATTATTGATCGAATTAATCTATTTGTCTTTTAAACAATTTTTTAAAAACTTTTTTTTGTTAATTACATAATTTGCTTACTAATGAACTGATCACATTTTTAAAAAATAGGTCAAAAAATTATTTGTCGCATAAAAACCTAACGTTTAGGCCGAAGAATCTCATGTCTACTATTTGATTACAATAAAACTATGTCAGCTCGGTTTTATATCATGATTTAGCAATTTAAAATTTAATTATGGTCATGAGAAGTTTACGTTCACGTGCCAATCCTATCTATCTTCGATATTTTTCTCCTTTTTGGTCATTTTGGTTATTGCTTGATATAAATATTGATTTTTGAGTTTATTCTCATTTCTTTCTTTTATTTTGGCCTGAGATTTAGAAAATGTTTAAGATTCAAAATTATTAAAGAGATGCATACTTAGGTTAAGATCTGCGCCTTGTGCAAAATAAATACTTATTTTATATTTTTCTGCATATTATGAAATAATAAAATAATAATTATATATTAAATAACTAAGAAATCAGTTACTATTATGTAATAAATTGACATGCACATATAAATCAAATGACCGCTCATGTTTATTCGCAATCATTTTAGAATAAATAAATCAAAACAATCAATCTTATCTATCGTATATGATATATACTTAAATTTAAACGATATGAAGTATATATATATTAACATAAGCACCTATTAAAATAAAATTATTTATTTTTATGATTTTATTATCTTTGTATCTTATTATAGGAAAAAAATTAAACATTGATCACAAAAGATTATGTGAGACTTTTAACAATTTTAGTAATTTATACTCGTTTTGAAAAATTCAAAATACAACATATACAAAAAAATCTAAATTTTTAATATATGATTAACGTAATTGTGTAATTTATTTTAATAGTAAAAAATTAAAAAAAAATGATAGAAAGCATACAGATTATTAGCAAATCTTCATTATTTAAAATCATTAATTACTATATATATCATAATCACATTAGATAATTCCGTAAGTTTTATTTAAAGAAATAATATATAATAAATAGCCAACTTGCTTTAGTTAATATCATATGATATCATATAGTTGATACTAAATGTTTCTAGTAAAATATAAAAATCGAATTGGACCAACATGTTTTTCAATTTCAATGTGAAGCTGACACGTATGACTAATTAACTACCTAATTGATTGACACATAAGTAATAAGTATTTTTTAATTATTACAAAATTGAGGTTACATCTTTTCAAATGTTCCTCAATTAATATATATGGATTTTTCGCAACAGAGGAAGAAAACTGCACAATGGTCCCTCAATTTCCAGAAGCTTTCAAACCAACCTAAGTCCCTTTCCAAAAAGGTACAGCACAGAAGTTTGTACAACCTTCGGGGACAGTAACAGACCTAGGTTTCTTTTCACTCGACGATCTATCGAACCCATTACCAGACGAGGTGGACCCACTTGTAATATCCGCAGAGACAGTGATCTCACCAAGCTCGGGTTCAGAGGAACCATTAGTTCACAAGCAAATCACACTAGCGTGTTTGGAGAAGACTGACGATGGATCTTTCAAAGTGAAAGTCATGAAACAGATCTTATGGATCGAAGGAGCTAGATATGAGCTACGTGAGTTGTATGGTATCGATAACTCGACCGCACAAGATGATGATGTTGCGTCAGGGTTAGAGGATAGTGGTGACAAAGAATGTGTTATTTGCTTGACTGAACCTAAGGACACCGCCGTGATGCCTTGTAGACATTTGGTAAAAACTTCTCACTTTTCACAATAATGTCACGTTTTGGTTGAATTATCCTATGACTAACTCATGTTGTGTTTGTCTCTTGCAGTGTTTGTGCAGTGACTGCGCTAAAGAACTGAGGTTTCAGTCAAAAAAATGTCCCATTTGTCGACAACCTTTCGATGAGCTTTTAATGATTAAAGTGGAAAGTAGCAATGAACAACACTGAAAAAGAGGTTTCTTCTTTGCTTCACTCTTAAGTTTGTTTCTTTTGTCTCTTGAAAGCCTCAAATCAAATTCTTTTGCCTTTTTTACTTATACAAACCCTGTCTGATGTTTTCTCATTTCATACTCTTCACAGATTTGTTGGTTTTAGTTTCGAAAATTTGAAAGAAAAACATCAGTATTGTATATATTTCTAATGGCTTCTAGAGAAGCTCTCTATTTGTTTCTTTCTGCGTGAAGCACTCATCATTTGCTTGTGTTAATCTGTTACTAAATACAGAAGTTTGTGCAACTATGTGTTGTTTACTGGCAACCGTTGGATTTATAACCTAGAAACCAAACTTTGTAGTAACCTTAAGGGTCTGCAAGAGTTTAGATAGGCTATGTATTCCTTAATTTGGTTTTCTTTTTAACTCTTTTCGAGTAAGTAAAAAGTTTGTAAAAAAGTCATAAATGGGGACCTTCATAATTACAGAGATCCAAAAGAAAATAAAGAGATATGAAACTGAAGTTGATGAAGAACATTCAAAGAAGCTAGTTTAAAAAAAAAAATAAACTGTGTTGGTTTCTTTTGATAGAATGTTCATACTTTTGTATTTAGGAACAAAAAAAAGTTCATTTGATTGTAGTGCAGTGACCCCCTTAACAAGCAAAATTATTTCTCCCTAGACAATCTTTTTGATTCCAGGTAGTATCAGTGTATCATCTTATATCTTTTTTTTTGGTCAAAGTATCATCTTATATCTAGATATCACCTTTGATAAACTTTTTTTGAAAGCTGTTCCGTAGTTTCTTTTAGAAAAACAATACTATAGTTTATTAATAAAAAATAAAACTGAAAAATGCAAATACAAATACAAATAAAAACGGAAATGCATGCATGTGCTATGTTTGCGTTTATAATAGATATGTATCTTTTATTTGAAATATAAGCTCAATATTGTACACACCAAAATATAGATTGAAGTTTAGATCAATGAAACCCTATATCTACGTATGATTTGTCTTTGTCTTGTTTTGGAATATTTATTGAATATAGTGAAATTTTCTCCACTTTTCCTAGGACAATATTTACTAGTGTCATACCATGATGTTTTTTCAAAATTCATACCAATCCTTATTTATCACCTGACTGCATGTACCCTGTATCAACATATCTTTTACAGTTTCGCGTATTCTGATTTTTTTACCAACTTTCTTATAAAGCTTTTCTCAGATGTAACTTCCAAGGTCCATCAATAGATATGGTTTAAACTAAACTCTTGTATTGCCATTAGGTATAATGAATGAGGTTGCTCAAAAGAAAATATATTTAGCAATGCCAACGAGATATGGAAGCGAGTTTGTGTCTAGGATTAGAATATAAGTAAATCAGTTATGTCGGAATCGTTGAACTTGGGTGTATAGATATTAAGTACATATAAATCTCTGCATGATACGAATCTAGTTTTTTTCTTTTGCGTCAAAGATATTATCATTTTGCGTCAGTTCACACTATTCAAGTTTTTTCTTTGGGTCAAACACACACTATTCAAGTTTGAAACATATATAATACATAAAATTAGAAATTTTTATCATCGCTCCCACTGTTAACATTCAACTAAATATGGATTAATTAGACTCATTCAACAAAATATGGATTAATTAGACTAAGTATAGCATTTTCCACGCTAAGTATAACAACTCGAGTTCGATAGAAGCGTATTGAGATAAGCTTTGGTTCAGAATGGGAAAAGGAAACGAATCTAAATGGCAACAAGAGGAGAGAATATGGACAAAAACTCCAGTTAATGTCATTTTGTCAAGAAGAAGAAGATGACCCCATGTGAACATTGGAGACTCATGTGACTCAAATCTATCATTTTAGGGAAAAGTGCAGCTATAGCATAAACCCAAAATTCAAATGTTGGTGGCTCAGCTAGCCGATTAAAACGAAGTTGTGTTTTATGTTGTCTGATTCAAGTTTGAGGTTTACTTTAGAACTCCAATTTATAAAATTGAATTCTTATTAAATCTGTTTTTTATTTGTCTTTGAGTCTACGTATGTTAACTTTTCGATTGGTTTTATAAATATCATGTGAATTCTAAAATTGTCGTCCCGTCCCATTTCTAATTTTGATTGCCAAGAGAAAAATATCTTGATCCTACAACACAACTAAAATTCAAATAGTTCAATAATACAGCACATTTGAATGACATGGCTAGCCATCACAAAACTTTATCATAAATGTTAAAATTGTACCATGTCCTTTCGTTATATAGGACTTGGACTATATTATACAATATTAATATATATAAATGAGTTAACATTACTTTTCTCCTATCCAATTATATGGTACAAAACTTAGATTAATGATGCTGATAATATATATATGGGGTATCCTTTCGGCAAAAAGGGTTGGAGAGTAGGACGTCTTTCCTTACGCTAAGATATTGCCTTCGCCGACATTACTTCTTTCACAAGTCATTACCGTTGATGAAGATTGGGAGATTCCGGTGACGGCTGTCGAAGACAGGGGGAGCTCTGTTTCTTCTTCATTGCTTGTACCAGACGTTACAGAAGGTCCCAGTGCAGTGACTACTGAAACTGTTGCTCACACACCACCTGCAGTTGACGTTACTGATCTGTCTCAGCCTGAGGTACAGGAGAATATTATACCACCTCCACTGTCCGTCACGTCACAAACAGAACATAATGTCACACCAGAACCAGAGCCGGCTGCTCCCTCAGGACGAGGACAGCGCGAACGCACTCCGTCTGTGCGACTTACTGACTATGTCACATACAACACTACGGCTGCAAATACCCCTCACGCTCCATGCTCTTCATCCTCCACATCAAAGCCTTTGCAAGCGGTTCAAGGTACGTCGCAATATCCCTTATCTCAGTTTATAGCTGATGCTGACTTTTCCTCAGGACATCAAGCTTACATGGCTGCCATAACGGCTGGAGTTGAGCCAAAACACTTTAAAGAAGCTATTGGTCAAAAGATTTGGGATGATGCGATGTATGTTGAAGTCGATGCCTTGGAGGAACAAGGTACATGGGACATCACAGATCTCCCTCTCGGCAAAGAGGCTATTGATAGTCAATGGATTTATAAAATAAAATATAATCCTGATGGGACGATTCTGCGTCACAAAGCTCGAGTGGTTGGTAATGGACGCAAGCAGGTTGCGGGAAGGATTATAATGAAACCTTCGCCCCAGTGGTGAAGATGACTACCATTCGTTCTTTACTTCGCATTGCTGCTGCTAAACAGTGGGAGATTTATCAAATGGACGTTAACAACGCCTTTCTCCATGGTGACTTAGAGGAGGAGGTCTATATGAAATTACCACCGGGGTTTCGTCACACACATCCTGGCAAGGTCTGTCGTTTGAAGAAGTCCTTATATGGCCTTAAACAAGCGCCTAGGTGTTGGTTCAAAAAGCTCTCAGATGCTTTGTTCAGGTTTGGTTTCACACAAGCCTATGATGACTATTCCTTGTTTTCATATACGAAGAAGGGACTGGAGATTCGAGTCCTTATATATGTGGATGATCTTTTGATTTGTGGGAATGATGCGTATATGATACAGAAGTTCAAAGATTATCTTGGTCGTTGTTTCTCAATGAAGGATCTAGGCAAACTACGATACTTCGTGGGGATTGAGGTTAGTCGTGGACCAAATGGCATTTTTCTTTCTCAACGAAAATACGCGTTGGATATTGTTTCGGATACAAAGAATCTCAGTGAAGCGCCAGCTTTAACGCCGCTAGAACAGAATCATCGTCTTGCTAATGTGGACAGTCCAGCGTTTGATGATCCACAAAAGTATCGTCGACTTGTGGGACGTTTGATTTATCTTATGCATACACGTCCAGAACTTAGCTATGCGGTTCATATCTTGACACAATTTATGAAGAAACCAAAGCAAGCTCACTGGGATGCTGCTACACGAGTTGTTCGTTTCTTGAGAGGCACGGTTGGGTATGGTGTCTTTCTCTCATCTGATACGGACCTTACATTGACAGTCTACTGTGATTCAGATTGGTCTTCGTGCCCCATTACGCGACGTTCCCTGAGCACTTTTGTTGTCATGCTCGGTGGTTCGCCGATATCTTGGAAGACCAAGAAGCAGCGCACAGTTTCACATTCTTCCGCTGAGGCCGAGTACAGGTCGATGGCCACTGCATTAAGAGAAATCAAATGGCTTCGCAAATTGTTAACAGAATTGGGAGTCAAACAACAAGAACCTACACGCTTCTTCTGTGATAGTCAAGCAGCCATCTATATTGCTGTTAATCCGGTCTTTCATGAACGCACGAAACATATCGAAAATGATTGTCATTCGGTCAGGGATGCGGTTCGTGATGGCATTATTGTTACTAAACACATCACGATAGATACGCAGATCGCTGATGTCTTAACAAAAGCTCTAGGCAGGGCTCAGTTCCATACGTTAGCATCCAAGTTGGGTGTCACTCTTTTGGACCCTCCAACTTGAGGGGGAGTATTGTGGGAGTTATCTTAAGTTAGATAAACATAAAGTTTGTTAACGATATATTGTAAATATCCTGAGATGTAGGAGATAGGATACGCTTCACGTATGTATAAATATGAGTTGCCTGTGAGCTTAAGAAACAAGCAAGTTTGATAACCAATTCTACAAGTTTCACTTGTATGGCGATGAATATATCTAGTAATTTTTTTACAAGTAACGATTTTCATTTTATGATTTTTTTTGCTCTAATACCCATATAATATGCTACGTGCCTACGTGTAATAGTATGCGGATTCCATAGAAAACTACGTGTAATAAAATCGAGGGTACCACCTACCAGCATTAGGGTTTATGATCAATTTTTATGTTCGACGCATTTCGATATCAGCTAATGGTAAAGCTGGTTTACCATCATATTATTTTGCTAACAACTAATATAACAGTTTAAAAAAACTAATATAACAACATCTTCAATAATGGTTCTGGGGATAAATTCGCAGTTGTAATCATATCCTTCTTGATTAAATTCTCGATTTGGGATTTTGTTTTGTACGTGATGATGTTATTCTTTCTTTGTCTCATGACATCGACCTTTTCCGAAACTTGTATACTACCAATGAGGAAAGAAACGTACTATACAAGAAATTTTATTAGGTTTTAGTCCAATTCGAAATATGTTACAAAACATATATCTTGTTAGGTTTTCAAATCATCTGCTACTATTATAAATTACCAATGCGTTTAGATTCAACAACTTACCCAACATATCAGCATATCTGATATAAATAAGGATATCTATATCAACCAGCACAATATTCACACGTAGTGGTTACATTGTTGAATATATGCGTTAAGTTGCAAAATATTACAGAAATCTTTATTGGAAGAAAATAGAATATTTTAAGTATTATTTTAATAAATGTCAAAAGGAAAAAAAAACCTAAAACATGGGGACTTGGGGAGAGGAGTGTTTCATGCTATGTTTACACATTTAGGATTTTGAGACCAATGGCAATAATAATATATGCGTAGAAGACTTAAACTTAGAGATAGATGTTTGGTAACTGAATACTAGAATTAAGTTTTTATATGCTTACTTTTCCTCCTTTATTTCTTGTTCCATTATTCTTACTATCTCAGTTATTATTAATTTTGTTTGATATCAGGTTTTTATAATGTTAATATCTTTATTTTCCATTAAGACAAACTAATTATTATCTGAAAACCATGTTCTTATGCCTGATTTTCTAACAGGTCTCTTTCTTTTAATCAGTTGTCATTTTAATCTGGTGGGGTCTGGTCCCACGGTTTCAATTTAACTTTTACTAAATGTATACTATACTATTAATTAGTATCACTCAATTATTTAAGATAACTTCAACAAATGGTAACAAAGCATGTACAGTTGGGTTCAATAATTTACAATGCCGGGCTAGTATTTGAAATTAAATCAGAAACTATGTTTATTTTTTAGATTTTTTTTATATAGAGTTAGTTTCTAATGTTTATCTCGTTGGTTCCCCCAAACTTAAACAAATGTTTAATATGGATATAGTTTGATTCAAAATGTTATCAGTCTCATTCATGATAGTGCGAAAAATCAACTTTTCACACTATTAGTTTAATAGAAAATAGTTTCCGCAAGGGAACATAGTTTTTTCTACGTCATTGCTTAGAATTTGTTTATTCTTGAAATGTTGTTAAAAATGGACTAGGTGATTACCAAAAAAATAGGACTAGGTTTTTTGGGTCTAAATAGGACTAGGTTAACTGGATAAGCATCGAAGTCCCTCCAATTATGGAGGAAATGAACTAGTTAGTTTTTTTTGAACAACTAACTAGCTAGTTATCTAAACTATTAAGGAGAATTGCCAAGTGTGACTCAAAACTTGGAGTCAAACCCAAAACAATACCCCAACTTGGGTCAAAGGCAAAAGTAACCTAAAAGGCTATTGAAATTACAACTATCCCCTTGTGACCAAACAATAAAACGGAATTTTTTTTACGTTTCTACTCCTCGCAAGTCGTCTGTTTAGACGACTTGAAAATAAGTCGTCCAGACGACTTAACTGAAAGTCGTCTGGACAGTTAGTCTTAAACATAATTTAAAAATTTTGTAAAAAATATTTTGATAAGTGAAAAATGGGAATTATGTAATTAACATATGTCTTAGGAGGTATAAATTAAGATATAACAAATTTCAATTGTTTTCAGCATAGATGAGTGAAAGTAGTGAGTCATGATATTCTTAAGTTTATGTTTCATCAACATATGTTGTAGTATTGTATGTGTTCTTAGGGTTAGATTTTGGAAAGCATTAAAACCGTTTTTGAAAATTTTTAAAATTACTTATGCGTGTTCATTTCTGTGTATAGTAAACACTATTTAAGTATAATTTGATTTTATAACGTGGTTAGTTAGTTAATCTAGTCATTTTAGTTTAGGGGTTCATTTTAGGGTCTAGGACGACTTAATATTTTGTCGTCTGAAAACAGACGACTAAATATTAAGTCGTCTAAACCGGACCAAACCTTAAAGTTTACCAATGTACTTTTAAAGCTAACCGGATTATTTACCCAATATATAAGGTGATTTTTTTTTTTTTTGTTTCATTTTTCGCGAAATTCAGAAACCCTAACAGTTCTCTCTCAAAGGCGATTTCGAATTCCCACGATTTCCGAACAAACCATCGTTCTCAACGTCGGCTATCTATCTCACCGTTGTCGCCGCAGCTTCTTCTAACCCTAGCGCCGCCGATTCCTCTAAACCCTAGCGCCGCCGATTCCTCTAAACCCTAGCGCCGCCGCTTCCACTATTTCCGAACAAACCGTCGCCCTCGCCACCGTGGTCACCAACGTTCTCACCGCCGCTTCCTCTAAACACTAGCGCCGCCGCTTCTTCTAAACCCTAGCGCCGCCGCTTCTTCTCTGTAAACCTTAGCGCCGTTTCTCTGTAAACCCTAACGCCGCTAAGTCATCAATCTCGAGGAAAAGATGAACATAAAACGTTGTCTCTATCAA
Source organism: Brassica napus (assembly GCF_020379485.1). Classification (NCBI taxonomy): domain Eukaryota; kingdom Viridiplantae; phylum Streptophyta; class Magnoliopsida; order Brassicales; family Brassicaceae; genus Brassica; species Brassica napus. The sequence goes on along the minus strand of NC_063452.1, from coordinate 55,161,918 downwards.
TTTACTCATTCTCACCGTTTCACGTTTATTTTTTCAGATCTATAACCGCAATGACGAGTACTCCAACTCCTTCTGCGACTGGAAGACTTGTAAGTAATTTAAGTCGTCTGGAAAGTCATCCAACTGGACGACTTAGTAGATGACTTAAATATAAGTCGTCCATTTGGAAGACTTTCCAGACGACTTAATTATAAGTCGTCTACTAAGTCGTCTGGACTTATATTGTTGTCTTTGATTATTTTGCAGACAAAAAGGATGGATATTCCAGAACTCCCCCGTAGGTTATACACATCAGGGGAAGAGCCAGAAGCCCACAATAGCATTTCGTATCATACGGATAACAGCAAGTTGCATACTGCTCTTAGGAAAGCTCTTACTGATGACGAATTTGAAGAGCTCAAGGAGTCGAGTTTGGGAGTTTTCATCAAGTTCAAGGAGCAGGGATTTGGTTGGGCTTCAAGGCTGGTTCACTACATGCTCAGTTTCAAGCTGGACATTAAGAAGAAGTATGAGATGTGGTCTCTCGTTGGTCCAGAACCTTTGAGGTTTTCACTGTTAGAGTTTGAAAACCTCACTGGTCTAAACTGCGAGTACATCGAGGACCTTGAGACACCAAAATGTGACGTTACCCCAGAGATGGTTTCTTTCTGGGGGATGCTGGGAGTTCATCTGGAAGCTGGGCCAACTACTGATCAGATAATAGCAGCACTGAAGAGATGCGGGGATTGGTCCAGGGAAGATCGCAAGCGGCTCGCGTACCTCTCCATCTTCACTGGATTCATTGAAGGGAGAAAGTTTTCAACCGCTACACGATCTACTCTGGCAAGGCTAGTGATGGATTTAGAACGGTTTGAGAATTATCCATGGGGGAGAGTCGCGTTTAAGGTGCTGATGGACTCTTTGTGGAACAAAGAAATTGCTGGCTGTTACACCGTGGATGGGTTTATACAAGTTCTTCAGGTCTGGACGTACACAGCTATGCCGGAATTGGGTGCTAGTATTGGTGGTCCCAGAGCAGACAGTCCGTCTCCACCGATACTGGCTTACGAGGGCAGCAGAGGCCGCAGATCAATGAAAGCTGCTATCTTGAGTCAGGTATTTACTTCAATCCAAAAGACTGCGCAGACGACTTATTATAAGTCGTCTGGAAGGTCGTCCAGCTGGACGACTTATCGGACGACTTATAATAAGTCGTCTGGAAAGTCTTCCCAGCTGGACGACTTATCGGACGACTTAATTAAGTCGTCTGGAAAGTCTTCCATCTGGACGACTTATTAGACGACTTATTATAAGTCGTCTGGAAGGTCTTCCAGCTGGACGACTTAGTAGACGACTTATAATTAAGTCGTCTATTTAGTATTTTTTTTCAAATATCTAACTCGATTCTTCTATTTACTGCAGACCCGCGTGATCAACTTTGTTGAGAAGGACATTAGTGAAATGTGGCCAAAATGGGACTCTGAGGTTGAGGACCTGCCCGCGGAGAACATCATTAAAGTCATGTATGAGCGGAGACCGTGGAAGTGGACCATGGATTGCTGGGAAGTCACTGGTACTAAGGTCAATACAAAACCTAAGGTTGTGACTCCATCGAAGAAGGCCAAAGAGATGGTTGTGTTGGAGGAGGAGGAGGAGGAGGAGGAAGACAATCCAAGACCTCGGAAGAAAGCTCGTAAAGAGGCTCCTAAAGTGGCTAGTGAAGAGGCTAGAGAAGAGGCTAGAGAAGAGGCTAGAGGGGTGACCAGAGAGGAGTTGGAAATTATGTTCAAGGGCGTAGCTGACTGCATGAAAAAAGGGTTTAATAAGTGCATGAGGGAGTTTAGGAAGTTGTCCGATAGATTGGAAGCTGTGGAGAAGAAGGTTGGTGTCACCAATCAGGCTACCCCTCCACCTCTAACCAATCAGGCTACCCCTCAAGATAAACAGCCTACCCCTCTTGCCAAAGAAACCGGGGGTAGAAACAAACAGGCTACCCCTCATGCCAATGAAACCGTGGTTAGTAACCAGCCTCCTCCTCATCAAACCAAACAGCAGCCTCCTCCTCCTCAAAAGAAACAGCCTCCTCCTCAAAAGAAACAGCCTCCTCAAATCAAAGAGGTTAGTATCAAATCCAGGGTTAACTAGTTGTCCAGACGACTGTAAAAGTTATCTGGACGACTAGTTGACCTTGGACGACTTAAACGTAAGTTGTCTGGACGAGTAGTTGACCACGGAAGACTTAATTTTAAGTCGTCCAGGGTCAACTACTCGTCCAGACAACTTTTATTTAAGTCGTCCAGAGTTAACTTGTGTGCAACTTTTATTGCAGAGATGGTTGCCGGAGGATACAGCAACCGAGGCGAACTCGGTAAATAAGATCTTGCCGGAGGATAAAGCTTCCACCGAGCCAAGCGATCCAGTTTCAGAACCGAGCCTGGTTGTATTGGAGAAGCGTGCAAAGAGTAAACGAGCGAAGAAACCTGCTCTCACTGTGAGATCTCCTTATACGGCAGAGAAAAAAAAAGATAAAGTGGCAGCCTATAATCCATTTCCGCCAGTAAACAAAGATAAGTTGAAGGAACTCGCTGATTGGTTGAAAACTGATCCGTAAGTGATTGCTTTACCCATAATAGCTTGATTTAGTCGTCCAAAACTGATTGCTTTTTTGTTTGCAGTCATTATTTAACTAAGACCGAGGACAAACCACGTACATCACCAACAAGGTGGTACCACTTCCTCCGGACAGCCAGAGGATGGCTGGAAGACTGCGTAAGTCTTCTGCACACGATTTAAGTCGTCTACAAAGTCGTCCAAGTAGACTACTTTCCAGACGACTTAAAGATAAATCGTCTGGAAAGTCGTCTACTTGGACGACCACGTAGACGACTTATATTTAAGTCGTCTGGTAACTTCTAACTTGTTATATTTAATATGCAGCATATAGATGCTTGGATTAATGTGCTAAGGCAGAGGTATCAGGAGAACCCACAAGCTTTCAGGAGCGAGCGAATGTGCTTCCTGGATCACAACTTTTCCCAGTCTTGGAGAGAGCAGTATCAGCTCTTCAAAACATCGGAACCTGATCACAAAGGTTTAGGAAGAGTTCTACCTGGTGGGGCGTCGAATTTTTATGACGGATCAATACCTTCATTTTGCCAATCAAACAAGAAGTGGGGGGAGGACATTGATGATATCTATGCGCCAGTGAACTTGGACGACAAGCATTGGGTTGCTATTTGGATATCGATCCCTAAGAGGCACATAGTCGTCTGGGACAGCATACCTTCATCTAGTGTACCAGACGCATGGGATGCGATAATGGAGCCTTTTCTCCAGATGGTCCCTTATCTGCTTGTTGAGTGCGCAGCCACCGACGAAATACGGGTCAAATACGGGTTGGAGCCATACACATATGAGAGACCGCTGAAAGGTGTACCCACGGCCAACAATGGTGATTGTGGCGTGTACGCTGTAAAGTACATTGAATGTCATGCTCTTGGCGTCTCCTTTGACCCTAAAGACTTTGCTAGGTGCAACGCGAAGAAAATGAGGGATAATATGGCGGTGGATATATGGAAGGAGCTTGTTGATCAGCATCTGAAAGAAAATGTGGATGGTGATAAGTTCGTGGGCATGTATGATTAGCATTTGAACATGATTTTTTAACAAGCGAAGTATTTGTATTTCAGCTTGTCTTTGTATATTTGAACATGATTTTTTAACAAGCGAAGTATTTGTATTTCAGCTTGTCTTTGTATAGCATTTGAACATGATTTTTAACAAGCGAAGTATTTGTATTTCAGCTTGTCTTTGTATAGCATTTGAACATGATTTTTTAACAAGCGAAGTATTTGTATTTCAGCTTGTCTTTGTATAGATTTGTAAATACATAAGTTGTCTGGAAGAAATAAGTCCTCTGGAAGGTTTTCCAACTGGACGACTTACAAATAAGTCGTCTAGAAGGTTTGGACGACTTATTATAAGTCGTCTGGAAGGTTTTCCAACTGGACGACTTACAAATAAGTCGTCTAGAAGGTTTGGACGACTTATTATAAGTCGTCTGGAAGGTTTTCCAACTGGACGACTTACAAATAAGTCGTCTAGAAGGTTTGGACGACTTGAAGGGATAGTAGAAGGTAGTCTAAAAATAAAATACACTTGAAGGGATAGTAGAAGGTCGTTTAAAAATAAAATACACTGGACGACTTAGTAGAAGGTCGTCTAAAAATAAAATACACTGGACGACTAAAAATTTAGTCGTCTGGACGGGTAATCAAGACTGGACGACTTAAATTTAGGTCGTCTGGACAACTAGTCAACTGGTTGTGTACATTGTGGTTTCGTATGGCCAGTTTCCTTGCAGTTTGAGCATCTCCGTGCCCTGTGTTTCTTCCTGGGGTTGTGTCCTCTCATCCTAGATAGCTCCAACCAAGATTGCCATCTTGATTTCTTCGGTCTCCCTCGACCACGCTTTAGTTCTGGAGGAAAGCATTCTCGTTCCTCAATATGTTGTGACACGATAGGATATATATTCTCTGAGTATCCTGCATACAGATAATTCTTTGAGTACAGTGGACATACAAGTGTGGAGATATGCAAACCAGCATGTATTCCAGCAGCTATAGCATGAGAGCAAGGTATTTTCTCCACTCCATAGACACCACAATCACACTTTGCATGTTCCAAATCAACCACACAGTCCATTTTGCCACCTTTGACAAAGAAATGCCATCCATCAATTGGTTCGACCGTCATCGTACCCGCTATCTCTTCTCGAACAGCAAGCAAGTATTCAACACCCCCGCTATGTTCAGTTGTGAGACTCAAAGCATCTTGTCTCCTTTTCCAATACCATTTTCCTAACTTCTGCCTTATGAACTCCAGCAGGAACGTAATCGGAAATCCTCTTGCTCGCTTCAGTGCGGAATTAATAGATTCAGCAATGTTGCTTGTTTTTATGTTGAACCTGTTCCCCTTACAATAAACCCTTGACCATAGCCTGACGTCGGCTTTCTCCAAATACGTTGCAAGTTCCGGGTTTGCACTCCGTATCTCAGCCATGTACCGGTCAAAATCGTAAACCGTGTGAGCATAAGCAGCCCCTTTCACCAAGTACATGAGATTTTTCCCTTTAAACTTTTTGACAATGTTATCTTGAAGGTGATAATAACATATTCCTCGGGTTGCCCAAGGAAACACCTTATCACACGCACTTTTAATGGCCTTGTGCCGGTCGGAGACTATCACCAGAGGCTTGTCATGAGATATACAACTAGCCAATTTTGTGAAAAACCATTCCCAAGAAGGTATATCTTCCTCATCCACGATCCCAAAAGCCAATGGGAATATCTGAAAATTGCCATCTTGTGCGGCTGCAACTAACATAGTTCCTCCATACTTTCCACTTAGGTGAGTTCCATCCACCACAATGACCCTTCTCTGATACTTAAAACCTTTGATAGAAGCTCCAAAAGAGAGAAATAGATACTTAAATCTTTTCATAGAATCAAGTTCTATCGCCGTGATAGAATCAGGATTTGCAATGGAGATTTGCTCGAGATATGATGCCAGACGCGAATACCCTTCTTCTGCTGATCCTCTCACCAATCTTTGTGCATATAACAGTGCTCTGTATGAAGTGGTGTAATCAAGCGCCATGCCAAACATGTTCCTCATTGCATCAGTGATATGCTGCGGAGTTATCCCATCAATGATTCCAACACGATCAATGAAAAGACTACCTACATACTTCGGAGTACAGTGTCTCCGCTGAGCGATTCGGTCTCCCGCTGAGCATAAATGTTTTTCCACATACTTTGTTACCCAAAACGTGTTTGTCCCATGTTTGACACTCGCTCTGACCTTCCATCCACAATAGCTAACCGGACATGTTGCCACAACGAGAGTTTTCGTTGATTTGTATAATCTGAAAGAAAACTTACCCCTCACTGCTGCCAACCGCAGCTCTGAAAGCAGTGCACCCTTGCTAACAAAACTCTGGTTGACATAGATACTGGTACCATTCGATTTTCCTCCTTCAATAGCATTTGTCTTAGCATATGTCTTTTGGATTTCTTCAAAACAAATATTATCATCATCTTCCTCGTCCTCATCTGGAACCTTTCCATAAAGACTGTAATCCCCACCATTCTGATCCGTTTCACCAACAATAGAATTATCAGCATCCTCCTCCCCATTTTCCTCCTCCCCATTTTCCTCCTCCCCATCTTGATTTTCATCTTCAACAAACTCATTATCACCAACATCTTCAAAACATTCATCAGCTTCATCATCATCACCAACATCTTCTTCCCATTCACCAGCTTCATCATTATCACCAACATCTTTTTCCCATTCACCAGCTTCATCAATATCCCTTTTCTCTGAAACCGTTTCGACCTTGCTGCGGCTTGATACACAAAGACATACTCTATGGGTTTTGAGTATCTCCAGCAAGTTTCGAACTTGTCTATCACTTGTAACATTAATGGGAAGACTGCCTGGAGCCATCATCATTTCTGCTGGTAATGAGTAGCTAATCTCCACACTCACTGTTCTCATGTCCAGGTTATAATCTTCTTGAGCCATTGCAACAAGTTCAGCATGTGTTGAATCTTCATTCAATAAAAACAATCTTGCTCCTTTGAGATCATCAACCACAAAATCCCAACGGAAATCTCTCAACAACCATTCTCCATACACTGCATGTAACTGAAAAATCATCTGCAAATATTCAAAATAAAACACATTAGTAAACATAGAGAAAATGAAGAAGTTCAATAAACATTGCCGCAGACGACTTAGCATTAAGTCGTCCAGAAGACTTAAAGGTAAGTCGTCTAAAGAGGTCACTTTTGCAATTGAAAATTAAAAGGGACGACTTAATTCTAAGTCGTCCGGCTTTGTTTGTTAAAAAAAAAACTTCAGACGACTTATATATAAGTCGTCTACGAGAAACGGGCTAGTTTTGCATTTGACCGAATCGTGTCAGATCTTTGACTATTTCTGGACGACTTATAATTCAGTCGTCTCTGGGAAAGTTAAAATTTCAATATTTTATGAAAACTTGACGACTTACGTGTAAGTCGTCCTAGGTTAGTTTTGTAATTGAAAAATAAAACTTGAAATTTAACTTTCTCCAGACGACTTAGATGAAAGTCGTCCAGCTAAACGACTTAATTTAAGGTCGTCCGGGATAAGCAAGGTTTGACCAGAAAATTGGGAAAAATTCTGGACGACTTTGCTTTCCCCGGACGACTTTAAATTAAGTCTTCTGGAGGGACGACTTTATATTAAGTCGTCTGGTTAAAGTTAAATTATGAAGTTTTATTTTTCAATTACAAAACTAACCTAGGACGACTTACACGTAAGTCGTCAAGTTTTCATAAAATATTGAAATTTTAACTTTCCCAGAGACGACTGAATTATAAGTCGTCCAGAAATAGTCAAAGATCTGACACGATTCGGTCAAATGCAAAACTAGCCCGTTTCTCGTAGACGACGTATATATAAGTCGTCTGGAGTGTTTTTTTTAACAAACAAAGCTGGACGACTTAATTTAAGTCGTCCGTTTGACCAGAAGACTCATCAGTAAGTCTTCTACATACAGATGACTTACTAGTAAGTCTTCTACGCGAACAGATCTTGAAAAAAAATTCAAATTCGTACCTTAAACTAGGTGAGATGACTTCGTTTGCACACAGGGTCTTCTCCAACCACCCAGAACCTCAAACGAAAGCAACCGTAAGTCAAAACGAAAGAAATATGGCTCTGTCAACCATAGCCCATATTTTGAATCAAAAGCTTGAGTTTTTTGGATGAATATAGAGAGAAAGTGAAAGAAATGTTGTTTTTAGTTCATAACAATTGAAACAGAGAGAGTGTAAAGAGATTTACGTGCATTAAAGGGCATTAAAAGCTCCCAACAGTTCGTACAAGGTTGTTGCCACTATTCATTGCAGTGGCAATATTGTAAATACTTGAAGAAGATGAGGTTGAGACAGTAAAGAAGCCATTTTCGAAAAAAAAAAAAAAAATGTTAATGGTATTTTCGTAGATAAACTGCAGGTGTGGGGTTAAAATCTCAAAAAAAAAGGAGTCAAAAGAAAAGGTTAGTTTTCTGTTTGACTCCAAGTTTTGAGTCACTTTTGCAAAAAGCCCAAACTATTAAGACTGAAGTACACTTTGTACATAGCCCTGACTTTTTTCACAAAAATTACCACTCTTTGCCACTGGGGTTAAAACTCAACGTATTCATTTATTTAGTAAACCAAGACCATCATATTCTGTATTAGTAAACCATCCAATGACAATGTTATAATTAATATCATACCACTATCCTACCAATCATTTAAAATAGTTACTAACAGATATAATTAAAAAACCAGTACTAAACCAGAACATTTCAAAACCATCTTAATCATCGTTATTGTCATTCTAAATTCTAAAACATACAACATCGAATTCAATTGTGATACTACCTTAGTTCATCTTTGTCTACTGAATCTATAGAGTCAATAGAGACACTCCTACATAGCTTTCCAGAATTACTATTAAACATCTAATATCGGTTTATATGATACCTCGGTTTATCTTGGTATGCAGAATAAAACCCCAACTTTGATCGCTACAACTCCATGTCATTGTCCACGCATTGATCCTGACAATATCAATATCTAGATCATAAGTTATATCATTATTAATTAAACTCATGTAATTAAAAACCAAATTTAACTTTAACAAGTCAATAATATACTAAACGAATATACTTGCCCAAATATATCCCTATTTTTAAGCATTTTCCATAACAATAGCGATGTCAATCAAATACAAAAAGATTTTTAAGTTATTGTAATCTTGCCGATCACGTTTAGTATCAACTCATTAAAAATCTACAACCCCGTGATTACGGTAATTCCATAACAAGCAAAACAATTTTGGGAACAAAATCGATCCGCATATTCTCTATTAATGATAAAAAATCACAACTACCAACATCTTTATTGGTTTTTGGCGTTAACCCTAGCTTTACTCACTATCTATATATATCTGTTTCCCCATTACGTGAAAACCAAATCATTCGACTCAATTCCTCTTAAAATGTCGACCCTTGCTACTTTTCATCCTCTCACAAAACTCAGACCATTCAAAAATAAGTGGCGAGTTCAAGTTAAGTGCTTACATTCCTGGAGGCAGAACACACTTTTTGGAGATACCTTTGAGATGGTTTTAGCAGACCAATGGGTAAATTATCATTTCTATATGTTTTTTATATTGAGAGTTACTGCTTTAACTATCTAAATTAGTATTACCAATGTTTTTTGTTTGGGAAACAAAATCCAGGCCTCTTGCAAAAGAACACACATGGCCAAAGTTCAACGTGCATTACCATTAGGAAAATGGGGAGTAATTGAAAATGTACAAATGAATCCAGCTGGTGGCAAATATAGAACAACACGCCATCCATACAAGATGGCTATCTCAGATGAAACTGTGATAAGAGGGTCTGATTTAGCTGATGATCGTATCTTTCTGTCTCTGTCCAATTATGAATCAATTGGAAAAACAGACAAAAAGAGTTTGTTTACCTTATAGGTACTATGTTTATCTATTACATTTTTTTTTAAATCTTAAACCAGTTTTGTGGTCTGACAACATTCTATAAATGGGAATAACATAAATTACTCCGTTTTTTAACAGATGTGATAGGGAGAGTTCATGACCTTGGTGATGTCCTTACCGTAAAGGCACAAGGAGAAGACAGGAAAAGGGTTGAATTTCGTTTAGTTGATTCACAGTATGTTCTGATTTCCTCAATTTTAAACATTACTCTCCTGTTTTAAAAAACTCTTACTAATCTATAACTTAACAGAGGAAACGATCTTCCATGTTGTCTTTGGGGAACTTATGCTGAGCAAATATAAGCTTTTATTGAGAAGTGTGATGATCGAACTTTTGTTTGTTTGATACGGTTTGCGAAAGTGACCTTCTTTAGAGGTATTTTACTTTAAACTTATGATTATTTCATATCATTTACTCCATCTAAACTTTTAAATTAAAAACTTTGTCTGTACTAGGAGAGGTACAAATCACAAACGCCTTTGATGCATCACGCATGTACCTCAATCCAACAGAACCAGACGTTTTAGAGTTAACTGAAAGGTATATTCCTATTTGTAATGATTTTATTTTGTTTACACTAACGTGTTACTGATTGATGCTTATGATTCATAATATTGTAGTTTGTCAGCTGCTCATTCACAACTAGCTACGGTTGAGAAATCTACTGGAAAGAAAGATGGTAAACGCATTCAATATGATTGGAATGATGCAGAGATCAAGCCGATTTCAGAAATCATGGATGCAACTAAGGTAATCACTTAATTCTTTGTTCATTGATTTCTCTGTCTCAATGTGGTTTTCTGAGATTTTTTATTGCATTTAAGTTTGATATCAATTATTTGGTCCAACAAAAACACTTATATGCAGATGGAGATTTGTAAAACCATATGCACAATTGAAGCAATAGACACTGATTGGGCATGGTTTTACTTTGGGTGTGACCGTCACAGCAAAAAAGTCAATAAGCTCGCAAATATTGATTATGAAGAGATGAAGAGAATTGACAAACCAAAGTTTCATTGTGAAATTTGTAATGCTATTGTGACTCATGTTTCCCCCAAGTAAGTGTTTACAATCGAATTACATGTGTTACGTTTTTGATTTTTTAATTATCATACAATTTGCCAATCCTTTTCTGTGATTTTATAAGGTTCAAACTCCATGTGGTCGTGAAAGATGACACAGAGACATGTAGTCTAATGTTACTAGGCTCTGTTGCAAAATCCATTGTTGGTGTGAAAGTTGATGATCTATGGGATGGTTCTTATGGAGAGGTATTTTTTTATATAGTTTTTTAGCATATCACGTTAGTGCAATTTAAAACTAACAAATGGTTTCAAAACTTTAATAGATAGAAGATCCAGAGATACTACCAGAACCTATCCGTAATTTGGTGGGAAAGTCCTTCTGTTTTGGGGTGTCTATCAACTCTGAAAATGTCTCAAGTGGATCAGCCACCTTCTTGGTTTTAGAAGTTTGTTCTGGAGATAAGGTTGTAAGCATTGAAAGTGGTTATGAGGCAATTTCGGAAATGGGAACAACTTCTTCTACAATGTCATCTGGTGGTGTAAGTAAAAAAAAAGTTGTATTTCTGATTATGTTATAATTCTTCTTATTTTCTTAGCTTAATTTTTAAAACCAAATCGCAACTTCTACGGTTTTAGGTGTTGCTGTTGGATTCAAGTTCATCTGAAGATCCTAAAACTCCATATTCAAAACGCAAAGAAGATGATGCTGATCTACCGGACCTAACATCCACTTCCAAGAAACTATGCACCAAAGTGATCAAACAGGAAAAGGCGAAAACCGATTAAGCTGTTCGGATAGAAAAAAGTTTCCTCCTTTCAATGTTTTTAAAATGTTTTTTTACTTTTATTTTCTCAGTACTTTTAATGTTTTGCAGTGCTTTCTATTGTTTTCTATTGTTTCTTATCTTTGTTTAAGTGACAATGAATAAAAGCTGGTTTTCTATTTGATTTCTTTTGAATTGTTTTATTTTGAATTATCAGATACATGTAAACATATTATTCAGTCCCCTAAGATAACATAACTAACTAAGCAATTCATATGGTCGAACTGACTTAGATGATTTCTAACTATCTAATTTTAAGGATATAATATACCAAGAACATACCTGTCTCAGCTTTGATATTCGCCGAATCTGTTACGTTATTACCTTTGCATATTAACGTCCTTCTCATCACATCTCTTCATAATCTCCAACAACAAGATTGCTTAGAATAAAATCAAAACAATTCTTAGTTATATCAACCATTTATATTGGCACCGTTTTATTAGAGAACTATAATAACTGATTGTAATAATTATATATTTTATCTATTCTGAATGGATACAACAATCAATTAAAACAGCCAGAAATATATAACTAGATTCATAAATATACTTCTTTACTTAAACGATTTTCCTAGATTTCAGCCAACAATATATTGTCAATCTTAAATTTGGGACCAAGAATATGAGTTTACCTCAAAAGAGTTTATTCTCATCCTGACAACCTCTCTTTCTTGCGCAAGATTTTTCTCATCCTTTTCTTCGTACAGAGCACTCTCACGCACATCGTTTTCCTCATATGATGAACCGGAAAAGAGGAAATGTAGGACTTGGAATTGACACAGCAAAAAGAAAACGAACACCAACAATCAATGAGATCCCTAACCTTGAAGAGAACCATAGTTGTTCTAAATCTATCTCAAATCAGGATATTCCATTAAGTTCTATTTATTTTAGACTGTTGGAAACCATAGAAGGTCACCAAGTTCCAAGCTACACAATTCCACCATATCAACAAATAAGCATGCTTTCACCACAAACACCAAGGAATTTGAGAAGATTAGTCCTTGGTAAGTCATTCACCTAAAAGAACTTATTTCCTATATAAAGAAAATACACAGTGTCCTTTGTCAAAAACTGGTTTGTTAGATTTGATTATCTTTGCAAGGTCTCGATTTAATCAAAGACAGAGTGTCATATACCCCCACGCCCAGCAGTTGCTTAACCTCAATAACAAGTAAGTTTTGTTTAGATTTCTTATTTACATTTGGTCTCACCTAGAAAAAAAATGCTCATTTCAATGGTCTTGCATTGGAAATAAACAGAAAATCTACATGAGAGGAGCTTCAAATCAATCAAATCCAAGGGAGGCCATAAACGCAAAAGTTCATGTAATGTCCTAAAAGACATTACTAATATATCACATTTGCCAAATAAAAGAACACCAAAACAAGCACGCACATTCAATGCATCAACTCAGACCATAGAAGAAGAAGATGAATTGGTGGGAAATGATTTGTTTGGAGGTAACAACACGTTTAGGTGTTTTCTTTGTAATTGTGTAATTTAATCTTTTTGGACATTACATGATTAATTAATTGTTTTGCATACAGGGATAGTTGATGAGGATAATGATCAGGTTTTTGAATGTTCTTCCCAAGAGAATACTGATACAGAAAATGAAGATTCTGACTTAGATGATCCTATAGTTTCTGAAGAACAGGATGATAGGATGATTACCACTAATAAGGCGCCTAATTCAGAACGCCCGGATGAAATTAAAAAGGCTTCTAAACAATCTAAGTCATATGTTAATGAAAATGGTAACCACCCCAAAATTCTTTGATATACAAGAACACATAAAAAGTTGCCTATATTTGAAAACAATTTACATTTTGTTTTCATTTCGAATTTTGCAGACTATTTAGATGAAGGTGATCCGGACTACAAATGTGGTCATTGTGGTGCTATCATGTGGTATGGAGAAAGACTCAACAAGCGGAGAAATGCAAAGAAACCTACATTTTCATTATGTTGTATGCAAGGTCAAGTCCAACTGCCTTTATTGAAAGAACCACCATCAGTTTTAAAAAAGCTCTTGGAAGGAGATGAACCAAGAAGCAGACACTTCCAGAAACATATAAGACCTTACAATATGGTTTTTTCCTTCACTTCCCTTGGTGGAAGAGTTGAGAGGTCTTTGAAAAAGGGTAGAGGCCCTGATATGTTTCAGCTACAAGGAGAAAATTATCATCTATTGGGTAATTTAACCCCACCTGATGGAAGTGACCCCAAGTTTGGACAACTATACATAGTGGACACAGAGAATGAAGTTGAAAACAGATCTAAATGTTTAAGGTATAACAATAAACCTTCTGAACACATTTTGACCCACTTTTCTAACTAACATGGCGGTTTTTAACTATGTTTTACAGCTCTGGTAAACAAAACTTTGTGGTCAAGAAAAAGGATAATCTCAAGAAAGATATTATTGAGACATTGATGAAGATGTTGAATGAAGTCAATCCATATGTAAAAAAGTTTAGATCAGCAAGAGACCGCTTTAACACAGATCCAGATAATTCTTTTCATATGAGGATTGTTAGTGAGAGATCGAAGGATGGAAGGACATATAATACACCCACGGCCTCAGAGGTTGCTGCCTTGATTCCTGGTGATTTTAGTCTTGATATGGACAAAAGGGATATTGTCCTACAACAAAAATCAGGGAAACTGCCGAGGATAAACGAGATTCATGCTTCTTATCTTGCACTTCAATATCCTCTTTTGTTTACGTATGGAGAAGATGGATTCAGACTGGGTATTAAGAAAGGAGCAACAGAGAAGACAAAAAAACACAAGAAGCCTAATATCAGTATGAGGCAATTCTTTGCCTTTCGACTACATGAACGTAAAAACGAGTCTCATGCTCTCCTACATTCTAGAAGGCTATTTCAGCAGTTTGTGGTGGATGCGTTCACAACAATTGAGTCTAATCGACTGCGATATTTGAAGTTAAACCAACCTTCTCTTCGATCTGATAGTTATGACTCCATTAAAGAGTCTGAGAATGCAGGCAAAGTGGATATGAATGAGCAAGGAACAGAGTTTACATTACCAGCGTCATTTGTAGGGAGTCCTAGATATATGAAGAACAACTACTTGGATGCTATGACAATATGTAAGCATTTTGGATTTCCAGATCTTTTCATAACATTCACATGTAATCCCAAATGGCCAGAGATCACAAGATATGTTAAGGCAAGGAAGCTTAAGGCTGAAGACAGATCAGACATTATTTGTAGGATCTTCAAGATCAAACTTGATTCATTGATGGATTCTTTGACAAAGAAAAATATTCTGGGAGAGACACACTCATGTAAGACAAACTCAACTGTCTTTTAGTTTGATTGTTCTTCCATACCGTGTGAATTTTTGTAACAGATGACTATTTTTTTTTTTGCTTGGAACAGCTATGTACACAATTGAGTTCCAGAAACGAGGTTTACCACATGCTCACATTCTCTTATTCATGAAGAAGATAAAGGTTCCTACAACAGAAGATATTGACAACATCATTTCTGCAGAGATTCCTAATAAAAAAGAAGAACCAGAACTTTATGAGGTCATTAAAGATATGATGATTCATGGTCCATGTGGACGAGCTAATACTAATTCTCCATGTATGGAGAATGGCCGTTGCTCTAAGTCATATCCTAAATCATTTGCTGAGAAGACCACTATCAATAAAGAAGGGTTTCCGGTTTACAGAAGGCGTCAACAGTCAGATAACTATGTTCTAAAGAATGGAGTGAAATTTGACAATCGATATGTCATTCCTTATAACCGAAAATTATCTCTTCTATACAGAGCTCATATTAACGTCGAGTGGTGCAACCAAGTTGGTTCTATAAAGTATTTATTCAAATACATAAATAAAGGACAGGATCGTGTCACAGTTGCTGTTGAACCCCCAGACAATATTGTTGCAAGTGAGTTGGGAGATGTTGAGCTTACTAAGGAAAAGCTCGACAAGAAAAGGAATGAACTCAAGGAATTCTTCGATTGCAGGTACTTAAAAATTATGATTCTTTCCGGTTACAACTTACTCAAGTAAGCTGCGAATTTGATCTTTACCATTTTGTGTATGCAGATATGTTTCAACATGTGAAGGAACGTGGAGAGTCTTTAAATTTCCTATTCACTATCGATCTACTGCTGTTGAGAAGCTTAGTTTTCATCTCCCTGATAAGCAAGTTGTTACTTTCAAAGGGAAAGATAAATTGAAAGCAGTGGTCAGCCGGAAGCTCATTCAAAATACAATGTTCTTGGCTTGGTTTGAGTTGTGTAAAATTGATGATCTTGCAAGAACATTAACCTATGCTCAGATTCCAAACTACTTTACTTACGATAAAAGGTCAAAGAAGTTCAAAAGACGGAAGCGGGGATTTGCTCTAGGCCGGATTAATTATACTCCTAGGACCCAGGAAGCTGCTTATTTCTTGCGTGTATTATTGAATGTTGTCAAGGGACCCACCAGTTATGATGACATTAAAACATATCAAGGTGTTCTGTATCCGAGCTACAAAGATGCATGTTATGCTCGTGGGTTATTAGATGATGATCAGGAGTACATTGATGACATAGTAAGAAGAAGTTTTGAAAGCACAGCAAGTGAGCTACGGAAAGTGTTTGTTATGATGCTTATGAGTAACACTTTGTCTAAGCCAGAGACGGTATGGGAAAACACTTGGCAGTTTTTGTCAGAAGATATCGAGCACAACAGGAGAAGAAATTTTAACAGACCAGGTGTGCTTCTAATTTTACTAATAAAATCAATCTAGAACGCTACATGATATGACGTGTATTATAAACTAATTTACTGAGCTTGCCTGTCCTTTCCTTTTTCATTGTAGGTCTGATTCTGAGTGATGACGAGAAAAAGAAGTATTGTTTACTAGAGATAGAAAAAATATTGAAAAGAAATGGTACTTCTCTAACAAGGTTTGAATCTATGCCTAAATTACCAAGGACAGATTCGCAGGATTCCAACGTCTTGGTGTTAGACGAACGCAGCTATTGCCGTTCCTCATTGTTAGAAACTCTTGCAAGAGATATTCAGAAGATGACTTGCGAGCAAAGAGAGATATATGAGCAGATACTATTGGCTGTTAATAAGGGAGATGGTGGAATGTTTTTTGTTAGTGGTTTTGGTGGAACTGGCAAAACTTTCCTCTGGAAATTGCTTTCTGCAGCTATACGATCTCAAGGAGATATTGTTCTAAATGTGGCTTCAAGTGGCATCGCATCATTGTTGTTGCAAGGCGGTCGGACAGCTCATTCCAGATTCGGTATTCCCCTAAATCCAGATGAGTTTTCCTCATGTACTATGAAGCACGGAACTGACCAAGCTAATTTAGTGAAAGCGTCATCACTTATTATATGGGACGAAGCACCTATGATGAGCAAGCATTGTTTTGAAGCATTGGATAGAAGTTTATCTGATATAGTGGGAAAACACGATACACAGCCATTTGGTGGAAAGGTTGTCGTTTTTGGTGGTGATTTTAGGCAGGTTTTGCCTGTTATAAATGGTGCTGGTAGAGCTGAAATTGTTATGGCCTCACTGAACTCATCGTATCTTTGGGAACACTGCAAAGTGCTTAAGCTCACCAAAAATATGAGATTGCTATCAGCTGGATTGTCAGCAGGCGAGTTAAAGGATCTTCAGGAATTTTCAGAGTGGATATTAAAAGTTGGTGATGGTAAACTTTCAGAGCCTAATGATGGTGAGGCAGAGATAGAAATCCCCTATGAATTTTTGATTACCGACTCAAATGACAATCCTATAGAAGCAATCAGCGAAGCGATATATGGCGATTCAACTTCACTACATGAAAACAAAGAGGCGAAATTTTTTCAAGAGAGAGCTATCCTTTGTCCAACTAACGAAGATGTTAAGAGTTAATGAATATATGTTGGATAAGCTACAGGGTAAATATTTTTTCTGAATCTTTTAATTTGCCATTTATGTTTAGATGTTATTCTCCTAATATATGTTTTCCATTTCAGGTGAGGAAAAAATTTATAACAGTGCTGATAGCATTGATCCCTCTGATACAAGTTCTGTAAACAATGAAGCTCTTAGTCCTGATTTTCTTAACACGATTAAGGTTTCTGGCTTACCAAATCATAGTCTTAGACTAAAGGTTGGTTGTCCTGTTATGGTTCTCAGAAACATAGCGCCTACTGATGGCTTAATGAATGGGACGAGACTGCAAGTCACTCAACTAATGGATTTTATGGTTCAAGCTAGGATTATAACAGGAGAAAGGGTTGGGGAAATAGTTGATATTCCTAGATTGCTGATAACCCCATCAGACACCAGATTGCCTTTCAAAATGCGGAGACGGCAACTGCCTCTCGCTGTGGCTTTTGCAATAACAATCAACAAAAGTCAAGGACAATCGCTGTCTGAAGTAGGTCTTTATCTACCAAGACCTGTCTTTTCACATGGTCAGCTATATGTGGCTGTTTCTAGAGTCACTTCAAAAAAGGGATTGAAGATTTTGATTTTAGACGAAGATGGCAAACCTCAGAAAAAGACTATGAATGTAGTTTTCAAAGAAGTTTTCGACAACCTTTAAACAAATGTGAAAGAAGGTATGTGAATTTCTATCATTTTGATGTCTTATACGAGTGTGTTTGGATGAGTTCTTTAAAAAAAAAAAATTCTATGTGTTTTTTTGTGTACACCGTGAGGTCATGCGACTTATAATTTATTTTACTTATGTTCTTTGCAGATTTCAGGCCTTCACAATTGATCTATGGTTGAAGAATGTTTATTTTTTCACAAAGATTTTTTTTTTAGTTATGAAAACAACATTAGTTTTGATTTCCAAAAAATCTATTCAATAAGATTGTTATTCTTTTGATTTCGACAATTGTAAGAATTATTTGCTGTTGTTTAAAACCATTCCCAAAAATCGTATGTTATATTAGTTAATCATTGACATAAACCCTTATATACATCACTGAAGCAAGTAAAAAACAAACATCGAAACTTAAGCCAGGGTTCTATAATCTAATGCCTTATTCTACATTGTCTACTTTATCACCCTACGAATTACTTCCAATAGATAAGTAATTACTTACCTTAGAAAAAGACTGTTGTCCAGACAAGTTGGCATTTTTCTTTTGCATCTTGATTACTGGTACTAGTTCTCTCCACCTCCAGTGTACTGCAAACAATAAAAAAAATCAAAATCAGCATATGATCATAGTACTAAATGATGATCGAATGAATTTAAATGAGAACACATCCATTTAAGATTTACTACATGGTTAGTGTGCCTTCCCTTTGCTATGTGATGTTACAACATCTTCTTATCTCTCTCTCCTTCAAAGGCTAGTTATCATTAAACATTGATCCATGGTGACTTTTATATGAAATGAAATAAATATAAATAAATAGAGTATAATTGTTAATGATTAAAACAACGAGCCATGCGTGGAATGATATTATTATTATTTTTATTGATAATCCAGGGTTCCCCACTTACGTGGATCATTCCCTAGGTCCGGTTAGGCAGCGGTCCACTTCACCCGGGAGGGTTTAAACCTGGGCTGGGGACAAGGCCCAACACCCAGTACCGCATTTGATGACAGGATGGGCAGTTCCCCTCCGTCTGGCGTCGAACCCGGGAGCATGACAATTGTCCCCCAAAGTCCTTACCAAACGAGCTACCACATCCGGTCAATGGAATGATATTATTGTGACAAATTATTACGACTATACGTTAATATTTAGATGGTCATTATCTAATTGAATCACTTTCTTCTTTAAAAAAAAGAAAAATTTATTTGAATCGTAAAATTAAATTAATCATGATTGGATATACACGGAGTATTAATCAAAACAAGAAAGATGAAAATTAGTTGTGTTTTAAGTTACTTCATTCATTTTTTCCTGCCCTTTCCCATACCTTTCCCATATATACTAGAGACCATGTGATATTTAACATCATCACACATATGTAAAATTGATGTTTACATTTTATGGATTATCAAATTAACACTACTGAATCTTAGCCAGACTCGAACTACTCACCAGCTGAAGTATCATAGATTCATCTAGTATTGGCAGATTGTTAATCTCTTTGTACTTTCGTTTTGTTACTGTTCAAAAATCAGATCCATACAAAAAAAATACTCCCTCCGTTTCAATATAGATGATGTTTTAGAAGGTTTGTTTTGTTTCAATTTACATGAAGTTTTGAGATTTTAAAAAAGTTTTGAGATTTTAAGGTTAACTTTAACTTTATTGGAAACTGTTCAATCAATTAGATTTTACAGTCTTTTTTATAATTGGTTAACTGATTTTAAAATTATATCTTTAAAATATTTTTCTAGGGAAATGTAATTTTCTTAATCTTTGTGTACTATTACAAAACATCAAGTATTATGAAACGGAGGGAGTAATATAATGGTTATACAAGGAAATTCACTTTAAGTCAAAGTAGCAAATTAGCAAATCAATTCATTATGACCACTCCACGTATTATAGCATATCCAATGTATATCTCTATTTTCTTTTCAAAATGGAGTAAGGACATGACTGGTTTTCCCGCTAGCTACCACCTGCAAACGCAGTTTTTGCGATTAATAGCGGTTGTTGGTGTTTTGCAAAATCACTCAAACCGCTCTAAATCGTTCTAAACCTCTTAAATTTAAAAGCTGGTTCCAGCTAGCGGTTGCGGGAGGGTAAAATTTCTTTTTTCTTTTTTCAAAAACAATATAAATATAAATACAAAAATAAAAATAAGAATAAAATTTTTAAATTGAAATAATAGAAATACTAAAATATATCTATTATATTTTAATTTATATTATAAATTTTTAGAATAAAAATATTATCTATAATTTTTAACCAAATTTAAAATATAATTTTATGTTTATTATCATATTATGATGTTTACTATATTTATGATTATATAAAATGTAAATATTGTTAATTTATTATTTAACCGATGTTGTATTTGATGTCCAGGAAACCGCCTCCATTCCTTCACCGACCGCGGAGGGAATCAATGACGACTGAACAACACCGGAATATCTGCCGGGAACAGATCCGAACCACCAACTTCACAGCTTTCCTTCATCTCATGTGTTCCAAGCATTAGAGAGCTTCAATCGAGACACTTCGAGATCTCATCCAACACCATACGCCACAAACATAAGAGACGAAACTTCACATATCTAAATCACCATCCCTCGGAGAGCTTCAAATTGTCCGATGACGAGATCTCATCCGATACATCCAACCACCGTCACCATCCAACATAACCATTCCACAAACGACAATAAAGCCGAGATTCAGAGAACTAAACACCTCCATCTTCATAGAAAAGACGAACGCAACCCATATCAACAGAGTCCATCACCCACGCTTCAAACATCTTCATCTGAAAACCGTCGAGACACCACTCGGGAACCACCAACGGAACCCAAAGACAGAGCCTTCGTCATCAAACGAAACCACCACTTCCGAATCACCTCCTACACCCGTTTACCACAGAACCACCACCGTAAAATACGCCCCCCCATGAAACCAAAATCCGAATAACTCCATCTTGAAGACGCGAACCACCGGAGTCGAAGCCGACTACACATCGTCAAGAAGACTCCGTGTACCGGAGTCAGATCCTGATCGACGGAAGAGGGAGTCCTCAAAAACACAAGGAAAAATTGTTTTTGCAAAAGTTCACATGGGTCATATGACCACCCTCGTTTTATGCTAGCTCTGCCACTTAAGCACACTTTTAATAGTATAAATATATATAAGATATATTTTACTTGTTTGTTCTTTTTCCATAACGTTTAATAAAGTAGATAACCCCCATTATATTGGATTAATTTATTCTTATACTAATTCTAAAATGTTGGTATAAGGAAAAAGATTTATCCGAATTCGTAAGCCCATAAGTTTAATGGGTTTCAGTTAGGCCCAATAGGTTGGTGGCAACATATATAAAAAGAAAAACCCTGTGACAAGGGTAGAAACGAGATCTGTGTCTGAGATCTGTTAAAAGGTGTAGAGAGAATGGGTGGGAACGATGCTGCTGCGGCGGCGGCGGCTAAAATAGCGGTGTGGTGGGACATGTTTGACTGTCCGGTTCCAGAGGGTATCGATGCTCGTGGGGTCCGTCCCAGTTTGGAAGGAGCTTTCAAGGAGCTAGGCTACACTGGTCCTGTCTCCATCACAGTCACAGCCTATGGAGACCAAAAACAAACTCCTGAACACCTCCTACGAGCTCTATCTTCCACTGGAGTCGCTGTGGTACATACCAGATCTGGTTAGTCCAGCTTTTTTTTATATATATATATATATATATATATATATATATATATATATAAGTATCTGCGGAAGATATGGGCCTTTTTAGTTAATAAAGGAATATATGGTAATGAAATAGGATGCACGTGCGCACTCATGTATAAAGATATGGTGAAATGGCGAGAGGATAATCCTCCTCCGGCTAAAATGATGATCATATCCAATCAGGTGTTAGATGTCTTCAATTGGGATCTGTCTCGGCTACAACAACGCACGTGTTACGACCTTTTTCTGGCTTATTCAGTCAAACCTCGCGCAGGATTGTTCGTGCGCACTCGCAAAGAGTGGCTCTGGGAAAAATTACTAACTAAGACAAGCACTGGTGAATCATCATCATCATCATCTGCTAAGTTTTATTGCAAATCGTGCTCTTTGGATCGCCAAAGCCTGAAGAGTTTCAGGAAGCATCTCTCCACTAAAAAGCATGCACTCGAAGTAACCATCCCCTCTCTCTCTCTCTCTCTGATTGTATCAATTCTTTGTTTCATTGTCTTTTAAATGTTTTCTTTTTGCAGGAGATTTTACGCCCTGATGATTCACAACTCCAATCTGTAACGAGCAAGTGGGGAAAGAACTACGCTGCCACGCCTGAATTTGCGACAGCTAAAATCCATGTCTTGTGGGACATGTTTGACTGTCCTATTCCCGACGGTTATGATGCTCGTCGGATCCGTCCCAGTTTGGAAGGAGCCTTCAAGGAACTAGGCTACTCTGGTCCTGTCTCCATCACCGCCTATGGTGACCATAAAAAAACCCCTCAACACCACCTTCAAGCCCTCTCTTCCACTGGAATCGATCTTGCACATGCCACTCTTGGTTAGTTTGTTAGTTAGTCACAAAAATTAATACCTATCCCTCCCTACTGAAAATGCATGCTTTCTTTTGTTGAAACAAAACAGAAGTCGTGAACGGCCGCATCTCTGATGATATTGATGAATGGCAATATAATAATCCTACTCCGGCTACAATGATGATCATATCGGATGAGGCTGATGATGCCTTTTCAGATTTTCTTCCCCATCTACTACAAAGAAATAAGTACAACCTGTTTTTGTCTTACTCATTTAGGCCTCCCCAAATGTCAGTCTTGGTCACTTCTGCAGAGTGGCTCTGGGATAGCTTACTTGCAGGTGTGTTTTCACTCCTCTCTTCTGTCTCACTTTCATATAACCACCAAACTAATCTCTTAAAATCTATTAGTTTCAGAGACAAGAAGACATGTTCTTCTTCGCAAGTGCAGTGGACGTAGTATTGAAAGGGTTGGTGAATCTACCGTAATGTTTTATTGCAAAGTGTGCTACTCTGATTTCAAACACCTGGATGAATTCATCAAGCATCTCTCTAGTAAAAAACATGCGCTGAATGTAAGCATCCTCTCTCTCTTTGAAATCAATAATACTGTTTCCTTATCTAACCAATTTGAGCAAGCAGGGTAAGCGTATTACTGATCATTTTGAACGTTCCGAGAACCTACAACTCTACTGGATACAGGCAAGCTTTTTTCTTAATGACTATTTTGATAGATTTTACAAGACACAAAAACTGTATGCATGCCATTTCTCACTAACTCCATGTTTTTCCATATTGTAGAGGCATCATTTTCCAGAGAGCAAGCGGTTCAAGAAAGCTCCTTAGTAGAGGAGTTATGACTTTAGTTATCAGTCTGATCCTATCTTAGTATCTTCTTCTTTTCTCGTTTTCTAGTCTATGTTTCTGTTTGAACTATTTTATTTTCTTGTTTATATTTATAAGTTAATCTGTTTAGTACTTGTATAACTCCTTAAGTGGCTAAATCACTTTGACTTTTAAACTATTATTACCCCTTATCTTAATAAACTCTGAGAGAAAGAGAGAGAGAGTAAGTGAGTGCTTATCTACCCACTGATAGATGAATCATTGAGATAAGCTGCTGGACTTATGTTTTCTGCAAGAATAAATGAATTTTGATTTAGGACATCCTGAGTTAATTGTATGTAGAGAAAAGTACACCGTTTCAAAGATAGTGGGATCATGGCTGAAGTGTGCAAAATATTAGCATTTTTGTTTTACTTAGAAAATAAACAAATAGAAATCAGTTACTAAATTAAACTGCTTTTCTTTTTAAGCATTTTAAAAAAAATTAAACATATTTCATGTGTCAATTTTAGTGATAATGTGACTTGTGCATGCTTTAGTATATATCTCGGTTCAGACTGAAATAGTTGATACTTGATTGGACATGTATATTATATTCAGCAATACAGAGCTATAAACATTATACATAATGTCTAGATAATTTTGTTCCCTGTTTATAAGATCGTATGGATCTATCATCTATTTTATTTAATGATTTTTAAAATTATTGAACTTTTTTTTTAACGCTGATTTATTATGATCTTATCATTATGATATGAGAAATATTACATAGACGATTCGACAACCGACAATACTACCTGCCTTATGAAGATGTACGCCTAACTGCATCACGTTGAAGATCCCTTGTAAGCTTTTCTTCCGTAGTCTGCATAATTGTTTAAATAAATCGCC
Organism: Brassica napus; assembly: GCF_020379485.1. Taxonomy (NCBI): domain Eukaryota; kingdom Viridiplantae; phylum Streptophyta; class Magnoliopsida; order Brassicales; family Brassicaceae; genus Brassica; species Brassica napus. The sequence continues at coordinate 55,137,605 of NC_063452.1, read as the reverse complement.
TCTCCGGGATTTGAAACCTAGATTTCCTGTAATATATTGCATAGCCTAGGATTCGAACCCCAGACCTGGATGTAGAATCCTTTAAACCATAACATAGTTACATGTTAGAAGTGAAAACCACTTGATGAAAAGCTAGCTCCACTTATAAAGTTTTGGGGGTACCAGGTAGACCGCAGAGTTTATCAAAACTATGCTGAAAGAAATCATTGAGACAGTCTGAAGTTTTCAGCACTTGAAGAATCAAGATTTATGTTTTTGTTCTCTTAAATTAAATTATAACTAGATTTTAATCCGCACGTTTGTTTGGATATTTTTTTATTTTATAAATGTATTTGATATTATTACAAATGTTTTAAATATATAATTTCTATTTGAGTATTATAGATTATGTAACTCTATAATATTTATATTCCGTATTCAGCAATATTAATATATAGTGATTTGTTTAATATATTTTACTTTGTTATTAATTTGTATTACTTACTAATATATTTTGGAGTTATGTACTGTAAAATCACAATATGAAATAATCAAATAGATAACCTCTTTCGAAATATTATTTTCTTTAATTTATACATTTTGCTATAATACATTTTTAAAATTTATTTATTTATATTATAGAAAATAAATATGTTTAAGGTAATTTATATTTACATGTTGTGTTTAAGAAAATAGATTTTAACATATATTATTTGTTTTTTACATATTTTATAAGTAAAACACTGTTTTGTTTAAATAATTTAGTCCTATTATTTTAGTAAATTTTATATATAGTAGCATCTATCATATTAATTTATTAAATTTTATTGATATAAGATATTTTTTTGATGTTATGATATTAAATTTTCTTTTTATTTTTAGTTAAGATTTCAAAGTATTAGATTTCTTTAGTTTTTACAATATATATAGTTTGTTTTTTCGTGAAGCATTTCAAAAGGTTATTCTTTATTATCTATAATTTTAGCTTTTGTAAAATTTTAAATATTATTTTGAGTTTGAATATTTATTTTTTTATATTTTGTCAGAAAAACTTTGAAAAATTACTACTACTATTTTTGAGTTTTGAAGTCTACATGAATTTTTTGAATTTGTTTTTTTTGTTAATACATTAATACATTATGTAATAAAAAATATTTTAATTTTGGATAGTATTTTCTAGATTTTTCTCCACAGATTTTTTTATAATTAAAAAAATATATATATAATCAAAATTTGATTTGTCATTAGTATTTTAAATGAATTACTAAAATACCATAGTTTCTTAATAACATATTTTTCAATAGGATATGAACTAAAAGTAATTATATATTATTATATTTTTGTATATAAACATTTTAAGCAATATATTGTTGTGAGTTTCAAAATAAATAAAAATATAATTTGTAGTTGTAGATACACATGTTTAACCTATGTTAATAAATTTATTTTTGTATAACAATATGATATATTTTACAAATTTTAACTCATTTTAGTGATAAGTGGTAATTTATTTGAGGGAAATCGCCACAAATACCACATTCATGGTACCATTTTTCATGTTTACACTAATCATTTTTACCCTCACTTTTAATGAAGGGTAAAAGACACTTATACCCTAGGGTTAACTAATCTAGACTTAGGGTTTAGAGTTGAGGGGTATGGTAAGGTTTTTGGAATGTAAAATTCAAGATTCTAATAAATATATAAATAAATACTTCAAAATATAAAAAAATATTAAAAATAGTTTCATAATTTTCGATTTTCAAAAAAATATTTTGAAAAAAACTAAAAAAAAATTTCGAAAAAACAAATAAAAAAAAATTATAAAAAAGTTCGAATTTGAAAAGTATAATTTGAAACATAAAAAAAAGTTATTTTTTTATTATTTTTATTATTTTTTATTATTTTTATTTATTTAAATAATGATTTATTATATATAGATAACAAGGGCATAAGAGTATTTTGTCACTTAATGAACAAGTTATTTTTGAAAATGTCTCTTAAGTGGTGGTAAAGATGAAAAGTAGTACCTTGAAAGTGGTAAACATAAAATTTTCTCTTTATTTAAATAAAACAATTTTAAATTTTTTTTGTTAATTTACCTATTTAATACATTTTCAAATAATTCATATAGCACTTCTATTTATATATATTACATAATATAATTATAGAATTTATTAGAAAAATAGTATATAATTTTTATTTTTTGTTTTCTAATAAAAGTTTAGTTAACATTGATTTATAACAATATTATATTACTAATTACAAAATTAATTAATATGTTACTTTATAAAAATATTTAAATTTTAAGTAAAATTTTGTTAGATTCTTTCTCGACAGATTTTGTTATAATTAAAAAAAATTAATGTAAATAACCAAATATTTCACATTAACTAATTTTTTAAGTGCTTGTTAATGGTAGATAAAAATAAAACCATAAACTAATAGATTAGATGGATGTGCATTGCACGAATGTTCTTGATGAAGTCGAGTAAGCTTCTCCTCGACATGGCTTTGTTGATATCGAAAGAAATTCTTCATTTTAATCACCAGATTTAGTTCGGGAGTTTGTTCTAAGAAGTTGTAGATTCTTTTTCCTTGATATCAATCTTACGAAGACTTGCACTATGAGTTGTTATAAATTTAAAACCATTAATCGATAGGAAGTTCTTGGCATAAAGGGAAGGGTTTAAAGGTTTTCGTAATGTACACATGAATGGTCTGATGAGGCAGCTCAAGAAATTTCTTGCCATAGACTGACACGTTTACATTTTGGTATCTCCATATTTCTAGATGTCAATTTAGTTTAACAAACCCCACGTTTCCACATATCATCTTGATTACGAAGTTGAGGCTTGAAAGTTACAATCGAAACCTATTTTGTTAGACATTTTAAACTCACATTTCTTTGAAAAATTATCATTGAAAACTGAGTTTCAGTATTTTCTAATGAGAGAAACTTCTCAATAAAGACGTGACAAATATAAGAAAAGAAAAGAGGATCAATGATACTAAGAAAAGGAAAATGAAATAAAGTAAGAAGAAACGGAAGCAATGGAGGTCAAACTGAAGAAAGTCACTCTATTGGTCGTTACTGCTGTTGTTTCTCGTTAACAGACCAGGGACACCAAGAAGAATGAACTCCTTCAACAGAAGCGTGTCCACATCTTCCCTAAACTTCTCAGGGCATCTCTTCCCCCTTCTTTAAATAGACTGTAAGCATTACACATATTCTTTAAATTTCTCAGAGCATCATCAAAGATGCCACCAGAGCTCTTTTTCTATAAGCATTACACACCTTTAGGACGTCATGAGCACATTTTTGGATATCACATACGAAAGTCTTCAAAATACTGTGTATTCAAAACCCACCAATCAAGCTCAAGATTAGGCCTCACCATCATCTTTTAAGAAACTAAGAATGTGCTTTCACTGTAAGCTGTAGTTTGGGCCTCACCGCGTGGAGAACCCGATGTTCCCTCGTAGCCAAACTTGTTGAAGTAAGGTTTTTCATTCAATATCAGACTTTGGTCTGAGGTAAGAACCTGCAACGTTATAGAACTGTTGGGGATCAACCTCTCCCTCTAGCTACCACTCCAAGTGCCGAAAAGACTCTGACACTTCCCATAAATGTACAGTTTTGGGTTGATTCTTAGAGCACCAAAGAGTTAATGAGAACCATCTTTGCCCACTCTCTCGAATGCAAGAGAAAGAAATAGTTAAGAAAATGAAACATTCATTCTAGAGTAACTATAATATTGCTCATCTGGTCGTAAGTTGTATTGATGAAGTGAAAGAACCAAAATTGACGGTCCATGCTATAGCTGTTAATCCGAGTGAGTATTGCTATTTGAATCAAAGCAGAGGTAAAACCTAGAGAGAAGCGAAGTAGGGTATTTTTGTTTCTCCAAATCTTCAAAAAATCTTTGTAAATTAGTTTATATTAAATTAGATGAAAAATTAATTTGGTTCATATGTTTAAATATAATTGTGTGGAAGTAGTCCAACTATGACTTTTGTATAGAAGACTATCATATCACTGCAACATATACTCTAATTGCTAATTATCTAACTTCATGGGAAAGAAGCAGTTGGTTTCAAGCCTCTTCCTATCATTGGAGAGGAATCTAACGGCTTGGTTCCGTTTCAGGTAACATGTCACAAACTTTATTTCCTCATTTTTTATGTCTGCTTTTATAGATGATGTCATTAAAATTCTCAATTGCTGTTAGGGTTTTCTATGATGCCCCGGCCTCAAAAATGACATGTGGGTAGTGGGTTGGAAAACCAAATGACAAAATAGCAATCTTGACAACCGCAATTTAAATGCTATGAGAAGGTGACTGTTGTTTCTGTGCATAAGTATCATATATATTTATCTACTCTTCATTGTTACTTATCCACTTGCAATTCTCCTTGTGCTTCTTTTTGGTATGATATTACAATAGTTAGTTCGCTTCTATGTCGTGCCTAGGTAAGTCTTATGGCAGTTTAACTTGGAATACTTCATTTGGCATATTTTTTATTACGTAGCACGCATGTGCGGTAATAAAATATTTGTTCTCTCTCTGAACATTTTGATAATTTGAAATCGGGAAAATATGCTGTGGTGCCTAATATGATATACCCCCTCCCATGATTCCTTTATAAGATTTAAATTTCTTTATATTAAAAATGTCTTGCATATTATTCCTTTTTGGTTCTTTGTATGCATGTCATTTCCCACAACACTATGTTACGTTTTTCATATTGTAGAGAAAACATTTCCCAGAGAGCAAGCGGTTGGAGAAAGCTGCATTGTAGAGGTCGAAAAGTTGTGAAATTGTTATTACAGAAGTGATCAGTTTGATCCTATCCTATTTTTATTTTTCGTTTTCTAGTCTATATATGTTTCGGTTTGAAACATTTTTTCATTGCCTTTTGCTTGTTTAAAACATTAGATTTTTTTCAAGAAACTGAAGAAATGAAAAAGGAAGAAAATAATACCTTCCGGAAACATTCATTATCCTTCATAAGAAAAAACCAAACTGTCATCATAAGGACTCATATGAGTGCTTGATTCTTGTTGAAAATTTGTTTTGAATCCAATAACTTAGAACCATAAATTTTAAACTGATAAAATATATAAGAAATCGAAAGAGGGAGAGGAAGAGGAAGATGAAGATGAAGATATAGTTAGTCAAAAATATTTTACTGAGGTGAACAGTTATATGAGGTCATGACCAATCAAATAAAAGCAAAGAAAAAAAAAGAGTTAAACACAAAAATATTTTTACGATCGTGATCTATTTTTTCGTTGTTTCTTCTAATTACGTTCATGATAGTGGTTCTCTTTTTCCTGGGATATTAGATAATTACGTTCATTGTTTTATTGATGTAAATTATCTTTATATTAACTCAAATGTTTTAATTGATGCAAATTAAAATTAAAATAACATCATTTTATTAAACTGATGTCAAAGATAAATATAATTATATAATTTAAGTTAGCATCAATCTTTTATTGAATTAAAGTAAGTATCATTTCAATAAGTGATGTCAAAAAAAAAAAAAATGAATACATCATTTATTTAACTGATACAATTTTTTATCATAGTATCAATTTTTGTAAAATAATACAAAATATGAAAAAGCATATCATTTTATTGAATTGATGTAAAATAAAATAATAATAATATCACTTACTATTAAATGATGCTAATTTATATTTTGTTGTGTATTATTTATTACCTTTGTATTCAGAAAACAGAAAATTTTCTTGTAAAGAAGAGAAAAAATGTTGAAAAGTTATGAGAGCTAAATGGGCCGAAATGAAGAGGAAGCCCAAGCTTGCCAGTGTAACACTTTGATGCATATATATGATGAGTTACGTTGTGCGTTGCTGCTAGCATGGTAAACAAAAACAAAAATTGCAGACATAAAGCAAAACTTCTAATCTGAAGGGTTTTAGGCAAAAAAAAGTAAGAATCTTGAGGGTTTTTGTTTCATTTACATTGTAGATCTGAAGTTTGAAGGGAAAAAGTTTGAATCTTTAGTTGAGGTTTAGGGGTTTTCTTTGATTTCTGTGTGCAGATAATGATGTTGGCAGGAGGAGGTGGAGGAAATCCTCCTTGTTCGCGTAAGCTCTTTGCTTTTTTTCTCATATTTTTCTAGGCTTCTAAGTTATGTTTTTTGGTTATGTTTGTGCTGCAGCGGAGAAGGACACAATCGTTTGGGTGGACATAGAAAACTGTGGAGTCCCAAGCGACCTCAATTCCACAGAACTCTATGGTCTCATCGAGCAAAAGCTGGGTGAAGACGGTTTTAAATCGCGGGAACTTGGTGGTCAACGTGGTCGTCCCTTTTCTGGATAGTTATGTTCCTGAGCTTGGGCCGAATATCGAAATATGGCGAGCAAGGAATTACAACAGTAAGCGATACATCATGATTTTGTTTTTTATATGTTAATGGACTTGCTATTAGATTAATTGATGAATCCTCTGTTTCAGAACCTCTAACAGGACGAGAATCAAAAAAAAAGAACCAGATAGCCGACAAGTTCATCACTCAGAAAATCAATGAGTGGCTTGATAGCAACCCAGCTCCTCACAACGTGATGGTCGCAACAGGAGATGACGACTTCAGAACCACGTTCAACAGGCTGAGAAAGGAAGGTCACACAACGTTAATGGCCTATAACACCAAATCTGTTTCGGGAGATCTACTGAGTATACAACTTGACAGCAAGTGGGACTGGAGAGAGTTTTTATCTCTCCCAATCAGGCAGCTTAGCAAAAAGGAGAAGTGCAGACTGAAGAGCAGACTGAGGGCAAAGGCGTTTAGGAAGAAGCAACGTGCCAAAAGGAGGAGAAGATGGATGGCGATAAAGAGTAGGTGGGTTGGAACCAGAACAAGATGGAGGTGAAGAGAAGACAAGACAAGACTACTTTAGTTTCAGAGAGTTGATGGATCGAGGAGGTGAAGAGAAGACCTAAACTTTAGTTTATTTAGCTAGTTGTGGTTGAACTCTCTCCTTTATTAATTAGTAGTAGTAGTAGTAAGGAAAAAGACCTAAACTTTGGTTGATCTCTGATGTTGGTACTTGGGTATGAAAGTTTAAATTAAGTAAAAGCTGTTCAATTCTTGTGAATACTTTTCTTTGCTGAGATTTAAAAAGGAAGAAAGTAGAACTCGTCAATTCTTGTGGAAGATAGATAAAACTTGTCCCACCAATGCTCTCCCTTATCGAACAATCTTTCTTGTGCAATGTGTTGTCCAAGCAGAAGGCTACAGCACAAGCAACAAAAGGTTCTGAGGAGAACGGAACATTCACCATATCGTTGAAAATAAAGAGTTTCATCAGCTCAGGAAAGAGCGAAGAAGAAAAAACTATGAGATGATTACTACTACATACCCATGTGTGGACAGGACCATAGGCTTTGATTGCAGTGTGTACTCTTTGAAGCCTGCAGCTATCTGGACAACCCTTCTACTACCAACTCTTGTCAGGGCGGCTAATAGTCCAGCAATTTCTCTGCAAGAATCAAGTATCATCTGAGAGATGCTTACATCGAGACAGAGGAGCCAGCACCAGTACCAAACAACCCTGATATCAGAATAGCGACTCCCTGATCCACAACAACAACACAAAACATAATCAGTTCAGAAGCTAGTGAATGAAAATATATTATTGCAAACATTATATAGTGTGTGGCCAAGTTACCTGCCATCCAACACCACGGCTGAGAACAGAAGGTGGCAACATTGTTGCACTTTCATATCTTGAGACTAATAATAAAACCACCGGTTGACTTTTAATGATCGGCCAGAGACAATGAAACCAAGAATAAAGAAATAATGAATAAACAGAATAATAGAGCAAACAATAATTCTATATTTAGAAAGATTAAAAATGTGACATACCTAAACAAGAGCAACAAAAAAAGAAGCCATCATCATTGGCATTGCAAAAGCTTCTCCAGCATCAAAAGAAGGAGCACCCCACCGGAATGGACACGGAACTCTTATCCTAAAAGGTAAAAGAAAATAAAATAATTTAACCATTTTTCCAATCACAGTTGTCTTTTGATACTTCGATTCTTCATTGCTCTTTGCAGCCACATATATACCAAGCTAAGCTGTAAACACTTACCATGGGGCAGCACCTACGATGCCAGCACGATCAGTCCGGCAGCTTGTTTGCGTAGTTGGTGCAGCACCATTGTATGCTCCACCAACTGTAAAAAGGTGAGCATAGATCCATACAATCACCACAGCGAATATCGCAGCAAACCGGTCGAACACATTTTCCCCTAATTTGATCACATGAGGCAGATACTGCAAACAGGAAACATCCAGAAAATGAAATCAGAAAACAAAATTATGCAAAGATATTTAAGGAATTAGACAGACTTATTGTGTTAGTAAGTAGAGATAGTACCTGTGAAACAAATACTAGAATAAGAAGCTCAGGCAGCCCAATCTCTACGCACTTAGCAACCTGGAATGTAACACAGAAATTAACATTCTCGTTTATATTGTTTGATAGTTAGTGTTTGAGTGGCATCTTCTAGAGTAGACTTTACCCCTGGGAAACCAAACTCGTACCAGACCCACCAGTGGAACAGCTGAGATAGGGCTTAAGAACCTGAAAACGAATTCACAAAATGAAAATTTTACATGGTATTGTAAATAATATTGTGGTAGGAAGACGAATGTTTGAGACTATTTCCTTCCTTTTAGACTTAACCTAACAACATTGCGCCAGAGGCCACTGAAACCAAGAATCATCTGTAGGGTTGAAGCAACAATCAATGCGCCTTGTGTTGCTCTCATAATACTCTCAAACCGCTGCAAAGGCAAAACTTCTTTTAAAAAATGACTATAAATACACATCAAAGAAAGAGAAGCATAATCCACATCAAGGTCATCATACGTCTATAGGGTTTGAGGTATCACTGAATCTGCCAGAGGATGATGGATATGGTGTCAGATCCATTTCATCTTTTTCCATAACTTTATTAACTAAATTATTACTGTCCCTTTCTTTTTTTGAACGTCTGATTAAATAAATTCTGAAGAGATCAATCTTTTTATGTGTATAATGTTTATGGCTCTGTACATACGAAAGTTGATAAAATTTGTAATTTTCTAATACAAATTGCTTGTGGTTTCCAAGTTAAAGGGATTAAAGGTAAATGAAGGTGTCTCAAAGCCTCTCATCATGTAAACTCTATCTAGTAAAATAAAATAAGAATCAAAAGCCTATAGCTGAACGCTTTCAAAAGTTTATGCAAAAAAAATATGATCAGATGAACAAATATTATATATGCCATATATCATTGTCTTATTTTACTTCTTTTTGTTTTTGGTTAAAAACGCGGGAATTTTGAAGTTATAATAGTTACAAATATTAACTAGAAATGTGGGATTTTTGAAACCATAAAATTTATAGAGTGTAAATAAAATATGGAGAATTCTGAAACCATAAAATTTATACAGTTTAACTAACACGTAAAAAATTATAAAAATTTACATTTTAAGTAAGTATGAAAAAGTGTCAAAAGCTATAAAAGTTATATTTTTTCCTTTTTATAAATCTAACAATTATTTCACATAATCAAAACTACTCTTTATTAATTTCTTGATATGTAAACTACTCTTTACTGAAACTATTTACTGAAACTATTTATGTAACCACTCTTTATTAGTTTCTTTTACAGCTAACATTAAATGATTATTTTATTTTTAAAAATAAAAAACAAGGAAAACATAAGAAAAACAAATATAAACATATAATTATATAAAGTCAAATGTGATAAATGCACATGAATCAGTTTCCATAAACATATTACCCCAAAAATATATTTACAACCTACGTAGTTAGATTTGTTCAATTAATCACACATGATCGATTCAGTTTCCATAAACATATAATTATATAAAGTCAAATGTGATAAATGCACAGATTAATGGATTGCCATAAACAGTATACATATTCACAATTTCGACCTGTATAACTTCCATTGAATACATATGAGTTCTAATAAACCCAAAAAGAAAAGAGAAAGGCATGGAAAGCATGTGGAATTTGGTGATTATGATGATGATACTTATGGTGATGGTGGTTTTAAGACTAATGGTACCAGCCATGGTTATGGAACTGATAATAAATGGAAATTATCTACTTGAAACCTTCAAAGTGATGTTCATTAACTATGTGTACCCACATTTATTCTTGATTGGGTTTATGTGTATATTTATGTTTATGGCTCTGTATATAGGAAAATTGGTAAAGTTTGTAATTTTTAAATACAAATTGTTTGGGGTTACAGAGCCAGAGGGATTAAAGGCGAATGAAGATTTATCAGAGCCTCTCATCATGTAAATTTTTTTCTAGAAAAAAATAAAATAAGATCAAAGGCGTATAGCCGAATACTTTCAAAAGCTTATGCAGAAAAATGATTAGATGAACAAAGATTATATATGTGCCACACATCATTGTTTTATTTTATTTTATTTCGGTTAAAAACGCGGGAATTTCGAAATTATGAAAGTTATAAATGTTGGTTAGAAACTCCGGAATTTTGAAACCATAAGATTTATAAAGTTTAAATATAACGCGGGAAGTTTTGAAACCATAAGATCTATAGAGTTTAAATAAACGCGGGAAATTTTGAAACCAAAAAATTATATACTGCACGAATTAAACAATTATTTCACATCATCAAAAATAATTTTACAGATAAAAGATAATACTGCACGAAAAAATTTATTATCAGGCATTGAGGAGATATGAATTTTACATATATTACAAAACAAATAAAACCTCCTAAACGATCTTACAAGGACATGGCATGAGAGAATATCAACAAGGTTTTTTAGTTGAACAAATCTGCAAAATTATCATAGGTGTCTTGCTACACTTTAATTATTTTGAGAAATGGGTGTTTGTTTGTGTTTGAGTTTTGATTTACATGTGCATTTGTTTGTCAAGTTATTAACAGAAGATACAACGAGAGCTTATGGACTTCATTGTGAATCATTTGCATATGTTCTTCCCATGTCTCTTCAGAATCTGAGAAACTATGTGCCCCCCAGTGTTTCTCTCACGTCCATAACACATCAAGTCCAAAGAGAACCATGACATGAAGATAAAGAAGTCAATTCATATTCATTCCTGTGGACTTGAGAAGATAATTAAATAAATGCTTATCATTTAGTTGCCATAAATTTAATATATTATACATTAAAAGTTGAGAAATTCTTGGGTTCACCCCCTAGGTGAACCTCTAGATTCACCAACCAATAGTGTTTGAGTATTTGATATTTGATATCTTTTAAAAAAGGAAACAAAATTGAATTTCCAAATAAGATTATATTTTTGAAATAAAATAATAAAAATACATAAAAATAGTTACAAAAATAAATAAATAAATATTGATAAACTTTTAGCAAAATACTAAATCCTATACCCTAAATCATAAACTCCAAACTCTAAATTATAAACCTTAAATCTTGGATAAACCGTAACCATTAGAAAATTTTAAATCCTAAATCATACATTAAAAACTAAATCTTAATAACACTAAACCCTAAACCTTAAACCCTTGGATAAACCCTGAACCCTTGGATAAATCATAAACTCTAAATCAAAAATATTTAAAATTAAACCCTAGAGTTTATGATTTATCCAAGGGTTCAGAGTTTACCCAAGGGTTTAGGGTTTACCCAAGAGTTTATGATTTACCCAAGGGTTTAGGGTTTAGTGATTAGGATTTAGGGTTTAGTGTTAGTAAAATTTAGTTTTTAATGTATGATTTAGGGTTTAAGATTTTCCAACGGTTTAGAGTTTATCCAAAGTTTAAGGTTTAACGTTTAGGGTTTAGGGTTTAGGATTTAGGGTATAGGGTTTAGTATTTTGCTGAAGATTTAACAATATTAATTTATTTATTTTTGTAACTATTTTTATGTATTTTTATTATTTTATTTTAAAAATATAATCTAATTTGGATATTCAATTTTATTTCCTTTTTTAAAAGATATCAAATATCAAATACTCAAACACTATTGGTTGGTGAACCTAAAGGTTCAACCCTAGGGGGTGAACCCAAGAATTTCTCTTAAAAGTTTAGAAGACTGATTTCAAGCTTAACTTGACTTTAAATTTAATGTAGAATTATAGTGAAATTTTGTTAATAATAGACAGTGTTACTATCAGTGTTTCAAAAAAAAAAGACTGTGTTACTATCATTAATATAATCGTTTATTGGGTTGGTCTTCAAACAGAAACGCAATAAACCGTTCACGATAACTTTTTTTAAATAACACTTGATGTGTACTGTTTGTCTTGTCTTGTCTAACATCTACGTATCCGGACTAAAAGTCCAGAAGATAAAAGAGTGTTTAGCCTAAGTTTGTTACAATGGAATGACTAATATATTGCAAACTCACTTATCACATAAACTCAAAAGTGAAATTTAAGATCAACATCATCAATGCCGAGTCACCATCCTCCCACACACAGAATATTTCTGTCCAAAAAAGAAAGATTCAAACAGTATCTTTCAAATCAAATGAAGCAGAGTTTGTTAAGGTCTGTGTATCTATACACTCACGATAAACACCCATGAGTTGACTTTTGCTTCTTTTTCTTCTTAGTCTTCTCCTTTTGTTTAACCACAGGTTTGATCACTTCCTTGATCGCAGAATCAAAAACTGCTTTCACGTTCTGTAAAATGTAAACTTTCAATGCTCTGTCAATCTGGATGAGAAGAGTTGTATAGTATAGAACAGACCTTATGATCAAGAGTTGAGGTTATTTATATGATATATGAGTACATTAGTATGATTATCTAACAAGGGTGTTCTCATTATGTTCATTGTCTCATTTTTCAGTTTTACTATCATATTTTTCGCAAAAGAGGAAGAAAACTGCACAATGGTCCCTCAATTTCCAGAAGCTTTCAAACCAACCCAAGTCCCTTTCCAAAAAGGTACAGCACAGAAGTTTGTACAACCTTCAGGGACAGGAACAGACCTAGGTTTCTTTTCACTCGACGATCTATCCAACCCATTACCAGACGAGGTGTACCCACTTGTAATATCAGCAGACACTGTGATCTCACCAAGCTCGGGTTCAGAGGAACCATTAGTTCACAAGCAAATCACGCTAGCGTGTTTGGAGAAGACTGACGATGGATCTTTCAAAGTGAAAGTCATGAAACAGATCTTATGGATCGAAGGAGCTAGATATGAGCTACGTGAGTTGTATGGTATCGATAACTCGACCGCACAAGATGATGATGTTGCGTCAGGGTTAGAGGATAGTGGTGACAAAGAATGTGTTATTTGCTTGACTGAACCTAAGGACACCGCCGTGATGCCTTGTAGACATTTGGTAAAAACTTATCACAATTGACAATATGTAACGTTTTGGTTGAATTATCCTATGACTAACTCATGTTGTGTTTGTCTCTTGCAGTGTTTGTGCAGTGACTGCGCTAAAGAACTGAGGTTTCAGTCAAACAAATGTCCCATTTGTCGACAACCTATCGATGAGCTTTTAATGATTAAAGTGGAAAGTAGCAATGAACAACACTGAAAAAGAGGTTTCTTCTTTGCTTCACTCTTAAGTTTGTTTCTTTTGTCTCTTGAAAGCCTCAAATCAAATTCTTTTGCCTTTTTTACTTATACAAACCCTGTCTGATGTTTTCTCATTTCATACTCTTCACAGATTTGTTGGTTTTAGTTTCGAAAATTTGAAAGAAAAACATCAGTATTGTATATATTTCTAATGGCTTCTAGAGAAGCTCTCTATTTTTTTCTTTCTGCGTGAAGCACTCATCATTTGCTTGTGTTAATCTGTTACTAAATACAGAAGTTTGTGCAACTATGTGTTGTTTACTGGCAACCGTTGGATTTATAACCTAGAAACCAAACTTTGTAGTAACCTTAAGGGTCTGCAAGAGTTTAGATAGGCTATGTATTCCTTAATTTGGCTTTCTTTTTAACTCTTTTCGAGTAAGTAAAAAGTTTGTAAAAAAGTCATAAATGGGGACCTTCATAATTACAGAGATTCAAAAGAAAATAAAGAGATATGAAACTGAAGTTGATGAAGAACATTCAAAGAAGCTAGTTTAAAAAAAAAAAATAAACTGTGTTGGTTTCTTTTGATAGAATGTTCATACTTTTGTATTTAGGAACAAAAAAAAGTTCATTTGATTGTAGTGCAGTGACCCCCTTAACAAGCAAAATTATTTCTCCCTAGACAATCTTTTTGATTCCAGGTAGTATCAGTGTATCATCTTATATCTTTTTTTTTTGGGTCAAAGTATCATCTTATATCTAGCTATCAAATTCCTTTGATAAACTTTTTTTGAAAGTTGTTCCGTAGTTTCTTTTAGAAAAACAATACTATAGTTTATTAATAAAAAATAAAACTGAAAAATGCAAATACAAATACAAATAAAAACGGAAATGCATGCATGTGCTATGTTTGCGTTTGTAATAGATATGTATCTTTTATTTGAAATATAAGCTTAATATTGTACACACCAAAATATAGATTGAAGTTTAGATCAATGAAACCCCTATATCTACATATGATTTGTCTCTGTCTTGTTTTAGAATATTTATTGAATATAGTGACATTTTCTCCACTTTTCCTAGGACAATATTTACTAGTGTCATACCATGATGTTTATTCAAAATTCATACCAATCCTTATTTATCACCTGACTGCATGTACCCTGTATCAACATATCTTTTACAGTTTCGTGTATTCTGATTTTTTTACCAACTTTCTTATAAAGCTTTTCTCAGATGTAACTTCCAAGGTCCATCAATAGATATGGTTTAAACTAAACTGTATTGCCATTAGGTATAATGAATGAGGTTGCTCAAAAGAAAATATATTTAGCAATGCCAACGAGATATGGAAGCGAGTTTGTGTCTAGGATTAGAATATAAGTAAATCAGTTATGTCGGAATCGTTGAACTTGGGTGTATAGATATTAAGTACATATAAATCTCTGCATGATACGTATCTAGTTTTTTTCTTTTGCGTCAAAGATATTATCATTTTGCGTCAGTTCACACTATTCAAGTTTTTCTCTTTGGGTCAAACACGCACTATTCAAGTTTGAAACATATATAATACATAAAATTAGAAATTTTTATCATCGTTCCCACTGTTAACATTCAACTAAATATGGATTAATTAGACTCATTCAACTAAATATGGATTAATTAGACTCATTCAACTAAATATGGATTAATTAGACTAAGTATAGCATTTCCCACGCTAAAAGTATAACAACTCGAGTTCGATTGAAGCGTATTGAGATAAGCTTTGGTTCAGAATGGGAAAAGGAAACGAATCTAAATGGCAACAAGAGGAGAGAATATGGACAAAAACTCCAGTTAATTAATGTCATTTTGTCAAGAAGAAGAAGATGACCCCATGTGAACATTGGAGACTCATGTGACTCAGTTCTATCATTTAGGGAAAAGTTCAGCTACGGTTAATAGCAATAAACCCAAAATTCAAATGTTGGTGGCTCAGCCGATTAAAATGAAGTTGTGTTTTATGTTGTCTGATTCAAGTTTGAGGTTTACTTTAGAACTCCAATTTATAAAATTGAATTCTTATTAAATCTGTTTTTTATTTGTCTTTGAGTCTACGTATGTTAACTTTTCGATTGGTTTTATAAATATCATGTGAATTCTAAAATTGTCGTCCCGTCCCATTTCTAATTTTGATTGCCAAGAGAAAAATATCTTGATCCTTCAACACAACTAAAATTCAAATAGTTCAATGATACAGCACATTTTGACATATTCTAGTTTGGGATCAAAGTTATGTTTTATTAAATACTAAGCTTGGTTTATATACCAAGATAAGCAAAGCCACAATAGGAAATCATAAAGATCCAATCTAAAATAGGAAAACATAAAGATAAACTCTATCTATAACTATGTCGTATAATTCCTAACATAACTAGGAATCATACTCCAATACCCCCCCCCCCCCCCCCCCCAGCATGAATTGTTATTGATGTCTAATTTGAGAAGAAATGAATCAAATTCCTTGCGTCCTAAAGCTTTTGTAAAGATATCCGCAAGTTGATCATGAGTAGACACATGAATAGTCTTGATAACGCTTTTGTTTATCTCATCCCGAACAAATTGACAAATGATGTCCATATGCTTAGTCTTCTTATGTAGAACGAGATTTGCGCTGATGTGTATTATCACAACAAATCGTCATTGGATCATGATGCTCAACTCCTATTTCTCGGAGAAGTTCCTTTAACCAAATAAGCTCTTGCGTGATTGATTTCATTGCACGAAACTCCGCTTCCGTTGATGATAGAGAGACATCATCTTGTTTTGTAGTTTTCCAGGAAATAAGAGAAGTCCCAAACTGAATTATCCAACCAGTTAGAGAACGATGAGAAACAGGGCATGCTCCCCAATTCGCATCACACCAACCGGTCACAGAAAACGTAGTGTTGGCCCGGAGAAGAATACCTTGTCCGACAGTCCCTTTCAAGTAACGAAATGTCTTCAAGGCTGCTGGCCAATGCTCCTCACGAGGTTGTTGCATGAATTGTGATAGGATATGAACCGAATGAGCAAGATCAGACCGAGTTGCGAGTAAGTAGATAAGACGGCCCGTAAGACGTCTATACTGTTCTGGATCAGCAAGTAGATCTCCCTGAGCCGAACTTAATTTGTGATTTTGATCCATAGGGGACCCAGCTGGTCGACATCCAAGCAGGCCACATTCCGTGACTATCTCCAGTGTATATTTCCGCTGGCAAAGATAAATACCTTGAGGGCTCCGAGCTACTTCCAAGCCAAGAAAGTATTTGAGCGCACCAAGATCCTTCATATGAAAGCACGTTGATAGATATGCTTTGAACGAGTCGACTTCTGAATTTGAATTGCAATAGATAATAAGATCATCCACATACACCAGAATCATGAGAGAGACCTTGTTCTTCGAGTAGACAAACAATGAATGGTCGGAATGGGTTTGAGAGAATCCATATTTCAAGAGAGCATCTGCTAGTTTAGCGAACCAACATCTTGGCGCTTGTTTAAGTCCGTATAGCGATTTCCGTAATCTGCAAACACGGGTATCATCTGGATTCGAGAATCCGAAAGGCACCTTAATATATACTTCTTCTTGGAGATCCCCATGAAGAAACGCATTATGGACATCCATTTGATGGATCGCATGATTGTTCTTTGCCGCCAGATCGAGAAACAAACGAAGGGTTATCATCTTTGCCACTGTTGAGAAAGTTTCCGTATAGTCCAAGCCTTCTTTTTGGTTATTTCCCAAGACTACTAGTCGAGACTTGTGACGTTCGATAGTACCATCCGCTCGCATTTTAATAGTATGAACCCATTTGGTTCCAAGAGCCTTCTTATCAGGTGGTAGCTCCTGAAGATCTCACGTATGTTATCTTTCAAGTGCATCAATTTCGGATTTCATATAATCTCTCCAGACCTTATGTTTCATTGCCTCTTTGAAGCTTCTTGGTTCGATGTTACTTGCCAAAGCAACGAGATAGCTACAATGCATAGGACAGATACGATCGTATGATAAATAATCAGATAGAGGAAAGAGCGAACCTGAGGATAGCTGCGGTGTAGATGAAGGAAGAGAGGGAGTTAGAGTAGGGATTGCAGTAACCGTGTTGATCACGTAATCTTGAAATCGTGTTGATGGAATGCGTATCCGGTGACCTCGACCAAGAAGTTCATGCTCTGTTTTGATCGGCTCTGTTTCGTTTTGCTCTGTTTCTGAACTTTCTACATTCTCCGTAGTAGTCTGATTTTCTAGACCCGTCGGGATAGTGTTTATGATCGGGGGCAAGTCGATCATATCCTCATTGTCTGATGAAGACATGATGTTTGTAGATGAAAGATCCGTTGGTACCGTTGGTTTATCACTATAGGGGAAAGTGTCTTCTTGGAAAGTAACGTCTCTGGAGATGAAGACAGTCTCTTGCTCAAGATTTGAAGAGTTTCCACCCTTTGGTACCTGAGGGATAACCGATGAGAACACATCGTCGACTTCGTGGTGCAAATTTATCTCCTTTGGTATCCTTGTTGTGAGCGTAAGCTAAATAACCCATAACACGAATATGAGATACTGTAGGAGGATGACCATGAAGAAGCTCATACGGAGTTTTGTGCTTAAGTAATTGTGATGGTGTGCGATTGATCAAGTGTGCTGCTGTTAAGACACATTCTCCCCACAAGCTGATTGGTAACTTTGCTTGGAACCACAGGGCTCGTGCAATGTTAAGGATATGCTTATGCTTTCGCTCAGCTCGTTTATTCTGCTGTGGTGTATGAACACAAGAAGTTTCATGGATAATCCCTTGTTCTTTAAAGAATTTTGTGAGGCACATAAATTCCGTTCCGTTATCGCTTCTCAGGGTCTTGACTTTCTTAGCATGCTGGCGCTCGATCAGAGCTATGAAATCTTTCAGTTGTTGAGCCACATACGTCTTATCTGGTAGCAGATATAGCCATATGGCTCTGGAATAGTCGTCGACAATAGTGAGAAAGTAGCGTGATCCACAGAGTGTTGTAGTTCGATAAGGCCCCCAAAGATCGCAATGTATTAAATCAAAAATTTCATTTGCATTATAAAATAGAATCTGGAAAGCTTTGACGAGTCTGTTTGGCTCTAAAACAAATATCACAATTTTTGAGAAGTTGTTCATCATTCCGTGAAGAATAAGAAACTATGCCCGTAATATGAGGAGACGGATGCCCAAAACGACGATGACATAATACTGAATCTTCAACAACAGTAGACTGCAGCGACGTTAGAGTCTCGATCCCTCTAAAACGGTACAATCCCTCTCCCTCTCTTTCACCCGCACCAATCAGCATCCTCGAGGTACGGTCCTGCAATATCATTAATTTATCAGTAACTTGTTCAACTAGGAAATTGTCTGTAACTAGTTGTCCAAAAGAAATAAGATTAGTATGAAATCCCGGCACATAATACACATTTTGAATGTGTAATGTGTTTGTTAGTTGCACGGTTCCTTGCTTAAAAGCCATTGCTTCTGAACCTGCAGGTAACAAGACTGGTATGGGAGTGATGTCACGGGTGTTTGTCATCACATCAATGCAACCCGTCATATGATGTGTGGCACCCGTATCCATGATCCAAACACAATCTTCTACCGTACCCTTTAAATGCTCGTTTTGAGTTGTGCCTTTGTTGATTAGCTTGTGAACAATACTCTATTGCTCGTCGGTAATTCCGGTGAGTCCTAGGCGGTCTGCATCAGTTATAGTTACATTCGCCTGAACCTTTGACGTTTCTGTTTTAGCGACTGTAGTTGTATTTCCCTTAGGTTGAGTTGGTTTCTGTGTGTTGCGATTAGGAGCTCTGTTCCTTGGTATGTCCTCCCACCATTCAGGATAGCCGATGATTGTGAAGCACCCTAAAGCTTCATATCCCATCCGACCACACGCCATACACTGGCGAGAAGGGTCCTTGTTCCCTGGTCTTGTGTTCGTCGTGGTAGGTTTGGAGGTATTAGTTGAGCGAGCCTGAGATGAGAAGCCCATTACGGATGTCTCTGGTGTTCTGCTTGATCGTATTATTTCGTTCTGCGAGACCGTTTGGTAGCCACTATCCAAGTCTGGAAGAGGAGATATATCACATATCTGAGACCGTATGACCCCATGTGTAGCATCATCGAGTCCTGATAGGAAATCATGAATTCACAGGGTTTCTGTTTCTTTATCCCTTGTTGTATTCAGATCACATTCGCACTTGCCACAGGTACATTGTTTTGAGCTCGTGCAATCTGCGATCCCATCCCAAATCTTCGTTAAGCGACCAAAATACTTGTCGACCGAAGAACCATTATGTTTGCAGTTTGCTAGAGAGTTTCATAATTGCTGAAGTCTTGCGCCACTCTTGAGTGAATAACGCTTCCTGATTAGATCCCATATGTCCTTTGCGACTTCTCGGGTAGAAATTGATGATTTGATTTTTGGTTCGATTGTTTGTTTTATCCAACCTACAATAAGATAATTGTTTGCTGTCCAATCTTCCAAGTAAGTTGAATCGGCTGCCGGTTTTGGTAGACTGCCATCGAGAAATCCATACTTCTTCCGTGAGCTAATGGCCATACGAAATTTGATGGCCCATTCATCATAATTCAATCCATTGAGGAGAGGTTGAGAAATAACAGCTCCAGGATTATCATTAGATGACAAATCGTATGGTGAGATTGTTTTATATTTGCGATCGCTTGGCTGTGCAAGAGCCATTGTTGATGAATGAAATCTTCTTTCCCAAGTTTATGAAAAAGAGGTCGAGAATAGGGTGTTGGCCTTGCGATTTTGCGAAGATCAACCAGAGAATAAGGAATATTTTTGAATGAAGGCTTATTGTTCTGTAAATTGGCG
The DNA here is from genome assembly GCF_020379485.1 of Brassica napus. Classification (NCBI taxonomy): domain Eukaryota; kingdom Viridiplantae; phylum Streptophyta; class Magnoliopsida; order Brassicales; family Brassicaceae; genus Brassica; species Brassica napus. The sequence goes on along the minus strand of NC_063452.1, from coordinate 55,117,187 downwards.
AGAACAACAATAGAAATATAGAAGTATTTGATGTGAGTTAGTTTTGTTCTTGCTTTGATACCATGACAAATTCTAGTTTGAGATCAAAGGAAATTATGTTTTATTGAATAATAAGCTTGGTTTATATATCAAGATAAGATAAGCAAAGCCATAATAGAAAATCATAAAGATCCAATCTAAAATAGGAAAACATAAAGATAAACTCTATCTATAACTATTTCGTATAATTCCTAACATAACTAGGAATCATACTCCGATACATTTGAATGACATGGCTAGCCATCACAAAACTTTATCATAAATGTTAAAATTGTACCATGTCCTTTCGTTATATAGGACTTGGACTATATTATACAATATTAAAAAATATAAATGAGTTAACATTACTTTTCTCCTATCCAATTATATGGTACAAAACTTAGATTAAGTTTCACTTGTATGGCGATGAATATATCTAGTAATTTTTTTATAAGTAACGATTTTTATTCTATGATATTTTTTGCTCTGATACCCATATTAGAGCACCCCCATTAGTGAACCCCATGAAAGGGGTTCACAAAGTATTTTTTTATTATATTTTTTTTCTGTTTGATTTTTGTTTAAAAAAAAAAAAAAAAAATTAATCGGACCAATAGCAGGCCACCACGTGCCGTGGGGCCCGTGCTACAGTGATGAACCCGGTTCACTGGGAAGAGGTGGAGAGAGAACTTGAGGTGGAGAGAGATAAGTTCATCAATATTCATTACTAGGGGTATAGCCCCCGCGCAAGCGCGGAGCCGGATAAGTTGTTGATCGTTGTGTAGTTTTGTGTACGGGATTTTGTCGTTTATTTTTTTCCACTTTTTTTTTTCCGTGTTATATATAATGGTGATGAACATAACATTTGGAAGTCACACAGTTTGATTAAGATGATATAAGAATGACCGGCGAATTCATATGCATTATTTTCGTAATGATTTGATCGACCATTAGCTTTATTAGCGCTTTCATGTTCAAAAGATAAAATTTATGAAGTTGTTTAGTATTTACTTAGGTAGTTGTTAGTATATAAAACAAATAGTGTAAGGAACAAAATATAAAATTTCAATTCAAAAAATTAAACAATTTATCGAACAATAAATTAAATTATTTTCTTATTTTACCTAAATTAATTTCAAAATATAGAATTGTAATAAACTATTTTTTAAAAAAAATTAATAACTTTAGAAAAATTTATAAAATTACACGGTTACAAAATTATTTATTTTTAGAGTTTTACTCGATTTTGTTAAAAATAGTTTATGGTGGACAAAAAAAATGTCAGAAATAGGTAAACCAAAAAAATACACCACTGACAAATCTTTTATGAGTTAGAACCCGTCGACATTTCATTAATAATCCAAAATAAAAATAAAATATCCGAACAGAGAAAACATGCAAGAGAAAAAATATCCAAAGTTTATGATGAAAAACAAAGATAATAGCAGTTTTTAAAAATGCATAGAAAAGACATTGACAGGCTGATAGGAATATAATAGATATTTCCAATCACTCACGGCAGCGCTTGCGGTTGTTCTGAGCGTCTGAAATCTCTGGAGATCTGCTGCAGCACATTCCTCATCGACCTTGTCTCCCAAAACAGACGGGCCCGATGATGCTGCCAATCCTACGTCACCTTCACTGCTTGGAAGAATGTTCTCACTGTGCTCCTGAAATACATGAACGTGATGACAAGTAAAATTAAACAATCTTGCCATGGTTCTCTATGATGGTATCTTCAGTGATGGTGGAGATAGTGAAGGTACGGTGATTGCTATTAATGGCTTCCATCAATTTGAGAGCTCTCTATGTTTTGGGCTGGATCTTGGCAAGTAGCTATGAATACATCAAACACTATGTTGCTGGCATGAGATTTGAATCGACCTAGAGAGCCTGCAACAACATAGACGGTGAGGTTCTTGAGTATATTGAGCTCCACCAAGCCAGACACACTCGTTTTCAACACCTTGTTTCCTATCTCTCTCTTCTAATTACTGTCATGTCCCTCGATGCAGTTCACCGCAGCAGGTTTGTTAATGTCGGAGAAGAAGTTATCTGACCAATAAATTTCAAGTTTTAAGTCTCAAGATGACACTAAGCTAAAAGACATTGTTTTGAAATCAAACCAATAACATACAAAAGGAATTCACCAGAGATTCCGATCACATCCATATCAGGGGAATCATCGCTGAGGAACTCAATAACATTATGCACACCTTTGGTTACCATGTCCATCCCCATTGCACCACACCTGTGTTACAACTGAACCATACATAGCCATTTTTTCTCTGCCAATGTACAGTGAACAGTTTGTAGCCTCGTAAATCTAATTGACATGCATCCACAAAATCATTATTTCATCAGCAAAAGTTTCAATCTTGAGTCGAACCACACCACAAACAAAAAAAAATTTACATCTTGGTGGTACCTGTTATCTTGGTGGATTCTCCTAGGAAGGCTTAAGTTCCATAGCACGTTGGCACGACAAAAACCAGACAATAGGCGCTCTAGTTGTACTGTCCTTCAGCTCCGCTTGGGACGTACCCAGCCTTGCAGCCTCTGTTAGTCCTAGCAATCAAATAACTTTCCGTTATAGCCCATCAGAACATAGTTTACATCATATTAGTTAATCGGACAACTTCAAAGCGATCAATCAACTTTCACGATCGACCCCCTATCATAGCGATGGATGGTAGTGATTCACACGAACTGGGATAGAACCATGGATCTCGGAATTCTGCCCAGAGAAACATACACTTAAAGTATTAAAACTGATAGCTTGAGTATTGATTAAACAAATATGGTATATAGTATTCCATAGAAAGTCAAATTGTCAATACCTTTTCCTGGGTACTATGTTCTAGGCGGAGAAAGGTGGCGGGGACAACGACCGATTAAGCAACAACAACACTGGAGGCTGACATCTTCGAAGGTTGGCTAAAAGCTGTGACAGTTCAATTTAGGAGTAATTTAATAAGAGATATGGGTCTCAAGGTTTGTTTGAGGAATTATATATACTGAGACGGATCGTTTCAGAGGTGAAACGGTACCATAACTGATCGTTGGAGATATAGAGAGGTGAAGATGAAAAGTTTCATAATTTTTTTTGATAAGCTAAAAGGGTAACGCTTTGGTTTATCGGTGGAAAAAGAGTACTATAAAAATCCTAGATACAGACAAAAGAGATTTAGCCCACTTATAAGTTTTATTGGGCCAGAATGCGGATTTTACTAAATAGGTTTTGATGATCAAAGTTACACGTGAGTATTGAAACATTACAGTTATGTGTGGGGTCCACTATAAGAAATCCTTGATAAATATATATTAGTTTCGGTAATCAATGTACAAAGTATCATTTACCTCAGTGGTATAAATGTTGTTGCTTAAATCTCAATAACCCGGGTTCGAGTCACAGACTTGACACTTTTTCACAATTTTTAAAAGTGGGACCCACATATCGCTGACGTGTCGCATCAGGAGTGATGCAACTGCCCTATTATAATGTAGATTTTAATAAATTTTTTTTTTTTGGAATCTGTGTGAACCCCCCTTCACTAATGGGGTGCTCTAATTTGCTACGTGCCTATGTGTAATAGTATGCGGATTCCATAGAAAACTACGTGTAATAAAATCGTGGGTTATATATATATAAATATAAATCGAGGGTACCACCTACCAACATTAGGGTTTATGTTATGATCAATTTTTATGTTCGACGCATTTCGATATCAGCTAATGGTAAAGCTGGTTTACCATCATATTATTTTGCTAACAACTAATATAACAGCATTCCAGTTAAAAAAAAACTAATATAACAACATCTTCAATAATGGTTCTGGGGATAAATTCGCAGTTGTAATCATATCCTTCTTGATTAAATTCTCGATTTGGGATTTTGTTTTGTACGTGATGATGTTATTCTTTCTTTGTCTCATGACATCGACCTTTTCCGAAACTTGTATACTACCAATGAGGAAAGAAACGTACTATACAAGAACTTTTATTAGGTTTTAGTCCAATTCGAAATATGTTACAAAACATATATCTTGTTAGGTTTTCAAATCATCTGCTACTATTATATATTACCAATGCGTTTAGATTCAACAACTTACCCAACATATCAGCATATCTGATATAAATAAGGATATCTATATCAACCAGCACAATATTCACACGTAGTGGTTACATTGTTGAATATATGAGCTAAGTTGCAAAATATTACAGAAATCTTTATTGGAAGAAAATAGAATATTTTAAGTATTATTTTAATAAAAGTCAAAAGGAAAAAAAAACCTAAGACATGGGGAGAGGAGTATTTCATGCTATGTTTACACATTTAGGATTTTGAGACCAATGGCAATAATAATATATGCGTAGAAGACTTAAACTTAGAGATAGATGTTTGGTAACTGAATACTAGAATTAAGTTTTTATATGCTTACTTTTCCTCCTTTATTTCTTGTTCCATTATTCTTACTATCTCAGTTATTATCAGAAACTATGTTTATTTTATAGATTTTTTTTATATAGAGTTAGTTTCTAATGTTTATCTCGTTGGTTCCCCCAAACTTAAACAAATGTTTAATATGGATATAGTTTGATTCAAAACGTTACCAGTCTCGTGATAGTGCGAAAAATCAACTTTTCACACTATTAGTTCAATAGAAAATAGTTTCCGCAAGGGAACATAGTTTTTTCTACGTCATTGCTTAAAATTTGTTTATTCTTGAAATGTTGTTAGACTAGGTGATTACCAAAAAAAAAATGGACTAGGTTTTTTGGGTCTAAATAGAACTAGGTTAACTGGATAAGCATCGAAGTCCCTCCAATTATGGAGTAAATGAACTAGTTAGTTTTTTTTTTGAACAACTAACTAGTTAGTTATTATCATTAAACATTGATCCATGGTGACTTTTATATGAAATGAAATAAATATACATAAATAGAGTATCTAACTAATACTAAAAAAGATATATGAGGAGTAGGGAGGTTGACCACGTCCCCAAATAAAATTGACCAATCAGAACTCTTTTTTTTGCCACGTCAGCGACTTCCTTATATAAGAGCATGATTAACCCCACCTCTTAAGTGGGTTCTTAAGAGGTGGGTCCCACAATTTTCTCTAAAACCACATCTTCCTTCTCTTCTCCAAGAGGCAAGTTTGGTGGGCTCTTGTACTGTTCGCGGGCCCCACTGACACGTGGCGGCCCGCGATTGATTCGTTAATGGTGCTTAAAAAAAATAAGAACCCAAATGGGGTTTCAAGGGTTAATGGTGCTCTAAGTGGGTTCCGCATATAAATTAAGTGGTTAATTAATCTTTACGTTTGTTATTTCCATCTGTTTTGTGGTATCACTCACTCCAATGCGTTCGGTGGCCCATTAATAGAATGTCCAGCTTAGGTCCATTTTACTAAAACCGTATTATGATAAAAAAAATAAAAACCCTTTCGTCTTTAGTTTAGATTTTTAGGGTTCATCATATCACAAACCTTAACCTTTATACTTCTCAAATTGAATCCTTAAACTCTTAATCTTCATCTATCTCTACATCTTCCAGTCTTTACTCAACCCTTCGATAATGGTTGGGTTATATATCCGCTTCGAATTTCTCCCAGTTCATGTCAAACACCAGGCCCTTGCATCTCATTTCAATTCACAGTTTTTCTGAACCGGATTAGATTTCATCCACTCATCGAAAATGTCTTCCTCTGATTTTTCTGTTGCTCAAGCGAGTCATCTCATTCCATGCCCCCATATATGATATATGGGATTCGCGAAACATCAAGACAAACGGTGAATTTATGAGAACCACCCTTCTCTTCATGGATGAAAAGGTATCATTATCTTCACTTTATCACAAATCGTATACTCCAACTCTGCCTTATCAATTCTCTAAATAATGTGTGGTTTTACTCTTATGTCTCCTTATGCAGAATTTTGTGATCCACCATCGCAAGTTTGACCATCTCTCTTGCAAACACAAACTTAGAACTCCATGGTATTTTTAAGGAATTTCAAAAAAATTCCTTACCATATAATTATGACACAACCATAGTGTAATATTTGATTTCGTTAACTTTCAGATGTTGTTGGGCAAATTTGGTCCGTCCAAGAGTGTGCCCTTAACAACGCTGCAGCAACAGCTCGATTTGTGGTACGCTTTCTCATTGACACATAAAGTCATTAACTGAGCTACAAAAAATTATAATCATTATCTCCATTTCCTCCTTATTTGAAATAACTCTTATATTCTCCAATACCAGTACGGTGGTTGTTTACTTGTCCTTATGGGAGAAAGTTGCAGCAACGTTCAGGGGTCTTCTAAGCTCTGGCAATAAAACCCAATCTGTCAATCCTAAAATTATTGATGTATGGTCATGTATTGTTCAGTTTACAACATGTTTACTTCTGTAGTTTCCGTAAATCTTTTACTTAATACCAGAGTCTGGAAAACTTGCTTATGCTGGTTACCTCTATCTAAACTCCACACCCGCATCCAAGTTTTATTTTGACAGGAACATTCCTGCCATCGAAGAGTTCACAAGCAGGTTACAACTAATTATGTCTTGGTTTAAACTCAAATTTAAATGTCTGTCAATCTTCGTCAAACATACGTTCTTCCTGCAGTTTGGGAGGTGCAGCAGAGGTATTCCATGTATTGATACCATGATACCATGGAAGGGATCAAAAAGAAAGAGCTTGTGTCAATTGGAGATTTAAACACGTTCATCTCCAACTCTAGCGATCAGGTAACACTCAGGGGTTGCAACAAATTTAGTTAATTCTTTGTGTCTTATAAATTGCACGAGCAAATGGTAACTCTTTTGAATCCGTTAAGACAGAGGAAGCCGATTTCCTATGTAAAGCTCTGGTCGTTGGGGTACTCCAACAAAATGGTTGGTCACACCGGATGCAGCATGAAGTTAGACAAATCTGGCACTTTGCTTCGCTGCAACAGATGTGTTTCTACGAACATTACCGGGGTTATCAGGTACGAAGTTTACATCCTGATCCATATATAAGCGAATACCCTTACTTAGATAGGCTTTAACATTTATCGGCATCTTTTTACAGGTTCCATGTTGAGCTAGCAGATGATGATGGCGACGATTGTGCCACGTTTTGTGGTCTTCGATAGGGAGATGAGTAAGCACACCGAGCAAGAAGCAGACACTCTGGCTCTCGACGAGTTACATTTTTGCTACTGTGCTACATTTTTTCTACGTTAACAGTGGTCACGATCACTCTGAATGGCTCTAAAACATTAAATCTACTACAGATAAGTGAGGGTGAAGGGCAAGAGCTACCAAGATGCCTTGAAGAGCTAGCTGGGAAGGACTATGTTTTCCAAATTCGTGTTGACTCCATACAGTTTCACCCCTAACCACCGTACCTTCACTGTCTCTGCAATCAGTGATGCTAGCTCTTTTTGCACTCAGGCTCACGCAGAGGTGCGTTACACACGAGTTTTCCAAAAAAAATTCTTCTTACAGATTTTTAAAAACACATGTACAACTGTGTCTCAGAGTTGCACCAGCAACCCAACTGCAGTGGTTGACGGGGAAGATGGACAACTAACAGCATCTTCCAGCAACACGGTTGAAGGGACGAAGATAGCAATGGGCGTTGATTGCAGAGAAAGAAATCGGAGGGGATGAGAGTTCTGAGGTTTTGATCCCAAAAGTTCGGGTTTTGCCTTATAATTCTGTTTCCCGCACACGCATCGATCGATGCGTTTTTAAACAAATACGGATCGATCGATGCATTTATAAAAAGGCTCCCGAGATTTTGTTCGATCCATCGATGGGTTAATCTAATCGATCGATCACATTGTTACGCTTTGGTCCATCTTAGTGATCGATCGATGCGTTTTCGGATATATATCCATCGATCGATCCGTTTATAAAAAAACTTACACGATTTTCCGAGGACATTCCGAGGAACGTTTGAGATTCTCGATCGATCGATGGGATAATCCAATCGATCGATCACATTGTTACGCTTTGGTCCATCTTAGTGATCGATCGATGTGTTTTTGTATATATACACATCGATCGATCCGTTTATAAAAAAACTTACGAGATTTTCCGAGGACATTCTGAGGAAAGCTTGAGATTCTCGATCGATCGATGGGATAGTCTAATCGATCGATCAAATTGTTACGCTTTGGTCCATCTTAGTGATCGATCGATGCGTTTTTGGATATATATGCATCGATCGATCCGTTTATAAAAAAACTTACACGATTTTCCGAGGACATTCCGAGGAACGTTTGAGATTCTCGATCGATCGATGGGATAATCCAATCGATCGATCACATTGTTACGCTTTGGTCCATCTTAGTGATCGATCGATGCGTTTTTGTATATACACACATCGATCGATCCGTTTATAAAAAAACGTACGAGATTTTTCGAGGACATTCCGAGGAAAGCTTGAGATTCTCGATCGATCGATGGGATAGTCTAATCGATCGATCACATTGTTACGCTTTGGTCCATCTTAGTGATCGATCGATGCGTTTTTCGATATATATACATCGATCAATCCTTTATAAAACAAAAATTGACGTATTGAAACCCCAAACACTAGTTCCTCTGAATTTCCTCGGAATATTACGACGGAATTCCGAGGAAGAAGAGGGTTTCCTCGGAATTTCCTCGGAATAATCCGAGGAAATTCCGAGAAAATAGGGTTTTTAAACCGAAAACAACGTTTTGCGGTTTGAATAACACATATATAACCCTTATTAAGTGTCTTACGTTCATTATGAAGTCAAATTTGTTCTTTACCGTATAATTAACACTTTTCCGATTGTATTAACGAAATCCCACAACATAAGAGAAACACTTATACCTTTTAATGAACGGTAAAGGGAATACTTTCAATTAGTTTTGAAATTTGTTATTTCATGGCTTATGCTCATCTATACAAAGAATCCTCAATGGTATGCATTACAATTGTATAAAAAATGAAATACGGCAAAAAAAATTGATGTTTTGAAACCCCAAACACTAGTTCCTCGGTATTTCCTCGGAATATTCCGAGGAAATTCCGAGGAAATTCCGACGGATATTTTACTATCCGTCGGAATTTCCTCGGAATATTTTCATTTTACCGGGCAAATATTTCGCGAAAATTGAAATTATAATTCCGACGGAATTCCGACGGAAAATGTCCGTCGGACCCTAGGTTTTATAACCACGAGCCCCTTCTTCTTCCCCATTTCTCTCTTCTTCCTCTGCGCGACTCCTCTCTTCTCTCCGTCGATTTCCCCCTGAAATCCGACGATATCTCCGGCGATCTCCCCCTTCTCTTACACAAATCATGTAAGGACCCTATCCCACTCTCTTAGGTTCTATTTGTTAGGTTTTTGTGTAGTTTTGATAGATTTTTGTTAGGGTGATTGGTTAGGATTGTGATTTGGTTGTATAATAGGTTTAGAATTGTGATTTGGTTGAATAATTTGTTTTGTTGAATTGATTTAGAATTTTTTTATAATTTTTTTTATTTTTTTGTATTTATAAAATCGATTTTTGTATATAAAATCTATTTTTGTATTTTACAAAACGATTTTTCTATATAAATTCGATTTTTTGGATTTTACAAAACATTTTAAATATCTATAAAACTTTTTTTGTGATTAAAAACTATTATTTGGGATTTAAAAATATTTTTAATATATATATATATATATTATTATTAAAACTATTTTTTGTAATTATTAATCTATTTTTTATTTACTAAGACTATTTTTTGTTTATTAGAACTATTTTTATATATTTATTAAATTTTTTTTAATATATATAAATCTTTTTTTGTGATTAAATTATTTGGGATTTTTTTTTTAAAAAATTAATTTATATATTTCTGTATTTATTAAATATATATTTTTAATTTACAGGTCTCATGATGATCAGACCCGGCCTCGACAGCGTCGTGGTCGTGGTGGTACGGGGAGCCAGTCTCGGGATTCCAGCCATTTTCAGGATTCCCCTTCACCGCACAGCTCCAACCATACATCTCCCTCTGCTGCACCCGCTCCTGCTCCTCTCGCTCCCGCTGCTGCATCCGCTCCTGTTCCTCCGGGTCCTCCGGGAGTGATGAGTGTTGCGGAGTTGGTTCAACAGCCCGGTCGTGACCATCTTCCGTATCCACATGGACGGGGTCAAACATGGTAATTAAACATTTTTTTTCTTTAAATTTGGATTCATTATTAACCGTTTGTTCTTTTTATTCGGTTCAACCGATCCGGGAACGGGATCAGCGCATGGATCAACCGTATGATGTACTCGGCCCTCGACAGGGGACATCCGACTTTCACTCACTTCCCTACCGACAAGCAGGTTCTGTGGTTTCGTCAGTTTGCGGTAAGTATTCTAATTTTTTACTTATATTTTTAATCTTTAATATAAATTTTCTACTAATTGTGTTTTTTTCCAGCAAGAGTTCAACTGGAATTCCGATGAGACGCTCTTTATCTATCACCACTTCGTCCATAAAGTTATGGACAACTATGGGAAGCAGATCCACGAGTGGAAGAAGAAGTGGGAAATCAATAAGGTTCGATTTAGTTTATTAAACAATTTTTTAATTTATTAAACAATTTTTTAATTTATTAAACTATTTTTTTTTTTTATTAAAAGGTCCCAAAGTCGATGAACGACACAGTCTGGAAGGAGTTGTGTGCGCATTGGGATAAGGAAGAGACGAAAAAAACTTCTTCCACCAACTCCACCAACCGCAGGAGCGACCGTAAAGGGAAGGGCATCTACAAGCATAACTTGGGTGCTCAATCTATTTCCACTCTGGGAGATCGCATGGTAAGTTCAACCGCTTTTTCTTCAATTATTTGAGTTTCAGAATTTAATTTATTGTGCATTCTTCTAATTTCTAATGTTTCTTTAATTTATGTTTTTTTCAAGGCGGAAGAAAATGATGGCGAGCCGGTTGATGATCTCGCCCTAATGAGGAGGGCGTATACCAACAAGAAGACCGGCCAGATTGATGACGGTCTTGTGAGGGACGTGGTCGACCTGGTCCAAACTCAGGTGGTAGACGAAGTGTCTCAGCTTCAAACCGAGGATGACGCTTCGACGGCTTCGACCAACTTGTCCCGGTTTCGAATCAACGAAATCGTTGAATCCGTAAGTTCTTTTTTTTTAAAAGTTCAGTTCATTTATTTCTTGGTTTAAATTTGTAAATTTGGCTATTTTCTATTCAGTCGGTTCCAAAGAAGAAGGGACGTTTGGTCGGTTTGGGTCGTCGCACCTGGTCGGTTCCTCCTTCTTCTGCACCACCGCCCTTTGTTGATCCAGAAGTACTTACGGCTCAGTTGAAGGACAAGGATGATCGCATATCTTTGTTGGAGACCCTGATGGCGGCTCAACAGGCGGGCTATGAGGCACAGAGGAGGCTGAACGAGCAAATGATGGAGATGATGCAGAGGATGTACCCGAACGAGGTGTTCCCGGACGTGCCAGACCTGTAGTTTTTTTTTTCCAAAAACTCGGAATGTTTTATTTTTATTTGTGAAACTTTGAATATTAATTAATATGATTTCAATTTTAATTTTAATTTTATATTTTCGAATTTAGATTTCAAAAATTTTATTTTTTTAAAAAAATTAATATTTTTTACATTCCGAGGAAATTCATTACATTTTTTACTTGATCGATCGATGCGTTTTTGGACATAAATCCATCGATCGATCTGTTTATAAAAAAACGTTCGGAATATACCGAGGGAAACCTTTCCTCGGAATATACCGAGGGAACGGTTCCTCAGTATATTCCGAGGGACATTTTCCTCGGAATATTCCGATCGATCGATGTGTATATGTCCAAAAACGCATCGATCGATGAATTCCGAGGAAATATCCCGACGAAGTTCTCCCTCGGTATATTCCGAGGAGATTTCCGACAAACTAGTGATCCTCGGAATTTCCTCGGAAATTTGGTTCCTCGGAATTCCGTCGAAAATTTCCGAGGGATTTCCGAGGAAAGAAGAAATTCCGAGGAATTATTTTCGAGGACTTGTTTCGTCGGTATGTCGTCGGAATAACGATATTCCGACGAAATTCCGACGATTTTTTCCCTTAGAATCCTTGTTGTTTTCTTGTAGTGTATATCTTGTTAGGTTTTCAAATCATCTGCTACTATTATAAATTACCAATGCGTTTAGATTCAACAACTTACCCAACATATCAGCATGTCTGATATAAATAAGGATATCTATATCAACCAGCACAATATTCACACGTAGTGGTTACATTGTTGAATATATGAGTTAAGTTGCAAAATATTACAGAAATCTTTATTGGAAGAAAATAGAATATTTTAAGTATTATTTTAATAAAAGTCAAAAGGAAAAAAAAACCTAAGACATGGGGAGAGGAGTGTTTCATGCTATGTTTACACATTTAGGATTTTGAGACCAATGGCAATAATAATATATGCGTAGAAGACTTAAACTTAGAGATAGATGTTTGGTAACTGAATACTAGAATTAAGTTTTTATATGCTTACTTTTCCTCCTTTATTTCTTGTTCCATTATTCTTACAATCTCAGTTATTATTAATTTTGTTTGATATCAGGTTTTTATAATGTTAATCTCTTTATTTTCCATTAAGACAAACTAATTATGATCTGAAAACCATGTTCTTATGCCTGATTTTCTAACAGGTCTCTTTCTTTTAATCAGTTGTCATTTTAATCTGGTGGGGTCTGGGCCCACGGTTTCAATTTAACTTTTACTAAATCTATACTACACTATTAATTAGTTTCACTCAATTATTTAAGATAACTTCAACAACTGGTAACAAAGCATGTACAGTTGGGTTCAATAATTTACAATGCCGGGCTAGTATTTGTAATTAAATCAGAAACTATGTTTATTTTATAGATTTTTTTTATATAGAGTTAGTTTCTAATGTTTATCTCGTTGGTTCCCCCAAACTTAAACAAATGTTTAATATGGATATAGTTTGATTCAAAACGTTACCAGTCTCGTGATAGTGCGAAAAATCAACTTTTCACACTATTAGTTCAATAGAAAATAGTTTCCGCAAGGGAACATAGTTTTTTCTACGTCATTGCTTAAAATTTGTTTATTCTTGAAATGTTGTTAAAAATGGACTAGGTGATTACCAAAAAAAAAATGGACTACGTTTTTTGGGTCTAAATAGGACTAGGTTAACTGGATAAGCATCGAAGTCCCTCCAATTATGGAGTAAATGAACTAGTTAGTTTTTTTTTTTGAACAACTAACTAGTTACTTATTATCATTAAACCTTGATCCATGGTGACTTTTATATGAAATGAAATAAATATACATAAATAGAGTATAATTGTTAATGATTAAAATAACGAGCCATGCGTGGAATGATATTATTGTGACAAACTATTACTACTATACGTGAATATCTAGATGGTCATTATCTAATTGAATCACTTTCTTTCTTAAAAAAAGAAAAATCTATTTGAATCGTAAAATTAAATTAATCATGATTGGGTATACAAGGAGTATTAATCAAAACAAGAAAGATGAAAATTAGTTGTGTTTTAAGTTACTTCATTCATTTTTTCCTGCCCTTTCCCATATATACTAGAGACCATGTGATATTTAACATCATCACACATATGTAAAATTGATATTTACATTTTATGGATTATCAAATTTAACACTACTGAATCTTAGCCAGACTCGAACAGCTCACCAGCTGAAGTATCATAGATTCATCTAGTATTGGCAGATTGTTAATCTCTTTGTACTTTCGTTTTGTTACTGTTCACAAATCAGATCCATACAAAAAAAAATATAATGGTTATACAAGGAAATTCACTTTAAGTCAAAGTAACAAATTAGCAAATCAATTCATTACGATGACTCCACGTGTTACGGCATATGCGATGTATTTCTCTATTTCCTTTTCAAAATGGAGTAAGGCATAATGGTTTTTCCGCTAGCTACCACCTGCAAACACAACTTTTGCGGTTACTACCGGTTGTTGGTGTTTTGCAACAATCACTCAAACCGCTCTAAATTGTTCTAAACCTCTTAAATTCAAAAGCTGGTTCTAGCGGTTGCGGAAGGGTAAAATTTCTTTTTCGTTTTTCAAAAACAATATAAATACAAAAATAAAAATTTAAATTTAAATTTAAATTTAAAATTGAAATAATAGAAATACTAAAATATATCTATTATATTTTGATTTATATTATAAATTTTTAGAATAAAATATTTTCTATAATTTTGAACCAAATTAAAACAAAAAAATTTATGTTTATTATAATATTATGATGTTTATTATATTTATAATTATATAAAATGTAAATATTGTTAATTTATTATTTAACTGATGTTGTATTTGGTGGCTAACCAGTCATAAGTATCCCGCAAACGCACCAATTTCTAACCGCAGTACCAGTCGTACAAATATCTTAAAACCGCAATCATCCGCATCCCCAAACTCCCGCAGCCGCAACCGCAACCGCTGCGGTTATACCTGTCAGACCCTTAAGTCTATAATAAAGTTGAGGTTTATTTTAACCCTACTAAAATATATATTTTAGAGTGAAAATGGAGCAATGAACAAAAAAAATAAATATTTTATTTTATTTATAGAGTAAATTTATTTTTAATTTGTTATGGAATAGAAAATTAAGTATAACCATAAAATAATTATTCTAAATTACATGACGTGAAAAATTGAGTGAAGTTAGAAATGCTCTAAAAACATTTCTAACCCGTTCTATTTTTACACTAAGCTTTATTATAGAGCAAAATATTCTCTAGTCATAATATATATTTTACTCTAAAATTGAGTAATGGGTAAGATTACTCAATATTTAGAATAACTCTATTTTTACTCTAGTTTAGAATATATATTTTTTTCTTTATAATTTATTCCTTTATTTAAATATTTTATTTATAACTCTTTATATTATTTAATTATTGAAACAACACATCACATAATTACGTTTAACTTAATATATATACTTCTGATGCTTACTGTCATTTTTGTATAGCATTTATAAGGCATATGTAGTTTATTTTTCAAATTTGAACTAAAAAATTATTTAAAGATAAAACACTCGAAACATATAAAATTTTATAAGATTATCCAAATAAAATAAATATTAAAATTGAAATAAGCAACATAACCATAGATAATAATAATTTAATATTTTGGTAAATTGTTTCCACATCCACCAAAATTATTTAAATATATTTCAAATAAGGTAGACGGAAGAGTTTTTTATTATCATATTGTTTTTTTTTTTTAAAAAAAGGACGCAAACCGCTAAGCCATGACTACTTTACTTTATTATCATATTGTTGATCATTTCTTTTTGTAAAAAATATATTTGTTCCGCCTAAAAATTTGCACAGACATTTTGATCTTGCATTGAATTCAAATTACAAAACAAAATATTTGTTTTCTTCTTTGAGTTCATTCTTGTTTTGAATATTCAAATGATATTTTTATTGTATGCTTGTTTGTTTTATATTAAGTAATGTAATTATTAATATAGTAAATATTTAATATAAAATAATAATTTACGAAAAATAAAATATATGAGACCAAATTATAAATTTTATTTATAAAATTTATTAGTCATAAAAAGTAATAGAATCTATTTTTTTAATAATTAGAGTGAAATATAAAGTAAATTATTAGAGATAAATCCTACTATTTTTTATGCAAAAAATACTTTGGAGTATAGAAAGTCATTTGAGATGTTCTTAGCTGAACCGTATCTAATAAACTCACTATTTAAAGACGTAAAAGGAATCTCACATAATTAAGTTCTTTACATAACCAGATATTCATTTCGCTCTAGGCTCATAAAAAGATATGATAAAGTAGTATTTCAATCTACTCGGTATCTTATACAAAATATTAAGAAAGACATATTAAAATCAGTCAGATCATATTGTGGACAATGTGTGTACAATTACTAATCAGATTCCACATCTATTCTTATGCCATAATGATATGTAGTCTTTTACTTTTTACGTTTTGAATGGTTACTAGAGAAAGAACAACTTCACGTTTATACTTTACTAGGGGGGTGTCCGCGCTTCGCGCGGAATATTGTTTTATTGTTGTTAAAAGTATGATTTTTTGGATAATGTAATTATGTGATCACTTTTATTTGTTAAGAATGTTATTTGGTGTTTTTATTGTGTTATGTAGTAGTAATAGTGATATGTTAATATATTTTGTCTTTGTTTCTTTAATAATGTGTTTTGTCTGTATAGTATTTGTTAGCAGTGAAGTGAGCCTCTAATATAAAAATATATTGAATTTCAATAACTTTGCATTTATGCATTTGTTGATTCTAAGATTTACGGTTTCAGCGTCAAAATTTTCTTTTAATTTTTTTTATATTTTTGAACATTATAACTTTCAAGATGTTTTCGTTTTTTCCCATATTTTTACATTGAGCCTTCAACATCTATGTATTTTCTTTACGTTTCTAGTATGCGGTGTTTCTCATCATCACCAAAAAAGACTCACCTCATGCTCTTGTTTTTTATCGCCTTCTTCACCTTGAGATTTTTGGTATTTATTGTAGATCGGGTTTAGGAGTTCCCAGTTGTGCGGTTGTTTCTCGCATCATTTTAGGCTACTCCATGCAATATTGGATGCTCATCTTCTTCCTTAGATTTTAGCTGATGTTAGGAACTGCATCTCTTTGGGTTGAGTCAGAGTTTAGTCGTCTTTGAAGTTGTTTTCTTCGTCGTTGGCTTACCATTGTTACTCCCCTCTCGTCTTGGTTTTCAAGATATGGTTTTTGGTGATCTGACTTCTATAGCTCGAGGATGGCTCCACGATTTGATGATTTCGTTTTGTCTACCCTTCCAGCTATGTTCTTTCATCTCGTTGCAGCTTTCAACCCTGCTTGCGTCTCTGTGACTCTCTCTCTCTTTCGCCATGTTTGCCACTCTAGGTTTGGATAGTGTTCTCCTCCGAGTATGCTCTGTAGATTTGGAAGATTGTTTCTGGTCTCAAGTCTGGACTCATGTTTCTCGGGGGTTGGCTTCATTTCTCCCTCACTCATGTTGTTCTCTTCTTCCCTTAGTATAAATGTGTGATATTAGACTCTTGGAGCTTTGGTCCCTTCTATCCAGAATTTTGTGGTTCTTCCCCGACATAGGCGTCTTGTTTGTGCTTGTTTAGTTTGTGAGATGCTTCTTACCTCTTAGCTGGTGGTTGTGCTTATCGTTTGTTATGTATGTTTCTTCCTGCTTCGTGGTGATTTTGGCCTTCTGTTGATTATTCTTACTCTAACCCGCTTTCTTGGTTCTTTGCATTGGTCCTTGATCACGCTCATTTGTGTTCGAGGGATTGCTTTATCTGAAGATTATATTTCTACATTTTACTGACTTTTGATTGTTCTGGCCAAGATACTCTATGATAAAGTGGGGTAAGTTAGTTTTCGTTCTTGATCGCCTTTGAGCTCTGGACCTTTATTGAGTTAGTGTTTCTTTGGCATTTTTTTTCTCTGGGATTATGGTGGTTTTATGTTTAAATTATGTGTTCTGCTTTAGTTTGGTTAATATTAAGATAAATATATAGTTGTAAATGAAATAATAGAAAATAGTAAAAAATAATAAAATAACGAAAGTTTATGTTATTTTTAGCTGCGAATAAATTAAATATTTAAAGTACATTTATATTTTTTTACTTATTTCTTTATTCGTTTTGCAATTTTTTGAACAATAAAATAGATTAAAATATATTAGCAAAATTCAAATGATGATGGTTAGTGTGAGAAGGATTAGATAATGTATAATTAGAAAATAGTGAACCAAATTGCAATAATCTAAAAGAAGAAGGATCTAAAATGTAAAAAGACAAAAAGATGACACGTGGCAGCAAACCCCCCTGCCACTTGTCGGAAGAAGGGAAAAAGTCTATTTTATATATAAAGATACGGAAGGAATAAAGATAGAACAACTTCACGTTTTTTCTCACAAAGTAACGGTAAATTAAACAGTTCATTGTCGTAGTTACCAAATATACTTTGATCTAAATAATTGGATTAATTCCAATAAAACAATTGTTTGTTTAGTTTAGTCCAAGCCGAGCTACATAAGCCGAGCTAATAAGTCAGAGAAGGAGTAAATTAAAAGCATAATGTTGTAAAATAATGCAGTACAAGGGGAATTTATGAATATTCAGAGAGTGTTCAATGTATAACACACAAACTTATAAAATAAGCGTTTTGGTTTCGTCTCTATTTTGCTTCATTCATACGTATTCTGCTTTTATTTCTTTAAATTTTATTTTATTATACTAACTTAAAACTCGCCAGTTTCACATTATCACTACGTATTCTGCTTTTTACACTTGCTTCTTTTCTTAGGTACACGATAATCCGATTAAATCTGTATTTCAACCAGAACTAAGTAAGTGTTGAAATGAGAAGACAACTAAGGCTGAGAACAGGCTGCTCGAGGTCCGACACTCGTTCATGGCTTGTTAGTTTTGAGTTTGACAGCTTTCACGTTATCCCCATCCCATGGTGAATCACTACTCTGTAAAACTGCGTTTACACTTTACCAACCAAAACCCGTTACGGGTGTTGACAAATCAACCCATCCTTTTCCCTGATTTGTCTTTGGGTCCCATGGTTTCCTTTTTTGTCCCTTCATATTATTTCATTTGGTCATAGCCAAAAGCTGATATTTGCGTTCAAAAAAAAAAAAGTCATAGTCTCTTAGTGTGTCTCTTAATCTAATTAGAATTTAAAAAAAAAGTGAAAAATAGAAATAAACCCAACACACGTCTCTTAATTAAGAAAAAAAAGAGACGTATCTTATGCGACAGGTGTCAAAAGCTATGAGTTTTTTTTCGTTCTTTGTTCTCCGTCGTCCTCCTCCTCAATCTGCCATGTGATCTCTGGCTCTCTCTCCCTCTGATTTTTATCTTGTCGATTACTTTCCCTGAAGTAAGGTTCTTAGATTTTTATCTTAGATCAATTGTGATTTAGAATCCCTCTGGTGAAATCGTATTGAATCATAAAGGTTCTTAATTTAGCCTTTTTTGATGAAAAGCTTCAAGCTTTAGTGGGGTCAAAGACGACACGTATCCGCTTTACAAACCCGGTTCGTGTAATCTGATCGACGAGCAGTTTACATGTATAACCAACGGAAGACCCGGCGTTGAGTTTCAGAAATTGAAGTGGAAGCCAAAGCAATGCACTTTACCAAGGTAAAAGATAAAACTCTTAATTTTGACTTTAAAGTCTAGTACTTCGTCTTATATGGTTGATGTTGCATGTATTTATATATTAAAGGTTGAATGGTGGCAAATTGCTGGAGATGATTAGAGGAAGAAGGCTTGCGTTTGTTGGAGATTTGCTGAACAGGAATATGTGGGAATCTTTGGTTTGTATTCTTAAAGGATTAGTGAAAGTTAAAAGTCAAGTCTTTGAAGCTCATGGACGGCATCAGTTCCGTTGGGAGGCTGAGTACTCTTTCGTCTTCAAAGTAAGTTTCTTTCAGCAATCAACAATCTGTTTCATTACTTGTTGTTAGGATTATAATTGTGTGTGGTCGATAGGATTATAATTTCACTGTGGAGTTCTTTGCATCACCTTTCTTGGTTCAAGAATGGGAACTTACGGACAAGAACGAGACTAAGAAGGACACTTTGTTGTTAAAGTTTATGCTTCATAATCGAGATGCTCTGTTTTTTGTTAGATTGAGATCAAAGTTTGGATGTTTAGATAAGTTGTTGTTAGAGTTTTGATCTTCAGATGTAATTATTGTTAAAGTTTTGATTTTTAGATGAGTTATTGTTAAAATTTCGATCTTTGAGCTTTCTCTGGATTTATCTGAGATATTCTCTTTTAATTTGATGCTTCATAGCTACTCAAGAAGGTAATCTAAATCCTCTGTTTTTGTTAGTTTGAAATCAAAGTTTGGATCTTTAGATGAGTTGTTGAAGTTTGGATCTGTAGAAGAGTTGTTGTATATTTTGATTGATGTCTTCTAGAGTTTGATGCTTCATGAGCTTTATCTTTGAGCTTTGTTTATGTGATCAGCTGTACGAGGCACAAAGGAAGGTGTATGCGACCAAGGGTGAGGAACAAGAGACAGGCAAGAAGGAGTTCATTGAGGAGCCTACAACACAGATAACTCTTCTTCTCTTACCATTCTTCTCATGTTCAGAAAATAATCAAAAACTTTTTATTCATTTTTATCACAATTCATACATTTTGATCACAAATTATAAAAACAATGTTTAATTAAAAACCCCAAAATAAGAGACTACCATTGAAGACCCAAAATCATGGTGTTTCTTAAGTGAGTTTCTTAATTGCTTTTAATTACTAAAATAATGATTAAGAGACTCAAATGGGTATTTGGGTTAATCATGCTCTAAAAGGTGAAATTTCAGTGTTTAAAAATATTAGAATATACACATGATTTTAATGTTTTTATTCAAACATTGTATAGGATTTTAATTCAAGTAGAAAAAACATCAGCATACACTACTAGATTAGATGTCATCATTTTTCAAGGCTATTGAGGAAATATACACTTATTCACTTGTTTATACTGAAAACAAAAATTATAGTCGCTATAAAAAGAAAAAAAACTGCAACAGTCACCTATAAATCTACGAGTTTAAGAAGCTTCTTTTAATCACCATTAGGACCGGCTTAGATAGGGGGGTGAGCGGTGCGATCTCCCCGGATCTAATCTGTTGTCCTTCTATTTCTTAATAGATAAGAGTCCGATTTATTTTTAAAAATACATGTATTTTTATATTAAAAATAAGAAAAGGGGCCCAAATTTTTTTTAAAATGAAAGTATTTTTTTATTTCCATAGATTTATTTTTAAAAATACTTCTGATATTTTGAAAAAAAACATATATCTATCAGATTTTTCCCTGTTCTAAAAATCGGCCGCCTGGGCGCTACGCGTCACTCTTCCGCCCCGATTTATGCCAAATTGGTTAAAAAAATCGGATATCTGATTTTCTCCGTCTAGACCGCCTAAATGACCGCCTAGCCGCTTAGGCGGCCGCCTAATGTATTTTTTTTATTTTTATTTTATTTTTAATAATATTTTTATTTATTTATTTGATCTAAAATTTTATAAATATCATTTATATTCATAATTTTGATGAAAATTACACTATATTAAGTTTATATATTCTATTTGTGTGTTTTACACAATTTTAAACATGAAAATGTATTAATGTTATACACAAATAAGGATTAACATGTTTTATAACATAGTAAACAGTCTAAAAATTTTGCCCCGCATAATTTCTGATTAATCCCTGATTTTTTCTTTAGGCGCTAGGCCCAACCCGATCGTCCGACTAGCGCCTAGCGCGTTCCCGAACAGAAGATTTTTAAAAAAATAATAATAGTTTGGAAATTAATTTATTTTTTGTCCTGATCACCGTAACCTTTTTAAGAAAGTATTATAAATAAATATATTAATAGTTTTGCCAAAATTTTGATAACAAGAGTAAATGAAACTCTAAAGAGGTCAATCTTCTGTTTCAAACTGCAAGACACCTATATGGAACTATCCAGTTACATAGTGCCAAGTCATCAGCACTAAATTATTGAATGTCTTAACGTCTGCAGCACAGCCGTTCGATTAGAGACCCCTTAGATCAGATGGCGCTGGAGAGGAAAGGAAACTCACCTGTCTAGGAGACGTGTGGGACATGAGTTACCTCCCTTACTCATCCACTCACCCACCCTGCTTGCTTCCTCGCCGGTAGTGAAACCGCGCGATCAACGAGTGAGGTATGAGATGACGTGATGTTATGGCTGACGCCTTAGATTGCCATAAATGTTATGTTACATATCCCATATATATTAATCGAAAAGCATTTGAAAAATTAGAACATTAATTTTGAATTAATTAAAAAAAACCTCAAATCCTAGGCGGTACTCTAAATGCCTTCTAAATTCTATTTCAAAAAATTCTAGAGCATCTAATATAAAGTATAGTTTAATCTAATAGTGTCACATTATTCCATAATTATATAACACTAGAGAACATTATATTAACATAAAATATAAGAAGTGTTGATTCTTTCCTTAAATAAAAGCTAAGGAAATACCTAATATGATTTACATATATATGGCAATTAATGATTATGAATAATAAAGATTTGATAACAATTTTTGCATCCTTCTTCATTTTTGTTTAAATTTATATTATTAAAAAAATTAAACAATCACATTAGCCATATAATAAAAAAATTAATTTTTTTCTTATATGTTATATTTTGAATTTTTTTAAATGACTTTAAATTACAAAAATGAGGAAACTCTATATGTTATATATATTTTTTCAAACGACTTTAAAATACACAAATGAGGACACCTTATATGTTATATTTTTCTTATATGTTAGAATTTTCTTATATGTTATATTTTGAATTTTTTTAAAACGACTTTAAATTACAAAAATGAAAGTTTTCCTTAAGTATACGACTAAAAACATTAAAATGACATGCATCAATTCGATGGTTGATTTGAAAGCTTTCAAAACCATATAGAAGATAAAAGTCAAAATAATTTAACTGTGGAAACAATACTATTCACTTTTTTCAAGAATGTGTTCGATGGAAAAAATAAGGTTTTTTATGTCATAATTTGTTTAATGTCCACTAGAGAACATTATATTAACCTAAAATATAAGAAGTGTGTATTCTTTCCTTAAATAAAAGCTACAGAATTACCTAATATGATTTACATATATATGACAATTAATGATTATGAATAATAAAGATTTGATAACAATTTTTGCATCTTTCTTCATTTTTGTTTAAATTTATATTATTAAAAAAATAAACAATCACATCAACCATATAATAAAAAAATTAGATTTTTTCTTATATATTATATTTTGATTTTTTTAAAATGACTTTAAATTACAAAAATGAGGAAACTTTATATGTTATTTTTTTTAAAACGATTTTAAAATACAAAAATGAGGACACCTTATATGTTATATTTTTCTTATATGTTAGATTTTTTCTTATATGTTATATTTTGAATTTTTTAAAACGACTTTAAATTACAAAAATGTAAGTTTTTCTTAAGTATACGACTAAAAACATTAAAATGACATGTATCAATTCGATGGTTGATTTGAAAGCTTTCAAAACCATATGTAAGATAAAAGTCAAAATAATTCAACTCTGAAAACAATACTGTTCACTTTTTCAAGAATGTGTTCGAGGGAAAAAATAAGGTTTTTATGTCATAATTTGTTTAATATACACTAGAGAACATTATATTAACCTAAAATATAAGAAGTGTGTATTTTTTCCATAAATAAAAGCTACGAAATTACCTAATATGATTTACATATATAAGGCAATTAATGATTATGAATAATAAAGATTTGATAACAATTTTTGCATCCTTCTTCATTTTGTTTAATTTTATAGTATTAAAAAAAATAAACAATCACATTAACCATATAATAAAAAAATAGATTTTTTCTTATATGTTATATTTTGAATTTTTTAAAATGACTTTAAATTACAAAAATGAGGAAACCTTATATGTTATATATTTTTTTTTAAACTACTTTAAAATACAAAAATGAGGACACCTTATATGTTATATTTTTCTTATATGTTAGATTTTTTCTTATATGTTATATTTTGAATTTTTTAAAACGACTTTAAATTACAAAAATGTAAGTTTTCCTTAAGTATACGACTAAAAACATTAAAATGACATATATCAATTCGATGGTTGATTTGAAAGCTTTCAAAACCATATGGAATATAAAAGTCAAAATAATTCAACTGTGAAACCAATACTGTTCACTTTTTTCAAGAATGTGTTCGATGAAAAAAATAAGGTTTTTATGTCATAATTTGTTTAATGTCCAATCCGATCAACCCATGATGTATTAATTATAGTTTTGTTCCATTATTTTTAATAAAAATTGATCCGATCCATCGGAAAGAAATTATATAATAACAACAAAAAATATTTTATATATATAAATAAAATGATCAAATATATAAAAGAAACTATCGATAATATATACAAATAAAGTCACCCTGCGCAAATCTTTTCCTAGCAACAGATAGATAAGGACATTTTTATAGTTAAAATGTAAAAAATGTAGTACTAAAGGGGCCACGTAATTTATTCAGAGATTAAAAAAACAAAGGAGCTTTATAAATAACGCAAATGTTCTCCATTCGTACCATGGAAATCTGCATGCCATTTGAATTGCGGGCACTAGCAGATTCACCTATTCGGCAATTCGTTAGTTTAACTTAAATTGATTATCTTTTTTTTTGCATAAAAGGCTAAAATTGATTATCTTTTAAAAAATCATTATCGTGGATTATATATTTTTTAAATGTACGGTATCTCCAACTATGACACTAAATTTAGAGTTAAAACTATATCAAATTTAATGTTTTGGTGTTATATTATTATTATCATTTCTAACCATGATACCAAATATTACATCAAAAATAGTATTATATATTAGTTAATATTTTCAGTTTTAATAAGTTTTTATTATTATTTCCAATTGATAAATATTTTAAAATTTTATGTTTATCAAATTTATTTACATTTATATTTTTTAGTCTAACAATATTATACTTTTATGTATTTATTTTATGTAAAATATTATATTAAAATTAGTAACTATTAATTATGAAAAGCATATAACAAAATAATATGAATTTTAATTTTATCTAGCTTATATTATTAATTTCTATATTTTATAAAATATTTATTAAATTTTATATTACTAAAAATAAAATAAAAAATTCTATAGTATTTTATTTTTAAAATATAAATATCATTTAGTGATTTCTTACTTGAAAATAAAATAAAAATATTTTAATTATGTAAAAATAATTTAAAAATATAACTTATAGTATATTTATGTTTAGTTATAAATTTGAACTAACTAATAATAATAGTTGAAATATATTATTAAATGAAATACAATAAAATATGTATATTAAATATTTTGTGTAATGAAAAATATTACATCAAACACTACAAGAAAACACAGTTTTAGCAAGGAAATTTAACGAGGAAAACTATTCCTCGTGAAATTACGATGACTTAACGATGAAATTGCGAGGAAATAAAGTTTCCTCGTAAAGGCCTTGTAAAATACCGAGTAAAGCTTTTCCTCGTAAAATCGTCGTAAGTCGACGTGGTTTTTCCGAGAAAAATGTGTTTCGTCGCAAATTCGTCGTAATTTTAGCATGATTTTTACGAGGAAATAACTTACGAGGAAAGAACGAGAAAGCCACCAACTTAACACGTTTTTTTTGCCACCAACCTAATTTTTCGTCGTAAATTCCTAGCAAAATTAAACTACCAGATTCGAAAATTTTCTATAAATATGGAGGTTTGAACATAATTTTAAGCACACCAACAAGAAAAAAAAACGTGAAAAAAATGTCGGGCTTGGGAAATATTTTCGAGTTGCGGAGGTGGATGTATATGCATAGAGATGCTAACGGGAGAGTGACGAAAGAATATCTTGCTGGGTTGGAGCGTTTTATGCATCAAGCAGATTCTACACCGCTCGCCCAAGAAAGCGGTAAAATATTCTGTCCTTGTAGGAAATGTAACAATTCAAAGTTGGCAAATCGTGAAAATGTTTGGAAGCATTTAGTAAATAGAGGTTTCACGCCAAATTATTATATCTGGTTTCAACATGGAGAAGGTTATAGTTATGATCAGAATGAAGCTAGTAGTAGTAATAGCAACTTTCAAGAAGAACCGGTTGATCATCAATTGCATAATGCACATAGTTACCATCAGGAGGATCAGCCGATGGTAGATTATGATAGGGTTCATGATATGGTAACTGATGCATTCGTAGCTCATGATGATGAAGATGAAGAACCTAACATAGATTCAAAAAAGTTTTATGAAATGTTAGATGCGGCAAATCAACCACTTTACAGTGGTTGTAGAGAAGGTCTCTCTAAATTGTCATTGGCTGCTAGAATGATGAATATTAAAACTGATCACAATCTACCTGAAAGTTGCATGAACGAATGGGCAGATTTATTTAAAGAGTATTTGCCGGAAGACAATGAGTCTGCTGATTCTTATTATGAGATTCAGAAACTGGTTTATAGTCTTGGGTTGCCTTCGGAGATGATAGATGTTTGCATCGACAACTGCATGATCTACTGGGGAGATGATGAGAAGTTGGAAGAATGTCGATTCTGCAAGAAACCACGATTCAAGCCGCAAGGAAGAGGACGTAATAGGGTACCGTACCAAAGGATGTGGTACCTACCAATTACAAATAGATTGAAAAGATTGTACCAATCGGAGCAGACTGCTGGAAAGATGAGGTGGCATGCCGAGCATACTCAGACGGATGGTGAGATGACTCATCCATCAGATGCAAGAGCCTGGAAACATTTTAACAAAGTACATCCGAATTTCGCTAGCAATAGCCGGAATGTGTACCTCGGATTATGCACATATGGATTTAGTCCATTTGGAATGTCAGGGAGACAATATTCATTGTGGCCTGTCTTTCTTACGCCATACAACCTGCCACCGGAGATGTGCATGCAACGGGAGTTTTTATTCTTGACCATATTAATACCCGATCCGAAGCATCCAAAAAGGTCACTTGATGTTTTCCTACAACCACTGATAAAAGAGTTGAAGGATTTGTGGTCAACAGGGGTGAGGACGTATGACTGCTCAACGAAGAAGAATTTTACGATGCGAGCTATGCTTTTGTGGACCATAAGTGACTTTCCTGCCTATGGGATGTTGTCTGGATGGACTACACATGGGAGATTAGCTTGTCCATATTGTAATGGAACGACAGATGCATTTCAACTGAAGAATGGTAGAAAGACAAGTTGGTTCGATTGTCACCGTCGATTTCTTCCAGTTGGCCATCCGTACCGAAGAAACAAGAATTTGTTTAGGCACAAAAAGGTTGTGAGAGACACTCCTCCTCCATATCTAACTGGAGAACAAATTGAAGCGCAAATCGACTACTACGGAGCTAACGAAACAGTTCGCTGGGGTGGTAATTGGCATGTCCCTCGTAATATGTCTGATTCTTACGGTGTTCATCACAACTGGCACAAGAAGAGTATATTTTGGGAGTTACCATATTGGAAGGATCTTCTTCTGCGCCACAACCTTGATGTGATGCATATGGAGAAGAATTTCTTTGAGAACATCATGAATACAATATTGAATGTCCCAGGGAAGACAAAAGACAACATAAAATCGAGGTTGGACTTGCCGGATATTTGCTCAAGAAGTGAGTTACATATAAAAAGCAATGGCCAAGTTCCCGTTCCAATTTTTAGATTGTCTTCAGAAAAAAAGTCGGTTTTGTTCAATTGGGTGGCATCAGAAGTGAAGTTCCCTGATGGGTATGTTTCAAATCTTTCAAGATGTGTTGAAAAGGGTCAAAAGTTCTCCGGGATGAAGAGTCATGATTGTCATGTCTTTATGCAACGACTTCTGCCATTTGCATTTGCGGAGCTACTTCCAACAAACGTACATGAAGCACTTGCAGGTAGTTTACAATAGGACAATAATATTAAATTGGTTTAGTTTACAATAATAGTATTTGACTAACAATGTGTTTAATTGTTTTTGGAATAGGCATTGGAGCATTTTTCAGGGATTTGAGCACACGCACTCTTAAAGAAGAAGTCGTAGAACAGCTTCAGGAGAACATTCCTATCTTATTGTGCAACTTGGAGAAGATATTTCCTCCAGGCTTTTTTGACGTGATGGAGCATCTAGCTATCCACCTCCCATATGAGGCATTGCTTCGTGGACCGGTACATTACGGATGGATGTATCAGTACGAGCGAGCCATGAAATATTTGAAGGGAAAAGCAAAGAACCTCGCCAAAGTTGAAGGTTCTATAATTGCTGGAAGTTTGACAGAAGAAGTTTCTCACTTCACATCGTACTACTTTGCGTCAAAAGTACGTACCCGAAGAAGAGCTCCAAGAAGATATGATGATGGTGGCGTTGCGCCCACATATGCAGTTGTTGGTGTTCCAGAAATCTTTAGCCAGATTGGACGACTTGGTGGGAAATCAAAACAGGTTTGGTGGTCGAGTGAAGAAGACGCTCATAGTGCACACACCTATATTCCACTCAATTGCGAGGATCCATTGATGCGTTATTTTGAAAGGTAACTTAAATTGAGTATACATTATATAATTGAGAGAGATTAATTCATGTAAAATGTGAATTTACAGCATGTTTGTTTCACAAGTCGAAGAAACATTTCCTGGTATATCCACAAGTGACGTAGACAAAAGAAAAGATCAACACTTTGTTAAGTGGTTGAAGAATCAGGTATTAATCAAATACTTTTAAAATCTTCATACATGAATGATTTGTATTTCAACGTTCTTTTTATTTTTAAATAGGTTGATTATGACGACGATGCAGATTATCCTAAGTGGTTATACGAAGTAATTCAATCTCCACTTGTAAAGGTCACCACATCACAGATGTATTTCACACGAGGCTATACTTTTCACACATATGAGTATGGTAAACAGCGGGCTACCAGTAACTATGGAATTTGTGTGAAAGGAGAAACAGATTTCTACGAAATCTTGACGGAGATTATTGAAGTCGAATTCCCAGGGATATTGAAGCTAAAATGCGTCCTCTTCAAGTGTGAATGGTTCGACCCCGTCGTCAATAGAGGTGTTCGGTTGAACAAATTCGGTGTAGTAGATGTCAACGGTGGCCGGAGGTACAACAAATTCGAGCACTTCATCTTAGCTTCACAAGCAGACCAAGTTAGCTTCCTTCCATACCCACGGATGAGAGAGTCGGGTATAAATTGGTTGGCCGCGATCAAAGTTACACCTCGAGGACGAATCATCGTAGGAGAAGAACCACCATTGCAAGAAGAACAAATAAATGAAGTTCATGAACCTGAACAAGAAATTGATGACATCCTTCTCATTGATCCGCATAATCACGAGTATGAAGATCTTACCGAAGATCCCACGGAGGAAGCTGTTGAAGACGAGTTTCATGTAAATGATGATGTTTCAAGTGATGACGAGAATGTCGATGAATCCGATTAATGTATTTCATATTTGTATGAGTTTGATTTATTATATATAATTAAAGATAATGGGAGTTTATTTATAAATAAGATATCGACATTAATTATAAGTAAAGGAATTGTGTTTTTATAATTTTCAGGTTTGGATTAGAATGAATTGCTTGAGGTTAAAGGATAGAAGTGTTTGATATATGAAGTAGAAGATAAAGAAGATGTGGTTTGGGATTTAGGGTTTCGTTTTAGGGGTTTAGAGACAGTCGTCGTACTTAGCATTAAGTCGTCCAGAAGACTTAAAGGTAAGTCGTCTAAAGAGGTCACTTTTGCAATTGAAAATTAAAAGGGACGACTTAATTCTAAGTCGTCCGGCTTTGTTTGTTAAAAAAAAAACTTCAGACGACTTATATATAAGTCGTCTACGAGAAACAGGCTAGTTTTGCATTTGACCGAAAGTTAAAATTTCACGGTAACAGTAAACGTCGTAAGAGCCTCGTTAACTTACGTGGAATTAGAGACGATTTATAATTAAAAAAGCGGACATCGCTTTTTCCACGTAAGACCAAAACGTCGTAAGAGTCTCGTTAAATTACGTGGAAAGAGCGAGGTTCGCTTTTTTATTTTACTTTTCGTCGTAAGGGCCTCGTTAACTAAAAAAAATTAATTTTCAATTTTATATAAACTTTAACCAAAAAAGAGAAGTTAAAATTCAGTCGTCTTTGACTATTTCTGGACGACTTATAATTCAGTCGTCTCTGGGAAAGTTAAAATTTCACAGTAACAGTAAACGTCGTAAGAGCCTCGTTAACTTACGTGGAAATAGAGACAATTTATAATTAAAAAAGCGGACATCGCTTTTTCCACGTAAGACTAAAACGTCGTAAGAGCCTCGTTAAATTACGTGGAAAGAGCGAGGTTCGCTCCAGAAGACTTAATTTAAAGTCGTCCGGGGAAAGCAAAGTCGTCCAGAATTTTTCCCAATTTTCTGGTCAAACCTTGCTTATCCCGGACGACCTTAAATTAAGTCGTTCAGCTCGACGACTTTCAGCTAAGTCGTCTGGAGAAAGGTAAATTTCAAGTTTTATAAGTCGTCCAGAAATAGTCAAAGATCTGACACGATTCGGTCAAATGCAAAACTAGCCCGTTTCTCGTAGACGACTTATATATAAGTCGTCTGAAGTTTTTTTTTTTAACAAACAAAGCCGGACGACTTAGAATTAAGTCGTCCCTTTTAATTTTCAATTGCAAAAGTGACCTCTTTAGACGACTTACCTTTAAGTCCGCTTTTTTAATTATAAATCGTCTCTAATTCCACGTAAGTTAACGAGGCTCTTATGACGTTTACTGTTACCGTGAAATTTTAACTTTCGGTCAAATGCAAAACTAGCCCGTTTCTCGTAGACGACTTATATATAAGTCGTCTGAAGTTTTTTTTTTTAACAAACAAAGCCGGACGACTTAAAATTAAGTCGTCCCTTTTAATTTTCAATTGCAAAAGTGACCTCTTTAGACGACTTACCTTTAAGTCTAATCATACATGCCCAAAGACAAGTTGAAATACAAATACTTCGCTCGTTAAAAAATCATGTTCAAATACAAAGACAAGTTCAAATACAAACACAAATCTAATCATACATGCCCACGAACTTATCACCATCCACATTTTCTTTCAAATGCTGATCAACAAGCTCCTTCCATATATCCACCGCCATATTATCCCTCATTTTCTTCGCGTTGCACCTAGCAAAGTCTTTAGGGTCAAAGGAGACCCCAAGAGCATGATCACATTCAATGTACTTTACAGCGTACACAGGTTTGAGGTTTGGAGATAAGAAAGATAGGGTTTGAGGTTTGGAGATAAGAAAGATAGGGTTTGAGGTTTGGGGTTTAAGATTTTAGGGGTTAGCAAAAAAAGCCTCGCTATTCACACGTAAAATCGATGATAAAAACAAGAATCGTCGCAAGAACAACGTTAAATAAAAGACGGGCCTCTGTATATCCTCGTTAATTTACGTGGCCCTTACGACGAAACGAAAGACGGGCCTCTGTCTCTCCCCGTGATAAAAAAAAGCCTCGCTATTCACACGTAAAATCGATGATAAAAACAAGAATCGTCGCAAGAACGACGTTAAATAAAAGACGGGCCTCTGTATATCCTCGTTAATTTACGTGGCCCTTACGACGAAACGAAAGACGGGCCTCTGTCTTTCCTCGTGATTTTGCGACGAATTTGCGACGAACACTAATCCTATATATAGGCGAAACCGCAGCCCTCTTCATTTCCTCTCTAATTCCTCTCTACAGCCTCTCCATTTCCTCTGAAAATGGTAAGTCTCTCATTCCTCTCTAAGTAGTTTAGGGAATTTAGATTAGGTGGTTAGTTTAGGGAATTTAGTTTACGAAATTAGTTTACAAAATTTAGGTTTCCTCATTTTATTAATTACGTAGTTAATACTGTTCATAATTTTTTTTTAACTCTTGACTTTAATTTATAAATTTAAATTTTGCAGACTATTCGTAGGCACCAGCGTAGTGCTCACTACTCGCAGATGTTCGGTCCACCGGGCAGTCGGTTAGATCTGCCTTCACTTCCCGGCTCTTCTTCAGCTCCCGGTTCTTCGGGTCAGCAGGAGACCGTCCCCGAGACTCAATCTTCTCAGAGAGTCTCGCCTTCTTCTACGGCATCGCCATCAGTTCCTCATGTGCCTCCTCCGGTACCTCCTCCTCCGATGCCAGCTCCTCATGTGCCTCCTCAGATGCCCGCCCATCAGGTTCATGCTGATTTGATGGTGCCAGCGAGTAGTCCTTACTCTCAGTACACTGTTGAGGACATTCTCGGTTTCCCAGGCAGAGAAGGCTTACCGATCATAGACCCCGACCGACCTGAAGGAACTCTTTGGTATGTATGTTACATTTATTTTTTAAAATTCATTTGTGACTTTAATAAATATTTAAAACTTTGAATTTGTTTTTTTTTTTCAGGTTTGGGGTTGATAACTGCCTTGCAACAGAAGTAACCGAGACGATTAAAGGTTACTTCTCCATGGCACATCCCAACTGGAAATCCACTCCGATCTACATCAGAAGGACGTGGTTCAAGATTTACGCTGTAAGTTTTTACAATTTACTCCTGATTTATATTTTTTTAAATTTTATTTTTCTAAACTAATTATTAATATATTTTTTTTTTGCAGCAAAAATTTAATTGGTCCATCGGGGTCACTGAGAAGGTGCGGAAAGAGTTTATCGACAAGGCGAAGAAACGTTTGTTGGACACGGTCTCCAACTGGAAGGGTGACTGGATCGTGAAGGGCTATGAGCGGGGCAAACCTTCAACCATCACCACGGACGTGTGGGATGGCCTCATCCGTTACTGGAGGGATCCTGATGCCATGAGAGTCGCCCAGTCTTGTTCCGCCTCCCGTAACTCGGTAGATGAGCACGGCCACAGGGCGATGCAACATAGTACGGGCCAAAAGCCACACGCCCGCGTCCGTTTGGAAATGGTACGTAATTTAAATATTTAACTTTTTGATTTTTAATATATATATATATAATAAAAACTTTCTTAACTGTTTTTAGGCCAAGGAGTTGGGACGTTTACCCACTCTTATGGAACTTTTCGATCGGACCCACAAGAACAAGGCGGGCGCATTTGTAGATGAGAGGTCTGAGAAGATCTACAATGATGTGGCAGCTCGTATTGACGAGCGTGAGACCCAGCTGGCGCAGGAGTCCGCCGACGGATCACCCGTCGTCTTATCCACAATAGAAGTGGATAGAATTTACGAGGAGGTAAATTTTATATAAATTTTTTATTAATTTCATTTTACTTTAAAATTTAAATTTTAATATATATTTTATTGTTTTTTAAGGTCGCTCCTAAGAAAAAGGGACGTGTGTTGGGGATTGGTTCCGTCAACGATGTTCCGAGAGCGACTTCCTCTTATGGCCAGAGACGGGATGATGAAGTCTCTCAGCTGCGCGACGTGTTGGAGACGACACAACATCAGCTGTCGTCGACACAAAACGAGTTGGCCTCGACAAAATCGTCGTTCACAGCTCGTATGACTGGTCTCGAGAACTTCTTGGACGTCATAGCGGCCACAAATCCGGAATGGGAGGCCATGTTCAGGACCATGAGACAACAAAACCCCATTCCAGGCGAGACATCCGTGCAAGTCAACGAGGAAGATCTCTCGAGAAGGAGCGAGGAATTCTACGACGCGGCAATGCAACATTAGTTTTTTTTTTGTTATTGTATTTTAAAATTCAAAACTTATTTATATATTATATAATTTCATTTTGATTCGGCCAAAAAAAAATTTCTATTCGATTTAATTTCAATTAAAATTTTATTAATAAATTAAATAAATATAATTTTTATTTATAAATTCAGTAAATAGAAAACAAAGTAATTACGTCGCTAATTCCCGATGTATTAACGAGGAAAATTAACGACGAAATATCGAGGACTAATTAACGAGGATTTTACGTGGATTTAGTTACGATTCTATTACGACGAATGCTTTTCGTGTTCCTTACGTTTTTATTACGACGAATTTGTTTAGAGGTTTTTGCGGGTCTTTTACGACGAATCCTTTACGAGTTTTTTACGAGGAAAAACAACGACCGCATTACGTGGAAACCCCACGTGGTCTTTACGACGAAAGCTTAATTCTTCTTTACGAGGAATATTTAACCTCGCTAATTAACGACGAAATGGCGACGAATATTCTCTTACGACAATCATATAACGACGAAACGCCTTTCATCGCCATTTCCTCGTAACTCTTCTTTTCCGAGGAAATAACGACGATTTTGGCCGTCGTTAAATTTGTGTTTTCTTGTAGTGAAATTTAGTGGGATGATGTAATTTTTATTGTTCTATTAGAAATAAAATTACACTAAATTTGGTGTTTTGCTGTTCTATTGGAATTTACCTAAGTTGATCACAACTTTAATACGTGAACAGAATTTTATCAGACAAGTTAATACCAAACAAGTTAATAACATACATTCCAATATGGGTTATAAGAACTAGGATGATATCCAAATATCCAAAAATAAGATTTTAACATAGAAGAACATCTTAAATACTTTCATATTGTTATTTAAAATTAATATCCAACATTCATATATATTCTATCTTGAAATCATTTAAAGGCTTACATGAAGATTAACTGGTTCAAACTAATATTTACAATATGATTTTTGTTGAGAATATTCCCAGTTTAGTATCGGTATAAACTGTATTTTGAGATTTTTTTTTGAGCAAACATCTATTAATTAAGAACTTCAAGGTTTAAACAACAATCGAAACAGGTGCAGGAATGGAAACTAAAGCTGCTTTAGCGAGAGAGTCAGCTTGTACATTTGCTAAACACAGAATAAACTGAAAAGAGATAGAGGTGAAAGAGCGCGCCATGAATCTTATGTCGTGGAGAACGCCTTTCAGCACCACATCCTGTTCATGAGATTTCAAGAGTGAGATGAGGGTCTTTGAATCAGAACAGACTAAAAAGCTGCTGACATGTGAGGAGATTGCCGCTGTCATAGCTGCTTTAACCGCCAATGCTTCAGCCACCAGAGCTGAAGGAACATAACGCCGGTACGCGGACGGATTTTCGGTGAAGGAATTTGATGAGTCCCGGATGAGCCATCCAATTCCGTCCCTGAAGTGGAGTCCTATGCTGCATCAGAAAAGGAGGACCAAGTGCAAGCATCAACATGAGAAACATGTAAAGTCGAAACCACACTTTGTGGTAGAGAGGGTTTTGCGACAACTATCTGAGCTGCTTTCCAAGCTCTAGCATCATGCAAGGCTTTCAGGACAGTGGCATCTTCGGAGAAGAACTTATCTTCGAAGAGAAGTTTGTTTCTGTTTGACCAAAGTAGCCATAAAACCCAAGGGTAAATTGGCGTTGCGCCCAACCCAGAAGGAGGCAGAGACACCATTTTTCGACATTGGTGGAGGAGGGCCGCAACAGAATCAACGTCATCCATCGCAGGCTTGAACAAGCTAGGCACTAAGTCCCAAACTTTTGCTGCGAAAGGACACTTAAGGAGCACATGACGCTCTGCTTCTACAGCCCCGCATCGTTTACATACTGGATTTAGGGACAACCCTCTTCTTTCTAGAACAGAGCCGACCGGTAAAGCTCTGTTGTTGGCCTTCCAGAGGAAGTGCTTGATCTTTGGGGATGTATCAACTTGCCAAACCCCCTTTTTCCAGTTGAAGGCCTGATCGTCAGAGCTTCCCACATAGAGCTTTGCAAGAGCATAACCCGACTTCGTAGTGTACAGACTGGATGCGTTAGGTAGCCACACTCTTTCATCAGGCGCTAGGAAAACACTAGGGACCAACCTCCTAATGCTCTCCTCATAATGTGGTAAAACTTGTTGAATCATTGAAATGTCCCAGTCGTTGGTTCCATGAAGAATGAGCCTGCAAACCTTCCAGTCTTTCGTATCTGAAGTTGGGGGTCCAATTGGCGCCATTGGTTCCGTCGTTGACAGCCACGGCTCAGTCTAGATCCCAACATCTCTTCCCGATCCAATGGCCCAGCCCATGCCTTTGAGTAGAAGATCTCGACCTATCAATATCCCACGCCATCCATGAGATGCACTGGCAGGGGGTTTGACTTCTAAGAAGGGTGAGTGCAGACAATATTTTCCGATGAGGGTCTTTGCCAACAGGGTCGTTGGTTCTTTGAGTATTCTCCACGCCAATTTTGCTATCAAGGCATCATTGAATTGAGCAATCTCTCTGAACCCAAGCCCCCACTGCACTCTTAGGCCTAGCCATTCTCTCCCAAGAGACCCAATCCATTTTCTTGACTCCCGGGGAATTATCCCACCAGAATCTCGTAAGGATGCTTTGGATTTGTTTGCAAAGGGACCTCGGAAGTTTGAAACAGGACATCGTGTATGTTGGCAAGGCGGTCAAAACCGATTTCAAGAGAATCAACTTCCCTGCCCCAGAAAGGAATCTAGTGGTCCAACTGTGAGAACGCTGGCGGATACAGTCAATCAACGCAGCGAATATGTCTCTCTTACGCCGGCCGAAGTGCTCCGGAAGTCCTAGGTATCTACCAAGTCCCCCTCGTTAAGAATGTGTAGTTCGGCTCTGACTCGTCTCTTAGTTGCTACTGGAGTCTTTGCGGAGAAAGTAATTGGTGACTTATCCAAGTTGATGAACTGCCCAGAAGCCGTCTCATATTTCCGAAGAATAGAGATCAGAGCCTTGCAGCTTCGGGGGTCTGTCCTACTGAAGATCATCGTGTCGTCGGCGAATAAGAGATGGTTAATAGTCGGGCAACTGCGAGCTACCTTGACTCCCACAACTTTTCCTGTTTACCGCGCCTTCTTCAATAAACCCGATAAGACTTCCGAGCAAAGAATGAAGAGGTAAGGTGAGAGAGGGTCGCCTTGTCTGATTCCTCTAGACGGATTCACTTTCCCTTGTGCCGTGCCGTTCACCAAGTAAGAGTAAGACACTGACGTCATGCAGGTCATGATCCAGGATATCCAAACCTCATGAAAGCCGAATCGCGCCAGTACTTTACATAGAAAGCCCCACTCGATCCGGTCAAAAGCTTTGCTCATATTTGATTTTATCTTCATACTGCATCGCACCTGTATTTTGAGATAATTATATACATGCTTGTTAAATATATATATATATATGTGTGTGTGTTTTTCTTGTTGCAAACATTAAATAAAGAGAGGGATGACAGAAACAGAAAGAGCGAGTGTGATATTGAGAGCCCCCAAAAAGAGATTATTGGAGAAGGAAGTGAGCACATGGAGAGGCTTATTTATGTTTCCGATGATGGAAAGGGGAATATTACAAACCAACAAAAGTCAAATCTGTCGTATTTGGATACCAAGGATCTAAATTGTTGTGACAACGATATGAAACCGAACACTCGGAGCATTTTCAAAAAACGCTCTATAACTTCAAATATGAGTTTTTTTGTTTTCCAAAAAGGAATTTTGAGTAGTGAAACTCTATATTTGAAGTTTCACTACTCAAAACTTCAAATTTGAAATTTCATATTTTTATTTGCATTTTGGTCCCTACAATTACACATCACATTTATGATTCATAAATATTTTCTTATTTATTGTTTTAATCCTTATAAAAATTATATCTCATTAAAATTTTAAGTTTTGTTTACAAAATTTAAGTTTACACATAAAATTAAATAAAACTTTAAAATAAGATATAAAATATTTAAAACTAGATTTAGATAACAAAAATATACAAAAGAAACTTAACAAAAAAAGTTTTTAAGAAATTACATGAAGACATAACTATTACACAAATTTAAATATTACAACAATACTAATAGTCAGGAAAGTTAAATCCAGAACCTCCAAAATTTTCAAATATTGTCCAAATTTTTTGTGTAACTGGAAATGGTTGTTGTTGTTATTGTTATTGTTGATGATGTATTTTCGTACAATTCTTTCTTGTTCATATTAAATATATTCACGAGTATTAATATCATCGAAAAAGTTAGTCTTTTAACAATATTGTATGTTTCTCTTTTACTTTTTTGTTCTGATCTAATGTATTTACAAGTATTAATATCACCTGATTTCAACAATTTTTATCTCTAATCTAAAAATTAAAAATGAAAAGAGCCATTTTTACTTTGAAATGCACTAGTATATCATATATGCATTACGAAAATCACTTTATGAAATAATATGGTATTTTACCTGAAGTTTAATATTAATTAAATTATTTTGTTTAAAATTTTATATTTTAATATAATATTTTATTAATTAATATTGTTGTAATATGTTTATATATGTGCTAGTTATTTACAAAAGTTTTATGAATTGAAATTAGTTATGACAAATATAAGGACTATATTATAAAATACGAATAGTTTTGAAGTTGAGTTTGAAATTTTGCTTTTGGAGAAAAACACCTTTAAAATTTAAATATAGAATTTTGAAAACTTCGAAATAGAGTTTCTTTTTGGAGATGTTCTCGGGCTCCTAATGATAACAACATTACAGACAGTGCAGATTAAGAGAATAATATGATATGGTTTATATATGGTATGGTAAACAAATGCTTATTAAGAACATGTGCGAATAATAGAAACATGTTTGTCGAAACCTCGCCTAGTGTCTAAGATCTACTGTATATTCAGTTTAAACTATGCAGTAAAAAGTTCTTTGTGGAAAGAAAGTAATAGGAAGTTCCAGATTCTTGTCTATATTTGATGTGTGAATTATGTGGTTATATATATATGGTTAACAAAAACAGAGAGCATCGATCTAAAATAAAACTCGTAAACATTTTCGATTTATTTGATAGAAACTGCAATAAAGGTGAAACATTCCTTTTATCTTTTTCTGCTTGACATTTACTTGTCTATGTCAATATTCTCTAACCACCCACCAAAATGGTCAATGCATACTTTTGTTTTATAAACGCATTATCACAAACATTTTCATATAAAACCTAACAAATCTAAATAATGTATGCATTCAAATAAAACTATATGTTCCTTTTCCTCTTGTTCAGCATAACCTTCAACTTACTTACTATCGTACTATAAAAGTTATTAATGTGTTGACTTTGGAGAGAAAGAAGGAGGAAAACTTAATGGGTCACGCGAAGCTGATATACGAGCAAAACAAAGATCACTTTGGCAAATAACTAAGCAAGTGTGCTAAAAGTCTTTGACTATCAATAATTGAACCACACGCTTTCTTACAGTTTCATAGTACTATTACTCTAAACTAAAGTATCTTAAATTACTTATTAAATTGTTTCAGTTACCAGTTTTAGTGTCTGTGTTGTTTTCTCTTTATTCTCTGCTATTTCCTCAAATAAAGTATTGTTTTTTAAATATCATTTGATTATGCAAATGGACACTAACACTAAAAGCCGAGTAGAATTTGCATCCTCGAGTTTTCGCTTAACTTGAACTCACAATTCTTTTGCAACATGAAATAATCGCGGGAAAATAAAAACGAATTTGTAACGGGAAAAGAAACCACACATAAATTAGCGGCCAGTATTCAATTTTCAACAAAAACCAAAAGCAAGGGAATAAAAGTAATCGTATTTCTTGTATTATAAAGTTTGGTCTAGTTATACTACTGAACAGTGAACAGAGACGGCCAGGTTTAATCCAAATCTAATGAAACATTGGACTTCGCTCCTAAATTTTTTGACATTTTTTACGTAGTCTAAGAAAAAAATTTACAAAAGTTCTTAAAAAATGTTTATGGCCTCCACATTTTTAGATTCTGTCCTCAACAGAACTGGACTCAAGACTGTTCTTCAGTTTCTGTGTACATGTACTACACTATTACTCACTAACGCGCACTCGTAATCATCAAATTATAGTATGCATGTATCTGTAAGTGGTGTGTAATACTATTTACATACATGTAATATATACATAAGATGGTTGGAGGAATCAAGTAATAGGACACGAACTGGGTCACGGGCTTAAGGGGAACTTAAAATACTAAAAACAATTTCTACTAAGATATAATACTGAGAGGCACTGAGATTTTGTGGTGTGTCAACATGTAGCTAAAGAATAAAGATAAGGGTGAATTTGTGAGATGACCATAGTAGCAAAAGAATTAACAAAATAACTATAGCTTGGAAGGTGTGTCAATTTAGCACATCAATAGACATTTTACTCCTTCATAAATGCGTGAACGTTTGCATTACAAACACAATAACCCAATACCATTTTACTTATACAAACGATATAGAATAGTCTGTTTCAAATATAAATACAACTATAGAAGAAAATTAATTATATTAGTATTGTTTATTTGTAGAGTTCAAAGTCATTTAAGCAATGTCTAATATGAAAGAGAATATTTATTTGTATAATATATGTTTAAGTGTATAATATAAAATGTGAAAGAACAAAATTATTGATATAGTACAAATAATAAAAAAAATTATCATTCTATTATTTGTGGCCACAGAGTATAATATTTACCTAATTATGAAAAAAGTGGTGTGTAGAGAATGCAATTTATCTTCGGAGGGAGGGAGGGAGAGGAAGAGAGGGAGAGAAAAAGTGAATGTTTTGAAACAATTCTATTTTATAATACATAAATAGAATATAATACAACAATATATTATTTAAACGTTACATTTTTTTTTGAATACATTGAACATTACATATAAGAGAGAAAAAAAAATAAGATAAAGAGGAGGGAAAGAGAGAGAGGAAGATAAAGATGGAGATGGAGATAGAGCAGAAAGATATATGAAACATGGAAAAAATAGGAATTGTATAGCTACAATTCCATTCTATTTTTTATAAATAGAATAGACTCGTATTCTAATTGTATATATTTAATTTTATAAATATATGTTAGTTTTACACAATTTAAAACATGTCATATACAAAAAAAAAAAAATGTTTTTATAGATATATAAAAAATTTGAATATATAATTTTTAATCTTATAAAGTTAATTAAAAAGAGAAGTGAAAGTGAAAAAAGACAATATAGTAAATATTATAGAAATATCATAGCCATATGATTGTAACGGGTATATAATTAATTTTGTTGTTTGCTATAGTCATGTCGCCAAATTATCCTAAAGATAATGCTTATTTTGACAACCGAGAAGGTTGCAACAGTGTTTATTTATTAAAAAAAAAAGACAGTGTTTATTTATTTATTTTACAACTACTAATTTTTTCTTTATATAAGATGCATTGTTATGTATATTTGTATGTAAATTAATGTATAGTGCAAAGATGATCAATTATCAATATGATCCAAGAAAGCTCATCAGAAAAGACTTGTCCTTGTAATGCATCTTAGTGGGTTGGCTTTAACAGGTATCCAATCCTCCCATTTCCTTTTTCTCTTCTGTTTTTTTTTTCATATATTTTGTTTTTTTGTTAACTATATTTTGTTACAAGTATACGAATTGAAATTGTCATTCTTGAGCGCCAGACATGTTTCTGATAGCACCACGTGAAAGATAGGATAACATTTATTTAAAATTAAAAAAAAAAAAACTAAACTAAACAAAACAGGTCAGAACTCACTTCACCCAACTCCCATCAAATATCTTGCATTTTTTGTTTTATGATATTTTGTTTTATCATGTACTCACTCACCCCAATCTCTGCCTATTTATTAGCCATTCATTATGAAATACATATAACTTATTTATTTGTGTAGGTCTGTACCAAAATAAAATAATTATTATAATTATGTCTAAAAGAAATTTAACAGTTATTCTTTCCCTGCACATAAAATCAGAGGAAATATTTTTCAAAAAGAAAAATCAGAGAAATCTATTGAAAATATTGTGCTATTGTATTTGTTCTAAATATAGATTTATTTTCTGTTATATACCAAGAAGGCAAGATTATACGTTGATTTACTTTTACAACTACCAATGCATTTTATACTAGAATATATATTTGTAATAAAGTATATACTCCTTCCATTTCAAAAAAAAATCATATTCTAGAAAAAAATATTGTTTCAAAAAAATACATTTTTTACTTTTTCAATGTATTATTTAATAAAAATTTGTAAAATTCAAAAAAATTAATAGTGTTTATTGGAGTTCTATTGGCTGAAAGTTATGAAAAATTGTTATTCACAAAAACAACACATTCACAATCAAGTTTTAATGTGTTTTCTTAATATGCGTGAAAAATCTAAAATATGTATTTTTTGAAACGGAAGGAGTATTTATTTTGTTTTGTCTTTATTCATAAAGTATACTCCCTTTGTTTCATATTAACTGTTATTTTGAGTTTGTGCACACAGATTAAGGAAATAATTAATTTTGTATATTTTTTATATAAAAACACAATTACATATATATCTAACCATATTTCAACCAATAGAAAAATAAATTACTCCATAAAATTAATAAATTTTGCATTGAAAATCGAAAACGACATTTATTTTGTAACGAAATTTTTTTTCTACAACGACATTTAATATGAAACGGAGGGAGTATAATTTATTTTTATTTTTCCTTTACACACACGAAAACCCTCTAAATACAGTGATTAATTTTTAAATGTGATAAATGACAAACAGTAGTTTGTTAATAGCATCATTAAACAGATTGGCCAAATAAATAGTGAAAATGGTCAACTAAAGTTTTGGTCAAGACTTAAATTAAATATTGTCGTTTGTGTGGATTCAAAAAGACCAAACTAAAAATCACATGATGATAATTCAACTGTAAGAATATAAAAAACGTACTACGAACTAGCCTCGGACGTATCGGGTATCCGGGCAATTTTAAGATATCCGGATCCGAATCCATAATTTTACTATCCTTATCCGGATCCGGGGTTCGCGGATATCCGGGTGTCGGATATCCTTCTAAAAATTATAATATCCGGCGGATATCCGGATCCGGATTTGGATCATTAAAATAAATAAAAAATAATATTAATATATATAAAATATTAACAATAATTTAAAAATAAAAATATATATAATGTTTTTAATTATTTCTATGTATAATATTACAAAATTTACATAAAATTTATATATACTATTATAAAAATGAAAATATATTAAATAAAATTAGTTTTTATATATAGATATTACTATTTTTGAAATAGTTATTAATAAAATTTACGGATCCGGATATCCGGACTAAAAAATCAAGATATCCGGATCCGGATTCGGCTTTGACGGATTCAACATTTTACTATCCGGATCCGAATTCGGCCTCTCCGGATATCCAGATTTTCTGATCGGATCACGGATTGAATCCGGATCTCGGATAAAAGTTCCAGGCCTACTACGAACATTATAAATATAGAGATGGTATAATATAATCAGATTAATGAGTTAATAAGTAGAGACCGGTTAGGTTCGTAGGGAGGATGGTAACAATTATTTTATTTAGGAAAGAAGAAGAAATAGTGAAGGTGTTTAAATTAATCAAATGATAAAGTGAGTTAAAAGAAGAGTAAGACTTGTAAGAGTCAAACTG
Source organism: Brassica napus (assembly GCF_020379485.1). Lineage (NCBI taxonomy): Eukaryota > Viridiplantae > Streptophyta > Magnoliopsida > Brassicales > Brassicaceae > Brassica > Brassica napus. Next base: position 55,074,086 of record NC_063452.1, on the reverse strand, counting down.
AGGAGTTCGAAGTAGAGATGGCTCAAGACCCAACACGGTCTAGTGTCAGTGATGTTCACATGGCAATGTCCAAATACACTTGCTGCTTCCGGGTTATCCTTTCTTCAATCTCAACGGCTAGCATTTTCCTCTTCCCATCGACTTATTGACTGGCGAAAGTTAAACAAAATCACGCAATTTAATGTCATGTGTTTGGACATATGCTTGTTGCGATTTGCAAAGTTTGTTTTCTGAACACTGAAGTCCTTTCTCATTGTCACCAGAATTTACTGGTTGAACAAGTTGCTTAGTACTATATAAATACTTACACCCAGTATCTTAAATTATCGACATAATAACACTAAATATATGTTGGATGGCTGGGAACGTATTAATTGTTACTTAGCCCTACAAAGAGATGGGTTGGTCTAAAACATGACCGACAAAACCCTTTAATTATGGTCCGATGCCTGATTATTTTCTTAACATTTGTTTGCTAATTCCCAAGTTTGAACCCAACTCTGTATTTGATTAATAACATTATTCCCTTGAATTGAAAAGGCTAATTGTTTTTTACTTGGACAAAGAATAATTCTTCACTGACTTCTAAGGTATATATATTGTTACACATTCGCTTTGCCTTGGTAAAAACTAAAATTTAATTTCACTCACAATCTATGATCAGTGGTCCAGTGTCAATCTCTATATAGCTCGTGTCACTCACACTCTTCGCTAGTTTTAAATTTGCATTGTTTTTTTCATAAGGATACTTTTCCAATTATAAACCAACTAATGACAAATGAACATCACAAACATCATCATTTTCAGAAGAAGGTCGATCAACCTGTTCTCCGCGACATTCAAAACGTGCATGGCAGGTCACAGTCACATCATCCACAGCCTTCGAAGAGAATTCTAGATGCAACATCTTCAGAAAAACCTGAAAATCTTTGTTCCAGATAACGTTCATTTGCATACCGAGATGAGTTCGTTTTGGCCATACTAAAGACGACTGTTTGAGATGACACAATGCATGCGCCGTTTGGTCTTGTGATGGCTATCAATACAATGTCTCATATATCGAAAGCATACTGCAACCGATCGTCTAAGTGTTTCATAACTAATGCAAGATCTATGTAGCTTCAAAAAGAAACAATAAAGAATGGGAAAGTCGTAACAATATTCTAACTTCAATTTTTCCTTCTTTTTTTTTTAAACTGATGAATAAATCAACAGATTCTTGATTTGCTTGTTACGTCTGTCAAAAAGGGGGAATAACAAAGAAATCATCCTATCTGCATGATGTAGGTGAGCGGTCAAAAGGGTAGTTAAAGCCTACAAGTACGAGAGAAAAATACCTATAAGTGTACCGGAAAATCAAACCGGTTCGAAGAGCCGAGCTGGGTCGAGCCGATGAGTAGTAGTAATACTTCGGTGCAACGCAGACTAAAAAAAAAACTCGATATGGGAAAATAATAATCAACGGTGAGGATCGTCAGTTACTGGAAACGTAGCGGGACCCATGTATCTAATATGGGAATCTTTCTAATGTACGGTGGATTTAGAAGTGAGTAGGCCCCACTTTTCTCCATACTTCAATACACCCCACGCCTCATTATTACTACCTCTCCCTCTCTCTATTACTATATGTAATTCATAATCGTTTTAATTCTCCTTTACATTGTTCTACGTTCTTGATTGTGCACATCTAACTTTCAAGAACCAGAGGAGTTTTCTCAGATCTAGCGAGATAGAATATTTCAATTAAAATAAAAAAATGAGTAAAGAAGAGTTTATGAAGATACAGGTTTGTTTGCTCACCACATTATTTCGATTGTTTTGTTCTAATATTTAATGAGAGCTTACTCTGTTGTTGTGATGTTTTCTTGTGTAGACTTGTGTTCTTAAAGTGAATATTCACTGTGATGGTTGTAAGCAGAAAGTGAAGAAAATCTTGCAGAAGATTGAAGGTAGAGAGAAGCTAAAAAACAAAGATCTTCCAAAATATCACCTTCTACATTTTGACTTACGAAAATTTTCACTTTAATTCTGATTTGACTAAAGACTTCAATTGACTTACGCAATGTTGTTTTCGGACCTGAAACAGGTGTTTTCACGACAAAGATAGACGCAGAGCAAGGGAAAGTGACAGTATCTGGAAACGTAGACCCTTCGATACTGATCAAGAAGCTCTTGAAATCTGGTAAACATGCCGAAATCTGGGGAGCTCCAAATGCAAACAACACCAATCAGAACCAACCCAACTTGGCTAATCAGCTCAAAGGCATGCAGATTGACCACGGCGGCAAAGGTGGTGGCGGTGGCGGCGGTGGAAACAATAACAAAGGCCAGAAGGGAGGTGGTGGTGGCGGAGGTGGAGGAGGCGGAGGCGGAGGCGGTGGAGGTGGCCCACCGCCACCGAAGATGATTCTTCCACAGTTAACACCACAACAGATGCAGCAGCTGAATCCTCAGCAACTTCAACAGCTTCAACAGCTTCAGCAGATGAAAGCGTTTCAAGATCTGAAGCTTCCTCCTCCTCAGTTAAAGGGTCCGGGCCCTGGCTCTGTTCCTATGAACAAGAACCCTCAGAATCCTAATCAGAAGGCTGTGAAGTTTGATGTCCCTGAAGATGATGACGACGATTTCAGTGATGATGACGAGTTCGATGATGACGACGAGTTTGATGATGAGTTGGACGATGACGAGTTTGACGACCGCCCTCCGCCTAACAAGATGAAGCCTATGATGGGTGGTGGTGGAGGTAACATGATGATGCCTAATAACATGATGCCTAACATGATGATGATGCCCAACGCTCAGAAAAACGGCGGTGGTGGTCCTGGACCCGCCGGTGGCAAAATTGTGGGTAAAGGAGGCCCCGGTGGTGTTCCTTTTCCTGTTCAAATGCCTGGCGGCGGCGGAGGTAATGGTGGCATGAAGGGAGGTCCCCCCGGTGGTGGTGGCGGTAATGTGGGGAATCCAAATCAAGGCGGAGGAAAGAACAGCGGTAAAAATGGTGGTGGTGGTGGTCATCCGTTAGATGTAAAAAATGGCGGAGGTGGTGGAGGTCCTAGCGGTAATAATAAAGGAGGAGGCCAGATGATAGGTGGTCCCAACGGAGGCAAAAAGGGTGGTGGTGGTGGTGGCGGAGGAGGACCCATGGGTGGAGGACTCCCGCCGGGTTTCCGACCAATGGGAGGTGGCAATGGCGGACCTCCGACCATGAATATGCCAATGGGTGGTCCAATGGGTAGTCTACCATCAATGGGTGGTGGTCCTGGTCCAATGGGTAATAATATGCAAGCGGTTCAAGGATTACCTGCGATGGGTCCAGGAGGTGGCGGTGGTGGCTCAGCTGCAGGTGCCCCACCAGGATATTTCCAAGGTCACGGTGGCGCTGGAGGCGGCCAAGATTCAATGCCAGGTAATCCCTACTTACAACAGCAGCAGCAACAACAACAACAACAATACTTAACGGCGGTTATGAACCAGCAACGTGCAATGGGAAACGAGCGGTTCCAACCGATGATGTACGCTCGACCACCACCCGATGTCAACTATTTGCCACCTCAACCGCACCAACAACATCCTTACTCGTACCCGTATCCATACCCTTATCCTCCTCATGGTGGTGATCAGTACTCTAATTATTTCAATGATGAGAACACATCAAGCTGCAATATTATGTGAGCAAACAAAAAAAAAAACAAAGCTTCCATGGTTTGTCTATCCTTCTCGTCTGTGATTATACATGGAAATGGGGTTTCCCTTAATTATTTGGGGTTGTTAGAATCCTTCTCTTTTTTACTCCAGCGGATCGAATCCTAAGTTATATTAGGATTTATTTCTAATTTGTGATAGTTCTTAAGTAATATATATAGTATGATAATATAAAATCAAACAAATATTTTCCATTGCAGTTCTTGTTTTTTTTTTCTCTGGGTTCTTTCTTTCTTAACGAGATCCTAGTGTTCATAGTTGTTTATATGTTTCAGAAATTAATAAATATGGAATGTGTTTTCTATTATGCAAAGTTCTTTTACTCGTGATTAGTTAGTCTTAAAAAGAATATACTCAAATGCGTTGAACAAGTTTGGTAGATACTAGATTCCAAACCCTTTCTGAAATTAAAATATGTGTGTATTTAGCCATGTTCTAAAAATCGGGTCAGGTGGCCGCTTGGGTTCTACGCGTCACTCTTCCGCTTCGATTTATGTCAAATTCTCTTTCTAATCTATTTTTATTATTTTATTATTATTTTATTTTATTTTTAATAATATTTTTATTTATTTATTTGATTTACATTTTTTATAAATATTATTTATATTCATAATTTTGATGAAAATTACGCTATATTAAGTTTATACTCCTTTCGTTTCAATATAGATGATGTTTTAGAAAGACTATTTTGTTTCAATTTACACGAAGTTTTGAGATTTTAATGTTAATTTTAATTTTTTTGGAAACTGTTCAACCAATTAGATTTTACCGTCTCTTTATTAATTGGTTAACTGATTTTTAAAATATTTTTTTTTAGAAAAATGTAATTTTCTTAATCTTTGTGCACTACTACAAAACATCAAGTATTATGAAACAGATGGAGTATATTCTATTTGTGTGTTTTATACAATCTTAAACATGAAAATGTATTAAATGTTATACACAATTAAAGATTAACATGTTTTATAACATAGTAAACAATCTAAAAATTCTGCTCCAAATAATTTCCGATTAATTTCCAATTTTTTCTTTAGGCGTTAGGTCCAACCCGATCGTCCGACCAGCTCCTCCTAGCGCGAACAAAGGTATTTAGTGATATTGACACCTTTTATTCACTAAACTCTTTTATATATTTTTTAAAAAAATAATGTTTTTTATTTTCTTTTTCAAATTGGGCAAAAATAATGGAGAAATGGATTGGAATTGTCCCACCCACTGTTATATTAGATCATTTTGTCCATTTGGTTTTTAGCTTTAGTCTTTCGCTTTTATTATTAGGTTTGAATAGAATTCTAAAAGGAAAAGAGATTACAAAGCCTAAAGTAAACAGATCAGTTTATTTTTTTACAAGAGAAAAACAATAAGAAACGCTCAATGTGAGGATATGACAACATCTGCTTTTCAAGACTACTTGTTTAGTGAAAAAGAAGTAATAAACGCTGACATAAAAGAAGTAATAAACTTAATATCTTGATCTATATATTTCTTTATGGCATATGTGAACAGGCTTAATTTGCTTGCGATAAACGTTAAGGGTGATTAGTCTTTGGGTTGCTAATGTGTGATTAGGCCGGTTCAGTCTCTTAAAAACTTAAAGCGTATATTAAAAAATTACAGATGATCATCATCGTCATTATAATCACTATGATGATGTTACTGTTGTGAATGAAGTGGATCAAGGATGATGATGATGATATGGATGATGAGTGGGACCTATTTCTTAAATTAAATGGATGCTTGCGGGCTTGCGGCAGTTATCAGTGATTTGCGTCATAGACTCAGCATACGTTTCTTCTCATTCTCATGCTTTTCTGTTTTAAATATTTTCGATGTATAACACACAAACTTATAAAAGAAGCGTTTTGGATTCGTCAAGATTTTGCTTCTTTCATACGTATTCTGCCTTCTATTTCTTTAAGGGTTTTTTTGTTTAATTTAAAACACTCTTGTCTTGTACGTGGCAGTTACTACTCACATAAATCAGATTAATTCTTTGTTTGGACTAGAACCAGAGTAACGTTGCGGTGATAAGACGAGCAAGGCTCAGAACAGTCTGCTCGAATTCCGACACTTGTTCATAGGTTGTTGGTTTTTATAGCTCTAACGTTACTCCCATGGTGAATCACTAAACTAGTAACGTTGTAATGAGAAGACCAGCAAGGCTCAAAACTGCGTTTACACTTTACCAACCCAAACCCGTTACGGTGTTGACAAATTAACCTATCTTTTCACTTTGGGTCCCATAGTTTCTTTACCTTTTTGTCACTTCGTATAGTTTCATAATTTCATTTCATTTGGACAACAAGCGAAAAGGTTAATTTTCAGTGTTCACAAAAACATATGCGTTTGAAGTTTTTTTTTTAATTCAAGCATTTATTTGGATTTGAATTCGAGGAGATGTCCTCGTCATTTTTAAAGCTATTGAGGAGATATACACTTGTTTCACTCTGAAAACATCGTACATTCTATTTTGAAGTTTCGGAAATTTTATATCTGAAGTTGTAAGGTGTTTTTCTCAAAAAATAAAATTTCAAAACTAACTTCAAAATTATTTGTATTTTACACTATGGTCCTTATATTTGTCACAACTAATATAAATTCATAAAACTTTTATAAATAATTAACACATATATAAAAATATTACAACAATATTAATTAATAAAAGCTTACATTAAAATATAAAATTAGAAATAGAAATACATAATTAAATATTAAACTACAAGCAAAATACCATACTGTTTCATAAAATTATTTATATAATGTTCTCATATGTGATCAACTAATGCATTTCGAAGTAAAAAATGACTCTCTTTATTTTAAATTTGTAGATTGTGAGCTAAAAATTGTTGAAAATGAAAGACACAGAAGGTAATAATATCAAGTTCACGTTCTATTGGATCGAAGAAAGCAAAATTATATGGCCGCTGATACTTTGATATCATCAAACGATCAAATCCTTGATCCTTTAAAAGAAAATGCAACAAGTAGGGGAAAAAGTTATTGAGATGATTGAATTACGAATGCAAAATGAAGCAAAAATGTTAGTTTTAAAAAAAGCAAAATAAGAAAATAAAATATTGCTAAAAGACTTAGCTTCTATCGTAATATTAATACTCGTGAGTACATTCATTATGAACAAGAAAAGACGCCAAGAACAACAACAACAACCATCTTCGGTTACACAAAATTTGTTTGTACAATATTTTGAAGGTTTTGAAACTTCCAGAGCAAATTTACCAGATTATTAGTGTTTTTTTAATATTTAAATTTCTATAATAATTATGTCTTCATGTACTTTTTTAAAAGGTTTTTTATTAAGTTTGTTTTGTAATATTCTTGTTGTCTAATTTTACTTTTGAAATAATATAAAGCTTGTTTTTAAATATTTAATTTTATGTGTAAAACTTAAATTTATTAAAAAAAAATTGAAGATTAATGAGATATAAAAAAAATTAAAGATTAAAATGAGAAATGAGAAAATACTTAAGAATTATAGATAGAATGTCCAATTGTAAGGACCAAAATGCAAATAAAAAATGAAACAATTTTGAGTAATGACACTCTATATTTGAAGTTTTACTACTAAAAATTTCAAATTTAAAGTTTTGAAGTTCTTTTATTAAGAGTAAAAAACTTCATAGAGTATCTTTTGGAGATGCTCTAATAATAAAAATTTATAGTCGCTATAAAAAGAAAAGAACTACAACAATCACCTATAAATCTACAAATTTAAGAAGCTTCTTTTATAAAAAGTTGTTTTATAAATCTTTATTACTAAAAAATTGATGTTAGCTTTTGCCAAAAAAATTGATAACTAGAGTAAATGAAACTAAAATGTTAGAGCATGATTACTGGGAGTTCTTAGAGTGGAGTTTTTAGCGGAATATAAGAATCCATCTTTTAACTTTTAACAAAAAAAATTAAGAACCGGCTCTTAAAACTCTTATTTAAGAACCGGTTTTTAACTTTTTTAGTTAAAAGTTAAGAGACGGGTTCTTATATTCCGATAAAAACTTCGCCCTAAAAAACCCTCCAATAATGATGTTATTAGCTTCTGCTCGAGCTTGGCTAGTCAGATAACTTTCGTGTTTAGTAGCTGTCCAGTGATATAATGCCAAGTCATCAACATTGAATTATTGAGCGTTTTAACGTCTGCATCACAGCCGTCCGATTGTACCCACAGACCAGATGGCGCCAGAGAAAAAGCTCGCCATCCGAGGAGACGCGTGGGACCTGAGTTCCTTTTCCTTCACTCACTCTGCTTGCTCGCCGGTTACGAAACCGCGCGAACGACGAGTGAGTTATGAGATGACGTGATGTTATGGTTAACGACGTTAAATTTCCATAATTGTCATGTCACATACTCCTTCCATCCAAGAAAATAAAATTTTTTAAAATATTCACACTTATTAAAAATTCAATAAATATTTATAATTTAATTTTTTTATTTTATTATACATTTTCTAATAATTTTTTACCAATGAAATTTAATTAATTCAAATATTTTTATTTAATGTTTTTTAAAAATATAAAAAAATATTTTAAACATATAGAAAATTTATTTTTGTGAAAAGAATAAAAAAATCTAAAATATCTCATTTTGGAGAACGGAGAGAGTATAAGGGATAAATAAAGACAATTTTTTAAAAATGTAGTACAAGGGTCATGTTATTTATAAAAGTTGGTATGCTTCATAATTACTTTGAGAGAGAGGGAAAATAAAGGAGCTTTATAGATTAACGCAAATGTTCCCTATTCGTACCATGGAAACCTGCATACCATTCGAATTGCGGGCACTAGCCGATTCACCTATTCGTTAGTTTAACTTATGCTTATTTGACTATCGTGGAGTCCAGTCTAAGTTGATCACAAATTTAATATGTGACCAAAACTTTATCTAAATACTAAACGAGTAAAACATACATTCCAATCTGGGTCATATAAACTGGAGATGATATACGATATCCACAAAATTAAGTATTCAAATCCGTATTTTAACATAGAAGAACATCCAAATTTTTTCATACAAATTTGTTAAACAAATATCCAGTATCGACCATATATATGTATCAGTGATGTGTTGGGAAATATGATTTAAAAAGGCTCCCTAACCTTCTTTATATATTCTTTCCCTATCTTATGTATTTTGACATAATAATAAAAATACATGTTGGTTCGAAATAAACATTCTATACAAGTTTTTTGTAGATGTTAAAATAGAGAGGTGGATGTGAAGGAAATAGAAAGAGAGTGTGTGAAATTGAGAACCCCGAAAAGAGATTAATGGAGAAGGAAATGAGCACATGGAGAGACTTGTTTGTGTTTCCGATGATGCAAGAGGGAATATTACAAACCAACAAAAGTCAAATCTGTCTTATTTGGAAATCAAGGATCTCGTGAACGATGAATCGTTTGACAGCAAGCTAGCGAGAACACTCCGAAAAAATAGAGCAATAGGCTGAACCATTTTCAATGTATTTCTCTATTTTTTTTCTCTAAAATAGAAAAATTCTATAATAGAGATGAGTTTGTCTTCAATGTATTCCTCTATTTCTTCTTCTAAAAAGGAATATTTTTGATATATTCTTTTCTAATTTTACAAATAGTACCTTTTATTTGTGAAAGTTGAAAACTAACCCAATTTAGTGTAACATTTATAAAATTATGATATTATTTACACATAATATTTTTTTAGAAACTATTATGTAAATAAAAAATATGATTATATATTTATATAAACAATAAATTTTCACTAAAAATATTTATTTTGGTTATAATTGTAAAAGTAAAAGTTAAAGGATCATTTTGTAAATAAAAAAATATGTCTCTATTATAGAGGAATGATATTTCTTCCTCTAAATATAGAGGTGAAAATAGCAATCTCTATTTTAGAGGAAGAAATAGAGTAGGGTTGGAGTGATTTTATCTCTAAATGCTATTATAGAGGCAAATATAGAGGTGGGTTGGAGATGCTCTAATAGCTTTCAGGTTATTTTGCTTCAAAAATTAATATATAAAGAGGAGTCTTTTTTTTTTCAGAGGGAAGGCATTCTAAAATTCTAACTCCAAAACATTATTTTGGTGTGACTTCTACGCTATTTTAGTGTAACCTCTCAGATCCAACACTAAAATAGTGTTTTGGAATTGGATTGGAGATGAATTTTTTTTAGTATTGAAATCATATTAAAATAGTGTAATCTTGAAACTATAATAATGTTATAGGTTGGAGATGCTCCAAAGAACAGGATTTTATTTTAAATCCCACAGATATTGATTTAACATAAGCGAGTGGTATTAACATACTGAATAATTATTACATGTTTTCCGAAACCTCTTCTAGTGTATATAGTGTCTCATGTATATATGTAAAGATTAAACTACGCAGTATAAAGTTCATTGAAAAAAAATAAGAGAAAGTCCAAAATCTAGTGTCTTGAATTTGATATGTTAATTTTGTGGTTATATAGGTGGTTAACAAAACAAGGGAACGTCGATCTAAAATAAAACTAATATAATTTCAGGTTCGGTCTAGGAACATTTCGGGTTTCCTTAGTTGATAGAAATTGCAATAAAGGTGAAACATTCCTTAATTATGCATTTACTTGTATTTGTAACCTCCCACCGAAATGGTCAATCCATGTTTTTGCTTTTACAAACGCATTTTCATATAAAACCTACCAAACGTAAATCAATTATGCATTGGAATAGAACCTAAACTTAGTGCACTGGACTCTCCGTTATTTGTTTCCCTTCTATTGATCATATTTGGAAAACTTTTACTTTTACCTTTCCTATTATTGTTTCTATTGCTTTTCTCCTTACAGTCGGTCACAGTCCCATTATAAAAGTTATCAGCGTGTTGACTTTTGGAGAGAAACAGGAGGAAATTTAATGGCTCACGCGAAGCTGATATACGAAGCAAAGTAAAGATCACTTTGACAAATAACTAAGCAAGTATGCTAAAACTAAAAGTCTTTGACTATCGAATAACCGAACGACACGCTGCCTTACAGTTCTAAAGTACTACTATTAACCTAAAATCAACCATTTTGAAGGGTATTTTTAAGGAAAAATCGCATTTTAAACACCGAGAGTATCACTTTCTACCACTTTAGACACAGAAGTGTTTTGACTACCACTTTAAACTTTCAAAGTGACATTTTTATCATAATAAACCTCCAACGACGTTTTCCAAGTTCGTAGACGACCGGTACTGTTCATTTTACAGGTTAAAAAATGATGTGTCGATTTTTTTTTTAAATAAAAAATAAAATAAAAAACGTAAAAATACAGAAAAATTCAAATGAAATTGGAAAAAATTTATAAAAAATTATAAAAAATTCAAAACAAAATTAGAAAAAAAAATTCAAAAAACATAAATATTAAAATTTCAAACTTAAAAATAAAATAAAATATTAAAAATTCTAAAAATTCAAAAATAAGATCTAAAATTGAAATATAAAATTTAAAAACGAAAATAAAATTTTAAAAATTCTAAAATAAGATCTAAAATATTAAAAAAAAAATTGAAATTTTTCTTTATTTATTTGTATTTTTATATTTAGAGCATAAGAGTCTTGCATCTTTAATGAAACATTTTTGGTCATTTTTTTTCTTAGAAAATCTTTTTGGTACAAAACTCAATATAATCTATTTGAGAGAATTATTAGCCCTGCGTGTGGTCACCATCAATTAACATGTGGTGAAATTGGCGGCTCCCGAGATGCTTTCTGCGAAGTGTACTTAGGCGCTAGTCGAACTATGTAAGGTGTATGAGTATTCGGATTATCAAAAAAAAAAGTTTTTGATGGTAGCAAGTTTTGATATATTGTTTTTGATGGAGGCAAGTTTTGATATCATCATAAGTGACGGTCACTTTAATTGGATGAAATTTTAAAATAAATATTTTTTTTTGGTTAAATATTTACAATTTTGTTTTACAATTTTAATTTTTAAGTTTGAAGTTTTAAGTTTAATTTTTATGTTTTTTGAATTTTTAGATTTTTTTTAAAATTTTGTTTTGAATTTTTTACATTTTTTTCCAATTTCATTCGATTTTTTTCTGTATTTTTATTTTATTTAAAAAAAAAACGACACGTCATCATTTTGACCTGTAAAATGAACAGTACCGGTCGTCAATAAACAGGAAAACATATTTGAAGGTTTATTATGATAAAAATGTCACTTTGAAGGTTTAAAATGCTAGTCAAAAAACTTCGGTGTTTAAAGTGATAGAAAGTGACACTTTCAGTGTTTAAAACGCGATTTTCCCGTATTTTTAACCTCACTCCACAATTTATTCCAAATTAGAGTTTAGAATATGAAATGTTTTAATCTCACTCAATTTTCCATTTTATAATAGAATAAACATGGATCTATTCTATAAATAGAATGACTATTTTATTTTTTGTTCATTATTTTATTCTTCATTCCATTTGTGAAGTAGGGTTATAATAAACTCAACTCCATTATTGAGTTATTTAGTTTTGAAATAAAAATTGGAATTTTACATTAGAATCCAATGCTTTTATTAAATTGTTTCAGTTATCAGTTTTATTTTCTGTATTGTTTATCTGTTATTTCCTCAAAAAAATATTGATTTTAAATTGTTCTAAGTCGGTGGAATTTGCATCTTCGCGTTTTCGCTTAACCTTAATTCACATAGTTGAAAATCAAATCAATAGCGAGAACGAAAGCACACAACAATTAACGGCTTGTATTAAATTGTTCAAGAAAAAAATGGCAGGGAATAAGAGTGAATATGCCATATTCCTTGTATAAATTTGTACTATTATATAGTTTGTTATTTCAGTCTCAGTTCACGTTTTTTTTGCTTAGAAGTCTCAATTCACGTTGATATTCAAAATCTCAGACGCATTCCTAAACTACTAAATCCAAGCGATTTGTTCGTATAAAACCAAACTAAATGACTGTGAACATAGCTGGACTAAAGACTGTACTTCAATTTCTGCATACATATGTACACTATAGTTTTACTCATTACCGTGCATTCGTAATCTTCGAATTTAAGTATGCATGTATCTGTAAGTGGTGTGCTAGCGACAAAAACATGTATATATATGTTAGATTCGACTTTAATTATGGAGTTCCAACTTAAAACCAATTGGCGATTAGTGGATTGGTCCTAACCTTTTATATATTACTTAATGTCCTTTAGAATTCCCGATGTGTGATATATATCCCTAATACCCCTCCTTGAGATGATGGTTCTTATCGGCCATAAATTTCGGAACTTTAAGACATTTATACTCGGTCGAGCGAGTTTAACACAACCTTTATACCCGGTTGGAAGGGTTAATCACGACCTTTATACCCGGTCAGAAAGATTAATTTTTTATTTTAATTAGGAGTTTATGATATTTAGGATATGGGCTCTGATACTATGTTAGATTCGAGTTTAATTATGGGCTTCCAACTTAAAACCAATTGGCGATTAGTGGATTGGCCCTAACCCTTTATATATTACTTAATGTCCATTAGAATTTTCGATGTGAAATATATATTCCTAATAATATATAAGAGAATTGAAGGAATCAAGCAACAGGACACGAAGGTCACGGCTCACGGGTTTAAGGAAAACTTAAAATACTAAGCAATTTCGATAAATATATGCAATATTGAGAGGCACTGAGATATTTTGACCCACGGGTTTAAGGAAAACTTAAAATACTAAGCAATTTCGATAAATATATGCAATATTGAGAGGCACTGAGATATTTTGGTGAGTCAACATGTAGATAAAAATAATGCTTATTTAATTATTTTGACAACCCATAATGTCGCCACAGTTTTTTGATAATTTGTTCTTTTATATAAGATGCACTGTTATGTATATGTGTGTGTAAATTAATGTATAGTGCAAAGATGATCAATTATCATATGATCCAAAAGAAGCCTATCAGAAAAGACTTGTCCTTATAATGCATATGATTGTTTCAACAAAGTGGTGGGATTTTGGTCGATACCAATCCTTTCATTTATCTTGTTTCTTCTGATTTGTTTTTTATATATTTGTTACAAGTATACGAATTGAAATCGTTGTATTCGAGCGCCAGCCATGTTTCTGGTAGCACCACGTCGTCAAAGATAGGATAACATTTATTTAACTAAACAACACAGGTCTGAGCTCTACTTCACCAATCCTCATCAAATATCTTGCATTTTTTCTGTTTAATGGTTATTTTTGTTAATTATATACCCACCCCAATCCTGCCTCTCTAGCCATTCATTATGAGATATATATATCGATAGCTTATCTATTCGTGTAGTTCTGTACCCGTATAAAAGAACAATTACTCTGTTCCTGCACGTAAAATCATGCAAAATTCTACTGAAAATATTACGTTATTTCAGAATACAAATATCTAAATAGAGTATATACTTTTTATTTTTATTTTCGTTTCCTTTACATACAAAAAGCTCTAAAACACTGAGGTTAATTTTTAAAATATGATAACTGACAAACATAAGTTTCCAAGTAACACCACTAACAAACTGGCCAAAGAAATACTGAAAATGATCAACTAAGTTGCGGCTAGAACTTTAAATTATACAGGTATTCTCTTAGTGTAAATTTACAAACAATTACAATACCGAACTAAAAAGAATCAGATGATGGTAATTCAATTGAAAATATATTGAAAACGTACGACGACCATTCAAAAATCAAAATATAAATAATCAGATTAATGAGTTTCTTTATCTGCAATCAGATTAATGAGTTTCTTTATCTGTAATCAGATTAATGAGTTAAGTACCAGTTAGACTCCGTAGTGTGCAGAGAAAATGATTTTATTAGACAAAAAGAAGAAAAATGAGTGAAAATGTATATTTGTTTGCTAATTCCTAAGTTTGAACCCAACTCTATATTTGATTAATAAATAATAACATTATTCCCATAACTAGCAAAATATTTTTATCTAAGGTATGTTGTTAAACATTCGCTTTGCCTCGGTAAAAATTTATTCCACTCACACTTTGAGATCGGTGGTCCAGTGTCAATCTCTAATAATATTTACATAGATAAATATCATACAATAAATACTACTACTAAATCTTGATATGCGCTTAACAAGCTGAGAATATTTTATGATAAATTTTTTTATATATAATTTAACAAATATTTTGTTAATTTATAAGAATTTTGTGCATTTTAAATATTTTTGTATCTAAGTCAGTGTTTTTAAATTCAAACCAAACCCGCAGTCAAACCGTTTAATCCGGTGATCCGATAATTCAATTTAGATTTTTAAAAATATTCATATTTAAAAAAAATCACTAAAACCCGAGACTAACCGAGTGAATCGATGGATGACCGATATATAATCCAATATGGTTTAAATTGTTATATTTACATAATTTATCACTTTTTAATCTAAATTTTAAAGTTCATTGTTTTGCAATTTTATGAAATTATTAAATTTCTAGAAAATTTTGATAGAGAAAATGATAGATATCAAATAATAAGAACTATAAATATTTCTTGATCATATTACTCCTTTTATATAGCTTAATTAATTTTATTATAGTTGTTTTGTGTAATTTATTTTGTTAATAATTTGGTTTATATTATAATCAGATTTTTTTTTTGTTAACAATTAGTGTTAAGCATTTTTTAGATAACATATATTTTGAACATTTTATTATTATTTTTTGTTATTACATTTATCGTACAATGTATAACGTTTATATATATTATGTAATGATATTATTGAAATATTATGTTACTAAAATAAATTATATAACCATTATTTAGGAAATATAAATAAAATAATCTATTAATTTAATTTATTTATTACTGACTGAAATGTTTTTGTAGTATTTAAACGCGTAAAAATAAGTTCTATTTATTTTTTGTTGTTTTCTAAATTATTTGATTTTTTCAATCATTTAATTTATCTAAATAATTTTAAGAAAATTGTTAGAAATTATTAAAAAGATGAGGTCTAATATTTTATATTGTTTAGACACAACGTTAATTATAGTGTTGTTTGGAAACATAGATAGTAGTATAAAAAAAAGGAAAATCACATTTTAAATTCTTAGAGTGTCACATTCTCGTATTTTAAACACTGAACGTTTTTGACTCGCACTTTAAACCTTGAAAGTGATATTTTTATCATAACAAACCTCCAAGTCACCTAGTACTGTTCATTTCGTGACGACGTGTCGGTTTTTTTAAATAAAAATTAAAATACATAGAAAATTTGAAAAAATCTAAAAAATTCAAAAAAATTCAAAAAAATCTAAAACTTCAAAAATATAAAAAATAACATTTCAAAATATAAATAAAATAAATATTTTTAAAAATTTAAAAAAAAATTGATTTATCAATACTTCTTAGATAAGTAACATATATTTTAGTTTCTCTAAAGTTTGATTAGTTTTTTATTTAAATTCTAAAGTTATTTACTATTTTTAAGAACTTCACTTATAAGTTAATTTCTTTTTAAACAAACTTAAAACTACTAAAATAAATATAATTTTAATAAATAATACCTATAATAGGATTAATTTTGAAAATTTTAAAAGTTAAGTATTGATAAATCAATTTTTTGTTAAAAAAAATTAAAAACCAAAAACCAGAATCTAGAATCACCTTTCAAGCTATTATATATATTTATTCGCTTATAATTGGATTAATTTTTTAAAAATATTTTATTTTATTTTTAATTTTGAAATGTTATTTTTATATTTTTTGCATTTTTAGAATTTTTTAAAAAAATCAAATTTTCAATTTTTTTTAAAAAATCATTTAAAAAAGAAAAGAAAGAAACCGACACGTCATCACACAAAATATGTCACCTAGTTGACTTGGTAAACAAGTAAACCTCATTGAAAGTTTATTATGATAAAAATGTCACTTTCAAAGTTTAAAATGCTAGTAAAAAACGTTCAGTGTTTAAAATGAGATAATGTGACACTCTCAGAGTTTAAAATGCGATTTTTCTTACGAAAAAATGAATACATTGTTTCCCTATGAAAAAATGAATACATTGTTTCCAAACATGGATAATAGTATAAAAAATGAAACATTAGTGATTTAATGCAAGTTTAACTATAAAGTAAAAAAACTGTATTTAATTTAAAAACTTACAAAATAAATGTTAGGTCATGTTTCTGTTTTAATAAGATAAATAAATAATTAATAATTTCTGGGTAAACATTTTAAAATAGTTTCAAGCAGGTGAGCCCCACTTTTCTCCATACTTCACAACACCCCAAGCCTCATTATTACACCCTCTCTCTACCTAATTCGTAATAAGTAGATTTTAATTTTCCTTAACCGGGCAATCAAAGAGAAAGTATTTTACGAACCAAAACAATCAATTTATCAGGAAAATAAATTAAGACATTGGCGGATGTGAACAAAATAGAAAAAGAAGTTACTGGGTACAGATGTTTGGGCATGTGAAGCAGTGTAGTAAATAGGAGGTAGATAAAGTGATTGGTACGAAATGTTCTAACTTCAAAAAGAGAGATAACAGAGAATCTGAGGACTGTAATTGCACAAAACCCCTCGATGGCTTTGTATGAAAAGGACACCACCACATAACGAGACAGGAACAGCAAGTGGATCATGCGAGTGATTGCACAACATCATCCAATGGGTCAGTTTTAAAAATTTGCTGGGAAAGTTAATAAGCTATACTTTTTTTGGATCAAACTGGGGAAAGTTATACTTGATAACGTTTTTTAGTAGTTGTGTGTACACACTTCTTCAATTGGAATGTTAGGTTATTAAGCTTTTTGCACTGAGATGCAAACTATTATTGGTAGATAGATATCCTGTGCTTTTGCTTTGTAATGCTGTAGTGGTTTGGAAATGGATTTCTGAAAGTCTTGGTTTACCATCAAGTGACTAGAGACTCTTCTTGGATTTTACATTGTTGAGAATGTTCATTATGATGCTCTAAACAGTAAACACATCAATTTACTATGAATGACAAATGAGTATTACTAGTATTATTCACGTAATAAACATGTAGAAACAAATAATTGTATAAAAATTTACCATTGAGTTTTTTAACGATTATAATTATATAAAATTCCAAAATCCATTATTAAAAGCCATCTATTTTTATTTCTAAAGAGCAATCAATTGCATCGTACAATGAACATAGGATTCCCACTATTATAAATAGTTGTTGATTGACAAGTTGATTTACCAATTACCAATGATCATAAGATATCTTATAACAAGACGGCAACCTATCAAACAAATTGGGACGAAATACAATGCAAGAAAAAAATACTAGTTAGTGTGCTTAACAGATGAAATATAAATGGGATTTTTGATTTATTTGGGCTTAAATATATTTAATTATATTTACTTCATATTTTTAGGTTCAGATCAAGGCCCAATATGTTTGGGTTCATTAGCATAAACAATGTTCCGAGTTTCAAATACGAAATATACAACAGTGGGTTAACAAGGGTGAGACTTATGTAAAGTTCATATGGTGGAGCATCATGAAAACAACTAACAACATTTTTTTTTTTTTGTCAGCAAACAACTAACAACTATGTAAGATGTAACAGAAACTTTTATATTGAACAAAAAAATTAAATGAATCAGTAACGAGATAAGCTAAGAAATGATAGGTTTTTTTTCATCATCAAGAAAGAGAGTAACACAAGCACCAGTGGTCTAGTGGTAGAATAGTACCCTGCCACGGTACAGACCCGGGTTCGATTCTCGGCTGGTGCAATTTTTTTATTTTTAAAATTCCTCGAGAGCTATTTAAATTGAAGGTCAGCGAACTGTATGATACTATTATATCTTTCGCTGTCAAATTTAGTTATTTTGTATGCTACATCGTATATCACCATATCTTGAACTCAAATAAAGATTGATGGCATTCTCAAAGTCAATGCTTAACAACAAAATGGACCGTGTACATCTTCTCCTCCTCCTCCTCTTCGTCTCCGCCGCCGTCGCAACATGGCCAAATAAACCTCATGCATTAATCCAAACGGTGATCAAAGACCCAATCACCAATCTGTACTTCACCTCCATCGACATAGGAACCAACATCACCGTCTCCGTCAGCTTCGTCATCGACCTATCTCAACCTTACACCTGGTTAGACTGCTTCTCCGGCTACTCTTCCTCTTCTTATACTCCGATAGATTTTGACTCCCCCAAATGCAATCTCCACAAGCTCACACGCCCTCTCAATGTACCCACACCAGGTCAGAATATTCAACTATATTGATTGATAATATTCAACTATATTGATTGATACAATCTAACTTTATAAAAATAGAGTAAAAAGAAAGTCTTTCAGATTGGTGTGTCTGCTCCGGCGCCGGAGAAAAAGTCAAACCAGGATGCTCCGACCATCCTTGTGGGATAAAACCGTACAACCCCGTGGATAACACGTCACGTGCTGGATCCTTAAGTGAGGATGTAATGTTCTTCTACTCTACACCTGACGGCTTAAGCTTCGGATCTAGATTCCAGTCTCCGCCGGTGACATTCGCCTGCGTCGGCCGGAGAAGCTTCGAGGGGTTTCCTTCGGAAGCTCAGGGGTTGCTTAGTCTGTCAAGAAACGCACTTTCTCTCCCGTCGCAGCTCTCTTCCAAATTCGCGCTCTGTTTGCCTTCTAAAACAGAGGACTCTGGTTTTGGAGATCTTTTCATCGGCGGTGGTCCGTACTTCCTCCCGCCGTACCACGACGACGCTTCTCGTCTCTTCACCACCGTATCTCTAATCACTGACAAAGCCTCAGATGAATACTTCTTCGAAGTCAAATCAATCGAAATCGATGGAAAGGTGGTTCCTTTAGAGAATTCGATACTCTCTAAGCTCAGCACCGTGACTCCTTTCACCGTTCTGCATCGTTCGATTTTCGAACGTTTTGTTAAAGAGTTCAAGGCAAAGGCCAAGGCGAAGAAGATGGTCGAAGCAGAGACTGTGGTGGCTCCTTTCGAGGTATGTTATAGAGTGAAGAAGGGGTTTAAAATGGAAGATGTTCCAGTGATTGATCTAACGGTGGGGAGCGGTGGCGGGAGATGGAGGATCTACGGCTGGAATTCAATGGTGGTTGTGAAGGAGAAAGGTGCGATGTGTTTGGCGTTTGTGGAAGGAGGAGAGATGATGGTGATTGGAGGGTTTCAGATGGAGGATAACTTGGTGGAGATTGATCTTCAGTTATCGAAGCTTTGTTTCACTTCTTCTCTTCGTCGACACAACACTTCTTGTTCTCGTTTTAGACCAGTTGCAACAGATTGGTGTCTTAAAGACAACAATTCGTGTGGATCGGTCATATGTTGTTAAACTGTTTTGAGATTATTTTACATTTCTTCTTGAATCTGGCCCAATAAGAAAACTACGACTATTGGTTTGGTCTAATACAAGCCTAAAATGAAAACATTAAAGGGGGTGAATTTGAGATTTGAAATGATTTAATTTAAATGACTTTCTGATGATTTTAGCTGAATTAAAGAAGTTAGAATGTATATCACTATATATATACTTACCTAATAAACTTAAGTGAAATATCTTAAAATCACAACAAAATTTTAGAATCTACTATCTTTAATTGAAATTTTCTTGTCAAATAATATAAAACTAGCCGTGCGGATATTTGTTTTTTCTCCTCCATTCATGTCATGGATTCAGTTCAAAAATGACATAAACTCTTTTCCCAGCGATAAAGAGAAAGATAATGTGCATTTTTTTCACTGGCTCTTATCTAGTGCGTCTAGGCCTTTCCGAGCGAGCCTCTGGGATCTCATGTAAACCCCCATGATGTGGTAAATGGAGGATATTAGGGGAAGCAGTGAGTAGAGATTCCCCTGCGGAGAGCCGGATGAGGGGAGACCTTCACGTCCGGTTCGGAGGGTTCAAAGAAAGGGTGGGCCGTCGGTTTGAATCCAATATTATGCACCATTTTTTTTTCCAAAAATACGGAATTCACAACTAGAAAGGGAAAGGTTTCCGCTACCAACTGATCCCACCATGCCTAGGAATTCCCATCGAACAGAGAGATAGATTCAACCCCTTCCAGCTTCACTGAAGAAGCGGATCCAAAAGCGAGAAAAAAAAGCTGGCTATCAATTCAAGGAACTCATTCCGAACGGAGAGAAAGAAGAAAGAATCTTGTTCCTAATCAATCTTCTCTTTAGGGGGGGGGGACGGGGGAAATCGCTAGATCCCTCATGGGATCAAAAACTCATGAACATCATCCCTTCTTTCCATTTGACTTTGATCTATTTATGTTCTTGTTTTTGTTTGAGCTTTGATCTCGGCATATGAGATTGATTTCATCGAAGTTGAGTAAGAGTCACTCCACTCGCCGCCAATGTGGAAGGATGCCGCCGAAAAGAATGGAACGCTGCTTCGCAGTCGAGTGACTTCGCCCCTGAATGTCTTAGATAGCTGTAAGTGAAAGAAGGGTACTAAGTAGCTGGGAATGCGGGGCGAAATTCTCTTTCCTCTCAGGCCACCAAGAGCTGAACTTGGAATTCAAGAACTAGGGAGATAAGTGGTGAGTTGGGAAGGAATGTTAGGAACCTAGAACCTTTCCTTACCAAGATCCAAAACTAGGAATCTTTGCCCGTTTTTTTGATTAAAACTAAAAAGGCACAAGGTAAGGAATTTTGTCGGAGAATCTGAGAATGGTTCTTCTAATAGAAAAAAAGAATTTGTTTTATTTGACCGAGGGGGCCAAAAAACTAAAAAACAATTAATTGTAAAAACATCATGTGTATTTCTGAGGTACCCCTCTGGTGTTAAAGGATATAAGCTCATGCAGCCCACTTAATGGCTTCCCTTTGTTCCAAAATGGAGGGAGGCCAGCTATTTATGGTATCCTCGGTATGAGGATGAATGTCTCTAACGCTGCTCCTGCCACTCACTTTACTATTTAAATATTTTTGGTTAATATTGTAAACATTTAGCATATTTTAAAATGTTTGTAAACACAATAATTAAATAGTTTACATGGTATAAAAAATTATTGACCTGTGCAGCACGTACTAAACCTTCGACAAATATTGACGCATTGATATGTTCGAGTAATATTTTTTAAACAGGAAATCGTTTCTTAAGTGCAATAATATTTAAAAAATATTTTGATTAGATATGATGAGATCTAGATACATCCGAAAGGAATATTCAGTTTTAAACCTTAAATGTTGTTCTACAACTAAATTAAACATATTTAAATCTTAGCATAGATATATTTTATTTTAAAATAACTAATATTAACAAAAATGGTTAAATATATATTTTATGTATTTTTGATATATATATAATAATTAAATATATTTATATCTTAGCATATATATATATATATTATGTGAGATTTAGATATATTAAAAAGAATATTCGGTTATAAATATTCCATATTGTTATACAAGTAATTAAAAAATATTTATATCCTACCATATACAGAGTTTATTGTTGAAATCAATTAATAGTAACTGAAAAGGTTAAACATGTATTTTAGAAATATTATAAATACATACATTTTAAGTCTTACAGCTAATTTTGTGGAATTATACGATACTTAGGAAATATTTCATATTATCATTTAAAAAAAAAATTAAACTTGAATATTCCTAAAATTGTATCATGGACAACTAAACTATAATCATGTCTTCAGCAAAGGGTTGGTATTAAATATTAATATATCATCGACAACTGTTTTGTTGAAAAGGTGAGGATAAATACATTATAGTATAGATTTTTGTGGTGTCCTCTATTAATTACATTCCATCTCTTTACTAAAGTAATTATGTATAATAAATGTAAATTACCGAAATGTTAGGAGAAATTAAAAGTGAAGATATTACATCAGTTTTGTTGCCAAACAATTTTTATTAGTTATAATTATTATAGGAAATGATGTAAATTGGAAAAGAAAAAAAGTAATTAAAGTTAAGATTATTTATTACTTCAGTGATATTGTTTTGTAAATAAGTTATAAGTTTTATAGATATTTTTTATTTGTACTTCTATTTTAATAAGAATGATAATAATTCTAGGTATATTTTATTATTATGATTAGTAGATGATCAGATGCTAGAAAAATACCCGTACGCCGGAATCCATACGAGATCTTCCGTCGACAGTAGTAATTAAAATTCATATTGTGTTTATGTATCCAATGAATAATATCTGGACCACATGGTTCACATGATGCATGCATATTTTGTTACTATTTATTGTGGTTGCAAGATGGTCAATGTATATATGGAGATGCTACAGAAAAATATGAAGGAACCTATGTGAGATTATCTGTCGAGGCAGTAGCAATTAAATTACAGAATGCAACTATGTATGCGATGAGTGATATCTAGGCCATATGGTATACATGAGAAAATAATTTTCTTTTAGATCACGAGGAAGCCAAAGCTATATCTATTTCAGTGTAATTTTTAAATAGGTCACCGTTTTCGTACTTAGGCCATGATTCACAGCATTAGCACTAGTAGTATTCTATAGAAGCAGTATGCTACATGACCTGTATACTTTTGCTAACTGTTTAATAGGATGATTGGTAGAACAGTATGAATATGCTATTTAAAATTATTATAAAAATTAGTATATAATATATAATATATTTATTTTTAATGAATATATTTCTAATATATATATATAAATATATCAACATATAAAATTTAAAAGATATATAATTAATTTATTTTATTTAAAAATTTAAATTTATGTTTATATCGAAAAATATTATTTAAAAATAAATTTTATAATTAAAATATATATTTTTAAAAATAATATTTCATATTTAAAATAAATTAAATTATATAAAATTAATTTATATATTTTAAACGTGAAAAACTATTTAAAAAAATATTTTTAATATAAATTAATTTTAGAAATCAAAATTTTATTTTATGGATATAAAAATAATTTTATGATATTATTAAATAAAATAAATGAATTAATTATATATATTTTTTAATTTTATAAATTATAGATGTAAATACTCTTATAAAAGCTTCATGTGAAAGCATTGGCCATAGAGCATTTGCATTTAGTAAATGCTTCTCTAAATACTTTTCTAATAATCGTTGATTGGAAAATGTAGAGCATAATGCTAATGCTAATGCTCTACCAATCAAGGTCTTAGTCATGCATTGTTCCAATGATTGATTCGCTGCATTTTCACTGGAATTTTTTTTCTTTTTTTGTAAGAATTCACTGGAAATTTTTTATATGAATATCTCACAGCTTAAAAGTAACATATTAGAAAACATAAAAAAGAAAAGAAAAAAGGTTCTTAAATGGAACGGCTGAGCCGCCTTTGAGATCTATGGAAAGGCTATGAGTGATGTGAGAGTTGTTTCCGTCGCTAAGGTTTGTGTAGTGTAGTAGAGGCTTTGTGCATTTGTCTTTGATCAACGTAAGTGGGTTTTTGGTATCTGATAAAGAATGGGAACAAGTCGATCCAAGAGGGGATTGTTGTATGGTAACTACAATGGAAGTGATATTGTATCTTATAATAATCACAAACTTTACCGTTCACGTGAATGGTCCTTGGTATCTTTCTAGCAAAGCTTGGGACCTTGGGTAGGTTTATTTACAAGCTTTCTATTTTTGTTATTACCAATGGAAGAAATAACTATTATTATGGAAACTTTTAGTACTGGCTTTTAGATTATTTAGTTAAAAATGAGATCAGATAGATGATGGAGTATGACTGATGTTTAAATAGAGTAGGAAGTAGATAATGAAAAAGAAGATAGAATAAATTTCCAATTTTTTTAAATTTGCATGACTCAAAAAAAAAAAAGTATAAGAACTGTGATAAATTTTATTCAAATTTTTTATTGGAACACAAGTAAAAAGCTGAAATAGTCAAAGACGATATCTTTATAACATCATGTGTGAATGATTCTGTCTCCGGGAAGGCCACGCGGAACAGCTAGTCTTATGGCTCAAGAGAGAGTCACTAAAAGCCATACGCTTGGTGCTCAAATCGAATTCGATCATATAATCTTGAAGCTGATGCGTCCCAATGACCATCGGCTCAGTAGGTTTCTTTCCTCCGTCGGCGAATGCCAAACAAATCACCGTCTCCAACACTCTCACCACCGTATTCGCACCGTGAAACCTCCACTTCACCTCCCCTGCCCTCCCTGGCAGACCAATCTCTATCACCGGCACGTTCATGAACTCCTCTACGTTCCTCCTGGAACCGCCTTCTTCGAAGCAGGTTTTAAATGGTGTAACTCCTGGGAACTCAGCCATTCCTGGGACCTCAGACATTCCTGTTAACTATCATAGGAACAAAAGGAATGGATAAGAAAGAGATGAGTAGAAATAACATTTTAAGAATGATGGTTCCTTATCAAAATTAATAAAATAGTTTAAATGGTGAATAAGAGAATGATGAGGAATAGTAAATTCCTTATCATTCTTTATAATTTACACTATTTATAAGGAATATTTGTTTCTTGGATATGAATGGTGACCAGGAAACGGCGATAAATAATGCATTCTCTAACGTTCCTAAAAAATATCACCATTCACGAGGAATAAATTTTTCTATTTCCTAACGTTCCTAAAAAATATCACCATTCACGAGGAATAAATTTTTCTTCTTATTCTCTACCATTTTTTTTTTGTAAAGAAATAAAAAACAAAAGCATCTAATCTATTAATTTAGAGTCCTATTTTTTATCTACTATCAAATGTTGTGTTTTTAATTTTGGACTTATTCTGAATTGTGACATTTATATAAACATGCTAATGATACAAAATAATTCTTATATGTACGAAGTCACTTAAATCAAACCGGATGTACACAAACCATAACTCGATTTCTACTGATTCCATAACAATGCAAATTTCATATGTAACCAATAAACCGATATTACACAGACAATACTGAGCTATTCACTTCTATACAAATAATCATGATCGTTCTTTGTGGGTTGCTCGTGAACCCAAGATCGACTGTTGCGGCTATTGTCGTTTTGATCCAGACAACGTCGTTTTTCTAAGTGTCTCCGTCTTCTTTGAGATTTGCCATATCAAATTTTGTCAGGATGTAGCGAACCAATGCAAGACAGCGAAGCTAACCGCGACGGTGATCGTCGTGTTCGTGGTAACGACAGCTATTACTAAAACGCATGGGGAATGGTTTTCACCGAGGAGGCGACGAATCTCCCCGGTTAACAGCGACGGCGCTTTGGATTTTGAATTATTTGAGATCAAAAACTGTCCTCAAACGGTGGCATGCGGCGTCTTGAGGGGAACTGCACGGTTGTCTACAGCGGTGGTGAACGTTAATTTCGTGGGCATGCCGATTGTTTCGTCTCGGATATTGGGCTGACACTGGCTTTAGTGGGCTTTGGATAATTAGTATAATAATATATGTATTTAAATTTGTTTTAGAGTGTTGTATTTCAATTTTTAAAATAACAGCAAATTAATTTTATCTCATATACATATATTAATTTTACTATTTTAAAAAAATTATGTTAAAAATTTAGTAAACTAAAAAATGTAGATAATATATAAATGAAGAAATTAGAATAAAACTAAATTATATTTAAAGTGAATTATATGCAAACTATATAAATTTAGCAGTCATTTGTTTTTTGTATTTTGATGTTTCTATATTTGGTTATCTTAAATAGAAAACTTTTTCTATCATATATTGAAACATATTAATTTACAAATCACAAAGAAAATTTCATACAACAATAAATAAGAGTACATTTAATAATATAGAATAATTTACTACACAACAATGTTATAGAACTACCTACACATATATAATATCAAATTTTTAATATTTATATAAACTAAAAAATATTTATAATAATAAAAATATATCTGCGCAATTGCGCGGATCAAAACTCTAGTTCCTTCTTAAATTTGAGAAGGAACAACCATTCCTTTTCATTCCTGCAATTTTATTCTTTTGCGTTCATTTTCTATTTGTTCTTCTTGTTTTCAGAATGGTCACCAGTCGAACCCAAAGGGAGGAATAATAAAATACAATTATTCCTTATCAAATTAGGGGAGAAATAATTTTTTCTCTTGTTTTATTACTCTTCGTTCATTTCCTTCTTATTCCTTATATTCCTTTATACCAGTCAAAACTTTAAGAAATTGATTTATTCTATAATTTTCTATAAATAAAGGAACGAAGATAAATGAAAAAGAAAACTTATTCCCCATGAACGGTAAAACATTTAAAGAATGTTAAGGAATATAGTTTTCCTCATCGTTCTCTTGATCACCCGTCATGCCCATAGTTAAATCCAAACAAATATGATCAGCAAATCTATTACACACAAATATTTCAAATCGAATATCAAAAATCAAATTTATCAGTTCATTAAATAAAATATTCTTGTTATTTGTGCGTAATTACGTTGTCAAACATGGGGGCACGTGGACCCACTCAAATTTTGATATTGATATTTAGTACCACAATTATAACCATAACATAGCTAAAATTTTATTATGCCCCCTCAATTTCTTTTATTTGTTACCATTTGTGCACCCATGAAAAAAAAATCTTATGGATTCGCTCCTGGATTTAACTACGTTTTCACAAATAAAATAGTTTTGTTATTTGTATATTACAAATATTATATGTATATATTATTAAAATAAAAGAGTTTGTTATTAAGATGTTATAAAAAAAACAGTTTGTTATTTGATTAATACCTTTGCTTGAAGCGTAAACGCACTAGCAAGAGCATTGTAGATATCGGTTTGTAGAACGGTATATGGAACCACCGTGCTGATCTTTGCTCCGCCTTCAAGCAAACTTGGGTTCAACGATAAAGGTACTCCGTCGACGTAGATTGACGTGGGGGAGATTATATATTTTCCCGACTCAATGTTTTTCAACGGCGTCAGAGTCATCGGGATGGGATTACTGCTACCATTGAACGGCGGGATAATATAGCCGTTAACGCCACCGACATAGAAATGACCGACGTCGAAGACGGAAGAAGGCAAGCAGAGAGCGAACTTGGGGATGACGTTAAACGCTCTCGTCACCTGTCTCCAGAACGGAAACTCTCCGGCCGGGGAAAGACCGAGAACTCCGGCGATCGGAAGGGAGAGGCCTTGTGTGGCGCAGGAGAATGTGAAGCGGGGGAGAGAGACTTCGGAAAGTTGTCTTCCGCCGTCTGTAGTGGAGAAGGTAGCTTTGTCTTGAACGACACGGCCGGTGACGGGTTTGCCGAGAGGGTTTGGTTGACGGTAAAGACACGGCCGGTGACAGATTTTTCCGTCGCAGCCGTTGCCGGGGATGGACTTGCAGGTGGAGCTCTTGCAAGTGATGAGGCGGAGTGATGATAAAGATTTGAGTTCGCGGCAGTTGAGCCACGTTAGGTTGGTTTCGAGATCGAGGACGAGGGTAGCGTAAGACTTCTCGGCGGATCCGATGTCGAAAGCTGTGTAGTATTGTTTGGAGGGTTCGTGTTTCATGATCGGAAGAAGGTATTGGGCTTCTGACATCAGAGTAATGGAGGCAAACATGGAGATAAAAACGATGAGCCGCGTAAGGCCACTCATCTTTGTTTTCTAGGTCTTTTTTGTTGGTTTACTTGTTGTAAACGTTATGACTTTGATTGTTTGTTTGTGGATGGAGATGAGTACTATAGATGCATGGTATTTATAAACGTAAAATAAACTTTATATCTAAGAAATTGTTTAATGTTTTGAGCACGTTGAATATGTGTCCTAGTGTTTAAATTACGGGCACTTCCGCGTAACGAGACTATTATATATCTTTTTGGTAAAAAAACGAGACTATTATATGCGTGTAATAGATATATGATCACATGACAACAGCTAGATTATATTAGAAAAATTGGAGAAATGTCAGTGGAACTTGCATATATAAATGGTACTTCAGAAAATTCTCTCCCAGACAAGCTTCCCGAAAAAAGGCATTATCCTTTTTGTGTAAAGCAATACCCCTTTTACCCGCCAGTCTCTTTACCGGTTATGGATTAATTCCTCTGATTATCCTTCTGTATTTTCAAATTTTTACCGGTATTAGAGTTATTCAGCGGTCCATCCAAAGCCTTGGCCTTGATCCCCCGGGTTCTTCCCCCGACCCGATGTCGGAGGGACCGCCGCCGTTCGCCCTCGCCAGCCTGGTTACCGGAGCTAGTCCTTATGCAGATTGTCTGTCTCCTACCGCCCTTGAAGACAAAACCAGTTGTAACCGAAGCTTATGATACAGGGGTTCATGTCCTTTTTGCTGCTTGCGATTTTAGTATCAGTAGGTTGAGACATTGTTTGAAGTTCACGGCTGGATCTAAGAAGCAATCACTCCGCCTATTGAAATCTTAACCAATAAGTTATTTCCGAACTCAGCAGCGAGAATGCAGAGAAGGATATCTGTAGCTGATAACGGGAAACAAATCTGTACAGAGGACTATCAGGCGCCTCGTACGGCTTGGGTTCGAGCTGAACTCCCGGAGAACACTGAGCTTATCAACAAGTGCTCCCTAACGCTAATAGGGAGAGTCACTAATCGCTCGGTTCAGAAGATCTGGCCCCTCCTTTCTTTCTTCTCGGACCTCTGGAAGTCTGATGTGAAACCTGTGGGGGCAGACCTGGGTAATGGTCTCTTTCAATTCCAATTTGAAAGGGAGGAAGATCTACTCCAAGTGTTGGAGAAAAGACCATACCATTTTGCTAGATGGATGGTTATAGTCCAAAGATGGGAGCCAACGCTGTCGAAAGCATTTCCGTCCTTAATCCCCTTCTGGATAAAAATCCAAGGAATCCCCATACACCTCTGGTCTGAAGGAATAGCGACGAGTATTGGAAATGATATAGGGATCTTTGAGAAAGCTGAAATCACTCCTCTGACCATGCGCATGCGGGCCCATGTCAACGGCCTCCTTCCACTAATCACCTCCACAGTAATAGAGTATCCCAATGGAGAGGAAGTGACGGCAAGCTTAGTCTATGAGAGACTGGAGAGGCATTGTACAACTTGCTTAAGGCAGGATCATGATATTCATGATTGTTTGGAAGAAAAGGCAAAGAAACGTTTACTCAAAGCGTCTCAGGAGGTGGATCGTAGTAAGCAAGCCTCCCAAACCTCAGTCAGAGAAGGTCGCGAAGCTAGGGAGCAGTCACCACGAGATAATACAATCTACCATTTCTCGGACTCGAATGGAGCAGAATATCGTGAGCGACGGTCCCACTATGATCAAGAACTGCAGGGCCGACGGCAGTATAAACTGCAACCTAAGACATGGAAGGAGAAGGAAGAGTACAGGAGAGCCAGTCAGGCTAGGGAACGCTCTCGCTACCCTGAGGAGCGAATGCACGCAGGAGCACCTCTGTTCTATAAAAAAGACAAGCGTCATCTCAAAGTAGAAGCTATTACAGAGCAGTAGTAAGAAACCCAAGGGCTGATATTGACAATGGGCTGAGCTCTGTGAGGTCCCAATCTAGAAATTTTGAAAAGGGGATTCCCTTACCTGAACTTGTGCCCTCTCTCCCAACCTAAGCTCTACAGCAGGCACGAAAAGAGGTTCATGATGCTATGCTACAGTATACTAGAGTGGCTGACCCATCTGAAAGGGAAGCGCGGGAGGAAAGAATGAGACTTGCGGAGGACCTAGGCGAAATGGAGGAAACGGCGACCAATATGGTCCAAGCAGCCACGCATCTGAGTGCAAAAAAGCATGGTCGGATACAAATAACTGATACTCCAGAAAGAATTTCGGCAGTTCAACGTCTTTCACTTTCGGAATCTCATGAGCGCATCCCCACATCTGCAAGACTGGGACCGTGCCCCCTAGTCCAGGAACCAGTTCAGAGGACCATTCCTCCTAATGGAGATATAGTTAATGCGGAGAGATTACCAGCCTCGTTGAGGCTAGATTACCCCCCTGAGACTGTACTACCACCCACAACCACGGGATCGACAGTTAAAAGGAAGCCGGGACGACCCCCAGGACCAAGAAAAGGAAACGAGTCATCAGGGGCTAAGCCCCCATTAGCTGCAGCTGCTAGTAGTAAAATAAGAAGGGTGCCTGCTGGCAAACCATCCCCAATAAGGCGGTCTACTAAAGCTGCGAAAGCTAAATCTGGGGCGGGTCCGTCTAAAGGGAAGAATCAACCAGGAGGTTCAACGACAAGCTCAGAAAATAGGCCACTCTGTAACATGATCCCAAGCACTTAGAGGAAGAGAATGGATTTTCGGATCCCATCCACTCCCGGTCCTTAAAGATGGTGAGCTGGAACTGTCAAGGGTTAGGGAATCCCAAGACAGTTCGTCGTCTCAAGGAAATAACGAAGACCTACCGCCCCGACATCTGTTTCTTTATTGAGACTAAAAATCCCGATGACTTCGTACTTCAAAAATGTGATCAGCTTGGGTATGATGAGCATTTCTTGGTAACTCCCACAGGCCACGGAGCGGGGGGTCTTGCGTTACTTTGGAAGGAAGAAATAAAGTTACAAGTGCTCTATCATAATGCTGATGTAATCGATACGAGTATTAAATACGAAGGAAAATTATTCTATGCAAGTTTTGTATATGGCAGTACGAACAGAGGCCAAAGGAACCTGTTGTGGAACCACCTCTTGGCATCAGCAGAATCACGAGATGCACCGTCGTTCCTTACGGGGGATTTTAATGACTTACTGCGTAGTGAAGAGAAGGTAGGGGGCCCGGACAGGCCAGAGGGCTCCTTTTCAGACTTGCGAACCTTCTTTTCTGAAGGCGACCTGTATGATCTCCACCATTCAGGCGACCCATTGTCTTGGCGAGGCCAAAGGGGTACTCATTTGGTGCGATGTAGACTGGATAGAGCTGTGGCCAACAGCTCTTGGGCAGAGAACTACCCATCGGCTCGCTGCCATTACCTGGAGTATGAAGGCTCGGATCACAAGCCACTCGTCTCTTGCCTTGATCCAACTATTATGAAAAGGAAAGGCCTCTTTCGGTATGACAGAAGGCTCAACACGAATGAAGAGGCAATCAAAGTGGTTCTGGAGTCATGAGCTAGCTTAGACCGGCCAAAGGTATCTGAGAGACTAGCGGCTACAAGAAGAGCATTATCAGAGTGGAATAAGCTCCAACAACAGAACAGCAAGGTCCTTATTGAGCAAAGAAAGAAAGAACTGGAGGCAGCCCTGACTAGCCCGCTAAATGACACTGCCCTTATCAAGGAAATTGGTGATAAACTTAATAAGGCCTATCTGGCGGAGGAGGCTTTCTGGAAGCAAAGAAGCCGGCTGTTGTGGCTCAGTTTAGGAGATAGAAATTATGGATTTTTTCATGCCACAACAAAGAATCGGAAAAGGGCTAATGCTCTAACAGTACTGGAAGATAGCGCAGGGGTGATGGTATATAAAGAGGCTGAGATAGCGAAGACAGTAGAGGAGTACTTCAAAGAGTTGTTCACCTCGGAACAGGGAGAGCGAACTAGTACGGTGACAGACGCCCTCCAACCCCTGATCTCGGATGAAGATAATGCGGGCCTGATAGCAATACCGTCGGCCCTGGAGGTGAAAGAAGCAATGTTTGCTATAAATGGAGAAAAAGCACCAGGACCCGACGGGTTTTCGGCGAGCTTCTACCACACCCATTGGAGTGTGATCGGGCCAGACCTTGTAGAAGAGGTTCAAGCGGTGTTCAGATCAGGAACTCTTCCCCTCGGAGTTAATGACACTCACGTGTGCATGATCCCGAAGATCAAAGGCCCGCAACGAGTATCTGATTATCAGCCTATTGCGCTATGTAATGTTTATTACAAGGTCTATTCCAAGATACTCCAAAGAAGGCTGCAGCCGCTGTTGGGGAAGATTATATCGGAGAACCAATCAGCTTTCGTCCCTGGGAGACTGATAGGAGACAACGTCCTAATTACTCATGAGGTTTTACACACCTTGAAGACATCTAAAGCAGAGAAAAGAGTGGCGATGGGAGTAAAAACGGACATGAGTAAAGCGTACGATCGACTAGAATGGGACTTCATTGCGGCGGTGCTAGAGAGACTCGGATTTCACCACCAGTGGATTGGTCTAATCATGCAGTGTATCTCGACAGTTATGTACTCCTTCCTCATTAACGGTTCGCCTAGAGGAAAGGTTAAACCGAGCCGAGGGATTCGCCAAGGCGACCCCCTCTCTCCCTACATATTCATTCTTTGTAGTGAGGTACTCTCGGGTCTTTGTAACAAAGCCCAAGCGGAAGGTCGTATTGAGGGTATTAAGGTGGCAAGGGGGAGTCCCCGGATTAACCACCTGTTGTTTGCGGATGACACTATGTTCTTCCTCAAGGCAAACAAAGAATCGACGCTGGCACTAAAAGAAATCTTGCATAGCTACGGGAAAGCATCGGGCCAGTCGATTAACCTGGCAAAGTCTTCGGTCACGTTCTCACGCAAAGCCCCGGCTACTTTGAAAAGAATGGTGCAAAATGAACTGCAAATCCAAAAGGAAGGCGGAGTTGGGAAGTATCTTGGTCTGCCGGAGCACTTCAGAAGAAAGAAGAAAGACTTGTTCTCGTCTATTGTGGAGCGGATTAAACAAAAAGCAAGTAGTTGGTCGAACAAATATCTATCAGCAGCATGAAAGATGGTGATGCTTCAAAGTATCCTTTCACCTATACCATCCTCCTCCATGACCTGTTTTAAACTCCCAGTATCCTTATGTAACCGTATCCAATCAGCGCTCACCCGGTTCTGGTGGGACGATAAGTTGGGGAAGAAGAAGATGGCTTGGATCGCTTGGAACAAAATGACACTTCCAAAGAGCAATGGCGGTTTGGGCATCAGAGATATACAGGCATTTAACGATGCTTACCTGGCCAAGATAAGCTGGCGACTGAAGGAAAATCCAGACTGCCTCATAGGGAGAATACTCTTAAGCAAGTACTGTCCCTATGGGAACCTCCTCACATGTTCCACGCCGAGTGCAGCCTCTCATGGTTGGCAAAGCATTCTGGTGGGGAGGGACTTATTGGCTAAAAATCTGGGATGGATAGTAGGGAATGGGGATTCAATCAAGGTCTGGGATGATGCATGGCTAACGCTTGATGCTCCGTGCCGACCAATGGGCCTAGAAACAAGAGAATCAGCTGAGTTAACGGTCAAAGATCTCATCATAGAGGAGACCGGCGAGTGGAACAGAGGTCTGATCCAGACTATCCTACCATTTGAAGAAGAAAGAATTCTCAATCTACAACCTAGTACTAAAGGAGCACCTGATGCGTTAAAATGGTTAGGAACAAGAACATGGGAGTATTCGGTCAAGTCAAGATATTTTACTGCCATGGCAGAAGTAACAGATGAGATCCTAGAAGGAGAGCCTACCCCGGAGTTTGATTGGAAGAAGACAGTTTGGAATTTGGCAGTGGCCCCGAAGGTGAAGATGTTTATGTGGAAGTGTCTGAGGGGAATCCTCCCGGTAGGAGAGAGACTGCTGGCCCGACATATAAACATCAACCCCGCCTGTAAGCGGTGCGGGAACTCAGAATCTATCAATCATCTTATTTTCCATTGTCCGTTTGCTCGGGAAGTGTGGGATCTTGCTCCTCTCGACGGACGGTTTGGAATTAGCGGATTGACAGATTTGAGAGCTGACTGGACTGAGTTCCAGGTGCAGAAGTGCCTCCCCCCAACAGGTTTATCTTCCTCCCCGATTGTTCCTTGGATTATATGGGGCTTGTGGAAAGCACGGAACAGGTATGTCTTTGAGAACTTTGCTGGGACACCGGCAGACATACTATCGCAGGCAATAGTTGCAGCAAAAGAGTGGGCCTCAGCGCAGGAGAAGAAAGATAAATGTAGCCAAAAGAGCCCGGAGCAGACGTCTCGTGCGCTTGGTACGATAGCTCGGTCGGACGCTGCGTGGTCAGAGACCAAAAAGAATGCAGGGCTAGGGTGGACGGTAACATCGCGAGAACAGAGGACCTTGCTAAAGAAAGGGATTGGTTTTACTCCCTCAGCCCTAGTTGCAGAAGGCTTAGCGCTGAAGGAAGCGGTTATAATACTCCGTCTAAAAAAAAAAAAAAAAAAAAAAAAAAAAAGAAGACTCAGAATAGTATCGGCGGGAAGTGGAGTCACCTAAATTTGACTACAGTTTAATGATATGGTGCAATGTCATTAAATGTAAGTCAATAGCTTAATTGGATAATTAAGCCACTTTTCAAAGAGTAGTGACCAATGAATGTGTAGTTTTGGTCACCAAATTTAGGTTAGTTTATCATGCATAAAAGGAAAGAAGAGACAAATAAATATTTTATATTTCTTATGGCTTGGTTGCATTCAACGTGTTTGATGGGAAGAAAAGGAGAATGAATCGTATAGTCTTGCTTTGTCATCACCAGGTGTCTAAACAAGAAAGG
Source organism: Brassica napus (assembly GCF_020379485.1). NCBI lineage: Eukaryota > Viridiplantae > Streptophyta > Magnoliopsida > Brassicales > Brassicaceae > Brassica > Brassica napus. The sequence continues at coordinate 55,039,038 of NC_063452.1, read as the reverse complement.
AAGAAAATAAATAATATGCTTACTCATGCTTATGAGTATCACGTGGCCAACTTGGAAGCAAATGACTTACCTGAGTCATTGTCTTGGAAACGTGGCCAAAGATGGGAGGGAGAGTGTGTGATACTTGTCACCGCCTCATAGATCTTGTTTAACTATAAAAGGAAGGTCAACCTCTTCCATTTTCACACTTACGTGACCAAGAGAGAAGAGAGGAGAGCAAGAAGAGAAAAGAAATAAAGAGAAGAAAGAAAAGAAGAAAAGAAATAGAAAAAGAAAATAAATAATTTAAGGAGCTGTTTAGAGAGTTGCTTGGAGAAGCAAGACGTGTTACAACATTGCGGGATTAACGGTACAAAATCAAGACGAAGATTGGAGGGGATAAAAAGGGTTTGGTCAGCTTCCGGAATCAGAAAGTCAAGCCACATCGCTTAATCACTGTGAGTCACGGTTAATTGTTTGTTAACGTGTTTTTAATGCAGATTCCTGACATCGGAGACGGTTTCTGAGCTAGGATTGTCGGACCGGTCTAGGTGTCAGTTTGTGGATCCGAGGCTTGAGACGATGTCTGGGCTAAGTGGATAGCAAGACTAGTCTAAGCACCCGGATTATTGTGATTGTGTGATTATTATATGTTGTTATAGTGTGTACCTCGTGTTGGTACTGTTGTATGAGAACCTCGTGGTGGTTCTAGTAGTAGTTTGCAGGTCATTGCTTCCTCAAATGGTACCACTAAGCCGGTCGTGGTCCGGAAAGTGGTGGGCTCGGTTTAACTTGGCTTGATCACCAAGGCCGAGTGTCACATGTGGATGTGACAGCCCCCGGCGAGTCCGATAGAGGACCGGGGCACGGCGATTCCGATTGAGGACCGTGACCGGGTGATTCCCGAGCGCCTACGCCTGTGTGGTGTAATAGTGAAGGGAATGCCGGTGTCCCTTATTTGGAGGAAGAATGATTCTGTTGGGCCCTAGGAGTATATATATGGTTGATTGATGTGATGACACTCATAAAGAGTGTTTGGATTATTATGGTTTAATTGTTTACTGCTTAATCATTTAAAATTTAATATTTGAATATTGATTGTTGAACTACCCGTCTTGCTTGTGTTTGGGGTTGGTTTAGAATGACGGGTAGTTGTATATGCTAGATAGGGAACCCTGGCTCACTGAGTGAAACTAGTTCACTCACTCCTCACATCCTTTTGCAGGTGACCAGTAGAGAGGACCGTAGCACTCGCGGAACTGTAGGAGCTGGTGTAGATTGATCATCTTTTGCTAAAGACTCGTTTTCAAGATATATGAATGTATGTTTTACTTTCGATTGCGTCCATGGACCCTATGTATAATATTTTGGTCTTGTGAACTTCATGTATTATATATATGAAATAAAGTATGTTTTATATTCGTGACGTGTTGAATCTGATATTAGGTTAGTCCAACCTAACACAACTCTATTACTCGGTACGGGTTGCAAAGCCTCAGGCCGAAGATTAGAGGAAACGAGTTTTGAATGGATATTCTGGGTTACAGAATTATGTTTTGTGACTTGGAAAGTCTATTCTAAACCCGTTGTGACACTTCTGGACTTGGCAGAGGAAGGTCGTTCGGGCATGTTCTTGTTTGATTGTTGCCCGGCTGACTGACCGATGTCTAAAACGGTTCGGGGGTGTTACAGAGGTGGTATCAGAGCATGGTTTAGATCATGCGGTCAATCACGCATTTTTCGTGTTTTATCGAGTCAAATATGTCGCAAAAGATGTATTAGGAAACCAGTAGAGTCCCACTCTAATTTGTATTCTAAATAGGAATTCCTTGTTTGTGGATTGCAGATGGCAAGGAGGGGAATGAGTGATGGGGGACAGGATTGGATGCTGGGTATAGACAGAGTCTCAAGAAGAAGGGTACTGGGATATGAATCCGAGGGGAGAGTGCAAACACCACACACTAACCAAGGATTCAGTGAAGAAAACGTAGGAAGAAATAACAATCTGTTTCATGATCAAGAGATACCACCAGAAGAAAACTTTCCACCAAACCGTACTGTAAGGGGAAGACTAGAAACAGATGATAGCGAGTCAAGTGTCCAAGGACCAAGACCAAATAGGCGGAACAACCCGATTGAACCAGAAGTTCATGATCAACCACAACAAGGAGAAGGAATGGAGCACACTTTGAAGATGCTTCATGACGTGATAGCGAGGTCACTACAACAACCTCAAGTGCAACCTCAGCCACTCGTGCCACCACAACCTTCAGTTAGTACACCGATGTTACCATTGATAACTGCCATGAAGAATATGAAGACACCACATTTTGAAGGAGGTACAGATCCATTTCAAGCCGACCAGTGGCTTCGAATTATGGAGAAAAACTTTGAGACCCTGACGTGTTCCGAAGAGTCTAAGAAGAAGATGACATTGTATTACTTAGACAAAGACGCAGCAGAATGGTGGGAGAGTAGGGATCGCCAAGTGGGACATCTGGTCACCACTTGGGCGGCATTCAAAAAAGAATTTGAACGCAAGTACTTTACTCCTGAATCCAAGCGAAGGCTTCAACGCCAGTTTGCAAACTTAGTACAAGGAGATAAGACGGTTAGAGAATATGAATCTGAATTTATGCGACTGCGACGACACGTGCTACGAGGACAAGATGATGAGGAAACCATGATATCTAACTTTATGTTTGGTCTAAAACCAGAGTTAGAAAATAGACTGGCAGTCGGGAACTACGAGAGTCTGACCGAGCTAGTGGAAAAGGCTGTGAATGTGGAGATTGGATTGGAAGCTGAGAAGGCGGTAACTAAGAAATCCAAGCAGCATCAAGAAGGAAAGTATGGTGGAAACCAAAGATCTTTTAAGGGTAAAGATAAGGAAAAGGAGTCGGGAGGGCCAAGTCGACGATCTCTGTTCACAGGGAAATGCTTTAACTGTGGCAAGATAGGCCATAAGTCAAGTGAATGCTACGGGAAGAAACCTGGATCCTTTCAGTCAAACTCCTACAATCCTACATGTTTCACGTGTGGAAAGAAAGGGCACATCTCTACCCAGTGCAGCGTCAACCGTCCTATCCCAGCTACGCCAATCACTGTCCATCCTCCTCCAGCTCCACCTGCAATCGCACCAGCGCCAAAAAGGCAAGCTATAGGAGGTAGAGTTTACGCTTTAGAACTAGAGGATACTAAACCTCCAGGCCCATCTAAGGGTCCCATCACAGGTATTTGGGTTCTTTAACCTTACTAGATTGATTTTGTGTTGTGTGATTGCTTGTGATGGATTGGTTAATTTATGTTGGATAATTATTATGTTGTTGATATATATTGATGTTGTGGCAGGAACTTTACATGTTGCGGGGCGTCCCACACATGTATTGTTCGACTCCGGGGCAACACATAGTTTTGTGACCCCTGAGGTAGCTGCCGAGTTTGTGGGATCATTTGTGATTGACAGGATGGATGTGGCTGTAATGACTCCCGGAGACCAAACCCTCCAAGCAAAAGAATGCCTCAGAAGAGTTCCGTTAGTCATTTGCGAGAAGATGTTCTTGGCAGATTTGTTGGTGGTGCCCTTAAAAGGATATGAAGTTATCTTGGGCATGGATTGGTTATCAGGCTATCGGGCACAATTAGATTGTGGAAAAGGTCGTATTTCGTTCAAGGAGAACGGGCAACGGCAAATAGTATTCTACGGGATCAGTCCAAGTAAGTATGTGTCTTTAGTAGCTGCCTTGAGAGTGGAAGATTTGCTCAAGGATGGAGAAGCGTATCTGGTAACAGTAACTGCTAGTGAAGGACCCGCTAGCAATGGAGTTGAAATTACAGATATTGCGGTAGTACAAGAGTTCGAGGATGTGTTTGCAGCGTTGAAAGAGTTACCTCCACCTCGGAGTAACCCTTTCACAATTAACTTGGAACCTGGAGCTAAGCCGATAGCAAAGACTCCCTACCGCATGGCACCTGCAGAGTTAGCAGAGTTGAAGAAACAACTTGAAGATTTAATGGAGAAAGGTTTCATAAGACCTAGCTCTTCACCATGGGGAGCTCCGGTCTTATTTGTCAAGAAGAAGGATGGTAGCATGCGGCTTTGCATTGATTATCGAGGAATCAACAATATCACCATCAAAGATAAGTATCCTCTTCCGAGGATAGACGAGTTGTTGGATCAGCTAAGGGGAGCAAGTTGGTTTTCGAAGATCGACTTGGCGTCGGGCTATCATCAGATTCTGATTTCAGAAGGTGATGTCATGAAAACTGCGTTTAGAACTCGTTATGGACAATATGAGTTCGTCGTAATGCCTTTTGGCCTTACTAATGCACCGGCGGCCTTCATGAGATTGATGAATGAAGTTTTCCACGATTATCTCGACAAGTTCGTGATAATCTTCATCGATGACATTTTAATATATTCCAAGACAGAGGTCGAGCAAAAAGCACACTTGAAGCTAGTGTTGGAACGGTTAAGAAACCAGAAGCTGTATGCCAAGTTCAGCAAGTGTTCTTCCTGGAAAAGAGAGATCGGGTTCTTGGGGCACCGTGTGTCTGGAGAAGGAGTTTCCGTAGATTCAGAAAAGGTGAAAGCCATCGAGGAATGGCAAAGGCCATCAATGGTAACCGAGGTAAGAAGTTTCCTCGGGTTAGCCGGGTATTATCGAAAGTTCGTCAAGAACTTTTCTTCGATCGCTAAGCCCTTGACGAAGTTGACCGGAAAAGGAGTTCCGTTCATCTGGGGAAAAGAAACAGATGAAGTATTTCAGAGACTGAAGAAAGCTTTGACCACAACACCAGTATTGGCATTACCTGAACAAGGTAAACCTTACACTGTGTACGCAGATGCTTCTAGGGTTGGGTTGGGTTGTGTGTTGATGCAGGAAGGCAAAGTAATTGCTTATGCATCAAGGCAACTCAGGAAACATGAAGAGAACTACCCAACACACGATTTAGAAATGGCGGCAGTGGTGTTTGCGTTAAGGATTTGGAGATCTTACTTATATGGAGAAGTCGTGGAAGTATTCACAGATCATAAAAGTCTCAAGTACTTGTTCACACAGCCTGATTTGAACCTCCGACAAAGGCGATGGATGGAGTTTGTGGCGGATTACGACCTGAAGATTCAATATCATCCAGGCAAAGCTAATGTAGTCGCAGATGCACTAAGTCGTAGAAAGTTGGCGTCCAATGTTGGAAAGGAAGTGGAAGCGTTATCGAATGAACTCAAGTTGATGACATTACGGGCAATTGAAGGAGAACCAAGTGAGCCTTTAGGCATGCGTGCCGTAAACCAAGCAGGTTTACTTGCACGGATCAGAAAAGAGCAAGAATGTGATGAAAAGCTAAAGAAAATCATCAAGGAAGTCAAGAATCATGAAGGTGCAAACCCAAGTGGCTATCATGTGGCATCAGATGGTACACTTTTACTTAATGGAAGGATCTCAGTACCACATGGAGAAAGGCTACGAGATGAGATTTTGAAGTCGGCGCATCATTCGTTACTCAGTATCCACCCCGGGAGTACGAAAATGTATCGAGATATCCGAAGGTATTATCATTGGCCGGGAATGAAGAAATCAGTGGCGCGATGGGTGGCTCAATGTCAAACTTGTCAACAAGTCAAAGTCGAGCATCAGATTCCAGGAGGGTTGTTACAAAGCTTACCAGTACCTCAGTGGAAATGGGATTCCATATCCATGGATTTCATCACTGGGTTACCCCGGCTCGAGGTAGATCAAATAACACAATATGGGTGATTGTTGACAGACTGACGAAGGTGGCGCACTTGTTACCTATGAAGGAAACTGATAAGGTAGAAGTATTGGCAGAGATGTATGTGGACCAAATTGTGAGGTTGCATGGTGTGCCAACAGATATAGTCTCAGATCGAGATCCTAGATTCACCTCAAATTTTTGGAAGGCGTTACAAGAAGCAGTGGGAACTAAGTTATTCATAAGCACTGCGTATCATCCCGAGACGGACGGCCAAACAGAAAGAACCATTCGCACCATAGAGGATATGATGCGGATGTGTATATTGGATTGAGCGGGAAGCTGGGAAAAGCATTTACCATTAATCGAATTCTCCTACAACAACAGCTTTCATTCTAGCATAGGTATGGCACCATATGAGGCGCTTTATGGGAGGCCATGCAAAACACCTTTGTGCTGGACCGAAGTTGGAGAAAGAAGAGAGTTCGGACCCGAAATTGTAGAAGAGACGACGAAAAAGTTGGAGATCATTCAAACCAATATGAAGAAAGCGCAGGATAGGCAAAAGAAGTACGCTGATCAATCAAGGCGAGAAGTGGTGTTCAGTATTGGTGATTGGGTTTATCTAAAGGTGTCAGCTCAGAAAGGAAAAGATCGATTCGGGAAAGTCGGGAAACTAGCGGTAAGATTCATCGGACCATATCAGATTATAGAACGAATCGGAGAGGTAGCTTATCGTCTCAACCTACCTAAAGAAATGAGGATACATCCGGTGTTTCATGTATCAATGCTACGGAAACATGTTCATGATCCCAAAGCTATTGAGATGGAGCAAATCGAAAACCTGCAAACAAACCTCACTTATCCAGAGGGGCCGATCCGAGTAGGTGAACGTCGAATACGGAAACTAAAGAACCGAGAGATTCCTCAAGTCCAAGTCTTCTAGGGTAAGCGAAACCGTGTGGTCGTGACCTGGGAGGATGAGTCGAGATTCAAAGCATCGCATCCAGAGTTCTTCCATGAAGATGTAGTGATGGAAGAGGGGGATCCATCGAAACCCTAGAGAATTCGGGGACGAATTCTTATAAGGAGAGGAGGATGTAATACTCCGTCTAAAAAAAAAAAAAAAAAAAAAGAAGAGAAGGCTCGGAATAGTATCGGCGGGAAGTGGAGTCATCGAAATTTGACTACAGTTTAATGATATGGTGCAATGTCATTAAATGTAAGTCAATAGCTTAATTGGATAATTAAGCCACTTTTCAAAGAGTAGTGACCAATGAATGTGTAGTTTTGGTCACCAAATTTAGGTTAGTTTATCATGCTTAAAAGGAAAGAAGAGACAAAGAAATATTTTATATTTCTTATGGCTTGGTTGCATTCAACGTGTTTGATGGGAAGAAAAGGAGAATGAATCGTATAGTCTTGCTTTGTCATCACCAGGTGTCTAAACAAGAAAGGAAGAAAATAAATAATATGCTTACTCATGCTTATGAGTATCACGTGGCCAACTTGGAAGCAAATGACTTACCTGAGTCATTGTCTTGGAAACGTGGCCAAAGATGGGAGGGAGAGTGTGTGATACTTGTCACCACCTCATAGATCTTGTTTAACTATAAAAGGAAGGTCAACCTCTTCCATTTTCACACTTACGTGACCAAGAGAGAAGAGAGGAGAGCAAGAAGAGAAAAGAAATAAAGAGAAGAAAGAAAGAAGAAAAGAAATAGAAAAAGAAAATAAATAATTTAAGGAGCTGTTTAGAGAGTTGCTTGGAGAAGCAAGACGTGTTACAAGATTGCGGGATTAACGGTACAGAATCAAGACGAAGATTGGAGGGGATAAAAAGGGTTTGGTCAGCTTCCGGAATCAGAAAGTCAAGCCACATCGCTTAATCACTGTGAGTCACGGTTAATTGTTTGTTAACGTGTTTTTAATGCAGATTCCTGACATCGGAGACGGTTTCTGAGCTAGGATTGTCAGACCGGTCTAGGTGTCAGTTTGTGGATCCGAGGCTTGAGACGATGTCTGGGCTAAGTGGATAGCAAGACTAGTCTAAGCACCCGGATTATTGTGATTGTGTGATTATTATATGTTGTTATAGTGTGTACCTCGTGTTGGTACTGTTGTATGAGAACCTCGTGGTGGTTCTAGTAGTAGTTTGCAGGTCATTGCTTCCTCAAATGGTACCACTAAGCCGGTCGTGGTCCGGAAAGTGGTGGGCTCGGTTTAACTTGGCTTGATCACCAAGGCCGAGTGTCACATGTGGATGTGACAGCCCCCGGCGAGTCCGATAGAGGACCGGGGCACGGCGATTCCGATTGAGGACCGTGACCGGGTGATTCCCGAGCGCCTACGCCTGTGTGGTGTAATAGTGAAGGGAATGCCGGTGTCCCTTATTTGGAGGAAGAATGATTCTGTTGGGCCCTAGGAGTATATATATGGTTGATTGATGTGATGACACTCATAAAGAGTGTTTGGATTATTATGGTTTAATTGTTTACTGCTTAATCATTTAAAATTTAATATTTGAATATTGATTGTTGAACTACCCGTCTTGCTTGTGTTTGGGGTTGGTTTAGAATGACGGGTAGTTGTATATGCTAGATAGGGAACCCTGGCTCACTGAGTGAAACTAGTTCACTCACTCCTCACTTCCTTTTGCAGGTGACCAGTAGAGAGGACCGTAGCACTCGCGGAACTGTAGGAGCTGGTGTAAATTGATCATCTTTTGCTAAAGACTCGTTTTCAAGATATATGAATGTATGTTTTACTTTCGACTGCGTCCATGAACCCTATGTATAATATTTTGGTCTTGTGAACTTCATGTATTATATATATGAAATAAAGTATGTTTTATATTCGTGACGTGTTGAATCTGATATTAGGTTAGTCCAACCTAACACAACTCTATTACTCGGTACGGGTTGCAAAGCCTCAGGCCGAAGATTAGTGCTGTTGATGATGTTGTATTTGGTTGGATCTCGGGAGAGAGGAATGAGGAGGCTGATTTACTGGCCAAAAATGTCTTAAAATTGTATGAACAAGAGGTGGTTGTGGTTTTAATGCCCCCACCAAACTAGAGTTATGAATGAATGTTAGTTGGTTAAAAAAAAAATGTCAGTGGAACTTGCGGGATAGTTTCAGTGATCATTTTAATTAGCGCTGCTCAACTCAAGTATCAATATAATTCACGTGGTGGCTACTTATTATTTTCTTATATTTTTCGAAGAAGTTAGCTGACTTCTTATGCTAGATCTTAATATATGATCAAGTCTTGCTGGATCGCGAAATTGATATAAACATTACATACAACTCGAGTAAATAATAACCATCACATATTCACACGTTTAAGTTTAAACTTCATTGGTTCATGGCAATGCCTTCAAATTGCCTGAAACATTAACTCATTGCTCATCTAGATAATTATTGACACCTAACTCATCATAGAGTATTAAGCTATATATCTATCTATACCTATGGTTAAGCTCCAAATCCTAAACACATGCTTTCACAAGAAAATAAACAAGGCTGGCCGTTTCTAAATGAGTTTATTAGAAAGAAAATAAAGTACGTAAAAAAGAGAGGAGAAAATAATCTCCTAGTCGATAGACTTTGCCATATTTGTGAAAACCTTTTTTTGAAATTTGACATTTTTCATAGATCAATATTTTATGGTTATTCAAAGTTGGATTGAGAAATTCAATGGAATTTCTACCTATTGATGATGGTCTAAGCACTTAATAAAAGGGCTGTCAAAAAAAAAAAGCACTTAATAAAAGGAGAACAAGTGAATATGGAATAGAAATCTTATTATATAAAGCTTGGTTCTTTAAAGTTGCTAATTAACATGATCGCGACATGTGTCAATAATTTTTTTAAGATTGCGACATGTGTCAAATATATGATCTCTTTTCTTAGAATTTAAAAGAGATTTAGAAAATAAAAGTTATTATTAAAAAAATATCTTTTTACGATTTTTTTTAAGATTTTGAAAAAGAACAATTACCATTACATAGTCTTTCACAATTATATATTGTTAAAATTATTAGATAGTATTTTTTATTTTTTTTAATCCTAAACAAGTAAATAATTGTAAAAAGTTATTTAAAAGTATTTTTTTTGTGTTAAAAATATATAAATTTCGTTTTCAAAGATAATAAAGAAATAAAATTGCAAAGAAAAATATTAACTAAACCAAATCTAGAAAAAAAAACGAATTATAAAATACTACAAATGCAAGAAATTATTTAATAAAATTCATAAAGTAAAACTAACTATAAAATAAGTAATATTTATTTTTTAAAAGCTTAAACAAAAGAAAATTCTAAAATTATTACTATTATTTTACTATAAATAACAAACTTTCCTTTTTATAGATAATTGTATGTTAATAATTTATAAACCAAAAAATACCTACAAATATTTCACAACTATATTTAAGTTTTAGCTTCCACATATTATTTTCAAAAAATAAAATCTTATTTTCGAAAAAAATATTACCTAAGTATTTCTTTTAATTTCTTGATACAACTCAATTTTTCTTATAATCTTATTACATTTTATGATGCTAACGCAATCTTTTTTTCAATTATGATGTGTTATCGTATATGAGTATGTGTTAATATGAAAAATATGTGTTTGTACATATAAGAAAAAATATAAAATTCGTTAAACAGAAAATTTTATTAAAAGTAAATTAATTTTATAAAAAAATTAAACAAAAACGAATTATAGTATCCTACCAATACACGGAAACTTTTAATGAAAAATATTAAAGAAAATAATTATAAAATAAGTAAGTTTCCTTTTTAAAAAGTCTAAATAAAATAAAATTGTAAAAGCAACATTATTTTTCTAATAAATAACTAACTTTCCTTTTTCATAGGTAATTTTTTTTAGGAAATTATAAACCAAAATAACTTCAAATATTTCACTCGATATGATTGTTACATGTGCTAATAAAAAATAATTATATTGTTAATGTGTCAATAAAAACCTGCCATTATGTGAAACTAACTTTTGTTTCCTAAAATCCTAAATAAAATAGATTTATAAAATAATTTTTCTTTTTTTAATCTTGACCAAATAAGATTTTTTTTTAAAAAAAAAATCCTTACAAAAGATAATTGTAAAAGTCTATTTAATAGTAATTTTCACTTTTAAAATTTAATGATAAACATAATACTAAAAATTATTTAATTAACAAAGAAAAATTGTTAACATATTTTTTATATTGAAAAAAACGAATTTTGAAAATAGGAACTTCTAAAAATAGTTAATATTAACTGGAAATAATTATTTAATAGTAATTTTATTTTTCTAAATCCTGAACAAAATTAAATTTTAAAATATTATTTAATATTAATTTCCTTTTCTAAAACCCTAAAAAAGCTTTAAGAGAATATTTGATATATTTTTAAAAAATCATAAACAAAAGAAATTTTATCATATTTTTAAGTTCTAACCAAAATAAAATTGTAAAAACTTATTTGGTATGTTTTTGAAAATAATTTGATGAAGCACATGATACTAAAAATTACTCACTCTGTTTAAAATTAGTTTAGATACGAATTGTACAAATAGTATTTTTTAAACTTATTTAATAGTAACTAGAAATAATTATTTGATAACAATTGATTTTTTCTAAAATTTTAAAGAGAAGATAATTGTAAATGTTTATATGATAGTAATTTTCCTTTTCTAAAATCCTAAACAAAAAATATAAAAAAAATCCAAACAAAAATAAATTTTAGAATTATTTAATAATAACTAAAAAAAAGAATTCAATGACAAGTAGCCGCTAATGACAAGTATGATGTTAAAACTATTAATTATCAAAAATCAAAAATTAGGATGTCGTCATGATTGCTATTTATATGTGTTTGGTCATAGGAAAATCATACGCATGTTTGATATATATTTTCATGTTTGGTCATAGGAAATAGATTATTATTATTATTATTGTCACCGAAGTGATTTTTATATGCATTTTGTCAAAAAAATCAAGTTTCATCGCCATCTTATTACATTTTTGTTTTTACTATGTAATATTTTTCTACTTTATTTTTAATTAAAATGTTGTTATAGAAATATATCATTTAGAAATAATAAATTAAGAAAATTATTAAGTATCAGATAAGTTTAATAAAATATTAAATTATTACATAAGAAAGTGTATGATGTTGTCAATGACTCGATTGACCTTATTTAACTTTCATTTTTTTTCATTCTAATTCTTAATTCAGATTGGGTTGGATTTAAATTAATAGGTATGAGTGTTTTTTCTAGCACTAAGTAGAAAGTTGATAAAAATTCACCTATGCACATGATTATAAAATACAAATATTAACTGAGATTTATGTATAAAAACGAGTTCTTAATTATAAAATAAGTCTGACGCAATATACGCAAAAACAATCCTAAAAATATAATAAAATGATTTATTACTTTTATTTCTTTATTAAATTAAAACATCAAACAAAACCCGTTGCAACGCACGGGCTCATATCTAGTATCTAATAAAGAGCTTATTAAAGTGCAAGAACAAATGAAAAGGAAATAATCTTAGATTGTCACTAATTAAGGACAAATATATTTTAACTGGTTAATAAAAAGATTAAAAAGAAGTGTGTTGCACCAAAGCAACTGCTAAGGCTACTTCTCTTGTTCACATAACTAGCATAAACTCTCTCAAGGTTATATCTCTTGTTCATTTAACCAGCATGGAAGCCCTACATACATCGGGGTTTTCCCATTTATTTAAGCTTATAGACATTGTGTCGGACTTGTTGCTTAGACTTGTAGCGTTGGACTCCAATACATGGTTTGTTTGTTTTAAGTTCAGGAACCTACTCTGAATCCTATCTCTTATGTGGATGAGTCGACTTAGAGCATCATTATCCCAAAGCTCTTATTAGGGTGTCTTAATTATTTTTAAGTAGTAAAGTGACTTAAAAGATATAGCTAAGAGATTTTAATATTTACTATCTCCAATGCAACTCTCTTAATTAAGAGTTCTTAAAAAAAATTAAACATTTTATGAAAAACATATCTACATCTTGGTTGGTTGAGGATGAGAGAATATATGTGTGATCAAACATGACTGAAAACTACAAGACTTCCTCCACGACAGAAAACTACTAGCTTACTCCCAATGCTACAAGACAACAAGACAGAAAACTACAAGACTTCCTCCACTCCGTGACACAAGAAAACTCCCAATGCTCCATTCTTTGACTCTGTCTTGACCTGAAAGACGAAGATGAATCAATAACCAGATGCAATAACATGAAACATAAGAACAAGAACATGAAACATAAGATCAGAACAACAAAGAACAACATAAGATAAAACTAAACCTTGTAATAAAACCATTCAGACCATGAGGATGCTTTGTATAGAGGCGATATCAGAATCAGACCCAAAACTCTATCTTTATGTTTTATCTGCAAACCTCATGTCCAGGGGGACTAATATGGTAGATGCAGAAGTTATGGAGGAGCAAAGACACTGCTTCAGGGCAGAGAAACAGTCCTTGGAAGCAAGACAAGTCTAGCCAAACATAACAATCTAACATCAGGTTATGTGAAAGTGAATATAAACCAATGCATATATTTCACCACTACTCTTACAATTTAATGCTACATTTGGGTAAGTGATCAATGCTGGCTTCTCTTGGTCTCCATAGACTACAACTGAAACTAAACCATCGCATGTCTTGACATGATGCTCCTGCAAAGAAAGATCAAAACAAAGAAAGAACTGAATCAGTCTATCCAAACTACAATGCCACAAGCTTGATTATCATATACACACACACACCATTAGTCTCGTCCAAAATCAGCTCAACATTCAGGGAAACCACAACAAAGCTTTCCAATTTTATTCTTGTTTTAAGCAGGTACTAGTACATCTAAGAAAGGAACATTCCAACTTTGTTCCAGACCATACAAAAAATAAAAAAGGTTCTCAATAGATTCTCCATGTGCAAAAAACAAGCAGTTCTGGAATTTTACTGTAATCTACACAACAGAGTTAAAAGAAACTATGAATAGCCAATAAAACTAACAATCCTATGAACAAAATGTCGATAAAGTTCTGGACTTTAAGTGAAATCTACACAAAACATAGTTACAGAGACTATGAATTGCAAATAAAATTGGATACATAAAGCTAAAGACCAAGGAAGAGAGCCAAGTCTTATGATAAGCTCATGGAGGCTGAACCCAATCATACCGACGAAGAAAGTATCGACATTTAGATAATTAACTTACGGTCTGGCGAAGCTTCGGCGAGAAGTGGAGCGGATTGAGGTGAGGGAAGAGGGTCGAGCAAACCGGAGAGAAGCAAGTGCGGAAGGAGAGGAGAGAGTTGGAAGGAAAGAGAGGGAGAGAGATGGAAGCGAAGACTTGGCTGGGAGAAGAACCCGGAGGAGGAGATGAGAGTAGTTGAAGAAGACGCCATTGAAGAAGCTACAAAACTGCTATCGCCCTGACACGTGGCTTACAAGAGGCGTCTTTTATGTACCCTAATTAAAGGACGTCACTTGTGTTAAGACCAGGTCCATTGGGGGTTTTACCCAGGGGTTCTAAACGAAAAAAAGAAAAAAAATAAATGAAAAATGAAATAAAAAAACAGAACCGGTCTAAATGAAGGGGTTGTAGAAGCTGTAAAAACCCCATACGTGGCAATATGATATTGGCTTGAGGGAAGGTGACCTCTTCTCTTCTCTTCTCTTTCATAATCGATCCGTTTCTCTTCCTTGATATTGTCGATGTCTCCACCGTGCATCGCTGCTCTTCGTCGATGTATCTTAAGCAATCCGAGAACGGAATCTTAAAGCCCCTCTACCCGTGGAAACCATAATTTCGCATATTCTTGAGAGATTATGTCCGTACAAGGATGGCGAAATCGATGAGATGCAAGAGGGTGAAGAGATTAAAAGCTATAAGAAGAGAAATTGTTGAGAAGGAATTATTCACTCTCACTAGAGAAGATGCCAAATCCGCCGCCATGGAAGTCGCACTCGCCGCCCCTAAATTACCTGGTCGTCTACCACCACCTTCTCCGATCATGGAAGTTGCGGCTCCTACCTCCGAGTCTGCCTCTGTCTCCGCCAACGTTATGGGTGTGTTGGATTTTTATAGTTTGCTCGTGTCTTCCGCGAAAACGAAGGCATGGAACAAGGGGAAGAGATCAATCCAAGCCTCGTTGCAGGGATAGAAGACTCTGCGGCCTCCTGGTGCCTTGAGGAGTTAGCTAAGCTCTGTGATTTGAGCTCAATAATCCCATGATACCAATCTTTTCCAAGGTGGATCTCTCTCACGTACGCAAACAGAGCGGCCGTTTCGTTGAGGACTTTGAAACACACGCCAAAAGATTTGAGGACGAGGAGATACATCCATGGAGAGGAGCTATGAAGATAGTTGGAAACCTCCCTGGATATGTTTACAGGTACAAGACTCCAGATCTCCATATATATATATAGCACAGCCTCTATAGTTTATGATATGTAGTTAGATATAGAAGATGAACTGAAGTTAGATTCTTGAAATTTTGGAACTTGTGGTTAGATCATGTAGTTAGATATAGAAGAAGAACTGAACCAAGGCCTAGACAAGATAAGAGGAAATGTCTATGAGAAGAAGATTCTTGTGGTTTTAGATGATGTTGATAACGTAGACCAAGTTGATGCGTTGGTTGGTGAAAGAAGTTGGTATTGTTCTATCTACAGCAATTAGCATTGTGTCTCTTTATGCTCATGTTTCATATCTTTCTGTTTTGTGTCTCTTTATGCTTCTTCTAAGTCTTCATCTGAACTGCATTTGTATTTGACATGTACTAAGCTGTCTCTTTATGCCGTTGCAGGTGAAGCGAATACATGTGACAGAAGAAGCGAAGACATGACATTGGTATGTTTCGCTCACTCATAAGTTTGTGTATTTTGTATTCTGTCTAGTCGTATTGTGTGCTCATTCTACTTAAAAAACAAAAAAATTAAAAACCTCAATGAGGTTCTACCATTGGACAAGGAAAAATTAAATTAGATTAACAAAGGTTCTAAACCTTTCAAATCACTATATTTATTATTAATTTATTGATTAGAGCCCATAAAGGGTTCTTATTGATGGACATGCTCTAACTAGTGGTATAGCCTCCGCGCAAGTGCGGGACCAGATAAGTTATTGATCGTTGTGTAGTTTGTGTATGGGATTTTGTCGTTTATTTTTTTACACTTTTGTTTTTCCGTGTTGTATATAATGGTGATGAACATAACATTTGGAAGTCACACAGTTTGATTAAGTTGATATAAGAATGACCGGCGAATTCATATGCATTTTTTTCGTAATGATTTGATCGACCATTAGCGTTATTAGCGCTTTCATGTTCAAAAGATAAAGTTTATGAAGTTGTTTAATATTTACTTAGGTAGTTGTTAGTATATAAAACAAATAGTGTAAGGAACAAAATATAAAATTTGAATTAAAAAAATTAAACAATTTATCGAACAATAAATTAAATTATTTTCTTATTTTACCTAAATTAATTTCAAAAATATAGAATTATAATAAACTATTTTTTTTTAAAAAATTAATAACTCTAGAAAAATTTATAAAATTATACGGTTGCAAAATTATTTATTTTTAGAGTTTTACTCGACTTTGTTAAAAATAGTTTATGGTGGACAAAAAAATGTCAGAAATAGGTAAACCAAAAAAATACACCACTGACAAATCTTGTATGAGTTAGAACCCGTCGACGTTTCATTAATAATCCAAAATAGAAATAAAATATCCGAACAGAGAAAACAAGCAAGGGAAAAAATATCCAAAGTTTATGATGGAAAACAAAGATAATAGCAGTTTTTAAAAATGCATAGAAAAGACGTTGACGGGCTGATAGGAATACAATAGATATTTCCAATCACACACGGCAGCGCTTGCGGTTGTTCTGAGCGTCTGAAATCTCTGGAGGATCTGCTGCAGCACATTCCTCATCGACCTTGTCTCCCAAAACAGACGGGCCCGATGATGCTGCCAATCCTACGTCACCTTCACTGCTTGGAAGAATATTCTCACTGTGCTCCTGAAATACATGAACGTGATGACAAGTAAAATTAGACAACCTTGCCATGGTTCTCTATGATGGTATCTTCAGTGATGGTGGAGATAGTGATGGTACGGTGATTGCTATTAATGGCTTCCATCAATTTGAGAGCTCTTCATGTTTTGGGCTGGATCTTGGCAAGTAGCTATGAATACATCAAACACTATGTTGCTGGCATGAGATTTGAATCGACCTAGAGAGCCTGCAACAACATAGACAATGAGGTTCTTGAGTATATTGAGCTCTACCAAGCCAAACACACTCGTTTTCAACACCTTGTTTCCTATCTCTCTTCTAATTACTGCCATGTCCCTCGATGCAGTTCACCGCAATAGGTTTGTTAATGTCGGAGAAGAAGTTATCTGACCAATAAATTTCAAGTTTTTAAGTTTCAAGATGACACTAAGCTAAAATGCATTGTTTTAAAATCAAACCAATAACATACAAAAGGAACTCACCAGAGATTCCGATCACATCCATGTCAGGGAAATCATCGCTGATGAACTCAATAACATTATGGACACCTTTGGTTACCAAGTCCATCCCCATTGCACCACACCAGTGTTACAACTGAACCATACATAGCCATTTTTTCCCTACCAATGTACAGTGAACAGTTTGTAGCATCGTAAATCTAATTGACATGCATCCACAAAATCATTATTTCATCAGCAAAAGTTTCAATCTTGAGTCGAACCACACCACAAACATAATTTTTTTTACATCTTGGTGGTACCTGTTGAAAATGACACCCGACGTTTCGAAGTGATCTGGATTCTCCTAGGAAGGCTCAAGTTCCATAGCACGTTGGCACGACAAAAACTGGACAATAGGCGCTCTAGTTGTACCGTCCTTCAGCTCCGCCTGAGACGTATCCAGCCTTGCAGCCTCTGTTAGTCCTAGCAACCAAATAACTTTCCGTTATAGCCCATCAGAACAGAGTTTACATAATATTAGTTAATTGGACAACTTCAAAGCGATCAATCAACTTTCACGATCGACCCCCTATCGTAGCGATGGATGGTAGTGATTCACACGAACTGGGATAGAACCGTTGATCTTGGAATTCTGCCCAGAGAAACATACGCTTAAAGTATTTAAACTGATAGCTTGAATATTGATTAAACAAATATGGTATATAGTATTCCATCTAGAAATTCAAATTGTCAATACCTTTCCTGGGTACTATGTTCTAGGCGGATAAAGGTGGCGGGAACAACGACCGATTAAGCAACAACAACACTGGAGGCTGACATCTTCGAAGGTTGGCTAAAAGCTGCGACAGTTCAATTTAGGAGTAATTTAATAAGAGATATGGGTCTCAAGGTTTGTTTGAGAAATTATATATACTGAGACGGATCGTTTCAGAGGTGAAATAGTACCATAACTGATCGTTGGAGATCTAGAGAGGTGAAGATGAAAAGTTTCAGAATTTTTTTTGATAAGCTAAAAGGGTAACGCTTTGGTTTATCGGTAGAGACATAGTACTATAAAAATCCTAGATACATACAAAAGAGATTTAGCCCACTTATAAGTTTTATTGGGCCAGAATGCGGATTTTACTAAATAGGTTTCGATGATCAAAGTTACACGTGAGTATTGAAACATTACAGTTATGTGTGGGATCCACTATAAGAAATTCTTCATAAATAGTATATATTAGTTTCGGTAATCAATGTACAAAGTATCCTTTAGTTTAGTGGTATAAATGCTGGTGTTTATATCACAGTAACCCGGATTCGAGCCACAGACTTGACATTTTTTCACACTTTTTAAAAGTGAGACCCACTTACCTGCTGACGTGTCGCATCAGGAGTGATGAAACTGGCTCATTATAATGTAGATTTGTATTTTCCTTTTTTAAAAATTTTTTAATTAAACTAAGAGACCCTATTAAATATCCCGATAATCATGCTCTTACTTTCTCTATGGATCAGCAAATCAATACAATACTAAAAGGGAGATAATCTCAACTCTCAGCTATGCCACATCATCAAAAATAATCCTCCAACCAGAACATTTCTTTTTGCCACGTCAGATGGGCTTCGGTCTCCGTTGTGGTATTTACGTTTGGGACTCCGTTGTTTACTTTTATTACTCTGGGCTTCGTCTTCGACAAACCTAAGAAAAAAAAAATTACCTGCAGAGCACGGAGATCGCGATGAATCCTAAAGCAGACGGAGGTCTCGAGGATCTATGCCTCTGCCCCTTCGTCTTCTCCGATTCAAAGCGTAAAGAGCTCTGATCGATCACCTTCTCTACAGACGAAACCATGTTCTTCTCCCTCCCTCTCGCCGTTAACCCCACTCTTCTCCCCGTCTCCTTCAACTGCTTTCTCCTTCGGCGGAACTCACCTGAGATGCCTCAGACGCCTGGTTACTTCATGCAATACTAAAAGGGATATAATCTCAACTCTCAGCTATGCCACATCATCAAAAATAATCCTCCAACCAGAATATTTCTTTTTGCCACGTCAGATGGGCTTCGGTCTCCGTTGTGGTATTTACGTTTGGGACTCCGTTGTTTACTTTTATTACTCTGGGCTTCGTCTTCGACAAACCTAAGAAAAAAAAAATTACCTGCAGAGCACGGAGATCGCGATGAATCCTAAAGCAGACGGAGGTCTCGAGGATCTATGCCTCTGCCTCTTCGTCTTCTCCGATTCAAAGCGTAAAGAGCTCTGATCGATCACCTTCTCTACAAACGAAACCATGTTCTTCTCCCTCCCTCTCGCCGTCAACCCCACTCTTCTCCCTGTCTCCTTCCACTGCTTTCGCCTTCGGCGGAACTCGCCTGAGATGCCTCAGACGCCTGGTTACTTCATGCGTCGCCTCCGTTCAAATCACTGTCGCTAATGGTTCCGCCCAGCTCCTGTTGTTGTGGAGAGATAGCAGATTAGCGACAGTCTTCCTATCAAGGGACGCATGGCCGCCGACACCATCGATCTTCTCAAGGTGAATGGTGTTTCTGTTCCGATGAAAATTTGCATTTTGATTATTATCTGGTTAATGCTTTAGATTAACAAGTATTTAGCTTCAAACTTCAGATAATTTACAATCTGCTTGTGTTTTTAACTTCAAATCCTCCTTTGATTAAAGACTAATTATCTCCCTTTTGTTTATTGACTTCGACACAACGTTTTTTTTCTTATGAAGCTTTATGTTATGTCTTCGTCTTCATGTGTTTAGTATAGTCTCTCATGTTTGTCTTGCTTTTGAAACTTCTACTGGAGGAAGTTGGTATATATATATTTTTTTAAATTGGAATCTTGGCTGATTGGTCATGAGAAATGCCATCAAGTGGTATAGTATCTAATTAGCTACATATATAATATAAGGCTCTTATTTAGAAATTAGTTGGTATTTTGTTTTTTGAATGACTAGCAGGTTCTGAATTCGTAAATTCACTCTTTTTGGGGGAGAAAACCTTTCGCAACGCAACTTGAACATATGACCCGTTAGACACCTATTAAATAATCTAAGAGTTTTAGTCACTTGGTCAATTCTTTGTTAGTAGGTTTTAAGTGGTTTTGAATAATTTATTTCTGTGTGAATGAGTTTAGTATTGACTCTATCATGTCTTTGCAGGTATGGTAAGGACTCAGTGGTGTGGATGGACTCAGACTCGAACTCCGACACCGACACCGACTCGGAGAAGGACAATGAAAACGAGGTGTAGACATTGAAGCACGTAACGAAAAAATTTATGGTGTATAGGGCGGGGAAGCCATCGTGTGAGTATAATAAGACAATGATCTACACAGAAGACATTGGAGATCTTTGTATGTTTCTTGGACATAGCCAGAAACATACAATATACTTAATTTTAATTTTTTATAATATGATGTTGCAATCTTGAAATGATGACAGATTAGAAATGAAAGGCGAGGAGGTATCTTAGCAGAGGAAAAAACAGCCAGTCCCTTTCTCTCATAAGTTCTCTAAAGCTGATCCTTTGGCTCTCCGCCTTCTTGAACGCCTGCTTGCCTTTGATCCCAAAGACCGTGCATCTGCTGAAGATGTACCTTTTTGTTTTTCTTTCCCATTTTCTTACACAGACTTAAAATCTTATCTTTCATTGTTCTGATTTGGCTTATTTACAGGCACTATCTGATCCATACTTCAGTGGTTTGTCAAACTCAGAGCGTGAACCATCAACACAGCCAATCTCAAAGCTTGAGTTTGATTTTGAGAGAAAGAAGTTAACAAATAATGATGTCAGAGAATTAATCTACCGAAAGGTAACACAAAAAGCATTTCTTCTTCTACACATCTTGCTTTTCTCTGCTCTTTAATGGTTTTAACAGTCACTTATCTTTGGAAAAAAAAACATTAGATACTGGGAGTATCATCCTCAGATGTTGGAGGAATACAAGCACGGTGGTGATCAGCTTAGCTTCATGTACCCTAGGTTAGCTTCAATATTTATAGAACATATTTTATTTAAACAGTGATTTTTTTTGGGGAAAAAGATGCAATTTAATTTTATTCAATAATTAGTATATGTTACTCATATTAAATGTGATTATAAAATATTATATCATAAGATTACGTATACAAAAAAATATTAACATAATGTGTATTATATATGAAATGTACATTTAAAACATAATTTATGTATATATAAATCCAAAAATAGAAAATGGCAGTTAATTAAAAGGTTACAATTTTAAACACGATCTTCTATTTTGATAATTTTAAAATTATTATAAATATAAAACAAATTGTTTATATAAACATGTGTAACTTAGAATGTGTATAACTAAAGTAAAATTTAATATTGAGTTTGTACACAATACTATCAAAGCACCATAGACAAAGGACATGGAACCTAAAAAAAAGGCCATGAAACACAAAAGAAGAAGTGAGGCAAATGCGAGAATAATAATAATGCAGTTTGTAGGTTTGCAACTCAGATTGTAGGGCAGGATCAAACCGTAGGTGTTAGAATTCTTAAACCGTTTTTGTTAAATTTAAGTTTTGGTTAAAAGGTTGACAAAATTATTTTGGTTAAAACGATAAATTGAAGACAACAAATAAAGAATCGATATACAAGTCGGTGGTACTTTCTTTTAAATACAAGTACATAAATGAAACTTAATAATTTTAAAACCAATCAAAATTTATACAGTACTAATTATAAGCTTTACAATTTTTTTATATAAAAATAAATAACCAAGATAAAGAATATATATATCTTAACTTATAATTTAGTTAAATTTTTATTAATCTTTCTAATATCCTACATAAAACTCCAATAAAACACAACAAATTATTTCAAATAGTTTTAAATTTGCATTTATGTTTATAATTCTATAACAAGTTTCAGTGTATATCATATTTGTTCGTTTTTAAAATATAAATATAAAAATTAAACTAATATTATAGGAAAAAATCCGGGCGTAGCCCGGAAAAGCCCCTAGTGAATCTAAAGACTACTTTTGCTGCAGGAAGTCTTGGACAATATACTTAATTGGGCTATATCGCCCTATAATATTTACATGAGCCCCATATATGTATGAGCCCAATCTCACTTTTCATAGTTCCCACAAATTTCACGTTGTTCAGCGTTCCAATTAAGAGTTGCCACGTGGAATTTATAACAGTACCAAATCAACTTGACTCCAGTTGACGAAGTAGGCATAACCTTACAAGATCACAAATATTCCCATTAAACGAACATGATTGCTAGATGGTCAATGTACATAGAGATGCTAAAGAATACTCCCTATGGAAGAACCCATACGAGATTTTCTGTTGAGACACTTGTAAATACAGAATGCAACTATGCATGCCATGAATGATATCTAGACCACATGGTTCACATGATGTGATCTTTTTCAAGATCTGTACAATCCTTAGAAATTAAATTATATGTTTCTAAATCTATACATCTTTTTTTTTTTGAACACTTATAAATCTATATATCTATTTCGTGTAAATTGTGGAATAACATTTTCGTAGTTATAAAGTATTGTTTCACTGTTTTTTTTTTTTTGACATCAAATTTTCAGTGGTTTATTAGCTTTTTTTAGGGCATTTATATTTAGAAACTTGATATGTGAATATCCCAAAATTGTTTTTTTTAAAAGAGGGAAAGTAGTTCTCAAATCAGACCAGCTGAGCCGCTGCCGAGATCTATGGCAATATATGAGTGAGAGGGGAGTGGATGTTGTTTCCAAAGTTTGTGAAGTAGAGACTCGTGGCTTTATCTTTGATCAATGGAAGCTGAAAAACCGGTGGGTTAACATGATAAAGAATGGGAACAAGTTGATCAAAGAAGCAAGCAGGTGTTGCATAAATTTACTTTCCTGATTCAGAAAAATGATATAGTAACTACAATGGAAGTGATAATTTAATTTATTGTAACCAAATGCTCTATCTACCATTCACGTGAGTGATCCTTGGTATCTTTCTAGCAAATCTTGGACCAACTTTAGAAGCTTTCTACTTTGTCATTTCCCATGAAAGAAATAACTATAACGGAAACTTTTAGTATTCACTTTAGACTATAACCCTGTTCTTTTGATAGACGCTGCGTCTAGCGTCAACGTCTCCAATTAACCCTGTAATTTTGTTGCTTTAAAAGCATGATGGCAAAGAACCACTGAATCCGGTGTTAATTAAACGAGACGCGGCGTCAGATTTCCGATGATATTTGACCGCTTGAAATTCTAGCGTCAATTAAACAAGAACGCGGCGACTCCTTTTGCTGTTACGGCGACATTTTTTTCTCGTCATCTCTGTCCGCGTTTCTTTCACAAAGTAGTTGATGCGAATATTTGGTGACGCTGACGCTAGATACTGCGTTTATCAAAAGAACATGACTTATGTAGTTTAAAATGAGATCAAATAGCTGATGGGTATGACAGATGTTTGAATAACAAAAAAGTTGAAAAACAGAAGATTTTTTTTATATTTTTGATTTTCATGTCTAAGTTTGTAAAAACCCTAAATTTGCAAGTCTCACAATTACTAATAGATTGTGCGAAATTCTTAAACGTTAGACAAATAAACGATACATTTGATGATAGTTTTATTCAAATTTTGATTGGAACACACGTAAAAGCTGACATGTCAAATTAAGATATCTCTTAATTTAATGTAATGTTGGATTGATTTTAGACCACGTGGAGCAGCTAGTGTTATGGAGCAAGAGTGAGTCACTAAAAGCCATACGCGTGGTGCTCAAATCGAATTCGATCATATAATCTTGAAGTTGATGCGTCCCAATGACCATCGACTCATTAGGTTTCTTTCCTCCGTCGACGAACGCCAAACAAATCACCGTCTCCAAAAATCTCACCACCGTATTCGCACCGTCAAACCTCCACTTCACCTCCCTTCCATTCCCTGGCAGCCCAATCTCTATTACCGGCACGTTCATGAACTCCTTCATGTTCCTCCTGGAACTGCCTTCTTCGAAACAGTGTTTGAATGGCGCAAGTCCTGGGATCTGATACATTCCTATTTCCTGTGAAACATAGTCATACCCAAACATAATGATCAGTAAATTTATTACACACAAATATTTCAAATCTAAAGTATCAAAATAAATTTATTAGTTCATTAAATTTAAGGAAAAATTGTCTAGATAGGCTCAAAAAAGTTATGACGAAATTAGCATAGCTTTTTCTAAAATATAAAACGATTAAATTATTTCAAACTATTTTTCATTTATGTACTAGTTTTAAAATAAAAAATGTTTGAATGCTATTATATAGTATTTTCTAAAAGTAACGAATAGGTAATGAACGTAGAAGAATAAAATTGCAAAAATGAAAAGGAATGGTTTTTCCATCCTATATTTAATAAGGAATAACTTTGTTCTTTATTTCTCTACAAAAAAAAGAAATGGTAGGGAATGAGAAGAAAAATTTATTCCTTGTGAATGGTGAATTTTTTTAGGAATGTTAGAGAATGCATTATTCATTATCGTTCCTTAGTCACCATTCATACTCTTAGTTTTTCATCTTAAATGTATAAGTATATTTTAATAATATATTTTTAATATTAACACTATTTTTGGTTAACTTCCCTTTTTTATAAATCACATTCTATATTTAAAAAAAAAAAAATTCACTTTATAAATTTTGTTATGTGGAGATGAACCCAAATTGCTTTGAAATTAATCAGTTTATTTCAATCAATTTTTCTAGGGGCATTGCCCCCGCGTTTGCTAGGGTTATTGTAGTTGTGAATTTTGCGTTTTGAGTTGTTTTTCAAGTTTTTTTTTATTGTTATAGGGTTAGAGTTGTGATGATGAATTGTGTATGCATTGTTCACCACTTATGAAGTACTAAACTGTGTTAGTAATGTGATTGATAAAGTTCGTGGTGTTGTTTGCTGTGTCACGGATACGTATTGTTTGTTTATCTTTTTAATTTGTTTCTTGTACTATTAAGAGTACATAAATTATATTAAAGTTGTTGAGAGTACCTTTTGTTTCTGGATATTTTTTTTCCAGTTTAGTTGTGTAAGTTTTGTTTATTAAGTAATAATTTTTATTATCCTTATTATGTTTGTTATATGTTTCTTTTTTATTTTTAAACTTGTTGCTCTTACCGGACCTTTAAAACAAATACATGAAGACTTGTAGAAATAACTATAAAATGAGTGATAGTTCTGAGTATTTGGGCCTTAATGGGTTTTAAACGAATTTATGTATTTCTCATAAGAAGACAATAACATTGACCTGTTGACATTGAGCATGTAATCTGTTTTTATAAGACAAGAGGAGTGAGCAGGTGGAGATGTTGTTGCCGCCTTTGTGTCTGTCGGGATTTTATCTTGTATCTTCTGGTTTGGTTGTGTTTGTTTCTCTTTTATTTGATGGGTAATATGTAAACAAAAATCATTGTTAGTTGTATTTATCAGAGTTCGTAATTTACTCTGTTTTTTTGTTTAGGTAATTTCACTGATATTGGTTGTCGTCTACGTTTTCTTCTTTGCGAAAGTAAGTTTGTAAATTGTTAAATAGTTGGCCGTGTAGTTTGTATTTGTTTAGCTGACTCGATGTATGTGTCGTTGAGTTTTAGTTGAGGTGATTGATTTGGTATATTTGTTTTGAAGTTTATTTCTAAGATTAGACAAAAAAGAGAGGTGATCATTAATGATTTGTCTTTTTTGGAATTCTAGTTTTTGGTGTTTTGATTGTTTGAGATGTTGTGGTTTCTTTTAAGCTGTAAAATAAAGGTTTGTGTAAAATTAGTTTGATAAGTAAAAGAGATAAATAGACGACCACATATTTTGGGTAGAAAATATTTTTGATTATTGATGTTAGCACAATATAGAAAATAATATAAAGGGAATTGTGTGTTGATTGTTTCTTACGGATCAATGAGGAGACGGATAACGACTCGGGTTGTTTCTTTGGTAAGGTCAGAGCCCTGGACAGAACGGATTTGCCCAACCACATCTGCGAGTTTAAATATCAGTTATGATATCAAAACATAATATAAACTCAGATGCAATATGATAATATACCTGGGAGTTCTATGTTTGTGTTCGCAATCACTTGGAAATTGTCGAACAATCTAATTATGACTGGAGATTGATCTTAGGAGCATCTGTGATGACTTCATTAATAATAGTTGGTGAGATGAAACGAATAAGGAATGAATGATCAGTTATCTTGTACATTCTTGAGCACCTATCAACCTCAAAATGATCGACTTACACAATGGAACCGGCTTTCAAAGATGACATGTAATGATTAGCACGTCCGGCGGGAATAAACTCATGAATCACAGAATCTGCAAATAATATTATTCAACAAAGAATCAGAAAATCAATTAAAAACAATCTATATTATTTTCCTTTCCTAGGCCCGTCCCATAGAGAAAGCCGAAGAAGCAAGAGTTTCCGACCTTCACAAATATATATTAGTTTCGGCCATAAAAGCACAAAGTATCCTTTAGTTTAGTGGTATAAATGTTGGTGTTTATATCTCAATAACCCAGGTTCGAAACATGGATTTGACACTTTTTCACACTTTTTCACACTTTTTAAAAGTGGGACCCACAAAATGCTGATGTGGCGCGCTGAAGAGAGAGCAAAAACTCAATCATTATAATATAGATTTTCTAAAATAATTAAAATAGTTTTGTTATTTATTACCTTTGCTTTATGATTAAATTATTTCAAACCCTATTTAATTTCTTCTCTTATGTACTAATTTTAAAGTGAAAAATGTTTGAATGCTATTATATGGTATTTTCTAAAATAATTGAAATAGTTTTGTTATTTAATATACCTTTGCTTTATGGGTAAATGCACTAGCAAGAGAATTGTAGATATCGGTTTGTAGTACGGTGTAAGGAACCACCGTGCTGAGCTTGGCTCCGCCCTCAAGCAACTTTGGATTCAACGATAAAGGGATTCCGCCAACGTAGATTGATGTGACTGAGATAAGATAATCCGAGCCAACGATTTTCAACGGCGTCAAAGTCATCGGAATCGGATTACTGCTACCGCCGAGCGGCGGGATAATATAGCGATTAACGGCGCCGACATAGAAGTGACTGGTGCCGGAAGAAGGCAAGCAGAGAGCGAACTTCGAGATGACATTAAACGCTGACGTCACCTGTCTCCAGAACGGAAACTCTCCCGGAGAAAGAGCCAGAACTCCGGCGATGGGAGGGGAAATAAATTGGGCGGCGCAGGAGAATGTGAAGCGGCGGATAGAGACACTGGAGAGTAACTCTTTGCCGTCTGTGGTGTAGATGGTGGCTTTGTCTTGAACGACACGACCGGTGGTCATGAAGGGTTTGTAACCGAGAGGATTTGGTTGACGGTAAAGGCAGAACTTCCCGTCGCAGCCACTGCCGGGGATGGACTTGCAGGTGGAGCTCTGGCAAGTGATGAGGTGGAGTGATGATAAAGATTTGAGGTTGCGGCAGTTGAGCCACGTTAGGTTTTTCCGAGGTCGAGGAGGAGGTTGACGTGAGAGTTCGCGGCGGATCCGATGTCAATAGTGGTGTAGTATTTTTTTGTGGGCTCGTGTTTTGTGATTGGAAGAAGGTATTGAGCTTCTGATATTGGAGTATGGCGGCAAACATGGAGACGAAGACGATGAGGTACGTAACGCCACCCATCTTTGTTTACTTGTTGTAAACGGCAATGAATGTGTTTGTTTGTTTGCGATGAAGATGGACTGTTATAGATGTATGGAATTTATACATGTAAAATAAACTTTGTATCTAAGAAAATGAAAATATTTAAATTCTATAAATGTATTTTTTAATGTTTGAGCACGTTGAATATTTGTTTTTCTAGCTAGTGTACGCGCATTGCCCGAAAAAAATATTAACACGTGACAACTTTTAAATTATATTTGAAAGAATTATAGAAATTAAGTCGGTGATCGTATACGTACGTGATGGTGAAACTGATATAAACAAATACAGACAAAATAACCACTGTACGTAAAGTTTCAACTTCAAGTCAATGCGTTTCAAATTGCCAGATATTTCGACTCATTATTATTCTAGAAAACTGTTGACATCTTACTCATCATACTGTATTAAGCCGTATCTATACCTCATGTTAACTCGGAATCCTAATTTTACAATAAAATCAAACACGTTTATTCTAGCTCTGTAGCCCTTAATAAAAGAAATAAAATATATTTGGAATAGAAATAGCGCATAAGGAATCAAAGTGCAAGATCAAATGAATGGAATAAAATTAAGGCTTTGATTGTTTGCATAGATTTTGGTTATTGGATATTAGTTTTTAGTTTTTCTATTGTTTGATTTTTGGCTTTCAATTTTTAGTTTTTAATTTTGATTTTGTTTTAAAATAAAATTTGAAGGTAATTTTTTCAATACTGATATAATAGATATAATATATTACACTGAAAAACATTTTAATTTATATTTTAAACGACTACTCTAGTAAACTTTCTTAAAATTACGGTAAATTTGATAAAATACACTAAAAATATTAATTGAAATATTGCTTATCAAATTGTATAATATGTGTATATTTATTATTATGATTACTAGATGCATGGTCAGGTGCTAGAAAAATATATGTAGGAACCCATATATGGGATTTTCTGTCTCTACATTAGTAATTAAAATTCATAATGTATCTATTTATGCGACACATGATATCTAGCTAGACCACATGGTTCACACAATGTATGTATATTTTTAATTTAAATTTAGATGGTCACTGTACATAGAGAAGCTAAGAAATATATGAAGGAACCAATTTGAGATTTTCTGTCGAGACTGTAGTAATTAACGTACATACTGCAACTATATATGCGGTCCATGTACATAGAGAATTAGAGATACTAAAGATATATGAAGGACCCATATAGATTTTTTGTGGATAGACTCGTAATTAAAATACATAATGCAGCTATGTATGCGTTGAATAAACCACATGGTTCACGTGATGTAATCGTTTTCTAGATTTCGTGAAAGCCCTAGAATTAAAATAATATTATTCTAAATCTATATATATATCTATTTCGTGTAAATTAAGGAATAGTTGAACATTTTCGTACTTACGCAGCATGGTTTCAGTGATTTATTATTTCTAACGGAACTTTTTCATGCGAGTAATTTATAATTTTAAAAAGAAAATATTAAAAAAGGAGTGAAAATAAGTTTTCAAAAATCATCAGACTAGGTGAGTTGCCACCAAGATCCATGGTAATGCTATGATTGATAGGAAAGTGACTGTTGTTTCCAAGGTCAATGTTGTTAATGCCAGAGTAATAATGCATAAATAATAAAGTCACAAGTTTTTCTCTTTCCGAATTCACTAGAAAAAAAAAATCTTACACCAATCTTTTATATTACAAAAATTCTGTAGGATTACCCAAATCCTAAGCTAAAACTCATCGTAGAGTCTAGACTTTTGTTAATCAAAATCACCCCGATCCTGAGCTAAACTCCCTATGAATCTATAGACTTCAATCTTCCAATACTCGGAAGTACTTCAACAACTACTTCCACATCTAATGCAGAGCAGTGACACCAAAGGCTTGGTCACACAAGCACCAAACAATGATCTCTCGACTTTTCTTCTTTTAGCAGAGACAACTATCTTCATAGAGACACGTCCTCCATGTATACATAACCAGAACTTGCTCCTCAAGTTCTTCCAAAAGCAACTTAAACAATTTTTCTTTTTCTCTAAAGAATAACTCTTTTGTCTTTTCCTCTTCGAGTAATATCCTTTACACTTAATGTAAATCTCCCATTAATATATTGATTCTTCTCAAAGTTTAACAAGCCCACAAACATCATACAACACGAACTCCAACCAAATCCATCTTCATGACACACACATGTACTACCTCCTGTAGTACTTCACGAACTGATACAGAATATACATCTTCGAATGTTTGTGTAGTCAATAGAGACTTGTGGCTTTGTTTGGATGGCTAAAGAATGGAAACAATTTAATCAAATAAGCCATTGCTGTGTAAGTTTTACTTTCTTGTTTCAGGAAGTGATATGGTAATTACAATGGAAGTGATAATGTATTTTATCGTAATCACGTGAGCGATCCTTGGTATCTTTATCGCAAAGCTTGGATCTTGGTAACTACAATTGAAGTGATAGTGTGTTTTATAATTTATAGTAATGATTATAACAAAATAAAATAAACAATATATTTAAGAAGAAACTGATCATGATTAATTTATTCAAATTATGATTGGAACACAAGTAACAGCTGAAATGTCAAAGACGATCTCTTAACCCTCATCACATGTGATTGATTCTATTTCCGGGAAGGTCACGCGGAGCAGCTAAAGTTATGGAGCAAGAGTGAATCACTAAAAGCCAGACGTGTTGTGCTCATATCGAAATTGAGTATATAATCTTGAAGCTGATGTGTCCCAATGACCATCGACTCCTTAGGTTTCTCTCCTCCGTCTACGAACGCCAAACAAATCACCGTCTCCAACACTCTCACCACCGTATTCTTTTTTTTTTTGTTAAGTATGTGAATTTCATTAACTTAATAATGAGGCAAAGAGATACAATGGACTTGACTAATCTAATCCTATTGAATCTAAGTCGCTAAGTCAATAAGACAGAGCAATGAAGCCATAGCAAGCCACAAAAAAAGTAAAAAAACTCACTAAGACTAATAAGGTTCAATCACAACCATGAGGATGCGAGAAGCTTAGCTAGTATTTAACAGGTCTTAAGACAACCATTCAGCAAACAGGAGACCAGAGAAGAGATCTTGAAGCCGGAACCTGCATCAAAATAGCTCGGACCAATAGAGAATCGCAACCGGAGAATGGTCCGAGGCACCGCAGACCATCCCGAAGGCGACATCGAAAGAAGTACAGGCGAAGCAGGGTCGGCAAGCCCTGGTCCGGCCATCGCAAGCAATGATGTCCACTCCAGACGTTGCTATCTCAAGAAACTGTCACGCCATACTCTGAGAATCCTAACTGATGTAAAGAACCGGTATATGAAGCAAAGGTGGAGTACTGGCTGGTGGAAGCAGAGGTTTAATGGCTGGACTCTGGTCCCACCACGCGAGCAGAGCACAAGGGATTCCAGCAACTGAACACCAAGAGAGGCAGAGGACGACGACCAACTTCCTTCTGAAGCTTGAAGAACGGAGGAGCCAGAGCTCCTTACAGCAGGCGAAACAGGAGGAGAGACCCGTCTGAGGAGGTTAGACAAAACGGAGTAACGGCACGAAACTCCAATCCAACCCAAACCCGAACAGATCGAAACCCAAAGAAACACCAGGTGGTTGTCTAAGAACCATTACCGAGAAAGAAGTCCCCGACGATGAGTCTCGAATCGCCTTTTCAACTTGGAACAAGAGGGGGAAGTTCTTACCAAAGCAACCGTAAGAGGAGACATGGGAGAGACGGTGGAGGCAGAATACTGACCAGAACGGCAAAGGCAGCGACGCAGAGCCACTCCGGCGAACCCTCCGGGAGAGATCTGACCCAGATCTACTCCGTGCGAAACCCTAGATCTACCAGCTTGACGACGCCTCCAGCTCAGATCCGGCTCACCACGACCTCGCCATCTCTCCAGGGAAGCTGTAGACACCCACAGCCACCGGTTTGAATCGCCTAGTCCGGCCGCAACCCGACGATAAACAGAGGAGATGAAGCAAGGAGGAAGTGGAGGAGACAGAAGCGTGAGAGGGCAGAGACTAGGAACGGTGACGAAACGGGGTGGCGACCGACGGGTAGAGACCCTCCGTCGGCCACCGGAACGAGACGCAAGAGGAGATGTCGAAGCGAAGAGTTGGTGGGGAGAGAAGATCGTTTTTTTTTTCCAAGTTGCTCACCACCGTATTCTTACCGTGAAACGTCCACTTCACCTCCCTTCCATTCCCTGGCAGCCCAATCTCTACCGACGTCACGTTCATCAACTCCTCATTTATTCTCATGGAAGAGCCTTCTTGGAAGCAGTGTTTAAATGGCGCAAGTCGAGGGATCTCAGACATTCCTATTTTCTGTGAAAAAAAAAACAATCCCTAACATGTTATACACAAATATTTGAAATCAAACTCTTATAAGTTATACCAAAAAAATATATTTATTTGTTCAATATTGTGATATGAAATCACATTCATACATTCCTATTTTTCTATTTCCTATAGCACTAAGTGCGTTTTTATCAATAGTAATAGTTATCTATTACTGGATTATTGTTACCGGACTATCGTGTAAATTGTTTTGGTCGAAGCCGGAGAACAAAATTTCTAAGTGTTTTTGTTTGAATAATATTCAAATTCCTAAGAAAGTGTTTTAGCACATTCTCAATTCTCGCCTACCACCACAGCATGCATCAATATTTATTTGTTCATCAATTTATAAAGAGTTTTGTTATTTAATTTACCATTGCTTTACGGGTAAATGCACTAGCAAGAGCATTGTAGATATCAGTTTGAAGTACGGTGTACGGAACCACCGTGCTGAGCTTTGCTCCGCCCTCAAGCAAACTTGGATTCAACGATAAAGGTATCCCGTCAACGTAGATTGACGTGGGGGAGATAAGATAATCAGAGCCAACTATTTTCAACGGAGTCAAAGTCATCGAAACACCGAAACCTCCACCGCCGATAAAGAAATTACCGTTGCCTGAAGAAGGCAAGCAGATAGCGAAGCGCGGGATGATGTTAAACGCTCTCGTCACCTGTCTCCAGAACGGGAACTCTCCCGGAGAAAGACCAAGAACTCCGGCGATGGGAGGGGAAAGGCCTTGGATGTGTGTCTGAGCGACGCAGGAGAATGTGAATGGACGGAAAGAGACTTTGGTGGAGATGGTGGCTTTGTCTTGAACGACACGGTCGACGGTGGACACTGTGTGGTTTTTGACGAAAGGGCTTTGTTGAAGGTAAAGACAGTGTTTTCCGTCGCAGGCGTTGCTGGGGATGGACTTGCAAGTGGGGCTCTGGCAAGGGACGAGGTGGAGTGATGATAAGGATTTTATTTTGCGGCAGTTGAGCCATGAGAGGTCGGTTCCGATATCGAGGAGAAGGTTAACGGGAGAGTTGGCGGCGGATCCGATGTTGATAGTGGTGTAGTATTGTTTGGTGGTTTCGTTTTTGGTGATCGGAAGAAGATATTGGGCTTCTGAAATGGCGGCAAACATGGAGATGAAGATGATGAGGCGCTTAAGGCCATGCATCTTTGTTTTCTCAGGTTCTTTTGTGTGATTGTTTGTTTGCGATGAAGATGGCCTATTATAATGGAGATGAAGATGATGAGGCGCTTTAGAGATGCATGAATTTATAGATGTGAAATAAACTTTGTATCTAAGAAAATGAAATTATTTTCATTTTATAATGGTATTTTTAATGTTGAGCACGTTGAATATTTGTTTTTATAGTGTCTGAATTACGCGGACACTCGCAAAAGATGACTATTTATGCATTTAGAGCATCTTTATCCGGGGATACTAGAAGAGGTTTTCTTAGCGTGTGAGTCCCGCGTAGGACCCACTTTTTTTTAAGAAACCGGTTACAAAAACTATTAAATAGTAGTCGATTCTTAAAGGTTTCTTACACTGTTCGCGGATCCCACTAACACGTGGCGGTTCACGATTGGTTCGTTTTTTTTTTTTTACTTCGAAAAAGTAAAAAAAAAAAAAAAAAAAGAAAATTAAGAAACCCCATTTGGGGTTCGAGGGATAATGATGCTCTAATAGGTATATATGTACACGTGAAGATAGTTATATTATATTTGAAAATAACTGGAGAAATGTCGGTGTAAAAAGTGTGGTAAGGTTCAATAAACATTCAAGCGCTGATCAAGTATAACTCACCGAGGTTTACGTTACGGTTGAGAACTGCTATCGGTAACCGATGTATTTTCGCCGGTTTAGTGGTGATTTTAGCTTAGACTTAGGTTAATTTTCTGACTCAAAGCTGTAACCGACATTGTAATGTCCGTACTTTCGGGATTTTATAAATAATTATATATATATATATAACTCACGTGGCGGGGAATTTGTTGACTTGTTATACCTAATGTTAATATCTATACTAATAAAGTAGCTTAGACCATCTCCATTAATAAGGAACTCACATGGGTACTTAACAATTAATTAATGATAAAACAATGATTGTAAATGTTAAGGACCCTTGTTTAGCTAATTTAATTTTCTCTTGTCCAATGGTAGAACCCCTATTGGGTTCTTAATTTTTTTTTTCTTTTTTTTAAGTAAAATGATTGAATTTCATAATATGAAAAAACATAAATTTATTTTAAAAGAAGACAATACAACAAATTGAAATTACAAATACTAATCTTAATTTATTCCAAATTTTTCCCAAATATTCTCAACCAAATCAGCTTTCAATTGGTGATGTATTTGGGGATCACGGATTCGGGTCCGAATACTCATCATATTCCCGAGATTTGAAGGCTGATTCGATAAGAAGTCCAAATCCACTTGTGAACTTCGGTTTGATTCTGGTTGTGTGAAAGTTGATACATCAAACTGACTGTATCCATCTCGTTCGTCTTCTACTATCATATTATGCATAATGATACATGCTCTCATTATCTTTCCAATCTTGATTTTATCCCACAAAAGAGCTGGATTTTTGACTATGGCGAATCGAGCTTGCAATACCCCAAAAGCCCGCTCGACATCTTTACGTACAACTTCTTGTTGTTTTGCGAATAAAGATGCTTTCGGATCTTGTGGAAGTGAAATAGACTGGACAAAAGTAGCCCATTTTGGATAAATACCATCTGTGAGATAGTAAGCTAAGTGGTACTGGTGTCCATTGACAATATAATTAACTTTTAGAGCTCGACCTTGTAATATATCATCAAAAACTGGTGATCGATCAAGAACATTAATATCGTTTAATGTACCTGGAGGTCCGAAAAATGCGTGCCATATCCAGAGATCTTGTGAAGCTACAACCTCTAAAACAATTGTTGGCTTTCCTGATCCACGTGTATATTGACCTTTCCATGCGGTCGGACAATTCTTCCACTCCCAATGCATACAATCAATGCTTCCTATCATCCCGGGAAATCCGCGTAACTCTCCAATATCGAGTAGTCGTTGAAGATCTTCTGGTGTGGGTCTTCTCAGATACTCATCTCCAAATAAATTTAAGATTCCTTGAACAAAATGTTCCAAGCATAAAAGCGCGGTGCTCTCACCAAGTCGGAGGTATTCGTCTACGGCATCAGCTGCGCAACCATATGCCATCATACGAATTGCTGCCGTTGCCTTTTGTAATGGAGAGTGACCGAACCTTCCAGTAGCATCTCTTCTTTGTTGAAAGTATGAGATTTCAGCGGAGAGTCGATCAACAATACGCATGAACAAAGACTTGTTCATTCTAAACCGACGTCGAAACATGTGAGAAGGATAGGTTGCCTCTTCACTAAAATAATCGTTCCATAACTGCATGTGTCCTTGCTCTCGTTGTCTTTCAATGTAGGCTCTCTTTTTTTTGGACCTTGATGCTTGTTGACGATCATCATGGTGACTGCAAAATTGTTCGAATTGTTGCTCAAAAAGTTGATCAAATGTTTCATCCATCATGTCTTCAAAATTATCCGAGGAAGAAGGAGCCATTTTAAAAAGAAATGGCAAGAGAGAAATGGAAAGAGAGAAATGGCAAGAGAGAAATGGTAAGAGAGAAATGGTAAGAGAGGCAAAGTAACTCAAATCTTTACTTAGAGAAAACGTATGGCACAATATGTTTTTGATAACATCAGGTCATTATATAGGAAAAAAGGAAACATATGGCACTTTTGTATCACATGCTACGACTTCTTCTTTTTGTCTTTTGGTGTCACATGCTACTGACTTCTTCTTGTTTGTCACATGCCACTGGCTTCTTCTTGGCTGCACTTGGGTGTCACATGCCACCCCTTTCTTGGCTTCACATGCTACTGACTTCTTTCTTGTCCTCTTGTCCTGCAAAACCAAAAGACGAGCCATCTCTTGTCACAATCAGTTACAACACGAGCCATCTCTTATCACAATCAGTTACAATCCTAACCATCATTTACAAACGTATTGAGCATCAGTTACATGCTACTACACAATCAGTAACAAGAAAAAACAACAGACTCGTGATAAGGAGTACCAAACTAACTTGAAACTTGAAACTTGAGCAATGAAGATAAACATAACTTGCATTTCATAAACCAATATTATACATTAAAACTTGCATATTATACAGACTCGAGAAACATAACTTGCATTTCATACAAACTTGACCAGAACATAAACAAATGCATACAGACCCGTGATAAGGAGAACCAAACTAAATTGCATTTCATACAGACTCGTGATAAGGACCAAGGTTAAGATACATAAACTCAAACTAACTTGCTAACATCTCGGTAATAAGCTTATCTTTCAAAGCAATCTCTAGTTCAGTTAATGGCTCTGTCTTGGCAATTAGGCCCTCCAACAACTTGTGCTTGTCATGCTTATCTTTCAAGGCAAAGTCCTTTTGCCTTATCTCCCACATGTTTTGAAAGTCCACACACGCCTTCCCTTCTTCTTCAGAAGTCTTAGCCTTGCTCACAGCCTGTTTACCTTTGCCCTTTGCAGCTTTGACACCAACAGGCCGAGCCATTGGTTCATCTCCTCCAAGGCTACACGGCACTGACGTTGATGATTGTGCTGAATGGCCATCAAGCTTTCTTCTCTTAGAGTTCACATTATCTTTACTGGTTAGAGCTCCACACCATTTTTGATCATACCTAAGCTCCAACCAAGCATGCTCAAGTGTGAACTTGCTCTTGTAATCATTGAAGAATATTGCATGAGCCATCTTCAAAACATCATCCTCACTCTGGCCACTGGATTTTTGCTTCGTTGCCGCATCATTGGAGCCAACAAACTTGCACACGCCCTCATTAATCTTCCCCCACCTCGATTTACAGCAAGATGGCTCTCTCTTTTGCAAACCAGCAAGCTGTGGACTTGAACCAAAATAAGTAGCAATTCGTTTCCAAAACGCAATTGCTTTCTGCTCATTTCCCACGAGAGGATCTTTTGAGGTATTCAACCAAGCACTGATGAGCACCTTGTCTTCAGTTGGTGACCATTTCCTCCTTTCTTTACGGTCAGCCACGAGGTATGCATCTTCGTTTGCATCTTCAGGCCATCCAGTACCAAAGACAGACGCATCCGGGGCAGAGACTTCAATACTCGGTTCACGACTGGCAAAGGAGAAAGAGGTTTGTGGTTGTTGACTGTTTAGGAGGTTTTGGAAGCTACAAGGTTCACTAAAAGGATCCATTGCGAAGGAGAGGAATTAACAAAGGAGAAAGAGAGCTTCTTCTGTTTTATGAAAAGAACTATGAAAAGAGTAGAGATATGAATTCAGAAAAGGAGAGTTGGTCGCTTTTTAAAGCAAACATAATGAGAGTTTTGTAGGTGTTACGGGTAAATGGCCATCAATGTATCTAACTAAAACTAAACCAACCAAGAAAGTCAACGTATCTACCTAATTATAAAACAACCAAGTAAACAATCCTAAAGTCCCTTTAATTCCAACACAAACAATGTCTAAACCAGCATTAAAGGATTGTCTTGTCTACTTACCTCTGAATTTAAAGAGAGTTGGTTTGACAAGTTTGATGAAGTTTCATCCGTATCTTGTTGCTCCCTGCAACACCTCTGTCTTCTTCAATGCTATGTGTCTTCTCCTTTTCTGTCTCCCACGCAGCTAATCAAATCAAAACCCAAGACTCTGGTTTAATTACAACTAACTTCGTATTACAACATTAAAACAGAAGAACGAAACTTGGAACAAATTAAGACAATGAAGATTAATCAATCAACTGTTTTGAATCAAAACTAGAGTCTACTGAAACTTCAAAATCAAGACAAACAAGGAATCTTTAAAACATCAAATAATAACTTGCCTCTGTAATTTGGCGAGTTGAATCATCCCATTCCACAACCAAAACCGTAACCACAGTTGTCGGAAGATACTTCTCACACCTGACAACCTCCGTCGATGACTTGCCTGTTTAACTCTGTTCATTATCGTCTCCGTAGTCCGTTCCTCGCGATTTGAAAACAAAAAAATATCATTATCAAAACAAAAAAATTGGATTATAATCAAAGGAATTCTATTCACGGGAACAAATAAATAAATCAAACTGAACCTTTATGGTGATTGCATGCCCGGCTCTGGAGGAGAACATCGCCGAAGAAAGAAACAAATTGAACGTCTTCGTCGTTGAAGAATTCGACGGAACCGACGAGGGAGAGAGACCAGAAGCTAAGGGAGACCAGAAATGGAACAAGAGAAAGTCACAATCGACGACGAGCAAACGAATTAAACATCATCAAGCTTTGGAGAATTTGACTGAATCAATCGCGGAGAGACTTTGATGATATCGAAGATGAGAAAGAGCAGCGACCGAAAGAGAGAGACACGCCTTTTGTTTCTTTTCGTCTAAAATGAGCGACGCCAATACTATGCTGCCACGTCGGGGGTCTTTAACAATCCTAAACTCACCTAATTGAGGAGCGCTCCTGGCTAATAACAACATTTTTTATTTAAATTTTTGCCTTTATTACTTTAGGACCTCCTCCTAGATCTACCGATGGAGGTGGTCTTAGAAAGGCTCAAGGTGAAGCTACGTTAGCAGACCACTGTTCGTTTTGTTGACACGTGTCGAAGAGGGAGGGGATTTTGTTTTTTCCGCGTGAAACTTTGATTCAGGGAGGGGATTTCGTTTTTCATTTATTGGCTTTCTAATGATTTACTGGGCCTTAATGATATCCCAAGCCCGTTTGTGGTTAGGGTTCGGTGTCTCTTCGAGATTGCGATCTTCGCCGTCCTCTTTCCATCGTCTCCGATTTCGGCTCCTCACTGTAACGTATTGCTTCTCATTGAAATCGATCTTTAATTTGGTCATCAAGCTGTACCCCACCTCTCTTCCCACTCCATCTCATTTACTCTCACTGACGACCCGCGTTTGTAACAGATCGAAGGTGTCGCTATAAATAAGTGTGTCTTGGAGCTATGAGGATCTACAGCTTTGAGATTTATAGCTTAAGCAATCCGACGCACACCTTCCGATATGTCTTTTTATGTTCTTCTCGCTAATTTTGGAGCAGGCCGTTGTTCAAACACCGCTGAAGTGCATCTTTTGAGGTTCTGGGAAGCTCGCAACGTCAGGAAAGATGGAGAGCTTATGAGCCTTGACATGCTTCTCCTCGATGAACAGGTAAATCCGATAGTGTTCTGTTTCTTATTTCTGTCAGTTAGACCTAGGTGTTTAATTGTTTGGTTTATTCTTGACTCGTGGCAGCCTACGCTGATACACGGGAGCATCAACTCAAGCCGCGTTGACACTTTCCGGAGGCGGCTCAGTGAAGGCTCCGTTTACTCTCTCAGTGGTTTCGACGTCGCACGAGCTAACCCAAAATTCCGACTCTCTGACTCTCAGGTGTCCATACGCTTCAATGATGGAACTTTTTTGGAAACAAAAACTGACTCGGACAAGGACATTCCGACTGAGTTATTCAGGTTTTGCAGCCATGAACAGCTTCTGACATTGGCAAACACTAACAGAGAACTCCCAGGTATATCTCTTCTGTACTAATAAACTTATCCAATTGCCTTTTTTCAACTCTATTAACGTTTGTTTGTTTTAAAATTATTCAAGATATCGTTGGTGAAGTAAGTTCCGTCAGGAGCACGATCGGTCCTCATCATGTAATGGTGACTCTGCGTTTGGAAGGGTAAGCTGTATATTTGTTTATCCAGTAATTGTCATCGTCTTTGTTGCTATCACGACATCAAATTGCATCAGGGATGTCAATGTTTGTGTCAGTATGTTTGATGATCGTGCTGTAACTTTCCAAACTAAGTTTGACGAGCACATCTCTAAGCCAAAGGTTATACTCTTTACAAGCATCAATCCCAAAGTTGTTGGAGGTAAGATACGTGTTTTCACCTAGGAACCCTTCATTAGAACGGTCCACTTACGCACTTTTCACTTTCAGGGAAGCTTTTTCTCAACGCTACGTTTGGTACCCACTTTTATTTCGACTGTGAAACATCAGCTGGAAAAGAGCATTATGAAAGGTAAGTGTTTTATGCTGAGATTGATATAGTTCACCTCATTGGTTTATCATTGTTTTCAACTGATTTCTCTTGCGTGTTGTTTGCACGCTAGGCTGGTTGGTGATGGAGCCAATGCGAGCTCTTCTAAATCAGAAGTGGTCTCTGCTCAGAAAATCGAGCCCTTGACTGTTGCTGAACTGAACCAATATGTCCTTGCCGCTGACCCACAGGTTAAATTATTCCAAGAAAAATCTTTTATTCCGTGTGTTTCTTCTAATTTTACGAACATTCTTATTGGTCTCAGAATATTGAGTTTCTGTGCAAGGCCGAGGTGACCAGTCTTCAGTCGGAGAAGGGATGGTGCTATATTGGATGCTCCAAATG
Organism: Brassica napus; assembly: GCF_020379485.1. NCBI lineage: Eukaryota > Viridiplantae > Streptophyta > Magnoliopsida > Brassicales > Brassicaceae > Brassica > Brassica napus. Next base: position 54,998,332 of record NC_063452.1, on the reverse strand, counting down.
CGTAAAGAAGCTTCAGCGGGATGAAACATCTTTCACTTGTCTCTCATGTGATAGGGAAAACGCTACGGGTGTATTAAGGTCTAGCTTCTTGACTGATCTTATTCAACTGTTTCAGAGAAGTTGTCTCCTTGCATGTGCGTTAATTTATCACACTATCTCATCTCTGTTTTGCTTTAGGTTTTGGCTTTAGAATTATGGCCGTAGAAAATTTGGCTATTAAGACTTTGGCGGTAAGTTTAAGTTTTATTAAAAAAAGATTGTTAGTTAAAATTTTAGAAGTTTGGAACAATATGGATTTCAAATGAACAAGAAAAAAAATTCAATGATTAATTTGTCAATTTTAAATTTTAATAAAATTGTTACAAACTTAGATAAGTGATTTAGTTATAAAAGAAGGAGAAAAAAAATATTTTTAGTGAAAAAAAGAAAAAAAGAAAAAGAAGTTGCAAAAGTCAAGTATTGTTGGCTTTAGAAAAAAAAAACACAAAGGGTCTAACTGATAACTATAAAAGGAATAGAAGAAATAGGAAAAAAAAATGAAAGAGAATAAAATAAAAGAAAAATCTATTCCTCTCCTAATTTGTCAAGGAATAATTGTAATCTTTTATTCTTTAAATCTTAAGGAATGTTAAAGAATCATAGGTAACAAACATTCCTTGTAAATGGTGAAAATTGTAAAGAATGCTAATGAATGAGCTATTCCTACTCATTCCCTTGGTCACTATTTGGAACCAAAAGAGGAAAAAAAAACTTATGATGACTTTAGAGCAGTTAATCTTTAAAAAAACCTGATTGATGAAAAAGAAGTTTTAGATACTTTATAATCTTACAAAGCCCTCAAAGCCCTAGCAACATTGGACTTGATGGATTGTGAAAATAGATATAAACAAATACATTTAAGGTACAACTCGAGTAGGCAATAACCATCGTACGTTAAATTTAAGCTTCATGTCAATTCGTTTCAAGTTAATGTGGAGCCTAAAACACATTAGAAATTTTGTAATGTTGTTTGTGAGATTAGGAAAACAAAAAACACATTGTGGACAATAATATCATTAAAACAACAACAACGATGTAAATGATCCTTGATATCTTTCTAGCAAAGCCTGGACAATCGTGATGGTGTATTATAGTAATCACGTAAATGATCTTTGGTATCTTTTTTTTGACAAAGATGATCCTTGGTATCTTTCTAGCAAAACATGGACCTTGCGTAAATATAATTGAAGTGATGATGATTCTTTTTTTGGTCAAACTAGTTTCATAAATTAAAGTTTACTCTCCAAAAATAAAGAAATTGTTCAACATACAAGATATAAAAGCCAACATGCTGAAAGAACAGCAGATGAAAATAAACGATACGATTTAGGAGGAAACTGATTACTTTGGGTGCAACTGGATTATTAAATATTATTTAGAATGAAATAGCGTGGAATGGTTTATTCCATTATTCCAAACACCATTTCACCACTTATCTTGAATGGAATGAAATTGCCATTCCATTAATTCCCAAAATAAATAGACAAATTACAAAGAGAATTATTCATGTTATTCCATTTTTTCTATTTCAAAGAGAAAAAGTGATAAAGAATGAATGAAATTGATATATTCTATTTTTTCCCTACATTTCATTCATGTTATTCCATTAATTCATCAACATGTAAACCAGTTACAGCCTAGCTTTATTCAAATTTTTGATTGGAACACAAATGAAAGCTAAAATGTCAAAGACGATATCTTAACCTCATCATGTGGAGCAGCTAGTTATGGAACAAGAGTGAATCACTAACAGCCAGACGCGTGGTGCTCAAATCAAATTCGACCATATAATCTTGAAGCTGATGTGTCCCAATGACCATCGACTCATTAGGTTTATTTCTTCCGTCGACGAACGCCAAACAAATCAGCGTCTCCAACACTCTCTCCACCGTGTTCTTACAATGAAACCTCCACTTCACCTCCCTTCCATTCCCTGGAATCCCAATCTCTATCACCGGCACGTTCAACAACTCCTCCATGTTTATCCCGGAAGCGCCTTGTTCGAAGCAGTAGTGGAATGGAGCAGTACTTACTGGGAACTCGAACATTCCTATTTCCTGTGAAAACAAATTTGAAGCCAAACACGTTATACAAAAAAAACATGTTCTACAAAAAAACTTTTATTTGTTAATCAGTTAAAAAGTTGGTTATTCAGATCATATCAAATATCAAATATATTTTGTTTCTTTTTCTTCTAAAATAAAAGATATCTATAATAGAGGTATAATATATTTCTATGTATTTCATTCAAGAGGAAAATATGAAAATATGCTAACAATCTCTATGTTATAGGTAGAAATAGAAGTGAGTGGTATTAGATATGATTTTAAATGCTATTAAAAAGACAAATTTAGAGTTTAACTGGATATGTTTTTAATACTGTTGCCTTTCGCGTAAATGCACTAGCAAGAGCATTGTTCGGGATGATGTTAAACGCCGTGTTCACCTGTCAACAGAAAATCTCCCGGAAAAAGACCAAGAGCTCCGGGGATCGGGGAGGTAAGGCCTTGGATGTGTTTCTCGAGGACACGGAGAATGTGAAGGGGGCTGAAAGAGACGTTGGTGGAGATGGTGGCCTTGTCTGGAACGACACGGTCGGTGGCGGTCACATGTATTAATACATGATAGAAATGACAATAATAAATTATTTTTCGAAAATCCCAAAAAATCTGAAAAGCCTTATAATCCTATAAGAGACTAGGCCGGGACGAGGTCAAATATTTGCGCGCTTAGCAGATTTAGGCCGGGCTGAGCCAGACCGAATTGATACCCTACTATGAAATTTGTCAGAGGAGAGTGGCTGTTGTTTACGAGGTCAAGGATTGTGTAGTAGAGACTCGTGGCTTTGTCTTTGATCAACGGAAGTAAAAACGGTGGGTTTGTTTGTTTGTTTTTTTCCCCGGTCACTAGGGAAGTATGTAGGGTTAAGATGATAAAGAGTGGAACAAGTTGATCAAAGAAGCCAGTGTTGTATAAATTTCTTTAGAAGTTTTCTACTTTTGTTATTTACTATGAAATTAGTATCCATTTTTAAATTATTTATTTTAAAATAAGATCAGATAGATAATTACGAAATGGTAGTCTAGTGGTAGTGGTAGACGAACTTTTGCGAGTTAAGCAATTTGAGTTCGAAAATATCTCGTTACAATTCATTTTGTGGCCATATATACAAAATCATCTTTTAGGCTTCATTTGAATGTTTGAAGAGAAAGTTCATCCTTGAATTACCTCCATTTAGATATTAGTCTCATCTTTTTCGTACACTTGAGATATTTCCAGATTAATTAAAAAAATAACAATAAAATCAGATAGATGATGTATATGACCGAGGTTTAAATAGAGTAGTAAGTAGATAATAAAAAGGTTGAAAAAGAGAATAAAACTAAATTATTAATATATCTGAATTTTCATATCTAAATTTTGTAAAGACAACATTTTTTTTGCAAGTTTCACAATTATTAATAAATGTGCGAAATTCTTAAACGTTAGGCAAATATTAAATTATAACAAAGGAAAAACAAACAATACATTTAAAAGAAAATGTGGATAGTTTTATTACAAATTTTGATTGGAACACAAGTAAAAGCTGAAATGAGCAAAGAGGATCTCTTAGTGTCATGTGTGATTGATTTTATTTCTTGGAAGGCTACGTGGAACAGTTAGTGTTATGGAGTATGAGTGGGTCACTAAAAGCCATTTGTGTGGTGCTTAAATCGAATTCGACCAAGTAGTCTTGAAGCTGATGTGTCCCAATGACCATGGACTCATTAGGTTTCTTTCCTCCGTCGACGAACGCCAAACAAATAACCGTCTCTGATACTCTCTCCATCATATTCGCACCTTGAAACCTCCACTTCACCTCCTTTCCATTCCCTGGCAGCCCAATTTCCATCACCGACACATCCATGTTCCTACCGGAAGCGCCTTCTCCGAAGCAGTGTTTAAATGGCGCATGTCCTCCTGGGGTCTGAGTCATTCCTATATTCTGTGAAAACAAATTTAAAACCCAAACAAAGATGAGATTAGTAGACTTAATATACTTAAATACACTCTCAGTTTTTTTTTATTATATGAAGATTTAAGATTGTGTATATAGATTAAGAAAACTTTTAGTTTTATATATTTTATTAACAAAACATCATTTGTTCAATTCACCTAACTATAACCTCACAAATAACAAAATAAACAGCAAAATATAATAACAATGAAAGTTAATGGGAGAATTAGAATTACCGAAAGACCCAAAAAACGTATTTTGACCAAAATATCACACAAGTAAGAAAAATGACCAAAAATATTTTATTGAATAGGTAAATGACAACTATACATTTACTCTATATAAAAATATAAATAAATATTTCTATAAAAATAAAAATTAAAAATATAATGTTTCTTTAAAAAAATCAAATATTTTTTGATTTTTATTTTGAAATCCGAAGCTCGTTTTTGAAATATTTTTAGAATTATTATTTTAAATTTTAATTATTTATGTATATTTATGATAAAAAATTTTTAGTGATATCCTTGGGTATTTATTAAAGTTTAATAAATTTAACACTGAATTTTGTTTTTTGAGAAAGAAAATTGAAAATATTTGAACAAAAATTAACTTTAACGTTAAAGGAGGTGTATTCAATATAACATTTGAGGTGATTTGTTTTTAATGGAGTTTTAGATGATTTCAATAAGTTACAGAGATTTATGTAATTTTTGTTAATCCACTCTAGAATATAACCTAAAATCATGTGATTTAGGTTTTAATTATTTTAATTAAGAAACTCCACTCAAACACCCTAAAATCACCTGAAAATTTTAAAACTCCACAACTTAAAATATTTTCAATAACAGTAGATTTTAGAGTACTCTACGGAATTTTAAGTTCAATAACAGTGAATTTTAAATGTGTTTTTTTTTTTTAAATTCATGTTTGAATAAAAGTAGATTTATCATTTTAATACAAATCACCTAAAATTTTCGGTTGAATATACACCCCCTAAATATTAAAAAACCGGAAGGAATGAGTATTTGAAATCGAATATCAAAAATCAAATTTATCAGCTCATTAGATAAAATAGTTTTGTCATATAATACCGTTGCCTAAGCGTAAAAGACTGAGCAAGAGCGTTGTAAATATCGGTTTGAAGTACGGTGAATGGAACCACTGTACTGAGCTGGGCTCCGCCCTCGAGCAAACTTGGGTCCAAGGTTAATGGAACTCCGTCAACGTAGATCGACCTAACGGAGATTAGATATTTTCCCGAGTCAATTTTCAACGTTGTCGAAGTCATCGGAACGGTTTTTTTCCCACCCAACGACGGGGTGCCCATAAAGAAGTACCCGTAGCGGGAAGAAGGCAAGCAGAGAGAAAACTTCGGGATGACATTAAAGGCTGACGTCATCTGTCTCCAGAACGGAAACTCTCCCGGAGAAAGAGCCAGAACTCCGGCAATGGGAGGGGCCATGCCTTGGAGGTATTTGTCGACGGCGCAGGAGAATGTAAAGCGGCGGGAAGGGGCAATGTGGACTGGTTGTCCGCCTTCTGTAGTGAAGATGGTGGCGTTGTCTTGAACTACACGGCCGGTGGTCACTACGGTGTTTTTACCGAGAGGCCTTGGTTGCCTGTAAAGACAGGTGTTTCTGTCGCAGCCATTGCCGGGGATTGATTTGCAGGTGGAGCTCTTGCAAGTGACGAGGCCAAGTGTTGATAGAGATTTGATTTTGCGGCAGTTGAGCCACGTTAGGTTGGTTCCGAGATCGATGAGGAGGTTAACGGGAGACGTCATTGCGGCGGATCCGATGTAGACAGTGGTGTAATATTGTCTGGAGGGTTCGTCTTTGGTGACGGCAAGAAGGTACTGGGCTTCTGACATCAGAGTTATGGCGGAAAACATGGAGAGGAAGACGATGAGGTGCGTAACGCCACCCATCTTTGTTCTCTAGGGCTTTTTGGTTTACTTGTGTAAAACGGCAATGAATGTGATTGTCTGTTTGCGAATGAAGATGGACTATTAAAGATGTCTGGTATATAGTAAAGTAAACTATGTATCTAAGAAATGAAAATATAGGTAGATCTGGAGTAGTATTCTTTAATGTTTTGAGCACGTTTAATGTTTTTCTCTCTAGTGTTTAAATTATATGCATTCCCTCAAAAAGACACTATTAATTATGCATACTGACAGATATATATACACCTGACAACAGCTAGATTATATTTGAAAATTAGAGAAATGTTGGTGGTTCCTGGAGGATAATTTCATTAAACATTTAAGCTCTGCTCAAGTATCAAAATATTTCAAAAAAGTATTAATATAATTCGCGCAGGAGCTACTTCATATTTTCTTAGTTAACTTCTGGTACCTGATCTAAAATTAGCAATATATACTCTTGCTGGATCGTGAAATTGTTATATATAAACAAATACATACAACTCGAGTAATAACCATCATACCTTAAGTTTTAAGCTCATGTCAATGCGTTTCAAATTCACCAGCAACTTAACTCATTGCTCATCTAGATGAGTCTTTGACAACTAACTCATCATATATATTGTGGGCGGATGGTAGTAGAATAGCTGAGCCCAATTTTGGTTCTAACAAGTTTACTTTATTGGTTATTGTGGAGGAAGAATTTCTCTGTGTTTCAAAGAAAAAGGGTCAATGTGGAGGAAGAAGAAAATTCATCAGATCACAAAAATATGGATTCGGTAGATCTCATTACACCTTTAGAAAAAAAGAATTCTTCGAGAAAGACATGTTCAGCCATCAACAAGTGTTAAGGAGATGCATGGGCAAACCATAAGTCGTGAACGGGAAAAAAAAGACGTAAAACCATGGTGGATGCGGTTTAGTTGTTTCAGCTGCAAACACCTAAGTCAATCGGGTTTAGAGATTTGATTGTTTTATGGTTCATTATGTTTAGAGATGTCAAACTGGATATTGGACCGCGGGCCAGACCCGTTAGGAGTTGATGCGGGGCGGGTTTGGGTCTAGGGATTCATTGCCCGCAAAATAGCGGGCCTTGCGGGACTGAACTTGTGCGGTACCGGGTTTAAAGCGGGATGGCCCACCTCAACCGCATCTCGACGCTTCGCTGTCTTCACCTGAAAAAAAGAGTGAAACACGATGGAGCTCAACGATGCCCGTGGGAAGAAATGGAGCTCCGATGATGGCCGTTGATGTCCGACATGCGACAATGCTTCTGGTGACCACATCATGTTCGAGTTCCAGCAGAGGAGCTTCTCTTCCTTTTCTTTCCACCACCGAAGCCTCTCTTTGTCTTCGCAGAACCACCGGAGCTTCTTATCTTCTCGATCAACCACCGGAGATTCTCTTCTTCCTCGAGCCTCCACCGGAGCTTCTCTGCTTCATCAAGCCACCAGTGGAGCTTCTCTTCTTCATCGATCTACCATCAAATTCACAAAAGATAAAACATACATAAGTTCAAAGCTAGAACATTTTCACTAGATATATAAGTAAAAAGTATATCTTATGATCTGAGAAGACACATTAAACCATGTTACTTGATATTCTCGAAGTTACTTAACACTTTTGAAAATTAAATAAACATATCTTAAAGTTACTTAACAAATTTACAAAAACTAACGTAGAAGACTTCCACGGAAGTCTTCTCAATTAGCTAGAAATTTTTCTAAGCATGAATGTTGGTAACCTTATAAATATCACCAATTAAGTTATAAATTTCATTCAGTAGCCCCAATATTGACTAATATACATGAATTAACAAAAAAAAATTAAATTTTTTTTATAGTTTTAGAGAAAATGAAAGTTTATTAAACATTGACACAGACGACTTCCACGGAGGTCGTCTGGTAGACTTCTAGGAAGCCGTCCATTTAGGTTAATTTTGCAATTGATTTTTAACCTCGACGACTTACATGGAAGTCGTCCATCTTTTTTTGTTAAAAAAAAATCGAGACGACTTCCATGTAAGTCGTCTAAGGAAAATGGGTTAGTTTTGCATTTGACCGGATTGTGTCAGAAATTTGACTTTTCCTGGACGACTTACATGGAAGTCGTCTAGTAGAAAATTAAAAAATCAATATTTTGTTATACCTAGACGACTTCTATGTAAGTCGTCTCAGGTTAGTTTTGCAATTGAAAAATAAAACAATTTTTTTTCTAGACGACTTACACAGAAGTCGTCTGTCCGACGACTTACATGGAAGTCATCCAAGATAAGCAAGGTTTGACCAGAATCTCGGAATAAAATCATAGATGACTTTCGTGGAAGTCGTCTGATGGACGACTTCCGTGTAAGTCGTCTAGACAAAAATAATTTTTTTTTGTTTTATTTTTCAATTGCAAAACTAACCTGAGACGACTTACATGGAAGTCGTCTAGGTATAATAAAATATTGATTTTTTAATTTTCTACTGGATAAGTCGTCCAGGAAAAGTCAAATTTCTGCACAATCCGGTCAAATTCAAAACTAACCCGTTTACCTTAGACGACTTACATTGAAGTCGTCTCGATTTTTTTTTTTTTAACAAACAAAGATGGATGACTTCCATGTAAGTCGTCTAGAAAAACACATTTAAAAGTCAATTGCAAAATTAACCTCTGCATTGACCAGAAAACTTCCATGCAAGTCGTCTACTCGTCTGGACGAACAGATCTGGAAAAAAACTAATTTCATAGTTTCAACTAGTGAGATAATTTGTTTAGCACACAAAAATCTTCTCCAAGCACCCATAATCTCAAACAAAAGTTACCCACCAAGAATCGTATAAGCTTCAATGGCTCTATGAACCATAAAAATTTTAGAATCAAAATCTTGGGTTCTTTTCCGATGAATATGGAGAGAAAGTAAAGAGATGTTGTTTTTGGTTCATAAGAATTGAAAAAGAAATAGTGTAAATCAATTTTTAGGTGCATTAAGAGCTTCAAATTGGTTGTTCATGGTGGTTGGTGTATTGATGGCAATGACAATATTGTGAATACTTGAGGAAGATGAGGGTGATAGAGTAAAATATGCATTTTCAAAAAAAAAAAGGTGATGGCATTTTCGTGAATAATCTGAACTTTGGGGGTGAAAGAGGCAAGTCAAAGTTCCAAAAAAACATGGGTTAGTTTGTGTTTGACTTTAAGTTTTGAGTCATATTTGCAAAAAGCCCCCCATCTTTGTGCTTCTTAGGTTTTTTTTTTGTGATAATTTGTTTGCGATGAAGATCGATGAAGATGGATATATAGATGTGTGGTGGTATTTATCTAGGTTACATGGAATCGGAAACCGAAACATTTCTAAACGTGGAAACGTTATTTTAAAAAAGTTTTGGAAATGTTATAAATATATATATATATATATATATGAATGATTAAAATGTGAGTATAATTGTTTTCTTTTGTTTGGTTTATCTAAGAATATAAATAAACACATGGCAGTTTTATGTTAACAATACGAAAATGAAACAAGTATTAGTTAAACATTCGAAATCATATTAAATTTTAAAAATAGCAAATGTCCAATACATAAATATTAAGTAGTTTAACTCAAAATAAATATATAAGTTACAAAATTTATTTTAAAAAGTTTTCTTCACGTTTCCAAATCAGAGTAACAAGTTTCTAAAGTGGAAACACAATTTTTTATTGAGTTTCCAAAATGAAATTTTCAAGAAACGAGTTTCTAATGAGTTTCCACGAGTTTCCGATTCCGAAACGTTTCTGAAATGTGAAACAGACTATCTTGAGTTTCCATGCAACCTATGTATTTATAGATGTAAAATAAAATTTACATTTAAGAAAATCAAAATATTTAGATTTTATAAGTATTCTTTAACGCTTTGAGCACATTAAATATTTGCTGTTGTACTGTTAGAATTAGGGCATTCTTAAGCGCATGCCCGTAAATGAGACTATCTATGCATATTCTAGATATGTACAAGTGACAATACGTATATTATATTTGAAAAATTTGGAGAAAATTGGTTGTATCTTGTACTAGGAAGGTTCGGTAAATTAGAGGACGAGTGATGGAGGAAGAGGACGAGAACTTGTCCAAAGGCACTACATAGTTCGAGTTAGGAACCACTTTTGTTTCCAAGTGACCATCTGTTTCTTGTGTGCTTGATACTGATTTGCAGAAACATTCATCATTTCTCAGTCCAAGTCAAGACCAACAAACGTCTCTAAAGGAACATAAAAGAACGTAGTAAGCGTTCAAGAACCCCCACAAAAAAAAACTAGAAGCTATGTGATAGAGAAAGAAGACCAGTAAATTGCTAACCTTCAACTCGAATGACCTTAGATCACGAGACAATTGCTCTGCATTGATTCCCTCCCGTGCAAGTAGTCTGCTCCATATCCAATAAAAAAAATAAAACACTTAACAACAAAACCATCACAGAGACCAAATTAATAAGTTTTATGGATAATTGATTGAACACAATCTCTAATTAAAAAAACATGTAATTTCCAGAGAGAATCAAAATCAAAACTTTCAATCAAGAACAGAAAGACACATGATCCAACAACATACACTACATTGAGAACATTTACATGCAATAGCCATATACGACCAGAGATATAATCAAAGATGACAACTTTACCAAATCAGAAACAAAACCATGAATCTATAGACTAACAAAGTCAAATTTCAGATGCAAACAGAGAAGAATAAAGAGAAGACGTTACCAGTTTAATCTCTCTCCCTGCGTCACTTTCGATGTCGCTCTCAATCTCACGAACGTTCATCGCCTCTGCGATGCTGAGAGAGAGAGAGAGAGAGAGAGAGAGAGGATTGCTTGATGGAGACGAATAGCCGTTTCGGTCGAGACAGAGAGGTTTCGAGAGAGAGAAAGAAAAAAACCGTTTATGAAACAAAACCTCGCCTCTCTCCTCTCATTTCCCTGCACGTGTCATCAAGAACCGTCGCTTACTTCCCCTAATTAAGATACACCTCTTATGATAATAAGTGTTTTTGATTTTTTTTAAATCAAAATTAACCTAAGATAGCCACTAAATACTTGCGATAATGGTACTCTTATATCTTTTATTTAAGAGACGGTTCTTAGATTTTTAGTTAAAAGATAAGAGACCGTATCTTATATTACGCTAAAAGACTCAATCTAAGAAACCTATAATAAATATGCTCTAATCATCGTACTGTATTAAGCTGTATATATATATACTACCTCTTATTAAGCTTGAACAATGGATTTGCTAGGAAATCTTACAAACAATGGATTTGCTGGGATTTCTTTAGGCTTGTATTGGGCTTGTTTCTTATACTTGTAGCTTGGGACTCTAATACATGGGTTGTTTGTTTTATATTCGTGAACCTACTATGCATCGGGTCTCTTATGAGGATTGATAGAGTCAACTTACTTTTTCTGTGGATCAGCAAATGAATCTAACGACCATGGAACTGTTTATCAAATGATATACCAGTGTTATATTATTGTTATTATCATTACTAGTCTACTAAATGGTCAGATCTCATATGCTAGAAAATCTGTGTAGGAATCCATGGGAGATTTTCTGTCGAGACAATAGTAATTAAAATTCATAATGCGTTTATGTAAGCGATGAATGATACCTAGACCACATGGTTTACAAAATATGTGTATATTTTATTGAATTATTCTTGGGTTCACTTCCTGGGGTGAACCTCCTAGGATAAACCTCCTAGGGTGAACCGGTTCAACAATCAATAGGATTTTGTTAATTTATATTGGATATTTTTTAGAAAAAAAAACAAAATATTGTCAAGCTATTTTTTGTTTTTAAAATTAAAAGGTAAACAATAAAATAAAAAATAGTAGTAGTTACAAATAAATAAATAAAATTTAAAATATTTTTAACGTCGTTAGCAAAACACTAAATCCTAAATTTTAAATCATAAACTCTTGGGTAAACCCTAAACCCTTGGATAAATCCAAAACTCTAAATCAAAAACACTAAACACTAAATCTTAAAAACACTAAACCCTTAATCCTAACCCCTAAACCTTTGGATAAAAATAAATAAAAATAGTAATAGTTACTTAATTTTTTTTTTAAATACTTTTAACGCCGTCAGTAAAACATATTAAACCCAACAAAAGACGTTAAATCCTAAATACTAAATACAAAATATTAAACACTAAACTCTAAATCCTAAATATCCAGGGATTTAGGGTTAGGATTAAGAGTTTAGTGTTTTTAAGATTTAGTGTTTAATGTTTTTGATTTAGGTTGAGGATTATCCAAAAGTTTATCTAATGGTTTAGGGTTTAGTGTTCTGCTGAGGACCTTAAAAATATTTTTAAAAATAATTTTTTTTTTGGAACTACTACTATTTTTTTACCTTTCAAATTTAAAAACATAATATAACTTTACAATACTTTATTTTTTATTTTAAAAGATATCGAATATGAAATAATAAAATTTTATTGGTCGTTGAACCTCCAAATTCATTCCAAAAGTATGAACCGAAGAACAACTCTATTATATTATGAGATTGTCTGTCAAGATAGTAGTAAATATTAGATTATTGTCAACGTACATAGAAATGCTAAAAAATATTTGAAGGCACCCATATGAGATTCTCTGTCAAGATAGTTGTAATTAAAATACATAATCCAGCTATGTATGCGATGAATCATATCTAGACCACATGGTTCACATAATGTAATTGTTTCTAGATCTCGTGGAAGCCCTATAAATATTATGTTTTCCAAAACTATACAAATATATATCGTGTAAATTGTGTAATATGTTAAAGAGTGTGTCGGTCCAAATTGGTTCGTTCGAATTAGTAGTTATAGTTTACTCATTTCTTGGTGATCAGGATATGAATATATCCTAAAAGATATTTGTATATCTTTCATATGCATGAACCATCCACCATGCAAATATTAAGCTCGAGAAATATTTGCATGGTGGATGGTTCATGGATCTATACAAATCTATTCAGTGGAATTGGATGAGTTTGAAATGATAGAATGAAAAAAATCCAACTTATGGGGACACAGAACATAAAGAGGCGCGAGACGGCACTACACTTGGAATCGGAAGCACTAAGATGGGCAATGGAGAGCATGCTACAGCATTCTGACTGCCAGAGATTGCAAGGACCAGATTGCAATGGTAAATGATCCACAAGCTTGGCCAAATTTCTCAACTGAGCTGGAGGTCATCCAAATTCTCAAGATGTGTTTTCCAGAGATCAACTACTTTCCAAGGATGCAAAATAAGATTGCAGACTCACTAGCTAGGAATGCCCTTTCTTTTCATAGATCTCTTTGTTTTATTGGTTGTTCTATTCCGGTTTGGTTATCCAGACCACCTCAAGTTTGAATAATAGAACATCCGTTTATTGCCAAAAAAAAAAATCACGTACATCTTGTAGATAATATATATAAGGAGATCAACCTCTATGGAATAAGATCATCAAGTTGTACCTAATCAAGTTTTACCTAAAGCTCACTTTACAGTATCCACTTTTAGATTATTTAGTTCAAAATGAGATTAGATGGATGACGTGTACGACTGATGTTTTAATGACCGATGTGGTATGACCGATGTTTAGATAGAATAGTAATATATATATAATGAAAAAGTTAGGGAAGAGAAGAAAATTCAATTATTAATTTATTTGAATTTACATGTTAGCTGATAAAAAAAGAATTTGCATGTTTAAGAGCACGTTCAACGCGGTATCTTAAGCATGTTTTTAATGTTAATACGCTATTAAAAAAAAAAAAGAAGACATTACCCGAAGGCACGTCCCTTAATTAGGAGCGCGAAGAAACGAATGTTAAGAAGCACATGCACACAATTATTAGTTTGGGCATCAGTGGAGACGGGTTTCGTTTCATCTTCTTTCTTTCTCTTTTTCGGTTCCTCACTTCTCAGCGACGAAAAAGGCGATTCATATGGCTCTCGGTGGCTCTTCTCTCGTCGACTCTTCGGCGACGTCTCCTCTCGTCAAGGAAGGAAAAAGGTGACGTCTCTATCGATTGCTCTGCTCGACGAAGGATGACGGCGATTTCTCCCCCTCTTTGAGTCGGTGGCTCTTCTCGATGATACGGCGATGTCTCTCTCGGTGGATCTCATCGACGAAGGAAAACGACGATCTCTCTATTTGTGGCTCTCGGAGACGCAGATAAACGCCGATCTCTCTATTGGTGGCTCTTGGAGACGCAGATAAACGCCAAGTGTTTTCCGGGGAATCAAAAGGTAAAAATCTGTTCATTTGATTCTGTCTTTCAGTCTTTCACTTATGCATGTCTTAATTTGTTTTTGTGTTTGATTCGTTTGTTAATTTTTTTTTGTGTTTGATTCGTTTGTTAATTTGTTTTTTAATTTGTTTCTGTGTTTGACTCAGTACATGCATTGGATTAATTATTCTTTCATTTGTTAATTTGTTTTTTCATTTTTTTCTGTCTTTGAGTCGGTAGATAGATGGATGAAGACACATGATCCATATTCGCCAGAGAAAAGGCGTACGCTTGTTGATAGAGGTAAACATTTATCTTTGCTCTGTCCAATAGAATAAAGCATTGTCTTGTACTCTTGTGTATTTGATTAACTTGCGATTGATGTTGAATCTTGTTTAAAATGAATTGAATCCTCGGTAATAAATGCTTTGGTTAGTGTTAGGTTTGTTTTGTGTTTAGGTAATAAATTGATGGTGTGTTTTGATATGGTGTAGTATCTGCCAGAATGTGTTTGATTATGGTTTTGTTTAGGTAATGCATTGATGTTAAGGTTTGATAGATATAGATGTGTAGTGTGGTGAATGTGTTAGGAATATGTCAACTCGGTCTGATAGATATAGATGGTGGTTGTGATCAATGAATTTATCCTTCTCTTTCTTCTATTAAACTCTTCCATTCTCCTCTTTCTTGAATACAATTCACTTCTTGTTCTTCTCTTCTCACTTCCTCGCCTCTGTTTTTTTATTTTCTCTCTTCTTTGATCTTCGGAAATGGATTATAATCCATTTACTCAGACATCAAACTTTGTTGGGCTACTTAATAGGCAACAAAGTATTTCCTTTGGTAACTATGAAGATAGTGTCGAAGTATCTTCATCTCAAGTTTCTACTCTAGTCACGGATGATGTTGGTGAGCGCCGGGAACGAAGGAAGTGGACGCCCACTGATGATGTTGTGCTTATCAGCTCGTGGCTAAACACGAGCAAAGATCCAGTTGTTGGCAACGAGCAAAGATCAAGCACATTCTGGAAGAGAATTGCAGCCTACTCTGCCGCTAGTCCGAAGGTTGCTAGGTGTGAAGAGAGAGAGCCTGGTCACTGTAAGCAACGCTGGCACATGATCAATGACTTGGTCTTCAAGTTCTGTGGATCATATGAAGCTGCCACTAGAGAGAAAAGTAGCGGTTGCAATGAGAATGATGTGCTCAAAAGAGCTCATGAAATATTCTACAACAACTATAAGAAGAAATTTACCCTTGAGCATGCTTGGAACGAGTTGCGGAACAACCAGAAGTGGACTGACCTTTCTACTGCTAAAAACGAGGGAAACTCTAAGAAGAGGAACAGTGATGACGGTGCAGATTCATCAAGCTCCAAGCTACTGAAACCAAGCGTCCCGCGGGTGTTAAGGCAGCAAAGGCCCGTGGGAAGAAGACTATGGTAGAGAAGAATGCGGTGAAAGAGTTTCAGAGTATGTGGTCCATTAAACAGCATGACTTGACAATGAAGGAAAGGTTGTCGAAGATGAGTCTACTTGTCTCTCTTATTGCAAAAAAAGAGCCTCTAGCCGAGTATGAAGAAGCCCTAAAGAAGAAGCTCATCAGTGACTTAATGTTTAATTAGTTTAAGAATGTTGAATCATGTTTAGCGTAAGTGTAGCTGCTTAATGTTTAAGTTTG
This sequence comes from Brassica napus, assembly GCF_020379485.1. Taxonomy (NCBI): domain Eukaryota; kingdom Viridiplantae; phylum Streptophyta; class Magnoliopsida; order Brassicales; family Brassicaceae; genus Brassica; species Brassica napus. Next base: position 54,982,456 of record NC_063452.1, on the reverse strand, counting down.
ATTAGTTTAACTCTCTGTTTCTTGCTCTTGTTAACTCTTTGTTTCTTGTTCTTGTTATAAATGCTTCAGAAATGTTTAAGTTTGATTAGTTTAACTCTCTGTTTCTTGTTCTTTTTATGAATGCTTCTTAATGTTTAAGTTTGATTAGTTTAACTCTCTGCATTCTTGGCTGTCTTTACTTTCAGGTTAAAACAGAGTCAACGAGTTGAGCATTGGAAGTTGAAGAAGCACGGATTGACTCTCAGAATCATGGAGTCTTGTAGTGTTGTGTCACGAGTCTTGTAGTGTTGGGTCACGAGTCTTGTAAGCCTTGCAGTGTTGTGTCACAAGTCTTGTAATGTCTTGGAGTCTTGTAAGTCACAAGTCTTGTAAGCCTAGTAGTCTTGTGTCACAAGTCTTGTAAGTCTTGGAGTCTTGTAAGTCACGAGTCTTGTAGTGTTGGGTCACGAGTATTGTAAGCCTTGTAGTGTTGGGTATCGAGTCTTGAAGTCTTGGAGTACCAAGTCATTTTCTCTCCTTCTCATCGTTTGATCACAAAGATCATTGTTTGATCACAAACTCATCTCTCCTTCTCATGATCACAAAGATCATCGTTTGATCACAAGAGTCATCTCTCCTTCTCAGCAAACAAAACAATTTCTCTCCTTCTTACCAAACAAAAACAATTAATCTCCTTCTTACCAAACAAAGATCATCGTTTGATCACAAGACTGTCTCTTCTTCACAGCAAACAAAGATCATCGTTTGATCCATTCTCTCAATTCTCATCACAAACACACTTATCTAAATCTAAAACACATCAATTATCATCTCATGGCATCTTTTTCTCATCATAATTTAGAGGGGTCACTTGATGAAAGTTTTGATCAATATTTTTATCAACATTTCGATCAAACATTTGAAAATTTGTGCAATGTTTATGGTGATCAAGAAGATGAATGGAAGACAAGGAAAAAACAGAGTTTTCACCGAAAGAAATCGTGAAGAAGGTCATCTCCGGTTATGGAATGATTATTTCAGTGATGATCCAACATATCCAGAAAATAGTGAAGAAAGCCATTGTTCATGTATATTGTTGATCGCCTCTCCAATGAAGTTCAATTCTTTCGTCAAACGAAAGACGGTATCGGAAGGCTTGGTCTCTCTACAATTCAAAAGTGTACTGCAGCTATTAGTGTGTTGGCATATGGTTATGCGCTTGATGTGGTCGACGAATACCTCAGGCTCGATGCAACCACTACTCGATTATGTGTGGAAACATTTGTGGAAGCAATAATAAATTTGTTCGGCGATGAGTACCTTAGAAGACAAACACCGGATGATCTTCAACGTCTACTTTATATTGGAGAGCTTTGTGGATTTCCTGGGATGATAGGAAGCATCGATTGTATGCATTGGGAGTGGAAGAATTGTCCTACTACATGGAAAGGGCAATTTTCTCGTGGTTCGGGAAAACCCACAATCGTTTTAGAGGCGGTTGCTTCATATGATCTCTGGATATGGCATGCATTTTTGGATCTCCAGGTACCTTAAATGATATTAATGTTCTTGATCGCTCACATGTTTTCGATGACATAATAAACGGTCATGCTCCGCAAGTGAATTTCTCGGTCAATGGAAGAGAGTACCATTTGGCTTACTATCTCACCGATGGTATTTATCCAAAATGGGCAACTTTTATCCAATCTATTTCAATTCCACAAGAGCCGAAAGCAGTTTTATTTGCGCAACGTAAAGAAGCTGTCCGGAAAGATGTCGAACGTGCTTTCGGGGTTTTGCAAGCTCGATTTGCCATTGTTAAAAATCCAGCACTTTCTTGGGATAAAGTCAAGATTGAGAAGATTATGAGAGCATGTATCATACTCCATTATATGATAGTAGAAGACGAACGAGATGAATACACTTAATTTGATGTTTCGGATTTCCAACAAGGAGAAGGCAGCGGAAGTTCACATGTCGATCTCACATATTCTACAGATATCCCTACAAGTATCGCCAATCAGATGGGTGTTCGAACTAGAATTCGTGATAGACAAGCGCATCAACAACTGAAATGTGATTTGGTTGAACATATATGGGGTAAATTTGGACGTGATCAAGACAACAACTGAGCTTCGATGCCTCTTTGAAATTATTATCGTTTATTTTAGTAATCTTTGTTTTTTATGTTTTTATGTTTTTATTTTAAAATCTATGTTTAAAATGTTATGTTTGACTTTGTTTTATTTAATAAATAAATTTAATCTTTGTTTAAAATTTTATGTTTAAAAATAAGTTTAATATTTTTTTTTGTTAAGAACCTTATTTAAAAAACTACCGTTAAACTATGATTAAGTTTCTCTTAACAAAGTCTCTTATCTTAATTTTAATAGTTAAAAATTCAATAAGAACCACTTAAGAACCACTTTAGGGTTTTACCAATAAACATGCTCTAAGTTTTGTAAAAAAAACACGCACAACTTTAGGGTCCGAGTGGGGACCGCGGTTTTGATAAGATAAGCGGTGCGGAATTAAAGTGCGGTCCAACTGCGGTTCATGCGGTTTGCGGAACATGTGCAGATTTGGTTGAAAAAATAGTGCGGTTTTGATAAAAAAAAAGTACTGCAGTTTTGAGAGAGAAAAAATAAAATAAAATTAATGTGAAATATTTCTGAAATGTATTTTTTTTTTACAATTTACAATTTTTTATTTAGTTTTTTTAATTCAAAGTTGAAAATTTAATTTGGTATTGAACTAGATCACTTGTTTTGGCTGGTTTATAAACTGATTTTTTTTTAATTTAACTCAAATATGATTTTTAACCCAATATGTAACAGATAGAAAAATAATTAACGGTTCATCCGGTTTAACCAACCGGTCCGGTCTAATTTCTAAAAATAAATAGATGTATATGATTTTATTAAAATTAATATTTAAACTAAACGATAGTAACTAAAATACTAAAATACCAAAATTTAGTACTTTATTGAAGGTGGTTTTGGATTACAAAAGATTATAATAGTGACACTATATTAATACAGCTAGAAATTATAATATCTTTAATAATAATGTCATAATATTTTATTTTTTTTCTAATTTTAGATATTAAAATTCATTTGAAATAAAAATCAAATCTGTATATATTTTCTTTATTCTTATAGTGTTAAAATTCTTTTGAGATAAAAATTCAAGTTTAGATAAAATATATTTGAAGAAGGTGTACTAATAATAAAAAATACAATGCAATAGAAAATAATATGTACTTCGATTTTCATATGCTATTTTAATTTGTTCATGTGACTAGCATCAAGTTTTAATTGTTGTTGTTCATTCATTTGTCTAGCATTGTTCTATTTATAATAGGCGTGATTGTCTGAGTTTTAATTTAATTTAATTCGTCGTACGTATTGATCAGACCATGTATTAGTTTCATTGTAATTTTTAGGTAGAATCTATTATTAAATAATAAATAGATAAATGTTACTTCAACAAAAACGCACTTTGTGTTGTGTACCGCACTATAATGCAAGCTTATCTAGAGTAGGTGCGTTTTTATAGTAACTCGTATAAACAAAAAAACTATTTTGTTTTGTTTTTAGCATGTGCGTTATTCGATCAATAACGTCCCGTTTTTCAGCGCGCTACCGAGGTTTGAGGGTTTGTTAGCGGTAAAGAATGTAATGGCATGTGGAGATGGAGGTATTAATTTAGGCAATGAAATGCATGAAGAATTTAAGACAGTTCCGTACATTTGAAACAGATTGTTCTCAATTGGTGAATATGGTTTCGGAACCAGAGGAATGACCAGCATTTGAAAGCTACCTGGAAGACATTAAATTTTTGAGAAGAAGCTTCACCAACTCAGATATTGTTCATGTACCTAGGACGGAAAACATAAAGGCGGATCGCTTGGCACGCAGTGCTCGGAAACAATCGTCTTTCGTCGTACACATGGATGCAAAGTTGCCGCATTGATTTACAGAGTCTACATGAGTCTGTGAATGTTTGCTGTAAAAAAAAAACGTCCCGCTTTTAAACTTTTTCATGATTGGTAACTACTTGCGGTTTTCTCCCTCCTCAAACCAAAAACGCTCCGCTTTACGTGCACCATTCATAACATTAAAAGAAAATATGAATAATTTTATATATCTATCTTATTAAAATAGAAGTACAAATAATAACTATCCATTAGTTTTACCACTTATTTATAATAGATTGCCATTGAAATAATTAATAAACATACCTTTTAGTACTTTTGTCTTTTTCTGTTTTATAATGTATTTTCCTAAATTGATTATTATCTAAATCATAATTTTATTTTTTTGAACAAAAACTTTCTAAAATCTAAATTACCAATAAATCTATATCTTATAAAATAGAAGTACAAATAATAATTATCCATTAATTTACCATTTATTTACAATAGAATGCCATTGAAATAATTAATAACATACTTTTTTAGTATTTTTGTCTTTTTCTGTTTAATTAATGCATTTTCCTAAATTAGTTATTACCTAAATCATAAATCATAATTTTATTTTTTTGAATAAAAACTTTCTAAAATCTAATTACCAATAAATGATATTATTTTGCGTCCAACTTAGTTCTTATAAGAATACATAACAATAGCATGTTACGTATGTTTGTTTTTTACATAATGATAAATGTTAAGTATGTTTTCAACCAAGTGGTTCACTCAAAACTAACTTCATTAATGACTTCGTATACTGTATAAAACTCGGTATATATCAATATGTCTGAATTACATTAGTAAACCAAGGGGTCCTATTATTAATTTATAAAAATTAAACCAAGCCACTACATTAAATAACACAAACCGGAAATAGTGAGTCAGTTGAAATAATCTCTCAATACTTCATCTATCAGTTCTGCTAATGAATAATATCTATAGATGTTATAATCTTTGTCAAATTGTTAGTATTATATATTTATTTTTTAATTAAATTACACACATTGTACTCTTATGGGTTTTGTCTACCAAGTTCAAGTGTAACATACTTGATAACTAGCAATAATATGAACTAGATCTCGATCCGCGCAACCGCACGGATTTATGTTTTTATTTATTTTTATATAAATATTTTGTTTTCAATTCTAAATTGGTATATATTATAATATATATGTGCCGATCAATTTTTAAAACATAATGAGTTTACGGTATATTTTTTTCATTGAATAGATTGTTTCAAACTTTCACATGTATTTGTATCTTCTTCTATATATATATATTTTCGGATAATTATTTCATTATTAAAATCGTAACTATATATATAAAGATTAGTAAAATATTGTTTTATTGTCATATTCAAAGATATTGTAACATTTCACAAATTTAGAAAGTTTTTAAAAAAATTAAACTTCTCGCTTCATAGATTTATATTATCGAGTAAATAATTAAACATTTAGTTTTTGTTTAAGTTTTAAAATAAACTATATAGTTTAAAATTTGTTTTCATTGGTTTAATGTAATAAAGATTAATCATTGTTAGATAATATAATTTTTGTAATTTTAAAAAAAATATTTATAATTTTAAAAGTTAACAGCGACAAATATTTAAATATTTAACATATGCAGGTATAGTATTACAACATTAAATTATACATATTTAATTTATACTATCTATAAATCCAGTTGATCATCTCTTGTTTAAATCTAATTATTGATAGCCCAATAAAAATTTCTAGTAGGCCCAAAATTTAAGTGATAAGATGATAGATTAAATGTAACATGACTTTCTAGGAATAGGTCAGTCCATTAGGTCCATTTTTAAAAAAATCACACATGAATCAAGGTTGTGACTTCTGTTTTAATATATAAGATGATATTCTAATATTCTATTATTATTGTCATATTATATCAACATTTAATAATGGTTTGATGGTTTATAATGATAAAAACAAAAAGTGATATATATTGGCATATTTACATGTTTTAAGTCTATTTTCTTTATGATTTCAGTACTCAATTTTTAACAACATCAAGTTCACTTGTATAACATACATTTTGCAATATCAAATATTTAAATATTAGTGTACATGATTATTTTAAATATTAAATCAAATAAAACTTAAATGTTAAAATATTTATTCATAAAAAACAAAAATAAGTACCCACACGGGTCGAGTTCTAGTTCAAGTTTTAATAGGAACACACGAGTAAAAGCTGAAATGGCAAAGAGGATCTATTAATGTTATGTGCGATTGATTTCATTCTTGGGAAGGCTGCGGTGGGCGCAAGGCGAGTACTTTCTTTTTTACGTGTACTTAATACTTGACTTGCTTTGAACGAGTAATGAATTTTTCGACTTGTACTTGACTTGTCGGAAACAAGTACTTGTTGTTTCGAATACTTGTCCAAAAATATGTTAATTGCAAGTTACTTGTCTTGTTCATTACTTACTAATTACAAGTACTTATTAATAATTTGGATATATTTCCAAGTTTGTAAGAATTACTTGGTAGATAATAATCTATGAGAGAATGTTATGAAAGTTTGTTATATTTACTCGACTTGTTAAAAACAAGAGAGTTATTTTAAATAAAATATTTGCACCTAATATACAAAGAAGAAGGAACTTAATACATATATATCGATACGAAAGTATTGATTACTTTTTTTTTGTCAAGTATTGTTTACTTCTTACAACAAAGAAATATCTATTTAGGACTTTAGTTTTTATGTTTAGTTATCATTTTTTCAGTCGTAAAACAAGTAACGAGTAATATCAAGGCGAGTCGTAACTTTTATTGTGATATTTGTTACTTGCAAGTAACAAAACTCAACGAACTACTTGATACAGGTCAAATAACAGGGTATAAAAGGCAAGTAAATACTCGCGCCCAGCCCTACTGCATGTAGCAGCGAGTGTTATGGAGCACAAGTGGGTCACTAAAAGCCACTCGCATGGTGCTAAAATCGAATTCGATCAAATATTCTTGAAGCTGATGTGTTCCAATGACCATGGACTCATTAGGTTTCTTTCCTCCGTCGACGAATGCCAAACAAATAACCGTCTCTGATACTCTCTCCACCATATTTTCACCTTGAAACCTCCACTTCACCTCCTTTCCATTCCCTGGCAGCCCAATCTCCATCACCGACCCATCTATGTTCTTCCCGGAAGCGCTATCTTCGAAACAATGTTTAAATGGTGCGTGTCCTGTGGTCTCAGTCATTCCTATTTTCTGTGAAAACGAAGTTAATTAAGACCCAAACAAAGATGATTAGTAGACTTGATATACATAAATATAAAATAATCCCGATGTTTTTAGACTATGCATATAAATTAAGAAAGTATTATAAAAGTTTGAGCAAAAATTTACATCTAAAAAGTTAAGTATTAAAAACCGGAAGGAGTATTTGAAATCGGATATCAAAAATTAAATTTATTAGTTCATTAAATAAAAGAGTTTTTTATTTTATTTTAATACCGTTGCTTTAAGCGTAAAAGACTGAGCAAGAGCATTGTAGACATCGGTTTGTAGTACGGTGTAAGGAACCACCGTGCTGAGCTGGGCTCCTCCTTCAAGCAAACTTGGGTTCAACGATAAAGGGATTCCGTCAACGTAGATTGACGTGGGGGAGATTAGATATTTTCCCGAGTCAATTTTTAAGGGCGTTAAAGTCATCGGAACGGGATTCTTTCCACCGAAGACCGGGGTATCATAAGAACTTGTGGCGCCCATATAGAATGTACCGACGCGGGAAGAAGGCAAGCAGAGAGCAAACTTCGGGATGACATTAAACGCTGACGTCACCTGTCTCCAGAACGGAAGTTCTCCCGAAGAAAGACCAATAACTCCGGAGATCGGAGGGGCAATGATAGAGTATTGATATCTCTAACTCCTTTATCAAACCAGAATACAAGATAGAACAATGAATACAAGATAGCTTTGCAGATTCCGATCACAATCACCTTCTCATGGCGAAGATGACTGATCACGACGATCTCATGGCGACCGTGCCGAGACTCATGGCGTCTACGAACAACAACATACAAAGCATGAAGAACAAGTGAAGAAGACGAACTATATTTATATCGTCTTTCTCCGTTAATCTTTCCAACTGCAAACCTTCTGAACCAAACCAAGGCTCCCCTGGCTCTTCCTCATTAAACACGTCAGCGTCCTCCCTGCCACGTCAGACTCGAGCTAATAGAAGTCTATCAATACATTCCCCACGAAATCAAGCTTGCCCACAAGCTTGTATGAAAAGAAACCACCAATTTATAAACTGACGTGCAGCCTCCACTGAGACGAAAGCATTGCAAGTATATATGCCTTGAACAATCCATTTTCACTTCTTATTCGTCTCTGCCCCTCTAGATTGCCAACCTTCTCAGAAGAATAAGTGAATCACCCTTACTTCTCCAGCGATGCCAAACAAAAGAAGAGCTTCTCCAATGGCAAAGCACAACATGTAATGGCAGACCTAGCACTTGCTTCAATCTAACTTTGTATTTGAACATCCCAGTTTTGTAACTCTTCTTCTTCCATTTCTGCCTTTCTTGTATCAGAGTGTGCAGCATGCATCTCTTGAAAAGCATCAATAACACAGCTCTTCTCTCTTTACACAATTGATGATTCACCACTTGTATTTCCAACTGTGTGCTTGGTTCTGTCATTTCTTCATGCTTACCAACCTTTATATCAAGAACATCAGTCCCATTTACTGTTGAAAACCACCAAATCAGTACATTTAGCCTCCTGAACCAAGTCAGTATTCTCTCATATACACCCGCCCTTGAAACCAAGCTTGCCCTCAAGCTTGAACAGAAGAAAATGATAAGGAATCTCTGCCATTCTGGTCTTGTATCTGCCACTGACTTAAACCTCCATTTATGAATCACGTGGAACTCTCCCTCACCAACCAAAAAATGTTGCAACACTTGTAAAATCTGCGGCATCTGGAACAAAAACATCTGCCCTGTCCTCTTGCTCATCAGACATGCATGGTATAGTACGTGGCATGGAAGAATTATGCTACTAATCCAAACACTGCCATTCTCTACTCTGAACCTCTCAAATGTGTGGATAACCGAGATAAGAGTAATAGCTAAGTTCTCACACTGAGACATTCCTGCAACTGCCTTGTTCTCACCCTGAGTTATTATTTTGCACAATGATCTCCATATTTCAGCCAGGACAGGAACGCATGGAAACCGAGAGTACCAAAACTTCAAACACTGTCCATCCTTGCGCTGCCGCAACCAGTCTCTCATATGCAGAATCCAACACGTATAATATAGGACATGATTGTATTGTTTACACAGCCCCACGTTCTCAGCTTTATATTTGAAGTGCCATGACTTGGAACTCCTCCTCTTTGGCTCCAAAGTTTGTTGTTCTGAAGTCAACAAGGTAATTACATCCAAACTTTTCATTTGGACATGACACAGTTGAGCCTGCAACAACCCACTCAACTTCTGAAGGCCCTTGACAGTTCCTGCAGATTCCTTCCTTGAATGCAAGGCCTCCTTTAGCTTCCTATCAACCAGAGAAGAACTTGGAGCTTTCTCAAGAAACAAATCAGGTTGCTCCACACAAGCACTGTCTGATATCTCACGTTTAACATCAGCTTGTTGCTCCATACCCGGAAGTGACGCAGGCTTAAGCTCTACTTCTGCCTCTTGAGCAGCTTCTGAACTTGAAACATGCCCATCACTAGAACTCACAGACACACTATCCAAAGTCGTTAATGCCATCGTCTTCACCAAATCTGGCCCCTTTAGAGACATCTCTGCAACTAATCTCTCCTCCTGAGCTGTAATACATAGTGACTTTGACACCTGCTCTGCTTCTTTCTCTGTACTTAGTTCGTCCTCATGACCAGTCTCAACAAAAACATCGTTCTCGAGTATTGTTTCAGATTGTACAGAAACTTCTGCAGCAGGGACAGTATGTATCACCATATCTCTTTCATGAACCGTCTCGGAATCTAAAGCTGGCTGAATCAAATCTGACAGAGAACAGTTCCTCACTACTCCAGTCTCATGAACAATGGCATTGTGTGAGGTTGATTCATCCGTGAAAGTTATGTCACCATTATCACCTGAACACAGTCGGGAATGTCGTCGCTTGTCTGCTTCCCACTCCAAGAAAGCTTTTTGGCCTCTATCATAACTAGCTTTCATTCTGATCTTCTCTGGATCATCATCAGCGCCAAATTGCCACAACAACGTTTCTTTCATATGTTTCCAGCTTCTAATAGGCCTCAAAGAATCGATACCACTAATGTACCTCTCAGCTTCATCCACAATGAATCCATAAGCCATGTGTAACTTCTCGAAGTCAGTGAGTCCCTTCCGAGCAAAGTAATGCTCCATCCACGAAATCCACTGCCTCAAGTCGACATCCGGAAACACTGGAACCGTAACGATTCCCATGACTGCGCTTGAATCCTCTCCGATCGTTGCGATCTGCTTCTCCACAGAATCCAATCGCTCTGCCGTCGCCTTATCGTCTCGCGTCACCAACGGATCTCTCTGCATCGTCTTGTTCGCATCATCTCTGGAAACTCCGCGATTTCCGTAACTTCCGTAATCTTCGCATCGTTCGTGAAACTCAATAGCGCCTCCGACGAATCCAGCAACAAAACCATCGCTTCCCTTGATTCTTGCCGCCGATTCACCGAACTTCATCATCACCGTAACACCACCGCGTTAGCTTCGATCACAGTTTTACCGCACCAATGATAGAGTATTGATATCTCTAACTCCTTTATCAAACCAGAATACAAGATAGAACAATGAATACAAGATAGCTTTGCAGATTCCGATCACAATCACCTTCTCATGGCGAAGATGACTGATCACGACGATCTCATGGCGACCGTGCCGAGACTCATGGCGTCTACGAACAACAACATACAAAGCATGAAGAACAAGTGAAGAAGACGAACTATATTTATATCGTCTTTCTCCGTTAATCTTTCCAACTGCAAACCTTCTGAACCAAACCAAGGCTCCCCTGGCTCTTCCTCATTAAACACGTCAGCGTCCTCCCTGCCACGTCAGACTCGAGCTAATAGAAGTCTATCAGGCAATGCCTTGGAGGTTTTTCTGGACGGCGCAGGAGAATGTGAAGGGGCGGAAAGAGACAAGGGAGGGTGGTATTCCGCTCTCTGTAGAGAAGATGGTGGCTTTGTCTTGAACGACACGGTCGGTTTTGGTCACGGTGTGGTTTGTGAGGAGGAAAGGACTTGGTTCACGGTAAAGACAGATTTTTCCGTCGCAGCCATTGCCGGAAATGGATTTGCAGGTGGAGCTCTCGCAAGTAACGAGGCGAAGTGATGATAAAGATTTGATGTTGCGGCAGTTGAGCCACGTGAGGTTGGTTCCAAGATCGAGGAGGAGGTTAACGGGAGACGACGTTGTGGCGGATCCGATGTAGATAAGTGTGTAATATTGTTTGGAGGGTTCGTGTTTGAAGATCGGGAGAATGTATTGGGCTTCCGATATCAGAGTTATGGCTGCAAACATGGAGACGAAGACGATGAGATGCGTATGGCCACCCATCTTTGTGTTTCTCAGGTGTTTTTTTTTTGGTTTATTTGTTGTAACGGCAATGAATGTGCTTTTTTCGTTTGAGATGAAGATGGACTACTGTCGATGTATGGTACTTATAGGTGTAAAATAAACTCTGTATCTAAGAAAATGAAAATATAGGTAGATGGAGTAGGATTCTTTAATGTTTTGAGCACGTTTTAATGTTTCTTCTAGTGTTTAAATTTCGCGCATTCCCGCAAAGGACACTATTAACTATGCACATGAGTACATGACAGATATATACACGTGACAACAGCTAGATTATATTTGAAAATTGGTGAAATATTGGTGTTCTTTAAACATTTAAGCGCTGCTCAAGTATCAATATAATAAAAAGAAAAGTATTAATATAAATCATGTAGTAGCTACTTCATCCCTAGTTTCTCAGTTAACTTCTGGTACTTGATCTTAATATAGCAATATGTGATCAATTATTGCTGGATCTTGAAATTGTATAAACAAACACATACTCCAATTTTAGTACGCAATAACCATCATATGTTAAGTTTAAGCTTCATGTCGATGCGTTTTAAATTTACCAGAAACTAGATTCATTGCCCATCTAGATACAACCAGTGGCGGAGGTAGTTTACTGAGAGGTGGGTCATATGATACATGTGAAATCAAAGGAAATTGTTTTTTTACTTGTGTTTTCCAGAGCAAACTGAAAATATAGTAAAATAGGCTTATTGATCCATATTATATACTATGTTGACTCTAAATTGACTCCGGTAAACACTTTAGCTAGCTGAGCTAGCCTACCTGATCTGCTACTGGATACAACTAACTATCATATTGTCTATACCTCTTGTCAAGCTTGGAATCCTGAAACACGCTTTCACAACAAAATAAAAGACAGCTCATTCTCTGTCTTTAGCACTTAACAAAAGAGACACATGCAATTGTATTTAGAATAGAAATAGCTCATAAAGAGCATATTAAAGTGCAAGAAAAAATGAAAAGGAAGAATATTAGATTTTCACCAAGGACAAAAAGATTTTTAATTGGATAATAGAAGATTAATAAGAGAGTGTTGCACCCAAGCAACTCTCTCAAGGTAACATCTCTTGTTCACATAACTAGCATAAACTCTTTCAAAGTCGTATCTCTTGTTCATTTAAATAGCATATTTATATTAACTTATTTGATAGGAAACCCTACAAACATCGGGCAGGTTTTTAGCATTTCTTCAGGCTTATAGACATTGTATCAGGTTTGTTGTTTAGTCTTGTGGCATTGTACTCTATTAATTACGTGGTTAGTTACTTAGTTAGTTATAAGTTGGTGACCTACTGTCTCTTATGAGAACTGAATATAAAGTTAAGTTTGTGGATCAGCAAATGAATATGAATCTAGAGACCATATTGTAGTTCTCCAAGAAGTCATTGACAATATACTCGCTTTACCTTTACGAAAAATGTATTTTTCAAATTGGAGATTAGCTATCTACAGTAATACAAACTAGAACTTGACCCGGAGTGTACGGATATTTGATTTAACTTATATACATTAATATTTTTTAAATGTTTAGTGTTTAATATTTTTAATGTTTACAATATATTTAAATTTTTATATGACTTCTTGAACAAAAAAATTGAATAAGTCACATCCTGTAGTTTAATTTATTGTTATAAACCATAATTTATTATATATTTATCATATTGATTTTTATTTGATTATTAGATAAATGAACTTATGTGTGAAACAACACATATAAATATTATATTGTATTAAAAGTTAACTATTCACATGTATACTTTACATTTAAATTAAATAATTATTTATATATTAATTTTATTTGTATTTATAACAATTTTAAAATATTAATGTAAACAAAGATTTAAATTATTTGTTATTATTTTTGTGTGTATGATAAAATAGACTATTTACCTTCAAAACGAAAAACATCTAACATGATTATTTTTTTGTCAGCATCCAACATGATTCTAATATATTAAATTTAAAGTTTGATTATTAAAACATAATGCAATATATATATTAGTTTAAATATATATAAAATGGAACTAGGTTTTTACTTTTTTGCAGAAATATACAAACCTTAAATTTATACAACATTTTTTGTTCAATAGATTTATACAGTATAACTCATTTAAATGGGTCAATGTATTTTGTAAATATGTCAAAGTAGACAATCTATCTTGCTAAAACTGAAGCAAAAAATAGAACTAATCTTCTTTTCAACAATTTCAATACATTTTTTTCCTTCCTTTTTTATTCTTCATAATTTTATCATTAATTACTTACCATAATATATATATCCACAGCTTTTCATTCCTTTTTTACTCATCTTAACAATTGATAATTTTGGAGCTTGGATATATTTCTTTAGAAGTTTTCTACTTTTGTTATTTCCCATGAAAACTATTATTATTTTAAAATAATACTCCCTCTGTTTCTAAATAATGAATGTTTTAGATTTTTCACAAATATTAAAAAAAATTAATATTTAACTATCAAAGAATTAATTTTTAAAATTATAACAATTTTCCATAAATTTAAACAAATAACATTTCAATAAATCCAAAATTGTCGATTAACATTTCTTGAAGCTTACAATTCATTATTAAAATTACATAGAAAATCTAAAACATTAATCTTTTAGAAACAAGTAAAAAATGCTAAAACATACATTATTTAAAAACGGAGGGAGTATCAGACAAATATAGATAATTACGAGATGGTAGTATACTGGTAGACAAACTTTTGCAAGTTAAGCAACTTGAGTTTGAGAAAATTTTCATTACAATTCACTTTGTGGTAATATAGATGTTTTAGACTTCATTTAAATATCTGAAGAGAGAGTCCATCAATGGATTGCACTTCCATTTAGAGATTAGTATGATCCTTTTCATACACATGTTATATTCTTAGATTAATTAAAAAAAATTCAGATAGATGATGTATATGACTGATGTTTAAATAGTAGTAAGTAGATAATAAAAACAGTTGGAAAAGAGAATAAAATAAATTATTGATATGAATTTTCATGTTTAGATTTTGTATAAAAACAAAAAAAAAACTTTTTTGAAAGTTTCAAAATTATTAATAAATGTGTGAAGTTCTTAAACATTAGGCGAATCTATATTATAAAAACTAGAGTACATTTAGAAATTGTTTGGAAACATGGATAACAATATAAAATGAGTATAATATTGTTTGAAAACATTGATAACAGTATATTAAGAAAAAAAAGAAGTAATGGACTTATGTTATTAGGAAAAATTGAGAAGTCAATTATATTATGAGAAACTATCTATATGAGTTAGCTTTAAAATATACTAAAATGGTCCAATCTAATTACCTAAAAACATCTTTTGTCTAAAATAATCATAAAGAAAAATTTAAACTTTATATAAATATTTTAAATCAAAATAATAATTTAAAATAGATTTATATCAAAAATTGATTCAAAAATATACATATATTCAAAAACTGATTTTTACTAAAATATTTTCCAATAGCCATTATAAGAAATGTTTCAATATATATAAGAAAAATACAATACAAAGCCCAATTTAAAACACCAACTTAAGTTATGGTTTTTATATTTCACATTAAGTTTAAAAAAATAATATATGTGATTATTTATATGATGGTACGTATAAAATAATATAACTATATGATTACTTTTATGATGGTCAATATAACATACGATTAATTATATTGAGGTGTGCACTTTGGTTATTTTATCAGTTCGGTTTGGGTTCAGTTTGGTTAATTTGGTTCTAGAATTTTTCCAACAGAAGTAAACCATAATTAGTTTGTTTTGGATCGGTTTTGTTTCAGTTTGTATTCGGCTTTGTTTGTGTTTCGATTCGATTCAATCAGGTTCCCTAATTTAGTTATTTTAAGAGAAATCATGTTTTAAAACATAAACGTATAGTAATGAAATCATCATGTTGGTGACTATGAAAAAATAAATTATGTAAACTAAATCCAATACAAATCTGAAACAATAGCCCTTAAAGAAAACACAAAAGGTTTATAAGAATACAATCAAATTAAAGTTAACTTAAGTAAATAGAAAATTAAAAAAACATCGATAATAATGACTCTTGAAAATAAACTATGTAAATTAAATCTAATATAAAATTGAAACAAAAACCTTAAAACCCCATAAATTTTTTATAAGAACACAGTTAAACCAAAGTTACCTAAAGTAAAGAGAAAATTAAAAAATAACATTGTTAATAAAGTTAACAGTGACTTTAGTCTTAGGATTTTAGTATATCGTATATTGATAGTATGTTTAATTCAAATAATAACAAAAACCCATTGTTTTATCTGTTTGGTTTATTTCGGTTCGATTCGGATCGGTTTCAGTTTGGGTTGGGAAATATTAAACAAAACTATTTGATAATAGACTTTGGTTTGGTTTGGATTGGTTTCACTTCAGTTGGTTCGGTTTGACTCGGATCGGTTTTTTGTCCACCCTTAAATTATATGATGATACATATCCCCTTTATATTAAAGGAAGAGCATTTGTCTTAAATGCATTCACATTGACTTTGACAGGTAGCGGCTTGACAAGGATTTCAGAACAAGGCTGCTGATGTGGCGACTTTATAGAGCTTCTCAAAAAAAAATTGTGTGTTTAAAGACAAGGTTTCCTAATTTAAGTTTACTAACTAGATCTCGAACCGCGCAACCGCGCGGATTTTTATTTTCATTTATTTTTATATAAATATTTTGTTTTCAATTCTAAATTGGTATATATTATAATATATATGTGTCTATCAATTTTTAAAACAAAATAAGTTTACGGTATATTTTTTCATTGAATAGATTGTTTCAAACTTTCACATGTATTTGTATCTTCTTCTATATATATATTTTTGGATTATTATTTCATTACTAAAATCGTAAGTATATATATAAAGGTTAGTAAAATATTTTTTTATTGTCATATTCAAAGATATTGTAATATTTCACAAATTTAGAAAGTTTTTAAAAAATTAAAATTTTTGCTTCATAGATTTATATTATCGAGTAAATAATTAAACATTTAGTTTTTGTTTAATTTTTAAAATAAACTATATAGTTTAAATTTTTTTTTCATTGGTTTAAGGTAGTAAAGATTAATCATTGTTAGATAATATGATTTTTATTATTTAACAAAAAAATCTTTATATTTTAAAAGTTAACATCGATAAATATTTAAATATTTAACATATGGAGGTATAGTATTAAAATATTAAATTATATCTATTTAATTTATACTATCTATAAATCTAATGGATCATCTATTGTTTAAATCCAATTATTGATAGCCCAATAAAAATTTCTGGTAGGCCCAAAATTTAAATGATAAGATTAGCGATTAAATGTAACATGACTTTTTAGGAATATGTCCATTAGGTCTATTTAAAAAAAAAAATCACACATGAATCAAGGTTGTGACTTCTGTTTTAATATATAAGATACTAATGGGATACAAACTTTTCAGTTTGGACGTCAGCGGGGAACGGCAAACTGAGAGAGATCAGAGGGTGAGCAGTAAGCCAAGTTAGTGAAAGCTAAATGTGCAGCCGGTGTGGTGGTCACCTTCATGGTTATGACGAAAGAAAATTGTGATCCGGAACGATACGTAGACAAGAAGAATAAACGGCGAGTAACAAAGAGTCAAAATGGCTTACTGCTTACGTTTATAAATACTTTTCACAACATGTCTTGCTGTTACAAAGGAAGAATACAACAGCATTGAGATTCTTCCAAGCTTCAGAATTACCACACGGTAAAAAATTTTTAGATAAAGATAGATTTTGTTCTATATGAAGTACAATCGATGAAGAATCTACTTTTAAGTGATGTACTTCACATGAACAAATTGAAGCTCACTTTTCTTGCTCACAGTAATCCCAGGAGCTTCCTCCATGTCGACATCTTCAACCACCATGCGTTCAGGTAACTCCCATTGAAAATGATACAACAGACTCGCCAGACAAAACTTCACAGAAATCGTCCCCCTTTAATCCAGGATAGATTTTCCTACCGCTCCCAAACGTTAACAGCTCAAAGTGTTGTCCTTTTGCATCAATGTTATTATCTATAAACCTCGAGGGGAACGACTTCGGTGGATTTATACATGAGTCAAAATATTTTCCTACGGACAGTGTGATACTTGTTTTTTTTTATAATCTCAAATCATTTGTCAAAACATTTTCGCGTCGAAAAAAAAAACATTTTCGCGTCGGCTTCATGACTTGATGAATAGTTTAGGATGATGAGTTTGGTCTGTTTCATGCACGTACGTTTTTGTTAATTGATGCGTTTGGTCTGTTTTACTAAAAAGCTCATGCACGCACGTAAGGAAATTAGGGATTGCAGGGCGTTTTACAGAGGCTTTCATTTTCATCTGGTGTTTTTTTTACTATATTGCAATTGTCTTTTACAATCGTTTTGAGTTATGGAAGATCTGTCTATCTCGAACTTCTTTGTTATTCTTAAATTAATAGAAACCCTCTGTTTTATTACTTTGTTCAGTTTTGTTTTATTTGTTTATGATTATTTAACTTTACAACTATGATATACTAAATTTGAAAATATCTAAGAAAATAGTAATAAATTTAAATTCAATTTTTTTCGTACTAACGGTTTGACCATTTAAATATCGTTTCACTATTTTTATGAGTCCGGGATACACCTCATATATGAATTCCGTAAGCTTGATTTTATTGGTTTACGTTAGATACATATTATAGTAAATATTAAAATGAATTTACGTATTTAATTGTCAAGTCAAATTATTTTCGATTAATTGTTTTATGACTTCTAATTTTCGAATTATACTTTATCGGTCCCCTTATTATTAACTCTCTCATTAGTCTTGGAGTTTAAGCCAGAAAATCATATAAGGTGCATAAATCGGAAATAAATTATACTCCAACTTATAAGCTGGAGCTCGGATTTGACTTGGAGATTACGCAAACCATTAAATAAGGTACCAGAAATCGGAAATATAATATATTCGTAATTAAGATTTTGAGTTTGCACCAAGTATTGCCTGTTTGAGAATATTTTTATTGTTTTTGGAGTTATAAAGTTATGGGAGCACAATATTTTTATTGTTTATGTATACGATTTGATTTTCTTTATATGATAAAATAACTTTGTCTAAATGATTAATTAATTTTATTTAAGCATTTTAAGTTTCAATTGTTATATTGACCAAAATTTTGTTTTAATATTAATTAATTGTATCTTTATATATTTATCAACCATTTTTTATATTTTTACATACACATACATATATGTACATTGAAGTGAATACCTATATAATTAAATATTCGATTCTAAATCTATAGTAATTTCGGAAAAATCTATTTTTAATGGGACGTCATCTTACTATTAACCAAATTGTACTGAAATGTTTTTTTATAAATTTCTTTTTTTCGTCAACAATTACCTCAATTTGATTTAATTTTGCATCCGTTTAGAAATTTTAATATGAAATGATTGGTTGACATTAGAATTGTCTAAAATTCATATAACATGAAACCAAATAAATACTTTTAGTCTTTGGGTTATCAACATAAAATCAAAAACCTCAACCATTATAACCGAACAAAATAATTGATTTAAAATGTAGTTATAGAATTGGACCATATTAAAACCCGAAACAACCAACTCAAAACAAACTAATATCCAAATTAAACATATCTAATGTTTTCTTATCTTCAAAATAACAAATTTAATCATCTTATCCCGCGCCTTATCTTAGTATGATATATAATAGTGACATGAAAAACAAGTAGCAACTTATTTTTGAAAAAATACATCAGCGCAGACGATATCTTAAAGCTGGGAAGGGTACGTGGAGCAGCTAGTGTTATGGAGCATGAGTGGGTCACTAAAAGCCATTCGCGTGGTTCTTAAATCAAATTCAATCAAATATTCTTAAAGCTGATGTGTCCCAATGATCATGAACTCATTAGATTTATTTCCTCCGTCGACGAACGCCAAACAAATAACCGTCTCTGATACTCTCTCCACTATATTCGCACCTTGAAACCTCCACTTCACCTCCTTTCCATTCCCTGGCAGCCCAATTTCCATCACCGATACATCCATGTTCTTCCCGGAAGCGCCTTCTTCGAAGCAGTGTTTAAATGGTGGATGTTCTAGGGTCTCAGACATTCCTATATTCTATGAAATTCAAGTTAAAACCCAAACAAAGATGAAATTAGTAGACATGATATACATAAATTGTTTTTTTTTTAAAGAATGTTAAATTAATTCAAACAAAAAAATCGGTTTTATGCTTTGTGTTACTTCGGATAGAATTTTTCATAAATCAGACTTAAGCAAACCAGATGGATAAATCACCCGTGTGCGCCTTGAGCCTGATGAAGAGAGCCTGTGGCGAACGTTCTTGTCCACCGTTTTGATTAACTGTCCCGGAGTCCTTGGTTCTTCCCCTTGCTTACGTTGATTGCGTTCCCTCCATATAGCATACATAATTGCTTGGAAAAAATATCTAATAATGAAAAGCTCTGTTTTGTCTCTGTTTTGATCAATCGGCAGTTGTATAACTTGGTCCCATGGGCAGGTATAGCGTGTAGCTAACAGCTTCTGAGTTAAACCTTTCCAAACCTCCTCTGAAAATTTGCATACGAAGAAAAGATGATCTCTTGACTCCATCGAACTATTGCAGAGCACACATGAGCTAGGGTGTTAAGTGTTCCATTGCTGAATCCTGTCTCCTGTTGCAAGTCTATTGAGGATTGCAAGCCAAGCCATGAAAGAGTATTTAGGTGTGTTGCAAGCGAACCAGATCCCAGGGCTCCAATTCACCTTCGCTCGAGGTACTCCTATCAGTTTCCAAGTTTCCTTAGAGCTGAAAATTGATTTGTATTTGTCTCCTCTCCTCCACAACTTATATCGTCCCATTCAACCAGCCCTCTCTCCTTCAGGCTCTGTATTAGAGCTTCAATCTCATTAAAATCTCCACACTGTGCCTCCTTCGTTGATGCGTTTTGATGATGACATCAACTGTTGCATCCAGTCGTATACCCATATCAATACATAAGTTGATAAATACTCTCTCGGTACTTTTATCATATGAAGATTTAAGATCGTGTATATAGATTAAGAAAACTATTAGTTTTATACATTTTATAAACAAAAACATCATTAACAATTAAAATAGTTAAAATTAATATAAACATATATGATTAAATCAAAATAAGGGTATATTAGTCATTTGTTTACTAAATTCATCTAGATGGAAATGAAGATAAAGAAACGAACATAAGTCCATTTAGATGATCTATCTAGATGATTCATCTAAATGAAACATTTGAATCATCTAAATGAAACATTTGGATGGACAAACGAACAGTCTCAGTAACATCAAGATTAATCATGTAAATGGATTATCCGGATAAAAATGACAGATGGTGAAACAGACAGCCCTTTAGACATAAAATTAAAAATCATCTGAAAGATCCATTTCGGTGAGTTTTGAAAATTTAACCTAAAATAAGACTCATCCAGATGGTTCATTGAGATGAATTTAATTGGTGCATCTGAATGGAGATTAACATGTCCAAAAACATATGACAAGTTTACCCTTATTCTAATAATATTTGTTTTCAAGTTTAGCCACATTTTTCGCCAAAAACACCAAAATGCATTTTCCTGTCAAAACCACAAAAATATATTTTTCTGCCAAACCACAAAAACGTATTTTCCGCCAATACCACAAAAACGTATTTTCGCAAAAAACCACAAAAAAAAAAATTTTCCGCCAAAACTACAAATTCACTGTTCGCCAAAACTAACACATTTTCCACTAAAACCGAAAAATGTATTTTCCACCAAAATTGCAAAAACGCATTTTCTTACCAAAAATGCATTTTTCGCGAAAACTGCAAAACACATTTTCCCACAAAAACCGCCAAACACACATTTTCCCGCCAAAATCGCAAAAAAATACATTTTCCACAAAAACTAAAAATGTATTTTCCTACCAAAATCGCAAAAATGCATTTTCCCGCCAAAACTGCAAAACACATTTTTCGCCAAAAACACAAAACGCATTTTTTCCGCCAAAACCGTAAAAATGTATTTTTCCACCAAGATCATAAAAACGCATTTTTACGCTAAAATCGCAAAAACGTATTTTCCCGCCAAAACCGCAAAAACGTATTTTCCCGCCAAAACCGCAAAAACACATTTTCCCTGTTACCTAAAATCACATTTTCACACCAAAACCATAAAAACGTATTTTCTCACCAAAACCTAGAAATGTATTTTCCCGCCAAAATCTAAAAACACATTTTTCCACACAAACCGGAAAAATATTTTTTTCCGCCAAAACCGCAAAACGCATATTCCCGCCTAAACCGCAAAAATGCAATTTCCTCCAAATCGGAAAAATGCATTTCCCACCAAAAACCACAATTTCATTTTCCCGCCAAAACCACAAAATCATATTTTCTCGCCAAAACCACAAAATTCATTTTTCCACCAAAACCACAAAATTATGCTTTTCTTTAAAACAACAAAACTATATTTCCCACAAAAAAAAACATATTTTAAAATAATTATATTTTGATTAATTAAACAATTAATGTAGGTAAAAAGATAAAATTTGATTAAATCAAAATAAGGTATATAAGTCATTTTCTTACTAAACTCATCTTGATGAACTATTCGGATGGAGAAACGAACAGTCCAAATAATATCCAGATGAATCATTTGACTAGATCATCTAAATGGAAAATGACAGATGAACAAACGAATAACACCTTGTACAAAGATTACATGTGTACGTCTTCATATGTGTACATTGTATATTAGAAAAGCAATGTACCGTAAAATCATGTTTTCTATTTAAAACCACAATTACATTCTGGTTAAAATCCAAAATCACAAAATAATATTTTCACTTCAAAACCGTAAAATACATTTCTTGTCAAAATGTTAGATGGAACTTTTTTTGCTAAAACCACAAAATCATGTTTTCCACCAAAGTAAAAAAATCATGTTTTATGCAAAGTACTAAAATCATTTTTTCCACTAGAACTTTTATCTCTACTTCTTATTTAAAAATGTTCAGATAGTAACATACTTTTGTGATGGGAAATATTTTTAAAAGAAATCTTTGACAAATAATTATCTTACTTTATTTATTAAATTTATAGCTAAAACTGTCTAACATAATAATTATAGACAAAATTATGAAATCTCCTTTTAATCAAAACCAAAAATTTTCACTATCAACATGTACGGTTTGTATCGTCAACGTGTACACATATATTTCACTCTCCACATGTATAATGTTTCACAAAAACTTACATGTACACCTATGGGTTTTAATATATATTTTCAATTTTGAATATTTTTACGATAAATATTGTCTAATAGCAAGTAAATTGGGGAGTAAGTTTTTTTAAAAAATTGAATATTTAAAATAACTATATTTCTACTATATGTAAATTTTGTTCTTTAACAATGGCATACGTATTTGCCGTGGTATGGTGGTTAACAATAAGTGCAACGATATAACATGTTTTGGGTTCGAAGCTCAATAATACTATTCCTCTTAGTTAAGGTAATGGACACACTTACTAGTTTTTACAAGTTTACTAGGTGTTTTCCATGGTGCAGTAAAAAAATTTTAAAATCCAACTTATATTTAAAAATAAATTTTATTAAATATTATAGATTTTACTATTTTCTTATTAATATTTAATATAGATTTGATATATATTAAATTAATTTGTATAAAACTAATAAAAATGATATAAATTGTATAATTATCAAAAATTTAGCATAAACAATATTTATAAAATTGTAGATATATAAGAAACTAATGATCTTACGATTAGATATTTAAATTTTTTAAAAATTGTAGAAATTTTTTAAAGCTTTAGTAATACAAATTGTATAATTACACAAAATAATAATATTTCGAAATTTGAAATGTTATATATGAATATATTTATTTTATAGATGATGTATTAGCTATTACCATATTTAAAAAAAAAATTACCAAAAAAAAATATCAATATTGAATGTAATATATAAATTATTACCAAATTCTAATAAGTTTACCAAAAATATAAATCAACATTAAATGAAATTATTCACGTCATATTTTTCTAGAAGCCATGTCATCAATTTTAGTAGTCATGTCATATTTGTTTTGTTAAATTGATTATAGAAAGGACGTGGCAAAATCACTTCGCAAATATAGTCTAAGAGATTTAGTTAGTTTCTAGCTAGAAAATGGGTTTGGTTAGATAAAACTACCATAATAACAAGAATTGTTCCTATGATAAAGAACTAGAAAAATTACCTCTAGTAAACATATTCTCTTGAAATGGAGCAACAAACATTATAATATTATCAGTATTGGTGTCCCATTACTCACATAACCCTTTGTGCTTGATTCACGTGTGATGTGATCTTCTCTTTAATTTATTTTTGTTATAAAAGTAATAGAAAAGTCTATCAATATTCATAATATAAAGGTTCTTTATATAAGAAATTACCCCGTCATAGATAAAAGGAAAGATTACAAATCATAATCTTTTGGTTATGAGTCATCCACAATCTAGTTCATAACACTCTCCCTTGGATGCCATAACCATTTAGAGCTTGTAATGTGTTTTAATGTTGCCTCATTAAAACCTTACCAGAAAAACTCAATTGGGACAAAACCAAGGTGAAGGAAAAAGAGTACAACACACATATTCCCCTTGATTTGGACATTACTGAAGGTCCCTTGGACCTCTCCAATTTTCTGAAATCCGTGGGTGATGAAGATCTTGGGCAGAATATGCTTCGTCCTCGAACATGATAGTTGGTTCTTCTTTACCATCGGCCATGCCACAATTTGATCGAACATATTTAGTCATCGACCTCAAATACACACACACGAAATCCTGGATGATGTTGCTGTGATATACGTGTACCACCATGTGTAAAACATAACCTGTCTGAAAACAAATCAACAAAACCAAATAACCCCTCTTTAAGCTGGTTAGTATAAAATAAACCAAAATCAAAGGCTTCTTCATCGTCCTTCTTATGGACCAATCAGATCAGTGTCTAAAACAAGACTTCTGCATCGTCCATCTCAGGACTAAATGGACTTCTTTATCGTCCACCTTTGGACTGAATGGATCCGTATCCAAAACAAGTGATCTCACACCTAGTACTAGATAATGGGTGAGACTGGTCCATATTAAATCTTTTGAGTACCCTTTTCTGTATATACTATTTGATGCACAAGGATTTCATTGTTAATGTACTCAAGCTGTAATCCCAAACAAAACTTTGTTTTCCAAGATCTTTCATCTCAAACTCTTTCTTGAGATATTCAACTGTTTGAGAAATTGTATCAGAGGTTCCTAGGATATTCAGATCATATACTTTGATGATTATCAATATTGTTCTCGAGAACTTATTGTACTTTCAGCTCAATACCCTCTAGTACTTTCATTATCCAGTGGACCATATAAATATGCAGTCACTGCATCAACTTGCTGCAAGTCTAATTTTCTCTCTTATATAGCCAGACTTATGAGAAATCTAAAAGTAGTTGCATCCACCACATGGGAGTATGTCTCCTCATAATCTATTACTGGTCTTTGTGAGAATCATTGTGCAACATCAGCTTTATATCTCACGATTTCTATTCCTCACAAGACCCATTTATATCCACTGGTTTTAACATCATATGGCGTCTTAATCATATGGCCAAATACGCCTTTCTTCCTTAAACTATTTAACCCCACGTTTTCATTCAATCCAATCTGTTCTACGAGTGCGCACTCTTATATTGACGTGGGTTCATGATCCTCGCTTATATTCATAAATTCAAGTGCTACCTTGTATGCAAATAAATCATCTTATGTCGGCATTCCTTATTGGTTCCATTATGTTCTAGACATGATAGAATCGATTGAGATTCATTATTATCAGGATCTTTAATACTTTGCAGCTTGGCATCCCAAGCTACATTGTTTGTTACTTGTACCTTAGAACCGGCCGGCCTTATCTCCATGTCTGGGATGGTTTCCTTAGTAACCTCAGATTTGGATTTTGATTATCATTCTCTGCACCTTTCTTTTTTTTCCGAGGATTCTTATCTTTTGGAACCTATTTGGTCTACCACGTTTCATACGTTGTCTAGACTATGTAGCAGCTTGACTGTGTCTCTTCTTGGACATCAAATTCGTTGGTGCTTTACAAGCTGGTTTATATATGACTTAGTCATTCTTTTTCGGATCAGCAAATGTGTCTGGCATTTGATTAGCTAGCTTTGTAAATGTATAATCTTTGGACGTCTATTTCACATTCTTTAGTCCGAGGATCTTGCCAAGACATTGATGGTTGATTTCATTCTATTTCTTTACCATTCTTTTACCAGCTTTATTATTTTTCTCCTCCAGGTCTTAAAATAATCTGTGTACCTGGCCTCAAATATAATCACTCATAGTTGGCTCAAAGTACTTTATTATTGTGGGAGAATCATATCCAACATATATCTCCATCCTCCTTTTGGGGTCTCATCTTAGTTCTCTATGGTGGAAAAATTAGTACATAGACAGCACATCCAAATGTCCTATGATGGGATATGTCTGGCTCTTGACCCGTTAATAATTGTGATAGGGGATATCTATGCTCACTAAATGTCCTGATGCGTATTAACTTAGGTGCATGTAAATTTTGTGTGGCCCAAGCTGTGAATGGGAGTTTTGACCTCATAAGTTATGGTCTATCAATCAACTATTTGTGTTTTAAAAGATTTCGGCCAAGCCGTTCTTGGTATGGACATGTATCACAGAACTGTCCACACTTACCCCCATGGACATACCATAATCATTTAAACGCTTGGGACATGTATTCATCAGTATTATCTAGACATATAATCTTTATTTATGAAAAAGGGGCTCGTAGACGTTTTACTGGTGATGGCCTAATGAGTTTTCCTTGTGTACATGCTACACACGTGAGATTATTTGGGATAACTCTTCTTATCTTTTAATATGTGTCTTTTGAATATCAATTTTCGCATCATGTTTGGGCCAGGATGGCCAATCCGGTCGTGCCATAAAGTGTATATTTTCGCAAGCTTTTAGCCTCTATCATACTGATCTATGCATAGTCTAGGTCAGTAGAGAATGCAGGTATAGTCTTTATGACTTATTATGGTTTTGGGCGATTTTATACATATATCTGAAGGAACTCTTTGTTTCCTTCACCCATTGTTTCAATACAGAAACCATTCATTCTTATATCTTTAAAACTCAATAGGCTGCTCTTGCTCTTAGAGCTGAGTGAATATAAGGCATCACTGATTTCTAGATGCATACCCTTAGGCAATAATATATTAGCCTAGCCATAGTCTTCTTTTAGACTGGCGATACATGCTTTAGTACTTATATTGGCGTTTTTCAGTGTACTCATATAGAAAAATCATTCATTCATTTAATCTAAGCAGACAATCTAATAGAAATAAATTCAAGGAGATAAAATTCAGAGAAAGCATACAAGCAAAGCAATCACACAAGTTTGATGTCGAAATCAGATTATCAACTTGATTCTTTTAGGCAATAATAAGTCTCATATTCCATAAGATCATCTTGATCATGTTCGAAATTATTTTCACCATCTTTATAGACCAAGTGGATTTCAGGATTCTTCCCTTTCAGACTCTCTTTAATAGAGGTCACATAAATGTTTGGGAGTCCTTCATATCTTAGCCCAATGGTTCCCCATTCCACATCTATGGCACACTGATTTGGTCGAGCTTTGTGGTTTAAAGGATATACCACGGCCACTGCCTTGACCATGGCTCAAATTGGATTGATACCCACGGCCTCTGCCATAGTGATTCCCACGGTCTCTCCCATAGTGATTCCCACAGCCAAATGTGTTATAGTGGCTATCGCCACGTTCTTTCCACCCTCCACGGCCATGACTGTGTGGTCTATCATTCTGGACGTGGTTACCTTTTTTTTTTCTTCTGCGGCCTTATTGGTATCAGGTAATGGGGTTAATCCAGGAGGTCTCAATTCACTGTTTTTCATCAGTAATCCATTATTTTGCCCAGCTAGTAATAGACTCATCCACGGACTTATAGTCCT
This sequence comes from Brassica napus, assembly GCF_020379485.1. Taxonomy (NCBI): domain Eukaryota; kingdom Viridiplantae; phylum Streptophyta; class Magnoliopsida; order Brassicales; family Brassicaceae; genus Brassica; species Brassica napus. The sequence continues at coordinate 54,954,786 of NC_063452.1, read as the reverse complement.
GGATTCTAGGATTCCTCCAATCAAATAAGGTCTTTGGTAATAACACCGTTCTTTGGTGATCATATCTCGATTTTTAACTCTGTCCAAAGGTCTAGAGGATTCTCTATAGTCAGATACTGATCTTTGAGACTCTTAATTAGATGATGGCTAACAATTAATATTTCCCTGTATCAATCTTTCTCATTGGCATTATTGCCTTCTATGATACATTCACCAAGTTTTTTTGACTTTAGGATAATCTTTGTATTCAATGCCCACCGTAAATAATTATCTCCAGAGAGATTTAGGGCAGCAAAATCCAGGTTGATTTTCGACATCTCAAATCATATATCACTCAATATTTAGGTATAATTTTCATGCGGCCTTACTCTTAAAAATAATCAATTCGGATTTCAATCTTGTGAGGACAATGAGAATATCAATCTTAAAGGCAGTTAATCAATCAGTCAATTTCTAGCAAGTCTCAGCAATACTATTTATATGTGCTCATAATATTATGGTTTATCAAGACTAGCAAAAACGAATTCAATTAATCATGCAATTAGGGTTTAACAATCAATGGATTTTAGCAAGACTAGTAAAAAGATTTATTAGTCACTGAATTTCAATGAATCAGTTTCAAGGCTGATTGGTATTTAGCATAAACCATGTGTAAATAATTTATCTAGTATCCGAATTTATCAAACCTCAAAAACATATAATCAGATCAATCAATTTAATCGAACTTAGCATACAATCTTAAACCTCAAGACATTAGATTTTATCATGAATCTATCAACCTAGCATACGGATTCTCAATTCTCAAAGACATCCAAATCAAATCAATATAACCTATCATACGGATTATTTAGGGTTTCTATTTAAAACAGATCAGATTACAAAGCTATCAATCCTAGCAGATGATATTAAACCTCAAGAATCATGCAATCAGATCATTCATATTTTAAACAAGTAAACCTCAATCAATCTATCAACCTATCAGATTATATAAGCAAAGCAAGCTAGTAACCTATCGAATTCAATCAATGTTTTAACAGGCTGGTCGGTTTAAACAATTTTAAATCAGATGAACAATTAACCAAGCAGGATGAGAAAATAAATCTATCAATTTAACGGTCAAACAATTCTAGCAACATAGCATCAGATTCAATCAGATTTAAAACCTCAGTGATCAAAACCGAAAACAGTTTTGATTTCAAAATATTCGATTAGGGTTTTAATATGTGATTTGATAATTATAGTATAATTAATTCAAATACTTATATTACTTAGGGTTTATCGGATTTTAACTTGTAAAAACTGATTTGGGGTTTTAATCATGTAGGAACATGATTTAGGGTTTGGGGTATCGAACTTTTAGAGCGTCGATTTACTCAATTAAGATTTTTGATCTATTACCCTATGGTTTTGATTCATAAAGATTAGGGTTTTAGGGTTTCATTCTTTATCAATCAATCCATGTTCGATTATGGGTTCTTAGGTTTTGAATTACCTTTTAACCTTAGATGATTGTTGAATCGGACCATCAAAGGAGTTGAGCCGCGAGCTGGACACGAACGGGACGCGGGCTGAAATGGATCGAGTCGCTTCTATCGGGTCGCGGACATCCTTTGTTGCTTGATCAGGAACGCCTTGATCGTCGGACGCAAGCTGTCTGATGCTGTCGCGAACGAGGAAGAGGTCGAATGCTGGAGCTGCTCTCGGGTCGCGAACGTCTGAGCTAGGATCAGAAACGCCTTGGGCTGAAGCTGATCGGGGACGCGAGCTGGAGCAGATGCGGGAACAAGAGACGCGATCGGGGTTTAGGGTTCGTCGGATCGCCGGCTAGGGTTAGGGTTTTAGGGTTTTTCGATTTGGGTATTAGCTTAGAGATTTAGAGTTTCGTGCTGATAACGTGTTATAAAAGTAATGGAAAAATCTATCAATATTCATAACATAGAGGTTCCTTATATAGGAGATTACACCGTCATAGATAAATGGAAAAATTACAAATCATAATCTCTTGATTATAAGTCATCCACAATCTGGTTCATAACAATTTTATCTTTTTTTCTTTTTTTTTTAGTAATGTTTTTCCTCCTTATGGACTATTATCCTATACTCGGTTCACAATACAAGTGACCCTTCGTGTTACCCATCTCTTATTTCTATTTTACATCATATATAATAATAGTTTTCTTAAACAATCTACTGGATTAGTGAAGTCTATTCTTCATTAACATTAAAAAAAAGTGAGCTTATAGAATTCACATGGACTGGATTCTACTTGCATTATGTATTAATAACTAGTGTCTCGACGGAAAATATCATATGGGTTTCTTTACATATTCTTTAGCATCTCTATGTACACTGACTAACTAGTAATAATTAATTATAATATTTTTAGAAATATACAGTATGTGAACAGTGTGGCCTAATTTTATTCTCCACATACATAGTTCTACTAGTCTTTTGAAGACATGTTACTTTTTTAAGATCATGATGAGATAACTACACACATTTTCTAAGAAGACGAAAACAATATAAAAAGAATCAAGGTCATGATGCTTATATGTTTTCTTATAGTTTTATTTTGGGCAATGTTTTTAAAACCGCACCGGAAGCTGAACCAAAGAATTGTTGGATCACGGTTCAATATGGTTTGATCCGGTCAAACCTGGTTCAATAATCTGGTTTAATATATTTTTAGTATATAAATTTAAAAATAATGTTAGTAAATATGATACATAATTAAAATATAAATAACTTTTAAACATAAAAAATTATAAATACAAACTAGTTTTATGTTCATATGCATGATTTATAGATTTTGATAGTTTTAATAGTTTAATAACTTTAAGTTCCAATCCGGCTATGTTGAACAATTATTAGACCCAACCCAGTTATATACTCGGTTCATGGTTGAACCCGGTCCAACCATCGGGTCGGTCCGGTTTTAAAAACACTGATTTTGGATCAAAAACTAATGTCGCTAAGACCATCTTCAATGGTTGACTCTATTTTTTACTTTAAAATAGAGTAACTCTATAATAGAATTGAGTTAAACTACCTCCTGGTTTACTTTATTTTTTCTTCCAAAATAGAATAACTCTATAATAGAGTTGGATGTTGCTCTAATGGTACTCTATTTTAGAGTAAAAAATAGAGTGTTAAACAAAAAAAAACAAATTACTCTATATATAGAGTAAACCTATTTTTTACTCTATTATAGAGTGGAAAATAGAGTATCATTAGAGCATTTTTATTCTAAATTCTATTTTGGAGTAGAAAATAGAGTGGGGTTAAAGTTGCTCTTATAATCCAATGATACTCTATTAGAGTAAAAAAATAGAGTGATGAGCAAACAAAAACAACGTACTCTATATATAGAGTAAACTCATTTTTTACTCTATTATAGAGTGAAAAATAGGGTACCATTGGAGCACTTTTACTCTAAATTATGTTTTAGAGTAAAAAATAGAGTGTGATTAGAGCATCTCCAATACAAAACTTCATTTTTTCCTCTAAAATAGAGTAAAAGAGAAAATTGAGTAAAATTGATCTAAACCAACTCCATATCTTCGCGTTATGGAGTGATCTTTGGTATCAAAGCTTAAGACCTTGGGTATATTTATTTAGAAGTTTTCTATTTTGTTATTTCCCATGAAAACTATTATGGAAACTTTTACTATCCACTTTTAGATTATTTATAAAATAAGTTCAGATAGATAATTACGAGATGATGGTCTAGTGGTAAGCGAACTTTTGAGAGATAAGCAACTCGGGTTCGAAAATATCTCATTACAATTCATTATGTAGCCATATAGATATGAAATCATGTCTTAGGTTTCAATTGGATTCTTGAAGAGAGGGTATATCCACAGATTGCACTTTCATTCAGAGATCAATCCGATCATTTCCGTCACCCGAGAGATCTCCAGATTAATTAAAAAAATAATAATAAAACCAGATAGATGATGTATATGACTGATGTTTCAATAGAATAGTAAGTAGATATTGAAAAGGTTGGAAAAGAGAATAAAAATAAATTATTAATATTCTTGAATTTTATGTCTAAATTTTGTTAAAATTTTTTTTTGCAAGTTTCACAATTATTAATAAATGTGCAAAAATCTTAAACATTTGGTGAATCTAATCTATTAAAACATGGTCTTATTTTTACCTACTACTAAAAGGTTGTTACTTAAGTTTTTCAACTAGATATATATCTAGTTAACAAGTTTTTCACTACAACAAAACATATTTATTACAAGGGTCATATTCCTTGTTAATTCGTTGTAATAGAAGGGTTACAACGAATTAACAAGGAATAGCGTTTCGTTGTAAAACGCCCGTCGTAATGCAAGATTCGTCGTAACTTCCATGTAACATTTACGACGAAATAAATTCGTTGTAAAAGCGAAAGAGAGTATTTCGTCGTAGTTTCGTAGTTACGCTTCATCGTAAAAGACTCGTATAGTTTCCTTGTAAAGTCGTCTTTAAGTACTTGTACAATTTACGACGAATTTACAAGTCTTTTAATGTAAAGTCCTTGTAATATTTACGAGGAATTTACAAGTATTTCCTAGTAAATTTCTCGTAAAGATTACGAAGATTTTACAAGGAAATACTTGTAAAATCCTCGTAATTTTACGAGAAATTTACATCTCATTGTCATATTATTATATTATTATGAAATATTCAAAATCAAAATATATAATTTATAAAATAAAATATTGAAAATTAAAATATTTTTTTTAAAAAATATATAAATGTCATAAAATAATATTCAAATTAATAATAGAAAACAAAAAAATTGAAAAATAAAAAGCTAAGGGAGAACGCCGTCGAAGTAGTTGTTGGAGGTGTTTCTTCCTGGAGAGTCTCGTACTTCATCTATGGGTTCCGTCTCGAAGAGTAGGATGAAGTCGTCCTTGTGGCTTCATTGATGAAGCTTATTCATACCGTCAGTTCCATATTTTTAGGAGCCACCTTGAAAAAAAGAAACATATTAATATAATTAATTACATAAAATTATAAGAAAAAAAATATATTTAATTTTAAAAAAAAAATATCTAATCAGTCGTTTAAATGCCTCAACCTAATATTTGAATATAGTTTTGTTACCTAAAATTACCACCTAAACTAACCACCTAATCTAATTAACTAAACTAATCACCTAAACTAATTACCTAAACTAACCACCTAAACTAACCACCTAAACCTAAATTAATATTAAAAACAACATACCATTGAGAGAAGGAGAGGAGTGGTTTGAGATGAATGAAGGAGGCATTCCTCATTCATGTTTCGAGTTTATATAAGAAAACAACATTCCTCGTAAAGTCGTCGTAATTTTACGAGGAATCTACCAGGCCCGCGTTTTTAGTGTTACGAGGAATCTACCAGGTCCGCGTTTTTAGAATTACAACGAATTTACAAGGAATATTTACGACGAATTTACAAGGAAAATTTTACACGACTTTACAAGGAAAGCTTTACAATGAAATTACAAGGAAAGCATTACAACGAATTTACAAGGACACATGTATTACGAGGAATCTACCAGGCCCGTGTGTTTTCTATTACGACGAATTTACTAGGACTATATCTGAAACCCCGAAAATCAAATCCCTAAACCCCAAAATCACTTATCTATTTACACCATACCCTTTTACCACATCATCCCCTTTATCATATTTTTTCTTAAACCCTAAACTCTAATTGAATCCTTAAAACGCAAGTTATAAGTACTATAATCAAACAACCACTTGATAGCAAATAATCAAATTATTATGTAATCTCTAAACCGAGGGTATGAAATGAAGTTAACTTGCTTGGCTTGAGAATGGTTACAACAAAATCAGTTTGGTAAAACAGCTTAAACACGTTTTCACCAAAAATAATGGTAACATGTTTCGTGAAAAAAATCCTTGTAAAGTTACAACGAATTCACAAGGAAAACATTACAACGAATTTACAAAGAAAGAATTACAACGAATTTACAAGGACACATGTTTACGACAAATCTACCAGGCCCGCGTTTTTAGAGTTACAACGAATTTGCAAGGGAGCATTACAACGAATTTACAAGGAAATCTTTACAACGAATTTACAAGGAAATGATTACAACGAATTTACAAGGACACGTGTATTACAAGGAATATACCAGACCCGTGTTTTCCATTACAACGAATTTACTACGACTATATCTGAATCCCTGAAAATCAAATCCCTAACCCTCAAAGTCTCTTACCTATAACCTAATATCCCTTTTACCCCATTCCCCCATTCTCCCATTTATCCTATTTTCTCTTAAACCCTAAACTCCAATTAAATCCTTAAAAGTCAACAAATAATTATTATAACCAAACAATATACACTTGCATTAAGTCTTAAACTGATTTATATATATTTTTAAAATATTTAAAACATATATTACAACATTCTGAATCATTCGAGTTTTCAACAATATCAGTACAATGATTATCATCGCTTGCATCGAACTCTTCTTCACTTTCTTCATTCGTCATATCGTCGAAAAGATCTTCATATTAACGGTTATCCACATCAATTAGAAGGATGTCATCAGTTTGTTGTTCAGATACTTCCACTTCAGTGATACACACTTCTTCTTGCAAAAGTGATTCTTCTCTAGCAACTATTCGTTCACGAGGTGTAACTTTGATAGCAGCTAATCAAGTTATTCCAAAATCTCTAAACCGAGGGTATCAGTTTGGTAAAGCATGCTTAAAACACGTTTTCACAAAAATTAATGGTAACATGTTTCGTCGTAAAAGCCTTGTAACGTTACAAGGACTTTACAACGAATTTTCTCTTTCCTCGTAAAATCGACGTAAATTTACATGTAAATTACCACGAAAAATTTTCCTTGTAACTTTACTACGACTTTACGACGAAATTCAGTTTTGTCGTAAAATCGTAGTAATTTTCTCGTAAATTTACGAGGAATATATTTCCTCGTAATTTTTCCTCGTTATAGGCATGTTTTCTTGTAGTCGATTCGAAACGCGTGCAACTAGGTTCGAGTCCGCGCATTCACGCAGAATATTTATCATATATACTCATAATTTAATCTTATATGAAAATTATATAATTTGGTGCAAAATATTTTGGAAGTATGTATAATATTTTTTGTGTTATTGGTCATAAGTATTTGTAACTTCATTGTTTGTATATTTTGTTATTGATAAGTTGGTCATAATAAGATTTAGAAGAAAAAATAAAATAAGGGTCATATTCCTTGTTAATTCGTTGTAATAGAAGGGTTACAACGAATTAACAAGGAATAGCGTTTCGTTGTAAAACGCCCGTCGTAATGCAAGATTCGTCGTAACTTCCATGTAACATTTACGACGAAATAAATTCGTTGTAAAAGCGAAAGAGAGTATTTCGTCGTAGTTTCGTAGTTACGTTTCATCGTAAAAGACTCGTATAGTTTCCTTGTAAAGTCGTCTTTAAGTACTTGTACAATTTACGACGAATTTACAAGTCTTTTAATGTAAAGTCCTTGTAATATTTACGAGGAATTTACAAGTATTTCCTAGTAAATTTCTCGTAAAGATTACGAGGATTTTACAAGGAAATACTTGTAAAATCCTCGTAATTTTTACGAGAAATTTACATCTCATTGTCATATTATTATATTATTATGAAATATTCAAAATCAAAATATATAATTTATAAAATAAAATATTGAAAATTAAAATATTTTTTTAAAAAAATATATAAATGTCATAAAATAATATTCAAATTAATAATAGAAAACAAAAAAATTGAAAAATAAAAAGCTAAGGGAGAACGCCGTCGAAGTAGTTGTTGGAGGTGTTTCTTCCTGGAGAGTCTCGTACTTCATCTATGGGTTCTGTCTCGAAGAGTAGGATGAAGTCGTCCTTGTGGCTTCATTGATAAAGCTTATTCATACCGTCAGCTCCATCTTTTTAGGAGCCACCTTGAAAAAAAGAAACATATTAATATAATTAATTACATAAAATTATAAGAAAAAAAATATATTTAATTTTTTTAAAAAAATATCTAATCAGTCGTTTAAATGCCTCAACCTAATATTTGAATATAGTTTTGTTACCTAAAATTACCACCTAAACTAACCACCTAATCTAATTAACTAAACTAATCACCTAAACTAATTACCTAAACTAACCACCTAAACTAACCACCTAAACCTAAATTAATATTAAAAACAACATACCTTTGAGAGAAGGAGAGAAGTGGTTTGAGATGAATGAAGGAGTCATTCCTCATTCATGTTTCGAGTTTATATAAGAAAACAACATTCCTCGTAAACCTATTTTTTACTCTATATATAGAGTAAACCTATTTTTTACTCTATTATAGAGTGGAAAATAGAGTATCATTAGAGCGTTTTTATTCTAAATTCTATTTTGGAGTAGAAAATAGAGTGGGGTTAAAGTTGCTCTTATAATCCAATGATACTCTATTAGAGTAAAAAAATAGAGTGATGAGCAAACAAAAACAACGTACTCTATATATAGAGTAAACTCATTTTTTACTCTATTATAGAGTGAAAAATAGGGTACCATTGGAGCACTTTTACTCTAAATTATGTTTTAGAGTAAAAAATAGAGTGTGATTAGAGCATCTCCAATACAAAACTTCATTTTTTCCTCTAAAATAGAGTAAAAGAGAAAATTGAGTAAAATTGATCTAAACCAACTCCATATCTTCGCGTTATGGAGTGATCTTTGGTATCAAAGCTTAAGACCTTGGGTATATTTATTTAGAAGTTTTCTATTTTGTTATTTCCCATGAAAACTATTATGGAAACTTTTACTATCCACTTTTAGATTATTTATAAAATAAGTTCAGATAGATAATTACGAGATGATGGTCTAGTGGTAAGCGAACTTTTGAGAGATAAGCAACTCGGGTTCGAAAATATCTCATTACAATTCATTATGTAGCCATATAGATATGAAATCATGTCTTAGGTTTCAATTGGATTCTTGAAGAGAGGGTATATCCACAGATTGCACTTTCATTCAGAGATCAATCCGATCATTTCCGTCACCCGAGAGATCTCCAGATTAATTAAAAAAATAATAATAAAACCAGATAGATGATGTATATGACTGATGTTTCAATAGAATAGTAAGTAGATATTGAAAAGGTTGGAAAAGAGAATAAAAATAAATTATTAATATTCTTGAATTTTATGTCTAAATTTTGTTAAAATTTTTTTTGCAAGTTTCACAATTATTAATAAATGTGCAAAAATCTTAAACATTTGGTGAATCTAATCTATTAAAACATGGTCTTATTTTTACCTACTACTAAAAGGTTGTTACTTAAGTTTTTCAACTAGATATATATCTAGTTAACAAGTTTTTCACTACAACAAAACATATTTATTACAAGGGTCATATTCCTTGTTAATTCGTTGTAATAGAAGGGTTACAACGAATTAACAAGGAATAGCGTTTCGTTGTAAAACGCCCGTCGTAATGCAAGATTCGTCGTAACTTCCATGTAACATTTACGACGAAATAAATTCGTTGTAAAAGCGAAAGAGAGTATTTCGTCGTAGTTTCGTAGTTACGCTTCATCGTAAAAGACTCGTATAGTTTCCTTGTAAAGTCGTCTTTAAGTACTTGTACAATTTACGACGAATTTACAAGTCTTTTAATGTAAAGTCCTTGTAATATTTACGAGGAATTTACAAGTATTTCCTAGTAAATTTCTCGTAAAGATTACGAGGATTTTACAAGGAAATACTTGTAAAATCCTCGTAATTTTTACGAGAAATTTACATCTCATTGTCATATTATTATATTATTATGAAATATTCAAAATCAAAATATATAATTTATAAAATAACATATTGAAAATTAAAATATTTTTTTTTTAAAATATATAAATGTCATAAAATAATATTCAAATTAATAATAGAAAACAAAAAAATTGAAAAATAAAAAGCTAAGGGAGAACGCCGTCGAAGTAGTTGTTGGAGGTGTTTCTTCCTGGAGAGTCTCGTACTTCATCTATGGGTTCCGTCTCGAAGAGTAGGATGAAGTCGTCCTTGTGGCTTCATTGATGAAGCTTATTCATACCGTCAGTTCCATCTTTTTAGGAGCCACCTTGAAAAAAAGAAACATATTAATATAATTAATTACATAAAATTATAAGAAAAAAAATATATTTAATTTTTTAAAAAAAATATCTAATCAGTCGTTTAAATGCCTCAACCTAATATTTGAATATAGTTTTGTTACCTAAAATTACCACCTAAACTAACCACCTAATCTAATTAACTAAACTAATCACCTAAACTAATTACCTAAACTAACCACCTAAACTAACCACCTAAACCTAAATTAATATTAAAAACAACATACCTTTGAGAGAAGGAGAGAAGTGGTTTGAGATGAATGAAGGAGTCATTCTTCATTCATGTTTCGAGTTTATATAAGAAAACAACATTCCTCGTAAAGTCGCCGTAATTTTACGAGGAATCTACCAGGCCCGCGTTTTTAGTGTTACGAGGAATCTACCAGGTCCGCGTTTTTAGAATTACAACGAATTTACAAGGAATATTTACGACGAATTTACAAGGAAAATTTTACACGACTTTACAAGGAAAGCTTTACAATGAAATTACAAGGAAAGCATTACAACGAATTTACAAGGACACATGTATTACGAGGAATCTACCAGGCCCGTGCGTTTTCTATTACGACGAATTTACTAGGACTATATCTGAAACCCCGAAAATCAAATCCCTAAACCCCAAAATCACTTATCTATTTACACCATACCATTTTACCACATCATCCCCTTTATCATATTTTTTCTTAAACCCTAAACTCTAATTGAATCCTTAAAACGCAAGTTATAAGTACTATAATCAAACAACCACTTGATAGCAAATAATCAAATTATTCTGTAATCTCTAAACCGAGGGTATGAAATGAAGTTAACTTGCTTGGCTTAAGAATGCTTACAACAAAATCAGTTTGGTAAAACAGCTTAAACATGTTTTCACCAAAAATAATGGTAACATGTTTCGTGAATCAAATTTATCAGTTCACTAGATAAAATCATAAAATAGTTTAGTTATATAATACCTTTGCTTTAAGAGTAAAAGACTGAGCAAGAGCATTGTAGATATCGGTTTGAAGTACGGTGTATGGAACCACTGTACTGAGCTGGGCTCCGCCCGCAAGCAAACTTGGGTCCAACGTTAAAGGAACTCCGTCAACGTAGATCGAGGTAACAGAGACTAGATATTTTCCCGAGTCAATTTTCAACGGCGTCAAAGTCATCGGAACGGGGTTACTGCCACCGAACGAATGGGTGCCGATATAGAAGTACCCGAGGCTGGAAGAAGGCAAGCAGAGAGCGAACTTCGGGATGACGTTATACGCTGACGCTATCTGTCTCCAGAAGGGAAACTCTCCCAGAGAAAGAGCCACAAATCCGGCGATGGGAGGGGCAAGGCCTTGGAGGTATTTCTCGACGGCGCAGGAGAATGTGAAGCGGCGGGAAGGGGCTATGTGTAAGTAAAAAAAAAACACATTTTACGTGTTGGTCGGCATGGACGGTGACGGCATGGACGGTGAGCTGAAATTGTTGACGTTGGTTTTGTCAAAGATTGTGAGCTCACCAAACACCTTCTTCATGCTTATAAAAGGAGAGCTAAGGAGAGGAAGAAATGTATCCCAAAAACAAGAAAACAGAGAGAGAACGAGAGAAGAGAAGAAGAAAAAAAAAAAAAAGTTTTTTTTCACAAAAAAGTCTTCTTTAAGAAATTACGAGTAATTTCTGAGTGTATTTGGGATCGGGGTGTGAGTTGTGAGCTTGTAAAATTTCCCTGGTTGATAATAAAAGATCTGTAGCAGGTCCGGAGACGTAGGCAACATTGGCCGAACTCCGTTAACAATTTTGTGTGTGTGCTTCTTTTCCGCTCCCATAAATTCTGGTTTACCGCAAAATTTGACTGCATATTTCCTAACAACTGGTATCAGAGCTTGAGTTACGGTGATCGGTCAAATTTTTTGCGGAGTTACTATTCACGTGAACAGTAATTCGTGAATAGTGAATTTTTGTCGGTAACATCGGTTTGTCGACGTAGGTGTTCTAATACACGGTGGTTCCAGAAACGATGGGAGGCGAAGACGGTTCGGCGCACAGTATCGAGAAATTTGACGGTACAGATTATGCATTTTGGAGAATGCAAATTGAAGATTATCTGTACGGAAAGAAGCTTCATCAACCGCTGAGCAAGAAGCCTGAGAAGATGGATCAGGATGAGTGGGAGCTCCTTGACAGATAAGTTCTGGGTGTTATAAGGTTAACGCTGTCGAAAAACGTTGCTCACAACGTTGCGAAGGAGAAGACCACAGAAGGGCTCATGAAAGTTCTCTCTGATATGTATGAGAAACCTTCGGCAAACAATAAGGTGTTTCTCATGAAGAAACTCTTTCATCTGAAGATGGAAGAAGGTGGCCTGGTTGCCGCACATGTGAACGAGTTCAACACGATTGTCAACCAACTGTCATCAGTTGAAATCGAGTTTGAAGATGAAGTGCGAGCACTGATTTTGTTGGCATCTCTGCCAAATAGTTGGGAGCCAATGAGCGCAGCGGTTAGTAATTCTGTGGGTACTCAAAAGCTCAAATTCAATGATGTTCGAGATCATATCCTTGCTGAGGAAGTTCGAAGGATAGACTCTGGGGAGGCATCAACGAGCTCTGCTTTCAACGTGGAAAACAGAGGGAGAAACCCAGATAGAAATAATCGGAGTAATGGCAGATCGAAGTCAAGGAATGGACGGGGTCAGTCCAAATTCCGACAGCCTGCAGAGTGCTGGAATTGTAGAAAGACAGGTCACATTAAGAAGAATTGCCGAGCACCACCGAAGAAGGAAGACAACACTAGAGGCGGAGCCAATGTAGTGACACGTGAAATCGCTGATGCATTGGTAGTGTCTGTTGATTCCCCGAGGAAAATTGAAGCTCATGATGCAGCTACAAGTACCACCAAAGCGTCAATATCCTCTGTTGATAGCCCAGTCGATTCATGGGTTCTTGACTCAGGAGCATCATTCCACACCACACCGCACCATAACATTATGGAAAATTATGTTGGGGGAAATTACGGAAAGGTATATCTTGCTGATGGATTACCTTTGGACATAGTTGGTATTGGAGATATCAACCTGAAAATGTCAGACGGACGTGTGTGGAAGATTACGAAGGTCAGACATGTGCCAAAGTTGATGCGAAATCTGATTTCAGTAGGTCAACTTGATGATATGGGGCACGATGTTAATTTTGGTGGTGGAGCCTGGAGAGTCAAGAAAGGTTCCATGGTGGTGGCTAGAGGTCATAAAAGAGGCACTCTTTATATGACCACGAGTTATCAAGACATTGTTGCTGTTGTCGAGAATGCCAAACAGACCAAGTTGTGGCATTGTAGGTTGGGGCACATGAGTGAGAAAGGGATGAAACTCATGGTGGAAAATGGCGCTCTTCCGGATCTGAAGACGGTGGATCATCAGATGTGTGAAAGCTGCATCTTTGGGAAACAGAAACGAGTTAGTTTCTCTAAAGGAGGAAGAGAGCCAAAATCTGAGAAGTTAGAGCTGGTGCACACTGACGTGTGGGGACCCGCTCCTGTTGCATCGCTGGGAGGTTTGTACTACTATGTGACCTTTATCGACGACTCCACAAGAAAAATGTGGGTTTACTTCATGAAGAACAAGCATGAAGTGTTTTCGGTTTTCAAAATATGGAAAGCCATGGTTGAGATTGAGATGAATCTCAAGTTGAAGTGTTTAAGGTTTGATAATGGTGGAGAGTACATCACCGACGAGTTCAACAGATATTGCTCTGATAATGGGATCAAGATGGAAAAGACTATTCCTGGAACGCCTCAACAGAATGGAATAGCGGAAAGGATGAACCGAACCTTGAATGAGCGTGCAAGGAGCATGAGATTGCACTGTGGATTGCCAAAGACGTTTTGGGCAGATGCAATCAATACCGCAGCCTTCTTAATAAACAGAGGACCGTCTGTACCGTTGGGATTTAAGATCCCTGAAGAATTTTGGAGTGGAAAGAAAGTAAATCTTTCTTATCTAAAGGTGTTCGGATGCTTAGCTTATGTTCATATTGATGATGCTGCAAGAAGTAAACTTGACTCGAAGTCTAAGAAGTGTTACTTCATCGGTTATGGTAACGCGGAGTTTGGTTACCGGTTTTGGGATGATGAAAATCGGAAGATCATCCGCAGCAAGAATGTTGTGTTCAACGAAGAAGCGTTGTACAAGGATAAGCTAAGAGAAGGCTCGGAGAAGAAAGAGCCTGGAGCTGTTGACTTAGAAGATATCCTGACACCGGAGTTGCCACAGGATACCGCAACAGCAGAAGAAGAAATCTCTCAAGACGAGAGTGGTGAGGCTGAAGAAAGTGATGATTCTGAAGTGGTCTCATATACACCAGTCACGGAGTTACGACGGTCAAGCAGAATCATCAGAAAGCCAGTAAGATTCTCTCCATCGCTCAACTACATTCTGCTCACAGACAGAGGCGAGCCTGAATGTTATGAGGAAGCTATGCAAGTTGATGAGTCGATCAAGTGGGAGCTTACAATGAACGACGAGATGGACTCGTTGTTATCCAATCACACGTGGGAGTTAGCAGATTTGCCTAAGGAGAAAAATGCATTGCATAACAAGTGGGTCTACCGAATAAAAGAAGAACCTAATGGGAGTAAGCGCTATAAAGCGAGGCTTGTTGTGAAGGGATTCCAACAAAAAGAAGGCGTTGACTACACCGAAATCTTCTCTCATGTAGTCAAGATGGTGACCATTAGAACGGTTCTTGGGCTGGTAGCACAAGAAGATCTGCATCTTCAACAGATGGATGTGAAGACGGCATTTCTTCACGGTGATTTGGATGAGGAAATTTATATGAAGCAACCCGAAGGCTTTGAGATCAAAGGGAAGGAAAGCCTTGTTTGCAAGCTGAAAAGGAGTTTGTACGGCTTAAAACAAGCTCCAAGACAGTGGTATAAACGGTTCGACAACTTTATTAAAGGCGTTGGTTTCTTGAGGTGTGAAGCTGGCCACTGTTGTTACTTCAAAACGCTTGAAGAGTCCTACTTGATATTGCTCCTATATGTCGATGACATGCTGATAGTAGGAGCAGACTTGCACGAGATCAATAGCTTGAAGACGAAACTCTCAGAAGAGTTTACGATGAAAGACCTTGGAGAAGCAAGACAGATTCTAGGAATGAGAATCAGTAGGAGCAAGGAAGGTCTTAAGCTATCACAAGGGGAGTATGTGAAGAAAGTCCTCAAGAGGTTTAACATGGATGACGCGAAGCCAGTCAGTACTCCCCTGGCAAGTCACTTTCGGTTATCCAGAGAACAGTCTCCAAAGACGGAAGACGAGATGGCATGTATGGATAAGGTTCCATATGCTTCTGCTATAGGCAGCCTGATGTACGCGATGATATGTACAAGGCCAGACATTGCACATGCAGTGGGAGTCGTCAGCAGATTTATGAGCAATCCAGGAAAGGAACATTGGGAAGCCGTCAAGTGGATTTTCAGATATCTAAAAGGAAATCCAAGTTTGTCGCTATGTTTCACGAAGTCTGAGATGGGATTGTGGGGATATGTTGATGCTGACAATGGAGGTGACATTGACAGCACGAAGAGCACAACCGGGTATGTCTACACCTTTGGCGGTACTGCAATTTGTTGGGTTTCAAAGTTGCAGAAAATTGTATCTCTATCAAGCTGTGAAGCTGAGTATGTTGCTGTAACAGAGGCAACAAAAGAGATGATATGGCTACAGTCTTTTCTAGAAGAGCTAGGCCATGACCAAGGGAAATGTGTGTTGTACTGTGACAGTAAAAGTGCCATCGATTTGGCAAAGAATCCGGTTTACCATGCTCGGACGAAGCACATACATCGTCGGTATCATTTCATCAGATCAGCGTTGGAAGATGAAATGTTGGTGCTTGAGAAGATCCCAAGAAGCAAGAATCCGGCAGACATGTTGACGAAGGTCGTGCCGTATGATAAGCTGAGGTTGTGTGCAACCTCAGTTGGCTTGTTGGAGTAACAAGCTGGGGAGACCTGCTACATCGATCAATGTGTGAAGACAGATTGAAATCAGTCTTCAAGTGGGAGATTGTAAGTAAAAAAAAACACATTTTACGTGTTGGTCGGCATGGACGGTGACGGCATGGACGGTGAGCTGAAATTGTTGACGTTGGTTTTGTCAAAGATTGTGAGCTCACCAAACACCTTCTTCATGCTTATAAAAGGAGAGCTAAGGAGAAGAAGAAATGTATCCCAAAAACAAGAAAACAGAGAGAGAACGAGAGAAGAGAAGAAGAAAAAAAAAAGTTTTTTTTTCTCACAAAAAAATCTTCTTTAAGAAATTACGAGTAATTTCTGAGTGTATTTGGGATCGGGGTGTGAGTTGTGAGCTTGTAAAATTTCTCTGGTTGATAATAAAATATCTGTAGCAGGTCCGGAGACGTAGGCAACATTGGCCGAACTCCGTTAACAATTTTGTGTGTGTGCTTCTTTCCCGCTCCCATAAATTCTGGTTTACCGCAAAATTTGACCGCATATTTCCTAACAGTATGGAGATTGGTTTTCCTATTTGTGTAGTGAAGATGGTGGCGTTGTCTTGAACAACACGGCCGGTGGCCACTGCGGTGTTTTTACCGAGAGGCCTTGGTTGCGTGTAAAGACAGGTGTTTTTGACGTCGCAGCCATTGCCGGGGATTGATTTGCAGATGGGGCTCTTGCAACTGACGACGTGGAGTGATGATAATAATCTGATTTTGCGGCAGTTGAGCCACGTGAGGTTGGTTCCGAGGTCGAGGAGGAGGTTAACGGGAGACGACATTCCGCCGGCTCCGATATTGACAGTGGTATAATATTGTTTGGAGGGTTCGTGTTTCATGACCGGAATAAGGTACTGGGCTTCTGATATCAGAGTTATGGCTGTAAAAATGGAGACGAAGACGATGAGGTGCGTACGGACACCCATCTTTGTGTTTTCTAGGGCTTTTTTGTGATTGTTTGTTTGAGATGAAGATGGACTATTGTAGATGTATGGTATTTATAGATGTAAAATAAACTTTGTATCTAACAAAATGAAATTATTTTAATTTTATAGTAGTATTCTTTAATGTTTTGAGCACGTTTAATGTTCTTCTCTCTAGTGTTTAAATTATACGCATTCCCGCAATAAAGGACTATTCATATAATAGATATATTGACAACAGCTAGATTATATTTGAAAAATTGGAGAAGTGTCGGTCGATCCTGCAGGATAACTTAATTCTAGTTTCTAAGTTATAACATATACTTGGTGTAGTTACAAACTCTTACAATGTGTGTGTTTCAATTTTTGTATTGATCATCCTAAACCAACTAACCAAGTGTTATTTACAGAGGCCTTAAAACAGGGTTTAGTGGATGTGATTATAAAACACTTACATCTCTCTGTATCACTTTTAAACAGTAGACCACAACAACAAGAAACGAAGACTTGTTTCTTTATGCTTGTACTGGGCTTTTTCTTAGACTTGTAGCTTGGGACTGTAATACATGGGTTATTGCTGTGGATCAGCAAATGAATCTAGTGACCATAATGTTTTCTGCAACAAGTCATAGACGATATACTTAATTTTAATAACGAATATATACTATTGGTCTATATATATCGTCAACAAATTTCATAAAATCCACTAAAACTCTAGTAAAATTAATACCTTAAAATCACAACAGTTTCATAAAAGCCACTAAAAATAGTAACTGGTACTTATCAAATGATGTGCTATATATATGTCTATATTTTTATTAGTGTGATTACTAATAACTAAATGGTCAGATGCTAAAAAAATATATATATGTGTTATAAATCATGGAGTGGATTGTCATTAACCAGACTCGGTCTAAGACCGGCCCAATACCTAGAAGATGGAGAGACGGCCGAAGCCCTAGAGAGAGGAGAGAGAGAGCCGACTTTAGGAGAGAGAGACGGCCACAAAGCTCGGAGAAAAAGAAACCCTTTCCTTTTCCTAGTAGATATATTCTTTCCATTATTATTATTATGTATTAGTAGTTTTCCTAATCCTAATGAGTTTAGGTTTTGGATACTTTCCATTTATCTTCATCTTGTAATCCTTATATAAAGGAACCTCCTTGATCATTAATAATAACACAGAAATATTCAGTCTCTAAACTTTCTAATTTACAACACGTTATCAACACGATAGACTCCCAAAACCCTGAGAAAGAAAAACATCTAAACCTAACCTAAAATCCGTCACACATAAACCCTAAATCAGACGCAACTTAAAATCGATCTATCTCTCAAACCCTGAGGAACCAGACGACGAGCCACATATCATCTTGAAGCTCTTGACGAGACGAATCCCCAGCGCAAACCGTTCTTCGATCCGATCTCAGACGCGCTCTCACTTGCAGGAACAACACGCGGCGCCGTCTTGGTCTTTTGGAACCCTAATCCCGAAGAACCCTAAATTGTTCTTGCTTGCGTTCCAGCTTGCAAACACCTGATCAGCTAAAGCTCTTAAGCGTTCCTGATCCTAAACATTCACAGCTTCCTGTTCACAACAGAGCTAGTCCAGTTCCCATCACAACCAGCTTGAGTTCCCAATCAACCAGCTCGCGAACTCGATAAGAAGAAGACGCGTCCGTCTCAACCTCATCTCGCGACCCCGACTGCACGCGTCCATCTCAGCCTCATCTCGCGACCCCGACTACAAGCGTCCGTCTCGACTCGAGACCCGATAGGAAGAAGACAGCTCGCGTCCGTGTCACAGCTCGCGTCCGTGTCACAGCTCGCGTCCGAGGTTCATCTGTTCATCTTGGAGGTCCGGTTTCTACAATCTTCAAAACAAAGGTAATCCTAATTCTGAGAACATGAATCGAACCTGGTTGTTTTGTAAAGATTGAAACCCTAAAAGATAATCTCTAAAACTAAAAGCCATAGGTTAAATAGATCAATCCCCTATGAGTAAATCGAAGCTCTATAAGTTCGATCTAAACCTAAAAACGAGATTGATCCATTGATCAATTAAAATCAGAACATTAAAGGTTTTTGAATCTCAAATCAAATCCCCTTGATCAAAGATCAAAGTTTTCGAAATCCCCTAAAACCCTAATTTTGGAAAATCGGTTTTTAAATTTTGATTTGAAACTTGAGTATTTGATTGATCGCCTAGAGCTATGATTAGGATTGTTTTAAAACTTGAATCTGAATCTTTTTTAAACTAAAACCCTAATCTCAAAATTCGAAATCCTTAAGGCCTTGAAACTCTTAATCTTGATTGATATTTCTAAAGGCCTTGAAACCTTAAATCTCTCATTACTTAAAGCTTGAAAGATTGATTTAAAGAATTTACATATTGAATGAGAGTTAGGTTGCTAGATTATTTAATTCTAAAACCTAATAGATATGCAACTAAGAAATAGGATTGAATGCATCTAGATCCTGTTTTGTATATGGCTGTGTTGCCTAACACATTGTTCATACTTGCGGCCTTGTGCCCTTGATTGATTAAAAGCCGTGTGGCTTAGTGAATATCAAAGTGACCGTGTGGCCTAGTATCCGGATGGTTTTATAAACCGGATTGCATTATGATCCGATCCTTAAGATCGTTGTATCTTATAATGGCCGTGAGGTATAAGCATCACAAATGCAAAGCCATATGGCCTAAGTATCATAGATAGACTTATGAAATCATATGCACTGATTATTTGAATTGGTTGCAAGAGTTCTAAATCATAAATAGATTAAATGATTTCAGATGTCGAGATTTGAGCCTTCGGATTATGCTGCCCTAAAATCTCTCTGGAGATAATTATCAAGAATGGGAAATGAACACTTCAATTGCCTTGAAGTCTAGAGGACTCAGGAGATGTATCATTGAAGGCAATAATGCAATTGAAAGTGAAAAGCATAGAGCCATAACAATTATGCGCTAACATCTCACTGAGGAACTGAGAAATCAATATGAAAATATAGAGGATCCTTGTGAACTTTGGACAAGACTAGAATCCATATACTCAATGATATTTTGGCGAAAGACCATGAATGAATGGAAGCTTCTCAGGTTCCAGGATTTTGAATCCGTGGAAAAATATAATTCTGCTCTGATGAAAATCGCTCATAGTCTTGAATTATGTGGTGAAGTGGTAACAGATGATGATTTATTATATAAAACATACTCCACATTTCATCCAAAGAATGTACTGTTATCACATAAGGCTAAGGGTTTCACAACCTATAATGACCTATTGTCATACCTATTTGCAATCAAGCAAAGAGAGCAGAAACTTAAAAATACTATTAGTCGATTTGAGAAACTTCAGAAAAGATACATTGAGCAACGAGATAGTGAGATGAGATTTCCTGAAGCCAATGAGGCTAGAAATGATAAGGAATAATCCAAGAAAGCCGCCTGGGAAAATATAGATTGTGAGGCCGGCTTATACATTTACTAAAGAAAGATCTCGACATGATAATTTTATTTTAAGTCTATGATTTTGTGATTTGCTTTTAAACCTATTTGATGTTTCACGATTTTATATATATAATAGAATTGATTTTGAATTCATTATCTTGTTTGATCTTACTTGAACATATGAATGTTTTAAAGAGTTGCCTAAAGGGCATAAAACCAAGTAAGAAATCATGAATGGGTATAGTAAGCATAGTAAAGAAACTATGGCTAAGGCATTGCCTTAAAAGGCATTATACACACCCAAAAGAACATGTGACCCATTGAAGTTATAATGTATGGTTTCCAAGTAGAAACAATGGGTAAGGAAGGAAACAATTTCCTTTAGATTTTAAGAAAAATAAAACGCCTAAGACCTTATAAGTGGTCGAGACTATACCTATGATCTCTACTGATTTAAAACTATGCTACAAATCAGTATGATAAAGAGGCAAGAGATGTGGTAACCATATTGAGATAACACCACGAAATTTTACACTATATGGCATGATAGGATTAGCCATCCTAAAGTCTAAACTTGATGCAAAGATTGAAAAGGCACAGAGTTATCCCGTAAAAGATCTCACGTTGTGAAACATGTACACAAAGGAAAACTCATTAGGCTTAATTGTCCCAAGCACCACGACCTTATAGTATGGTCATGAGGGGGAGAGAGGATAAACCCATGATCAATACTACAAGTTCGTGTACCACTATGGTCTAAGACCATGTTATATGGCTCGGTCATTACTCGGCCATAAAAGACCATTCCTCGGCCGTAGAGGCCATGATACAAACGGCCAAACCGAAGAGACCATGTTATGGTCGGCTGCAAAGACCATCACCTATAAACGGCTTGGTCACGACTTGGCCATGACTTGGCTATATAGTGCAGGCTTGGCCGCATATAAGCCATTATCTATAAGACTAAGATTCTAAAGTCTATAAGCTTGGAGACATTATGAACTGACATGTATAAGAATGATAATATGCATCAGGCCATATAAGTGAGCATAGATATTCCCATCTCAGATTGAATACGGGTCATAAAACCAGACATACACCATCTTAAGAGATTTTGAATAAACCACCACATACATACATGTGCCGTCTAAAGATGGAACCTCAGAAGGGGATTGGGAATATATAAGAATAGGACTTTCTCCACGAAATCAAAAGGACCGAGAGCCAAAACATGGGTGATCAAATAGTGGCCATGTACGGATTGCATGAAACAAATGAATCCGGATATTCAATACTAAAGGAGAAAGATTATAAGCTGGATAAAAGAAAGATTAAAGAGTAAAAGAATGATAAGAATGGTTTTAACCATCATTGTCTTGTCAAAGATCCTCGGACTAGAGATTATAATTTAAGACGTCCAAAGAAAGATTATATAAAGCTAGATAATTGAGAAGCTAATTGAAATGCCAGACACTGACCCGAGAAATGACTAACCAACTTAGCACCAAATGAATGTCCTAGAAGATACATAATCAAGTTGCTATAGAGTCTATATAAGATAGACCAAGTGTTCCATAAGATAAAGGAATCTCGGATAGAAAAGAATGGTGCATAGAATACAAATCCGAGATTATAAGAGAAACCATACCAGACATTGAGAAAAGGCTGCGCAGCTACACATCTAAGGTACCAAACCATGTAGTCTTGGGACGCCAAGCTACTAGGAAACAAAGGTCCTGGATAATGAAATCTCAAATCTATAGATCATGTCTGGAACATAATGAAACCACATGAAAGTGTCGACACACACACACATTTGTATAAAGATACATAAAGTTATAGCACTTGAGCATAAAGAGATGAACGAGGATCATGAACCCACGAAAGAGTACTCATACAATCATAAAAGATCATAGAGATTAAAAAAGATAAAACGTGGAGGTTCAAAGTATCTAAAAGAGAGATGGGCGTATTGGCCATATACATATACAGAAACGCCATCTGATAAACCAGTGAAATAGATGGATCCTGTGAGAAGTAAAGAAACCGTGAGAGATGTACATGATGTAAAGGTGTTCATGTTTTCCTACTAACAGCATTCGATTATAGCTTGTTACACAAGGTACTCACAGAGATCAAAGGAACAGATTATAAGGAGATAAACTCCTATGTGGTGGATGCTGCTACAGATTTTCGAAATTGAAAATGGTCTGGTCATAAGAAAGAAATTAGATACAAATGATGTAGTAAACATCATATGGATCACTGGATAAGATGAAAGAACAGGTTCGTTCCTGAGCTGATTCATGGACTGAAACATAAAGCAGCTGCATATAGTATGTAAAAGAAATTGATCACGCATGATCATTGATCTTGGAGTTGTATAAAAGACAATCCAATACAGTCCATATATTTGAAATTCCTTGTGATTATACTAAACCTAAAAGAGGTTAGTAGGCATAGAATAAATCTATGTGGGTGTCCGATCAAAAGCGTCCGGCCCCGGCCCTTCAAAACTAAAGATGTCCGACTCTGTCCGTCTAAGGGCGTCTGGCTCTTCAGCAAAGAACGTCTGGCTATCCCACTAGACGCGTTCGGCTTTTAAGACTAAAAGGCGTCTAGCCCTTCTTCTTGATCACGGGCTAGTATAGACAAAGGATCAACCGGATACAAATGTATTGTATTCCATAAGTTTGTGAAAGCCGAGATTCATGACCTAATAATATATACTTAGTGTGTGATATGATCCACAACAACTAAGGTCATGAGACGCCATCATTAAGATAGGAATGCAAAATGAATACGGCATTACCTAAGGCAAAGAAATCGATGTCCACATCCATGAGAGTGTTCGGCCACAGAGCCATAATAAGAGATTATAAACTCACAGCAATGATCATTAATCTTGAACACTCATGAGACAAGTAGTGGACATGTATAGAAGAGGTCTATGATCCAGACATGGATCGGCCAGATCGAGACACAGGATCATGATAACCACGTCTAGTACATTGTCCATAAGTACTTAGTTTGTCCGATCAAAGTAAAGAGTTAACAGTAGACGATCACGTCTAGACTATGGACACATTCAAACACGATTTGCAAAGACCCAATAGTGATCCCCGAGAACAATATGGTTCACATTATTGAGCACACATGCTTTACCGGGACACTCGATGTCAAGAGACATGAGAAACGACCTAAGAGGTCAAAGTGGTCTAGATACGACTTAGTAATGAACTTGGCCGATTACTCCCTTCCTACATATACAGGAAATATCACGCACCAGATGCGTAGAATGTAGAAACTTACACTGAGGTTCACATCAGGGGGAGTAGTGCGTGTTGTACTCTTTTTCCTTCATCATAGTTTTGTCCCACTGGGTTTTCCTGATAAGGTTTTAATGAGGCAACATGAAGCGTACTACAAATCTTGTATGGTTATGGCATCCAAGAGGGAGTGTTATAAATCATGGAGTGGATTGCCATTAACCAGGCTCGGTCCAAAACCGGCTCAATACCTAGAAGATTGAGAGACGGCCGAAGCCCTAGAAAGAGGAGAGAGAGAGCCGACTTTAGGAGAGAGAGACGGCCACAAAGCTTGGAGAAAAAGAAACCATATCCTTTTCCTAGTATATGTAATCTTTCCATTATTATGTATTAGTAGTTTTCCTAATCCTAGTGAGTTTAGGTTTTGGATACTTTCCATTTATCTTCATCTTGTAATCCTTATATAAAGGAACCCACTTGATCATTAATAATAACACAGAAATATTCGGTCTCTAAACTCTCTAATTTACAACAATATAGCAATTCCCATGAGATTTTCTGTCGAGACAGTAATAATTAAAATTCATAATGGGTTTATTTATTATATGTATGCGATGAATGATACCTACACCACATGGTTCACGTGATGTATGTCTATTTTATTACTTATTTATTATGATTACCATCTGGCCAACGTACATAGAGATGCTAAAAAGTATATGAAGGAACCCATATATGAGATTTTATGTCGAGATAGTAGTAGTTAAAAACTTAAAATACAGAAAGTGTGCGATTAATGATATCTAGACCACATGGTGATGAAATCTTCTTTCTAGATTTTGCGGAAGCCCTAGAAATTATATGTTTTCAAATCTGTATATTATCTATTTCGGGTAAATTGTGGATTAGTTAAACATTTTCGTACTTACCCATGCATGGTTTCAATGATTAATTAGCTAATTGATTTAAAGCATTTTTACTGGAAGGTTCTCATGTGGATATTTTTTTAAAAAATATTAGAAATGAAGAGTTTCTCACTGAAAACATAGCCGTCACCGAGATCTATGGCCAAGGGGCAAGGCTACGGTGAGTGGAGAGCCAGTCTTGTATAAATTTACTTTCCTGGTTAGGGAAAATGATTATAGTAGTAACTATAGTGGAAGTAATCATGTAGTTAAAAAAAAAAAAAGTAATCATGTAGTTTTAGTGTGTAAAGAGAAAAATCTTTTGCGTCTGCCCGGCAAGTCCCTGGTGTCTCTTCCGGCATGAATCCACCGGTGTTTGCTCCTGGCGAACCTCCCTCTATCCCTCTCACCTGAGCCTCCCGACCCAACCTCACCCCTGTCCCCTGTTAACTTCCCATCTTTAGCTGAAGCCACTCCCAAAACTGTCTTATCTTGCTCCCGCAAGGGGTCTCGTAAGAACTCTTTACCTTCGATTACTATTGCTTCTATTGCAGAGAAGAAACTTGAAACAACGACTACCTCCTCTGAAACCATTCCAATGGACTTAGAGCAACAACTCAACCTCACCAACTGTTGGTACTGTTTCAGAATCTAGATCTGATTCTGCTACAGTCCCTTCTGAACTCACTGAACCAAATCCAAATCGGACCTTCTCAATCATTCCCCCTCAAGAATCCTCCCCTATCCAAACCAATAAAGCATCCTCTCCTAACCATACTCAGCCCTTAAATCTCATTCCAGCCAAGCCAAAACCTATCACTACCTCCTCCCCTCTAGCAAAAGACTCCTTCCCAACTCAATCCTTAGTAGAGAAGCTTCGCGCCTCTGCTGATATGTCCCTGAAGTGACTTGCTCCTGTAACCATAGCTCCCTCTGGTCGGCCTCGTGTTGTAATCCCAGACTCTGTCTTCAAAAAGGGAGCAGAGATTCATCAAGACTTCATCATATGTTACTTCAACGGGAGGTCACCTCCCTACAACCAAATACAAAGCGTATTAACTACATGTGGGGAAAAGGCAAGCGCCCTGAGATACACAACAACCCGTTGAATCATTCTGTTATTGTGCGTATTCAAAGCCCTTACCTCAGACAGAAGATTTTGGAGAAAAACATATGGTATGTTGGTGAATCTATGTTTCACACGGCTCAATGGAACTCTAACCATTCCATGAGCACTCCTCCACTAAAAGCTATCCAAATTTGGGCACACCTCACTGGGGTACCTCTTGATCTTCGCTACGACGAGGGACTGAGCTTGGTAGCAGGCCTTATTGGCGAACCTAAAGAGACAGACGAATTCACAAAGAATATGGTTAGCCTCTCAGTATCTCATGTGAAGGTTGAAGTTGATCTAACATTACCTTTGCCTCCTGTTGTCGAATTTGAGAGGGAAAATGGAGAAGTTGTGGAAGTGCTAGTTCACTATCCTTGGGTCCCCCAACTTGTTCTCACTGTCACGAGTTAGGTCATATCATGCGGAATTGCCTTAGTTACACTCCTCCAGCACCTGAAAATGGGGAAGCTTCAGCCTCTAAACAAAAATAAACCTTTAAACCGAAAGCAACTCCCGAAAAGACCAATCCTGCTCAGTCAAACTTTACTCCCTCAAAAGCCTCCAGAAAAAAACCAGAAAAGATACCAACCTGTTCCTAAAAAGAAATCAATTATGGTTTCTTCTTCAGGCCCTGAATCATTTTTGCCCATTGTTACAATTCCCATCGACACTCCCTCAACCTCAAAACTTACTCAAACTAACTCTTTCCTTCATGGCCCTTCTTTAACCCATGACCCACCCCAACCTATCAGTGACACAATGCTTTTATCCTTGCCTGATCCCATCCTTAGACTGTCCTTAAAGTGTTCTCGTTCCTCCTCTGTTTTATCTCCTCCATCTAGTTCTTTTCCCAACCCTTTCATTGATATCCAAAACTCTCCATTACCTCCATTAAATCTCCCAATCTATCCTTCCAAACACCCTGTACCAAAAACCCCTGACCCAAACCCACAAAATCAACTTTTTCTTTTGGTTCTCTGGGGCCTCCTCATGAGGACCCTACTAACCCTTCCCAATGAGTGTAAAACTCTTTTTTTTTGAACGTCTGTGGCCTAAATGACCCGGATAAGCACAAACCTTTTGTAGATTAGCTAAATATTCAAAAGCCCCTTTTTGGTGCCCTGCTCGAAACTCATATAAAAGAACCGTCACTAAGCCCTATTCTTTCTAAGCTCTTCCTTGGTTGGAAATACCTATCGAATCATCTCTCAGACCCTGATGGTCGAATAATTCTTATTTGGAAGGACCCGCTTGTTGTTCAGCACTTATCTCAATCAAGACAACACTTAACATGCTTGATCTCCATTCCAAACCTCGCTCTTATTTACTACACATCTATCTACGCTTCAAACCAAAGTGATGAAAGAGCTGATTTGTGGAATGATCTTTTTCAGATACACTCAACACTAGATCTTGATAGCAAAAATTGGGTTGTGGGTGGTGATCTGAACTAAATTCTATTCCCCCTGGAACACTCAAGCCCATCAGTTGACTTTACAGACAACCTCATGTATCAAATGCAAGACTGCTTCCTTCAAACTGGTCTATTTGATCTACGCTATCTTGGACCATGTCACACCTGGTCAAATAATCAACCAGAAGGCCCTATTGCAAAGAAGCTAGACCGTTTTTTAGTCAACAACACCACTATCTCAGCCTACCCCCATGCCGTCGCCTCCTTTCTACCTCCTGACATATCTAATCATACCCCCTGCCTAATGAACCTTGCGCTCTCCCTACCTAAAGCTGGTACCTATCCTTATAAGTTCCAAAATTACCTCACAAAGCACCCGGGTTCGCTCAGTTGATCATTGATGCATGGATTCATGCTGGAAGCGTCTGCCATACTTTGTCTCAGTTGTGCTGGAAGCTGAAACAAATAAAGAGTGAACTAAAGCAAATAAATAGAGAAAACTATTCAAAAATTCAAGAGAGAGTTACTGAAACTCACAGTTTGCTCCAAATTGTGCAGGTCCAGGCGCTGCAGAACCCAAGCACCATAAACTTCCAAGCTGAGAGAGACCTACACCACAAATGGAATTTTCTGAGAGAAATCGAAGAACTCTACTTCAGACAGAAGTCTCGAATCAACTGGTTGAGAGAAGGAGACTTTAACACTACTTACTTCCACAGGATTTGCCAAGTAAGATCAAGCTATAATGCAATCCGAGCTTTCTTAAATGGCTTGGGGGTTTGGATAACAGACCCTGTGGAAATGAGTCTACTAGCTGTCTCTCACTTCGGGTCAGTTTTGGGGCCAGTCTATTCACCTCCAATACTTATCTCCTCCCCTGAATGGTTCCGAGGGCTTCTAAATCACGCTGTCACTCCTGCTGAGTGCACCCAAATGCTACTGCTCCCAACTCCTGAAGAGATAAAAAAAAAGATGATGTTTAAGCTCAATCCCAACAAGGCTCCCGGTCCAAATGGTCTAACCTCAGGTTTCTTCAAGGCGGCTTGGGATTCAGTTGGTGATGACGTCGTAAATGCGATCACACACTTCTTCAGATCCGGTTTCATGCCATACTCAGCAAATGCCACTATCTTGTCTCTGATTCCTAAGTTCCCTGGTGCATCAAAATTAACTGAGTTTAGACCGATCTCTTGTCTAAATACTATCTACAAGGTCATTTCTCGACTCATGGTCAAACGATTAAAGCCTATTCTACCCAGCCTCATCTTGCCATGTCAAACAGCGTTTGTTCAAGGAAGACTACTTCTTGAGAATACTGTCCTATCTAGTGAGCTGATCAACGGATATCACAAAAATAAAGGTAAAAAAAATTACCATCAAAGTTGATATAGCTAAGGCATTCGATACTCTGTCGTGGGACTTTCTATTCTCCTGTCTTCGAGGCTTAGGCGTTCCTGAAATGTTTCTTCACTGGTTGAGCTCCTGCGTCTGCACAACGAATTTCATGGTTGGTTACAATGGAACTGCCAACGGGTACTTCAAAGGAACTAGAGGTTTGAGGCAAGGGGATCCACTATCCCCTTATTTTTTCGTGATAGCTATGAATTGCTTATCGCATATGCTAAATGATGTGGCTTCTCAATCACGACTCAAATACCACTCAAACTGCCAGAAGATAAAATTGATGCACCTGTCATTCGCTGACGACCTCCTTATCATCACAGAAGGGAACATTGAATCAGTCCAGTGTGTCCTTCAGGTCTTGAAAGAGTTTGAGGCTCGATCATGTTTGGCTGTGAGCATGCAGAAGACAAGCTTTTATGCATCAGGAATGTCAGAGGATGGAATAAATAGGATACAAGTATCAACAGGAATGGTGTGTGGCAACTTGCCTTTCTGGTATCTAGGTGTGCCCATGAACTCACGAAAGTTATCTCTCGCCAGTTGTGAACCCCTGCTGCACCAAATCAAGACTCGTTTCTCCTCCTGGTCAACAAAGACATTATCATTCTCGGGAAGGCTAATGCTCATCAAAACAGTGATTTCGGGAATTACCAATTTCTGGTGCTCTTCTTTCGTCCTGCCTAAGGCGTGTGTAGCAAAGATAAATTCCATGTGCAGTGTATTTCTTTGGAAAGGGAACTTGGAAGCTCACAACACTGCAAGAGTGGCTTGGTCGACGGTGATAAAAACCAAAGAAGAGGGTGGACTGGGTGTGAAGGACCTTCTGATTTGGAACAAGGCTTGCTGCCTTCGCTTGATATGGCTCCTCTTCTTCAGACCGGAATCAGTGTGGGTGTGCTGGTTCAAAGAAGTCATTCTCAAAGGATCAGTTACCAACTACTGGACGACCAACCCTTCTCAAACGTTTTCATGGTTACCCTTTGATCCATCTCAGAGTTTGGAATGGGGAGAGCTGTAGGTTTTGGACGGATAATTGGACCCCCTACGGGAAGCTTCAAGACTACTTGGATGGTGGGAGATCACGGCTTGGTATCCCAAAAAGAGCAACATTGGCCTCACTGCACTGCAACGGGGCTTGGCGCCTTCCTCCTGTAAGAAGGGAGCATCAAGTTGAGGTACTGACTTTCATCACTACAATACAGTTCACTGATGGATTGGATTACTATGAATGGGAAATCTTGGGGAAGATATCTAATAGATATCGCACAAGTGAAGTATACAACTACCTGAGAGGAAATGTTGAGGAAGCTCTGTGGGCTAAAGCGATTTGGACCTCAAGGAGCATCCCGAGGCAGAGCTTTCACGCATGGCTAGTCGTGCAGAATAGGATACCCAGTCGTGATAGGTTGATCGGATGGGGTCCACTGGTTCCTCCCATATGCCTCCTATGCAATATCGCTGATGAATCTAGGGATCATATCTATTGGGACTGCAGGTTCTCTTTCGAACTGTGGTCTATGGTGGCTGTGAGAGACAAGGTTTCACTTCTTAGATTTAGGTTAGGTCAAGAGAGATGAATGAGAATCGTGGGCAATCCCGTAAATAAACTTGAAGAATGAATATGATTTTATTGATGAGTTGAAAGATGATGAATACAAAGGAATGTATCTTGAGATGATTACTAAAGAATACGTAATGCTTTTAATCTAGTACAAAAGTTGATATATGGAAAAGAGATGGCTTGTCTTTTATCTTCTCCGTCTTTATATAGTCTAGGTTTCGTTGGCAACCCTTCAACTGTTCTCCGAGATATTCGGCTTCAATTACGGAACTCGCTTTAGGCTCCTCTTGACCGAGTCTCTTAAGGTGTTAGCTCACTTTCTGTCGTGACCTCTGCTATGATGTCTCCCAGGTCCAGTCGTCAGCTCGGCTTTCAGCTCCCTTTGTTATGATGGGCTTATCGCAACCCACATGCTAGCTCACGCTTATCGGTACCTCACCTGAGGGTCATATTCGGGTCCAACAGTTGCCCCCAGCTTCCGAATAAAATCCTTTGTCTCGGAAGCTAGAATCTAGCTATCGATCTTATCTTTTCGTTAAGATAATGATTAGTTCTTATCCTATTTAGATTCAGCTTACTCGATCTAACGGTCTTTATTACGTTTGGCAGAATCTACGGTTCAGATGGAGAGGGTTTGAAATGACTTTTCCGAATCTCGAGAGGTGATGGGATATAAAGCGGTGAACATTAACTGCTAGCCTCCCACTTTCTCCACGCCTCCGTTCGGTTTTCAAGGTAACTTCTCTCCTCTCTCTTTATTTTACTGCGATTTTTTTTATCTTCCTCGTTACTTTTCTCTGCAAATTCTCTCCCAAACCTTGCAATCGATTTTCTCCTTAACCTTCCCATACTATGGATCATCCGAAAGAAGGTTCCGGGGAATCCGGGATGCCTCCCTCTGCTTCTGGAGCTAAACTACTGAAAGTTAAGCAAGAAGTCGGAGCCAAGATGAGGAAGGGGAAAAAGACAGCCAGGGAGGCAATCGCGACCAGAGTTTCTAAACGGAAGAAGAAAGACGATTCTAGCGGGAGCAGTCCTCACTCGCCTTCGTTGCTGAAAAATCAAGACGTGGTTAACCTCATGGTTCAAGCTCTCGGCCAAAAGGAGCTTGGCCGTGCCTGTAATTCCGACGAAACCCCCGAGACCGCTCCGGAGGGTTGGTTCTGTTGCCATGAGAAGTACATCTCCAAGTCTCACTTGAGATTTCCTCTTCCGACCCTACTGCTTGATCTACTAGATCATTATCAGTTAGCCCTTTCCCAACTCTGTCCCTCGGTTATCCGGGTGATAAACGGCTTTATCACTAGGTCCAAAGAGGAGGGGGTTAGCGTCGGTCTTACCGAACTTATGAGCCTCTTTTCCCTGAAGGAAAGCGCCTCTAAGGAGGGTGGTACCGGGACCTACTACCTCCCTAGTCGTCCCAATCATGTTATCTTCAGATTCTCTAGTAGTGATGATGACTGGAGGAAGAAGTATTTTTACGTTAAAGTTGATCCTTCGACGGTTCCTGTGGGTCGGAACCTTAGGGTCACTTGGACTAATCCATCTGGTTAGGAATTCTAGGGATATGCTTTTTCCGTTTTATTCATTTATGGCCGAGTAACCTTTTTGCTCTGATTTACTTGCAGAAATCGAAGATCCTCCGAAGCTCTCTACCAAGCTCACCAGGGCTCTATACCGCAAGTTGCAGCAGAGTCCCTGTACCTGGGTAGCCTACACCACTTCTCGAATAAGTGCAGCCAGATTCCCAGATACCTACAACGCCTCTTTCCAAGATCCCATTCCTGCTGAGAACCTTGAGAGTAAGTTCTTGTTCGAACCTTTTTAATGATTTTATCGCTTTGAAGTTTTTAAACTTAAGGATTTCCATTGTTCCAGTTTCGGCAGGCGATTCAGTTGTATCGATCTCAACTGGTGCTAGTGCTTCGGGAACTGAAAAGTCTCAGCCAGGTGACATGACTCTGCGACCATCATTCCGTTCTAGGGGTAACCCCTCTAAAGCTGCCAGTGCTTCTCGTGGAAGCGACAGGAACCAAGGAGGATCGTTCCTTATCTCAATGAAGGAAGTTTTGGACGACGGAGGATCCAAACCTGTTGTCGAGACTACTCCAACTGAGGTTGTAGCTCAGGATGCTGCTCCTCTCCCTGAGGTCCAGGTGCCGGAGGCTGACTACCAGGCTCCGAAGGGTACCTCTGAGGTCGAGCCGTCGAGACACAAGAGGCCCAGGACCGATCAGGGCGGAGCTCCCACCCGTTCTTCTTCCTCGTCCTCTAGAGGAGGGACTGTTGGGTGGAGCTTTACCCATTCGAAGCCTGGGTCGATCCTGGACGACTCTTGGGGCCTAGCTGCGATAATGAGGCACCTGAAGAGCGTGGGATGTCCCCTTCCAGCGCTCAAGGACCTGACTAACCGAGATGAGTATCTCGATATTGCTCACTGTATGGGTCAGGTACGTGATCTCTATCTGTTCTTTGTTTACATTCTTTGGAGACGATGATATATATTTTTTTTGGATTTATTGCAGTTGGCTGGGGCTGTTAACAGGGCCCAGCTCAGGTTTGAGAATGCTCTGTGTGCTGCCCCCAATGCTGGTGAACTTGCTGAGGTTACCGAGATGGTTAAGGCAGCCAAAGCCGATCTTGACCAAGCCCGGGTTCGAATTTCTGAACTCGAAGCCGAAGTGACGAGGCTAGGCTCGAAGGCCGATGCTCAGCAAGGAGAGATCGAGAGTCAAAAGCTCGATATCCAGGTGAAGAGCAGGAGGATCAATGATTTGGAGGCTGCTCGAAAGATAGCTGAGCATCAAGTACGTGAGCTCATTGCCTCATCCCAGGATAGCCAGAAGAACAAGGAAGCTGAAGTCAAGCTGGCTGTCAGGGAAGGGAAGAAAGAAGTCGCCGAAGCTTACGGCAAGATCCTGGTCTGTGTTAAGGAGAAGTTTGCTAGGAAGAAAGATGAGGTCAACGCCTTGGTGTACGCTCAGGAGCTCCAAGCTAATGCCGACCTCTTGAAGGATATGCTGAACAACAAGATCCAAAGCGTTGAAGAGGAGTACAACCAATTGGTGGCCTTATTACCAGAAGCGACAACTGCGTATGAGAAGGCTCAAGTCTCTGACTTCTCGGTCAGCAAGCTTCCTCTTCCCCAGATCTCGGAGAGTTCAGGTACTTTCGAGATTAACATGTTTAATCCATCCTTTTCTGGGGAGTATGGCTCTAATTTGGGTTTGATGGCTCCTGACTTAGCTCCAGTCGAGGCAGCTATAGGAGGTGATGGCAATGTGGTCGATGAGGGAGTTCCTGCCGGTGCTGGTGATCCGATTCAGGAAGAGAAGGAAGATTGAGAGCTACGGCTCTTTTAGCTTTATGTTTTGTGTTTTTAAGACTTCGGCCTAAGGGCTTTGTTTCGTTATGCATTATGACTTAGTGCCTGAGGAGGCCTTTAAACCTTAACACTTGCTGGATTTCAATAGCCTGGGGAGGCTTTTAAACCCTTTCTTATGTTTAAATCGTGGCTATTATTTCTGTTTTAAGTTTTTGAACTTAACCTCGTTTCATTTAATCATAGTGATTGCGAATCTCAGATGAGTTGTGTGCTGTCATCGTTGAGTCGGATTAGGACCTTTAGTCTTAATTTATGATAAGCATTTAGCTTAATGGATATTCGGTCGTGATAACCTTAAAGAGAAGTTCTTGATTTTAGCTCGGGGACCTGAGTCCGATTCGAAAGGTTCTGGGACCTGGTTGTTCAGGTTCGTAGGAACCTGGATTTAGATTCATAGGGACCTGAGTTAATTCGAAGGACTTCGAGGCCTTTGAAGTTTAACGGATGGAATTGAGGAATTTCGGGATTTTCCTGATTCTTTAGGATTTTAAGACCTTTCGATTTTGATAAGGGTTTCAAGACCTTTTGGTTTTGATTAGGATTTTAGGACCTGGTTGATTGTTAAGGATTTTGCCTTAGATTGTCAAGGATTTTAGGACCTTGTTGATTGTTAAGGATTTTAAGGTTTATGTTAAGGATTTTAGGACCTTGCTGATTGTTAAGGATTTTAAGACCTTAGTTATGTTAAGGATTTTAAGACCTTTGGGTGTATTAAGGATTTTAAGACCTTTGGGTGTATTAAGGATTTTAAGACCTTAGGTTCAGGTTTTCAGGGACCTGAATGTATTCGAGATTGTTGAGCTTAGGTCCCGATTTAGGGGGACCTAAATTTTCTTGGAGGGTTTTAAGACCTTTGATGTTTATGAAACTGAATCAATCGTTTTATTAATATCAGATATCAGAGAATACATGATTCAGATTATTTACACAGTAACTATTTTTAGGCTAAGTGTTCTTGGTAACACCTGCCCCTTTGGCTTAGGTGAGGAGGTTGGTGAGAAGAGGTTGGGGCTGCACTCATGACGGAGTTGCCTACGTACCCAGTCAAGGGATCAAGCCAAACGTAGTTCAGGGGTTTTAGGTACCTAATGATAGTATCTTTTGAGGTTCGTGGCATTCCACGATCGGATTTCAGGTACCCCGGTTCGTACCTTCTGGAGTTTGTAAACTCCGGGTCGTACTATGTGGATAATTCGGTAGGGTCCTTCCCAGTTGGTTCCTAACTTTCCAGCTCCCGGTTCCTTTGTTCCTTCGAACACTTTCCTAAGCACTAGGTCCCCTACGGCGAACTGTCGGGGCCTTACTTTGGAATTGTAGTGTCGTGCCATTGCTTGCTGATAATTTTGAATGCGAAGCAAGGCTTGGTCTCGTCTTTCCTCGATCAAGTCGAGGCTATCCATCAGGAGCTGGTTATTAGCTGCGGGATTTGAGGTGCAGAGCTCCCGTCTGAGGCTACCTGCGGTGGTTTCTGCTGGGACGACAGCTTCCATCCCATAAGCTAAGGAGAAGGGAGTTTCCTCTGTAGCTTTTCGTGGGGTGGTTCGGCAGGCCCATAGTACTTCGGGTAGTTTTTCCGACCAAAGCTCCTTTTGGGCTCCTAGGCGTTTCTTGAGGTTTGCTAAAACTGATTTGTTGGCAGCCTCCGCCTGTCCGTTCCCTTGAGGTCGCCGAGGTGATGAGAAGGTGAGGCGGATGTTCCATTTATCGCAGAAACTTTTGAAGTCGTGGGATATGAACTGTCCTCCATTGTCGGTTACGATTTCGTATGGGACGCCATGCCTGCATACGATGTTTTTCCAAACAAATCCTTCGACCTCGAATCTGTTTATTTGTTGGAAAGCTTCAGCTTCAATCCATTTCGTGAAGTAGTCGGTTAGGACCAGGAGGTTTAGTAACTTCTTTCCTTTCCCTGAAGGTACTAATGGACCTATAATGTCCATAGACCACCTCATGAACGGATAGGGAGCTGATATGTTAGACAGCTTTTCCGCTGGTTGGTGTATGATCGGTGCATGCCTTTGGCATTTGTCGCACGATGAGGAGTAGACCTCACAATCTGCGATAATGGTAGGCCAGAAGTAGCCTTGTCTTTTTATTCGGATGGCTAAGGCTCTGCCTCCGGAATGGTTTCCACAGGAACCGTCGTGCATTTCCTTCATGAGTTTCATAGCTACTAGGCCGTGAACGCATTTTAGGTAAGGTCCGGAGACACTTCGTTTGTGGAGGGCTGACTCGATTATACAGTATCTTGCTGCTAAAGCTTTGAGTTTTCGAGCCTCCCACTTGTTGGGTGGAATTTTTCCCTCTAGGATGTAATCCATGATCGGTATTCTCCAGTCTTCTCTCCCTACAACTTTGTTGTGAAGAGAGGAGGGAGATTCCTGTTCGGGACCTGGTGCCGTGGTGCCCCCGGAGATATTCGTTGGAGTAGGTTCTAGGTTCTGAGGAATATCTCCAATTTCCTCGTTATCCCCTGTGGTTTGTGTAGCGTTCCTAGATGCGTTTTTAAGAGCGGTGCGGCTTCTTGTTTGGACTTTATAGACAAGTGGCTCCGAGGTCTGGATGGTGCCCCCGGAGGTACTCGTAGAGTTAGGCTCTAGGGAGTCTGAACTTCGGTGAGTACCTTCACTTTTGTCGTTGTTTTCCGGGTTCTGGGTTGCTTTCCTGGAGGTGTGCTTTCTAAAGCTGCGTGTTCTAGTTTTCGGGAACCAGAATGTCGTGAAAACTTGGGTAGCTACCGTCGGGAGGCTGTTATCCTCTATTTTTTCCTTTGGTTTGCTATCCATCTCAGCCTTGGTAGCTATGTCGATACTTGGCTTCTCGATTCCTTCCACGGGTATAATTCGTTTTACGAGAGGGTCGGATGTGGAAGCTAATGCGGCGAGCGCGTCTGCTGAGGAGTTCTCCCCTCGTGGGATCCTCGTTAGCTCGAACTTGTCAAACTGCTTTGTGAGGTTTAGGACGACCTCGAGGTATGCCCCCATTCTTTCGTCCCTTGTTTCGTATTCCCCGTGAAACTGGCTAGCTACCAGCTGCGAGTCGCTGTAGGCGTTTAGCTCCCGAATTCCGAGGCTCAGGGCGAGCTTTAATCCAGCGATTAGTGCTTCGTACTCGGCCTCGTTGTTGGAAGCGTTAAATCCAAGTCTATAGGATTGTTCGATGGTTTCTCCGGCTGAGGAGGTTAGTCTTAAACCGACACCGGAGCCTTGCCTTGACGAGGCTCCGTCCACGTATAGGCTCCATTTCGGAACCTCTGTTTCCTGGTCTAGATGTTCGGATGCTAGCTCAATAACGAAATCGGCGAGGACCTGAGCTTTTGCTGCTGCTCGGGGTCTGTACTCGATGTCGTACTCGCTGAGCTCTATAGCCCATTTGGCTAATCGTCCGGATTGGCTAGGGCTATGCAGAATCGTCCGTAATGGTTGTGAGGTCATTACGATGATCGAGTGCGATTGGAAATAAGGTCGCAGCTTCCTGGCAGCTGTCACGACTGCTAGGGCTAGTTTTTCCATGGTGGGATATCTCGTCTCGGCGTCTATTAAGCTTTTGCTAGTATAATAGACAGGTCTCTGTTCGTTTTGTTCCTCTCGTACTAGCACTCCGCTGACTGCAGCTGCCGACACGGCGAGGTACAGGTACAGTGGTTCTCCTACTACAGGTTTGGATAGTATCGGAGGTTCCGAGAGGTAAGCCTTCAGCTGTTTGAAGGCTTCTTCGCACTTTTCATCCCATAAGAACTTCTTATTATTTTTCAGAAGTTTATAGAATGGAAGGCATTTATCGGTGGACCTGGAGATGAATCGATTTAGTGCTGCGATCCGTCCGGTCAATCTTTGTACCTCTCTGGTCGTTTTAGGTGATGGCATTTCCAGGAATGTCGCTATTTGTTTCGGGTTGGCTTCGATGCCTCTTTCGGTTACGAGGTGACCTAGGAATTCGCCGGAAGGTACTCCGAAGGTACACTTAGCTGGGTTTAGCTTCATGTCGTATTTGTTGAGGATTTCGAAACATTCTCTTAGATGGGAGATGTGGTCCTCCCCCTTTGAGGATTTGACTAACATGTCGTCGATGTAGACTTCCATGGTTTTTCCGAGTTGTCCAGCGAACATTTTATTTACTAACCTTTGATAGGTAGCTCCCGCGTTTTTCAAACCAAACGGCATGACCTTGTAACAATAGGTTCCTCGTTCAGTTATGAATGCGGTTTTCTCTTGATCCTCAGGATCCATCATAATTTGGTTATATCCTGAAAAGGCATCCATAAAGGACAAGAGCTGGTGTCCAGCCGTTGCTTCGACCAAACGATCGTTGCATCTATGCCTTTCATGTCGCTGGTGGTCCATGCAAAGGTTTTGATATTCTGTTTTAGGAATTCGACGAGCTCCTTTTTGGTTTCGAGAGGTAGCTCGGATCCGATGCTCACCTGTTTCTCAGGATTTGAGTCGTCAATGCTAACTTTTTCGGTGAGGTTCTTAGGGGGACCTCGGATATTTCGTTGCATTTCGCGACTCTCCTGGATCTGTAATTGCTATTGGGGGGATTCTTTTATGATCTCGAATCCTCCCAGGTAACAGATCCTTGAAATCTTTTGGCTACCGTGTATGGTAGCTATTCCGTTGGTTGTTGGAAATTTCACGCATTGGTGATAAGTTGAAGCTACTGCTTTCATCTTATGAATCCAAGGCCTTCCGAGGATTGCGTGGAAAGGGGATGGTTTGTCGACAACTATGAAGTTGGTCATTTTCATGACTCCGCCAGCTATAATTGGGAGCTTAATTGTTCCCAATGAGGTGGCTGTTTCACCTGAGAAACCTACGAGGTTGGATTTCTGGTCGACAATTTCGTAGTCGTCTATTTCCATTCCCTTTAGTGCGTTGTAGAAAATAAGATCGACGGAGCTTCCGGTGTCGATCATGAGCTTAGGTACCTCGTACCCTGCTATATTTAATGTTATGACAAGGGCATCGTCATGAGGTCTATCGAGGTCTAATGTCTCACTCTCCCAGAAAGAGATCTTAGTGTTAGACTCAGGCTTGGTCGGTTTGGACTGAGTGTTTGACACAGCTTTCCGTACGTGACTTTTAATAGAGTTAACGGAGTCTTGACACACATCGGACCCTCCAAGGATGTAATCGATCCTTGAGCCAGGGCTCGATTGGGGAGGTGGTTTACTCAAGAGGGCCTCGATTTGTAGGCTTTTTCCTTGTGGAAACTTTCCAAGGATCATATCGACTCTCTTTTTGGGAGCTGGGGGTGGTGAGTCTGTTTCTTTTTCAGGTGACCTCTCGCGTTTTGGAGAGCTATCTCTGGGACCTCTCTTCTGATAAGGTTGTGGCTTTTTGAGGTCCACATCTTTTATTTCTCCGGCTGCGAATTTAGCAGCCAGTTGTCGTTGGAGGTCCCAACATTCTTCGGTTGAATGTCCCTTTCGATCGTGGTAAGAGCAATGTTTGCTCTCGTCATAACCTTTGGACCAGGGGGCTTTAGCTGTCGCGGCGACAGGTTTTTCTTCCTTGTCTTCCTCGACTACGTAAGAATGTTCTCCCTGGGTCTGATTATTTCGGGAGCTACCTCTTTTGTGAGGTCCCTTTCCATCGGAGGCTTCGCCTTTCGGGTGACTCTGGGGTTTTCTGTGGAGCTTATCTAATGCTGCCATTTCCTCCTCCAAGGTAATGTATCTAGAGGCCTTATGGAGGGCGTCGTCGATAGTTGGAGGGGGATTTAGCGTTAGCTCCGAGAAGAAACCTGATTTATACCAGAGACCTCTCCTAAGAGCCTCAATGGCTACCTGATCGTTGGGATTCGAGAGTTTAGTTCTTACTGCTCTGAACTTTTCGATGTAGACTCGCAGTGAGTCTCCCAGTCCTTGTCTGATCTTCCAGAGGTCAGCCTCAGACGCTTGTTTCAGGATGTGAGTTGAATATTGCTTCATAAAGGCGTTAGCCAATTGATCGAAACTGTCTATAGAGTTCGGCTCGAGGCTGGAGAACCATTCGAGAGCTGTTCCGATCAGGTTTTCGGCAAATGTTCTGCAATATCCTGCATCACACTCTTCCTTTGTGAAGTGAGCTTTAACGATAGCTAATCGGAAGGCTCTTAAATAGGCCTTTGGGTCTGCGTTCCCATCGTATTCAGGAATCTTAATTTTTCGAGTATCTCTTATGTAAGAGTTGGCAATTCTATCGGTGAACGGAGTTCCACGAGTCTCCTCAATTAAGCTCTCGATTTCGGGAGCTGAGCTCGTTACCTTGTGAACTTGAGCTCCCAATTTCTGGAGAGCTGCGTGGGTTCGCTCCATGTACCTGCGAATTGCGTCAGGTCCCTCGAAGGGAAGGACATTTGGGTCATTATCAGATACTCGGCGAGCAGGTTCCTGGTGAGACCGAGCTCGGTCGTCTTCCCAGCTAGCTGGCGAAATAGGTCGCTCATTGGTCCTTAGGCTCCGAGCGAGGTTAGTGCGGAGAGCTGCAGGATCAGCATCCGTCCTTTGGTATTCGTCTGTGCTTGGGGTTGAAACCCTAGCTTGAAACACTGAAGCTGATGTTCTGGCCCCGGACGGTATGTTGGTTCCTGCTCCAGACCCGGAAGGAGGTGGCGGTGGAGGCAAACGGGTGCTCCCACCGGTGTTTCGATCAGGCATGGAGCTAGTTGTAGCTACATTGCTCCCCATGGTGCTGGTGATAGGAGGGGTAAACGCAGGAGCTGTCCTAGCGCGAGGCGTTTGGAAAGCAGGTTCCTGCCCTTCTGCACCTGGGCTATCAGGGGAGAAGTTCAGGCGCTCTCTAGGGAAGGAAGGGTCAGCTAACCGTTCATGGAAAGTGACTCCTCTTCCCTGGTGGACGGACGGTTGGGTCGTTGCGGATTGAGATCTGGTTATCTCTTCGAACTGTTGCTGCCGTTCGGCTAACTGTTGCACCGTTCGCTCGGTCTCTTGAGCTTTGTCCACTAACTGGAGCATCATCCGACGGATCTCAGAAAGCTGATCTTCCGTTTGGTTCGGAGCGGATTGATGCGATGGGTTATTGAGGGCTGAGGACCCAGAGTTGGTCCCTCCGGAGGCTCTCGGGTTATTTGCCCCCGGAGCAGTGCGATTCGGTGAGCTATTGCTCTGGTTCGATTGATCGGGGTTAGATGGATTCGTTCCGTCTAATGGATTCATCCTTTAAGCTTTAGAGAAAGGGATTCGATTATTTGTCCCCACAGACGGCGCCAATTGTGAGAGACAAGGTTTCACTTCTTAGATTTAGGTTAGGTCAAGAGAGATGAATGAGAATCGTGGGCTGAATCCCGTAAATAAACTTGAAGAATGAATATGATTTTATTGATGAGTTGAAAGATGATGAATACAAAGGAATGTATCTTGAGATGATTACTAAAGAATACGTAATGCTTTTAATCTAGTACAAAAGTTGATATATGGAAAAGAGATGGCTTGTCTTTTATCTTCTCCGTCTTTATATAGTCTAGGTTTCGTTGGCAACCCTTCAACTGTTCTCCGAGATATTCGGCTTCAATTACGGAACTCGCTTTAGGCTCCTCTTGACCGAGTCTCTTAAGGTGTTAGCTCACTTTCTGTCGTGACCTCTGCTATGATGTCTCCCAGGTCCAGTCGTCAGCTCGGCTTTCAGCTCCCTTTGTTATGATGGGCTTATCGCAACCCACATGCTAGCTCACGCTTATCGGTACCTCACCTGAGGGTCATATTCGGGTCCAACAGTGGCTTCAAGATGTAGACTCAATCCACAATGCAACTGGGAGAGTTCATTGGCTCAGATGATCTCGCCACCTTCTCCTTCAACAGTCCGATCGCTGACTCTTCTAGGCTGGCAAGCAACTCTCTATTGGACATGGAACGAGCGCAACAACCGCCTGCACTCAAACTAATTCCGATCAGTTGATGCACTCTTCTCTCTAATTGATCATCAAATCAGGAATAAAATCCAAAGTTTCAGAGAAACAAACCCTAGGAAAGCCTCAGTAATGATGCAGTTCTGGTTTCGTTGAGAAAGATCATCTGTTTCACCGCATCAAACTCTTTTGTTGACAGACTAGCGACCTCGGACCATTCAGTTTCTCTTCGATACCATCGACAAATCAAAAACAACACAGCAACTGGGCCTCTGACTGAGGCTGGATAACTAAATGAGTTTAGAAAAATTCTATTTTGTGAGTTTCATTGGGCTATGCTCCTTAACTAGAGTTTTTGGGCTTTTGTAAACATTTGTCATTTTTTTGCAATTTAATATTAGTAAGCCGGCTACAAAAAAAAGTTTTATTGTAATAAAGTTCTCTACCATTGACGTGAGTGCTCTTTGGTATCTTTCTAGCAAAGCTAGGACCTTGGGTACATTTCTCTAGAGGCTTTATATTTTTGTTATTTCCCATGAACGAAATAGCCATTATAGAAACTTTTACTATTTGATTATAGATTATTTATTTTAAAATGATCTCAGGTAGCTGATGGTAGGCCGGGGAC
Organism: Brassica napus; assembly: GCF_020379485.1. Lineage (NCBI taxonomy): Eukaryota > Viridiplantae > Streptophyta > Magnoliopsida > Brassicales > Brassicaceae > Brassica > Brassica napus. The sequence goes on along the minus strand of NC_063452.1, from coordinate 54,912,754 downwards.
TTATTATCCGAGATCCGGATTCGATCTGAGATCCGCTCCGGATCCGCTCCGAAAATAGGATATCTGGGGTGCTCGGATCCGAATCTGAATAGTAAAATCTTGGATCCGTCCAAACCGGATCCGGATCCGGATATCTTAATTTTTAGGTCCGGATATCCGGATCCGGATCCGTACTTTTAAAACACATTAACTTTTTAAATTTCATTAATATTTATACTTTATATAATAATATTTATACATAAATTAATTTTGTAATATTATATTTTAGTTTTTACAATATTATAGACATATATATATATATATATATATTTATAACTCTTGTATAAATATTTCATTTATGTATTATTTTTAAAATTTTAGTTTTTTTAAAAAAATTATTATTTTTAATTATTTTTGCGGATCCGGATCCAGATCCGGATATCCGCGGATAATAGAATATAGAGACGGATATCCGAAATCCGGATATCCGGAAACCACGAATCCGGATCCGGATATTAAATCCACGGATCCGACGGATCCGGATCCGGATCCGGATACCCTAAATTTCTCGGATATCCGGATCCGTCCCAGCCTGGGTATGACACATATTTAAATAAGAAAAAGTTGGAAATAGAAGAAGATAAATTATTTATATTTTTGATTTTCATGTCTTATTTTTGTAAAAACATAAACCTAAAATTTGCAAGTCTTACAATTATTCATAAATGTGCGAAATTCTTAAAACTTTAGACAGATAAACGATACATTAAGAGAAACTACTGATAATTTTATTAATTTTTTTGATTGGAGCACAAGTAAAAGCTGAAATGACAAAGACTATCTCTTCATGTCATGTGTGCTTGATTCTATTTCCGGGAAGGTCACATGGAGCAGCTGAAGTATATGGATCAAAAGAGTCACTAACAGTTTTAAGCGTGGTGCTAAAATAGAATTCGATCATATATTCTGAAGTTGATGTGTCCAGTGACCATCGACTCATTAAGCTTCTTTCCCCATCGACGAACGCCAAATAAACCACCGTTTCCAATACTTTCACCACCGTATTAGTACCGTAAAACCTCCACTTTTCCTCTCCTGCCCTCCCTGGCAGCCCAATCTCGATTACCGGTACGTTCATGAACTTCTTCATGTTTCTCTAAGAACCACCTTCTTCGAAGCAATGTTTAAATGGCGCAGGTCTAGGGACCTCAGAAATTCCCATTTTCTGTGAAGTTCTAAGCATTAGATTAATCATATATTTCATATCTAGTATCAGTGTTTAGATATTCCGATTTAAAAAATATTTTTCATCCTAAAGATATTTTGAATACAAGACACAATAGAACTAAACCCTTTTTACTACCACCAGACTACTAACACTTCGGTCACATTTATTTGTTCATCAATTTAAGAATAATCTTGTTGCTTTAAGCGTAAGAGATGAGCAAGAGCATTGTAGATATCGGTTTGTAGTACGGTGTAAGGAACCACCGCGCTGAGCTTGGCTCCGCCCTCAAGCAAACTTGGGTTCAACGGTAAAGGAACTTCGTCAACGTAGATTGACGTGACGGAGATTAGGTGATCAGATCCAACGATTCTAAACGGTGTAATAGTTGAAGGGACCACTAAAACTATTACTGCCGATTTAGAAATGACGGGTGCCAGAAGAAGCAAACAGAGAGCGAATCTCATGATCTTGTTAAACGTTGTATCCTGGGATTCTGATTGCATAAAACAGTTACACTACAGGCAATTAAAGAATTAAGCAAAGAGCATTTCGCCTCCACTCATTCATAGTATTTTGATATTAAGTAAGAGAAAAAGACAAAAATAGCACTAAATCGAGTTTTTGTTCCCAAACTAGCACTTAAGGTCAAAAGTCACAAAAATAGCACTTAATGTTTTATCAAAAGTCACAAACTTAGGGTTTAGAGTTAAAGGGTGGAGTTTAGGATTTAGAGTTTAGGGTTTAGGGTTTAAATTTTAGGGTTTAGGGTTTAGAGTTTAGGGTTTAGGGTTTAGAGTTTAGGGTTTAGGGTTTAGAGTTTAGGGTGGTTTAGGGTTTAGAGTTTAGGGTTTATGGTTTAGAGTTTAGGGTTTAGGGTTTAGAGTTGAGAAATGAGGTTTTGGGATAAGATTTCAAATTTTGAAAAATAAAAAAATTAAAATTTTCAAAGGATAAACTTAGAAAGGTGTTATTTTGGTCATTTTAGTTTTTGAGTGCTATTTTTGTGATATAAACTTAGAAATGTGCTATTTTAGAGATTTGCCCGTTAAGTAATGTATATTTTATTTATGTTTTATTATATAACAAATTACTTTCTCTTTTCCACAAAGACTATTGTTTTGAGATTCTTAGTTGTTTCACAAAGATTGTTGTTTTTGTTTTCAGTGTAACTTTATAGCTTATTTCTTCATTTTCTCCATGTTGATAAGGCAATTACTACTTATAACAATCTTTTCTTTCAAAATTATGTATTAAAATAAGATTCTTTTTTACATTATAACTTTATAAAGTGTGTGAAAACTCCAAAATAACAATCTTTGTGGAAGGGAAGAAATATTCGGTTTGTCATATTGTAGAAATCATGGTCCTACAGTTGCTTGGGTGCAACACTCTCTCATGAATCTCTTATTAACCAATTAAAAGTCTCTTTGTCCTTGGTGACAATCTAAAATTCTTTCCTTCTCATTTGTTCTTGCAAATTAAGAAGCTTTTTAAGATCGATTTCTATTCCAAATGCACTTGTATCTCTTTTATTGAGTGCTAAAGAAAGAATAAGCTTTATTATCTAGAAGAGTTAGGTCTCATGAGTTATCTAGATGAGCAATGAATTAATGTTTATGGCAATTTGAAGGCATTGCCATGGTCTCCCTATCGTGTTTCTTATGAGAATTGAATGTAGCGTCAACTTACTTCATCTGTGGATTATCAAATAAATCTAGAGACCATATTGTTTTGCTGTAAGAAGGCATGGACAATATTGGGCTATATCGCCATAAGACCATGATTAAACCGGGTTCTTATAGTGGAGTTTTTACCGGAAGTTAAAAAAACTGTTTCTTAACTTTTAAATAAAAAAGTTAAGAACCGGTTATTAAAGTCCTTATTTAAGAACTGGTTCTTAACTTTTTAGTTAAAAGTTAAGAAACAGTTTCTTATCTTCCGCTAAAAATTTCCCGAGTTAATTAGACCCATTTTGTGTATGAGCCTAATCTCACTCTTCATAGTTCCCACTTCCCACAACTCTGTTATTCTGGATACCAATCAAAAACTGCCGCATGGACTTTGTAACTCTATCAAACCAACTTTAACTCGAGTTGGCGAAGTAGGCATAAACCTTTACACGACTACGAATATTCGCCGAAAAACGAAAATATTAAGAAACCTTATCTTTGCACGTGCCAAAACTCCTCTAATCGTCTCCTTTTTCTTTTTAAATAAATGGATAAACATTGACAAAAAAAGAAAAAAAAAGGTCCCCACAAATCCGCAAAACGACACGCAGTCTACTCAGCACTTGCCTCAAATCTAACCAATCCTTATCGGTTCACATTCGCTATCCCAATCTTATAAACCAGCGTCGGCCCACCGCATCTCAGATTCAAACCAGAACCTAACTAATCCTTTAAAACCGTCTTCATCCATTGCGTCCCCCACACTCAATCACACTTGTAATGGCTTCTTGTCTGAATCTCGTCCTCTTCTCCTTCCTTTCCGTTGTATTCATTTCAAATTCGCAGATGTCTGATTCAGTTAACGGCGTCGTTTTCCCTGTTGCTCGCGACGTACATACCGGTCAATACATCGCACAGATTCTTATGGGCGATTCGCCGGAGCCTGTCAAGCTCGTCGTTGATCTCTCCGGTTCGCTTCTATGGTTCGATTGTTCCTCCGGACATGTTTCCTCTTCTCGGAGTCTGGTCTCCGGGAGCTCTAGCGGCTGCCTTAAGGCGAAGGTTGGGGACGAGCGAGTATCGCGTAACGCGGTGTGCGATTTGCTTGTGAGAAATGGCGACGTTGGTATCGCAGCGAGAGGAGAGATTGCAAGAGACGTCTTGTCATTTGGATCTGTTTCTTCTCCGGGAACCGCTGATATCCTCTTCGCTTGTGCTCCTCCGTCGCTGCTACGTGGGCTTGCTAGTGGAGCCCAAGGAGTAATGGGCCTAGGAAAGGCCCAGATCTCTCTTCCCTCGCAACTCGCCGCGCAAACTAACGAACGCCGTCGTTTAACGCTTTACCTGTCGCAGTCGAACGGCGTCGCCTCAACGAGTTCGGTTGAAGATGTTTTCGGAGTTGCCGCGTCTAAATCCCTGGTCTACACTCCTCTGTCATCCGTCTCGAGTGGCAGTTACGTGATTAACGTTAAATCAATCAGAGTCAACGATAAAAGGCTCTCCGTGGATGGTCCGTTGTCTGTGGAACTAAGCACGGTGGTTCCTTACACGATGCTGGAGAGCTCAATCTTCGCGGTGTTTGCAGAAGCTTACACTAAAGCTGCGACTAACGCTAAGTCGGTATCTCCCGTAGCACCGTTCAGTCTCTGCTTCACGTCTTCGAGTGAGGTAGATTTCCCGGCGGTTGATCTGTCACTGCAGAGCGAGATGGTGAGGTGGAGGATTCATGGGAGGAATCTGATGGTGGATGTTGGTGGTGGTGTCCGATGCTTGGGTATTGTAGACGGCGGGTCGAACCCGGTCAGCCCGATTATAATGGGTGGGCTTCAGTTAGAAGGCTTTGTATTGGACTTTGATTTGGGTAACTCGATGTTGGGATTCGGACAAAGAACACGCTCTACTTCAGAGTCGTTGCAACCAGAATCTTTGTAGTAAAACCATCTAGTTTAACTTGGTAGATATACTCAGTTTTGCTCTCTTTGTTTGTGTTTGTTAAGATACCTTTTTTCTCTGTAAGCAACTACGCATTTTACACTTCAGAGCTTAGTATCTGCTTTAGTTTCTCAAATTTTCAAGACACCAAAAAAATTACAAGCACAAGGTTGTTGGATAACAAATTCAAACAAAGTGTGTATAGCTTTCGACTAAGCAAGGAAATAATTAAGATGGATGAAACAAAATACAGAGGCAAAGGAGCCAGCAAGGAAGATAAACCATACCTATGTATAGATATGTAGCACTCTTCCATGCCCATAGCGACTCTAACCATGTCCAAAACTCTCCTCCAAGACTCAACCCCACGAGCCCTTCTCCTATCAATCCCTTGGAGATTGCGAAAAATATGACTGGGAACCCAATGGTCACCAATACAATGCTGCACAACGCACGCAGCAGGCTCTTAACACGTCTGGATCTCAGATCGGGTTTTATTGGACGAACCATTAGACACATTGGCACTAGTAGCAACGCTCCAATCTCTGCGGTGGCAAAGTTGATTATGGACATGAGGCACAGACCGATGAAGGCAGCTGAGATGGTCACCGATTTCAAGACAGCCCAGTTGGTTCCATGGAGGCGAGAGGAGAATGGAGAGCAACCCGGAATTGTGACAAAGGTTATAAGGAGAAGCGAAGATGACGTAGTGGCCCAGATGATGGAGCGGTTTGTTGGAGATTGTTCTCCCGGTACTTGACAGATGAAATATGGAAGCAGTGTGACGATGAAACCTAACAGGTGCAAAGCAAAGACCTGTTTAGCTGCGTCTAGCCACTTCCATGACTTGAGGTTTTCGGCAGGGTTTTGAGTGGTACATCCATCAATGTATAAAGAGGCTGCGACCATCGCAAGAGGGGCTACAAGAAGAGCAAAGGCGATCATGTAGACTCCTACAGAGATAAATTTGCCTGGGGAAGTTAACAGGTAAAGGAAAAACGATTGATGGAACTTCTCAAGGAGATTGTTCACTGATCTTATAGTTCCTTCAAGTAACCTGCGTTTAAAGAGCAAGCACAGAGTTATCATCTAACACTGATACAAAGTTAGTTCTTTTGCATTACAAGACTCGCATAAACTAGCAGAGGTAGGTATACATAATAAAAAGATAGCAAACATAAATGCGAAAACTTACTGGGCACCTCGCAGAAAGAACTCGTGTTGCCTTCCCTTATTGTCAGGAGGATATCTAGGCGAAACTTTCAAAGTAATTGCATCAACTTGATAATCACGGAAAGCTCCATGAGGACCAGTTGGGATACCAAGGGCCTGATGAGAATGAATAAAGAAAATAATGAAACATTACAATCTATTCGTGTGAGTGCAACCACAGGAATTTACTTAAGGACAGATAACATTATAAACTTTACCTGGGAATAGAGTGAACTTGCTAGCGTAGCACTGCCTTCAAGATAGTCTGCGGCTGGGATACCAAACTTCCAGTCAGGATTTAACGAACGAGCCACTTTTCCAACAGCTTCAAATATTTCCCCAACAGTCTTCAGCCAACTAGAGGAGAGTAAAGATACAACCTTCTCCACCTTAACATAAAAGCCCTGCCTGTGCACCGCTAAGTAATTCACAACATTGATGAGGTCGAGGTTTGGCATCTGCCCATTAGATGCCTCTGCGTAGATACTCAGTGTGTCCTCGAACCGTTCGCTTCTACCATCAACCTTCACAACCAAAGCAGCAGCCACTGTTCCAGCCCTTCTGAAGCTGTCAGATGGATTAAGCTCGTCGCACTTGGACAAGTCAGAGACTTCAAACGAAGGTGTGTGGTATTCAGTTAACCATGCGGCAACAGGTCTATAGTCTCCATAGCGAGAATCAGCTACAAGCCATATAATGTCTTTGGAAAGCCAGGTAACTCTAGCGAGCAAGGAGAATAGAGAACTGGCAATGCCTAAAGACAAAGCCTCGTAATCTCCACCGTTTATGAAATCATAGGGAGTGACCAGGACAATAGACTCTTTTCCATCACCACGAGGGGCTCTTATAATCCCAGCAACATTAACCCCATAAGAAGCACAACTGACATTCCCTAGATTTGTAAATGAAGCAGGACCGGAGAAGAAGTGGAGTGGGTGAAAGTGGTTTCCTTCAGGCTGGAACTTTTGATAAGAAACTTCAGCACCCATATCTAACATGTAGTTTCCAATGAGCCTCTGGACTTCACTAGAAAAAGAAAAAGTCACACAAATATAGAATCTATAAATTACTCGGGTAAAGAACAAAACAGGAGACTGTCAACTGGTAAATAAATCAAAAGAGGTAATTACTTTCTTAGGTTTCTTTTCCTCAAAATGTTGGAGAAAGCTATATTAAAAGTGGAGGAGCTACTGGAAGAATTATAATGGAGAAAAGACTTACACAACCTGGCCTTCATGATTCAATCGAAAGTTCTTTACGTCGTTAACCAGTTTGCTTCCATCAGAAACATCCCGATGAGAGAGCATGGACCGTGCAGAGCCTGAAGAACACATTCAGAAAAAATGTAAACCACCAAACAACAGAGCGCTTGAATTGGAAAAGCCATAGACTCACATCATTCAACAGTGTTGATGAAAATTTGGTTAACACCCACAATGTCTCAATTAACCACAAGTATCATTCTTTATTTTCATCAACAGTCATAAGGAAACAAAAGCATGAGATTATGAGACATTCATTCAAACCTGGCATTAGAGCATTCTCGGAGATGTAAGTGTTCTTTGCAAGCAGCGGTAAAAGCAGCAGCGCCATAACCCCAGCAGCAGAGAAAACCACACTATAACACCATCAGCGGAGTCAAAATATAGAAACCAAAAGACATTGTGAAGCAAAATGATGGCGGAAACAGGTCAACCTGAAGACGGGACTGTGAGAGATGAGAAATATTCCCAGCTGAACAATAGGTCTCGGTTTGATCTTCGGAGATCCATCATCCGTCTTCACCTCATCCTCCTCCATTTCCCGTTTCTCCGTCGCCATGATCCACAGATCTCCGATCAGTTCCCAGAATGGTGCTAGTCAAAATGCGATCTCCGGCGATTATCGAATAGCTTGGGGAATCTAGACGGCGGACTCGGACCGGGTCGACCCGATTATGATTAGTGGGCTTTAACTTAAAAGCCTTTGTCTATTGGGTTTGATTTGGGTTATTTCGCTAACGGGCTTTATTTGATTTTGGTTATTTCATGCAAATAATTATTTTTGTGTACAAGTATTTTCCCGAAATTAGCAAATAAAAGGAAAAATAAGTTGGACACAGTCAATAGTGGGCCAGACTCGGTTATGATCGCATCAAAGGAAAATAATACAAACAGCCAAAAAACATGATGAAAAATCGTGATACGATCGAAAAAATTAAAATAGTATTTACATATGAAGTGTTTTGTGGAGTGCGTTAGTGATTGACAGCAGATATAAAAAGCTAAGGTGATCGAGATGGGTGTATCACTGAATCAGCGATGGTCCAATAATAATTGTTAGTTTGTATGATACGGAAGCTTTTAGTTCTACATATCCACAGTCCCACACCATATTGCTTTGAAATATCTATGAGTCCTCATATTCAAAATATTTAATGTCAGCTACAAAAATCGTCCCTAGCGTCTAATGTAAACATGACATTGTATCGTGTACATGTTTTTATTGGGGGTGGTAAATTCATGTACTTTGTAGTTATTATAAACATAATATTAGCTTATGACAGATGGCTCAACTGTAAACACCTAGGTGACTAAATCATATGAGTTTCCGTAATATGTTAATAACATGGAAAAATATTTTTCAAACAAACATTTTCCAGAGGTTTCTTATATGGATAAATATATAAAATAATGTTCTAACAAATGACACAAAATGACCTGTTACTACTATCATGTTGGATAATAGTGAGTAGCAAAAGAAGATAGAACTAAGTTCTTTTTATTCTGAACACATATATATATATATATATATATATATATATATATGTAAGTTCATACCAGATAACATCTTGGTTTCAAATAGTTTTTGGAAATTCTGTAAAGATAAATAATGCAAAACAATATCAAAGTCGTTTTCAGCTTTTGTAGTTCCCACTCCCATGTCCACGGTTGCCATTGCTCACGTATTTATTTATTTATACTTTCTATAAATTATTTCTTATGATGAGATAAGAAATTAATGCAACTTGTTCCTTCTTTAGTATTTTTATTTATATAAAAACTAATTATGTATTATGTTAACATCAATAAAACAAAATGATAACGTCAGTCATTGATTCTCACTATTATCAATATTCTTCTTGATTTTAGAGAATATAATTTTAAGATTTTAGTTTGCATCTGAGAGAAAAGTCAAAATATACTATATACATAGGAAGATGACAATAATTTAATCATCCAAATTCGTGGCCACTGTCCACTGGAAATGTCAAATAGGACCTGTGAGACAATGTCTTAATCGAAAATAGACGAATTGAATGTTGCCATGTATCAAATGAGGTATGTTTTGAGTTATAAAAGGATAAACGAATTATATTGGAAGATTTCTCATTCGTTTTGTTAATAGAAGGATGTTTGGTAGAGTTGATTCAATTAAACAGTTAATGCAATTATGGTATGATATAAATGGCCTGGTTAAGTGGTGTCTCTGGTCCACACTGTGGTCTTTGATATTTGGCACGAAATAGTTATAACTATTGTTACACATTTCATGGTTGTTTGTTGTCACCAAACCTTTTACTTTGTGTTATGGGTTTCCACTGTTTGCGCGTGTCATTTTCTTAACCAATTAATGGTAGTATTCTTCAGCAACTCACCCATTTCTGTATTCAACTGAAGGCTTAATAATTTTATTGGAGTTTGATTATTGTTTAGGTTACGTAATTTGGAGGAAAACAAAAATAGTTACAAAGTAAGATGGGTTGGTTATGTGTGCAAACAGTTAATGCATAAGGTTGTGTATGTTGTTCTACAGCGAACCTTGTGGATCAATCTACGTACTGCTAAAGTCTGAAATCTTGAGTTTGCTTGTCTAATGAGTAGATATATATGGTTGGTTTAAGGTAGTCGGTAGTCGGTAGTCGGTAGTCCAATAGTTTTATATTTATTTATCAACTTTCCGATATTCTTAATAATCTAGAAAAAAATCACTATGTAACGGGACGGGTTAGTCTATAGACTTATAACTTAGTACAACCTCCACAGAAACAGTAATCTATGATTAATGGTTGATGATTTGATTTAAAGTTGTCTTTTTTTTTGTCACAAATTTCATTAATTTAAATCTAAAAGGTCTCAACGATTACAAACCGGAGTAGTTTCAACGGTACAATGAACAAAAGAAGAAGCAGTAAAGCAATAACACATGAGATAGAAGTGTTTAAAGGAGATACTTGCTCAAAGTAGAGAGATCGGCAAAAAATCTTCACTTGAATCTTTGAAACCACAGCTCGGAAGAGCTTCAAATAGTCTGAGACGACTTTGAAATACCCTAGTGAAAGGGATTTGGAGGAGTTCAATACTGGCTTGAACACCAAAAAGGATTCACCTCTCGTGGAGAGGGATGCAGGAGAGTCTATCTCAACCGCAATAGTATCAAAAGGCCTTAATTGCCTGGATTTATCATTGAAACGCACACGAACAGCTCTAAAAACTGCAAGACTTACCCAAGAGACTAGGTGAATCTCTAACTTTAGCTTCACTTTCTAAGAGCTTAGGACAATGGAGTTTGGTGACGAAGTACACGGTTTAATCGGATCAGAAGCTCGGACCTTGACATTACCGTGTCTAGGCCAACTTATTGTAACCGGAAGAAACTTGAGCAAACTGTCACCGTACTCGTTTCCGTTGAGCGTGAGTGAGTAAGCATCGGATAAGAGGCAGTGAGATTTGGAATAGTCGGGTTGAAGCCTTAACTGCTTGGATATTGAAATAAGGTTTCGATGAGATGCAGTAAGAGGAGACTCAAAGGATATGCGATCCTTCACAAAAGAGCTCCCGATTAGGGTTTCACCAGAGTCGGAGTGGAAGCTAAGGCCGCCGTGAGAGGAAGATGAACCATCGACTGATGGGGCATTGCGTTCACCGGAGCATACCAGAACCATAGCGGTGAGACAGATCTGAGTTGTCTCTGTTCTTGAACCACGGTAGTAGATCTCGTGGAAGAAACATGATGCCCTAAATCCGGAGGTGGAGATGGAGGGAAGTGAAATAGGTGGGGAGGAGTGAGGCGGCGTCTGGTGAAGATCTCGAAGAGAGGATGAAGACGGTGGCTTTGATTGGGATGTAATTGTTGGGTCCGGTGGGTCAGGTGGATCTGGAGGATCTCGTGGGTGAAGAGGATTTAACAGCACCGAAGCAAACATCCACCGACGGCGAGCGAGAGAGAAGACCAGATCCTGGTTCATCGGCGCGGAGGGAGGTAGCGGGAGCAGAGCCATCAGAAAAACTCAAACGAACTCGACGTCGGTGAAAGGAGCACAATCGTCGGCCAGAGACAAGGACGAGGAGGAGCTTCAACTAGGAAGAGAATGCACCAACCGTGCCGGAGAAACAACGGTAGAACGAGCTCATTTTTGCCGTTGCGGCTTCCTTGGTTTCCGTGTCTGAGAGAGAAGCTTCTCTTTTTTGTAACTTAACTAAATTAAAGATTTCTTCTTAAACTATTGCAACTACTGGTCTCTTCATCAGAAGAGAAGATCTCTGTCGTGACTCCACTCGAAGCGTGACCAGAAGAAGGAGAGCTCGATTTAAAGTTGTCTAATATCGGATTCTTATTAGTTCAGGTTTTTCTCCAAAAGAAACCTCATAGTCTTCTCGTTCTCTATCTTGCTGATGTATCTTCTTTCGAATCTCAATTTTCTAGCGATCTACTAATATATTATATTTAAAATTATTCTCATTGTAAAATGTTTAAGGAGAATATATAACAAAACCACATATTAACTGATAGGAAATGTGCAAAGGTAAATTCACTAAAAGGCAGTGGGCCAAGCACTAAAACAAAACAATGGGCGTCCCACTGTTCTAACATTCTTAATACTAGGGATCGTTGGAGTTTTTGCATTTTAATCTCTTTTTGTCTCTTGCTTACTAATCTAGCATTCAGTTTTTCAATGCATTTTATCTCCACCATCTCCTCTTGTCTTGTTTACATTTGTTTTCACGTTCTGTCGTTTGATTTGTCTTAGTTTTGGCTTGTGTAATAACTTAACCTTGCTCATTCTTCTTTCATTCTTTATTGATTGATATTTTTATCTCGCTTAGCTCTGTGTTGCCACTAATTTGCTCGAATCATTTTTCATCATCTGCTTCGTATTCTTTTCATATTCATTAACTATTATCTCCAATCTCTTTAAATCCTAAAAATTCTACGTGTTCTTTTGTTTATTAAATCACGTATTAAATATTGTTGAAACGGTTTATTTATTCTAATAAATCCTTACGTTTATAACTAAGATGATATGGATAAAAGACTGATTATAATTTAGTTGAAATTGAAGTCTAAAGTAAAAGTTATTAAACTTGCAATCCTTCTTTTTGTCATCCAAGATAGCTTTAGTCAAATCAATTATATTGATTTAGAAAACCCATAAGCTATTTCAATACCGAACAACCAAAAAACAGGCGCATTTGTTATTGACGCTGCGACGGGTTTCCTTTACTATAAACATAATTGCTTGTCACAATTGTTAATAAACCCAAATGTGTTTACAAAAGCTACCCATATAAGAGATTCATACTCATTTCTCTTTCTCTAGTCATCTCCTATGTTAGTAGCTATCGTAATACAATCCTCAAACAAAGGATATATCTCTTGGTTCCATATAGAACATGCAAAAAGATTGTTTTCTGCAGACTCCATGATCACTGAGTATTATAAATATCAAACTCTGTCTATGGTCTATTTATATGTTGAGGAAAGGCCTCGAAATGTAGCTTCCAAATAATGATTTCTAGGTCAACACATTGCATGTTAACCTCCACAATGGGATCAGCGGATCTGCAGATACCGCTACATATCGAGTCGAACGCAGCTACACATATGTTCCCTACTTGTGTCTTTCATTCACAATCTGTAATTCTCCCAAGAACCAGAATCAATGTTAAATGAGGTAAAAGTTTTAGAGTCACAACAGACTTTGTATAGCCAAGCCCAATATACCAAGCACCCAACGTAACACCCCCACTTGCCTATTTGTGCAGAAAATAATTTGATCATTATATAGTAGCACCAAGAAGTTAGATGGAGAATGAGGTATGAATGCAAAGTAGACAAACAGTTAAAATCTTACTGATTATGAGAAATATAAGAAATCAATTCTCTTGAAATGACGTATAACTGTCCAATAGCGTGACAGAAGTACTTGTTCCTGTTCTCACCAAACTTCCAATTCTAAATGTATATATAAATCTATTAGAGTTATTGCCAGCGGTTTGTTGCGATATTTGTTAGCTAAAATAATTCATCCAACATAATATGAAAAAGAAACCAATGAAATTGTAAAGCTAACCATCAGCTGAGATGCTTTTGCTGTCCTGACATATTGCAAGCTTAGTGATTTCACTGTCAAAAGCAACAAACTCAACAGTCATATACATCCGAGACATTTATTTACAAACGGTTCCTAGCACAGAAAAATCATATTATTATGTTATGGATGATAAGTTTGATGCATAAATACAGTTTGGAATTTTTTTCAACTGAACATTTGTGTCTACTGAATTACGTTACAACACCCACTGCATTGTGATTTTGGCATGTTAAAGCTGAGAATCAACATTGGAGCTTGCGTTAACATTTGGAATATGAAATATAGCACCATCAATTTCAAGTGTTAATTCCATTGACAATAGCTGTGCAAAAGAACTCTGCTAGTAAGGTAATCATGATTAGTAATTCTTTACGTCTTAGTGTCGTGCAACTTCAAAACGATAGACACTTACAATCGACGGCTCTCAAAGATGGACCGCAAACCATCTAATGATATGCTTACCTCGTCGTATAAGTAATTCATGTCACTTCCTTCCCACAGGTAACGTTGCTGGTGCAGATCAATTCTCTCTACCTTTTCCTCGTCATTAGGATGCTCTGCAATATACCCTCTGTAAGGTTCAAATTTATGTCGCTAGAATTATCAGAGAAAGAAATATAAAGTACCCTCCAAATCTTCTGGAGCATCGACATTTTCTTTATTTAATGATCTTCATTCAACCTAACAACCATCAAAATAAAAAGAATGTGAGGCACATAATCTTCAAAATCCAAGTTTAATGAATGGAAAAAAACTCAGGAAGACAGAAAATGTCAAACACTCACTGGCTTCTTCTTCTTTTACTTCTTGGCTCCCGTAAATGAACTGTCAAAACCATCATTATTTGCAGGAAAAAAAGATTAAACAAAGCAACTGGTGAAAAGAAACAAATATGTTTCACAGCACATAAACTCATCTTGAACAATCAGGCAACAGATAGTATGTCTCCCGTGTGACTCAGCTGAGTCCTCGATGGCATCCTGAACGACAAATGTCTTCTTCTTCTTCTTGGTTAGATCAAAGGATGCAAGCTAAGGATGACTAAATAAAATTAAAACCACACAATCGTGATTTATCAGGCAAAATAAAAGAACTGATGATGAATTTATTACAGATGGGAAGATGTAGAGACTAAAGAAGATAAACTGATTCATGGAACTCAAAGAGACAATCTGTGTTTTTTAGATGAGTCATGATCCGATGATTAAAAATTGAAAGTCTTAAACTTCCATTGAAGAGAACGCTTACAGACCAAAGAGGTCTATATTGGGCCTTTTTTTAACGAAGCTCATTTAAAAATGTGAGTTATAAAGTATTTATTAAATCATTAGATAAAAAAAATTAAGTGTGGGTACCACAGAGAAAACCGAAGAAGCAAATATTTCCGACCTTCATAAATATATATTAGTTTCGGTCATCAATATACAAAGTATCATTTAGTTTAGTGGTATAACTGTTGGTGTTTATATGTCAATAACTCGAGTTCGAGTCACATGCTTCACATTTTTTCACACTTTTTCACACTTTTTAAAAGTGAAATCCATCAAAATACTGACGTGTCGTCTCAGAGATGAGGCAGAGATGAGGCAGATGATTATATTATAGATTCATTTTTTTTTCACTGTCAACACATATTCTGTTTTAATGATATATTAATTAAGTTGAGTTTTTGTTTTTATAAAAAAAGTTGAAACTGAAACTACAGCCGCTGTTTAGGATACGTATGAAAGTTTTAAATTAATATTACAAAGCTCCAAATTGTTGAGAATTATGTAGCACAAGGTTTTGAATCTTTGATGAAATTATAATGATTCTATCTTGAAAATTAAGAACTTTTATTATATAAATAATTATTCTTACGTCTCACTCTTTTTTTTTTTACAGTAGAGTGAGACAGGTATAGTCCGGATCTTGTAGTTGTTCAATTTATAAATGCTTCATTTTTATAATGGTTTTGAAAGTTGAAACACACTAACACCAATTTAAAATTTATATGGTGATTGGTTTAGTTTCAATAGAATCAACTTAGTAAATGACCTTGAAAAACTAGGAAAATATGGTGATACATCGCTTAATTAATTGACAGTTTTAATTTTCCCCGAAAATTAGTTATCTTATTTAGTTGTTCGTAATTGTCATTGTCAATATTAAATTTGGTTTAAATAGCCAAATTTTCTCCCAAAATAATTACTTATATGTTTTGTGCTTGTTACATTTCACCAGTTACGTATTTAATTTCACTTACGAGTTTTTGCTGGTTTTCTTATATTAAATGTATGAAAAATATGGCGAAGAAAAAGGTAGAAAAGGGTGGTAACGTGTAAGAAGTAAGAACTGTGTTTATTCATCAAAGTGGATGTTGTTATCCCTTCTCTTGTTTTACGCAAAGTGTATGTTGTTAGCTTAAAAATGGAAACAAAAAAATAAATTTCAAATAAGTAAAATTTAAATTCACCAGTATTTTAGAATTTATAAATGAAAAGTTAAGAATTCACCAGTGTTTTACAATTTATAAATGAAAAGTTAAGAATTCACCAGTAAAATTTAAATTCACCAGTATTTTACAATTTATAAATAAAAAGCTATTTTATTGGAGCAAATTTTCAATAATTAGGTCTTTGAGAAAGGAGATTGGATAAGACAAGAGACCACAAATGACACAGGTCCCATATAACTTGAATCTAACGCTCGAGAATGATTCCATCCCTCCCGCATGGACCCCACGTATTAGTTCACTGCCACATGTAAACACGTCAGGACGTTAATTTCCGTGTAATTAATAGAAGATTCAGGAGAAGCTAAAATGACGAAATTACCCACGATATCCTTCGTCTTCCTCCTATATAATTAAACACCATTGATCTCTTTTGTCACAACCTCCATGTCCCATACATCTTTAGCAGCAAAAGAACTCAAACAGTTTAATTTTCCACAAAACTAGTTTTTTCGGGTTTTAGTTGGTATCGTCGGAAGAGAGAGAAAATGTTGGGAATTTTCAGCGGAGCTATAGTATCATTGCCGGAAGAGCTGGTGGCTGCCGGGAACCGAACTCCGTCGCCGAAGACAACCGGATCGGTCCTAGTCAACAAGTTCGTAGAGAAAAATCCCTCTGCCGTGTCCGTACAGGTCGGCGACTACGTGCAGCTTGCGTACAGCCACCACAAAGAGAGTCCTCTCCGGCCAAGGTGAGTCACCCGTTATTTGTTCGTTTTCATTTCTCGTTGAAATCAGCCGACTATGTTTCCAAAGTTTTTACCTTGTGACGGTGGTGAAATCATCGTCCAGCTTCTCATATCGTTGATGATTAAATTAATATTGTACATAACAAAAATTAACGACGTATGGTCCAATTGCATGTAACAACCAATTAGACACCGGTTTTCTTATCTAAAATTACAGAGAAGATAAGAAATTAGTGAATATCATTAATTATCTTAATCATTTAGATAATACACGTATTTTATAATTCTAGATTCCGATTTACCTAATCACTCCACAAACTTAGGATGATGTGTTTGTGGTGGGGTGTGTGGACCCAAAGAGTAAGTCCAGATTTTACTTTAAAAAAAAGATTTTATTTGCTACATCATCATAGGTGTAACTTTTATAGAATACATCGATCCTAACTGTGTGGACTGTGGATGGATTCATAGGCGAAAAATACATTTTAAAATATCTTTAATACTTTTTTTTTTGTTAAAGAAATATCTTTAATACTTATCCAAGGAAAGATGCCAATGGTTAAAAAGGATACTTTAAAATCTTGTATGTATCCATGTGTTTTTTGTTTGCTCATCAGATAATTTTATTCATCAAAGATGTATATATATCAAGTGTTACATAGTTACATGTTATGTTCATAAGAATCATAACCTACAAAAATATAGGTTGAAAGATCCCAAAAATTAGATACCTTAAATTTAAAAATCTAATAGTTGACTTTGTCGGTGACTGTGGCGCGACACGTCTCAACAGTTGTGTTGCTCGTCAAAGATGATTGACCGGTCTCTCATGACTCATAATAATAATAGCACAGAGAAAATAAAAGTTTTAAGAACAAAGGGAAGAAGTTCTAGATTGTGGTAGAAAATAAGTCATTACACATCAGCCATAAAACTGAAAGTAGACAAAACTTGGTCCGTGTTCATAGACAAAGACGTCTACATGGACATGAGATCATAATTGATGGATCATCATACTATCATAATAATTATATAATTTTATTTTGTTCTTCTTACAATACCAATGATATGGTATAATTACTATTTACTATCCATGAATCAGATTTCTCAATGATATGACCATGTGGTAAACAAATTATTCTATCACAAAATCCATCCACAAGTAAATTATAGGGACAATGTGTTTTGGATATGGCAAATCTACAGAGGCAGCTTTGCTGGTCCACCAAACCCTATCAGGCTACAATTGAACCCCACAAGCATTAATATAGATAGCCTTACGAATTATGATGCCTCACTTTCTTCCTTTAGCTCTTAGCTCTTAGCCCTGCCCATACCAATACATTCATAATTGTATGTCTATTTAAAGTTCCGATGCTGACTCACCTGTTTGACTATTCTCATTATCAATTGCAATAACTTCCTTCAGATGAGTTAAATATGTATTTGTGTGTAATTGATGCAGGTCATTTGGGGCCAAGGATGAGATATTCTGCTTGTTCCAAGGCTCACTTGACAACCTAGGAAGCCTTAAACAACAATATGGGCTTGCAAAGAATGCAAACGAGGTTCTTTTGGTCATTGAGGCTTACAAGACTCTCCGTGACAGAGCTCCTTACCCAGCCAACCACGTCGTGTCACACCTAAGTGGCGATTTTGCCTTCGTGGTCTTTGATAAATCAACCTCCACTCTGTTTGTAGCCTCTGTAAGCTCTTCTTAACACCCTTTTTTACGGTGAGGTTTGATTGAATTAGGCGGTAAAAAAATTGGTTTAAATTTGCTGCAGGACCAAGAAGGTAAGGTACCATTGTACTGGGGGATAACAGCTGATGGGTATGTGGCATTTGCTGATGATATTGAGTTGCTAAAAGGTGCTTGTGGCAAATCTCTTGCTTCTTTCCCTCAAGGTTTGTTTCTTCATGTTCTTTGTTTCACTCCCACGTTCAAGACTTCTGGGATATTACAGGCAGTCTGAATGGTTGTGCGTGCGTGGGTTGCAGGCTGTTTTTACTCGACTGCCTTAGGTGGGCTTAGGAGCTTTGAGAACCCTAAGAACAAGATCACTGCCATTCCTGCTAGAGAGGAAGAAATTTGGGGAGCCACCTTCAAGGTGATTTGATTGATTTGATTCTTCATGAACAAATCATTTATATCTATTTTTATTTTATTTTTGTCAGCAACATTATTTAAAAAGGCTCATAACACAAACAATGGTGTTTGAAACAGGTGGAAGGAGCAGCAGTTCTTGCACATGGAGATTGATTAAAATCAAGATCCATCTCTCTTAATATCTAAACTCCAACAGCAAACAAAATAATGATGTAGAGAAAACAAGAAGCTGTTCTATGAGTTTTTTTATTTATAAATGTTATCAATGGTTGGTTATGATGCGTGTAGTGTGTTCTCTCTTTTGTACAGTCTGCGTCTGTCTCTTCTGGTGTTTGTAGTGACTTTGTCCCAATAAGTTATGCCTCAAAAATCAAAATCTACCTTCTCTTGATCCTTTTTTTATCTCATGTTCAGATCTTGTGTTTCTTCAGTAAGTCTTGCAATTCTCAATCTGTCTACAGTCTTAAACACAAACCTCTAAGAAGTCATATTGAGATTGCAGATAATGTGTCCTGAGTATTGAGTAGTAGTCTTTATTTGGTAATCACAACCTTCAGGTTTTATTTATAACAGTACTGAAGAAAAAGACGCAACAGAATAAAAACATGAACAACTTTGAAGTTTCTCATAGAGAATAAGATGTAGTAGAAGGCAAAACAAGTCCATTTCATGTGTTCTTCAGATTAAGATGCAGGGCAGATATCCTCCAAACTGTAGAAAAAAACCGATGATATTAATAAAGAAAAAAATTGTAGTTTCTGCAGAAGCTTCAGTAAGAAATAAATCCATACCTCTCCCCTAAACATTCGATAATGTCGCTAGTGAGAGCTAATATCTTATGTTTTGTAAAAGCCATATGCATCCCAAGATGGCTGGATTCTCAAAGGAACTGAAATTTTCAGAGAGTGTTAAAATGGACTGAGCTAGAAAATGATTGAGATCAGAGCAGGAGATATCTAACCTTACAGGACCTGGTTTAAGCTGTTTCGCCCATGACAAGAAACACTGCCACACTAGATGAAACCAAATACATGTAATGTAGCGGCTACAAAAGTTTAGACATTTAACCCGATCAACCTATTGATACTGGATCAAAGAATAACTCACCTCCCACTCCCAGAGAGAATAAACCGGATCAACCTAATGATATTGACTGTTTGACACAAAGGCCAAGCATTCTGTTCATCCACTTCACAATTCAGCACTTTCTGAACCGGACGCTTATACTCTCGTCTACATTTGGGGTTAAGACAGCAAGTGGATACCTGTTGACAAGATCAATGGAAGTTGTCACAAGAATCAGTCCGTCCTGCAGCGTTTTAAAATAGAACAATGAAGAGACAAAACAATCAAATGGTTTGGGAGAAGAACCGAGCTGATTGATCCAATCTTTACACTATATGTCACTGCTTACCCCATCTACCACAAAAGGAACATTGAACTTTTTGGCAAGAAGCATATGATTTACTCACACATTTCTGGACCAAAGCATTGACACGTTAAAATACATAATGTAATGAGGCAGAAGCAGAGGAATGAATACCAGGAGAAACGGATCCCTTCACAAACCAGGACCAATCACAAGGCAATTCAAATCTTTCCATCCATTTATGGACTGTTTGGTTTGTTTCTCTGTAACCGGAGATAGAGTTATTCCGTGCATGATTGATGGTTACGTGTCTTTGCTCGGATTCCAATGAAAGTTCAGATATTTCATCTCGCTTTAAAAAATTTGACTCTGTTTGAATAGTGATTCTTATTAAGAAAACTGCTACCTAAGGGTCCTAAGCTACTCTAATCGGTTTGCAAACCAAACCCTTGAGAACTTTGAGTATTCAAGTCATTGGTCTTGTAGATGAACAATAGGAGGCGAGGTGGGACAATAACAATATGGAGGGGTGGGAGAAGAAAAGGTAGATCATATCAGTTTCTTGTGAACTTGCTAGGAACAACGTTAAGATCAATCTGTGACTATCCACCATTTGTCTTTTTTTTTTTTTTTATCTCAGTTATGATCGATTGTCTAAATCATTTTCGAACTTATAAAACTCAAAGAATAGAATTGTAGTTGAGTTCCAAACTTTGTGCATGGTTTGCTCCTTGTTGGGATGTTAAAAAGGGTTTTAGAGCCCAGCCCTGCCCTGGAGGTAGGGGTGTTCAATCGGATATCAGTTCGGTTTTGGTTCGATTTTTTCGTTTTTTCGGTATTTCGGTTAGTAAAATATAACTACCATTCTAAATCCATATTTATTTCGGTTCGGTTCAGTTTATATACCGTCGGTTTTTCGGTTTATTCGGTTTTATACCAAAACATAATTATTTAGTTTGAGATCATATTATATAACTTTTAGAGTCATATTGTCATTACAATCATTTATTAAAAAAATATTATATTTTCAAATAAAAGAATAAAAAAAATAAAAACGCTTATACCTTCAGATGAAATAATCAAATCTAGAATTAAAATCAAAGCTCGAAATTTTGAAAAAAAAATATAAAACAAAAGAAGAGTATGAAAGAAAATTTTTTCCACTCTTCCGTATTTAATGTTCATCAAAGTCATGCTTCTTCGAATGAAATAAGAAAAAAGTTGTGAATTTTTTTTCTAGTTATTATCCATCAAATTTATAACCTTCACTTCAATTTAATCAATGCTAAAAGAAATCAAAATAATTAAAAGAAAAAGACTAAAAAAATAAGAAGCCTCAGTTGCCGATGAATTGTTATTTAATTATATTTTTAAGTGTTTTTCAAATTAGGATTCTTTATTACTATAAAAGTATGGTAATAATTATTAACAAAAGAATAACTTATATAACAAATAAATTTTCATATGACGTTATAAAATATGTACATATTTACATGTTTCTACTTTTGATCGGTTTATTCGGTTATAAACCAAACCATATCCAAATCCTACGGTTTTTATAAAATTATATTCATTCGGTTTATATAGTATATACCAAAACCATACTATATTGTCTATTTCGGTTCGGTTCGGTTTTATCATATTGGCATAGCCGGTCCTAGAGGTGTGGGGGTCCTATTCAAAATTAAAGATATTTTTAGTGATTTTTAGTAAAAAATAATGTAAATTTCTTTAAAATATAAAGTTTGAAGTTTACTAACATAAATATATAATTATTTTAATTATATTATTACAATTTTACATATTATATAACATAGAATACATTAACAATTTTATTATTATATAAACTATTGCTTACTTAATATATTTAACACTATTTAATAATATAAATATACCTATATATACAAAAGGTTTTTTTAAAAAAGGGGCCCCACCAAATGGGGGCCCCATCCAAATGTTTCGAAATCATACCCACAAGCCCGGCTCTGCATATTGGACATGCCTACCTAGAAGATATAAACCCAGCCCTTATTTAGTCCATTCCTATTATAGTTCTTCTTGGTCTCTACAAAGATCTGCTTTTACGACGAGAAAAGCGTCTGCAGAGATCGCAAAGGTCAACACAAGAGAAAGCAACAAGTGTAAATGGAATTACCTTGAGATCCATCATCTCTTACACTCTTTCTACGTTTCATGGTTCGACAAAATCATTATAAAAAAACATTTATTATTACCTTGAACTCATCTTATAAACATAAAAGCCTTTTTAATGATCTTGAGATCTCATAGTAAGAGGACTAAATAAAGGGTAATTTGATCTTGGCCGGTACGCAAGCTCTTCTCGTTTCTCACTCTCTGACTCATTGAATCTCGTCCCTAGACAAACATGACATGTGATGTGTTCATGCTAATTTCCGGCATGGACGGCTCCGAGCTTCCTAAATTAATTAATTTTTCTTTAATCATTAGAAGATTCCATCTTATTTCCACGTTCATTTTTATTGAATCTACCAAACCAACTTTTTAACTTTATTGCTAAGAACCTTTTGATATTTGATTATTTTCGAACCATTATGACCATAACGCTATTTTCGGTTAATGAAAAAGGTAAACGAAGACTAATCGCGTTAACACCAATACTACAACCAGCCAAACGACTTAACCGTTTCTTATGCGCACCGTAAAGCGACGCCGTTTTCGACCCCACCTCTATCTGACCACTTGTGTAACGCGCCACGATCGCGCGTGCGCCATCTTTTGGATCTGCGGGACCCACCACTTAAAAAGGGACCCACGATTCATACATACTTCTCTCCAAGCCTCTCTCTCTCTCTCCCTTTTCGAGAAACGAGACGGTCAAGAAAAAGTTAAGAGAGTCTTCTTTATTGTTTTATCACTTGCTTAGATTTTGAAAGCGAGCCGAAACAGTTAAACATAGCCTTGAATCTAAAATCTCCTCAAGCAACGCTGCCTCTCCAGCTTCTCTGGCCATTCTTGTTTCTCATTAAAGAGCCGCAAGAAGAAGAGTAAAGTCTTCTACTTTCAGCAGCTGTATCCTCATTAATACACAGATGTCGAAGAACCCATCTCTCGAAGACGACGAAGCCACACCAATCCCCGAAGCAATCAAGAGATTCAAGCGCTTACGACTCGTCTTCGAGCCCTCACTGGGAGTCTTGGGTTTCTTCTTGGTGGGTTTGTGTTTAGTCTTCAGCTTCTTCTACCTCGACTACACAAGCGTGGCTCAAACCAAAAGCCGCGACTTTTCGAATCAGTCCGATAGATTCCTCTGGCTCAAGGAGCTCGATGTTGGCTCTGGAGATACCAATAACGGAAACAGAGCTGAGTTTCTTGATGAGAGTGGGAACGCCTGTGATGTGTTTCATGGGAGATGGGTCTGGGACGAAGCGTATCCCTTGTATCAGTCCAAAGATTGCTCCTTTCTTGACGAAGGATTCAGATGCACTGAGTTCGGGAGACTCGATGTGTTCTACACCAAGTGGAGATGGCAACCTACTCACTGTGATTTGCCTAGGTAAATGTTTCTCCTGCGTTTTGTTACCGTTTCTCCTGCGTTTTGATTAGTTTAGTAAAGTAAGAGTTTGCTTTGAGTTTCAGATTTGATGCGAAGTTGATGCTGGATAAGCTAAGGAACAAGAGGCTAGTATTCGTTGGAGACTCGATTGGGAGGAACCAGTGGGAGTCTCTTCTTTGTATGCTCTCTTCTGGAGTCGAGAACAAGGGTTCGGTTTACGAAGTGAACAATAGGACTATAACTAAGCACATGGGCTTCTTTGTCTTCAAGTTTCATGACTACAACTGCACCGTTGAGTACTACAGAGCACCGTTTCTGGTTCTCCAGAGCCGTCCGCCTAAAGGGTATCCGGAGAAGGTGAAGACGACTCTTAAGCTGGAGACGATGGATTGGTATGCTGACAAGTGGATAGACGCGGATGTGTTGGTGTTTAACACTGGGCATTGGTGGAACTATGAGAAAACTATCCGCGGGTTTATCTTCTTTCTTTAACAATCTTTGCACCTATCTGTTTGTGTTTGGTTCCCTGACCGATTGTTATTTTTGCAGAGGTTGTTACTTTCAAGAAGGAGCGAAAGTGAGGATGAAGATGAAGATAGAGCATGCTTATCGAAGAGCTATGAAGACCGTTGTGAAGTGGATACAAGAAGAGGTTGATTCAAGCAAAACGCAAGTCTTGTTCCGCACATTTGCTCCAGTGCATTTCAGGGGAGGAGATTGGAGAAGCGGAGGAACGTGTCATATGGAGACGCTGCCTGACTTTGGAGCCTCTCTAGTTCCACCAGAGACATGGGAACATCTGAAGCTCCTTGGAGACGTCTTGTCACCTCTTTACCACTCGAACACATCATCACAGGCGGCGGCTAAGCTGAAACTGCTGAACATAACTGCCATGGCTGCTCAAAGAAACGATGGTCACCCGTCACTGTACTACTTGGGGTCGGCTAGTCCTGCACCGGTACACAGACAAGACTGTAGCCATTGGTGTCTCCCTGGTGTTCCTGATGCGTGGAACGAGATTCTCTTTGCGTTGTTTCTTAAGCGTGAAGGCTATTCAAGATCAAACAGTGGTGATTCAGACACCTTTACATAGCATCTTGTTGTTCAGAGCCTGACCTTAAAACTCTGAGGCTTTTGATTGGGTGATTAGGTTAATTGGGTGGGGGATATATGTAGTTACTGAATAGGTTAAAAGCATCCTTGGTTGTAAAGATACTTCTCATTACCTTCAAAAGATTCGAGTTACTTCATCGGGTTATTCATATAAATTCATAATACAAAAATTACATTACCTACTGAACAGAATAGGAAGAGTTAAGTTATTCATATGAATCCAACAGCCTATACAAGATTGATTGTTTTTTAGGGTTGTAGCATATCAACTATTTTTTGATTAAATCCCATATTTTAATCGAATCTTGGGACAATATCATCAAGACAACATGATGTGATTTGCTTAAATATTCCAAAGTTTTATAAATAGTAAAAAAAGTCCACCAAAATTAACAATTAGTTAATATTTTTTCTAATATAGACAGACAAAAGCTTGAAACAGCCAAATTAACATAATTAATTAACATTTTTCCTAAAATATAATATAGTTTTGGGCCCAGGCCCATGGTTGACCCAGTAAGTATAAGGATCGTGTCGCAAGAGAGGTTTCGGAACTCTCTGTGGCAGCGTGTATCGCCTCCTTGGATTGTTGGAGCTCTCCTCCGTCATCAGTTTCTCTGAATCAATCGACACTCTCTCTCGTATGGTTTTAATGGATGCTCCTCAGAGTAAGTCGAGAGACCTCGACAAGCTTCTTCTTAGATCTGGGAATCTCGTCGGCCCCGGCTTCTTCCCCGGAACCGATGTAAACAAAAAAAAAAACCCTTTGATCACTCATCTACATATATCTATCGTTGCTTCTCTTTGAAATTTTTCTGTTATTTTTTTTGTATCGTTTTTATGGTTTTGATGAGATGAATTTTCATTGTACAGCTGAGAGACGATATACGAGAATATGTGAGAGTATTGGTGGTTGGTGCGGGTGGATTGGGCTGTGAGCTTCTCAAGGACTTGGCTCTTTCCGGGTTTCGTAATCTGGATGTGATTGACATGGATCGAATCGAAGTCACCAATCTCAATCGCCAGTTCCTCTTCAGGTGATTTCTCCTTCTTCCTCTCATGTAGGGATTAATAGTTTCATATATGATTGATTGATTTGGTTTGGTTTGGTTTGGTTTGGTTTGTGTGTCTTTGTAATTAGACTTGAGGATGTAGGAAAGCCTAAGGCAGAAGTAGCAGCAAAGCGTGTGATGGAGAGAGTGAGCGGGGTGGAGATCGTGCCGCATTTTTCACGTATAGAAGACAAAGAGCTTGACTTTTATAACGATTTTAATATCATTGCTCTTGGTCTTGATTCCATCGAAGCTCGGAGATACATCAATGGTGTAGCTTGTGGCTTTCTTGGTATGGAATTTTTTTTAACTTCTCTCTGCCTTTTTTTTGTTTTTTTTTCCTCTCTAATCTTTTGTTTTGTGTTGGAGTATAGAGTATGATGAGGATGATACCCCGAGGAGTGAAACAATCAAGCCGATGGTAGATGGAGGAACCGAAGGCTTCAAGGGTCATGCTAGAGTTATCGTCCCTGGTGTTACACCCTGTTTTGAGTGCACGATTTGGCTTTTCCCACCTCAAGTGAAGTTTCCTTTGTGCACTCTTGCTGAAACCCCTAGGAATGCAGCTCACTGCATTGAGTATGCTCATCTCATTAAGTGGCATGAGGTATGTGATGTGAATAGATTCTTTATGAAAGAGACTCTTTCCAAGGGCATATATATATATATATATATATTTGTTGCGGTGACTATAGTAATAGTTTATTCTTCCTGAAGGTTCATGGTGGAAAATCATTTGATCCTGATGAGCCGGAACATATGAAGTGGGTCTATGATGAGGTAAGTCTTTCTTTTGCTCTCTTATGCTTTGCGTTTTAAATTTGGTTTATATCATATTTTGCATTATCTTCGCAGGCTATCAAGAGAGCCGAGCTTTTTGGAATTCCTGGTGTCACATACTCTCTCACACAAGTATGTTTCTCACGTTTCTGTCAATTTCTAAAAAAATTCCAGTAATCTGTTGAAGCAAGTGTGACCTGTTAAGCATGCAGCGTCAGTTTATATTCAATAAGGAACTATGATGAGAGAACCCTTGTTTTTTTGCATATAGGGTGTGGTTAAAAACATCATACCTGCGATTGCATCCACCAACGCGATCATATCCGCAGCTTGTGCACTTGAAACCTTGAAGATTGTATCTGGATGTAGCAAAACACTTGCAAATTATCTGACGTATGGTTTTACTTATTTCTTATTTTACTAGAGAATTTGCAAAGAGCTGAGTGTTATCCTGAAACAATTTGGTTGGTTTTCATTTTCCCAAGGTATAATGGTGGAGAGGGTCTCCACACTAAAGTGACTGAATTTGAGAGAGACAAGGAGTGTCTTGTATGTGGTCCGGGTATTCTGATAGAGCTGGACACCTCAATTACTTTGCAAAAGGTCCTTCCTCTAGCCCTATTGTCTCGTTCTCCATTTAATACCTCCATGATCCTTATTTTCTTAGCCATTGGTTGCTTTAATATGCTCACTTATCCTCTTCTCTAGTGCCATATTTCATCCCTGTATCAATGGTTGGATCTGATTGTTCTTAGTTAATCTTCTCACTGTTTCCAAGCTGTATACTACCCTTTTGGCTATATCTTTATTCTTGAGTTATTCGTGCTAAGTACATCTATGTTGTCCATTTAAAATTCTGCGTCTCAGTTGCCATTTTGTTTCTCCTAGTTCATTGACATGCTTGAAGAACATCCGAAGCTTCTATTGTCGAAAGCAAGTGTCAAACACGGCAAAGACAGCCTCTACATGCAGGCGCCTCCGGTTCTAGAAGAAATGCACAGACCAAACCTAAGCAAACCGCTCTATGACCTCATGGGAAGAGTCGAGAAGGACACTGTTCATGTGTTTGGCACAGCCCTCAAGAACGAAGAGAAACAGTCGAGCTTAACGAAGCTAAGGGTTGTCTTCAAAGAAGTTGATGGTGTTGCAGACATGGATACAGCCATTTTGAGAGTGAACTCTAAGAGAAAAACACCCCTTTGATCGCAGCAAGATCCATTAAGATAATTGGGAAGCTTGACTTTTGTCCCGTTTTCATTATTGGTCTTTTTTTTGGTTCTGTAGTTAATAGCTGTGACAGCAAATCCTAAGAGCCTGAAACAGATGGGTTTTATATGATTATTCTTAACCTCCAATATGTGTCTGTATCTCTGACAAGAAATAACATAGAGCCTGAAACAAGCTGTTCTTATGTTTGAGTTCATATGTCCTGATGCTCCACGTTTCCAACTATCAAATTCCAAGTCAGTTTTTCATCTAACACTGTGATTTTCTTTTTGAACTAAACACTGATTTTTTTCCCCAGAAATTTATATAAAAACAACTCTTTTAATTTTAAATAAACTAATTTAAAGAATTTATTTATTATACAACTTGCCTTTTTACATTTTTTAGAAAACTTGTCTGTTTTTATATTTCCTTTTTTTTTTTTTTTATCTTCTTCTGTTTGTGGCTATACTTGCTTACACTTTGCACCTTTCCCTTCATATGATCTTGGAGACTTTTAAACTATAGCCTTTTCTGAAACCTTATAGTATGGGTCGAAGAGATAAGGTAAGTTCTATAACTTGTTTGTTCATTATCACCAGTGAAAGGTCAAGATTTGAGCATGCAAATCACTAATCAAAGACCCCCAAAATGAATTAAAATCATTATCTTAACAATAAAAAAACCCAAGTGATATGAACTTGTGTGTTCTTTTAATTGGAAAGTGATTATAAAATAGATAATTGTGTACCTATACCATCAAGCTTTGCTTGGGAAATGGTTTATATGAAGTTATGAACTATCATCAAATATGATAGGTGCGTGACCCTACTTCACTCAAACACTATCCTCAAACCATATCATATCAATGAGTTTGATTCTCTCTCTCTCTCTCCAAAATCCAAATTGTCTAGTGTCCATTTCCTCAATTGCTCACCACAAACTGTCTTCAGATGTGGCTGTTTTTAGGATACATAACAAAAACTTCCTTATGGCTCTAGCAAAGATTTTTCCCCCTTTTTCCCAATAAGGTATCTGAATATTTGTTGGTTCAGTTTAGTTATATTGGTAGTAATTTAGTAAAGCTATAAAAGTTTTTTGTTAAGTATATGATATTGTTATAAAAACAGAGTGGATATGGGTTGTTTGTGAACTTTGATTTCTATCTTTATAACACTTAACAACTGGATAACATCAATGCACAACCTACTTGTGTCCTTCATGCTATGTATTGTAGGGACTTGGCCAGATTAGATTTACATTGTTCAAAATCTCTTTCTTTTTTTTCTAATGGCCCCACTCTCCCACCCACATGCTCCTCTCTCTCTTCCTGGCCTATTTATTTGACTCCTTCAACGTGCCCTCGAACTCCACTTGAAGCAAAGATAACAAAAAAACACACAAGACTTGTTTCTACAGAGCAACCAAGTCTCAAGAAAGGTAGATATGGCTATGGAGTTAGAGCTTGATGATGATGTCTTCTTCGCAGACATAAGCAAACAGATCTCTCTTCTCATCATGGATGAAGATGAACAGTTCAACCCCGTTTCACTCTCTTCCTCCTCCCCTCTCGCGTTCCAGGTTTGGTCCTGTGTCCACACACAATTAACCTCTCTATCTCCCTCTAAAGATACCTCTCTAAGCATGTGTTTCTTGAAATCTTTGTGTAAACAGAGTATGTTCAGAGGAGGCTACCAAACGGCTCCATATATGTATCATCAAGAACAGAGTAAAGGGACTGGTGTTTTCATCCCTAAATCTTCTCAGGCCAGAAGAAGACCTCATCATCCTAAGCAAGGCAGGGTTAGTTCCTTCAACAACAAGCAACAACACTCTCTTCATAAAAACAGACAACAGTATCAGCAGAATCATGACAACTTGAGAGGTACCCTCACCACTCACAACAACAAGAGCAGCATGGTAACTAGTAACGTTCATGCTTCTTTCCCAAGAAGAACCTACAGAGATGCAGCATCTATCTACTCTTGATTAAATTAACAAATATTCTGCAAGATTCATTGCTTTTGGTGTGATTGATTCATATAATAATATAATATTTTTTTTATAGATGCATAAGCTTTATTTGTTTGTAAATCAGGAAGAATAAAGATTCTATAAGGAAGGAAGGTACTTGGAGATGTGTTCCAAGCTTGTTCTTGTTTTAATGCAACTCTTTCTTGGTTATTTTAGAGATGATATTTCACTGACTTCTCTATTTGTAAAATATGTTTTTTAAGGATTAATAAAAATCAAGTTGCGAAATCTTGTTGGTTGATTACAACAAAAGATTAATGGAGGAATGTGTAAAGACAAACCCCCATGTGGAATTAGCAAATGTTCTATGTCTCTGTCCAATCAATCAATATCTTGGGGACATCACAGCCGAGTTTGCCACACTGTCTGTTTATTAAAGAAAAGTCAGATCTAATCTTAACTAAGAAAGAGGTCCAAAAAGACTGTCACAAGCTCACACACCTTCTGTCATGCCATGCCACTTACACTCACATGCCCATCTCCCTCTCTCCCTGCCATTATTAGTTCTCATTATTCCCTTTCTTCTTTGCTATTTACAGCAAAATAATATGATGATTCACTCACATTTTTCATATAAAATATCACATATTCCCTCTTTCACACATAGAACATTGATAAAGGTAAAAAGATAAGCTCGCACTTTTGACCCAAAAAAAAAAAGATAAGCTCACACACAGACAAGAAGAACGTCAACATAGAGATGCCTAAAGATTGACCAAACTCTCAGCATTGAACATGAATCAACAGAGATGCAATGCAAACGTAAAACAATGACAGACAAGAGTAAATAAACCAATAATATCAATTACAGCAACCAACAACCATCGAGACAAGATTTGAAAACAGAATATATTTTCACACAGAGACAAGAACATCAACATAAAAGACAAGTCTAAAGAACTTACACATGGCGGCCGTTTCTTCACTCTCTTCATCGTTTCTCTTCTCATCATCTTAGCTTTGATCGTACGTCCAAGATCCCAATCAAGTCCCGCCACGTCTTCATAACCGGCGGATCAAGCGGCATCGGTCTCGCCGCCGCCGGGGGAGCTCGAGTCTCCATCCTCGCACGCTCCCTCTCTAAGCTAGCCGATGCTAAACGATCCATCGAGCTATCAGCCGGCGTCGAGGTCTCCACGTTCTCTGCCGACGTTCGTGATTACGACGCCGTTTCCAAAGCGGTTAACCAATCAGGGCCGATCGATGTGTTGATCGTCAACCAAGGCGTGTTTATAGGAAAGGAGCTTGAGAAGCAGAGTACGGAGGAAATCAAGTTTATGATCGATGTGAATCTTGTGGGAAGCTTCAATGTGATCAAGGCTGCTTTGCCTTCCATGAAAGGTCGTGGCCCTGCCTCCATTTCTCTCGTTTCCTCTCAAGCTGGTAAGGTTCGTTTATAATCTCCATATATCAAGAACTTTTGTGATTGCCTGTGTGTGTGTGTGTGTTTGACATGTTCAGGCAGGAATCTATGGTTACACTGCATACTCAGCAAGCAAGTTTGGACTTCAGGGATTAGCGCAAGCGTTGCAGCAAGAAGTTATATCTCATGACATTCATGTGTCTCTTCTGTTTCCTCCAGACACTGACACACCTGGGTTTGAAGAAGGAAAGCCAAAGTTATAAGAAACATAGAAACTACTCTGTTCTCATTATGAGAGATTATGTTTTTTTTTTGGTCTTGTAGAACAGAAGAAGAGACCAGAGCTCACTTCCATCATAGCCGCATCCTCAGGCTCAATGAAAACCAAGGAAGTAGCCAAGATATGTCTCGATGGTATCAAGGCAGGAAAGTTCACGGTGACCAGGGCCGGCTTAAACTCTTCTTAGGCCCTGGGGTGAAATTTTTTTTTTGTCCCGTAAAGCAAGAAAAATATGGCTTATTGCAACAAAATAAAACAATTGTGTTAATCAAAACAAACAAAACAAATGTGTAACATCTTATTATGCTCACTGAAATAACTAATGTCTTAATCTAAAACCAACAGAAACTAAATCATTTGACCGAAAAACCTTATTCATACGAATTTTAATCAGCACTTAAGCTTTTCACAAATCTACTTGAAGCACCTTTTGTGTGATTGAATAAAAAATTCAAATAAAAGGAAAAATAACACTTAGGAATAGGAATCTGAATATCCAAAAGAAAAAAAACAAAGCTGGGAAAGACCAACAAATATATGTTGAACTGTATTTAAAAAACAAAAATATATTAAGAAAAATAGATATGAGTTGAACTGTATTTAGGAATCTGTTGGGTTTTCTTCCTGGCCACCTTCAAGCATACAATGATTTTTGATGAAAGCGTGTTAACAAATAAGTGAATGACCAAATAACAATATGGTTTCGGTTTAGCTCTACAACCATTATATATAATTTATTTCTTATGACTGTGTACAAAACAAGAAAACATAACTTTAAAACCTAAAATTGAAAAATTTAAAAAACTTTTATTCAACCCCGTTACCCATTTTCAATCGACCATGCGGAAATTTAAATTCTAATGATTATCTTTAAAACCTAAAATAATTAAATGCTACAAGAAATTAAAAAATTTATGGATCCCTTTTGTGCATGGGCCTGGTCGGTCGCCCTGCTGGCCCCACCAGTTAAGCCGGCCCTGACGGTGACGTGCCATTTCATTGGGTACTTGCTATCTATCGCTGTTGACATGAAGAATTAAACAAAGGGAAGTAGTGGAGGAAGTGGGAGAAGTGGCCATATCACTTACCAAATGGAGAGGAGTGGCTAGTCCACTACTAGTTAGTGGAGGAAGTGGGAGGAGTGGCCATATCACTTACCAAATGGGGAGGAGTGGCTAGTCCACTACTAGTTATTTATTCTTCCACCATTGAGTGCTTATTGCTTTTGTTTCCTTTAAATACACCATGTATGTTACACAATTAAACACACAATTCAATACAAACATTTCTTTCATTCTCTCAATCTCACAAATTCTCTCATTCTCTTAAATTCTCAAATTTCTCTTCTCTCTCAAATACTTACGGTTACTTCACTCCTTTTTTTTACTTTGTTCGTGTGCTTCATCACGGTTAAAACACTTAGAAGCTCTCATAATCCCACAAATTATCATGGTATCAGAGCAGCAACAATCTTGAAACCTTTCTAAATTCCGCAAAATCAAAACTCTGTTTCTAGTTCTTAAACTCTACCTCTGACCAAGTAAATCCCCAAGATGGAGAACAACAACAACAATAACAACAACCGCATCAGCATACCTGTGACCCTGAAGGGGATTAACTACCTCTTGTGGGCCAGGATGGTGAAGATTGCCCTTGGAGGAAAGGGTTTGTGGAGTCATGTCTCAGCAGAAGCAGCTCCAAAACAAACCACCCAAGGAGAAGATGGACAGGAGATTGTGGTAGCTACTGATGAAGACAAATGGGCTCAGGAAGATCTCATGGTTCTCACAGTGCTCCTTAGCTCCCTAGAACCCGCCATCATGGAGTCTTACTCCTACTGTGAAACTACCAAGCAGCTGTGGGATACACTCTACAAAGTGTATGGAAATACCTCCAACCTTACAAGGGTCTTTGAAGTAAAAAGAGCTATCAATACCCTCAACCAAGGAGATATGGAGTTCCAGCCTCACTTTGGCAAGTTCCGGTCTCTTTGGGCAGAGATGGAACTACTCAGACCACATACTACCGACCCCGCCACTCTCTTAACCAGGCGTGAAGAGGACAGAGTGTTTGGACTACTGCTCACGCTTAATCCATCTTATGGGAGCTTAATCAAGCACATCCTGAGAGCTGACAAGTTACCTGACCTGGATGAAGTATGCGCTCAAATTCAGAAGGAAGAAGGCTCTGTGGGCTTATTTGGAGGCAAGGGAGACTTAAACATGGCACATCAAGCTGAACGAGCCGTGTCAAACAAGGCAGCTTACAAGCTAGATGAGAAGAAAAACTTGACCTGCGATCACTGCAAGAAGAAGGGCCACATGAAGGACAAATGCTGGATACTACATCCGCACCTCAAGCCCAACAAATTTAGGGACAACCGCCCTCAATACCAAGATGCAAGAGCCAACTTCTCAACTGATGGTGCTGAGCCAACAACACCAATCACCATGGGTATAAGCAACCTAGGTGTGGGAAGAGCTACTGCCTCCACATCAGGCTATGCCACGCCAAGAGCCAATCTAGATGAGACCATCAAGAAGTCTGACTTAACCGCTCTCATCAAGGCTCTCAAGGAATCTGGTATATCTAAAACTCTTGGTATCTCCCTTAATGCTTCTCACAATGCAAATGGTTCTATGAATAATTTTAAATCGGCTAAGCCCTTAGTTATAGACTCTGGTGCTTCTCATCACATGATAAGTGATTTAGAACTGATTAAGAACATAGAACCGGCTTTAGGAAATGTGATGATAGCAAATGGAGATAAAATTCCAATAAAAGGTGTAGGTGAACTTAGATTGTTTGATAAAGAATCTAAAGCTTTCTATATGCCTACATTTGCCTCAAACCTACTGTCTGTTAAAAAAGTAACTAATGATCTCAATTGTCAAGTTACTTTCACGCCTAACAGTGTATACTTTCAGGATATTGATTCTAGTAAGTTGCTTGGCAAAGGTGTTACCAAGGGAGACTTGTACTTACTTGAGGACACAAGACCTGTATCTCAATTATCGTGTGTGTTTCATTCTGTTTCTGAATTCCCTAAAGATGAAATCTGGCATGCTAGACTAGGACATCCCCATTCTCGTGCCTTGAACATCCTGTTGCCTAGTATTTCTTTTAAAAATGAGTGTGAAGCGTGTATATTAGGAAAACATTGCAGAACTGTGTTTCCTAAATCAAAAACCCAATATGAAAACTGCTTTGATTTGATTCACTCTGATGTGTGGACTGCTCCATGTGTATCTAGAGAACAACATAAATATTTTGTGACATTCATTGATGAAAAATCTAAATACACATGGATCACTTTGTTGCAATCTAAGGATAGGGTGCTAGAAGCATTTAAAATTTTCAGAACTATATTACTAACCATTTCAATGTTAAGATTAAAATTCTTAGATCAGATAATGGTGGTGAATATACTAGCACAGCCTTCAAACAACATCTAGCCTCACATGGAATCATTCAACAAACCAGCTGTCCTTACACACCCCAACAAAATGGTGTGGCTGAAAGAAAGAATAGACACTTGATGGAAGTGGCAAGGAGTATGATGTTCCATACAAATGTACCCAAGCGGTTTTGGGGGATGCAGTAGTCACAGCCACCTACCTAATCAACCGCACACCTACAAGAGTCCTCTTTGATGCCACCCCATATGAGGTACTAAACAAATCTAGACCATCAATTGATCATTTGCGTGTGTTTGGGTGTGTGTGCTTTGTTTTGATTCCAGGAGAACTAAGAAACAAACTGGAGGCAAAGAGCACAAAGGCAATGTTCATTGGATACTCTACGCACCAAAAGAGGTACAAATGCTATGTACCAGAGACAAGGAGAGTCCTAGTATCCAGAGATGTTAAGTTCATGGAATCCAAGGCCTATTATGATCAGAAGAGTTGGGAGGAACTCAAAGATCTATCTCATTCTGCCTCGGACAGAGCTAACAACCTGAAGATTCTTATGGAAAGACTCGGCATTAACCTAGAAAAGGAACCAGAGAAAGGCCGGGACACTACTCCTTATAAAGAGACCATGGTTCATAACACTGAAGACTCTCATCCTGACCATGAAGGGGGGAATGAAGATCAACCGGCGCAAGCTCAACCTGAAGAAAACCCAGTATTATCTCATGATCAAGATGAGATGGGACAACCAGACACTGAAGCTCAAGAAGGAGAACCAAGCAGCAGTAATGAACCTGAGCAGACACAAGTCCTAAGGAGAAGTACAAGGATCAGAAGACCAGCCTCAGATTGGGTTAAAAATGATTTTGTTTACTACAATGCTCAAGCTGTGGCACATCCAGAAAGTGGATTATGCTCCCTAGCTCACTATCCAGAAGAACATCAAGTCTTTATGAGTTCATTGGACCTGGAATGGATACCAAGAACATATGCAGAAGCTATGGAAGATGATGAATGGAGGAAATCGGTGGATGATGAAATGAGGGCCATGGAGAAGAACAACACCTGGTATGAGACAGAACTTCCAAAAGGGAAGAAAGCCGTGACCAGCAGACTCATACATACCATTAAGTATCTTGCAAATGGGAAGCCAGAAAGAAAGAAGACCAGACTGGTGGCAAGAGGATACACACAAGTGTATGGAGAGGACTATCTAGACACCTTTGCACCAGTGGCCAAGCTTCATACAATCCGGATTCTACTCTCATTAGCAGTGAACCTAGAATGGGACCTTTGGCAAATGGATGTGAAGAATGCTTTCCTGCAAGGAGAACTAGAAGATGAAGTGTATATGAAACCACCTCCGGGGATGGAAGAAATGGTGAAACCAGGGAATGTCCTTAGACTCAGAAAGGCAATCTATGGCTTGAAGCAATCACCAAGAGCTTGGTACCACAAGCTAAGCACTACATTGAATGGAAGGGGATTTGTGAAGTCTCAAGCGGATCACACACTCTTCACTCTCACCAGCAAGCAAGGAATTACGGTAATTCTAGTCTATGTGGATGACATCATCATCACGGGTAGTGACAAGGAGGGGATCAGTTTAACCAAGACATTTCTCAAGGCCGCATTTGACATCAAAGACCTGGGAGAACTGAAGTACTTCCTTGGCATTGAGATGTGCAGATCAAAGGAAGGATTATTCATGTCCCAAAGAAAGTA
Source organism: Brassica napus (assembly GCF_020379485.1). Lineage (NCBI taxonomy): Eukaryota > Viridiplantae > Streptophyta > Magnoliopsida > Brassicales > Brassicaceae > Brassica > Brassica napus. The sequence continues at coordinate 54,876,217 of NC_063452.1, read as the reverse complement.
TACCCTGGACATATTAAAGGAGGCAGGAGATCTTGGAGGAAGACATGCCAAGACACCACTTGAAGAAGGTTACAAGGTATTGCGAGAGGGGGAGTATGAAGACACTCCATTTGAAGATGTCAAGCAGTATAGACGGATGGTTGGGAAGCTGATCTATCTAACCATCACTCGGCCAGATGTGTGTTTCGCAGTTAATCAAGTGAGCCAGCACATGCAAACTCCCAAGGTTCATCACTGGAACATGGTGGAGAGGATTCTAAGATACTTAAGAGAAGCGCCAGGACAAGGTGTATGGATGGCTTGCAACAAGAACACTGAGGTGATAGGATACTGTGATGCAGATTGGGCTGGAGATAGAGTAGACAGAAGGTCAACCACCGGTTATTGTACATTCATTGGAGGGAATCTTGTCACTTGGAAGAGCAAGAAACAGAAAGTAGTATCTTGTTCAAGCGCAGAAGCAGAGTACAGATCAATGAGGAAGCTAACCAGTGAGCTTATCTGGATAAAGGGGCTTTTAGGCGACTTGGGAATTGAGATCACCTCTCCCATGACCATGCACTGTGACAACCAAGCCGCAATACACATTGCATCCAACTCAGTCTTTCATGAAAGGACAAAGCACATAGAAGTAGACTGCCACAAGGTCAGACAAGCAGTGGAGCAGCAAGTGATTCTCCCATGTTATACAAGAAGTGCGGATCAGCTGGCTGACATCTTCACCAAGGCGGCCAGTAGCAAAGTTTGTGAGTCCATTCTTCCAAGACTTGGACTCATAAACCTTCCATGTCAATGATCTCCTCACCGTGGAGTATTCTACTCTTTTTCCTTTGCTTGGTTTTTATCCCAAGTGGTTTTTCCAAGAAAAGGTTTTAATGAGGGAATACTTCATGGCTTTCCAAGCTTGACACTCACTACTGTCAAGCTTGAGGGGGAGTGTTGACATGAAGAATTAAACAAAGGGAAGTAGTGGAGGAAGTGGGAGAAGTGGCCATATCACTTACCAAATGGGGAGGAGTGGCTAGTCCACTACTAGTTAGTGGAGGAAGTGGGAGGAGTGGCCATATCACTTACCAAATGGGGAGGAGTGGCTAGTCCACTACTAGTTATTTATTCTTCCACCATTGAGTGCTTATTGCTTTTGTTTCCTTTAAATACACCATGTATGTTACACAATTAAACACACAATTCAATACAAACATTTCTTTCATTCTCTCAATCTCACAAATTCTCTCATTCTCTTAAATTCTCAAATTTCTCTTCTCTCTCAAATACTTACGGTTACTTCACTCCTTTTTTTTACTTTGTTCGTGTGCTTCATCACGGTTAAAACACTTAGAAGCTCTCATAATCCCACAAATTATCAATTGCGACCACTGGCATGTCTCCTCAGAGATCGTTTTGGCTTGCTTTCGTGGAAGTTATGTTCGGTGGTCTTATTAGATTCGTTGGTTTGTTTTTCCAATGGGGTTGGTATAACACTATATCAAAGTGGAGCAATACAAAAAAAAGCCAATAGCAAATTAGCTTGAGCTCATCAAAGATCATGACATGAGATGTTAACATTCAGCTGCGAGGAACTTATGTGTAGGTACAGTTTTAAAATTTTCTCCATTTTTTTTTCATAACCACCAATACAGGTGAGTCAAAATACCACCAGCTTAATACATATTATAAATTACGTGGAAAGATTATATGAGAAACCGCATCATTATCAATATAGTTTTGATTTTTCTGCTCTGCACTCTTAATTCTTACACTTAAAAACTTTAAAAGCATCATATAACAGCACCATCTCGGATTACTGAATTCTTCAAGATAACTGTAATGCCAGATCTGATGTAAAATCCATCAGATGACCTATCTGCTTCTTGTACTCCCTGCAAGCCATTGGAAATGAGATAAGCAAACGAAGAATTGTATTGTCAGATGGTTTTCCAAGTTTTTTTTTCTTAAATAGAAGGAGATTTTACCTCCGAGTTTGCTATGATTACATTCTTTCCGACTCTAGCATTCTTGTCTATAATGCATTCTCTGTAGGGAAAAGGAGACGTCAAGAAGAGAAGGAAGAAAGGAATGATGCAGCTTCACAAAAGAGAAGGTAAACCATATAAGTTGATAGTTAGAGTCTTACTTGATTTTTGTGTTCTCTCCTATTCCAATGGGAACCTTTCCCTCAGCTAACAGTGATGCAACTTCTGCTTCAGTTTCGTAGAAATCAGCCCCAAGCATCACAGTGTCCTATAGTTTCCATGCTTATTAGATCATCATTTATATAATTTTAAAGAGTCTAATCCTTCCATTATGATTAGAAAAAGTTTGCCTACCTTTAACTGAACATTACTGCCTATTCTAGATCTAATCCCCACAATGCTGTGCTCAACTAAGCAGTTGGTTAAGAAGCTCCCATGAGAAATGATTGAATCAATCAGCTTCACATGTAATGAACTTAGGAGTTAGTGGTCCAAAACCAAAAGACATGGAAGTAGGGACATATTATGGCTGGTTATGCTTTACCTTAGAACCATCTATTTTTGATGGTGGCAGGTTTCTCCTTGATGTATATATTGGTTTCGCTGCGTCGTAGAAACTGAATGCCGGTGGCTAAAATGTGTATATAGACGTAAGTGACAATATGAGCACATAATATATATATATATATATATATATATGATTATGAACAATATTTTGGAAGATTTGTCCTTACATGCTCAGTAAGGGCGAGATTTGCCTCAAAGAAAGATCTTATCGTTCCTATGTCTTCCCAATAGTCATTAAATAGATAAGCCTGCTTAAAAGATCTCTTATTATCAATACTCATTTGACGTAAATGTATGCTTAAACTGAATGTTACTGACATTCACGTAGAATTCTTTGGCTGAGAAGGGTATAATCTCTGAACCAAAGTCGTTTGCTGTAGGGAAACGCCATCTGATTTCAAAACACTTGCAAGTTATTTTACCTTTTCACAGTTTTTAAAATAGCATAAGGAACTAACAAGTGTTGTTGTTACCTTAAGAGATTCAACAATATCTCTTTCTTGAAAACATAAACTCCCATTGAAGCTATGTATGGTTTCTTTTCAGCTTCCTCCTTGGAAAGTCCTAGAATAGTTGTGTCGACTGCCTAAGGATTACTCGAGGTTAGAACTATCTTCAAGGTTTTGTTCTGAAGATGCTAATATTATTAAACATACCATTGCTTTCAGGTCGTCTCCTTTAGGTTTTTCACTGAAAGAGATAACTCTTCCTTTCTCATCTATCTTCATTAGACCAAAATCTGAGGCACGTCTACCATGTAACACACAAAGACACAGAATAGAAATCATAATCTTTTAAATTATAGTTATATTAATAAAAATCCGAAGATGGGAATAAAGATCCGAAAACCGACTACCACAAAATTACACAATTCAACCATTTCCTATCTACCTTCTCTAAACCCATATCCCCGGCGCGTTCAGGTATAATGAAAGAACCTATATATACTCAGTTTGCATTTACTTACCTGTCATCTATTGGTATGCAGGAAATGCTTATATCTGCACCACTCTGTCTATGATCCTGCAAAGTGAAGTTCAATGTATGAGTCTCTGGAACTAACTAACTCTTAATGAAGGACATGGGATCAAGTAATCTTGTCTCACTTGTACAAAATCCATATAGTCCATCCTGTATAGGTGATCTCCAGAAAGGATCAACACATCTTCTATCTCCTTGCTTCTTGCATCCTATAAAAAACATTATTGGACCGTTTGTTTTTTTTTTTTCATGGGAAGATAAGTTACTTAAAACATTGGTTTCCTACCTCAAAAAGCCAATGGAATTGCCTAACTGCATCTGCTGTACCTTGGAACCACCTTTTACCTGTTTCTCCTGGCGTTTGAGTGGCAGCAAGAGCCTGAATATTATTTTTTCAAACAATTGCCTCAGATGCGTTAACCAAGTTTTGGTTCATAAAAGGATAAAGAAGAGAGCATATCAAAACCTCAACAAAGCCATCTCCAAAAACTCCATTGGAGTTGTAAGCACGAGCTAGATGCCTGTTCAGTGATGCTGAGTTGTATTGTGTGAGTATGTAGACTTTGTTGATTCCACTATTGATGCAGTTGCTCATCGGTACGTCTATCAACCTATATGCTCCCCCTATAGGAACCTGCAGTTCAAAAATATTCCCTATTGATTATACTTTGTGCTACAAGAAACTCAGCAATATTGGAAACAGAGAAAGGAACTAACAGCAGGCTTGGCACGACGCTTTGTGAGAGGGAAGAGTCGAGTTCCTGCTCCACCTCCAAGAATAATTGAAGCCACTGTCCTTGGATCCCTTTTCTCAGACTCAATCTCTTGTACCTTAGTCTCTCCAGTTACACTGGTTAAAGACATTTGAATTTTCTTCTTAGAGGAGTTAGTGGAAGAAGATCGAAGCTGAGACAAGTTGAGCTTCTTCCCCATGAGCTCTCCATTGCAGAATTTTCCTAGCTTAATGTGCCTGGTCAAGCCCGAGGAGCCACGTAGGCAGCTGGGGGCAGAGAGGGAGATTCTGCAGTCAGCGGAGACTGCCATTTTCGCTGGAAATGTTGGCTTGGCTCTTGAATGGTTTGAAGAGAGAGAGGGTGGGGGAGATAAAAAGAAAAGAGAGTTTGCAGGACTTGCATTTTACTTGAATATTTGGAAGGATTTGCTCCACCCTATCTTCAACAAGTAACATACACCACCAGTTTTTGTTTTGTGTTTCGATTTGAAGACATGGCTCTTTTTTGCTTGACCTGTTTCACAATGGCATATTCTACTTGAGACTTAAAAACAAAGTGGACTATTTAGTATCTTATAGAGAGTATGTTGTTTGAAAAACAATTCTTAATGTTTGAATTTTATTAAGATACTTCAAATTTTACTTGTGTTATGTCTTTGATATCCACATATGAAGATGTTCTTCTTACAAGCATCAACAATTACAGAACATCCCTCAACCTAACAAGTAAATAACACTGACCGAGGCGTGAACCTAGGCCCATATATCATATAAACGAAGAAGATAAGCCCACACTAGTTAGGCCCATTAATGAATACAAAGTGTAAAATTTTCAAGTCTGACATCTAACACCACTATGCAGAAACAAAACAAAAGAAAAAAAAGATCCAACACGCTTGTCAGATGAAGTGATTGATTGGTGGTATTTGCTTCTTGGGATAGTAGCTATTAACATTTTCAAATCAGTTACAGTTTATAGAATGTATTTTTTCCTAAATAGATTATGCTTTGTTAAAATCACTAGGAACCCCTAAGATTAATATTTTACAAATATTGTTTATTTTTAAATTTTAATTCATAAGCAAATCTCTGACTCCAGATTATGTATGTTTTGGTTTTAGAGATGTCTCTATTTTAGAATTTAAATCTATGATATCAAGCTGAAACTGAAAGTAGAGAGAATGCATAAGCCTACATTTGTATTTTATATAATTATTTTCATAGCTTGTATAGAGAGAATGCAGAAGCCTACATTTGTATTTTATATAATTATTTTCATAGCTTGTATGGTTTTTAAGGCAAGGGCTGAAACAGCAAATTAAATAGTAACTATATCACCATAATTTTAGCAAAAAATATATATATATATATATCACCATAATGTTAGTATTTCTTTTGGAATTTGGAGGCATTCATGTCGATTCAATCTTTATCCACCTGGATAGTTGGTGACTCTGATATCCAAAATAATTTATAATTTTAAAGAATATCCGATTTGATCCGTAAATAAAATAAAATTTTAAAAATAATTGAAAAAATTAATAATAACATTTTATTACAAAAATCAAATATTATTTAACTTTTTAAATTGTAATACCTAATATAATAAATTTAATTCATAAAAATATTGTAAAACTTATATAAACTATAATATATATATATAATTCTGTACATATATGTATATATATGCATATACCAAATCGAATTGATATCCGTTCCTAAAAATATTGGTATTTGTGATTTGTTTTTTTTATTGTATTTTAGTAATTGATTTGTTTCGTAGAGTTACGGATATCCATATTTTTGGTTCATATCAAAACAGATAACAAATCAAATCAAAACTTATAAATATTTTGCCCAACTTTATCCGTAAACTATAAAAATAATATATATATATATATATATAATTTAGCTTTTGATTCGTTATTTGTTTTGATTCGAACCGAAAAATCCAAAGTTTTATTGGAACCATGCATGTGAGTTTTATATACAAAGTATATAGTGTGAACGCGTTAGCATATTTATTATCAAATCATTGTGAGTCTGCAACGTGTCTATTATAGTGTGAATGCATTTATTACAATGTTTCTCCTTTAATATCCCCTATATATTATTTGTGGAACATTTTTAAGTTGTAACTTAAGGGATTAATGCTGACATGTCGACACCTCAGCCATTCTCAGAATCATTTTTAAAGCGGACCAACATAACTAGAGAAATAAAACGGATGACATTAAGAAACATTAGTGTATTAGTATATATTAGGGGATTAGTGTATATTAATGCATATATCTAACTCTGAGAAGCCCTGTTATTATTAAGGCCCATTGACTTGACACCGTTGAACAATTGTATTCGTGATTTAAAAAAGAAACCTTATGTGATCGTGAGTATCCTCTGATTTTCCATATCTTTGTTTGCAAGCAGTTAATATTCGATTACTTCTAGCCCAAGCTAGATTACTTATCAGTTTATCACGCAAAATATATGTTATAAGTTTATTGCTATCTTTGTAAAAATTAGTTAATAAACATTTAATGGTGAGTTACTGTAAATATTTTATAGACGGGCAACCCTAAATGATTTGTATAACTATAAATACATAGACTAACTAACGACATAGCTCATATTTTTCATCCTATCTTTTCATAAATAAAATTAACTAATTTATACCACTTAGCATTGTAACATTTTTTACTTAGCATTGTAACATTTTTTACTAAATAGAATTATTTACCTGACACTTTCACTCCGCGGAAGACGCGGATCTCTTCCTAGTATAAGGAATATGTTGGTCGATTATTGTTTTTACTATATAGCGGCCCACATTCAGTAGAGTCATGAGTCAACATTATGATACACTAGGGTCGGCCCGCCCTACCGGCGGGAAGTTAAAAAAAAAACTATTTTATATGAATTTACATTAATTTTATGAAGCATTTAAGAAAAAAATTGTAGATTGAAAACGATATTATAAATAAAAATAAATAAATAGAATTCAGAGATAATGTTGTTATTTTTAATAAATATAATTGTGCAATAATCATGCCAGAGAAATATGTTAAGGAAAAGCTTATATTATATAAGCCAAAACAACCTTTTGTTAGTGTGAGTAGCTTGGTCTGTGTATGTTTTAATTAAAATGTGTATGGTTTTTTTCCTAATGAAAGTCATACTTCAACTTCTCTGCCACTCTTTAAATTGAATACGGTATATCGTTATTAAATAAGTTTAGAATTTATTAGATAGTTTTACTATTAATTTATAAGTTATTAATACTGTGAAAATTTGCGTAATGAATTAACAATATACTTAAATTAAATGATACTATTGCATGAACGTTTTTTATAGAATCCATACTCCTATGTAATAAAGAGCTTATGTTGACGTGTAATTATCTTGCAAAATATATTTTTGCATTGGTCTATTAATACTTTGAAATAATGTTTACCGTACAAAGGGAATCGTTCAAAATTTTCAAATAATACAGTGTTCGTTTATTCAAATAGCCACGTAAGAGTAATATATAATAATATGTTTGCGATATTGTATGAAAAAAGAAGTTAGGAGCACTATTTATCTTGAAATCACGGACTTTAAAAAATAAATTGATATAAATGGGTAAAGCAAATAATTATAGGAACACTATTTATCATGAAATCATGGACCTTAAAAAAATAAATTGATGTAAATAGGTAAAGCAAATAATTATTCCTAAGTTTTTTTTTTGCTAAAACATTATTCATATTTTAAATGCTCAATATATGTATATCAAATTAGTAAATTCAATTTCGCATTCACTATATAATATTATAAATTTTATATGTGTGTTCACTAATATACTATAAACCTATTAGTTCATCTAGTTTTTGGTTTTTACGGACTATTTTACACATTAAAATAAATAAAACATTTTATTTTATTTTCGACACATGTAAATCCAATTAAAATCATTGTACTCGGTTCTGTTGATTTACATTAATTTGTCATACCGGTATGATCAGATTGAATATCAACAATATTATAAGAGTTGTTTTTATTACGTATTCATAAGACGAAGAACACAACATTATTTATTTACTAAAATTTAAATGTATACTGCTAAAAGTATTATTTTATTTGATCTAAAGCCCACATAATAATATTCTCGCATGTTTATGAGTTACACCAGAAGCCCACACGATCTCGAACTCCAAATTAGTGAAACGTCGCGTTTTGGACACGGACACTTGTCGGTTTCTCAAGACTCGAATTAGTGACGTGTCCGCCTACGTGGATAGCATAGGAGAGAAGCAAACCCAACTTTATATATAAATATTTGCCAGATAAGAAGAAAAAGAGGAAAATAAACATTTAAACAAAAAAAACGGGATATTAGGCAAAGTAACTAAGAAAAAAAAAATTCAAAATCTAACCAAAATCCCCCTCTTTCTCTTATTTTCTCTTCCTATCTCTCTCTCCTCTCTCTCCCAAAATCTAATTTCTCTTTTCTTTTTTTTGGTTATTTAGCAAAAAAGCCCCAAAAAAAAGCATAAGAGTAAAACACATGACATTCATCATAGTGCATTTTGGTTGGTTGGTTGGTGGTGGTTGATGGACCTCAGAGGAAAAAAACAGAGCTGTAAAATAGAAACAAGAATATCTTTCTCACTTTTGAAATCTTGATTTTGTCTCGATTTCTATAATCTATCTTTAGATTTGGTGCCTCCTTTTTGTTTGGGTGTTCTAAGTGTGAGGGAGCGTTTTGATTGAGGGACTTGACAATTTTCAGAGATACAATGTTTAAAGAAAAAAGAAGAAGGCAAGTGAATTTTGCGTTTAGGATACGTCTTTGAAACGTCACTTTCTTTTCACTAACAAACAATGAAACTAATGATCTGTTGTCTGAAATATCAGAGAGAATCGTATCTACTTTCTCACCCTCGCTTTATCTTTCTCAATTCCTTTTTTTTTTTAGTTTTCTTGGGTAATTGTTTTCTATCTTTACCCGTAACAAATTGAAAAGAAAATCATATTTTAAGTAAATTACACATCATTTAGTCATTTGACAGAAGTAAAAGCAAAGTGACATTTATACATTTTACTATTGCGGAACACTGCCATTAACATATCAGCTGGTTTTTATTAAGCTGTTAAGTTTTCTCAGAAAACGATAGTTTCTAGCTATTATCAGATTCATAAACAACAACAAAAAAACTGATCGGAAATACATGTAATTGACTAATTAAGACTATTAAACCGGAATACACAATCATACAAATTTGCTGGATGTCAGCAGGACATTTTTCAAAATGAATTAACAAAAGGAAAATGTTCAAATTTAAGCATTAGCTCATAAAAGTTTCTCATTTCCACTCGAGATATTATTTTAATGTTTAATTAGTTAATTAAGTATCAATTAAACTATGTTGAGTGATATTGTAATTTTTAGTTAACATAGTATATACATATTATATAATACATAGAATAAATATATCAACCAAATAATATATATTATTTCGTTTAATAATAACAAAAATGAAAATAAACGCTTACACTTGATTACCTTTGAAAATATATAATTTTTACTAGGCACCAAAAAGAGTGAACATGTAATTCTTGCGCCATCTCAATATTTTCAAATGAAATAGATTTAGTAGTCACTTGGGTGATTATTCCATGATATATATATACTATTATTTGTTGTTAGATTTCGGCTTTGAACAATTATAGCATTTGATGATAATTTTAATATTTAACTCTTCTAGTAAATTTTGGATATTTTTTGAATGGTTGAACTTCTAGATTAGTTTGTTATTATATTTTGTTGTATAAGTTAGCTAACTTATTTACTAACTCACAATTTGGATGATATAATTAAACTTGAATTGATAAATACTACTTCCTGTGTTCCATATTATAAATAGTTTTAGTTAAAAGCACTAATATTAAGAAATTGTTGCTTTTGTAAAAAATATTATTTAATTAATAAATTCAACCTAATATATAAAAAATAACATTATTTGATTGGTTATACAATATCCAATAAAGAGAAAATGTGACATTGAAATATGAAAACTACTTATACTGTGAAACAAACATTTTTTGCTAAAACTACTTACATATATAAAACGGAGGGAGTAAGTTATAGAGTAATTGAGCTGAACTAAGCTATCTCAAAAAGTATCTAGCTAATTTATGATGAGTTACTTAAAAAAAAAAATCATGATGAGTAGGTTTTTTTAATTAGTGAGAAAAGATGTTAAAAAGTTGTGTGTGTGGGGGGGAGGGGGGGAACAATACTGTATTTCTTAGCGACGTAACCAAGAGTTAACCATCGCCAACAGAACAAATTTATTGTATTACAGAACCTGAAACCTTAAAACGTGAACTTTGGTACTAGCTCTATTTAAAGAACACGAAAAGGTTCCATAAGAACAAAATAAGTTGCTCAAAAAAGAAGAAGATAACTAAAACTGATATGGACCTCTCGGAACTAGATATCTAGTTCACTACATAAGAAAAAGAAACGCAATTATATGGTTTTAGTACAGTGCATAATCCAATATATATATTTGAAATTCAATCATTTTAAAAAATTAGTAAGAATGCTGTGCGCTATAAATGCGACGAATGACTTTCTTATATATATTTGTGTCCAAGAATTATACTCATTCTGTTTCATAATAGATGATGTTTTAGAAGGAGTTTTTTGTTTCAAAATAGACGATATTTTGATATTTTTATATTATTTTTAACTTTAATGAAAACTATGTAACCAATCAGATTTTGAAGTCATTTCTATACTTGATTGAATGATTTTTAAAATATATTTTTTAAATTACATTTTAGAGAAAACTAAATTTTTTAATATTTGTGCATCAAACCAAAATATTATGTATTGTGAAACTGAGAGATTATTTTTTTTGACTATTTTGAATCTCTTCAGTTATTATTTATATTCCTCTCTGTGATTATTATCAACAAATAATATGTGTGTCAGTGTGTGTATCCAACCGAAGTTGATCTTTACACCATCTCCAACGTATTTCCTTATTTTTACCTCTAAAATAGAGCATCTCTGAAATAGAGATGAATTTCTCTCCAATGTATTTTTCTATTTTTGCCTCTATAAAAAAATATTCTCAAAAGATTCTATTTTAATTTTACAAAAAATACATTTTGTTTATAAAAGTTGATAACTAACCCTATTTATTTTTAACTTTTAAAATATTTTCATAAACTTATGATTTTTTTTAAACTAAAATTTTGTTAAAAGACTATTAAGTAAATAAAAAATGTTATTATACTCCTACAAAAGCTGTATTTCTCTATAAATATAATTATTTTGGTTACAACTATAAAAATTTGAAAGTTAAAGGACTATTTTGAAAATAAAAAAGTATGACTCTATAATAGAGGAATGCTATTTTTTCCTCTATAAAAGAAAAAATAGCAATCTCTATTTTAGAGGTGAAAATAGAGATGGGATGGAGCATTTTTACCTCTATTATAGCATATAGAGGTGAAAATAGCTAGGGATTGGAAATGCTCTCACATATGCACGAATTTTTATAGGGCAATAGAGTATCAATGTATTAGGGTTTGATCGTGTCACCAAGGTAAAAAATAATATATATTTATGGATATATATATATATATATTATTGAAATGTTGAAAAATGAGAGGTAATATCAGTAAACATGCCCTCTCTATTTTTTAAAATGGCTATAAATAGTTGACAAAAAAATGGCTATAAATAGAAGTAAAATGTTGTTGGAAATTTTCACTCTCGATTTTTGTTTTGGCTTTTCCCTATTATTAGTTTCAAAGTTAGTTTGTTCTCTTTAAAATTTAGAAGCTTGCTTAGTCTTGTATCCTTGTTTTGGCCGAGTATACCCTCAATTAATTGAACTTTAGCAAAAAAAATAAAAAAAAATACCCTCAATTAATTGTTCCCTTTCTTAAAATACTCTTATTATCAGAACTATACACATATGGATAGACAAATGCTATTAATCGATACAAAATTATACAATGATATACTTATATAGGTTAGATATAATATCATGTGTAATATTTTTGGCAGGAGCAAATCCACCAATAGACTACCTAGGCATAGACATTTCGGGTATCGGTTCGGTTCGGGTATTTCGGGTTTCGGGTACTTTTGATAGGGGGCTATAGTATCCATTTAGTACTTGACCTATTTTCGGTTCGGTTCGATTCGGATAGTTTCGGGTTCGGTTCGGTTCGGATAGTAAATGTAGGAACCAAAAAATATCTGGAAAAAGTTTGGTTCTCATTTTGATCCGGTTCGGGTTCGGATAGTTCGGGTAGTTCAGATAATTTGGATAAAATATCGGTCATTTAGGGTAAAATATAAAATAATTAGGATGATTTAGATAAAAATTTCAGATATTTCGGATTACTTTGGATATTTCGGATAAAACTATCCGGATAGTTTTGGATACTTTCGGGTAGTTCGGATACTTTATAATAATTTAGTTATCCTCAACTATTTTCAGATACTTTTAATAAAATTTTAAATTAAAAAATATATATTTAGTTATGTTATATGTATATATAATTAATATTTTTATATATTCGGGTACCCGTTCGGTTCTCGGTTCGGTTCGGTTATTTCGGATATAAAAATATAGGAAGCATTCGGATATTTGAGGGTATTGGTCCGGTTCCGATTTCGGGTATTTCGATTCAGTTCCGGTTATTTTGCCCAGGTCTAAGACTATCAACGAGGATATGGTTTTGTCGCTATGTTTCCACTACTCACGATACACGGATTCATCTAGTACACTCGCCAAATTAACGTACGCCGTCCTGTCACAAAACAAACAAAAAAAACGTATGCCGTCATAAATTATTTATAGGTTCTAATATTAACTAATTAAAAAAATTTGTAGCTCTATTTATATATATTTGACGGTCTCTTTTGAAATTGTAAATTATAAATGTAGTAATATATTTAAATATTTTTAAAAAATTGACCATAATTTATATATTTACTTTTATGAATTTTTTTTAAAATTTTTAGACTCGAGTCCTATACTTTTTTTTTTTGAAAAACAGATTCGAATCCTAATATATAGCTCAACTTGCTCATGCTTCGCTATTAAATGACTATGGTATCCATATTTGAACACTGTAATGTTTCTCTTGTAAAAAACTCTCTTTTTCATTTTTACGTAAGATATAGTTTTTGAAAAGATAAGTGTTTAACTTGTTTCACTTACGAAGAAGTACATGGATTACACCGTATATTCCCCCCCCCCCCCAAAAAAAAAATTACACAGTTTTTTTTTAATTTTTAGACTCGAGTCCTATACTTCTTTTTTTTGAAAAACAGATTCGAATCCTAATATATAGCTCAACTTGTGCTATTAAATGACTATGGTATCCATATTTGAACACTGTAATGTTTCTCTTGTAAAAAACTCTTTTTTTTCATTTTTACGTAAGATATAGTTTTTGAAAAGATAAGTGTTTAACTTGTTTCACTTACGAAGAAGTACATGGATTACACCGTATATTCCCCCCCCCCCCCCCCCCCCCCAAAGAAAAAACTCTTTTTGAAAAGATAAGTGTTTAACTTGTTCCACTTACACGGGAAGACAAGAAGTACATGGATTACACCGTACGTGTTATGCTCCCCCCCACCACAAAAAAAAAAAAAAAATTACATAGTTTCTTATGAGGCAGCTTATATATATATCCGTCGACATGATTTAATTTCGATGTTGCAATAAATTAATTAATGACTTAATTGGTTAATTATTCGGTCAAAGAGAGCGACAACATAAATTAAAGAACCTAAAGGTAGCCCACATCCAAAGAACAATATATTTTGTTATTTGAATAAATGCTTATTCTGGTTTTTATAACTGGAAAATGATAAAAATATGTTAATGAAAATAAGGGGTAACAGAGTAACTTCATGTAAGGTGTGGCTGTTTTGAGGATAGAAACTAAAGACGTCATGGTATTTTAGACGTTTAAAATCATTCACCAATCCTTTTGCTCAACTTAGCCACAAAGAAACCTGCCCAATTGCCACTTTTGAACGAAAATGCTCCCTCCACATTTTCAGAATTGGATCTAAAAGTTTAACCTAATTGAACCACACCAAAAAGACATTGCGTCACTAATCATGTAGACGTTATCAAGTTGGTGGGGACTAATTTTAGTTTAATTAATTAATGGTGATTTCACAACAAACAAAAAAAAAAGGCTGGTTTAAACAGTCATTCATTCAGGATTACAAACGCAGACCAGAATCCAGGATTCAAATGATCGGATCCAAATTAAAAATGGGTTATTAGTTATGTGATTTTACGTGGTTGCTTTAATCATGTTTTTGTCAACTTAATCATGTTTAAAGATGTGTTCCAAGTATGTAATAGCTTAACAAATATTCTTGAAATATAAATGCTTTTTGGAATGCTGTGGCAAATTAGTTTCAACATGCAATAATAACATAGTTAAAAGATGCAATAATACCCAAACAGATAGACGCGGATCCCATGCAGACTACTTTGAAAGAAAAGGGACGTGAAAAAGGAACTTTTATATACCAATCTCCACTTACAGTAAATATAAATTAATATCACAAAAACCAAAAGACAAAACCCTTGCACAAAATTAAGATAAAGATGAGATATCAAAGGTGACCTAGTGGTTCTTTGAGATTCTCACAGACGACTGCCAGAAAGTCGAAAGTTCGATACTCTGTCGGCGCGGTGATACTATACCTCTCCAAATAAATCCTTCGGGATTTCCTGAATATGGAGTCTTTCGAGGTGGGGTTAGTCACTATAAAAAGTGTACCCACAATAGTTTTTTAATAGCTATCAACTTGAGAAATTAAAGTAACAATTTTAAACGTTCTCTCTCTAAAAAAAAATAAAAGCTCTCACATCTCTCTACCGCCTAGGGTTTTCAGCCGCTCTCTCCCCTTCCGGCAGTCGCCGCCGCGTCTCAGGCGACCGCCGGGCTTTGCGTCGTGTCTTTTTTCTTTCGTCTGCGTGTTTGTGTCCTCGTCCTCGTCTCCTCCTCTATTTCTTTCTACGGCTTCCTGACGCGGCGGCGGTCCCACTTCCTGTTCAGATCCAGAGCTTCCTTGTGTCACGGTCAGTCCATGGGGGTGGCAGCACTAGAGGACGGTGTTTTTGCTCCTTCACGGTTCTGTTTCTTCGAGGCTAGGTAAGCTCTGTCCGGATTGGGGTTTTATTTCATTGTTGATGTGCGTTTGGTTTGAGTGTTGTGGCGTGGAGTTTGTTGAGAAGCTGGCTGTCGTTGTTCTCCTCCGGGTAGTGGCGTGGTGGTGGGTTCGTTGGCATGGTCCAGTTAGGGTTTCAGTATCCGCGAATCTGAGATCTGTTTCTCCGCTTCTTCGGGTGATCTTCGGTAGGCGCGTGTGGGCTCTCTCCGTCTCTGGTGAGGTCTGGTGGCGATGCGCGTAGGTCACGGCGGCGGCGCGTGGTGGTGGCAGAACGTGTGTCTCAGGAGAGTTCTTTGTTCTTCCTGTTCTTCTCCAGAGAAGTTTCCGGTGTATCCGATTTGGTCCTTGCCGTGATCTGAGTGCTCTTCGTCTTCATCACTCTCTCAATAAGGTATGCGATTGGGTCATTCTCGTTTGTTGGTGTGGAGCTTGTTCTAGCTGTGCAGTAGTTGGTCTAGCGAGTGGTTTGTTCTCCTGCGGTTGTGCATCCGGAGAGGTAACCACCTTTCGGTCCGCTCTCTATATATGAGATTTCGGTTAAATGGGTGTAACGGTCACGGCGAGTTGAACTGGAGGCAGCAATCTCCGGGTCTCTTCGACGAACGACGGCATCGTCGCTCGGTGGTTATCTTTCATGTCGTCGGAAATATAGTTGTCTGTTTCGAGTTTGTTCGTGCTTGGATTCTTTGTCCGGATTTTGTTTAGGCATTTGTAGTCGGAAGCTGTAGGAACCGTTGTTTTAAGGTTTGAGGGCGTTTTTCTCTCTGTTAGCTCGCGGTGCCCGATTCTCGTTCGAGACTTCTCTCGGATACTCTGATCCGGGCTTGACTCGTTACTAATCTGGCTCTTAGGCTTTGCTCCGCTATTCTTCGGTTTGACTTTTTCAATTTAGAATTGTTGTTTAGTTTATTTTTTGCATTATGCTACAAGTTTTCTGCGTAATTTCTGTCACAGATTGAAAATTGGTATAATAATTTAACATTTTATTAAAAAAAATATTAAGATAAAGAGCTTCGAAGCGCAGTCCGTTGGAGTTTCACGTGTCGCTCACTTAATTTTTATTCTTATATGTATTCCACATTAAGAGAAAACGAGTGTGGGCACTTGCACTATAATTGACGTTTAGTAAAATGGAGACTTATCAATTATAAACAAATAATGTTACAAAAAGAAAATTATAAACAAATAGTGTTTTTTAATTACTATTTGGTTTCATTACTAAATCTAGTGATTGGTAAAAACTGTTTCTTAAATAAAATAGTATGCATTTAAAATGAAACTAGTATGTTATCTTGGTTATAATTTATGTACTATGCTACCAAAATTCAAAAAAAAAAAATGAAAACCTGTAATTAATTATACTTTTTTTTTGTCAGCAACATAAAAGAATCATGTAAACTCTGCAAAGGGGCATCAATTGTAGAATCCGTTAACAAATCGCAGCCCCAATCAATCCCGATCTTCTCAAAAATACCCCGAAACCCACTCAATCCTGACAGATTCATTCGAATGAAATCGTTTTTTTTTCTTTTGCTCGCTAGTGCCGTAATCCGGATGAAGATTCGGTATATCCTTCTCGTTTCCGACTCTTAATCTCCCTGGATCCCACCCTCGAAATCTCATTGAAACCGTTGATCTAGATCGCCTCGGTATATCCTTCTCGTTACAAATTTGCTATATATTTGTTTAAGTTTTATCTTGTAAATAATGTTTTGGTAAATTCACATCTTGTTAAATGTAAACGGATGATATAATAAGTTAATAAACGGTAATAATAAGATACTAGATTTTGACCCGCGATTTCAAATCGCGGGATTATTTTCTAAAAAAACTTTAATTTTTGATGTTTTATTTTTTGTTGTATTAATATTTTTATTTTTGGCACATATATACTATAAATTATATTAAATTTTAACCCATTCTAAAGATATACTATGTAAAAAATATATTAATTATTCTCATATTTTTTTAATTTTGGTATATATATGTTTTCGATGCCATGAATATTATAATAATTTATTTTATATAATATTATGTAATTTATATAATGAAAATAATTTTTTCTAACCCAATAAATTTTCATGTTTATCAATTATTCCAATTACTTCATTTTTATCGAACTGTATTTCAAAATACTAAACAACCGATTTTTTTGAAATATCAATACTATGAAAATAGTAATCATTTTATTTAAATAAAATTTACATGGTTTAATTTCCAACTGATTTTATATTATAACCTGAAAAGAAAAATTCATGCTGTAAAATGAGATATGTTAGTGTAAATAAATCCATAAATGATTTAATGTTAAAAACACCTACCTAATAGCAATAATTAATTGCTTATTTATAAACGAACTAAACACTTATTATTTACAAATAATCTAAACAAACTTGTATATTATGTAAACAAAATTATTTTCAAAAGATTTGTTTCCTTATTAAATGAGTGAAATTAATTGAAAAGATCTTTAAAATAAGCAATGGCATGACAATGTAAATAAATTGAAAACTAATGGCAGAATCCTATTAGGGATTTTGCTTTAATAGTATAGATTGTTGAAGTATCTGGCAATCAGCTCTTTGATTTCTTTGTTCTTTGTTAAAAGAATATGTCCAATCCAATAACTAAATTTATATTAATTTTTTTAATTAGATATATTATCAGGGTTGCGAAACTCGAAATGCATGCACTTAAAAAAGTGTGTAATTAATTTAAAAAAAGTTTTGAACTAATTAAACGTGTGTAATTTGTTAAAAGAATATATCCGTTCCAATGACAACTTACATAAAAACTGTATATTGCATCAGTGTTGCAAAACTTGAAATGCATGCACTTAAAAAAGTGTGCACTCGTTATTTTTTAAAGTGTGTAATTAGTTTTAAAATGTTTTCAACTAATCTCCGATCCACCGATCCATCGATCCAAGTTGCGGGGTTGTGATAACGTCGTTATTATACGGACAAACCTAGCTAGCTACTTTCTTCCTTTGAATTACGATGTTAATACTTAATTAGTACATTATAGTGCAATTGAATTGAACATCTTTGAGACTGAGAGCATATTGACGTCATATATATATATATTTGACATGATCGTTCATTTGTTTTTTTTTCTTGAAAAAAGCATAAACTGTTATTTTCTTACCAGACCAATTTTGTTTGAATATCTGCTCCATCATACATTATTTTCTAATAATACAGTATTTCTTATCTGGCTTCATAAGAATACACGTATATTCTTAACATTTTCACCAAAAAAATACACATATATATTATAGTTTTGGCGATTACCACATGTTTAAATAATGAAATGATATTTTAATAGGCAATTCTCTCAAATATACATTTTTAAGTTTCTGTTACAAAAATAGACCTCAAAAACTAAAATGACCAAAATAACATTTTTTATTTTGAAAATTTTAATTTAATTTAATTTTTTTAATTTTGAAATTCTATCCCCAAAACCTCACTACTCAACTCTAAACCTTAAATCCTAAATTCTAAACCCTAAACTCTAAACTATAAACCATAAACCCTAAACTCCACCCCTTAACTCTAAATCCTAATGTCTAGATTAATTAACCCTAGAAGTATAAGTGTATATTTACTTTTTTGATAAAACATTTAAGTCTATTTTGGTCATTTTTATTTTTAATGTCTATATTTGTGACAAAAACGTTTTAGGTCTATCATAAAGAATTTCTCTATTTTAATTCATACTAAGGGGGTGTCCGCGCTTCGCGCGGAATATTGTTTTATTATTGCTAAGAGCATAATTTTTTTTTGGATAATGTAATTATGTTGTCGTTTTTATTTGTTAAGATCATTATTTGATGTTTTTAGTGTGTTATGTAGTAGGTGATAAGTTAATATATTTTGCGTTTTTTTTTTTGAATAATGTGTTGTTGTGTGTATAGTACTTGTTAGTAGTCAAATGAGCCTCTAACGTAAACTAATATTGAATTTCAATAACTTTGCATCTACACATTTGTTGATTCTAAGATTAACGGTTTCATCGTCAAAATTGAATTATATTTTTTTCATATTTTTGAAAATTATAATCTTTAAGATGTTTTTTGCCCTCTCCCCATATTTTAAACTTGGACCCTCACCGTCTATGTATTTCGTTACATTTCTGGTGTGCGGTGCTTCTCACCATCACCGGAAAAAGACTCACATTTTTCTCTTGTTCTTCTTGCCTTCTTCACCTATGAGATTATATGGTATTTGTTGCAGATCGGGTTTATGAGTTTTCAGTTGTTCGGTTGCTTCCCACGGCATTGTAGGTTGTTCCAGTCAATATTGACTGCTCCTCTTCTTCCTTAGATTTCAGCTGATGTTAGGAACTGCATCTCCTTGGTTGGGTCAGAGTTTATTCGTCTTTGATTTTGTATTCCTCGTCGTTCGCTTACCGTCAATAGTCTCTGCTCGTTTTGGTTTTCAAGATCTAATTTTTGGTGTTCTGACTTCTATGCTCTCTTTCATAGCTCGAGGACAGCTCCATAGTTTTTTGATTTCGCTCTGTATCCCTTTCCCTCTCTATTCTTGCATCTCTTTGCAGCTTTCATCGCATCTCTGGTGGCTCTCCCTTTCACTATGTTTGCCACTCGAGATTTGGATAATGTTTTCGTTTGTGTATGCTATGTGGGCTTGAAAGGTTATTTCTGGTCTCAAGTTTAGTCTCTGATTTTTTGGTGGTTGTCTTCCATTCTCCCTCTCTCAAGTTATTTCTTTTCTTTCCATGTTTTCCTTGGTATAGGTGTGCAGAGTTAGTCTCTTGGAGCTTTGGTCCCTTCTATCCAGAGCTTTGTGGTTTTTCAGTTGCATGTCGTCTTGTATGTTCTTGTTTAGTTTGTGAGGTGTTTCTTACTTTTTAGCTACTGGTTGTGATTCCGGTGTTTTAGGCATATATTTTCCTGCTTTTTGGTGGTTTTGGCCTTTCGGTTATTATTCTCCCTTTGGCCCGCTTTCTTAGTTTATGCGTTGGTTGGCTAGTTTCTTATTCTTAATTTGATTATCTTATGATACTAATAGTGAAATAAATATAATTTGTAAATGAAATAATAAAAATTAGTAAAAATAATAAAATGATGAAAAGTCTTGCTATTTTTAGGTGTGAATAAATTAAATATTTAAAATATATTTATATTATTTTATTTATTTCTTGAATTTTAGAGACCAAGTGTGAGAAGGATTATATAATACACAATTAGAAATTGATGGAGAAATTTGCAATAATTTAAAAGAAGAAGAATTTAAATACAAAAAAAACATGAAGACACATGTCAACAAATTTCCCTTCCGCATGTCATAAGAAGGGAAAAAATCAACTTTATATATATAGATATTAGTCATATATTTACTAAGGGATAAGAAGGGGATGATTGGTAAGTGATGTGGCTTTTATTTTTTGGCTTTAGAATAATAGCTTTAGATTTTATTGCTGTAGTTGTAGATTAATTATTTCCAGAGCACTAAATATAAAGCTCTAGAAAAATTGATTTCCAAAGCTATTTTGTTTCCTATTTTAGTTTTTATGGCTGTAGTTTTAAACTTTTTCTTAAAGCATAAAGCATAATTGATAAACTAAAATAGATGTAGAAAAAAAAAAGATGCGAAAAGCATTCACATCACTTACCAATCAGCCCCGAAATTACCAACTATCAAACAACAAGCGAGTAAAAACAAGCGTTGTCAAACAAAAAATGTACTAGCATTTGCATCCGGAACTATTGGGTTATATGTAAGCATTCAAAGGAACTAACCTAAAAATTAATGCACACTCAACGGCAAAAACTCTCTTTACTTGAAAACTCCAAACTCCAAAGTAATTAAACATTTAACCTACATTTTGACGTTGCAATCGCAGTATATTTTAACCTATATTTGTAAGTCAAACTACTAATTATTTGATTTGATGTATTGGCATAGTAAAGGAACGAAGCTTCTGGGTACAATCGTCACAACGCAGTTGAGGTTGCAACTTGCATGGCACTAATTTCGGACCACTCGGGGAATCTTTCTTACCAAACTAGATTAACTGCCGACCAGACCACGAGCATATTCCCTCTGCTCATTTCTTCCTATTTTATTATAATTCATTTTTTAAGTTCTAAATTCAAGTTTAATCTACTTTTGTAATCAATCAGTGAGGAAACGGCGATGTTTCTATTAAAAAAATAAAAACAAAATACATCAAAATAAAATAAAATTGTGAAACTGTGAATACAGAGCAAATTAGAAGTTTCTTATTTTAGGAAGTAGCAACGCACAAAGATTCCCAATTTAGCAATCCCCTGTTTTCCCGATCGCCTTCAACACATCTTCTTGGTCTTTCAACGGTCTCCATAGCGTCATCACTATCTAATACATCCTCTTCTTCTTCCTCCTCCTCGTCGGTTTCTTCATGCTTAGTCGTCTCTTCTTCGTCCTCTACAATTTCATCATCTGAGTCTTTCAGTATAGAGAGTCGGAGACGACCGTTGCTTCGGTCAGCTTGAAAGCACATGTTACGAGGCGGTGCCTTTGTGGCAGTCATGACCAATCTTCCATCTTCACGGCGTGGTCTCATTTGAATGCATCTCATACTGGTCAACGGAGGTGGGAGATCACTAGGGCTCACATTCTCTTTCCTACTCTTCAACGTTCTTGTTTCCCCGAGTTTCTTGTTCTGCACGTCAGATAAAGAAAGGAAGAACAGATCTTCAACGTCAGTAACATCAGAGCCTGTTTCGCTTCCGAGATTTTCAGTGCACAATGCTAAACTCTCGTCGCTTAGAGTTCTACAAGAAGATGGACGTTGAACATAAGTATTCTCTTTCTCAGAGCTCGTTGTCTTTGAGGAAGAGCCAGAGGACAAGGACTGGAGAAAGCTCCAACCATTCGATTCAGGAACCGAAGAAGCAGCTGGTTTGTCATCTTTAAAGGTTCGAGTGTCCTCTGCATTAAAGGAGTCAAATAAATGAGACTTGAGAGCTAAACCAAAGGGTTGAGAGATGTGAGGGTTTGGTGAAGATAGCCTAAGCCTTAAAGCCCTAGGCTCATCAAGCTGAGATGACTGAAACCCTTGTTGATACACAACAGTTCCCATTTGCTTAAAGAGGATAGAAGAAATCAAAGAGGTTATTTGTGAGATGCGAAACAAAGAAGTAGAGAGGTGTTTGGAAATAAGAATGAAGGATAATGAGAGGGAGAGGGGGCCAATTTGTAGTGTCCCAAAAGTGAATAATTAATAAAGAAAAATAAAAAAGAGAAAGAGAGTGACTGTGCAATGTGCAGAGACTAGAGAGGTGGGTAACTAGCTTTTCCATACCACCACTTGTATAATGCAAATTTTATTTTATTTAATTATGCCACACAATGCAGATAAGAATATGTGTTAAAAGGTGAAGGAATTAAAGTCGTTGTATAGTGCACATGGTTAAAATTGAAAAACTCAATGTTATCTTTCTCTTTTTGGGTGCAAATTCTACATGTTATCCTTTTACAGAATTTCTGACTTTAATTGATAGCAAAAGGAGCAGTTTGGAAAAGCATTGTATATGAGGGAAACTTTGTTAATCATCGTTTTTGACTAATTTGGCTAAAATAAAAACTGAATTATTCAGCAGCCAAGGAAGTTCCGACCCTCATGTGATCTGGAACAGAAAGAGACTACTCACTGGAAAAACAACAAACAACAAAAAAGAAAATACTTAGAATTGAATAAGAAAGTTCCTAGTGAAAAATAAAATTAATGGCTATGCTTAATTTAGAAATCAGATAGTTTCAAATTTAAAATAATATAGCCAACTATAAACTGTGAAATATAATATATTATTTGATTTCAATAAATTAAAATTTGTCTAGAATATAAAATAGTTATATTTTCAATTGAAACTTCGTATATTTGAAACGGAGAATTATAAACTTACCATCTAAATTGCCGTTAAGAAAAAAAAGCTTACCATCTAAATGAGAGAAAAAAACAAAATAAAACGCATACGAAAAACCAATCGGCCATTTAGAGTGAGACACGTGACGCAAGTAACATGTCAAAAGTTACAGACAGGTTTTGCTCTTTCTTTACTAACCTTCCAAAAATTAAAACAATCCAACAAAAGCTATGAAAGTTCCCAAATTTGGTTTCCCCAATAGTGCTATAAAATTAAGAAAATTGTTTTTTCTTTTAATTTCCTCTCTAATAGGTCTCCTTTTTTATTTAATTAAAGCAAAGAGTCGTGTGTGTGGCACACAGGGAGAGGGAGAGTCAAAACCTATGTCGGGTAACTCTTTGACCCAGTTTAAACAGCATGATAACAACAGCCCACTAATTCAGAAATATGAATACCATTAACCAAAGAATGATTATTGGCACTAATCAAGGAATAATCACGCAAGTGTGTCTCCTTGCAAAGTTTTGGAAAGGAATGGTCATAAATTGAAATTGCCATTGTATCCAAAAACTACGACATGAAACAAAATACAAGAGGGAAAACAAATAAAGTGTGCCAAAATATTACACAAACATGAATTATACTGTATATTTGAATGCAAGGAAAGAAAAACCTAATTTTCTGCCCACTTAGTATGACCAAAACATTAAAAATAAATGGGAAAATTACCAAATCACTCACAACTTGATTTTAAATGCAAAAGTAAACTCAAACTTGAATCAAATGCAAAAGTAACCTAAAAGACTATTGAAATTACAACCAGCCCCTTGTGAACAAATAAAAAACCGAATTTTTTTTACGTTTCTAACCCTCATAAGTCGTCTAAAGTTAATTGTTTTCAACATAGATGAGTGAAAGTAGTGAGTCATGATATTCTTTGGTTTAGGTTTTGCCAACATATGTTGTAATATTGTATGTGTTCTTAGGGTTAGATTTTGGAATGCATAAATGTTTTTTTAAAACTTTAAAATTTACCTAAGTGTGTTTATTTCTGTGTATATTAAACACTATTTAAGTATAACTACGGCTTTATAACGTGGTTAGTTAGTTAATTTAGTCAATTTATTTTAGGGGTTAAATTTAGGGTCTGGGACGACTTACTAGTAAGTCGTCTGATGTACAGTATTCAACAGACGACTTACTGACCGAACCTTTAATTTTTCAATGTACTTTTAAACCTAACCGAATTATTTACTTGACATATATAAGGTGCTTTTTTTATTCACTGTTTCGCAAAATTCAGAAAACCCTAACGCCGTTTCTCTCAAAGGCGATTTCGAAAGCGATTTCCGTCGATTCTCTCTAATCCATCGTTCTCACCGCCGGTTATCTCTCCACCGTTATCACCGTCGTTCTCACCACCGTTCTCACAGCCGTTTCCTCTATATAAGATCTGAGAGGAAACCCTAGCGCGCATTCTCTCAGAGGCGTCTCGTTGAACTCCGCCGCCGGTAAGTTATATCTCTTACTGTCGAGTGATTGATTGAGGAAAAGATGAACATAAAACGTTGTCTCTATCAATTTATACACTTGTTCTTTTTTTCACGTTTATTTTTTCAGATATATAACCGCTATGTCGAAGGCGACTATATCTTCTCCGAATTTTCAAGTCTGCTTTAAAATGTTCTACTGGAAGTCTTTCAGCTGGAAAACTTGCCAGACGACTTAATTATAAGTCTTTGATTGTTTTGAGATGATTGTCTTTGATTGTTTTGCAGGCAAAAAAAATGGATATACCAGAACTCCCCCGTAGGATACGTACATTAGGGGAAGAGCCCCCCCCCCCCCCCGCAGTGCATAGCATTTCGTATCATATTTGTTGGAAGTTGCATACTGCTTTAAAGAAAGCTCTTCATGATGACGAATATGAAGAGCTGAAAGAGTCGAAGTTGGGAGTTTTCATCAAGTTCCAAGAGCTGGGATTTGATTGGGCTTCAAGGCTGGTTCACTACATGCTTGGTTTCCAGCTGGACATAAAGAAGAAGTATGAGCTGTGGAGTCTCGTTGGTCTAGAACCTGTGAGGTTTTCACTGTTAGAGTTTGAAAACCTCACTGGTCTAAACTGCGAGTACATCGAGGACCTTGAGAGACCTCATTGTGTTATTACAAAGGAGTTGACTTCTTTCTGGGAGATGTTGGAAGTTCATGTCGAAGTTGTGTCATCTACTCAGGAGATAATAGCAGCATTTGAGAGATGCGAATGGTGGTCTCGGGATGTTCGCAAGCGGCTCGCGTACCTTGCCATCTTCACTGGATACATTGAAGGGAGAAAATATTCAACCCCTACACGGGTTAGTCTGGCAAGGCTAGTGATGGAGCTAGAACGGTTTGAGAATTATCCATGGGGGAAAGTCGCGTTTAAGGTGCTGATGGACTCTATGAAGGGCAGAGATATTTTGGGTTGTTACACTATTAATGGGTTTGCGCAAGCTCTCCAGGTATGGGTGTACACAGCTCTGAATGAATTGGGTGCTAATTATGGTAATCCTCTCCCAAACAATCTGTCTCCACCGATACTGACTTACAAGGGTCGCAAAGGACGCATACAGTTTAAAGAGGTTATCCTCAGTCAGGTATTTACTGCAATTTGGACGACTTAGCAGAAAACTTATAATTAAGTCGTCTAATAAGTCTTCCAACTGGACGACTTAGTAGAAGACTTATAATTAAGTCGTCTGGAAAGTCTTCCAGCTGGATGACTTAGTAGAAGACTTATAATTAAGTCGTCTGAGAAGACTATCCAAACTACTTAATTATAAGTCTTCTACTAAGTCTTCCAGCTGGAAGACTGTCCAGACGACTTTATTATAAGTCGTCTACTAAGTCGTCCAGGTGGAAGACTTTCTAGACGACTTAATTATAAGTCGTCTGCGAAGTCTTTTCTTTCCATCTTTCTTAATCCGTCAAATATCTAAGTTCATATCTTCTATTTGCTGCAGACTAGGGTGATCAACTTTGTTCAGAAGGACATTGGTGAAATGTTTCCAAAATGGGAGTTTGATGTTGAGGACACGCCCGCGAAGAACATAATTAAACTCGTGTTTGTGAAGAAACCGTGGAAGTGGACCATGGATTGCTGGGAAGTCACCGGTACTTGGGTCAATACAAAGCCGTCGGTTGTGAGTCCAGCGAAGAAAAAGATAGTGAAGGAAGACAGTCCAAGGCCTCGGAAGAAAGCTCGTAAAGAGGCTAGTGAAGAGGCAGCTGCAGTGGCTAGTGAAGAGGCAGCTGCAGATGCTAGTGAAGAGGTTCATACGACTGTTGGTGGATTGACCAAAGAGGAGATTAAAACCATGTTCAAGGACATAGTTAATGCCATGAGGGAAGGGTTTGAGACGTGCCTTAAGGAGATCAAGTATCTGTCGGAAAGGGTGGAATCTGTGGAGAAGAAGGTTGGTATCACCACAAAACGGAAAGGGACATCAGCTCAAAACACTACCCCTCCGCCTAACAAGAGATTGACTAGACAAAGTCGTAAGAATAAGAACTGAAAAGTTGCATTTGCTTTGTTTCTTGTATGTCAGAACATGTGTGCTTTAATTATAGTGTATGAAATGGATCTTTGGACAAAGTCATTGGTTATTATTGTTTGAAATGGATCTTTGGTTATTATTGTATAAACCCATCTTGTATATTGCAGAGTGAAAGTGTTAATGGGATGAACGCGGGAAGGAAGAGCTTGCCGGAGGATAAAGGTCCAGATGTGCCCGCAGATGCTAGTTCCTCGAAAGATAAAGCTCCAGAACCGAGCCTTGTTTTATTGGACAAAAATCAATCCACTGTTTCGGATTTACAGAAGGAGGATGCTAGATATCTGGAAAAGAGGGATGCTGCTTTGGCACTTTGCCGTGCAAAGAGTGATCGAACAAGGAAACTTGCTGCCTCACAGCAATCTCCTTATACGGCAAACATCACGACCAAAGTGATCATTCAAAACAAAAAGCTTTATCCAGGCTATAATCCTTTTGCACCAATTGACAAGAAGAAGTTGAAGGAGCTCGTTGATTGGTTGAAAATTGTCCGTAAGTGTTTATTTTTCCCATAATAGCTTGCTTTAGCCTATAAAAACTGATTGCTTTTCAACATTTTGTGTTTGCAGTCATTATAGAACACCTCTCGATAAAAAACCACGTACAAGTAGAACTTGGTGGTATCAAATCCTCCGGACCTCCTTAGAGTGGCTGGAGGACTGTGTAAGTCTTCTGCTATGACTTAGATGACTTACTGATAAGTTTTCTTTGTAGAAAACTTACCAATAAGTCGTCTGGTAAGTCGTCTACGTAGAAGACGTACCAGTAAGTCGTCTGATATCTTCTGACTTGTACCCTATTTTATATGCAGCATATTGATGCTTAGATTAATGTGCTGAGGAAGAGGTACAACGCTAACCCACAACATTTCAGGAGCGAGAGAATGTGCTTCCTTGATCATCTATTTGCTCAGCAATGGAGATTCAACTAAAAGGATTTTAAGGACTCGGAGCCCGATCAGAACGGTTTAGGAAGAAGACTCCCTGGTGGGGCGTGGAATTATTATGCAGGCACTATACCATTATTTTGCCAATCGAACAAGGTTTGGGGGACAGATATTGATGATGTCTATGCGCCAGTGAACTACAACGACACTCATTGGATTGCTATGTGGATATCGATCCCTAAGAGGCACATAGTCGTCTGGGACAGCATTTGTTCCAGTATCTCTCCAGAAAAACTCGATGTGGTAATGGAGCCTTTTCTCTGCATGGTCCCCTATCTGCTTGTTGAGTGCGCTTCCTCAGACGAACAACGTGCCCAATACAGCCTGGAGCCATTCACATATGAGAGGCCGACCAATATATCTCCGGTCCGAGCTGGTGATTGTGGCGTGTACACTCTAAAGTACATTGAATATCATGCTCTTGGGATAGAGTTCAGTAAAAAAGACTTTGCTAAGGCCAAAGGGAAGACTATGAGGGATAAGATGGCGGTGGATATATTTCAAGAGCTTCCTGACGTGCATGAGTTCGAAAACAAGGACAATGATGCCAACCTGGGTGCGTATGAGGGGTGATAAATATGCTTTGTTAGATTATTTTGTACGATAGATTAGGCTGATGTGTGTATTTAAACTTGATCCCTATTTTGTATTTGAACTTGATCCCTATTTTGTAACTATATTCTGCGCAGAAGACTTACAGTTAAGTCGTCTGGAATGTTGGACGACTTAACTATAAGTAGTCTGGAAAGTCTTTTGAGCAGTAACATTTTGCAATTATATTTCGGATAATATAAAGGGCAAGACCATCTCAAATTTGTTTGGTAGTGCAATTTGACAAAGAAGTTGACATAGACTAAACACTGGACGACTAACTGGACGACCTTCAGGACGACTTAATTGAAGGTCTTCTGGAAGACTAAACACTGGACGACTAACTTGAAGGTCTTCTGGAAGAAAAAACCCCGGACGACTAACTGGACGACCTTCTGGACGACTTAATTGAAGGTCTTCTAGAAGACTAAACACTAGACGACTAACTTGAAGGTATTCTGGAAGAAAAAACCCTGAAGGACTAACTGGATGACCTTATGGACGACTTAATTGAAGGTATTCTGGAAGACTAAACACTGGACGACTAACTTGAAGGTCTTCTGGAAGAAAAAACCCTGGACGACTAACTGGACGACCTTCTGGACGACTTACTTGAAGGTCGTCCACGTCATTTCTTACATTGTGGTTTCGTATGGCCAATTTCCTTGCATTTTGAGCATCTATAAACCATGTGTTGCTTCCGGGGTTTGCGTCATTTCATCCTGGATAGCTTCAACCAAGATTGCCATCTTGATTTCTTCTGTCTTCCCGGACCACGCTTTTCATCCGGAGGAAAGCATGTGCGTTCCTCAACTTGTTGTCCAACACAAGGATATATATTCTCTGAGTATATTCTCTGAGTATCCTACCAACAGAAAATCCTTTGAGTACACTGGACATACAAGTGTGGAGATATGCAAACCAGCAGATGTTCCAGCAGCTATAGCATGAGAGCAAGGTATTTTCTTCACTACATAGACACCACAATCACACTTTCCATGTTCCAAATCAACCACATAGTCCATTTTGCCACCTTTCACAAAGAATCGCCATCCATCAATTGGTTGTACCGTCATCGTATCCGCTATCTCCGATCGAACATCAAGCAAGTATTCAACACCTCGACTATGTTGAGTTGGGAGACTCAAAGCATCTTCTCTCCTTTTCCAAAACCACTTTCCTAGCTTCTCCCTTATGAACTCCAACAGGAACTGAACCGGAAATCCTCTAGCTCGCTTCAGAGCAGAATTAATAGATTCAGCGATGTTGCTTGTCTTTATGTTGTACATGTCCCCCTGGCAATAAACCCTTGACCATAGGCTGACGTCGGCATTCTACAAATACGTTGCAAGGTCCGGGTTAGCACTCTGTATCTCAGCCATGTACCGGTCAAAATCTGAAACCGTATGAGCATAAGCAGCACCTTTCACCAAGTACAAGAGATGTTTCCCTTTATACTTTTTGACAATGTTATCTTGAAGGTGATAATAACATATTCCTCGGGTTACCCAAGGAAACACCTTATCACACGCACTTTTAATGGCCGCGTGCCGGTCGGAGACTATCACCAGAGGCTGCTCATCAGATACACAACTAGCCAATTTTGTGAAAAACCATTCCCAAGAAGGTTCATCTTCAGCATCTACGATCCCAAAAGCCAATGGAAATATCTGAAAATTCCCATCTTGTGCGGCTGCAACTAACATAACACATCCATACTTCCCACTTAGGTGAGTCCCATCCACCACAATTACCCTTCTCTGATACTTAAAACCTTTGATAGAAGCTCCAAAAGAGAGAAATAAATACTTAAATCTATTGATAGAATCAAGTTCTATAGCCGTGATAGAATCGGGATTTGCTAAGGAGATTTGCTCGAGATATGATGGCAGACGCGAATACCCAACTTCTGTTGATCCTCTCACCAATGTTTGTGCATATAAAAGTGCTATGTATGAAGTGGTGTAATCAAGCGTCATGCCAAACATGTTCTTCATTGCATCAGTGATATGCTGCAGATTCAACCCATCAATGATTCCAACACGATCAATGAAAAGCCTACCAACATACTTCGGAGTACAGTGTCTCCGCTGAGCGAGTCGGTCTCCCACTGAGCATGTATGTTTTTTCACATACTTTGTTACCCAAAACGTGTTTGTCCCATGTTTCACACTCGATTTGACCTTCCATTGACAACCACTAACCGGACATGTTGTCACAAGGAGAGTTTTCGTTGACTTGTATATTCTGAAGGAAAACCTAAACCTCACTGCTGTCAACCACAACTCTGAAAGCAGTGCATCCTTGCTAACAAAACTCTAGTTGACATAGATACTACTATTCGATCTTCCTTCTTCAATCTTTTTGATATCTTCAAAACACATATCATCATCTTCCTCATCCTCATCTTCAACCTTTCCATAAAGACTGTAATCCTCACCATTCTCGTCCGCTTCAGCAACAATAGAGATACCAACATCCTCCTCCCCATCGTCCTCCTCCCCATCATCCTCCTCCCCATCATCCTCCAAATCATCATCATCATCTTCAAAACATTCATCAGCTTCATCATCTTCTTCCATGAACTCTGAAACCGTTTCCACCTTGCTACGGCTTGATACACAAATCCGTACTCCATGCATTTTGGTTATCTCGAGCAAGTTTCGAACTTGTCTACCACTTGTAACATGAATAGGAGGGGTGTCTGGAGTCTGCATCATTTCTACTGGTAATGAGTAAGTTATCTCCACAGATTCTGTGCTCATGTCCAGGTTATAATCTTCTTGAACCATTGCAAGAAGTTCAGCATGTGTCGAACCTTCCCCTAAAAAAATGATTTTCGCTCCTTTGACATTATCAACCACAAAATCTCAACGGAAATCTTTCAACAATCATTCTCCATACACTGCATGTAACTGACGCATCATCTACAAAAATTCAAAATAAAACACATTAGTAAACATAGAGAAAATGAAAGTTTACTAAACATTGACGCAGATGACATACCAGTAAGTCGTCTGGAAGACTTACCAGTAAGTCGTCCAAACATGTCATTTTTGCAATTGAATTTTAAATAGGACGACTTACAAGTAAGTCGTCCAGCTTTGTTTGTTAAAAAAAAAACCCTAGTCGACTTACCAGTAAGTCGTCTAGGATAAACGGGTTAGTTTTGCATTTGACCGAATTGTGTCAGATATTTGACTTTTCCTAGACGACTCAGGGAAAACAAAAATTTCAATATTTTATTAAAGCTAGACGACTTATTTGTAAGTCTTCTCAGGTTAGTTTGCGATTCGAAAAAGAAACTTAAATATTTAACTTTACCCAGACGACTTAGTTGAAAGTCGTCCAGGTAGACGACGTACGAGAAAGTCGTCCGAGATAAGCAAGGTTTGACCAGAATCTAGGAAATAAATCTGGACGACTTTGCTTATCCTGGACGACTTTCAAGCAAGTCGTCTTACTTGACGATTTCCGCGTAAGTCGTCTGAGAAAAGTTAAATATTTAAATTTTATTTTCCAATTGCAAAAGTAACCTGAGACGACTTACAGATAAGTCGTCCAGCTTTAATAAAATATTGAAATTTTTGTTTTCCCGGAGACGACTTACTGGTAAGTCGTCCAGGAAAAGTCAAATATCTAACACAATTCGGTCAAATGCAAAACTAACCCGTTTATCCTAGACGACTTATCAGTAAGTCGTCTAGGGTATTCTCTAGATTTTTTTTTTAACAAACAAAGATGACGACTTACTTGTAAGTCGTCTGTTTGACCAGAAGACTTACCCATAAGTCTTCTACAGCCAGACTACTTACAGGTAAGTGTTCTACACGAACAGATCTAGAAAAAAATCTAATTTCATACCTTAAACTAGTGAGATGACTTCCTTCGCACACATAGTCTTCTCCAACCACCCAGAATCTCAAACGAAAGTAACCCACCAAGAATAGTATGCTTGAATGACTCTATCAACCATAAAAAAAATTTGAATCAAAAGCCTGAGTTTTTTGGATGAATATGGAGGCAAAGTGAAAGAGATGTTGTTTTTAGTTCATAACAAGTGAGAAAGAGAGAGTGTAAATCGATTTTAGGTGCATTAAGAGCTTCAAATTGGTTGTTCATGGTGGTTGGGGTATTGATGACAATGACAATCTTGTAATTACTTGAAGATGATGAGGGTGAGAGAGTAAAAATGTCATTTTTGGAAGAAAAAAAAATTTTGATGGCATTTTCGTGAATTATATGAACTTGTGGGGTGAATAGGACAAAAAAAAATCTAAAAAAAGCATGAGTTAGTTTTAGGTTTGACTTTGAGTTTTCAGTCAATTTTTCAAAAAGCCCAAAATAAATAGCTCTTATTTTTTGTACTATGTTACATAAATAATAAACACATCAAATCAAGTGACTAAGATTTTAATTAAATGAAAATAAAGACAAATAAGAATACCTTATTTTTCTTCTCTAATTCTAAGTCGATGTTGGGTTAAGTTAAGATCAATCTTTGCCCTTTTGAAATTTGGCTAGCCAACGTTATGCTGCATTTTTCTTGAGAATCTTAAAAAAAATTTTTTGAACAAAAGAATCTTAAATTTAAGATTAATAAATTCCCTATTGGGCCATGTTACCTTGTACGGAACAGCTTGTGAAGACAGAGTTTAAGGCTCATTTAAGTCGTCAGCAACGTCAAGTGATTCCCCACTAAACACCTTTCTTTCTTCTGTCTCTCTGTTAAATCAGATCCTTACGTACTTAATCCCATTTCTAAACAACAAAAGACACTTTTATCTATTCATAGTAAACAAATGACGTAGGGTCACTGACTTTTCCTTAACTCTAAGGCATATGGGTTTATTATTATATAAACAAATGTAACCTAGTTCTCTCTAACTTTACCATATAGCTTACACGAAGAAAAGCTAGAATGCGTGAGCTGTTCCTATTCCAAAGTGGGTAGGAGAGATTTGTGAGATCTTCCTGGGCTTCCTGTAATAGAAAAAAAGCCATCTCAGTTCTGTGCGTGTGTTATAATAAAGAATATGTAGCTACTACCATTGATGAACTGTGAGCATAATGCTAGCTTGTGTGCTGTATAGTACTATGATAAACTTTAACCACCCATCCCGTCTTTTCGAGGTTTATTGCAGACATGAACAAAGCAAGTCTTAGTATATGTTTTATGGAGATTCTGTGATCACTAAAAGGATCTGGTACGAAGATACCTCAATTATATATTATACAATGAAACAAATTAAAGAAAAACCATTCCTTCTCTTGTGAGACTGATTCCAGTATTAGTACTCAGCTTTTACAATAAGGAACATCTTACTATATATTTTCAATGGTTGATCACGCATTACTTAGTCCACTAAAAGATTCAAATCAAGACTTGTATTCATTTGCATTACCATGAAAAATGCACAAATCCAATATATAACTATGGTAAGTAAACATAGAAGCCTTATATAAGAACTTGTACGCTTTGTTTTGGCAAGCCAAGAAAATTTTCAGTTTACACAATAAAACTCTGAAATCCGTAACTTGACAATCAATGTTTTGTTATCATAGTTATATGGTATGAACGGTGACCAAGGAACGACGAGGAATAATGTATTCCCTAACGTTCCTAAAAAAATCACCATTCATAAGAAATAATTTTTTCTTCTCGTTCCCTATCGTTCCTTTTATGTAGATAATGGTCCGACTGGTGACCATTTTGGAAATAAGAGGAACGAATAGGAAAAGAATGTAGAGAAATAAAATTGCAGGAATGGTTGTTCCATCCCATATTTAACAAGGAATAACTTTGTTTTTTATTTCTCTACAAAAAAAAGAATGATAGGAAATGAGAAAGAAAAATTATTCCTTGTGAATGGTAATTTTCCTTAGGAATGTTAGGGAATACATTATTCCTCGTCGTTCCTTGGTTACCATTCATAAGTAATATTCCTTGTTAAATATGAGATTGAACAACTATTCATTTTCATTCCTGCAATTTTATTCTTTTTCGTTTTTTTCCTGCTCGTTTAAACAATGGTCATAAGCGTTATCCATAAGTAACATAGTTTCGCTAGTGCCTCTCCCTTTGCTGAAGGAATCAATTAAGAATGACATAATTAGGCAACTAGTTGACATGCTTAGAATGAAATAATAATCAGGATTCTCTAACGTAAGCAAGAGTAAGAAAGTTATGACATTCTTTAACTAATAATATTGGAAAAAAGGAGCTGACCCGCAGATGTAAGCTCCATACAAGTATCCAGAAATTGAATCTTGAACAGCATAGGTGGTCCTTAAATCCAAACTATCCCATAGAAGAGAAGAAAGTAATACATGCAACCTTTGGCCTCTCCAAGGGAGAATGCTTTTGAGAATGTCCTTGTGCAAAAGCTGCTTTTCTATATGTAATTAAGATTACAATAATTAAGTGAGTAATGACAGAAGCAAAAGCATCAAATTTAAATCAAAATATATTTTGACTTCCTATCACTCTCTTTGTTCATGCCCATGACGCAAGAAAACTAAAAGAAGAGGGGAAAAACAGAGTGAAACTTCGAATCATAATCCTTCAGTGTTTGCTATTGGTTTCAAGTTTTCAACTACTGGAGGATCTAAAAGCATAGAGAAATACGTCATACCACTTAAGCTCGAGTGGAGACATAAACTTAAGCCTTACGTTTCCATGTACGTTAATATGATTATAGAGTAAATAAGAGTGTTATATCTCGTGGCTCAATAGAAATTGCAAAACAAAGAAAAGCCATCAATCCACCACCTTTTTGACCATATTAGTGGAACCTTTATGTGCCAATTCTTAAAACTTTTAAAATTTTGACCCAGAAAGAAAGTTCAAATCATTAGAATGAGATGTGGCGCTTATCTAAGTCATGCATAGTTGCATACAGAAAAGCTTATATAAAAAAATATTGGTTAACATAGTTCACAACTTTAGGTAAGGAAAAAAATATAAAAGCTTATATTTATATTAGAACTTTCTCCTAATTTGCTTTTATATAGAAGCATGAGATCCACACGAACATACCAATCTCATCCATAACTAATGTCTTATTCACATAGGCGCTTAAGACCACACTAAAGCTAAAATGTCCACAGCTTAGATGTCAATGTTGTAAAAAAGATTGTGTGATCTAAGCGCCCATAACGACTCAAGTACGGATTAATATATACGAACAAGATAACACTCAGGTAAATTAACATTTCAATGATAAAATATTGGAACAATGGCTCTTCATCATATCAGCTTGGTCTCGTATTCAATTAAAAAAACATGTTGATCCATCACAGATGATTTTACATATATATCACACCAGAAAGCTCGTGCTAGTTGCACCGTTTTGAACCTTTTTTAACAGTTGGGAAAAAATTACAAGTTAGAGGATAATCTTGATTCTTGAGTTCTTACTAGGTAGCCTAATCTAGTGAAGCAACTGAGGCAGACCACAGATCAAAGAAACTTATAGCGTTCAAACGTTTTCCAACGATTCATTTTTTCTTCTAGAAATAGGAAAATACTCAAGAAATAAGAATCTGTTAGAGTGACGCTAAATACAAACAATTGTTCAAACTTCAAACCATTAAGAGATAAGCATAGAGGCATGTTAGATATTGTTTATGTAGGAATAGAAAGAGTATGTAAAAAATGCAGCTCTCCCTCAAGACTCGAGAGTAAATAGGGAAGACAAATGTCTAACAATTATAACCATCTTCCATCGAGTGTGATCCTCAGCATCAAATTTAGGCAGTCAAGGTCTTTTTTACTTCCGTTTTGGCTACGGTTCTGGAGGTACTTTGTCTCTTGCCGGCCAACAGTCGAGTTTCGTCGGGGGACGGTATACAACCGTTTTCAATCTTTCTCAACTGAGTATTCCAAAGTCGGCCACTTCGACTATAATTTGTTGTTTTGAACAACAGTACGTAGTAGGGTTGAATGTGAAGCTTCTCTACGAGTCCTTACACTCCTTCAACACATCTATCTTTTATCTTGTTGTATTACTTTTTTTCGTTCATCGTTCATAAGTTGTGATCAAAACAATTATAACCATCTTCTGTGAGATATGGCAATGAGATTAGTCATGTAAACAAATAAAGACTAAAGGACTTATATGCAATTTGGAGAAAGTCTTTATGTCTGTAACAAAGAAGAGCAACATCACGTGAAGTTTATGTTCTCTTTAGTTGTCATGTTGGCAACTGTTCATTGGCTAGCTATTATCAAGAGCAAGGAGCCTTCCTTCTCATGTATAAGTAGAGGCAGCTATACCTAATGAAGAGTTAAGAAAGGTGAAGAGGAACAAAAGTAGATCTGGTCAAAGACCTGAAAATAGAGAGCAAGAGAAGAGCAGAGAAAGAGAGGCGAGCTTGGGTGAGACGGAGGTGGCGGAGCCACTTGGCTCTTGCCTTAAAGCCTCTTGCTCTTTCTTGGTTGAGTGTGGTTGTAGAGAGACAAGATATGTCTGTGGTGAAGCAACCAAAACGTGGCTCTTGTTGAAGATGCAAAGGAGAGGAAGATGTGATAAAGCTCTTCTATGGTTCATAGCATCGTGGGTTTCTCGGGTATTGAAGAAACAAGTGAAGACAGGAATGTCTTGGACAGGTTCTGTGTCACTGGTGTAAGGAGCACGAATCTGAGGAAGCAAAGGAGTTATAAGACTCTCTTTGAAGCACTATGAAGCATCTCACTCACAGCAACTCAAAGAACAAGAAGACCAAAGTCTGAAGCAGTTTCTGAGGTAGTCTCTACACTGGTTTCTGATGCTGAGACAGGTCTCTGCAGAGGCAGATTTGGTGAGGTCTTTAGTGGCTAAGGGAAGATCATTTTATACCTTAGCGACACTCCTACTATGTTCTTGAGTTGCTTGGATAGTGTGTAACACTTGTATAGCTCAGGTTATGATGTGTAACTGAGTTAGATAGTGAGATGTGAACAATCATGTACATTGATGAGATTTTCATAGTGAATGCAGTTGAGGGACACAGTCTCAGTCTCCCTCCCCGGTGAGTATAGCTCTCTTTCCACATTGGGAAGAAGAGGTGAACAAAATCGCTTGTGTCGTTTTGTTATTTGCTCTGTTCGTTAATTACTTGCATGAATCACAATGGCGGGAAGTGAATTTAGAGTAAGCTAAACTCAACATCTTCCTAGCAATTCCGAGACATGTACTTAGACAGTGTAGTTGATTCACGGCGAATGAGACATCGAGACTCCGCTTGCGAGCTGAACTCTTTTTTGGCATCATCCGCATACTGTCAAATAAGGAAACTCCAGAATCAAAAATAGTATATACTTTGATCTCTTGAGCCGTGTAGGCCCATGTTCAATGCCCAGAGAGCGACACTTACAGAATTTAAAAATTGACACGTAGTAGTAAGTAAACACGTGATTCACCCGTTTTTGAGAAACTTGATCTTAAAAAATAGTCGGAAAATAATTTAGAGAATCACAAAGTTTTGATACTTAAAAAAGAAAAATCAAACCATAATTCCGGTTTAAGAAAACCCAATTTGCTTTAAACCATCTGCATAACAAAAATAACTAATTGTAACGCGTCTAGGGATAATGGACTCAGTTCTCAATCAGACAGTGTTAAAAAAAAAACAGGAGACGGTAAGAAAAAAAAAGAAGAGAGAGAGAGAGAGAGAGAGAAGGGTAAGAAAAATTCAAAGCGTGAGGTTGTCGGGAACCAATCTGGAAGGAAGGAGAGGAGGGTGCAGAAGAGACAAAAGGAAGGAGAGAGAGAGAGAGACAGCGAAGACGATGGCGATGTTAGAGATCATGAGCATTATTGGGACAATCATGGTTCTTTTGCTTCTCCTCCTCATCGTCCTTTTCGTCTGCAAGCCATGGCGCTTCCTTCCCCGTTCCCCTTTCTCTACCTTCAAGGTAATCTCCCTTAATCTCCCGATCTTTGCTAAATGATCAACCTTTAACGCTTGATCATACCAATGACTTGGCGTTACATTGAAGTATATCATGCTCCTTTGGCTTTTTTTTTTATTGATTAGCCTTGGATCAAGTCTTTATAGCTCTGATACTTTTTTTTGTCAGGTGGGGGATTTGCATAGACCGCTTGTATCTCATCATGATGAATCTTTGATCCAAGGCCAAACCAGTGAGGTCTCAAGGGAATTTGATTTAGAGGAAGCTTGCTTCCAAAACGAAGAGCTTTTGCGTTCTTCTCTCACTGAAGAACATATTTACAAACAAAGGCTTCCTTCTTCATCTTCCCATCTCAACCAAGGTAAAGTCTTTGAGCATTCCTCTTCCCTATCCAAGTACTTAGAGTTCCACATCATTAGTTATCAGAAATATCCTTATTTGTGTTATGTAATCTATGCATTGCCCATTCTTGACATTACCGATTGGAACTAAACTTTTGTAGGTGAAAGCTTTGATCTACAAATAATATCTGAACCTCCTGACAATGCTTTGGTGGGGGAGACGCTTAAGCATCCAGCTGAAAAACTTTGTTTCCAAGAGGATATACTTGATTTGGAAAAGGATATACTTTCCGAGCTTCCTCCAAGAGTTGTTGTTAAAGATCAAAGTAATTTCCTTTTATTTTGTTGTGCTAGGGATATAAATAATACAACTTCAATCCATTTCTTCAATTACTCTTGCTAGACAAATAACATATTTTGTGTTAGAAGTGCAGGAAGTTGGTTGTCTCTTGAGGTCATTTCCGGTCCTTCCGTTGGGCTTCAATATGCTGTGCACTCCACAAGCACCTCCAAGCTGCCTGTGAAGCTAGGAAGGGTTTCTTCTGATATGATATTGAAGGACTCTGAAGTTTCAGGGAAGCATGCTCAAATAACATGGAACTCTACTGTAAGTAGAACTAGTTATCTTTATTTAATAGACTCCTGCTTGTCACATTTTCACACCTGCATGGCTTTTATTTTCAGAAATTGAAATGGGAGCTGGTAGACATGGGCAGCCTAAATGGAACTCTGTTGAACTCTCGGTCAGTAAGTCACCCTGATCTAGGCAGCCGAAAGTGGGGTCACCCTGTCGAGCTTGCAAGTGATGATCTCATAACTTTGGGAACAACTACTATGGTCTCTGTAAGTCTATCTTAATGGTTGAACTTGAAGGTGTTGCTGATAAATTCTTTCTTTTTTCTCTCTTAATTAATTTTTCATTTTTTCGAAGGTCCGTATCTCATCTCGGAATGAGTTTCAGACACCGTTCAGAATTGGTGTGGCCTCGGATCCCATGGCTGCACGTCGAGGAGGCAGGGAACTTCCAATGGAAGATGTTTGTTATTATAAGTGGCCGCTTCCTGGTGCTAATAAGGTTACCTGGAGCTGTGATCTTTAGTTCTTTATGTAACGAATAATGATAAGACTTCACTGCTTGTGCTAACATTATTCTAAACTGTACATGGTTTCAGTTTGGGCTGTTTTGTGTTTGTGATGGACATGGGGGAGCAGGGGCTGCTCAATCCGCAATAAAGTGAGTCATTGTTTTTTTGGTTTGGATCACCTTTGTGTTCAAGTTATGATAAGCGTGGTTGCAGCCATGAATAAAAATGATTGTTGTCTTGTCTGTTGTTCTTTGTAAATGGTCTAGTCAGTATATGTTAGGGTGTTACAGTAATTAACAACTGGAGCATCTTTGGTTTGAAGTTTTCAATTATATATTTATTTTGCAGAATTATTCCTGAGGTTCTGGCGAATATTTTATCAGACTCTCCGAAGAAGGAGAAAGTGTTATCACAAGGAGATGCTTCGGATGTCCTGAGGGACGTACTTGTGAAAACAGAAGCTCGCTTGGATGATCACCAATATGAGGTTCTGAAGCTTGTCCTTTTCATTTGATTACATATTTGTCTCCTTGACCGCTGGGCCGCAACTTCCTCATCGCTTCTTACTTAATGGACTAGCAGGGTTGTACAGCTACTGTTCTCTTGGTTTGGAAAGACAGTGAAGAACATTTATTCGCACAATGTGCCAATCTTGGGGATTCAGCATGTGTAATCAAGTACGTTCAGCATATACTACTGCTATCTTAAGATTCTTAGTTTCTGAGCTTTGTATTCAATTTGGCACAGCCATGATGGGAGATATATACAAATGACTGAAGATCATCGAGTGACTAGCTTGACCGAGAGAAGAAGAATTCAAGAAGCCGGACTATCTTTGAGAGATAAAGAGACTAGGATCTTTGGTATTATTAGCTCAATTAATTAAACACACTCCTTCGGTTCTGCTTCCATTGTAACATAATGACCAAATCTGAGTTGATAATCATCTTTTCAGGTATAAACCTTGCGAGGATGCTTGGAGACAAATTTCCAAAGCAGCAAGACGGTCGGTTCAGCGCAGAGCCATATATAAGTGAGCCTTTGCGTATCGATCAATCTAGTAAACACGCGTTTGCTGTATTGGCTAGGTAAAAAAACACTTAACATAATAAGCTTTCTCCCGTTTTCTTATTAATTTTTTGCTAATTATAAATTCTGAGAGAAAACCAATAACTGCAGTGATGGGTTATGGGATGTGGTGAGTCCGAAGAAAGCTGTGCAGCTGGTGCTTCAGGTAAAACATTTTTTATTCTACTTCAAATGGAAGCAACATGGCTGTGTTCTGTCATAAACTCATGTGTATGTTTTGAAATGAACATGGCAGATGAGAGAGAACGAGAGTAGTGCAGAGAAAATAGCAAACGGTCTACTGAACGAAGCTAGAGTGATGCGTACAAAGGACAACACCTCCATTATTTACTTAGATTTCGATACTTCCTTGTAATGTGTCTATTAATATATTTGGGAAGTGGTCTGTCTTTTGTGTAAAATCTTCTTTTATTTATACATGTGTTAGTATCATAGGGTATATGAGAAGATAAAAGACCTCAGGTGCGCAGAGCTTTAGAATGGGTATGGCGAGCTATATTGGTTTCATCCCTTCCTTATATAATAATATCATATTAAGAGTTTAATGTTATCTCTTTCTCGATCACAGTTAGAGGTTTTCTTTCCGTTTCTCTTTCCCTTCCACGTAGAAGTTTAGAATAATCACAAGGCCTTTAAAAGAAAAGAGTCATATACTCTTGTTATTAACAAGATCGGTTCTAAGCCTTGGGAAACTCATCAACATTTTAAGCTAAATCAAAATAATTTTTTCTTATAATTTGGAGGTTTAAAGCCTTTGTCTATTGACCGTTTAAAATTAAGGAATCAAAACAATATTTCAACCAATTCTGTTGGTCAGCCATGACTAAACAAGTATTGGTACATGGATGGATGGATGAAACAAACAAGTAGCAAATAGCCAGACTTTTTGGATTTCCTTCTTATCACATCCAACTACCTTAACCGGAAATTTGTCCTAATAAGTAATATTGGTTAAACCGGCCGAATATCTTAAATTTTATCCAAAAAAAAAGCCAAATTGAACCTATAAAAGATTTGTAATTGAAAATCAACCGGGCCCAAGATCAGCTGGTAGTTAGCGGACACCTCATTTAATCCTCAACCGTTTACCCAAACCCCACAACAACCTTTTTCTCCTTCACCTCGAAATATTTTCTTGAAAAGAAACAAAAAAATGGTTCTGCATCCAATCTCAGACGCTGACGAGAACAACCCCTTCGGCTCTCTCTCCGCCGATGAGTTCTACGCGAAGCATTCCGTCACCCAGTCCTCCGCCTTCATCACCAAACCTCGCGGCCTCAAGATCTTCACACAATGGTGGTCTCCACTCCCTCCAGCTCGTCCCATCGGTATCGTCGCGGTCGTTCACGGCTTCACCGGCGAATCCAGCTGGTTCCTCCAGCTTACGTCCATCCTCTTCGCTAAATCCGGTTACATCACCTGCGCGATCGATCACCAAGGGCATGGATTCTCCGATGGCCTCGTCGCTCATATCCCTGACATCAATCCCGTCGTCGACGACTGTATCTCCTTCTTCGATGACTTCCGTAACCGCCAGGAGACGCCCGATTTGCCGTGTTTTCTCTACTCCGAGTCCTTAGGCGGAGCCATCGCGCTCTACATCTCGCTCCGTCAGAGAGGCGTCTGAGACGGACTCATCCTCAACGGCGCCATGTGTGGAATCAGCGCGAAGTTCAAGCCGCCGTGGCCGTTGGAGCATTTGCTCTTCGTCGTGGCGAACCTTATCCCCACCTGGCGCGTCATCCCCACTCGCGGATCGATTCCCGATGTTTCCTTCAAGGAGCCGTGGAAGAGGAAGCTCGCGATTGCTAGTCCTAGGAGGACGGTGGCGAGGCCGCGCGCCGCGACGGCTTACGAGCTGATCCGTGTATGTAACGAGCTTCAGGGGAGGTTCGAGGAGGTGGAGGTGCCGCTTCTGATAGTGCATGGCGGAGGAGACGTTGTTTGCGACCAAGCGTGCGTGGAGGAGCTTCATCGGAGAGCAAGCAGCGAGGATAAGACGATCAAGATCTATCCGGGGATGTGGCATCAGATGGTTGGTGAATCGGAGGAGGACGTCGATCTGGTTTACGGGGACATCCTGACATGGCTCAAGACCCGATCGGGAACTGCCGCGGAGAGGAAACGGGAGTTGCGCGCTGGCGGCGGAGCTTAAGAGTTTTTTTTGACTCTTTGAGTACTGAGTTGTAGTCCAATAGGCCAGCGCCATCTGGCCAGCAACTAGTATACAACGAGTCCACTATCCCTTTGGGCATTAATAATATATAAAAGTATTTTATAAAAATTGATTGTTAAGATTCTGTATCAATTAGAAAACTGGAAAACTAAAATTCTTTGACCGAAAAAAAAAGGAAGGAAAACTAACATTTTTTATCAGCGGAAAAACTAACCTTTAGTGATATTAACTGATATATGATTGAATTGCGTCGTTGTTTCCGTGAAGCAATGGTTAAGTTATAAACATTGACCCAAAAAGGATAATTTCCTTATTTTGGTTGGATTAGAATTTTGTTAAACTCTATATAAGTGTATATATTAATAATAGCAATCCCAATTAATTTCGAAGGTCGTGTGTTTTATAGAAATCTCAATTTTGTTAAAAGCTGTGTTTGTTCATTAAGATGTCTTTTGATCAAAGGTTGTATCTCTTCAATATGAAACTATTTAAAAAATTTATGAATAAATTTTTTTTTTTTGAACATCTTGTGAATAAATGTTATGTTGTGTCTTTTCATATAAATGTGCTATTTAAAAAAAATACGAAAAATTGTGATTATTCATATAT
Organism: Brassica napus; assembly: GCF_020379485.1. Classification (NCBI taxonomy): domain Eukaryota; kingdom Viridiplantae; phylum Streptophyta; class Magnoliopsida; order Brassicales; family Brassicaceae; genus Brassica; species Brassica napus. The sequence goes on along the minus strand of NC_063452.1, from coordinate 54,832,547 downwards.
TTGTTTATGAAAAGAATACATTTTTATATATATATTTTCACAATCTATAATAACTAATGCAATGTTCAAGATAAAAAATTGCATCATTTCACATTTATTAAAATTTCAATTAATTTTGAAAGGTTGGATCTTTTCAACATGTAACTATTGAAAAAATTTGTGAAAAAGTTTAAATGTGTCTTTTCATTAGAGAATGTAAATTTACATCCAAAAGATAAATTTTAGATTCTATTTTTTTTTCCGACTAAGTTCCGTTTATATTAAAAGATCAGTCATAACATTGTTATACAAAAATTGGGGACACGTATGGAACACACTCCATGCATTATCAGATGTTAAAGATTTTTTGGCTAACAAATCTGCACATGAATTTGCAGACCTACTACGATACATAAACCTGATGTTATGGAAATGAGATTTCCAAGCCGAGATAGTCTTTAGATAATTCTCCAATAGTAGGTTAATGCTTGCAGTTTGTAAACATCTTGTGACTTGTATATTATCTCCTTCGAGGATCACTTTCTTGTATCCCAATGAGTAAGCTGCCTGAATAGCCCAAATTAAAGCAGTACATTCACCTTCTTCTACTGTGCTTCGACCTTCAAATCTGCCCATTCCACAGTCAAGAACTATACCAAATTTATTTCGAATAATCCAGCCCATTCCTGATTCTTGACGACCATGATGGTGAGAAACATCATAATTGCATTTAACCCAGTCTGCAAGTGGCGGTTACCAAGACTTAAGAGCCTGATCAGTAGTAGTAATGCTGGTACATCCTGTTGGTGTTGTAGGAATCTGATTATATCGATGCCAATCTACTAGATCATCAGTTACCTTTGAGTGAAGGCCACCTGGGGACCATACTTTAGAATTGAAGATTAGTTCATTCCTACATTTCCATAGTCGCCATAATTTTAGATTCTATTTGTTATGTTTTGTATGTTTTATTCTTTAAAAATTGTATTTATTTTTAAAGATTGTTAAAATGTAGAAATAGGTGTCTTATAATAGCAAACCTGATTTTTTTCTAACTGTTGACGTCACCTTTTTAATAGGAAAAAAAATCATATCCAACGGTGGTAATTGTCCTGCATATATAATCTAATGGATAAAATTTTGTTTAAGATAAGTCACAACTCCTCGAAGGCGTCGCTTAGAAAAATTGTATAACCGTCATCATCTCCAAGAGTCGTCTCTTTTCACAAACTTATTTATAGAATAGACCGTATAGGTTTGCAGTTTTTTGGATTTCATTCATCAAGGTTTCTCACCCGTTTTTTATCGCTCTCGTCTCCTTTAACATCCAATTCCGTAATATTTTGTTGGTGAACATTCAATTCATAGAAGCGTCCATCTTTCCACCCGGAATCTCAGAACAAAGTTCAACATAATTGTTTGTAAACCATTTGTTTGTTTTAATATATTCCTAATTTGAAGAGTTTTGTTTTCTATATATGCTCGTCGTATGTCTGATTAATTTATGTCTCTTTAATTTTGTTAACCGTCCTCATTTTTAAGTATACGTATTTGTTTCTGCCGTGTTTATTTTCAGGGCTTGTCGCTATTTGAATGTCTTTGTGATCGGATCTCTTTTTGAATGGTTAGCAGTGTGTGGAAAGAGATGGAGTGAATTGCGTCTTATTATTTGGCTGACGAACGAACACGAACCCCTTGTAACTTTCTTTTTCTCTCTTTCCTTTCTGATTTAGGTACTTTCTCCCAGTTTTGTATTGCAGTTTACTCGATTTTCATTGTTTTATCAGTGATTGGTTCGTAACGTTTTGGAAAACTGATATGATCATTGCGAAATAAGTATATATTCTTCTTATTCAGTAAAATAATTCTCAAGTTAAGTTACCAAAAAATAATTCTTAAGTGCAACACTCGTCTGTGCATGAGTTTAAGTGGGAAAGCTTGTACTTGAAGAACATGTGGAAATGAGCTAAGTTTCGATGCTAATTCAATATTTACAAGGTTTCAAAATTATTGCGTTGCAATACATATATTTACAAGGTTTCAAATAAATAAATAAATTGTGACGCCGACCTACTTACTGTGCAATTATATCATCATTATAACAACAACATGAAAGAGGATGAACGTGACAGAATCTCAAGAACCGTAGCAAAAAGAAAATGAAGGCTTGTTGTACTTATGTATTTAATGCACATATCTGCTTTTGGGATTTGAGTGTTTGGAAGATGGATTTAATTATCTTGCCATTTGTCCCTCTACAGACTACCAAAAAGATATGAAGAAACCAACTATGTGCTCGTAATATATTTGTTGTTACTTTTAGATTCAGCGATGCTTGAAACTTGTCATGAAAGGCTTGTAATTTTGTAAGAAGCAAGGATAAAATGACGTGAATAAGTACCAGGAAAAATAAGTACATATTTGTGAAAATTGCAATACTTTAGAGAAAGTTTACAATATTGAGTTGATCAGGTACTTAATTATGTTGAAAATAATATATTTCTAATAGTCTTCATACTGTATACACCAACAAAAAAAATCTGAAAGAAAAATCTGTCTTTAATCAAATCAGAATTTATATAAACATTGCTATTTAAGGTTCAACTTCAACCATGACACTACATTTGATGTTGAAATAATATAAAATTTATTATTTTAGTAATATACTTTAAATGTCATCTCCAATCAAAACATTAAATTTTGTGTTAAAGTGTTGTACATTAATTTTATATAAATATTTTTGTTTCAACTATTTTATATACTTATTTATTTATTTACCTATTTTAGTTTAACTAATTTATACATGCATTATTTTAGTTACAAATTTAATTGAATGAATAAATTAAGTTAATTCTGATATTAAATAAAATACACTAAATATTTTATTAAAATAGCATATGATGATTAATGTTACACCAAAAATATATATTACTTTCCACAAAACATCAAATTTAGTGTAACCGTCTAATTTTTGGAAACCTATTAGAGATGAAGATATAACAAGTTTGATGTTTTAAAGTTCAGTTGGAATTTAGTTTCAATTGAACTGTCGGTTATTATTATACTTATTATAATACTTATTTATTTTATTTTTTACCCTATATTTCAATTTGTATAACATAATCTAATTTGAAAATCACTTTCAGAATACTCTCAAATTGGAAATTGTGATAAATAATTTTACCCTACTATGTACAAATATTTGAAGTATTACAAAATCCCAAAAAATTAGAACTATTAAGAAAGTATTAATCTCAAATCTAATATAGTGTTAAAAACATATTTATTAGATTGTTAGAGATAAATAAATATTTTTCAGAAGTACACGATTTGACTTATATTTAATTTTCAACAAAATAGGTTTGGGACAAAAATAACATATATGGAGAAAATGGAGGTTTTATCATCTTGAAGAATATATTATGTTTTGAAAATTCAAGTGGATTATTTCCACAATGGTTTTAAGTAAACAATTGTAATTATCTAGATGAATATTTGCAATTATTAAAATGTAATATTGTAATTGTTTATATAAATATTCACAACTTTTAAATGCTCAATTAAAATATTTGATGATTAACCATTCTAATCTGGCTGATTATTTCTAACTAAAATTTAACTATTTAAAATTTAACATTATTTTTCTGCGATTAACTTTGTTGCTTTAAGTGAAAATTTATTGTCTCCAGAATGTTATGTCTCATATATAGCTTTGAATAACATGTGTTGCTTCCTTTACCCTCAGCTCCTCGACAATGAGGCTGAAGACAATGTCCTAATTTCATTTTTGAGTGAAATTTTTGTTTGTTGAGAATTTATTTTTACTATAAAAATAATTCATTTAACTTTGGTTCTAATTCGGTTGATATAACAATCAGTGAAACAAATAAATACTGTCACTAATAAAGTATTCCACAAATATTTTCAGTAAAACTATATATATATGATATATGCAATTATATATCTTTTTCATTTAGAATATTTTTACTGAAATGGTTTGTGGGTATTTCTCATTTTACTTATATTATACATTTTTAAAATTCATGAAAAAATTAAAGATCTGTATTTTCTCCTTATTTTATTATACTTTGATAGCAAAATAATATGCTTTCTATAAAAGTATAGATTGTACAAAGTGGCATATGTTTTTAATAAAATTAGTTCACTATAATAACTTAAAAATGCATAGATACTTGAATGTGTGTGCCTTTACTAATTGGTATTGACATATTTTTAATTTTATTACAACTAACTAATAAAAAATATAACTGCATGTAAGTTTTTTTGTAACACATGTATTTCTTCGAAACAATTATATAAAATGTGGAATATTCTTTTTTTTACAAAATGAGTTTCGTACGATATCGCACGAGTTCCTTACCTAGTATATAATAGGGCAATTCTCCTAAATAGATTATTTTCAAGTTTTGGTCACAAAAATAGACTAAAAGGAGGAAAATGACCAAAATATTTCATTTAATAGGTAAAATGACACTAATACTCTAGATATAAAAAAATAAAATAGAAATAAAAATTAAAAAAATAAAAAAAAAGACATTTTTGTTTATAGTTTTAGATTATATGTTTTCAAATTTGAACTTTTTTATAAAATTTTTTTTTCAAAATTTTTTTTTATTTTTTTTCAAGTTTTCTTTTTGTAATTCGAAAGATACTTTTTGAAACTATTTTTAAAATTTTTATTTTCAAATTTTTAATATTTATTTTATATTTTATAAAAATTTAAACTTCAGTCTCAAATCTCCACCCCTTAACTCTAAACCCTAAAGTTTGGATTAGTTAATCCTAGAGGTATAAATGTATATTTACCTCTTTAATGAAATATTTTGGTCATTTTTATTCTCGTGGTCTATTTTTGTGACCAAAACTTTTTTAATACTATCTTAAAGTATTTATGTATATAATAACTCCTTTTGTTACCGGTGCAAAAACCAACAGATTAACTGTCTCTCTTTTGCTCCAGCTAAAGAAACTCTAAGCAGTACATAATGGAGAATCAAAAGCAGACGAGTTTCTCGTTGAGATAGATAACTTCTGGGAGAAAGTAGATTTGATACGATCTCCTATATTCTTAAGTGGCGGCTGCGAATGGTAACGAATATGTCTATGTGTTTTGATTTTTTTTTAAAAATCTCACTCAACAAAATAACTGTTATTAATTATTAGCAAAACGTTTAGTTAATCTTTGTCTTTCATTTAAGGTTTGTTGGAGTTTTTCCCAAAGGAAGAAACGTTGAAGATCACTACTTGTCTGTGTACCTCTCCGTTCCCAATCCTGAAACGCTCCGACTTGGATGGAAAAGAAGAGCTAGTTTTTCCTTCATTCTGTTGAATCAGTCAGGCAAAGAGCTCGGCAGAAGCCCTGGTAAAAAAATATTCTAATTACCTTCTATTATGCATGTGTGTGTGTTCTGTGCTTAATATTTTTCAAAACTAATATTTCTGTTTTTGGTCTGACAGAACTCTGTCAGGTGTTCTGTGCTTACACCAAGAACTGGGGTAGGTCAAAGGAACTGCCCCTTAAAAAGCTTAAAGAAAAAAGGATCTCTGGAGAAGAGCAAACTGATCGTTAAGGTAGAAATACAAGTACATGAAGTTGTTGATGAAGGAGGTATAACTGGGAAGGAGATGGTAGATTATTTGGGTTTCCGAATTCTTTATTCTCAGGTATTTATTTATTTATTACATGGATGTTTTTTATAATCTCTTTTCTGATTTTAACATATATATATATTTTTGCACATGTTGACAATAATGACAGTTTGCTCCAGTGTATCGGCTTTTCAAGAAACACCAGGACATTGCAGCAAATTTTAGACAAAGTAATCAATTCGTGAGGACAGCATACATGAATCTCTCCTCCTCGGCGTCATCAAGACACTGAACAAGCCTCCACATTGCTTCACCGATACTGAGCTATCCAACGCTCGCAGCGAGTACTTGACCGAACTAAGACAAGCGGGATTCAAGGTTGAGTGGTTGAAGACAAAGCTTGATGAGATTTCCCTGGAGAGAAAGAAAGCAAATGCTCATGTCCAAGAACCCGATGATGAACACATCAAAGTTGAACTGAAGACAAAGCTTGTTCGCTCTTGGAATGGGTGGAAAGTAAAACTAGGATATTCTCGATCGTGTTCGTTATGAAAAAATAGACTAGATGGGATTTTTTTTTTCCCCAATTGATATTCATTCATACGCCAAAGACCAAAATTCATACAAATGTTGACGGCAAAACGAAATAGCCCCAACACTGAAAACCCATAGAAAACGGTAACTAAATCCCACACAGGGGCGACTTAAACCCACATCGGGGTGACTTAAACCCACATCGGGGTGATTTAAACCCACATAGGGGTGACTTAAAAGGACATAAAACATAATAACCAAACCAACACTAGCACCATAAACGGATAATCATCACAAGAGCTACAACAACACACCAAGCAGTATTTAGAAAAGAGTAAACGCCAATGATAGGGAGTTACCGCTGCTGCCACTGGCTCGCCACCCGGTAACCTCCACTTCTCATACAACCACACTTATCGATGCTGCCTCGCCCGCCAAACGATAAGACTAACCCGGAGACTTCATAACTCGACAACGGGAACTCGCAGCTCGGTCCACACACCTTGGATACATACACGACAAACAACTAAAGAAAGAAGCTCACCCAAACACCATGAAACTGAAGCCTTGCCTACAGAACTTCTCCATGAACACTCACGGGAGAAGTCATAAACAGCAAGCAACCACTGAACATATTACCCTTACCAAAAAGACTGCTAAGTCACAACCATGAAAACGCTCTCCCTTGCCCTATCAAGCTCACACCAACTTTTCGGTACACCAAACACTCAAACAACCGGCAAAACTAGTCCTATCCGTAGAAGAACCAGACACTCACCAACGATGAAAATTCAGAGTACCAAAACATATCGAAGATGGATCTCTTTAGAATCAGGAAGCAAAGAGAAAACTAGATCGGGAAGAGAAGGTGGATTTCGACGTCGGAGAAACCAACGCCGGAGCAAAACACAAAGAGCACGTACGGTAACTTTTGAGAGAAAAAGGACTGAGGAGTGAGAGAAAGAGTTCAGATGGCATTTTTTATAAATATGTTTTTTTTTTCCTTTCTCTTTTAATAAAATAAGAAGCTGCAATTCTCACATGATCAAACACCACACCAGCAAATCATTGTTAAGTTGCTTCTTTAGGTAAAATAAAAGAAAAAAGGCAGGGAAATGAAAGAATCTGGAGTCATTAATGAAAATATCCATTTGAACTTTTACTGGAGGATTAGCTGTCGTATTAACTGTTTGCAAGAATCCGTTGTGGAGAATGGAGATTTTTACCATTGTGCAAAGATGTTATATTTTTCATTACCATTTGTGCAAAGATGTTGGAAGTGCTGTCTGTATATACGGATTAAACTTAAACATATCCTTGTTTTCGTCAAGCAACGGTTTTTTTTTTTTTTTTTTTGGAACAACATAGTTGTTAAAGAATAAACTGAACGTGAGATTTTAAATCTATCGTAAGGAAACGTAAGGTTACAATTAACTAGCCGTACTTGAAAACCACGTTACTAATTAAATAGGCTTGAAGCCAGGCCCAATCAAATAAGCTAACATAGGCCCACGAATCCAGTAAGAACCCAAAACAACATAAACCCTGCGAAATTCGCCGCAGCTGCAGTCCAATCGCCGGCGGCAGAAAAATGGGGAAGAAAAGCAAGAGAAGCCATGACGACCCTGAGCTCGAAATGGAGGAGTCCGAGCTAACAGAGAGAATCGACGGAGACCTCAAAAAGAAGAATAAGAAGAAGAAGAAGAGAAGCCATGACGATCCGGAGCAAAAGGTGAGTCACGACGGAGAAGCGAAGAAGAAAAAAAAGAAGAAAAGCAAGGAGGAGGAGCCAAATGTAGAAGAAAAGAAAAACGAAGAGAGACCAACTGTTACAATAGCCATAGCTGGCTCCATCATCAACAACACTCAATCACTTGAGCTCGCCACACGTGTACTCACTCTCTTCTTCCCTTTTAGCTAGCTTCTCGGAGCTCCTCTCTTACATTTATATTATTAATTAAAAAAAAAAACTCTTTTTAAATGTTCTCAGCTTGCTGGCCAAATTGCTCGTGCATCCACAATTTTTCGAATCGACGAGGTACGTTGTTTCAGATTGCATCAAAACTAGTCTAAACTCTACTGAATTTTAAAACCTTTTTGTGTGTGTGTTTGATTGAATTCAGATTGTAGTGTTTGACAACAAGAGCAGCTCAGAGGTCAACAACTCCTCTGTTACGAATCCTTCTGATAGCAACGAGAGTGGTGCCCCTTTTCTCGTTCGTATCTTGAAGTATTTAGAGACACCACAGTATTTGAGGAAGACTCTCTTCCCCAAGCACAATGATCTTAGATTTGTGGTAATGACTTTACTTATATATCTCTTCGTTTTCTTCTACTGTCTTTAGTAACCAGACTTGTATATAAACAGGGTATGTTGCCACCTCTTGATGCTCCTCACCATCTGCGTAAGCACGAGTGGGAACAATACCGTGAAGGTAAAAACATCAATCTTTCAAAACCATCCCCAATGACATTGCTTTGCTTTTTTTCCATCTTTAGAGATATGATATGATACACCACGAAGCTGGTGTGGAGAAAATATGAATCAAGCTACTACTACCCTTTCTTTGTTGTAGATAAGGCTGTGATGTTGTGGTTTCAAATTTTTTGTTTTGGAAATGAAAACCTTGTAGGTGTGACGCTAAGGGAAAAGCCAATAAACTCTGAGGGTACATTGGTTGATGTGGGTCTAGACAAGGTATTTTTCAGCTCTTATCACATTCAGATATCTCAGTCGGGTCTTTTCTACAAATTGTATGCATGGATTGACTTTTGTTTGATGCAGAGTGTTGTTGTTGATCAAGTGCTTAGTCCAGGTGTTAGAGTCACAGTAGCCATGGGAACCAACCGTGATTTAGGTACTGTTAATCTCTTTATCATTTCTCAGTTATCGTATTCATTTGTCTTCTTTGCGCTCAGGAAAACCTGTATCTACTCGTTTAAGTTAATGGATATTGGTTTTGGTTCATCTAGATTTGGTACGTCAGATTGTTCCCCCCTCTAAGCCAAGGGAAGAAGCAGGGATGTATTGGGGATACAAAGTACGATATGCATCACACCTAAGTTCAGTATTCAAGGAATGCCCTTTCGAGGTACTACTCCTAATGAGATACTCTACTCTTCATCATTCTATGAATTATATCAATATTAATTTCCTACTACCAAGCAGGGTGGTTACGATTATTTGATTGGTACCTCGGAGCATGGCCTGAAAATTAGTTCATCAGAGCTGAAAATACCAACATTTAGGTGATTCTCATTTCCTCCTATACATTTATTTCTAAACACATTTTTGAATTGAGGGGACTGACTTAGATGGTTGTGGCATGAATTTTCATAGGCATCTATTGATTGCATTTGGAGGGCTAGCTGGTCTTGAAGAAAGTGTCGAAGAAGATAACCAGTATAAGGTAAATGTGTTTCCGTGGCCCTCAATAGTATCAAGAAAGTTGTATTAGAAACCTCTTTATCTCTCACAAAGATTCACAAGTTCTAAAAGATCTTTGGCTGTTTCCTTTCTTACTGTGATTTGTATGTTGCCTACAGGGGAAAAACGTGCGAGAAGCGTTTAATATATACTTGAATACATGTCCACATCAAGGAAGCCGAACCATTCGAACAGAGGTATTTGCTGTTTTGTTTCTTTCATTGTTTATGAAAAAGTGGATCTGGTCTTTTTGTTATCATCTGTGATGACTGAGCTGAGAAAATTGGTGCGGTAAATATATGCAGGAAGCCATGTTTATATCACTTCAGTACTTCCAAGAACCCATTAGCAGGGCAATGAGAGGAGTTGAAGCTTGATAGAAGCGTCAACGAAGAAGCTATTGTTTGACATTAGATTTGAGGGGATGTAATGTAACCTATCTCGAGAAAGCTTTTCCTAATCGATGTGTTAGAGTGTGGATTCAGTTATCTTCTCATCGTACTATATGCCAGTATCCGGTATTAAATTTTGTATCCAGTGTTGCCCCAAGAAATGTACCCATTTTGACAATGAAGAATTAAATTATGGATTACCAACTAAATTTTTTTTTTTGTTCTTGTTAAACTTTTCCTTGCGTTGTTAAGTATGTGGAAAATATAAAAACCATAGCTTATGAATGCTGCATTCTCATAGCTGCATGGAAGCAGAAACACACAATGGGTCGTGCTTGAGTTCGCAAAGTCAACACCAGATAGTTAAACACAAGGACACTACGCTAAGCTTATGGAAAAGAAAAAGGCTAAATGTGAACATGATAAAGAGTTGACTAAAAGTCAACAAGATGATTGTGTATACTTCTTCAAAATGGGAGTTAATCTAAAAGTCATATAACTAACAAGCTTAATGTGTTATCCTCCCAACATAGGTAAACATTTTGTAATAAAGAGTTATCATATATTATTAGTCAACATCAAAGTTTCTTAATCCGTTTGCTGTTCTTACTAAAAGTCAAAACAAAACAAAGCAAGTTTCTTAACACACACACACACGTATTTATTTATTAGTCAACGTTTGTATTAAAGAGTTATCTAAAAGGAAACGTCATACAACAAGATTAATGTGTATCCTCCCTCCCTCCCTAAGTTATATTAATTTAATGTTTGAATAACGAACGGTTCAACACAACACCTTTCTTCTTCTTAAATTTGAACTCAGAAGGAAGGAAAAAAAAAAACAAAAAGCATTACCATTTTGAATGAGGAGCAATCTCAGCCGTCGGATGAGAAAAGGCCGCTCTTTCCTCCAAAATCTCTTATACCAACCAAACTCTTTCTCTCTTTGAGAAAATTTTGAAATCTAACTGCGAGAAGAAGATGTCGTCGAGGATGAGATCATCTTACCTGAAACCACCGCCTCCCAAATCTCCGATCCGTCTCCGATCACGCCAAGTCCTCCTCTCCAACTCTTCTTCTTCCACTCTGAAAACACCACCAGGTTATGTTCACTTCATCAATCACCTGTTAACGATCAATCTATCTCGTCTCGAGTTTCAATAATTTGTTGGATGATGATTGATTCTCCCTAACGAAAACTAGGCATGACGAAGCCGGGACGAAGGTTAAGCCATGGAGATGTGGAAGCTAAGCTCTCGGTCGAGTCAGAGGATGTGAAAACCAGAGCTGAGGCGTCGAATCTGGAGAATTTGGCTGCAGATTCGGCTCCGTTGGTGTTCGAGAGAGGGAGGTTCTACGAAGAGTATTCGGCAAGGAGGAACGAGCGATTGAAGAGGAAGAACGGAGGAGAAGAATCTGTAGTCAAAGGAGTCGAGCCTACGACCACTAAGAGAAGAGGAACCACCAAGAAGAAGACCACTGTTGAGACTACAGAGCCGAGGTATTCTCTGAGGAGCATGAGCATGAGCATGACCAAGGAGAACAAGAAGAAAACTGTTACTACTACTATGAGGGGTAGAAGAATCTGATGTTGCTTTCGGGATTTCCATGTAAAAACCCATGAATCTTCTTTTGTTTTTTTTTTTTTTTTTTTCTGTTTTCTCAGTTACTCATACATTCAGATCAGCCTATCTATATCTAATGCATATTCGATTATATTATTTCATCACTACTTAGCATTGCTTCAGTGATGTATATGCAACTTGAGTATATTAGCGTGAGAGCTCATCAGCATTACATTTACACAACCATCCATCATCGTAGATGAAATGAGTTTAAGGACATAATCATTAAGATTTACTCAAGCCTTCCATCACAAGTAGTCAATTTTGTTAGTGTCCTGCTTCTTTTTTATTGAATAATAACTCAATACATACCCTCTAGCCTCTACAGTGAAGATGGCTGGCAGAACACAGAACACTAGTAAATGTACAGATCTAATGGGACAAATAGGATTCAAACGATTTGGTGCACAGTCATTAGACTGAGTTTGTGTAGCGAGTCTCTCATGAGGTGGGGGTGTGGAGAACTGAATCAGTTTGTTTCTGTTTCTCAGTTTTAATAGATTGAAATATCTGGACAAAAAAACAAATAGCCTAACAGGTATGTCTCAGTAAGTCATAATACTTCAGTAAGTCATAATACTTGCTTCTTTATAGCTTTGGTTTCGTTTTGGTTTAAGTCTAGTTTCTCTCGAGGCAAGTTCTTATGTTTGGTATGTATTATAGCTTTAATTGATGTTAGATCAAATTTGAGATAGGTTTGGTGGATCTTTAAGTGGAATAACTAGGCTTGATCTCCGATTCTGCACTGTTTTCTCTGATTTGCTTGGATTGTTTGTTTGAAGTTTTCAGTTTCATGGTTTTATACTTTTATTATTGTTTAAGTGTTTTCAAATTAGGGCTTCCTCTTTTAATCTTTTGCTTCCTAGTTCCTATCGCCATTGAATCATTGATTGAGTGAAAGTATGTTTTAATAATTTTCTTTTCCTTTTCTTCAGTTATTATCTAGATTTGATTTGATTTTGCATGCTTTGGCATTTTCTGCTTTTTAAAACATTGACGTCTAGTTCTTGTTATGATGAAATATGCAGCATCGAGACCTAATTCATCTCACTGAGTAATCATTATGATCCTAAACTTAGAGCTATGGTATCTCCAATGCGAAAAATGTTTGACAAATATTGGGATGGTTTGGATAACTTGAATCCCGTATTAATTGTTGCCAGTGTCTTCGATCCACGCAATAAGATGGTCTTTCCTACCATTTGCTTTGAAAACATGTACGGCAAAAACAGTTCGACTGCTATTGAAATGAAGGAAAAAAGTCATGCGTCTTTTACGTAAGTTATTTGATGCGTATAAGATATCTCAGAGCAGTAACATGGATGCATCGAATGAAAGTCAAACTAGACACGCAGCTTGTTTGGTTACTGATACGGCGGTTGGTGGATCTTTATCTAGTAGCACTCATCATCGGTCCACATTATTTTCCATGCTTTATCAGCAAATGCAGTCTGTGAACCAATGTATTAAATCAGCTAATGAGTTAAGCATATACTTGATGGAAAATGTTGAAGTAGAATCAGCTAATAACTTGGGTACAAGGTATGACATTCTATCATGGTGGAGAGACAATAGTGTGAAGTTTTCTATCTTGTCTGAAATAGCTAAGGATGTTCTTGTGATTCATGTCCTATGTTTCATCTTAATCTGCTTTCAGCACTGCCAGTCGAATCTTAGATCCATATAGGAGTTTTATTTCTCCTCCTATGGTTGAAGTCTTGATCTTGACACAAAATTGGATCCAAACTGCAGTTTTGTCTGAAAAACAAAAGAGCATCGAACATATGTTGCATGAATATGAATTCATGGACTCTCTACTAGAAGGTAATTCATATTTTAATTTGTAGGCATTGATTTATTATATTTACAAGCATTGGACGATAACACTGCAAAACGATTATGAGACGCAGCTGCTTTATCCGTACATGTTGGAGCTTATTTCCCATGTGTTATGTTCTTGTCATGTAGCAGTAAAAAAGATCGTTGGTCTGATTGTGCTTGAGTTGAGGCTCGGTTTTGGGCTTCTGGATAATTGGATTGGGGCCCCACTCAAGTCTACTTGATGAATTTGGGATGTAATCTGGCTATTTATTTTGTTTTTATATTGTTTTTCTTGAGACTAATGAAATTGTAGACGTATTTGTGAGATGTTTCATGGCTAAGCCAGAAAAATCCAACTCAATTAAGTCATCTAAATGTCTAAATCCTAAATCAATTATTTTTGAAATGTTGTTTGTATGACTATTCTGTGAATATTTCATTTTTTGAAAAGTGAAAACCGTGAACAGATTTTGAACCCTTTCAACATTGCAGAAAAAAAAATTGTACACTTGGATATGCTTATGTTGAATTTGATTTGTAGTAATGAAGTTTTTAATTGGAGAATGGAGCACTTCTTACAAATTTTCTAATTTAAAACAATCTTATAAATTTTCAAAAACTTGATTCTCTTTATGAGTTTTACCAAAGAGTGTCATGAAATTACTTTTCGATAAAGAAAATATCTTTGGAGCCTGCGATGCTATTTTAGATATAAAATTGACTCTCTTTATGAGTTTCTCCGAACAGTGATATTCCGTGAACATATAATCATTTTGGAAAATAGAGAGTATTGGGGAGAAAGAAAAAAAAAAGAATCTTGGCGAGAGTGTAAAGAACGGCTGACAGAGTCAGAGGAAACGAGTTGAATTATTATAGTGACGCGATGAATTTTTTGTTTCCATCTAATTTATTAAAGTTTCCCATTTTTTAATTTGACAAAAAGACTTAATATTCTTCTTATTAGTTATAAAACAACATTTCAAAAATAATTCTGCAAATATGTCTTCTTTTCGGAAAAGTAGTTTCATGACACTCCTCTGAAAAATTCATAAAGAGAGTCAAGTTTTCAAAATTTAAACGATGTTTTAAGTTAGAAAATTTGTAAGAAGTAATATATTCTCCAATTAAAAACTTCATTACTACAAATCAAATTCAACATAAGTATATCTACGTGTAATTTATTTCTTCTGCAATGTGAAAAGGATCAAAATCTGTTCACAGTTTTCACGTTTCAAGAAATGAAATATTCACAGAATAGTCATACAAACAACATTTCAAAAATAATTGATTTAAGATTTAGCCATTTAGATGATTTAATTGAGTTGAATTTTGTTGTCTTAGCCATGAAACATCTCCTGAATACGTTTATAATTTGATTAGTCTAGAAAAACAGAGTATATTAGTGTGAGAGCACATTATCATCAGTGATATCTAGGACATAATACTTAAGAATTACCAAACAAAGTTGGTTCAACAAAGACTAATCAAGCCTATTGCTTTGCCGCAGCCTTCAAAGTCAATTATGTTAGCGTCCTTCTTTTTATTGAATTAATTAATAAATACATATCCTCTACGGTGAAGATGAGTTAACTTTGTTTTTAAATAAAGATTTTTTCAAACATATTATTGTTGCTTTCTAATTTAAATAATTTTTTTTTGCTTTCAACTTTAGAGGCCCAAACAAATGATCTTATATACCTTTATGTGCTCATATGGTATTTGCCATAATGTGGTGATGTTTATTTAAATGAATAAAACGAGTTTTGATCTTATTTGCTATCAGGTATGGAACAACAAAAGTTTTGTACAAAACATAACACTCATCATAAATATTTCTTTCACCAACGAGGTCTCTAACCTCATTTGAAACAATAAATTTACTTCCTAATCTTCACTCCTCACTTTCTTTGGAAAAAACAACAGCAACAACGACAATTATTTGGTTAATATGCATATATATTCGAGTATACATACTCGCATATATATACATAATAGATAGATATATAATATACTTATGCTTCTTGTAATTACCCCTTTGGTAGGGTCTTATGAAGTGGCAATGCAGAAAGGCTCAACGGACAACAGAGACCTCCTACGTTCCTTGCAACCATTTATCCAACCGTCATTTCCAACACCGATTGATTTGTTGACATAGTTTTGGGCTTGAAATTGGGGATTTGTGTTGCGGCCCAAAGTTTCAGTGTTTTCGAGCTTCCAAGAGTAGTCACATGTGTTGAAGCAAGCTGCTCCTACAGTGTCATCCACCGTAGACGGTGGCTTCATTGACCGAGCGAGCTGAGCAACCCTCGGCCTTGGTGGCAGAGAGTGGTCTACCGGCGTCGACAGGTCCGTTTTGGTTTCTAACTCATCCCATCTCGAATTTGTTTTTGGTACACCAATCGGCTTATGTGCCAACCTATGAACAGATATAGGCCCAATGGGCTTTGGTGCCAGCTTATACGTAAGCTCACTGGGCTTGTACGCAAACTCGTCTTCTACCTCTTCTTCTTCATCGTCGGACCCACTGAAGCTCATCATCAGTTTCGTCTTCTTCGTCGCTAAAGATGTCAATTTCGCAATCGGGTTCGTCGCTGATTTCCGCAAAAGTTAGGAGGAGGCGTCCGTCTTGGCGCTTGGCGGAGAAGTTGTTGTGCGACGGCATGGAAACAGCCTCCAGACCAATCGGCCATTGTCGCGGCGAGTTTTCATGTGCAGAGCCGAACCAGATTGGATCGAGAGCGAACGAATCGGAGGAGGAAACGATCCTCGTGGCAGCTCCATGCATGGTGTGTGATTTGGAACCGTGATTGATTCTTGTTCAGCCTCAGCCTCTGTTTCTTCTTCCTCTTTGGTGACTATAACGCTGAGAATGAGATTCCTCTCCTCATCTGCAGTCTCCGAAGATGCATACGAAGCGAATCCTTCGCAACCCGTCTCGGATCCGAGACTCTCAGTGCAAATCTCGAGGCTTTTCTCGCTCAAGGAGCTGGCGCGTTTCATCAGAGGATGAACGTACGGCGGAGGAACCGCGTCGTTGCTCGACTCCGCCTTCTTCTTGTCCGATAAGATCGAACTCCATACATCGGATTGGGCCGGCTCGATCTCCTCCTTCGTCTGATTCTTGACTTTTTGAATCTGAGCCCAAATATCGAACCCAGATCTTGATCCTTCCTCTTCCTCTTCATAGGAGAAGACTCGTTGTGAGAGAGCCAATTCTTGGAGAACAAATCATCGGAGAAAGTCCGCCTGAGCGAAGGTGCAGATGAAGTGTTCGACGAAATGCCACCAAGGATGGTCACTATGCCTTCTTGCTGCTTCTTCAACGAGGAGGAGAAGCCAAGGCTCTTGCTTAAGCCACAAGCCATCATCTCAAATAGGATCAGAACCTCTCTTAATACTCTTCCCTGGCTTTCCTGCACAATTAACAATAATGATAATGTTAATAACCACTAATTACAAACGACAACTCAACAAACGAAGCTAACTATTTCTCTATAAATAGCAAATGATGATTCAGTTTTGAAGATTAGCATACCTGGTGATTTGAGAAATTAATCTCTTGAGCGAAAATTCAAATGTGTGTTAGGTAGTGGTGTATTAAAGAGAGGAATATGATGGTGATGATGTTTTGTGGTTAGATGGATGAGTGAGACATGAAGAGAGCAGAGTGCAGTTGCGCTTTTTATATAGAGGTTCTTCCATTAATGGAACCATGTACTGTGGGGTCCTCCAATGGGATGATCTTCACTAATTTTTATATATTTTGTTTATTTGGTGACATATGTTTTCAGAACTAAAGAATGCCTTCTTATGTGTTCTTTCAAAAAAATCTTAAGCTTTAGAGTTTGTATATTATTAGTGTATAATGGTTTTAACTACCAATATTCTGTTTGGTTGTCAGTTATCATTTTCTTATTTTTGCATTGTTCAACCACTACATAAAACAAATTGTTTGACCAAAAGACTTATATTTTTCCTAAGTTTTGAGTCTTAAGTCCATAATCTCTCTTATATCCCAAAATTAGATATTCTGATTTAAAAATAAATTTCCGTACTAAAAATGGTTTGAATCTAAACACACAAAATAACCAACTCTTTAGTGTTACTACAAAGTCTTTTTCTTTTTTCTTTTTTCTAACAAAAAGTTACTACAAAGTCACCAACACCTTGATAAAAATATTTATATTAACCATAGGAAAAAAACACAATTCAGAGTTATATATTAAACTGGAAACGGAGTCCAAACAAATTAGTTATATGTAAAATTTAAAGTTTAGTAATTTTTGTAAAGAATATGATTATTAATTGCCCACATGCGAAAATTCTATAAGTTGCATATATGATAATGGTGACAAACAAAGACGAGAAGCACTAAAAATGTGATATGTATTTGGCTGTGTAAGATGCATAACGCGTGTGTCGCGGAAAAAAATAGTAACCGATATGAAATTAAACGAGTATAAAAGCTGTGTCTATTTATCTAAAAACGAAGAAAAATGTTGACGTATGGCATCGATACCCTGTTGAACCAATAACGTGGCACATTGTGGAAGTCACAATTTTCATCTTCCTTTTAGAGTTAAAACGATGAGAATGTTCCAAAAATATGCAAAGAAAGCTGGATCCCATTATAGAAGAAGTTACCTTTCTACCACTTGGGTTTATTTTATGTTGAGCAAAACAATGCCGTTTAAACCCAACTAAACCAAACTAAACGAACTTAAATTACATGTACAATTGGACCATTCTAAACCTGCTAATAATCCCTCTATGTTATTCACAGCCTCTCTTTGTTACAGTTACAGTGTTGTGTATTTGGTTGGTGAAACTTTTTGATGAAGCATGCATGGCATAGTACTTGTCATCGAAGAAAAATAACGTGAAATATGCATGTTTATACCCTCTTTCAAAAAATAAAATATACATGTTTTTTTTTTGAAAAATGAAATATACATGTTATGTAAATTGTTTAATTTAATACAGCTAAACATCATCTGTAACTTTTTTTTTTTGCTTAAATAGAATCTGTAATTTTAGTGAAAGATTTCAAAAAAATATAAAGCGATCGATAACCAACCGAAATCACTGAAAAAGATAAAAAAAAATCATCATGAAATTTTAGAATAGTTTTATTTAAATAAAAATGTGATTTATATATCAATGTGTTTAATATTCATCGAGAAATTTACAAGTAGTCCTGTCAATTCCAACCTGACGATTAATTGGTTCACTTGCTGACTAAATTTATATATCTAAAATATCACTTTGCATCAGAAAAGGAAAATATAACAAAGATACAAGTAAATAAATCTTATATGGTCTCATTAGCTTCTTTTTTTTTTCACGAATAGTCTCATTAGCCTAGCTCCGTAAAATTTTCCTTAAACAAAACCGATCGAAAGAGATGATAATCCAAAATTCAGTTTTTTCACATTGGAGAGTTTGTTTTGTAAGAAAAACATAACCAAACCCAATATTTGATATGCATCTATACTATTATAAACCAATAAAATTAACATTTGGAATGATACGTAAAATCATTCAATTAAAATTAAAATATTTTTAAAAACATTACAAAAACATGCATAGTGTTATTCATTGTTTCATTTTCCTTCGGATATATCACTTTTAATTAAAGTATTAATTAGGAGGTGATATATTAATAAATTATAAGTGTATGGTAGATTTAGAAATAATACCATGCACGTATTAAAATGACTAGATCGTTTTCCGCGTTACGCGCAGATAATTTCTATTTAAATTTTACTAATGATTTGTTGTGTTAAAATCAAATATTGTAAAATCTTCATGTGTTTATAAATCATCTACAGTAAAACCTCTATAAACTAATAATGTTGGGACTTTGAAATTTTATTAATTTATAGAGATATTAATTTACAAAAGTTTCCTTATTTAGATTTTTTATTTTAAGATATATTTATTATAAGATAAGAAAAATATTTGATTTTAGTTTATAGACTTTAATTTTTACTTTTGAAATTTGACATTTATATTAATTTTATTATATTATTTTGTGTATATAATATATATTGCATAGAATTTAAATGTGGTTTTAGATATAATATTACTTAATAAAATATAATAAGTGTTAAGAAAATATAAAAATAATTCCACTATGAATATAAAAAAAACAATATAATAATAAGTTTTTACTTACATGAATATGTATAAATATAAATTATTAATTTATAATTTTACTGGGACCATATATTTACATAGAATTTTCTAAGAAATTATTATCTTATTATTTTATCGATTTGTGTCAAATTTTGAACCGGCCCAAGTTGGGACCGGCGAAGTTTATTAATTTATAGAGATTATTAATTTATCGAGTATTAATTTATAGAGGTTCTACTGTAGAAGTAAATAGTTGTTAAAATATTTTATTAAACTATTGTTCGTATAAATTAATTAAATGTCATGATTTTATAACAATGGGTTTAAAGAGTTTTGGCTGTTTTTTGTTTTTCGGAAACATGAACCAAGTATATGTTAACGTATTTCCTATTTATCTCAGCAATATACTTTTCTTTGTGAGTCTTTCTAAAGAACTAATCTTTACTAATGCTCCGTGGAAGCTTCATAGAAGATTAGCCCAATTTTTCAAAAGCATAATTAAAAAAGCATATATTCTTTTTAAAAACAGAAACAGAATATAAATCTATAAAATTTCTTAAGGTAATATTAATTATTTACAAAATTTAAGTTAATTACTTCTCAAATATAATAAAAGGCCTGCAAGAGTGTACAATACTGATAAGCAATAAACAAATGTCATATATTCTTATTAGGAAATCTTCATACACACTCACTTGGCATAAAACGAATGTGAAATCGCAAATTGTACGATTTCTCAATAAAAAGGACAACGAAGAAAATCAAAAGCAACCAAATGAGTTTTTATTCCACCTCCAATTTTAAGACAGGCACTCTTCTTTATTGTTTTTTGCTCTTCGTCAGACTAAGAACTTGTAGACGATACTGCGTGAATCCACGACTTCTGGACCTGTGCAACACATTCACATATCTGCATTAGGTTCATGTTCTCCTTCTTCCTCAAACTTATATAATCAAAAAACACCGCATATTTGAACTGTAAAACTCAGCCGCAATTAGTATTAGACATGAGTTCAGAACTATAACAACACATCACTGACGTACACCAAACACTTGGCTGCGTCCGCATCAACTTCCTCAAGATAAAGAGAGACCTAAAGAGTTAACACAGATGATAAAACTTACCATCCAACCTTCAAAGTTGTAGGATTTGTAGATCCATGAATTCTTCTTCGCTCTATCCCGAGCTTATTTTCTGGAAAATAAATCCAAAGCTAATGTCAACAAATGTATGTCTCAAAACAAATATAATTAGTCGTGACAAATCTCTCTGAGTGTCCAAACTCATTGTCTCTTAGTCGTGTACCAATTAATACCTAATTAAGAAATAACGTCGATATTCAAACAATACGGGTTTACTAACCAAATTATTTTAATAGTAACTCAGTGAGTCTAGTGGTGACTTGTAAAACACTGATGACAAAAGCAATCACTATAACCAGAATCTAAGTGGAACTAATGAGTCAGAGTTTGTGATAAACGAATGAAATCTTACCTCTATGAAATGTGTGAGCTTGTAATGTTTTGTTCCCAATCTCTGTCCACCTGACCCGACAGCCTTCGCCATTTTTTTTAGAAACCTGGAGCAGAAAACATAAACACTGAGCCTGGAAACAATGTTCAAGGTTTACACTTACTGGAAAGATTAGTAACTGTAGTAGCCAGATGTTATACATAAGGAAGCTCAATATTGTTGGTGTTGCCTCATAATCAGTCCGGTATGGGCAATCTGTCTTTGCAAAAGAATTAACAGGTAATAATGTTCAGACTGAAAGGCAATAAAAGTATAAAACTATAGCACCATCATAGCTTGTAGTTAAAACCAAATATAACAAAAAATAACATAAAGTCAGATAGTAATCTTCTTTATATGAGGAAAGAAGCCATCTCCAGTACACACCATCCATAGAAACCAGAGTATATCTTTGAGACAATGCACATCTATATATATATCTTCACATATAGCAAGCTCCCCGTGACCATATAGATAGCTGTAATAGAAATATCAAAACCATGGTGATGAAAATTAGTTTAGAATGTTCTGATACCACTGAGTGTAATTATCAGTTGATTGTAGAATGCTACTTACATGAGACCAATTTTGGAGTAGAGTTTCTTAATGTCCTCTCTTGTGAGCTCAGTGCCAATGTGGCATTTAAAATGAACCAATTATCATTAGTTTCATTCTTCATTTTTCTTCGAACTGATCTGTATTTATTCAATTATCATTCTGCTCATCGTCTGAGAGAGCTCCTCGATTTGAAATCTCCCCTTGAAAGCCTAAAGGTTTCTAATCATGCTTCCAGCAATCTTCATGTCTATAAACTGAACTAGCAAAGATTTCTCAAGACGATAAGAAGCTAAACCATCAAACCTGTTCTGTTGTGCCAGATCTATGTAAACCCAATATCAATATATACAATCATTTCAAAGCAAGATGATCAGTGGATATGACACCACGCTGTTATGCCTGAGACCTAAACCAAGATTCATATTTATCTGTTTAAGAGCATTCGCGAGGAGAGGAACTGGTATTAACATGAGAGTGAGTAAGACCAGCATATGTGGTGTTGTAACTAGTTGTTTGACAAAGTGAAAATGAAGGTTTCCTGAAAAGCAGAATGCATCTTATCTGATCTTCACGGAAAAGACGATGATCAAATCACCAGAGCCGCATCTTATGGCACCACCTGATACTCCTCTTCTTCACCCTCCTCACAATCACAACCATCATGGCTTTCTTCATTTCGTGGCTTCAGCTGATGGGAAGCTTCTAAGTATGAGAGTGCCCCTGTCGATGTATGAGATTAGTGCCTTCTAAGTATTTGGATTCCTGTTTATCTGTTTGTATTGTTTTATTTTGTTATATATACGTGGAATATACACTCCATATATATATATATATATATATATTATTTAGAAGTCCCCTTCATATAGATATACGTAGCATCATGATGGAACAACCACACTTGGTTCTGAACCGATATAGTTCAATGTTTATGGAATTTATTCTCAAACCATCTAACACAACAATTACCAAAATGCTGTTAGATACAATTTAAGATGATTTATTCGTTTCGTAGTGTTTCTAGAAAACATGTTATACATTATTTATTTGTTTGTTTGCTAAAGAACTTTCATGTTGTACACGAATGTTGCTAAATATATTATAAACCGTTAAAAATATTATAAATTGTATAGTTTATGTATATCGGAAGACGAGCTCCTATAAATACATAATTCATATCTTTTTTTTTTTGTCACAGACATAATTCATATCTTCATTCGCAGAAAACAGTTATTAGCAAAAATACACAATCGAAATATTTTAAAACATTTTTTACTAAAAATATTTGAAACATATAATCGAAATACAATTTGAATTGAAAACAAAACACAAACAATATGATAAATTTTGAGTTTCTATGTAATCAATAATAAAAGAAAAAACAGTAAAAACAAGAGCTTACCCAACAGAAGAATCACGAAAGAGAAAAGCAACCGAAAGCTCGTATCTTGTTGTGTGCATGTTGGGTCCTTTTGTCTCTCTTTTTCTCTGTCTACGAATGTGCAGAAGATGCTTCATATACGTAGCGTCGTTCATCAGAATAAAAACAATTAACATTAATTAAACAAAAAGGCCGCGACGTTGATCCCTTTCTGAGTATTTTATAATATTAGCGTGGTAACCAAAAACAAATTATAGAATATAAAAGTAATATATAAAGTTGCATGATCAAGAGAGCTTTTAGGGCGTAGAAGATATAAAGAGGGCGTAGAAGAGATAAAGAGGGCGTCGCCACACATGAAGAGAAGGGAACTGCGTAAAGCGAGACATGGATGCGTTTTGTCTCTACCTATAAACCAAAGCAATACAACTCAATATCATGTTAAAAAAAAATACAACTCGATATCAATTCTGTTACAAATTATTCATCATCAACAACATTTTTCCACGATATATTTATCAATTAAAAATTATAAGTGTCAAGTTTTTTATTTCCTGTTTAGTGTAATTTAAATTAACAAGAAAATGAAAAAAAAAACAGAATAGCATTTTTTATAAAATTCTTCATTCATTAGTGATGTTCATTATAATCTTGAAAAAAAATTGTATGACAAGTAAATCCTCTATCCTTCAAGTTTAATGTATGTCTGATCCTCCCGGAGAATTTAGTAATCCTCCTTTTTTGGTCACTACCTCCAAATTTTGTACACAACAGAACTTGGTAATACCTACGTAGATTAAACACTAAAAGAAAACAACGGTATTCTGACGGACATTCCGACGGAAAATGAAATCTTCGGAATATCCCGAGGAATTTCCGAGGATATTCCGAGGAAACACAAAATTTGGTTTCCTCGGAATATACCGACGGAATTCCGAGGAAATATAAATCCGTCGGAATATTCTTATGGAATACCGAGGAAAAATGTATTCCTCGGAAAAACCGATGAATTCCGAGGATATATTATAGCCGTTAGAGAGCCGTTGGAGAGCCGTTGGGGATTTTAAAAATTCCGAGTAAATTCCGACGAACTAGCCGTTGGCGTCGGAATTCCGTCGGAATTTCCTCGGTCTGTCGGCAGGATTTCAACTATAAATACAAGCACCCCTCTTCCTCTTCATTCACTCCATATCTTCATCCTCCCTCTTACTCTCTTTACACACGAATTTGATTCATAAAAAACATGTCTTCTTCAAATTATTTCCGTTCTTGGATCGATCGACCTCATTTGGATCCGAACACGAGATTGCTTACGGAAGAATACCAACGAGGTATAACCGAATTCATGGGGTTAGTTCACCGACAACTGGATGCAAAAACAGGTATGTTAAGATATCTTTGCTCTAATTGTAAAAATAGAAAGGTTATTAAAGAGTGGGATGTTTGGACTCATCTATATATGAGTGGGTTTACACGAAGTTACAAAATTTGGTGTCATCATGGGGAAACTGAATATGAACATGGTAGTACTAGCGAACCTCAGCCAGCGGTTAGATTAGAAGAACCAATTGGAACAGATGTAGGTTATGGTGTAGGTACTGAGCAGATGGTAAATGATCATTTTAGAGGGGAAGATTTACCCAATGCAGAAGCTAGGAGATTTTATGATATGTTGGATGCTGGAAAGCAACCATTGTACGAAGGTTGCAGAATTGGTCATTCAGCTTTATCATCTTCTACAAGATTGATGGGCATTAAAACAGATTATAATTTGGCTGAAGACTGTGTGGATGCGATTACTGATTTTGTAAAAGGTATTCTACCCGAGGATAATGTAGCTCCTGGTTCATACTACGAGGTTCAGAAACTCGTAGCTGGTCTTGGTTTATCGTATCAGGTAATAGATGTATGCAGCGACAACTGCATGATTTATTGGAGGGCGGATGAACAGCGGGTTACATGCAAATTTTGTGGGAAGCCTCGTTATAAAGATACGAGTGGAAGAGTTCCAGTGCCATATAAAAGGATGTGGTATTTTCCTTTGACGGAAAGGTTGCAGAGGTTGTATCTGTCTGAACGCACAGCGCAACCAATGAGATGGCATGCGGAGCACTCAACAAATGGTGAGATCAGACATCCTTCAAATGCAAAAGCGTGGAAGCATTTCCAATCAAAGTATCCCGACTTTGCGTATGAGAGAATAAATGTCTACCTTGGATTATGTACTGATGGTTTCAGCCCGTTTGGCAAGAGTGGAAGACAGTATTCTCTATGGCCAGTCATTCTTACACCATACAACCTACCCTCAAACTTGTGCTTGCGACGAGAGTTTTTGTTTCTCTCGATTCTCGTTCCCCGACCAGAGCATCCTAAGAGATCACTTGATGTGTTTCTTCAGCGACTAATATATGAGTTGCAACAACTATGGGCTAAAGGTGCTGAAACATACGATGTTTTGTGTAAAGAAAACTTTCAAATGTGGGCAGTACTAATGTGGACAACAAGTGATTTTCCAGCATATGGTATGTTATCTGGATGGACAACGCATGGAAGGCTATCATGTCCATATTATCAAGATAACACTGATGCTTTCCAACTAAAACACGGAAGGAAAACGTGTTGGTTTGACTGTCACAGGAGATTCCTACCACCTGATCATCCATATCATAGGAGTAGGAATTTGTTTACGAAGAACAAGAGGGTGTTTGACAATCCACCTCCGGAAATTTGTGGGAAAGATTTGAAGACACAACTAAGAGATTTTGGTGCAGAAATAACGCCTGACGTCGGTGGACATGAGCGTTTTCCGGTAGATGCTGTTGGAGACCTACATAACTGGCACAAAAAAAATATTTTCTGGGATCTGCCATACTGGGAGGATCATCTGCTAAGGTATAATTTAGATATCATGCATATTGAGAAGAACTTTTTTGACAATCTCATGAACACGATCCTTAATGTTCAAGGTACAACAAAGGATAATTTGAAGTCAAGACTGGATTTAGTCGATATATGTGCTCGTTCAGAACTTCATATTGATGAGAATGGTAGGGCTCCTTTTCCCATATACCGACTTGATGCAGAGGGAAAAGATGCGTTCTTTGATTGGATTTCAAACGATGTGGAATTTCCAGACGGTTACGCATCTAATTTGCGTAACTGTATCGACATAAAGGAAGTAAAGTTTACTGGCTTGAAAAGCCACGATTGCCATGTAATGATGCAGCGCCTCCTTCCGTTTGCCTTCAAGGAACTATTACCACGAAATGTTCATGAAGCAATTGCAGGGATAAGTGGTTTCTTCCGCGATTTATGCACGAGATCAGTGACTCTTGAAGGTATTGAAAATTTGAAGACTATCATAGCCGTGATTCAGTGCAACCTTGAGAAGATATTTCCTCCCTCATTTTTGATGTTATGGAGCATCTTGTTATTCACCTGGCAAGAGAATTGGAACTTGGTGGTCCTGTGCAGTATAGATGGATGTATATGTATGGGCAGTATATGTTCCATTTGAACAAGATGGTGAAAAATTTAAGTAGGGTGGAAGGTTCTATAGTCGCACAGATGATCAATGAAGAAACTTCAAACTTTGCCGAGTACTACTTTCCAGCAGAAGTTCAGACCAAAAACAGAAGACCTGCTCGGCATGATGATAGAGGCGAACGGGCAACATATCATGTTACGGTTCCAGACATTTTCACAGACGTTGGACGACTTAGCGGAAAACCAAAGGACCGTCGACTTACTGAGCAGGAACGCAGTAATTTGCAAACATATTTGCTCACCAACTCCGAAGATGTTCTTCAATATGAGAGGTAAACAAATTAGCTTACAAATTTTTATTTTAACAAGTTGAAATTTAAATCTTAATTAATTACATTATTGTCAACATATGTACATGATTTTCATGGCAGAAAAGCGGTTCGAATATAGATACGCCACAGAGGACGAACTAGAAGAAATGAAGCAGAGAGAATTTGCTGGTTGGATGTTTACTTATGTGAGTGCTTTAAACAAATTAAAATATCATTTATCACATATTTATACGAATTCACATTTATTGATATAACATATATATG
This sequence comes from Brassica napus, assembly GCF_020379485.1. NCBI lineage: Eukaryota > Viridiplantae > Streptophyta > Magnoliopsida > Brassicales > Brassicaceae > Brassica > Brassica napus. Next base: position 54,805,490 of record NC_063452.1, on the reverse strand, counting down.
TGCTATTAATAGGTGTCTGCTGGTTTGGCCAGAGGTGAAACATTTGACGATTGGATACGCGAGATGGTCGTTGGACCAAACTTTGTTGTGAAGTCATATCTGAGATTTTGTACTCGAGGATATGCATTCACAACTCAGAAGAGGAGACGTTCGAGTACGACTTATGATGCTGGCATTTATTCTGCATCAGGAGATGATGTATACTACGGACACATACATGAGATTTTGGAAATCAAGTATTTGGGCATGGTTGGATTGCGCTGTACTGTTTTCTATTGTGATTGGCACGACAACACTCTAGATCGAGGTGTGAGAACAGATGTATTTGGTGTTACATCAGTAAATTCGAGGCGAAAGCTACAATATTATGATCCTTTCATTCTTGCTTCTTAGGCCGATCAGGTAATTAAATATTAATTATTCAGAATGATTCATCATCATGTGTATTAATTTATAATTTTACTAATAATTTTTTTAATTTTACAGGTTTGTTATATAAAGTACCCCCGGGTAAGGAACAGAGATGATCCATGGGTTACTGTTACAAGACTCAACCCGAGAGGCCGAGTTCAGGGAAGTTCTGAGCTGGAAGACCCACTACAACCAAGCACATCCGGCAACTTAAGTGCAGCAGAAGATTTAGCTGGAGTTGGCCTTGTAGTCGATTTAACCGATTTCGGAGAGGAAGCCGTCGTTCACGTAGAGGATGAACCAGTGAATGGAGAGTTTGATACGACCAAAATATGGATCACTCTTTCGGTAAGGTTGATATGAACTCAGATCCGAGAGGATTGAGAACTGATGGATCGAGGGGTGACACTAAGGGTTGCGGAATAGCCCAAAGATACTACCAGACTTCGATCGTTGCCGGATGTGACGCACCGGTCCAACAAAAGAAGGATCGAAACTTGGAGATAACCTCACCAAGAAACTAAGAAGTGTTCTAAACAAAGAACAATGAGAGAAACTCATAAAAAAGGAAAAACAATCTGTTTTATTTCGTGGCTCTAAGGCCTTATTTATAGGATTACAAGTTGTAGAGATCCAAAGAAAAATGTGCTAAAAACAAGACATTGGAAATAGAAACAAAGACTTGACTAAATAAAGTCTTTGACTGAAACTTGGACTACCTCTTCATATAGCCACGACCAGGACTTTGAAAGGTGAATAATATACTCCTGATATGGGCCAAGACATGTCCCTTTGAGGCCTGGTCGAAATCCATCTTTTCCCTTAGCCAATATTTATCGGTTTCTCCATTTGGCCCAAACAAGTTCGTTTTTTGAATCTTTTTGAAAACCATCAAGCCCAATGCTTTCTTGAACATTTAGAACATGAATAATAACCTTTGTCATGATTGAATTGACCGTTGGTTCATCAGAAAGAAGGTTAGCCATTTCGAGCTTCTCGGGTGGTCTGAATTCGCGAGAACTGAAGATCACCTGATTTGTAAATAGCATAACTATCACATATGAACTTCGTTTGATCTGATTCTTCTTCAAGGAGCTCCGTAATTGAGTTGAGAACATTCTCCAAGTGATTTCATGCGTAGAAGCCTCGTGGTTTGGAAGATATGAGTCAAACAATGAACATATATCTTTACTGCTTTCCATGATCAAGCCATGCATGCCTGTTTTGCCCGGTGCGCTACCCCACGGCACATCAGAGTTTCACCAAGATCCAGATTCAGATTCATCTGGTGATGATGACTCGGAAATAGACTAGTATCGACTTTTTTTTTTTTAAATAGAAATACCAAGGAAATTCCGAGGGAAGATAGGTTTTCCTCGGAATTTCCTCTGAATAGACCTTGTCAATTTAGGGATTCGATTATAGAGTCTAGTTCCTCGGAATTTCCTCGGAATATTCTGACGGAATTCCGAGGAAGATAAGGGTTTCCTCGGAATTCCCTCGGAATATTCTGAGGAAATTCCGAGGAACTAGGGGTTTTTAACCGAAAACAACGTTTTGCGGATTGAATAACACGTATATAACCTTCATTACGTGTCTTAACCAGATTATGAAGTCAAACTTTGGTGTTTTACCCAATAACAAACACTTTTACGATTGCATGAACGAAAACCACACAACATAAGAGAAACACTTATACACTTTAATAAACGGTAAAAGGAATACTTACAATTATTTTTGAAATTTTGTTATTTCATGGTTTATGATCATCTATACAAAGAATCCTCAATGGTATGCATAACAATTGTATAAGAAATGAAATACGGCAAAAAAAAATCGATGTTTTGAAACCCCAAACCCTAGTTCCTCGGAATTTCCTCGGAATTTCCTCGGAATATTCCGACGGAATTCCGAGGAACAATATAAACCAATAGAAATACATGCATAGGATATTCTTTTTCCTCGGATTAATGAAATATCCGAGGAAATTCCGACGGATATTTAAGTGTCCGTCGGAATTTCCTCGGAATATTTTCATTTAACCGGGCAAACCATCCGCGAAATATTTCGCGAAAATTGAAATTGAAAATACCGATGAAATTCCGACGGATAGTTTCCGTCGGACCCTAGGTTTTATAAAGACGAAACACTTCTTCTTCCCCATTTCTCTCTTCTTCCTCTCCGGCTCCTCTCCCTCCTCTCGGCGATCTCCCCTTTCTCTCCCGACGATCTCTCCGGCGAATCCTCTCTAAACCTACACAAATCATGTAAGGACCCTATCCCACTCTCTTTGTTAGGTTTTTGTGTAGATTTGATGATTTTGGAAGTTTTTTGATAGATTTTTGTTAGGGTGATTGGTTAGGATTGTGATTTGGTTGTATAATAGGTTTAGAGTTGTGATTTGGTTGGATAATTTGTTGTGTTGAATTGATTTAGAATTTTTTAATAAATTTTTTATTATTTTTGTATTTATAAAATCAATTTTTGTATATAAATTCGATTTTTGTATTTTACAAAACGTTTTTTGTATATAAATTTGATTTTTTGGATTTTACAAAACGTTTTTTGTATATAAATTCAATTTTGGATTTATAAAAGATGATTTCATATTTATAAAACTATTTCTTTGTAATTATTAAACCATTTTTTTATTTATTAAAACTATTTTTTGCAATTATTAAACTATTTTTTATTTATTAAAACTATTTTTTGTAATTATTAAACATTTTTAATATTATTAAAACTATTTTTTTTAATTATTAAACTATTTTTTATTTATTAAAACAATTTTTTTGTAATTATTAAACTATTTTTTATTTATTAAAACTATTTCTTTGTAATTATTAAACATTTTTAATATTATTAAAACTATTTTTTGTAATTATTAAACTATTTTTTATTTATTAAAACTATTTTTTGTAATTATTAAACTATTTTTTATTTATTAAAACTATTTCTTTGTAATTATTAAACTATTTTTTATTTATTAAAACTATTTTTTGTAAAACTATTTATTTATTTGTGATTAAAAACTATTTTTTAAATATGTTTTTTTTATTTATTAAAATTATTAGAACGAATTTTTAAATATGTTTTTTTTTAGTTTACAGGTCTAATGATGATCAGACCTGGCCTAGACAGCGTCGTGGTCGTGGTGGTACGGGGAGCCAGTCTCGGGATTCTAGCCAGATTCAGGATTCCGCTTCGCCCCACAGCTCCTACCATACATCTCCCTCTCCATTTCCCGCTTCTGCTCCTCTCGCTCCCCCTGCTACACCCGCTCCTGCTCCTCCGGGTCCTCCGAGAGTGATGAGTGTTGCGGAGTTGGTTCGACAGCCCGGTCGTGACCATCTTCCCTATCTCACTCCGTATCCACATGGACGGGGTCAAACATGGTAATTACGTATTTTTTTCATTAAAATTTGATTCATTATTAATAATTTATTCTTTTTATTATGTTCAACCGATCCGGGAACGGGATCAGCGCATGGATCAACCGTATGATGTACTCGGCCCTCGATAAGGGACATCCGACTTTCACTGACTTCCCTACCGAGAAGAAGCATTTGTGGTTTCGTCAGTTTGCGGTAAGTATTCTAATTTTTTACTTATATTTTTAATCTTTAATATAAATTTTCTACTAGTTGTGTTTTTTTTCCAGCAAGAATGCAACTGGAATTCCGATGAGACGCTATTTATCTATCACCACTTCGTCCATAAAGTTATGGACAACTATGGGAAGCAGATCCACGAGTGGAAGAAGAAGTGGAAAATCAACAAGGTTGTTTTTAATTTATTAAACAATTTTTTTTAATTTATTAAACTATTTTTTAATTTATTAAACTATTTTCTTTTTTATTTATTAAAAGGTCACAAAGTCGATCAACAACACGGTCTGGACGGAGTTGTGTGCGCATTGGGATAAGGAAGAGACGAAAGAAACTTCTTCCACCAACTCCACCAACCGCAGGAGGGACCGTAAAGGGAAGGGCGTCTTCAAGCATAACTTGGGTGCTCAATCTATTGCCACTCTGGGGAATCGCATGGTAAGTTCAGCCGCTTTTTCTTCAATTATTTAAGTTTTGAAATTTTATTTTTTGTGCATTTCTTTTAATTTCTAATGTTTGTTTAATTTATGTTTTTTTTCAAGGCGGAAGAAAATGATGGCGAGCCGGTTGATGATCTCGCCCTAATGAAGAGGGCGTATACCAACAAGACGACCGGCCAGATTGATGACGGTCTTGTGAGGGAAGTGGTCACCCTGGTCCAAACTCAGGTGAAAGACGAAGTGTTTCAGCTTCAAACCGAGGATGACGATTCGACGGCTTCGACCAACTTGTCCCGGTTTCGAATCAACGAAATCGTTGAATCGGTAAGTTCTTTTTTTAAAGTTCAATTCATTTATTTCTTGATTTTTATTTTATCATCTTTTTATATTATTTAAATTTGGCTATTTTCTATTTCAGTCGGTTCCAAAGAAGAAGAGACGTTTGGTCGGTTTGGGTTGTCGCACCCGGTCGTTTCCTCCTTCTTCTGCACCACCGCCCTTTGTTGATCCAGAAGTACTTACGGCTCAGTTGAAGGACAAGGATGATCGCATATCTTTGTTGGAGACCCAGATGACGGCTCAACAGGCGGGCTATGAGGCACAGAAGAGGCTGAACCAGCCAATGATGGAGATGATGTAGAGGATGTACCCGAACGAGGTGTTCCCGAACGTGCAAGACCTGTAGTTTTTTTTTTTTCAAAAACTCAGAATGTTTTATTTTTATTTGTACAACTTTGAATATTATCGAATATGTTTTCAATTTTAATTTTAATTTTATATTTTCGAATTTAAATTTCAAAAATTTTATTTTTAAAAAAAAAATTAATTTTTTTTGAAATTCCGAGGAGATGAACCCTCGGAAATTTCCGAAGAACATTTCCTCGGAATATACCGAGGGACTCCTTCCTCGGAATATACCGAGGGACCCATTCCTCGAAATTTTTCGAGGGCTTCGTTCCTCGGAAATTCCCGATGAAAATTCTGAGGAACATTTCGTCAGAACTTCCGAGGATTGGACCACCGGAAAGTCTATCGAAATATCCTGAAGAAGTTCTCCCTCGGTATATTCCGAGGACATTTCCAACGAACTGGTGGTCCTCGGAGTTTCCTCGGAAATTTATTTCCTCGGAATTCCGTCGGAAATTTCCGAGGGATTTCCGAGGAAAAATGAATTTCCGATGACTTGTTTCGTCGGTATGTCGTCGGAATAACGTTATTCCGACGACATACCGACGATTTTTTTCCTCGGTATGCTGATGTTTTCTTGCAGTGAAAGTTGGGTATAAACATTGTATATATATACCTATGTGTGGACTATTTAGCTCGAGCACATAAATAATTTTATATACAATTTTTTAATGGGAGGTGAGAAAATGGGAATTGACGCATAGGCACAGTTTTCTCGTTTTGCATGGCTGGATATATAAATTATTCAAAAAGAATCAAACATAAATATTTTAAAATTATACATATTATTTTAGTACCGCTCAATCATTTTAAAACGCCATTTCTGTACTGTTTATAATGCGATTTACTTGTTTCCAGCTATATGGATCGTTACCTAGCTAGCTAGTTGACTCTTGTTCTAGGACATTTAAAATGAAAATACTTTAGGATTGTAATTCTTAAAAATATATAACATTAGCTTATCTATTAGTGATATGTTAATCTATCAATTCTCTTTATTCTAGTCAACAGTATTCTTGAAAATATTTAGTACTTGGGATTCTCTTGTCCTATAAACTCCAATAGATATGAGACTAGCTAGTTCAAACAATGGATTTAATTAGGGGGTTTTATGCGTTTCTAATTTTATTGTCAACAATGGGTTGTGAATCTATGAGTGTGGCCTATAAAACTATAAACAAACAGAGAGACTAGCCATAGGCTAGGATAAAATTCCAGAACAAGTGGAAGCCAATGAAAAGTACCAACTTTTCGTTAATTTTAAAATGTTTTACAAAGAGGGAATATAGACACCTAAATATTCGGACGGCCGCGGGTATTATTTTTAATTATAACAAATATCCAATGATTATAAAAATATCTGATATAAGAATATATTATATATATAGTTCATTATATATTTTATCGTGATTTAATATAACCATGTTATTTACTTTAAATATTTGTCAACTTACAATTTTATAGATATTACTATTGGACGTTTTCTAAAGAAACACTGTTCTTCATGACTTTTACTTTGAGTATTAGGTTCCTTTTAATTTTATTTTAAATTATAAAACAAAAATTCTGATATAGGTACATTCTGACCCCAAAAAATAAAGATACATTATTGTTTTAATTATAGTTTACAGTATGAGTGTGATTGGTTACTCATAAAGTAAATTGGTGGGAAAAAAAGTGGAAAAAAGAAGAAAAATTAGAGTAAAATGGAGTAAATTTTTTTACTTGTTTAACATGGAGTTAAAAGTTACTCAGCGTTTATTAGTGTTTTTCTACTTTTGGAGTAAATGGACTGAAAAAACATTATTTTACCTGATTGGATAAAAATGTTGAATTCAAAGTAAAAAATTAAAATTAGAGTAAAGATTTACTCTGACAAGTACATTCAGTCACACTATATTTTCATTAAACTCATGAGTACGACGGTCAGCAGTGGTCTACGACCCCCTTCCCGAATAAAGCTACGTAGTCCCCCACTAACAAGGGCTTGATTGATAAGATTTTAAAATAGTATACGTTTTTGCTAACGTTTTATAAAGTATTTAGGAAAGTATTTGAAAACTACAAATATTTTTCATATGCTCATTCTCTTTGTTCATACTATTTTTTTTTGGCACAAAATGACTTGTCAAATATTTAAATATTCTTAGCCTTCAAAAAAATATTTAAATATTCTAAAATAGTTTCACATGAATTTATTTTGTTACATAGCATGAAAAAATTATGTTTATATATAATTTAAAGTTTATATTCTTAGAATTATTTACATTAGTTGACTTTTATTAGTTCTGTAAAATAATATAAAAACATAATTAATATAAAGTGCATGAAGAATTGTATAATATTTTTAACCTTGTTGATCACTTAAAATGTATATCTTAATCACAGTATATATATATATATATATATAACTTCAAAAACATACTGCACCATACTGTTTATACTGATTAGTACTGTTGTTCTATCATCAAGAGTACCTATCATGCATAATTTACACAAATTTAAAAATATTTTTAGTCTTCTTTTTTGAAAAATATAATTTATTAATTCATAGTAATATTCTTTTTTTTTTAACCGTGAATTGTAAGCTGTATTTATCAATCAATCTCATATACCCTACAATTTATTTTGTAGGAAAATTACATATACATCAAACTCTGTTTCATATGAATTTATTGTGTTACATAGCATGAAAACATTATGTTTATATATAATTTAAAGTTTATATTCTTAGAATTATTTACATTAGTTGAACTTTATTAATTCTGTAAAATAATATAAAAACATAATTAATATAATGTGCATGAAGAATTGTATAATATTTATTAGAAGTTTATATATAATATTTTTAACCTTGTTAATCACTTAAATGTATATCTTAATCACAGTATATATATATAACTTCAAAAACATACTGCACCATACTGTTTATACTGATTAGTACTGTTGTTCTATCATCAAGAGTACCAATCATGCATAATTTACACAAATTTTAAAATATTATTAGTCTTCTTTCTTGAAAAATATAATTTGTTAATTTATAGTAATATTCTCTTTTTTTTTCTTAACCGTGAATTGTGAATTGTAAGCTGTATTCATCAATCAATCTCATATACCCTACAGTTTATTTTGTAGGAAAATTACATATACATCAAACTCTGGTTCTAGTATATGTATTTCGTATTGGCTTCTTAAATCACTTTAAGATATCAAAGAATATGTTTCCCTAAATAAATACACTAATCTTAGTCTGAATCTCAACACTAAACCATGTATTCATAACACTATTTATTTGTTCGTTCTTTCTTCAATTTATTATATATGAATAAAATGATTGTTGAAAACCTTCTTTTCAGAAGTGTCCTTAGAAATGTAGATGTTACGTAATTTCCATAAGTCACTGGACAGAGTTATTACCTGCGTTTTATAATATGAATGATGTATAATATCGTTATTTCATATCTTTATAATCGAGAGGGCGATATATCAAATATCGGTGGCAGTCTGGCAGAGGAACAAAGAGATAGATCGATGAAGCCAAATTTAACATTCAAGAACGCACTTCGTGTTGTCAATTAAAAAGTGATGAAGATTGGAGCGAATTTTTCTTCTTTTGGATGGAATTTTTCCACTTCCTGTTGTCTATTTCAACGTAGCAAATCTGATAAATCAGAGGATGCCACGTGTGGCAACTGAAATGATTTAAGAGCATGCGCAACGGTGAGACTCATTGGAGTCCTTAGCGACAAGGGCATTTCGGATTAATCCTGGATATTTTGGATTTAAAAAAAAAAAAAAAAGATGACCATTCACGGGCCGCCACGTAGTCGTGGGAACCCGCAAATAGTGCAAGGATTCACTAAGAAAAAGTCATTATTTAAGAATTTTAAGGATTGAATTCTTAGCTTTTGGTGAGATCCACTGATTATTTAATTATTTTTTTCCTAAGGATTCTCATTTAAGGATTTCCACCGCGGATGCCACACCAATAGTAATAATACTTTTAGGAAATTTTAACAATTAAAATAATAAAAATTTATAAAAACAAGGAAAGAGAACAATAAGCGGTAAACCCATTTCTCCAGGAAAAATATTCTCTCTCTCTAAGTGCTCCAACTTCTCTCTAAAAAGAGTTTTCGGATAACGATTCCTGTTCGGTGCCGGTGGCTTTTGCCGCCGGTTACCATTTTCTTTTTTTGTTTTCCTTTTTTGTTTTTTGATGTAAATACTTCGATCTGTATGATCGATCCTTCCCTTCGCTCGGCGAATCTCTCCTTCGCGTTGGCAACTTTTGTTGTGACATTTTCAGTCTGAAGCGGAGCAAAACTTCATGGTTTTTCTCTTGTACTCCGATGAAGACTGAGTTTGAATAAAGTTCTGGTCTTGTAGATCGGATTCAACTTTGTTCTCTCTTCGCGAGTTCATACAAAATCCCGATTGTTGGTATTTGGTTTATCTTCTTTAAAGATTAAGCTCAGAACCTTTCTTCAAGAAATCAGTCTTAACCCGTTATAGTTTGCCGATGAAGGCCAAAGGGTTGGGCTTTCTAATTGGAAAGGGGATGAAGATGATGGACTAAACTCAGTTGCTTCAAAGGAGGTTCAGTAGAGTTTGGCGTTCTAATGTGAGCGGTCCAACAAAGGATCTACTTTGGGTTTTGATTGAGAAGTCCCCGTGTTATGAACCGGAGATGTAAGATTTACAAAGCATCAACATCGGCGGAAGGCGTAAGGGAGACTAGTAGTGAGTGCAAATCAAAGAAGATGAAAGTGTTGCAAGAACGTTGAAGAGTATGTCGGCGTTTTCAGCCTGAAACTTGACTGGCGGTGGAGCAAAAGCTTCTCCGATATGCATGCTTCTTCTTTAACACGTGGATTGTGCTTAAGTTTTTGTATGACACGTGTTTTCCTTGTGTCCATGTGTTTGTAAACTTTATTTGTACTCCTACTTCTGATAAGCTTTAATGAAAAGCTAAGTCGACAAAAAAAAAAGAACAATAAGCGGTAAGAGACGATACTTTTTGCGGGTACTCCAAATGCAACATTGAGAAACGTTTCTACAAGTGTAAATCATTTACTGGTTAAGTTGTTAAAAAAAATAATTAAATATATTTATAAAAATAAATATCATTATTTTACTATTGTTGCAATCTCACCTTGTTGCTGATGCTCTAACATGTCTTAGTGTAGAGCAAAAAAATTGTAACATTAATACATCCTTGTAAATTTGTAAGACATGGGTGTTGTAAACATATAAAAACATATCATATACTTTATAAGCAAACGATAATGCATTTTTTTAACCAAAGTACCTACATATAATGAATTTTAGTATAAGGAAAAAGTAACCTAACGCTAGAACCATGGTCTAGTAAGAAGCCTTTTGAGCCACCGTTCCAATGGCGGTAAGGTCAACGGCTCATATTGGTTTCGATTAACTGGAGGAAAGTGAAGTGAAAGGAGTAAGGACCGAACGCAATGTACGTAGCCACGAAGTTATATGCTAAACGGCGTAGGAATTTCATATTTCCATAATATTCTTTGCTATCTCTTCGAGAAGAATTAAAATTAAAGAGATGATATTATCACTTTACTACTACGTACTCTCGACCATCCAATTAAAACAAGGATATGAGACCAGCTGCAACGCGGGATATTAGCCATATCTTAGCGCTAATCCTTATGCTTATAGAGTAAAATAATAATATAAATTGACGTTACGCTGAGGTTGAATCCTTAATCAAGGATTTATTTGCGGTTGATCCTTGATGTGCTGGCAACGTCTGAGTGGACCGGGAAAGGAATGTGGTTGGTGAGAGGAAAAAAACTCGATCATTTTCTCGAGTCGAGCCGGAAAAAAAAACGTTTCCACCTCTCCCGGCGAAAACAAAGGCGATACTGCGATCCGGTTGGTTCAAGGTAAATTGCACCATTTTAGTTCTTTATTTTTGCATTTGGATTTAATGCATGTCACTTTCATCAGTGTTTATGGATTCGATTGTGGGGAAAATTAGAGTTTGGGTTTAAAATCGAATTGGGGATAAAAATCAAATTAGGGTTTTCGTGTGTTTGTTTTATTTTTTACATTCGATTCTTTGTTTATGGAATCGATTGTGGGGATCAAATAGATTTGGGGTTTAAAATCGAATTGGGATTAAAATCAAATTAGGGTTTTCGTCTGTAAATTTTTTTTTCTTACATTAGCTTATTTGTTTATGGATTCTATTGTGGGGATGAAATAGATTTCGTGTTAGAAATCGAATTGGGGATTATAATCGAATTAGTGTTTTGATCTGGTCTTATTATTTTCTTCTTTTTATTCGTTTCTTGGTTGGTTTCCTCACGATTAAAAAGGGATTTTGATCCGCTTATACGTTATTGTTCTTCTAGGTTCTGAAATGGAGGACAAATTGAGGGATATGAAAGCACACAAAGCATACTACAACATGCTTCATTTCGTTGCAGATGCGCAACAGGGGATTCCCAAGTTGTGTCCCTGTGGATCTATCACGAAGGAGGTCGTCGATGAAGAGGATACATATGATTACCTCCTCGGCAAAAGATACTTCATATGCAAAGATTATGAGGTTTGCATTCTTCTGTCTATATTTATCGAGCTCGTCCTTCCATATTTATTTGTTGTTTGATAAGTTTTTTTTCTGTTTTCGCAGAATGACGGGTTGCATTTCAGGCAACCATGGGTTATGGGGATGCAACAAGAGGTTGAGAGACTGAAAGTACGTTTTCACGAGCAGGAGAAGCTTCTGCGAGAGTGCGAATCACTTAAGGTGAGTTCTGTCTGATGGTTCACTCTCTTATTAATCATATTTCTAAGAAATTAAATGGAGTTGATCTGATGTCTTTTCAGGGGCAGGTGAGAATGCTGCTTACGCGGGTGACTGAACTCGAGAAAAGAAACTTACCGGTTTCAAACTCTGGTTAGTGTTTGAACTTACCAGTTATAATTCAAATGGAAATTAGTTTGTAGTTAGAAAAGAAACTAGGATTGTGTAACCGTGTAACTTTAGTAGTTGAGAATAGTTGAAAACAAACTAGGATTGTGAAACCGTGTGTCTGTTTAAATGTTTCTGAGCAAATAACTTGCAAGTTTGTAGATAGGAAACAACTAGGATTATTAATGCACACCAAACCACCATTTAATTGTGCGTAACTGCACTGTTTCCTTTAAGCCTAAAACCCATTTAATTGTCGTGAGCTGTTCTGATAGGACTGTTTTCTACTAGGATTCAATAGTCATTATAGAATCCCTTATTTAACCGTCAGTGTTTCTACTAGAGAAACACATACTTCTTCCTAAATGGTGAAATCTGGTGGTTATGTAAACCTCGTAATGAGTCAAGGGCCAGTTCATCTGGACTCCTGCGACCCTCTTCTCTTTACTGGCCAAAGTTCTGGTGTGTCTACTGTCAAAGAGAGGAGAAAATGGTCACTGAAAGAGGATTTAATCCTCATCGGAGCGTGGCTCAACACCAGCAAAGACCCCATTGTGAGTAATGAACAAAAGGTAGGTAGGTGCCTTCTGGAACAGGATTGTAGAGTACTACAACTCCAGTCCTCAACTGGTTGGGACCACCCCACGAGAACTTGGGCCATGCAAGCAAAGATGGGCTAGGATCAACGAGGGAGTTTGCAAGTTTGCTGGTTGTTACGACATGGCACTGAGGGAGCAGAGAAGCGGGCAAAATGAGAACGATGTGATGAAGTCTGCGTTGGATATATTTGCCAATGACCAGGGATCGAAGTTCAACTTCGAACATGCGTGGAGGGAGCTTCGGCATGATGTAAAGTGGTGCTCAACATATCTGGAGAAGGACAAACGCAAACCAGCGGATTCCCAAGGCGATGGTGAAGGGGCAGTGCCTGAGCCAGAGCCAGAGCCAGAAGAGCGACCAATAGGAGTTGAGGCTGCAAAGGCTGGTAGCAAGAGGAAGAAAACTGGAAAAGAGGAGGAGTTGGCGAAGCTAGAAAATTTGTTGGAGTTAAGAAAAAAAATCTCTCAGCAGAGTTTGCTAGAGAGTTTGCTTACAAAGCCCAAGCCTCTCTCTGAGATGGAATCAGCTCTCAAAAGTAAACTTTTGTCTGAATTGTTGTAGGGTTTGTTTAGCTCTAACCTTAGTTTCAGATGTTTTCATAAGACAAGTTTCAACTATTTGCATTAGACCTTATTTTCCTTGTCATTATTACAACTAAAACATGTCTATTTACATTGCTTACACACGTGAATTTCTTCTGTTTCAGGTGAAGTACTAGACCATGTCACGGGTTGAAGACAAAAGCTGGTATCAAGTCACAGGTTTGTATTCTCTGTTTGTATTTTCATGTGAACCAAGTCACGGGTTGTTTGTATGTTGCCTTTATAAGTCTGTTTGTACACTCGGATGTTATGCTATTTCCTTTGCTCTTTTGCTTCCTTTGTACTGTCTAAAAACGGATGTAATGCTGTTTTAGTGGAATCTATTTCCTTTGCTCTTATTTTCCTTGTACAATCTCCTTTCCACAAACAGAAAGAGTACTTGTGTGTTGTCTAGGACTCATAGATCGCAAAACGTTCGGTTTTCAATTGTTTCAACAACAACGACCTTCCCACCTTCATCTCCATCAGCGTTAGGTATGAGTTAATTGTAGTAGTTGATTTCAAATTAGTTAGGTAATTATATGAACCATCATTTATTTAATTTAAAGGTAATAGTTAGTTAATTATATAAGTTGGGACTGGACCGAAATTATAGAAGTTGATTTCAAAATAATAATAACCGAAAATAAGTTATGATTAGGAAATAGATAGCACGTTGACTGTTTTTTTTTTATTGAAAATAAGTTATGATTATGAAATATATATATGTCGACAAAATCACAAAAGTAATACCAAAAAAAAGTTTATAAAAACGTATATTTGTTATAATGTTTGAAGGAAGGATAGCCTAATATGGCAGATGAAATCGACCGAAGACTCGATGCGGCTGTCAATGAGGCTTTTGATGAATATTTTGAAGAAACATACAACAGTATTGTGGAGAATCGAACTACAAAAAAAAAGAAACGTGCATATGTCGAAAGAAACCGAGAAGCGGGCCACAACCGTCTATGGAATGACTACTTTAGTGAAGATCCGACATTTCCGCCTCATTTATTCAGACGCCGTTTCCGCATGAGCAAGGAAGTATTCATGCAGATTGTCGACACCCTCTCAGCAAATATTCCATTTTTTCAACAAAGAAGAGATGCAGTCGGAAGGTTAGGTCTATCAACATTACAAAAGTGTACGACAGCTATTTGTATGCTTGCGTACAGCTCTGCGGCTGACGCCGGTGACGAATATCTCCGACTCGGTGAAAGCACATCACTTTCATGTTTAACCAATTTCACAGAATGTGTAATACAACTATTTGGAGATGAGTATCTACGAAGACCCACTCCAGAGGATCTTCAACGACTACTCGATATTGGAGAGATACGCGACTTTCCGGGGATGATAGGAAGCATCGATTGTATGCATTGGGAGTGGAAAAATTGCCCAACCGCTTGGAAATGACAGTACACACGTGGATCAGGAAAGCCGACAATTGTCTTGGAGGCTGTAGCTTCACAAGATCTTTGGATATGGCACGCCTTTTTTGGTCCTCCAGGTACCTTAAACGATATTAACGTCCTTGATCGGTCACCTGTTTTTGATGACATTTACCAAGGTCGCGCTGCAAGGGTAACGTACATGGTCAATGGACACCAGTATGATTTGGCTTACTACCTCATTGACGGTATATATCCAAAATGGTCAACATTTATCCAGTCTATCACACTCCCTCAAGGTCCTAAAGCAGCGTTATTTGCTAAAGTTCAAGAAGCAACCCGGAAAGATGTGGAACGTGCTTTTGGTGTATTGCAAGCTCGATTTGCGATAGTAAAAAACCCAGCTCTATCATTGGACAAGGAAAAAATAGGGAAGATTATGAGAGCATGTATCATACTACACAATATGATAGTCGAAAATGAACGAGGTGGTTACACTCAGTTCGATACATCGAAATTTGAGGAAGGAGAGTCGAGCAGAAGTTCAAATGTAGAGCATATTAACAACATGCCTTCACATTTCGGTAATATGCTTGGTCTACGGAATCATGTTCGAGATAGGCGTACACACGAAGCATTGAAAAATGATTTAATCGAAAATATTTGGAACAAGTTTGGTAATGATGAAGATGTTTAATTATTGTATGTTTGCTTTTAATCATTGAATAAAAAAAATTTAAACTTAAATTTTTTTTAAAATTTAATAATTTTAAATCCCTAAGAACTTCATTTTGAGTAACACCATTGGACATACATTTTAGACTCAAATCCTTAACTATTTAAAAAGCAAAAAAAATACTATTATAATCCTAAGGAACACCATTGGAGTTGCTATGATGTCATGCAAATTCGTACGGTAACGTTTACGATATATTATATTCCCATGAGTCTTGTGGATCCCTAGTCATTTGCCATTTTTGTATGTCACCTTATGAGTTATGGATTGGATTGGATTAATGTATACAACTTATTTAATATATTCTTCACTCTCTTGCACGACTTAGCTCAAGAGCTGTACAAGTTGTAATTTGCTACCCTTTTCTTTGCATATTATTATCATTTATACGCGAATAGCATTTCATGTAAGAGTGTGTGTGGTAGCATAGTGGTTTCACCACTAAAATCAAAAATAGAAATTAGTTCCAGCTACAGAATTGATCAGTTGTATAAGAATATCGAGTTACGTTATTTAAGATGTTGCATAGTGAAACCAATAGGAAAAGAAGTATAAAGGTGGCCGACAACAAATAAGGATTCAGAAGGCATCGATTCATGAGAGTAGGCATACAACAAAACACGACAAAGCAGCTTTCATATTGTTATAAAACATATTTTGTATGTGGTCACAACTTATTTCTAATTCAAAATCTTCAATTTCGAGAATAAAGAAGCAAGGATCAAATAACACCTTACCTCACGCAACGCAAGTAGCAACAAGCAAGTAGTTCATCATCAGCTTTTTTGAGAATGTTATTCAGAAATAAAGTTTAACAATACTATTCAATTTGATGCTTACTGTTTTAATTTAATAATAAAGATGCTTATAATTTTCGGATACCCAATTGTTATTGAATTGGTTCTCGTTACTTACCAGGTTTAGTTACATTTCAGTTGTTAGGTGATTGAAAGAGTTTTACTATTTTCTTTAAAACTAAGAAGAAAGACCGAAGAATGAGTGACGCGAGTTAAGAGTACGGACAAAACGCTGCGTAAGATCTGATTGTCCGTACAGCTTATTGAGGGTTTGATTGTAATTAAGGAAAAGTAGTAGCTTCTTTTTTTGGATCTTTGTTTAATGTTTTCGGGGACAAAAACATTAATAGAAATATATTACTATTTGGTATATTTGGTGTTTGGTGATCGGTCACACCGATGTTTTCTTGTTTTCTTTTCCCCCAACTAATTGTATCTTCGTAAGAACTTTTACAATGGTATAAGCCAACTTTGATTCCATTCATATCATAAATATTTCGCCACTCGAGTCATCGAAGATTTTTCACCATTACATCACAATACGCCACACCAATTTATAGAAGCACATCACAATACGCCACACCAGATTATTAAAACGTTAAATCCAAAAATACGATTTGAAAAATGTCTAGCCCAAAATAAAAAGCCTCATAAAACAACTGTATCTAAGGCCTAAATCTCATATATAGTTTTGTATATGAAGCTTGGCGTGTTGTCATAAATCCTTAGTCCAACTTATGTACAGTAACTTGAAAAACAGAAGGACACTTCTTTAAAAGCATGTATTGTGATCAAAGCCCATGGAGTAGCTCCAGATGGAGGTGGAGAAGTTCTCTTACAAGTTCCAAATTTTCAGTCTCTCACTGTATTTACTTCTTCATTTAGCTTTAGACCTGACACTGTGACAGGAACTGTCAATACTCACTTGCGTTGGAAGTGGTTTGATTAATTTATCTAGGAAGCATGTGTTAATTCTTCACGATCAGCTTTTGATATCTTGCACATTTTTAACTCTTCATTCTTGCATGTTTTGGTTATTTAGATTAGAAATTATGCATTTTAGTTCCCTTTTTGCATTGCATAAGTCTTTATCAGGTCTTGCAGCGTCTATTGGAGTTCTTAGAGGTATTTGGAAGCATTTGGGATCAAAAAGGGAGTGGAAAGTGTTGTTTGAGCGAGTAGAGCACCGGAGCGGGCTACGGGAGCGACCTACGACACCCGCTCCAGACGAAACGAAGACATCGCGACCTCTTGCACCGGGGTGAGGCACCCGCTCCGAGCTCAACCCCTCGTCGACAACTTTCCAGATGTGGAGCGACCTGGTGGAGCGACGTCACGAACCCGCGCGCAATTTGAAGACGTGAAGATGGCATTTAGAGCGACGTTCCGGAGCGGGGTGACTAACCCGCTCTAGATGTAGAGCGACCTATTGGAGCGACGTCATGAACCCGCGCGAGATTTGGAGACGTGAAGCAAACATATTGGAGCGACGTTCCGGAGCGGGGTGACTAACCCGCTCCAGATGTGGAGTGACCTATGGAGCGACCTAGTGTACCCGCGCCGTGTCTGTTCTTCTGATCGAAAATTTATGTTTTATTTGGACCTTTCAGGTTGTTGACTGAGCCCATTAGGTTTTAGAAGTCATATAAATACTCTCTAAACCTAATGTTAGAATCAAATCTTATTTTCTATCTAATCACAAAGAACCTTTAGGTAAAAGATCTAATATTGATCATTATCTTTTGTGATTGCTTAGTTATATTGATCACCAATCATGATTAACACCAAATCATCATTGATTCTTGGGTTTATCATGAAGATTAGTGAGTAGTCATCTATGGATTCATGGGTTAGGGAGATTAAGGGTGATTAAGCTAGATCTAAGGTGTTTTAGTATAGATCCATCTTGTTCCTTGCTAGTAGAGTGCTTTATTGCAATGGAAGAGTTGGCCTTTCTAAAGTTGAGCTCTAGGCATTTCATACCCGAAAGGTGTTTGATCAAATGCATGAACCAACTCTCCTAAGCTTTTAACATTCTTTATCAAAGAGATTTGTTGTTAAAGGTGTTAAGATGGCTAATAAACTTGAAATTAATGATTGCTTAGATAATATTCAACCAAAAAAATTTGATGCTTGAGTTATCTTAGTGAATGAGCATTCATCTAGAGATAGAGTTTGTTTAGGATTGTGTCTAGGTCTAAGGTTGATAGATTGATTGAAAGGTACCACCTTTAGATTCAAACTTGATCACCGGTCAATTCCCTTAGCCCATGAGTTCTTCCATCTCATAAAAAAGAAAGCTTTGTTCCTTATTGCATTTTAGTAGTATTTTAGTTCAAAATCATCTCACCAATTGATAGCATTTAGATTAAGCATGGTCTTGCATTCCCTTTACTTTAGAATCACTTAGAACTGGTTTGACATCCTTTATACTATAACATTTGATTAAGATTCTTGAAAACTCTTAACATCAGCTTTACAGTTTTTGTCTTTTAAAAAAAACGCTTTTCTTTAGTTCAAAACTTCAAATAGATGTGTATTCTTTGTTTTATTTAAGTGACTGTCTCGGACTAATTATAACAAAATGAATGGTTATCTGTTAAAGATGTATTCTCACATTTGTATAATTGTAGAGAGTAACAAAATTTATGAAATGATCCACAAAACAAAGAAAGCAAACAACATTTAATTAGTATCACTCGAGAGATTTCGCAAAAGAAGAGCATAGGAGGTTTCATACCATCTAAAGAGAGGAGAGAATCGATGGAAGGTGTTTGCAGCCAGACACAGCAAAAACTAGCCGTCCATTGCTGTAACAAGACGTTAAACCCCTTGAACTAGACCATGTATCTGAGCTCCACTACACAGGATGATGCATAACAAGCCTTCTTTTTTTCTAGCTTCATATGGAGAAGTTTTGCTTTGGATCACTGTAAGCACTAGCTCCAGTAGATCCAAGGAAACCAAAACCAAGTTCAATACTGATTGGACCCGGTTAATCATCAGTAATCACCACAAGAGCAACACCATCCTTGAAATGATGAAACCGGTTCGAATCTCTCACAACGATCTCCCTCTCAGTGATCCTCGATATGAACTTAGTAACGCTATGGCAATCACTACACACCCTCAGATTCTTAAAAATCTGAATCCTCTTCTTCTTCGGAGTGGTAATCAGAGCAAACGCAATAGCCAACCTCTCGCTATGACTCATCAGTATATGCTCTTTCTCATCATCCTCAACATCTTGCAGCACAAATCTACAGTCCGGCACATACCCAATCATCTTCATCTTCTCGTGCAACAACCTCAACTCCTTGTAGATCTCCTCACACATGGGATGCGTTTGGTTCCCCGTGTAAAACACTTTCACTCTGTTGTTCACTTCCATCGAGCTCCACCCCAGCGTCTTCCTCAACCCCTTGCCATGTATCTCATCGACTCCCTCCCATCTTCCAGCGCTAGCGTACATGTTTGAAAGCAAAACGTGATAACCAACATGCTCAGGCTCAACCTCAAACAGATGCTCAGACGCAACCTTCCCCAAGTCCACGTCTCCATGGACTCTACAAGCGCCGAGTAAAGCTCCCCAGATGGATGCATCAGGCTGAACCGGCATGGCTTTGATGAAGTTAAAAGCTGTTTCTAACTGACCCGCTCGGCCAAACAAATCCACCATACAACCGTAATGCTTCAAGCTCGGCGCTATGTTATAATCTCTTTGCATTAACTCAAACAACCATCGACCTTCGTCAACTAATCCAGAATGGCTACAAGCTGACAACAGAGTAACAAATGTTATATGATCAGGCTTCACTCCTTCGTCAAGCATCTCTCTAAACAGCTTCATCGCCTTCTCCCAGTGCCCGTGAAGCCCGTGGCACGCTATCAGCGTGTTCCACGGCACGGAGGTGTCTCTCGGGATTTGATAAAACAACGAGAGCGCGTCCTCCAGCCGTCCGCATTTTCCGTACATGTCAGCGAGGCTTGTTCCGATGAAAACATCCGAACAAAGACCGTTCTTCAAGAGACGACCGTGGATCTTAATGCCTTGACGCAAGGCTCCGGATTGAGAACAAGCGTGGAGAACACTCACCCACGTCCCTTGGTTATGTGTCATCTCTCCTCCTTCCTTCATTTCGTTATACATCTCAATGGCTTCAGTAGCAAAAACGTTTTGCGCATATCCAGATATTATTGTATTCCATGAAATCACATCTTTGTTTGGGAGCCAATCAAACACTCTTCTCGCTGAGTCCACAAGGCCTAGCTTTGCGTACATGTCAACGACCGTGTTTCCAACGGTCACATCTTCCAAAATCCACCCCTTCCGCAACACGAAGCCTTGGACTGATCTACCGCCTCGAACATCACCTAACTGCGCGAGCGTAGAAGCCAAACTAATCAAAGTGAGGCAGTCCGGTTGAATCCGCATCTCCTCAAACAGCCTAAGCGCTTTAAGCGGCTGCTCATTCACCTCATAAGACTTGATCATAGAGTTCCAATTAATCAAATCCCTCACAGTCATCTCATCGAACACCTTCTGGCAACTTTTAACGTTGCCAGACTCTGCGTACATTTCAATCAGCTTGTTGGAAACAAACAGCTCAGAGTCAAGCCCGTGTTTAATCGAGTACAAATGGATCAAAACTCCTCTAACGAAGTCTCCAGCCTCCGTGCAAGCGACAAGGAGGCTCACGATAGTAACAGCATCCATATGTTTCAGCTCTTTAGAGAGAGCCAACGCCTCCTCGGCATTCCCGCTTTGGCAGTACCCTGAGATCATAGCGTTCCAAGAGCCCATGTCTCGCACAGGCATCTCATCGAAGAGCCTCCGCGCGTTCGCCACCGGTCCGTACCTGCAGTACAGATGCACCAACGACGCAGCAACGAAGACGTCCCAGACAAACCCGAACTTTAAGGCCGAGGAGTGAATCTTGATCCCGTCAAGGAGACTTCTACAAGCTTTCAAGTCCGAAGGGAAAGTGCGGTAGTCAGGTTGGAGTCCAGAAGTCGTCATGAAGAGACTAAAACACTTAATGGCTTCTGAGGAGCTTCCCAAACGGACGTAGCCAGAGATCATCACGTTCCAAGCGTAGACATATCTGTTGTGGATGTTGTCAAAGGCGTGCCTGGCTAACGCGAGGCTCCCGAGGTAACAGTAGAGGTTAACGAGTTTGGCGGAGATGCAGACGTTTTGGATTGCTTGGGAGACAATGAGACGCGCGTGAAGGCACTTGGCTGAGTGGAGTTTAGTGTAGTGTTTGAAAAGTATGTGAACATCATCAGTACCATGATCTTTCCTCGAATCTTGCAAAGCATTTGCAGGTGCTGAGAATTCTCTGAGAACTAATGCGAAAACTCCGGTTAAGCGCCCACCTTTGCAGGTCTGAAACAGTCTGAACAGAAGAGAAAATATCAAAACAACAAGGATAGAAACTAAGAAGGCAATATGTAGAGAGGTTTCTAAAACTGTACCTCAACATACATGCAATTAGGGTGTCGAAAACTTCAGAGGATTCGCACCAAAAGGCTTCAGTTCAAGTCATGTGCCATTGCCGAGTCATATAACATAAAAGCTCTTGATCATTTTAGATTCTCCATCATCTCCGAGATCTCTCCAAACAATCCTTAGAGATTCAGTTGGTCTCAAACTCAGTGAATTTCCAGAAGATGAGAACCTAGGTTGGTCTGCAGCTAACACATTAGGGAAAAAAGAAGAAGCTCAAAGCATGAAACTTTGTGCTCATCAGAATAAGCTAAAAGCATATAACTTTGTGCTCATAAACTGTTTTTTTTTTTAATTCTAAGGGAATATGATAATCAGAGGGTTCCAGTACGAAGCCAATACAATATAAATCTATAAGATTCCTACTGGATTCAGTCGAAGCAATGTTTCTTTTAAGCAAAGCAGAGTATGCGGCCACTAATGCGTTGATCGGAGACTTATCGTTGCGAGGAGGGGATAATCGGAGTGCCGCGAGTTTCTCCTGCGTTACCAATGGAGCTGGAAAAATCGTCGAGGAATAGTTCGAAACCGAGTTGCCACTAGGCTATTAAACCGAGCCGGGACAGAATAGCCTAGTGGTAACACTAGAGTGAACCGGATCCAAGGCACCTGGGTTCGAGTCCTCTAGGATTCCGGAGACCGCCCGTGACAAAAAAAAAAAAAAAAAAAAAAAAAAAAAAAAAAAAAAACTCTTAAAATGTGTAAAGGGGCAAAGGCTTGTCTCCCACATTCTTTATTTTGCTGGGACAGAATAGCCTAGTGGTAACACTAGAGTGAACTGGATCCCAAGACACCTGGGTTCGAGTCCTCTGGGATTCCGGAGACCGCCCGTGACAAAAAAAAAAAAAAAACGGGACAGAATAGCCTAGTGGTAACACTAGAGTGAACTGGATCCCAAGGCACCTGGGTTCGAGTCCTCTGGGATTCCGGAGACCGCCCGTGACAAAAAAAAAAAAAAAAAAAAAAAAGAACTCTTAAAATGTGTAAAGGGGCAAAGGCTTGTCTCCCACATTCTTTATTTTAAAGCCGGGACAGAATAGCCTAGTGGTAACACTAGAGTGAACTGGATCCCAAGGCACCTGGGTTCGAGTCCTCTGGGATTCCGGAGACCGCCCGTGACAAAAAAAAAAAAAAAAAAAAAAAAAAAAATACAAATATCCGAAAATTAAGAAAAATGCATAAACTTAGGTGATGATTATTTGTGGTTTTTTTTTTTTTTTAAAAAAAAGATTATTTGTGGCTTTTGTTTTTCTATAAACTAAAATGTAGGGAAAGTAGATTTTTGTGGGGTTTTTAATAAAAAAACGATTTTTTTTTTCTTTTTGTAGAAAGAACTAAATTTTAATTAAATTAAATTAATTAATAATTAAATAAATAATATTTTCATAAATATAAAATTCCCATACAAGTTTTTGTTGATAAAATGTCATTTAAACAATAATGTAAAATAATTTATTTCGTTTCATATCTGTAAATAATACTTAAAATAAAATAATTTAAAAATGTTAATGGATTTTTTTTAATTTAAATAACAATCACTATATTTTGATTAATTTTAATGGTAACTTCTAAATATTTTATTGCTATTTTGTTTTATTATTTTAAAATAATGTATTGATTATCTTTTGAAATGACCCATGGCTCCCAACCACTCGCCCGAGACCAGCAAATCAAAATCAATCTTCTTTTTACCCGGACCTTACAGTTGACTCGCTCATAGATCCAGTCTCACGCTCATGGAATTTACATGCTCTTCACACTTTGGTGGATCCTGAAGACGTGAAAATCATTACAAGTATACCACTGAGTAGGTTTCAGATGGCAGATAGAGATGGATGACACTTTTCGAAAAATGGACGGTATACGGTTAAATCAGGTTATCAGGTGGAGCGGGTATACCCAGATCAGCAATCTCAGGCAGAGACCTACGGACCCACGGTAGACTCACTCAAGTCCTTCTGCTGGAAAACTCGATGCCCATCGAAAATACGACATTTTCTGTGGCAAATATTATCTGGATGTCTATCGGTTAGGAAGAATTTGCAGACAAGAGGGATGCAAGGAGATATCTGTTGCGCTCGATGTGGTGCTCCAGAGGAATCTATAAACCATGTCTTTTTTGAATGTCCACCGGCAATTCAGACATGGGCGCTCTCTAAGATTCCATCTAATCCTGAAATCTTTCCAACGGAATCACTCTACGCAAACATGGATCATCTATTTTGGCGAGTTATCCCAAAGATGGATGATCATCACTTTGCGTGGATACTTTGGTACATATGGAAAGCAAGGAATAGTATGGTATTTAGTAATATGGATATTGATCCTCGAGATACTCTCGGGAAGGCCGAGACGGAATCTTTTATGTGGGCTGATGCACAGGTGACTCCTGAGTCACATGACGCACACCAGAGAGATATGGCTCCCATACCGGTGAGACCGGGCAGATGGTGCTTCTCTGATGGCTCATGGAAGGCAAATGATAACTTCTCGGGACAAGGATGATATAGCACCTTACCAGGATTTGATGGTTTGATGGGTGCAAGAAACACCAGAGCTAGTCTTTCACCTCTCCATGTAGAGTTTGAATCACTAATATGGGCAATGGAATGTATGCGGAATTTGCGGCAGTTTCGGGTCACATTTGCAACAGATTGTTCTCAATTGGTGAAGATGGTTTTGGAACCAGAAGAATGACCAACGTTTGCAAACTACTTGACAGATATAAAGACCCTTAGTACTGGATTTCAGAGCTTGGAGAACATCTATGTACCAAGAACGCATAACACACAGGCGGACAAACTAGCACGGAGTGCAAGAATTCAACTGTCGTTCGTCGTTCACATGGATGCAGAGCTACCCTCTTGGTTAACAGAGTCTATATGAGTCTGTTTTCTTTTGTTGATGTCAAAAAAAAAAAGATTATCTTTTGAAAAACTGAAAAAAAGGAAATTGGGTGAAATTGCCACACAAAAAACCATAATTTATTATCTATAACCAAAATCACTCCCTCTCTTCTCTTTCTTCTTCCTATCTCTCTCTACTCTCTTTCTATAAAACTAACTTCACTTCTTTTTTTGGTTATATCACAAATAAGCCCAAAAAGAAATATCAAAATAAAAAAAAGAAAAATTTAAAAACTAAAAACCAAAAGCTAAAAATCTAAATAAAATCTGAAAAGTAAAAACCAAAATCAACTAGCTAGACCTACACCAGTTGCTCGACTCAAGCCTATATATATCATAAGTTATTGAACATCCTTCCTTTATTATACAGCTTGTTATTATAATTTTTATGAATAAAGTTTCTGCCGAAAAATTATATTTTCAAAGAGAACTTATTTTTCAAAGATAACTTGTTTTGGTAGATAATAATAAATAATATATAGGTATACATAAGGTACATAATTGTCAAACCTTTATAACTAAGTAACTAACAAATGTTTTGATTAACAACACAAATTTTTGTCTTCGGACTCATCATTCAACAAAAGTGATTAACCAATCTTGTTTAAAATCAAACCTTCCTTCTTCTTTGTTATGTCAACGTATTATCAAAACAATTTGTAAAAAAAAATCCAAAATCAAAAACCACACGATGTTCTACATTCATGATTCATCTCTTTCTTCTCGTCTACCAGTTACTTAATCCAGACTCCCCGGTACATATGTCACATCTCACTTAACCATAAGCTACCTTTTACTTTTCACACCTTATTAATAACCTTTTATAGAAGACATACATTATTCCCATGCCTTGCATGTCATTTAAGCAAACAGAATATACAGTTTCACTAAAGCCATCATCATTCATCAAAATGAAGATTCACTTGGTTATCCTCCTTGTCCTATCCATCTATGCCACACCAACACTTGCTAAACCCGCTCGACCATTTATC
Organism: Brassica napus; assembly: GCF_020379485.1. Lineage (NCBI taxonomy): Eukaryota > Viridiplantae > Streptophyta > Magnoliopsida > Brassicales > Brassicaceae > Brassica > Brassica napus. The sequence goes on along the minus strand of NC_063452.1, from coordinate 54,779,877 downwards.
TTAAAACTTGTTCGGCACAAAGCCGAGAAGAATTCAAAGCTATACAAAACTAAAGAGAGCGATGCAACAATCTCCCACCTCACTCCTAACCGTGAACCACCGGTTTTTCTAGCAAAGTTATCAATTGGTGAGCCACCAGTTCCACAACTACTGCATGTGGACACTGGTAGTAGTTTCACATGGGTCAAATGTGGGGGATGCATCACATGTCAAACTCAATTTCCGGGGTATAATCCAACGGCATCATCAACGTACAGTAGCGTGAGTTGTGACGACTCTTCTTATGAGTCATCTCCAGCGTTGTCCCCCGTCAAAAGAACCGGAGAATGTCATTACCGAGAGATGTACTTTGACGGCTCAGAAAGTAGGGGTACGTTAGCCAAAGAGACTATACTGTTTGACACGGAGGACGATGGGATTGAATCTGTGTCAAATGTTGAATTTGGATGTGCGCATGACATCATTGATGGGTTTAATGTTGGAACTGGTCTACTCGGGCTAGCATATGGAAAGTTCTCGATTTTAAAACAATTTAGCAACAAATTTTCTCTATGTTTTGAGACATTTAGTGACGACCCGAGTTCCGGTCACAGCTTTCTAGCATTAGGAGATGGAGCAAGGACCACAGGACAATCAACGTCATTATTTATGAGGTATGGTCATTACCATGTGGACATAGAGAGAATCAGTATCGATGGAAGAACTATAAATATTCCAAACCAGTTGACACCGATAGGAAACACAATCATCGACACTGGGACTAGTATGCTAAATTTGGCTGGAGAATCGTACAGTGAGTTTAAGACTCATATAGACAGCCTTCTTGACGGACACCTAAACAACTTTATGGATGGTCATTTGGTATGTTACAATGGGACCATTCAACATGAGCTGCCTCAATTGCCTACCATTACATTGACCTTCTACAAGGGGGCCTCTTTAGAGTTAGACCCAACCAGTCTATTTCACCAACTTGGGGATGAATATTTCTGCTTATCTGTGATGATGAGCCCTAAAATTGATCTCAGCATTATTGGGACAAATGCGCTTCAGAGTTATAACATCGGGTTTGATCTTGACAATGAAACCATTTACTTTGACAAAATCTCGTGCGATTACCTTGACTAGATTGATATAATTCCAATGCTTTTTTATAAAATTGAGTTCCGTTGTTCCACACCGTGTTTGATAATTAATAAGAGCCGAATTTTCTTAAATTACGAATATTTCAATCTTTTAAAACTTGTTGACAAAATTTTTTATTAAAAAGAAAACATAGACACATAATAGAAGTACTGTTTTACTAAAATTAAAATGCTGTAAAAAATTTCTAAAATTATAGTTTGATGTTGTAGCATGGGGATAATTTCCAAATTAATTCAAGTATATATGTAACCGAATGGAATGATAAATATAAGATGGAATAGAGTTGATGATGATAGTGTTAGAAAAATCTCATTTTCAATTATTTTAGATACAATATTGTAAAACGCGGTAGGTGTTGCAAAGGCCGTGTGCTTCGTGGTTTAATAAAATGTATGTTCAGGCATGAACCAATGATAAAATTGAAATTTAAGACATAATAAGCTGGAGTATTTTCACCAAAAGAAACGCAAAAAAGAAAGAAAATGATAAAAATGAAAAATGCATTTCAAAGAAGAAATTATTAAAAACTAGAGAAGTTCTAATAACACGTGTCACTACGTAAATAGTTTACTTTTATCTGCATTTAAGTTTTAAATATATTATCAAATAATAATAATATAATATAGATGAAATATCATATTTTTCCAATGGAATGTGCGAAGATGAAGTAATAACAAACAAAATGGTTGGTTAAGGTCTCAAAACAACGGAGATGCCACTATAAGGGACAAACATGCATGGTTGGTTAAGGTCTCAACACAATCGAGATGTCACTACAAGGGACAAGTATGCATGGTGGGTTAAGGTCTCAAGACAATGGAGATGTCACTACAAGGGACAAACATGCATGGTGGGTTAATGTCTCAAGGCAATGGATTATTAGTTTATCATATCTTATCTACCATTTGCCATACTTGTAACCTCTATATATATGGGATGTTCTCTTAAACAAATTATTCAAGGGAATAAGATTCTTCTTCTTTACTCTATGTCTCTCTACTTTCTGGATTAAACCTCTGTCTTCTTTCTTGTTCTTCACTGTTCTTCAATTTCTCACGGAATGTTCATAGGAGGACCAAGTATTACATTAGTGACTTGACGTGTTTCGTTACACGGTAGCGTGATATTTGACGACTCAAGTGCTTTGTTGTCTAGCTTTGTCTTTACCTTTCTGACTGAACATTCTCTGGACTGAGATATTGTTTAAAAAATAATAATTTTTGCTTAAAGTGCATGTGCACATTGTTGCCCAGCCCTTATTTGACAGGACTTTGTTTTAAACAATTACACGTTTTTTGAAAAAGGAAACAATTACGTGTTGTTTGGTTGAACATCCCAAAAGGATCATAAGTGCAGGTCATTATAGTTTATATGTATGTAGACTTTTCTAACGATGTATTATTATTTAGGTGCTTGCGATTTAGCATGGTTCAAACGATTTATCACCAAAACCTTACTGAGCTCTTTTTGAAAGGCATATATCGTGAACTTTTAAAATATGAACTTGTATCATTTAAACAAATATGATCTACTGAAAGCTAGTAAATATCACATTTTCAACAAGTTTTGTCTGACAACAATTCCAGAAGTGTTGTTCAACAACCATTTAAGAACTGTTATTACTAAACCAGTATATAACATAACTACATAACCCTTCCAATCATATCTTCTTACATCACATTTCCCTCGAATGATGAATTTCAACAAAATATACTTTTTCTTGTTCTTTTTCCTGTGCACCTACCATTGGTGCATTATGTCTAGTAGGCCCACTCCAAGAAAAGCGTTAAGCTTAGGAGGACATAACAGGAAGATAATACACGTATTTCTTAAAAAGTTTCCACCAGCAATTTTTGCTCGTGTGAATATCGGAGACCCACCGGTCGAAGTTTGGCTCCATATAGACACAGGCAGCGACTTGACTTGGGTAACTTACGATTCCCGTGTCGGTTACGATCCACTAGATTCTTCAACCTTCAGCTATAGAAGCTGTGATGGACTATCCAAATCCCCTTCTGTGACTCCAAGTAGAATAAGGGGACAGTGCGATTACGTCCAACGACTTGCGGACGATGCAGTATATGCAGGTACTCTTGGAAACGAAACATTTACTTTTGAGACGGGAGATGGGGGAATAGGCATGTTAAAAAATGTCTTGTTTGGAGTTGGAAAAACAGTCGAGGGGATGGCAACTGGAATGGGCACCTTAGGGTTAAGTTTGGGAGAGCTATCCATAATCAAATCAATTGGTACAAAATTCTCAATATGTGTAGGAAACTTTAATTATATTAATCAAGGGAAACATTTTCTCGCTTTAGGAGATGATGCGGTGCTTGTTGGGAGGAAGATATTGTTAGATACAAAAGGTAACACATATAGAATCAAACTGAGTTCAATAACCATAGAAGGAGAAACTCTGGGTATAGAAAACGTTTTGTCTAAAACCAAGTCAATATTGGACACTGGAACTTCTACCATAAGTTTGGTACAAGAAGTATATCATGTTGTTACCGAAAAAATCAAGAAAATAATGAGCGATGCGGGGTATGAAGAGTCAGACATGTATAAGGAGCACAAGGTCATATGTTACAAGGGGATGATACCAGAACAAAAGAAACTACAAGTTAGCCTGAAATTTGGGAAGGTATCATTGGATATGGAGACAACCACTCTGTTCATCCAACTCAAATCCATAGCTGAAAAAGTCTTTTGCCTATCTGTGAACGAGTCACCTATAGAAGAAAATCTAATCGGGATACCGATATTCCAAAATCACAACATAGGTTTTGATACTGTAAACAACAAGCTTTACATCAAACCAGGTGAATGTACAAAATTATATGATAGCTTTAAAGATGAGTTGGGTCATCCTGATCCATGATTACAAATTTACAATGTATGAATATGGTACTATTGACATAAATAAATTTTATTTAATAACGTTTTTTGGTGTTTGTGATTTTGTTTCTCATCATTAGCGGTAGTTAACTGATAGTAATAAAATAAAATAAAACACACTTTCAAACATTATTAGAAACCTTTTTCTTACTATGTTTGACATAAAATACTGGCAACAGTTTGAAGATAGTATTTTAAAGCGTTTGCGTGATATTTTTAATCAAATTGACACTTTTAAAATATAGCTAAATACAAACCGACGAGTCATGAGAGTTAATATTGCTATAACTATTTGTTTAAATTACAGAAACAAAGAGATAATTACAAATGGATATTTTGCAATAGCAATTGTAATTACTTAGGGCATGACTGGTTCAAACGCAACGGTTGCGGTTGCGGTTTGCGGGTGCGGGTGGTTGATGTTTCTAGCGGTTTTAAGAGATTTGTACGACTAGTTCTGCGGTTAGAAATTGGTGCATTTGCGGGATACTAATGACTGGTTAATTACCAAATGCAGCAGCGGTTAAATAATAAATTAACAATGTTTACATTTTATATAATTATAAAAATATCAAAAATCATAATATTATAATAAATATAAATATTATATTTAGAAAGTTATAGTTTTAAAGTTTTAAAAATTATAGAAACTATTATTATTTTTAAATTTTATAATATTAATTAAAATATAATAGATATATTTTAGTATTTTATAATTCCAATTTAAATTTTTTATTAAATATTTTTATTTTTTTATTTGTATTGTTTTAAAAGAAAAATGTATCCTCCCGCAACCGCTCATAACCGCAAACGCTACATGGAACCAGCTTTTGATTTTATGAGGTTTAGAGCAGTTTGAAGCGGTTTAGAGCGGTTTGAGTGCCAATCGCAAAAGCTGCGTTTGCGGGTGGTAGCGGGGAAACCAGGCATACCCTAAGTACGAGAGATATGCCTTTCGACTAAAGAGTCAGCTTATTAAATAATATCAAAATTGAAATACAATGTAAATTATTATGTTTTTAGAACCAATTGGATAAATGGATTAACTTTAAGTTTTATATATTCCTTATGTCCCAGTTAAAAGGTCTGCTTATTAAATAATATCAAAATTGAAGTACAATGTAAATTATTATGTTTTTTTAGAACCAATTGGATAAAGGGATTAACTTTAAGTTTTATATATTCCTTATGTCCCAGTTAAAATTTTGATGTGGGAGAATGTATTTTCGCACAAATTTTGTCAATTAACTTTATTATCGACAAAAAGTTCAGAACTAGAACTTAGAAGTAAATCAAATATCAATAAATTAAGAAGAAAATATTTTATTATGCCGAATATTTTTCCCTATCTTATTAGGAAAAGGTTATCAAAACCTAAGGCAAAACTTATACGGAGAAAAGTGAAACTTATTCTATTTATAAAACTAAAACTCCGAAGAGAATTCCATAAAGATTTTTTTGATATCTAGGGATTAACAATGTGGTGTGCATACTCAATAGCAAAACTGCTCTTTCTGACTATCTTGCTTTTGGTGGAGGCTTCATTGGGTCGATATATTCCATGTATGGATGATAATTGTAATTGTGATTCTTCATTGCATGGTTTCAGTTTCATGAATTTACATGTTTTTCTTATCTCGTGTATATAGTTAAATTTCCAGGAGGGTATGTGACGATATGGTGGGACATCATGAATGAAACTCGTGGTAGCTACTCAGCTAATGTCACAATCATCGACTACTTGAAGAATCGCGACATTGACGGGCCATGGGCACTAAGCTGGGAATGGGCCGAAGACGAAATTCTATTGAGCACTGTGGGTGTTATTGGTACACAACTTGGGAATGACTCATCAGTAGGTGACAATAAGTGGCCTTTGAATAGTAATTTGCCACCACACGGGGAGAAAGTATCAAAATATTGCAAGGGCGTTGTGATTCCCTCGTGGTGTATAGAAGCCGACCTTCCGAAAAGCTCTTCTTCATTCCAAATTACTGTTGGCCGAGTTGGTATTGAATATTATCCGCCAGCATATGTCGACTTTACTACAACAAGATCAAATTTCATGTGTTTTTCAATGATGCCATTTACTAAGAGACGGGGTTACTTGAGTAAGTTAATTGATTTTATTTGCATATCCTATGTATAACCTTTAGTTTTATAATCAATTCATGTTCCTTTTGTTTTGTAGAAACGTGGAGGGCGGAGTGCGGTCTCTTAGGGTTCCACAAGATTGATAACAAAAAAGATTTATGAAGTTGTGGGGGCTGTTTGCATTTTTCTAATGTTTTCGTGCTTTAATACTATTTTTTGTGTTCATGAGATTTCATGTGATGCGACTATGATAATAATTTGATATCATACAAGAGTGCGCAAATGACATAAATATATACGTCAATCAAATTAAGAACATTCGGAAGCAAGTCCTAATAATTTATTAATGTCAGTTGGATTAACGCTTAGTCCTTAAAATATTTTATTTTTTAAAAAAGGGAGCATGTAATGCCTATGGTAAAAGTGAAACTTTTTTTTTGAAAATACGTAAAAGTGAAACTTACGACCAAGAATTATGATTAGATGACTTGATGTGTTTACATTACATGGTAGCGTGATATTTGGCAACAAGTTTAAGTGCACATTGTTGTCTAGCTTTGTTTTTTCCTCTCTATCTGAACATTATTTCTCTGGGTTGAGACTCTGTTTAGAACAACAATTGTCGTTTAAGTGCATGTGCAAATTGTTGCGCAGCTCTTATTTATCGTGACTTTGATGCTATCGTCCCAAAAGCATGTCATTATAGTTCATATGTATGTATGTTTTTCTAGCGAAGTATATGATTATTAGGTGGTACACGACAATATATCATGGTTAGATTGGGCGGCGCAAATCGATTTATCACAAAAACCTTACTGAGTTTCTTTTTGAAGGCATATCTCGTGAACTCTTGAAATTTAAACTTCTATCCTTTCACAAATACGATAATTGTTAGTTAATAAGATCACGTTTTTAACAAGTGTTGTTCAACAACCTTTTGATTGTCCCGTGGTTTGGAGAAGCTAACCTTGAGAAAAGCTCTTCTTCATTCCAAATTACTGTTGGCCGAGTTGGTATAGAATATTATCCGCCAGAATTTGTCGGGTTCACGACACCAAGATCAAAATTCATGTGTTTTCCAATGATGCGATTTACTAAGAGACGGGGTTACTTGAGTAAGTTAATTGATTTCATTGGCATATCCTATGTATAACCTCTAGTTTTATAATTAACTAGGATTCAGACCCCGTGAATTCGCGGGGAAGCTATATATTAAATTTTATATATAAAGTGATATATTTTAAAATAAACTATAATTGATACTAAAATTAGATAGATAACAAAATACAACACAATTTTTTAATAATATAAAATTTATTAAAATAAAAATACTAATAATTCCTTCAAAAATTAGTTTAATGCTATAAAGAATTTATAAATATTCTTAAAATTCAAATATCTTGTCATCGTTTTCTATTGCACTATTATCAACACTGAATTGCTTAGAGTGGTTATATGTGAAAATATATAAACTAAAAATGACGATAAAATACATAGTTTTTATAACATTCCATTCGAATATTAAGATTACAGAAGGAAAAATTGCAAAATAAAATATAGTGAAAATACATGAAAAGTAATATATATGATCATAAAACTATTAAAGTGATCATAAAACTATTAAAGTAAAAACGTATATAACAAAAATTGGTGAAACAATAATATTTATATAAAAGAGACAAGTGTTAAAAGATGTTACCCCAACAGATGAATTTGTTAGAATGAATATATTCATACGAATATTATATTGGATAAACATAATTGTATGGTACGCTGCTGGCTTTTGTTTCGTACATGTTTGGTTGAAAATTGAACATATGTAAAATTTTTGACTACTTAGGCTTTGATTGGTAACATGTGATAACATTGATTTAGTTTGAGTTAAAGGTCTAATGTTGTCGAGAAGGATGACTCAAAGGAGTTTTCTCTACATACAATTTTCTCTACCCCATTAAATTTAGTTTTTTGATTTTACGTTTGAGTTATCATGTATTATGGTTGAGTTACAATTTTGAGTTATACCCTTTATAAAATTGTTAAATCAAAACTTAATGCAACATCATGCCTAATCTCATGTTTTAGAGTTGAGGTACAGTCATAATTAAAGTTTCTATCAAAATTACAAGTGAACATAATAAATTCCAACACACACCACGTAAAAAAAAGCTTTCATGTTCAATGTTTTGGAATTTTTTGTTTGTAAATAAAATGTTATTTATATTTCCAAAACCACCATGGCAATATCTTACTCTTATTTCTAGAAATATTTTGAGAAAATTGTTTTTTTAAAGCAAAAAAAATGATAACTATGTCATTTTAAACTAATATCTATTTTGTGTCATTTTTACCTATAATACCCTTTAATATTTTTGAAAATAAATTTAATAAATAGTTTTACAAACAAAAAAATTTGGAAAAATAGTAACTATTGATAAAATACTTATATGAACTTAGTGGTATTTTTTTCAGTTCTAAAAATGTTTAAATCATAATTTTCAGATTCTGTTCTAAATAAAGTAGAAATGACATTCTACGAAGTAGAAAACGAAATCAATTTTTTTCATTGAATCTAAAATGTTTAGAATACGTGATCTACGTAAATAAGAGTATTCTAAAAATATTTAGAATACACATTCCGTGCTTAACCTACCGATTTAAAATCTTTAGAAATCAAAATTTGCACATTAATATAAATCTAAAACACGTAGAAACTGACTTCTACAGATTTACTGTAAATCTAAAACATGTAGAAATCAAAATCTACACATTACTATAATTCTAAAAACCTGTAGAAACCGATTTCTACATATTAGATGTATTCTACGGATAAGAAATCAATTCCTAAAAAATATGGAAACAAAATATTTGGGAATATTCACTTTCATATTTTGAAAAATCGATCTTTTTTTAAAAAAAAGAAAAAAGTGGTAACCTTCTTCTCATGCCGTATTCTATATTCCATTGATTGTTCACAAAATTTTCACATTAATTCTACCATGATTCATATCTATGCTTCCACGGATCGATCGGTCTATAATTCGAGATTGGTCGATCCGTATGAAATGGACCTTTGCCGATCGAGTGAAATGGACCAGGTCGATCAGTATATGCTCCGCATTTTTTTTGTTCTGCATAATGATCAGGATCAATCGATCAGTTCGACCTTGTAATTTCGGATCGATCGATCCCACTTGATCGAACTCATTATTTATTATATTTAAAAATTACAATTTTAAGGGAATTATTGCTATTTTGAAAATAGTTAACCTAACGGGACATAAAGTATATGTGATTAGTCTAAACGGACATAGTTATCATTTTTTGCTTTTAAAAAAAAATTTCCCAAATATTTTTAACAATATTATACAACTTCACCTAATTTTGTGTTAGTCAAAGATATTTTATTCTATTCCTTTTTCTTATTTTTGTATTATTAACTTCTTCTTTTTAATTATTATTTTACAAAATCTTATTAGTTGTAAATTTTATTTGTAATAGAAATTTATAAATTATTTTGTTATTGATAAATATTATAATCCGTAAGTATAGTTCTTAGAAAAATATATATTGCAACATAATTTTTGTTAAAATTTATTTTATACATTTATTTTTATTATTTATTTATTTTTAATAGGTTAATGTTTTTTTGTTATTAATAATAATTCATTGTCTTATGTTTATATTTATTTGATTAAAAACCATACTTTAGATTGTAACTTTTATTTTTACTGCAAACTTACCATATATAAAGTTACAGTTTATACCACATGATTTTTACCGCAAGTTACATCGAATTGTAATACATATTGCAACTCGATTTTAATACTACATGTCACCGGTCGGAGCCTTAATATTTGTACTCATACATAATATCTTTATAACTCTTCATAAAATAATTGGTTATAGTCACAAAACTATATGATGGTTATAAGAATTTTTTTTCTTTTCAGTTTCAAGATTCAAACCCATGATTTTTTTCATAAAATTGTTGATTGAAATTAAAAAGCTTATTTTCCTAGAATTTCATGTATTTTGCAAAATCCAGTATGATCATTAATCACCATACTTTCTATGAAATTATAATTTTATAGTGAACTAATTTTAAAAATAAGCAATTGATCTGGTGTATCCAAAGTGATGCTACTTTCATGGCATGTTTTCCACTTTTCATCTATTTCACATATCTATACTATTAAAACACAATCCTTACTAAGATTATGTCCTTATTTTTCAACTTATTTACAAGATTATGCCATTTCATTATTTAATTTTAAATTTTTAATTAAAACCGTATGGGTAACACCCACGTTTTAATCTCTTTATTTTTTACTTTTTTGTTATTAACTTTTAAAAAATAGATGAACCTATGGCTTTTTTTCACTCATCGTTCATAAACTAATTCACTACAAGAATTATTGAAAATAGCGAAGGACTGGCGAAAACATTTTCGTAGCCATAATTATTAGCGAAGAAAGTTGCGACGGATAGCGACAAAACAAAAAAATGCTAAGTTTGTAGCTAATCCGTAGCGATCTATTGCTATCTTGCTACGAATATGATCTATAGTCATTCTCTAGCTAAATAGCTACTAACCAGAGAGAAATAAATTGTCGCCAAATTTTTTTGTGGTTGGCAAAAGATGCTATAAATATTTATGTATCTAACTGATATGTATGTGCTATATGTTTGAAATTTGCACTTGTGGCACATGATCGATACTAGTAATGTTTGAATTAAGACAATGCGTACATTAGACCCTTCAAATATTATATGTTTATCGTGTTTGGTGATACTTGTGTTAAAGATTTAGGGTTTAGAGTATAGGGATTGTGGTTTGGGGCTAAGGGTTAAACGCTTTATATTTAAGAAGTTGTTAAAAATATCGTAAATTATATTTTCTTAGAAATTTATATTGGATTACTAAAAATGCATAAAACTGTGATGTTAGAATGAAAATATTTGGTAACTAAAAATATATAAATTTATATTTAATAATTTGTAGTTACCAAATATTTTCATTCTAACATCACAAATTTATATTTAATAATTTGTTAAAAATATAAAAATTTGGTTAGTAAATTATAATTGGTTAGGTGAAATTTATTTTTCACTATTAAAATGTATGAATTTGGTTATTATAAATATCCTTTTCATTTTTATATCAAAAATGTTATTTTTCTCCATTAATTATTTTGCATCCACACATTTCCCTCCTAAATAGTTTTGGCTCCACTAATTGCCTCCATTTTCCTATTTCCCTCCCAAGTACTTTTGGGTTTAGCTCCAGAATAACACTAAAGATAATAATTTCGTGAGTGCTTCCTATTGGTTGGAAAGGGAGTGTGCGGATTACAAATTTGGACCGTTGATCAGTCGAATCTAATGGTCCAGATTTATTAATCTGTGTCTGTTTCTTTCTCTATCACTCTCATATGTTTCTCTCTTTTCCATCTCTATCAATGAAGACTCTTCTCTATGTCTCCTCCTCAATCACCGTGAAACAACTCCAAGGATTAAGAAGAAGAAGACTTGAGAAGCTTTAGGAGAAGACTAGGAATGGAGGTTCAATTGGGTCTCTTACTCTCTCTCTCTTTCTCAGATTCAGTTTTGTTTTTGATTCTTCAGAAGCATGAGTGCAGCAGGCTTAGCAGCTAAGCAGACGGAGGAGGCAGACAGAAGAATCACCTGAAAAGCATGGGAAGAAGCACCGGCGACAAGAGATGGTGGAGGTGGAGAAGACGATTGCGGCATGAGATGGTGGGGGTGGAGCTGAGGCCATCAACGCCGGATCTGAAGAACCTAGGGTCCAGAGGAAGCTAGTGCTGGTGGTGTCGACGAAGCTTCACTGTGCGGCGGATGATAGGAGATACTCGTATATATTTCAACGACAACGTTTTTTGTAGGTATGTATTTACAAATTCAGAGATACTATTTGTAGCTATGTTTAAATCTTGATCTTCTTAGTGAGCAATCATGTCTTTTATTATAATTCTACATGTTGCTGATAAAGCATATTACTTTTTGTCTAGTGATGCTTATATACTGCTGGTTTAGTCAAGTACCGTGTACCACCAGCGGTTCTTCCACGTCAAGCTTGTTATCAGAGTCAATGTATGAGCCAGCAGTTGATAGCTATGTGTGAAGCTCGGGGATTAAAAGTGCCAGTACATATGCCTCACCCACCGCTCGCCATCTACATGTCTCTGTATCAACGAGCATACGAACTACGATTCTTCCCCAACAAGTAGATGAATCTAGATAGCATCTAAGGCACATGTTTTTGAATTCTTACAGGATCTCTACTAGAAATATTTTTCTCATATTTTTATATTTTGTTGTCTAGTTTTCACTTTTTAGATTTAAGCATTCGTTTGTAGACTACAAGATCAACTATAATTTTACAATGTATCAAAAATTTTGGTTTTTAATATAATCTGTTTTACAAATAATAATGCCTGAAAAGTATGGTTTAATTTGTTTATTGAAAATTAAATATTTTGTAATCAAATTTGTGACCATATTAGTAACAAATTTGCCAGGAGAGATTTGTCACTAAAGTTTGTAGCCTCATAGCTATAGAAATCAGTAGCCAAAGTTGTCACTAATTGGCAACAGACTCAGTCGTAGCCGCATCGTTACTGTTGGCTACGAATATTGCTCTTGATAATATGTCGCTAGCTGGCTATAGATTAGCTACAGATTACGTTTAGCGTGGGCGCTGAGGCCAAGGAGTTGATCTGTCGCCATTCGTTGCCGGCCCAATTTTAGCTACGGATTGTGTCTCCTAGCTATAAAATAATCGGTAGCTATTCTAGTAAATTCTTGTAGTGATTGTAACTATAATATTATTCATTTTTATACACAAATATATGGTAACATAATTCACACATGATTTATTCTGAAACACACTAAACATCAATACGTATTATATTCTCTAAATTCTTGATATTACCCAATACACAAACCCTAAACCATATTTACAAAATCTATACTATTGTGTCTAATAGCCGACTGCAAAAAATATCATTATTGTAAAACTCTCTACAAAAAGTATCATTATTGTAAAACTCTAAATTCTTGATATTACCCAATAACGTTACCAAACCACTAAATATTATTTGTAGAGAGTTTTACAATAATGATATTTTTTGCAGTCGGCTATTAGACATAATAATATAGATTTTGTAACTAAATGAAAATACAATCTACTATTTATTAATTGAAGGAATAGAATAAGAGACTTAACTTCTTCATTAAAAAAAAACAAATCGTTACCAACAAAATTGAAGTCAGTGATCTTAAACAATTCTTAACAAAATAAAGTAACTTCCATTGTAGTTAAGAATAACTTAGGAAACAATATAATCCATTAACTACAATATCTATAATATTTAATTCGTTGGATTCAAATCCCCATATTTCAGAAACTTAATACAGTCCTAAGCCGTGTAAGAGAAGTTGGGAAAAATACCCTCATGTTAGCCAAGGTCGGAGATAATGGGAAAATGCCTCGCTTAGGTTTTAGAATAATAACATCCAAAGTTGCATGTTTCCTACGCATGAAACATTTAGCTTAAGCTAAATATGTTGCTTGTAACACAAGTAACAAGAAGATAACACTTAGTGTTACAGGAATAATGAAGTGAGTATTAGGGGACACGTGGGAGAAGGTGATTGAGGAAAGTGGACGTTGGAGGTTGTTACAACAGACTTTTGAAGAAGTAGAATCAAAGACGCGTGTCGACTTAGTATTGGCTCTGCCATAGATTCTGTTACGAGTTGCTTTCGTATAAATACAGAGATTGTGAGATGTAGATTCTATTCTGAAACTCTTGTAAACATTCTTTGAATCTGGACTTATCTCTTTGAAATATACTGATTCATTGTTGGAGAAGATCCTTCTTAATTCGAGATCTTCTACAGGTGAATCTCGTTTCTTCGTTTTATGAACGTTGATTCAATCTATTGGTAACTAGTTTTACCCTTAACAGTGGTATCAGAGCCGTCGCATCCTTGGAATCAATGGCGGAGACACGAGCTCAGACGCTGTTGAAAGGAACGGTGACGCGCGAGACGGAGGAAGCTTTCGGAAACCGATTCGAAGCTTTGGAGAAGGCGATCGCCGTCCAAAACGAGAAGATGGCGATTCAGAACGATAAGACGGAGCGCAGTATAGCGGAGATGTTAGAAGCATTTCGTTTGATGACGAGTCTTCCGAGTCAACCCGGAGCTTCGACGAGTGAGACTCGGAACGTTAATGGTGGTTCGTTACGAAACTCTGGAACGCAGGATATTCAATATGAACATCATCAACCTCCAAGGTACAACAATTATCAGGGAATGTCTCGCTTGACGAAGGTGGAATTTCCTCGATTCGATGGCGACAAACTCAAAGAATGGATTGGTAAAGTGGAGCAGTTGTTTGACATTGATTTCACGCCAGAAGAATCGAAAGTGGGCATTGCATCGTTGCATTTCACCGGAATTTCAGCGACTTGGCATCAAGCTTTGATGCAAGAAGAGGATGGACGTAGGCTATTGAGGAATTGGCCTATGTATAAAGAGTGGTTGCAGGAGAGATTTGAAGAGGTTTTAGACGATCCAATGGCTGAACTCAAGGAGTTACGTAAGACAGAAGGCATCACTGAGTATCATGCTAAGTTTGAGTTGATCAGAACAAGATTGAAGCTTTCTGATGAATATTTACTGAGCGCTTACTTGGCGGAGCTGCGACTTGAAACACAGATGCATGTGCGTATGTTTCAACCTCAAAATATTCGACAGTGCTTGGTATTGGGACGCTTTTATGAGAAGGCTCATCCGAGGAAATCAGGAGGTAATCAGTGGAGTGGTAACAAGATGAGTTCTTTTAGGAATAATGAAGCTAAAGGCTTACTACCATTCAAAAAGGAAGAAGCGGTGAAGGGAAAAGATAGTAATCCGCCGTTGAGGAAGTTTCTTTCAAGTGCTGAAATGAGTGAGAGAAGGTCAAAGGGTCTATGTTACTACTGTGATGAAAAGTATACTCCAGACCATTATTTGAAACATAAGAAGACGCAATTGTTTTTGTTGGAGTATGAAGAAGAAGAGGAGAGGGAAGTAGAGGATGAGAGGATGGAGGAAGAAAAGGAGGAGGAAGGAACTGGGGAGTTAGCTCAGATATCGGTGAATGCAGTGTCAGGGGTTTCAACTTACTCTACTATGAAGGTGAAGGGAGTACATGGAAAGAAAAACTTATATGTGCTGATAGACTCGGGTTCAACACACAATTTCATGGATAAGAAGGTAGCAGATCTATTGGGGTGTAAACTACAACCATTAGGAAGAACTAAAGTGTCAGTGGCTGATGGAAGTAAGATTGAAGTATTTGGGAAGATAGAGAAGTTTCGCTGGCAATTTCAAGGTCATCAATTCCATGCTGATTTCATGGTGATCTCGTTGGGATGTCATGATACTGTCCTTGGTATACAATGGCTACACACCTTAGGTCCCATTACATGGGATTTTCAGGAGCTCCAAATGCAGTTTAAGTGGGGAAGAAAGAAGGTAGTATTACATGGAATCAAGCCAGGGTCAGTAAGAGAAGTTAAGGCTAGAAGAATTAAGCAGATGAAAGATGATGGAGTACAATTACATCTGCTATATGTTCATGATGACAAGGAGGAAGACCAATGGAGCCTGAATGCCGTAGAGGTGGAGAAGAGGTCAGTAGAAGAGGAGGCACATATTACTGAGTTAACAGAGGAGTATGAGGATATATTTCGGGAACCAACGTCACTTCCTCCTTTCCGAGAAAACCATGACCATAAGATCACACTAGCAGAAGGATCTAACCCGGTGAATCAGAAACCTTACAGATATGCTGTTTATCAAAAAGATGAGATTGATAAGATGGTTAAGGAGCTACTTGAGGCAGGCACAGTACAACCAAGTTCAAGTGCTTATGCGTCTCCAGTGGTCTTGGTGAAGAAAAGAGATAATACCTGGAGATTATGCGTTGATTACAGGAAGCTCAATACAATGACTATTAAAAACCGATTTCTGATTCCGTTGATAGAAGATTTGATGGATGAGTTGGGAGGATCAAAGGTGTACTCTAAAATTGATTTGCGAGCAGGCTATCATCAGGTGAGGATGGATCCTGCTGATGTCCATAAAACGGCATTTCGAACGCATAGTGGGCATTACGAGTATAGGGTGATGCCTTTTGGTCTCACAAATGCTCCAGCTACCTTTCAGGGCTTGATGAATGGAGTATTCAAGGACTATCTGCGGAAGTTTGTGTTAATATTTTTTGATGACATCTTGATCTACTCTTCGTCATTCTCAGAGCATGTGGAGCATTTGCGTATAGTCTTTGAGTTGATGAGGATTAATCAACTGTTTGCGAAACGAAGCAAGTGTGCTTTTGCTACGACAAGAGTGGAATATCTTGGACACTTCATCGAAGAGAAGGGTGTGTCCACTGATCCAAGCAAAGTAAAAGCAGTACTGGAATGGCCTGTTCCTAAGAATTTAAAAGCTTTGAGGGGATTTCTTGGGCTTGCAGGATACTATAGACGTTACGTTAAAGACTTTGGAGTGATTGCACGTCCTTTAACAGCGTTGACGAAGAAAGACGCATTTGTTTGGCATGATGAGGCACAAAAGTCATTTGAAACGGTGAAGAAGACGTTGTGTGAAGCACCGGTACTGGCATTACCACGTTTTGATAAACAGTTTGTAGTGGAGACAGATGCTTGTGGAACGGGTATAGGAGCAGTGCTCATGCAAGAAGGAAAGCCGTTGGCGTATATTTGGTAATAGGTTTTTCTGCCTATTGCAAATGTTGTAGTATAGGGGGGTGAATGTCGAACCAGTCCTAGTGATGTGAATCAGTGAGAATACAAGTCATTTCTTAAGCTAAGCAGATTCAATAGTTGTGAGTGTGTGACAAGTAACAATAGCAAACAGAGCAATACAACAAGGTTTTAATCAATTTAGACAAGTGAATCCATGGGTATTGGGAATTGACTTCAAGTAACTAAGATCCAATCTAGGTGACAAGCTTTCAATCAAAGTAATCTCTTAAGTCTAAACACAATTTTCGACAGGTCCTATGTCTAGGTAAATGTCCATTTGCTTAGAAATCATTAAACATCAAATGTCTTTGGCTTAATTCAATCAAGCAATCTTTAAGTTCAAGTTTAATAACTATCTAGCAATTTTAACATCAAGTGTCCTTGGCTAATCTCACTAGAGCTTAGTTGAGTTGATTCAAACACTTCATCTAATCATGTCTGATGAGAAGTGTTTAGAAATCAGGTTTAGAGTGATCAAGACTAAACAAGCATTAAAAATACTCAACAAGCAAGTTCATACAAGGATCTAATACAATAACACCATAGATCTTCACTAAGTTATTCTAATCTCCCTAACCCATGAATTTCTAAGGAAACTACTCACTAATCTCCATGAAAACACTTAATCTCATAATAGATTGAAGCATATTCAAGTGGATACAACAGAGAATAAAGATAAACAAGGATTTAAACAAGCAAAACGAAATTAAAACTCAAGAACAGATGATGAACAATGAAGAACACTCAAGAACACCAAGAACAATGGTATTTCAAAGAGAGAGAGTTTTGACAAGTTAAATTATTACAAAGTTGGATAATCATGTTTCTTGCCCACCCTTTTGATAATAAGAAAGCAAATATTATACAGAAAAGTAGGAAAAATCGTGCAAAGGAAAGGTGGGTGGAAGAAAGTGGGAAGTTGGTTAATCCCATCAACTTTCAAGTGGTCCCCGGCAAGGATTGATACACCTATAGTAAATCGATCATAACTTATCCAATACAGCTTCAAATGACTTGAAACCACTTCTATTGGAAAGCTAACTCAATTTCCAGTGCCTCCACAAATTCTGAGCTTCAGAAGAGATTTTTAAGGCCTTCATCCGTGTTCATCTTTCACGCTCTGGCTTCAGAGCGGGTACGCCACCTCGCTGCCAAACCCCGCTCCAAATGTTTTGCTTCGTTTCTTCATAACACGCGCGAGCTACAGACCCCGCTCCACCAGGTCGCTCTACATATGGAGCGGGTACGCTACCTCGCTGCGTGAGGTCGCTCTGATAGGGAGATCGCTCAATGATCACTTTTAACACTTCTTTTGGACTCCAATTGCACTCAAAATCCCACCAATGGTCCTCTAACTCATCCATGGTGCTCTCCAACACCTGATATGTACAAATGCAATGATATGCAACCTAAATGTGCCTAAATGATGCTCCAAATGACCAAACCATGCAAGAATAAGAAGTTAAAAACATGTAAATTCACAAGATATCAACTCCCCCACACTAGTCATTTACTTGTCCTCAAGTAAAGTTTCAAGTCCTAAGAAGGAAGAAGTTTGAAAAAGGGAGCTCTTAGCCAAAAGACACACATCCTAGCTCTTCTACAACATTCCAAATGATCATAGCAAACAATCATTGGTCATTTTTCTATCAGTCTAGCTTCTCAATGCCTATCAAACTCTTTTTATTTCTTTATACAAAGTGCAATGTTCATCAATCAACAAGTAACTTCAACCAATTCTCACATTCATTCACACACACACACACAAGGTGGATTCTCACAAATGGGCACATGATCTCAATCACTTGGCTTGGTAGATTAATGGTCTTTTATGAATGAAAAGAAAGGTTCAAATACAATCTTTTTAATGGTGGCAATCACTCAAGAAACAAGGAGCATGATCATTATGCAAAATTTATCTAAGACTATGAGCAATTCATGCATACATAGCTCATTCTCATTATTCTACTCTTCTTCCTAAGTGATTACAAATTCTACCCATCTTTTATATTTCAAAACCCAAGTATATACACTTCACTCACATTTCTCACCAAGTGAACTCTCTCTTTTTTTTTTTATTTACATGATCAACCAACTAAGAACTTGACACTCTTTTTCTTTCCCCATTATGATCTTTCATTAATTTTTTTTTTTTTTTTTTTTTTTTTTTTTTTTACTTTGGGGAATTCTAATTGACACACTTAAGAGTTTTTCTTCTTTTATTTTCTTGGTTCCTATTGGTTTTCTTTTCTTATTGACACTCTTTGATCTTTTTCTCTTTTCTCAAACCCAAGATATAACAACTTAAAAACACACAAACTCACTCACCATCCTAGATGCTAGTTCAAATGAGGATCTTATGCTAGCAATAGATGAGAACAAACATATGTCGCTCCCAATACTCTCAAGATTTTGCACATGACAAGCTATCAATAAGAGACCTCACTCAACAAATCAATATTGGTTTCAAAGAATGGCAAGGGTTCAAGGGTAAGGGAGTGCTATTTGGGTTAATGAAAGGATAAGACATGGAATAAGATAACCCAAATGTGTATGAAATCCATGATCAAGTATGCAAGTGCCCATATGCAAGAGAGATTAAATTCATTATGATCAAGTTCAGTTTGTAATTGGTTTCAAGAACAATGTCAATATCATATGAGCAACATGTTTCAAAAAGAGTTTTCAAGGCTCAAGAGATGCTTGTAGATATGTTCTTTTCATGGCAATTTCAATCATGGCTCCCTATGCATAATTCAAAACTCACAACTTTTTTTTTTTTTTTTTTTTTTTTTTTTTTTTTTTTTTTTTTTAACAATCACAAGAAAATCCAAAATGCAAATCATTAAAATCCACACAGATGCAAAGTGCTTGATATGTCAAATGCAAATCATCCAAATAAAAACAAGCAAAATGATCAGTTTTTATAGTACCCCCACCACACTCGAATCACACAGTCTCTTGTGTGACTTTGAATTTGGAGTGGTTTACATGATAAGTAAAATAAAAATTACTAGAGATGTGGAGAGAATTTAAACCGGATTAGAGTACTTACCTTGTGACTGTAGCGACTTGAGCATGTCACTATGGATATGTCGCTATGAGCATGTCTCCACAGCACTTGTGTTTCTTTCCTAGCCTCTTTTGAATCCTTTCCTTTTCCTGAACACCTTCCAAACTGAAATGACACACAATTCACACAAACAAACACACAAACAAGGATGGTTCACACAATTTATTAAAAACATTCACACATATATACAAAGGATACTCTTGAGATTTCCTCCCAAGTGAGCTTGTTTTAAGTCTCTAGCTTGACTTTGTGTGCTTGCTAATCATAAGTATCAAAAGGTTGAGCCAATGCACCTTTGGTCCCTCTCCTCCAAGAACAAGGAACCAAGTATGCAAAGGAGCACACTACTGTCCATAGAAAATAGACATATTTTTCCTCAAAGAGCTTCACTAAAGATATGACATGAGTTATGAAATGCTCCTTGAGGTTCAGATGATCATGAGAATCAAAAGCATTAGGTGGAAACACAAAATCAACTACATGTTCAAATGAGGTTTTAACAAAGTAGTCAACTCTATCTCCATCAATCAAATAATACACAATGTTCACATTCTCATGATAGTTTTCAGCATGGGGGTTTTCTATCTCAAGCAAGAGCTTATCCACATCAAGTTCATCCCCTAAATCAGGAAGTTCAAGAAGAGGTCTAGGTTCATCAAGAATGAAAAACTCAGATTCAAGATCAAATGAAGCACATAGATAGCTCTTGTCAAAACAAACTTCAATATGATCTCTAACAAGCTTTTCTATTCTCAACTCATCTAGTTTCTTAGTTTCACATATCAGATCAAGACATTCATTCATGAGCACAAGAGAATTAAGACCAGAGATATTATTCTCACCACAAGGCAAGCATATTTCCTCGAGTTGAAGTTTTAAAGTGGAAATTTCTATACCTTCCAGTTGGAGTGGTGGAGCCCAATACATTACCTCATTAAGGGCACAAGCAGCATCTAACTCATACTGGGTAACCTCCCTTTCTTCAAACTCTGCTCGGTCCCTAATGAGGTGTATCCGGATAAGTTGTGCTAGGTTTCTCTTTGTCTTGTCCCGATTCTCTTTCATTCTCTGAAGCCGATGCAACTCATCCCTTTGGTCTGGTGTGAGTATGCGTATATCAAAGGGTGGTGGCTTCACATATGGCTGATCTTCAATGCGATCTTCAAATGTCTCTTCCTCTTCTTGTGGCTTCTCAGAGTAGCTTGAAGCCATCTCTACAAATAACAAAAGCTAGAAGAAGAGGTTAGTAGCTATACAAAAGCAAAACAAAGCATAAGAAAATAAAGCTTAATCTCAAGAAAGTTTGAAATCTTAATGACAAATCTACTTAGTTCCCCGGCAACGGCGCCAAATTGGTAATAGGTTTTTCTGCCTATTGCAAATGTTGTAGTATAGGGGGGTGAATGTCGAACCAGTCCTAGTGATGTGAATCAGTGAGAATACAAGTCATTTCTTAAGCTAAGCAGATTCAATAGTTGTGAGTGTGTGACAAGTAACAATAGCAAACAGAGCAATACAACAAGGTTTTAATCAATTTAGACAAGTGAATCCATGGGTATTGGGAATTGACTTCAAGTAACTAAGATCCAATCTAGGTGACAAGCTTTCAATCAAAGTAATCTCTTAAGTCTAAACACAATTTTCGACAGGTCCTATGTCTAGGTAAATGTCCATTTGCTTAGAAATCATTAAACATCAAATGTCTTTGGCTTAATTCAATCAAGCAATCTTTAAGTTCAAGTTTAATAACTATCTAGCAATTTTAACATCAAGTGTCCTTGGCTAATCTCACTAGAGCTTAGTTGAGTTGATTCAAACACTTCATCTAATCATGTCTGATGAGAAGTGTTTAGAAATCAGGTTTAGAGTGATCAAGACTAAACAAGCATTAAAAATACTCAACAAGCAAGTTCATACAAGGATCTAATACAATAACACCATAGATCTTCACTAAGTTATTCTAATCTCCCTAACCCATGAATTTCTAAGGAAACTACTCACTAATCTCCATGAAAACACTTAATCTCATAATAGATTGAAGCATATTCAAGTGGATACAACAGAGAATAAAGATAAATAAGGATTTAAACAAGCAAAACGAAATTAAAAAGTAGGAAAAATCGTGCAAAGGAAAGGTGGGTGGAAGAAAGTGGGAAGTTGGTTAATCCCATCAACTTTCAAGTGGTCCCCGGCAAGGATTGATACACCTATAGTAAATCGATCATAACTTATCCAATACAGCTTCAAATGACTTGAAACCACTTCTATTGGAAAGCTAACTCAATTTCCAGTGTCTCCACAAATTTTGAGCTTCAGAAGAGATTTTTAAGGCCTTCATCCGTGTTCATCTTTCACGCTCTGGCTTCAGAGCGGGTACGCCACCTCGCTGCCAAACCCCGCTCCAAATGTTTTGCTTCGTTTCTTCATAACACGTGCGAGCTACAGACCCCGCTCCACCAGGTCGCTCTACATATGGAGCGGGTACGCTACCTCGCTGCGTGAAGTCGCTCTGATAGGGAGATCGCTCAATGATCACTTTTAACACTTCTTTTGGACTCCAATTGCACTCAAAATCCCACCAATGGTCCTCTAACTCATCCATGGTGCTCTCCAACACCTGATATGTACAAATGCAATGATATGCAACCTAAATGTGCCTAAATGATGCTCCAAATGACCAAACCATGCAAGAATAAGAAGTTAAAAACATGTAAATTCACAAGATATCAACTCCCCCACACCTATAGTAAATCGATCATAACTTATCCAATACAGCTTCAAATGACTTGAAACCACTTCTATTGGAAAGCTAACTCAATTTCCAGTGTCTCCACAAATTTTGAGCTTCAGAAGAGATTTTTAAGGCCTTCATCCGTGTTCATCTTTCACGCTCTGGCTTCAGAGCGGGTACGCCACCTCGCTGCCAAACCCCGCTCCAAATGTTTTGCTTCGTTTCTTCATAACACGCGCGAGCTACAGACCCCGCTCCACCAGGTCGCTCTACATATGGAGCGGGTACGCTACCTCGCTGCGTGAAGTCGCTCTGATAGGGAGATCGCTCAATGATCACTTTTAACACTTCTTTTGGACTCCAATTGCACTCAAAATCCCACCAATGGTCCTCTAACTCATCCATGGTGCTCTCCAACACCTGATATGTACAAATGCAATGATATGCAACCTAAATGTGCCTAAATGATGCTCCAAATGACCAAACCATGCAAGAATAAGAAGTTAAAAACATGTAAATTCACAAGATATCAACTCCCCGGCAACGGCGCCAATTTGGTAATAGGTTTTTCTGCCTATTGCAAATGTTGTAGTATAGGGGGGTGAATGTCGAACCAGTCCTAGTGATGTGAATCAGTGAGAATACAAGTCATTTCTTAAGCTAAGCAGATTCAATAGTTGTGAGTGTGTGACAAGTAACAATAGCAAACAGAGCAATACAACAAGGTTTTAATCAATTTAGACAAGTGAATCCATGGGTATTGGGAATTGACTTCAAGTAACTAAGATCCAATCTAGGTGACAAGCTTTCAATCAAAGTAATCTCTTAAGTCTAAACACAATTTTCGACAGGTCCTATGTCTAGGTAAATGTCCATTTGCTTAGAAATCATTAAACATCAAATGTCTTTGGCTTAATTCAATCAAGCAATCTTTAAGTTCAAGTTTAATAACTATCTAGCAATTTTAACATCAAGTGTCCTTGGCTAATCTCACTAGAGCTTAGTTGAGTTGATTCAAACACTTCATCTAATCATGTCTGATGAGAAGTGTTTAGAAATCAGGTTTAGAGTGATCAAGACTAAACAAGCATTAAAAATACTCAACAAGCAAGTTCATACAAGGATCTAATACAATAACACCATAGATCTTCACTAAGTTATTCTAATCTCCCTAACCCATGAATTTCTAAGGAAACTACTCACTAATCTCCATGAAAACACTTAATCTCATAATAGATTGAAGCATATTCAAGTGGATACAACAGAGAATAAAGATAAACAAGGATTTAAACAAGCAAAACGAAATTAAAACTCAAGAACAGATGATGAACAATGAAGAACACTCAAGAACACCAAGAACAATGGTATTTCAAAGAGAGAGAGTTTTGACAAGTTAAATTATTACAAAGTTGGATAATCATGTTTCTTGCCCACCCTTTTGATAATAAGAAAGCAAATATTATACAGAAAAGTAGGAAAAATCGTGCAAAGGAAAGGTGGGTGGAAGAAAGTGGGAAGTTGGTTAATCCCATCAACTTTCAAGTGGTCCCCGGCAAGGATTGATACACTTATAGTAAATCGATCATAACTTATCCAATACAGCTTCAAATGACTTGAAACCACTTCTATTGGAAATCTAACTCAATTTCCAGTGCCTCCACAAATTTTGAGCTTCAGAAGAGATTTTTAAGGCCTTCATCCGTGTTCATCTTTCACGCTCTGGCTTCAGAGCGGGTACGCCACCTCGCTGCCAAACCCCGCTCCAAATGTTTTGCTTCGTTTCTTCATAACACGCGCGAGCTACAGACCCCGCTCCACCAGGTCGCTCTACATATGGAGCGGGTACGCTACCTCGCTGCGTGAAGTCGCTCTGATAGGGAGATCGCTCAATGATCACTTTTAACACTTCTTTTGGACTCCAATTGCACTCAAAATCCCACCAATGGTCCTCTAACTCATCCATGGTGCTCTCCAACACCTGATATGTACAAATGCAATGATATGCAACCTAAATGTGCCTAAATGATGCTCCAAATGACCAAACCATGCAAGAATAAGAAGTTAAAAACATGTAAATTCACAAGATATCAACTCCCCGGCAACGGCGCCAATTTGGTAATAGGTTTTTCTGCCTATTGCAAATGTTGTAGTATAGGGGGGTGAATGTCGAACCAGTCCTAGTGATGTGAATCAGTGAGAATACAAGTCATTTCTTAAGCTAAGCAGATTCAATAGTTGTGAGTGTGTGACAAGTAACAATAGCAAACAGAGCAATACAACAAGGTTTTAATCAATTTAGACAAGTGAATCCATGGGTATTGGGAATTGACTTCAAGTAACTAAGATCCAATCTAGGTGACAAGCTTTCAATCAAAGTAATCTCTTAAGTCTAAACACAATTTTCGACAGGTCCTATGTCTAGGTAAATGTCCATTTGCTTAGAAATCATTAAACATCAAATGTCTTTGGCTTAATTCAATCAAGCAATCTTTAAGTTCAAGTTTAATAACTATCTAGCAATTTTAACATCAAGTGTCCTTGGCTAATCTCACTAGAGCTTAGTTGAGTTGATTCAAACACTTCATCTAATCATGTCTGATGAGAAGTGTTTAGAAATCAGGTTTAGAGTGATCAAGACTAAACAAGCATTAAAAATACTCAACAAGCAAGTTCATACAAGGATCTAATACAATAACACCATAGATCTTCACTAAGTTATTCTAATCTCCCTAACCCATGAATTTCTAAGGAAACTACTCACTAATCTCCATGAAAACACTTAATCTCATAATAGATTGAAGCATATTCAAGTGGATACAACAGAGAATAAAGATAAACAAGGATTTAAACAAGCAAAACGAAATTAAAACTCAAGAACAGATGATGAACAATGAAGAACACTCAAGAACACCAAGAACAATGGTATTTCAAAGAGAGAGAGTTTTGACAAGTTAAATTATTACAAAGTTGGATAATCATGTTTCTTGCCCACCCTTTTGATAATAAGAAAGCAAATATTATACAGAAAAGTAGGAAAAATCGTGCAAAGGAAAGGTGGGTGGAAGAAAGTGGGAAGTTGGTTAATCCCATCAACTTTCAAGTGGTCCCCGGCAAGGATTGATACACTTATAGTAAATCGATCATAACTTATCCAATACAGCTTCAAATGACTTGAAACCACTTCTATTGGAAATCTAACTCAATTTCCAGTGCCTCCACAAATTTTGAGCTTCAGAAGAGATTTTTAAGGCCTTCATCCGTGTTCATCTTTCACGCTCTGGCTTCAGAGCGGGTACGCCACCTCGCTGCCAAACCCCGCTCCAAATGTTTTGCTTCGTTTCTTCATAACACGCGCGAGCTACAGACCCCGCTCCACCAGGTCGCTCTACATATGGAGCGGGTACGCTACCTCGCTGCGTGAGGTCGCTCTGATAGGGAGATCGCTCAATGATCACTTTTAACACTTCTTTTGGACTCCAATTGCACTCAAAATCCCACCAATGGTCCTCTAACTCATCCATGGTGCTCTCCAACACCTGATATGTACAAATGCAATGATATGCAACCTAAATGTGCCTAAATGATGCTCCAAATGACCAAACCATGCAAGAATAAGAAGTTAAAAACATGTAAATTCACAAGATATCAATATTAGCAGACACTTGAAGGGTCGACAACTTGCATTGTCCATATATGAGAAGGAGCTTTTGGCCGTGATCTTTGCAGTTCAGAAACGGAGGCATTATCTTCTAACGCAACATTTCATTATCAGAACTGACCAGAGGAGTTTAAAGTATCTACTTGAACAAAGGTTGAACACTCCTATACAGCAGCAATGGCTACCTAAGTTACTTGAGTTTGATTATGAGATTCAATACAAACAGGGGAAAGAGAACTTGGTAGCAGATGCATTTTCTCGTGTGGAGGGTTCTGAAGTGTTACATATGGCAATGACAGTGTTAGAGTGTGATTTGATGAAAGAGATTCAACAAGCTTATGAGACAGATCCGGGTACTAAGACAATCATTACAGAGTTAGTGAAGGATCCAAAAGCAAAGAAACATTATGCTTGGGATATGGGGATTTTAAGAAGGAAATCTAAGATAGTGGTTCCAGCGGTTACAACATTACGAACTACTATCTTAGACTGGCTACATGGATCTGGCCAGGGAGGACATTCGGGGCGTGATAAGACAGTGCAGAGGGGGAAGGGGATCTTTTATTGGAAGGGTATGGCAAAGGAGATACAAGCATTCTTGAGGAAGTGTGTAGTCTGCCAGTAGTGTAAGTATGAGACGACAGCATCGCCTGGGCTCTTGCAACCTTTACCTATACCGGAGGCAGTATGGACAGACATCTCGATGGATTTCATCGAGGGCCTTCCTAACTCATACGGAAAGTCTGTGATATTGGTCATCGTTGACAGATTCAGTAAAGCCGATCACTTCTTAGCACTTAGTCATCCGTATACAGCTTCATCAGTTGCTCAGATCTTTTTGGACAACTTCTTTAAGCTTCATGGGTTTCCAAGATCGATCGTTAGTGACAGGGATGCAGTGTTTGTGAGTGACTTCTGGCAAGAACTCTTTCAGCTTCAGGGTTGCAAGTTGAATATGTCAACAGCTTATCATCCTCAAAGCGACGGACAGACGGAGATTGTAAACAAATGCTTGGAGACTTATCTAAGATGTATGACGAGTGACAAACCGAATAAGTGGTCTAAGTGGTTACCTTTGGCTGAATATTGGTACAACACGACGTATCATTATGCAGCTCTGACTACACCTTTTGAAATTGTCTACGGTCAGCAACCTCCAATACACCTTCCTTATCTACCTGGCGAGACTAAAGTTCAGGTGGTGGCTAAGTGTTTGCAGGAACGTGAAGATATGTTGTTGATCTTAAAGTTTCATTTACTCAGAGCTCAACACAGAATGAAACAGATGGCTGATAGAAGAAGAAGTGAACGAAGGTTTGAGATAGGGGATTGGGTATTCTTGAAGCTTCAACCGTATAGACAGCGTTCAGTGGTTGTACGTTCATCACAGAAGATCTCTCCTAAGTATTATGGTCCTTATAAAATCATTGAGAAGATGGGAGAGGTTGCTTATAAGCTGGAATTACCTGCTACTACACAAATACATCCTGTGTTTCATGTGTCTCAGCTTAAGCAGTTGGTGGGTGATGTTCACGTGGCTAACCAATTACCTGAAGCGATCTATGAAGCTATGATGAAGGAACCGGAGTATTGCCTTGCAAGGAAAATGGTGAAGCGTCAAGACAGAGCAGCTACGAAGGTCTTGGTGAAATGGAAGAATCAGGCTGAGGATGAAGCTACTTGGGAGTTCCTTTATGACTTGCAGAAGAAGTTTCCTAATTTTGAACCTTGTGGTCAAGGTTCTTCGACGAGGGGAGATTTGTTACAGGAATAATGAAGTGAGTATTAGGGGACACGTGGGAGAAGGTGATTGAGGAAAGTGGACGTTGGAGTTTGTTACAACAGACTTTTAAAGAAGAAGAATCAAAGACGCGTGTCGACTTAGTATTGGCTCTGCCATAGATTCTGTTACGAGTTGCTTTCGTATAAATACAGAGATTGTGAGATGTAGATTCTATTCTGAAACTCTTGTAAACATTCTTTGAATCTGGACTTATCTCTTTGAAATATACTGATTCATTGTTGGAGAAGATCCTTCTTAATTCGAGATCTTCTACAGGTGAATCTGGTTTCTTCGTTTTATGAACGTTGATTCAATCTATTGGTAACTAGTTTTACCCTTAACACTTAGCTGCTACACGGCTTGGACTACGGTTGATGATGGTGGCTGGCTCAAACTCGGTGATCATGAAACGACTCTCCGGTGACATGGCTTTCCCCTCCTATGTCTCACGGTTAACGATGGTGGTGGTTGGTGTTAAACGCCGCAACTCCAATTTAGATCGTGCCTCCTCCGCATCGCTCGGTTATGATCACGGCTACGTCGAGAGTTGATAAAGGCTCCGGCGGCACGGCAAGGATCTCGGACCCTCCTCCGATGAGATGATGACTTGGTGATCGGCACCGGAAGTGCTCTACGTGATGGCTCCGCGTACGTGCGTCTCTTCTCTACATCAAAGCCTCTCGGATCCGATGCACAGCGACCATAAGAGAGAGGCGATGGATCTCTAACGGCAAGGCTTGTCTCCAGCACCGTGTTACATCTCCTTCAGTCATATACTGAACTTGATGACAATATATAGAACTGGTTTTTTGAATTTGATGTTATTGGGAGAGTTGGTAAGTTATTGGACTGGTCATTCTCCTTCAGTCAAATACTTTCACACATGATTTTGCAGAGGGAGGATCCCTTCCAGAGTTTTGGAGAAGTTAGTTTGTAGTAAGTTGCTTTTCGGATCATATAACAAGACACCGCAGCGTATAAACAATTCACTTACTTCTTCTCCTCTTTGGTCTGGAGTTTCAGGGTATCTAATCGAGCAAGCAATTAGGGATTAATCTTTGACATTGCCTTGCCTTGTAATAATGTGAACACAGCAAACTAATGAGCTTTAGGTATAATCCATTGCAACCTTTCACCAACCTCATTTATCAAGGAACCTTCAATATCAACTACGTGTCTGTTAAACGGGAGAGACTGGTGCGGCAGTAAAGAATGTTGGACAAAATAAAGAGAACAAAATACATTTGGAAAATTTATCTTTTATTGTTGACACTTTTTACATAAGACAACATGACTTACATATATTTCTTAAGTAACCGTAAAGAAAACTACTTGTGACTCTTCCAACAAGTCACGACTTTACAAACAATTCACGACTTTACAAATGCACCTATTGGGTTTACAGTTACTTTATAATAATTATCAAATCATACCAAACTCAATTATAATAAACTAACAATGGAAAACCTTATATTTACTCTTTGCCAGGACGTTTACTCGTCCTTCTCTCTGCTTCTCCGTGAAGGCTTTTCTATCACATGTTACAAGATTGATGAAACTAAAAAATATAATCACAACTTTTTATGAACTCATCGTTGGTTTCTTTCTTCATCTGTTTTTACAGTGTTTCTTTCTGAGGAACAGAACAACACAACTATATGAAATCTTTTAATCACTCAAAACTCAAAAGCATGAAATTTACATTAATACGTACCTTCTATTATGAATAGATTATGCTTGTATTTATAAATTAATGATTTGTGACATCATAAAGATCAGGTTCCCATAGAAACGCACCGTTGGAGTCTCTCTACTTCTTTTCCAACTCCAAACTTCTCCACTTCAAGGCACACGCGTGAGTGATGCACTTATGGATGTTATTAAGGCTGTGCTGGACCATACAAGTAAAAATACATTTTAATCAACTGCAGTAAGAAAAACTTGGGAATTTTCCAATTTCAGAGACAAAACAAGTCGAAATCTATAAGTAATCTGAGAACATAGATTGTTCTTCGGCCAAAAAAAATACGTGATTCACTCCATCTCCTCCCACGCAGTACCAAACAGTTAATATTTTTTTTTGAAAATCTGTCCCTTTAAATAAAACAACGAACACTGGATTGATTTATTTCCAGATAATAAACGAAGTAAAAAAACCAAAGACAAATACATGTACTACGATGGTGATGAACTGTATGAGAGAAATTCTTACATCTAAAACTGGATGAGGATGATACATGGTGTGTTCACATTACATGGTGGCGTGATACATGGTGGCGTCATATAGTGATGGCACGTTGTTATCTAGCTTTGTTTTTTCCTCTCTATCTGAACATTCTTTCTCTGGGTTGAGACATTGTTTACAACAACAATTGTTGTTTCAAGTGCATGTGCAAATTGTTGCACAGCTCTTATTTCTCGCGACTTTGTTGCAAGTAGAAGTTGTTTGGTTGAACGTCCCAAAACCAAAAGGATCATAAGTGCATGTCAGTATAGTTTATATGTATATATTTTTTTTCTAACGAAGTATGATTATTTATGTGGTACACGATAACATCATGGTTAGATCAGAAACAAACGATTTATCACGAAAACCTTACTGAGTTCTTTCTGAAAGGCATATGTCATGAACTCTTGAAATGCTAACATATCATTTAACAAATATGATATATTTGTAAATTATTAGTAAGGTCACATTTTCAACAACTGTTGTTCAACAACCTCTTAGTGGGGATAGCAACTGGAACGGGCACCTTAGGATTAAGTTTGGGTCCACGCCTTGGAAGACATACTAAACAAAACTTGCAGATCAAGAATCATATACAAAAACCATAGTTCCAAGGTCCTCAATATATGAAACGACCCAACAAACAAAGAAGCAGACTGCTTTTGGAACAGTGTATCAGTCAAGTTTCTTAACATTCTTTCTATCAGAGGACACATACTGTCCGAAGAGAGGAGAGAATCGATGGCGCTGTATGATCTTGACAAGGACAAATGTGTTTGCAGCCAGAAACACCAAACTCGCCATCCACAGCTGTAGAAAGACGTTCACACCCTTGAACTCAAGCATGTATCCCCATAACAGCCAATGTGTCTGAGCTCCAATCCATAGAATAATGCATAAGATGCCTTCCCATTTCAGCTTCATACGGCTCCATGGTAGAATCAGAGGTAGCAGGCAATAGAACCACACAAAGTACTGTGCAGTTATCACCTAGAACCAAATAAAACACTAAATCAAAACAAGAAGGTTGAAGGCCATTTTAAGACAGTAATGAGAGTAGAGTGCATTACATACCTTATTGAAAGCCACGAATGCGACGGTCTGGAGAAACATACAGAACACTAGATCCTGAGAGAAGCAGAAGACTAAAGCAAGCTGTACTGTGAACTGAGGTAAGAACGAGATAAGCTTCTCCACAGCTGAAAACTGGCGCTCATAGTGAAGATAAATATGGTAAAAGTAGATGGAGAAGTTGTGCCTTGGATCCGTCCTTGTGAGGTGATACAAGAGAGCCTCGTGGAGGAACTCGTGTCCGTAAAAGTAGAAGGAAACGGCATTGCAAGCTAGAAAAACTCCCCCGGATATCATACCAAACAAAACATGATTCTCTCCCTTGAAAACAAATTTTTTAAATGGAATGTTTTCTTCTCCCTGCTGCTGCTAGTATGTGTATTCCAATCCTGGAGAGGAGGCTTGTGACCAGAACTAAATAACTTGGAATCGAGAACCAAGATGATCGGTAAAGCGTAGATAATAGGATAGACCCTAACAAGGCCGTACCAAAAGGCAGCTTGTGACAAATTACCTACACAGTAAAACACATTGTTGCAATGTCTTGTTATTATCTATTTAGGCTTGGAATGGTAACACAAGGAACCAATAACCGCACCTACGTGTCTTAACCACCGCCTAGCGATTTTTAGAACATTGGTTGGTTAATAGTAACAAAAATCCCTACATATATCTATGTATTTTTTGTAACTATTAGAAACGCGTGGCAGTTGTTCCGCATGTTACTACTATTCGGAGCCTTAATGTGAAACTCTGAGAGAATAAAAGAGTATATATATATATATATATATATGTGTGTGTGTGTGTAGTAGTAGTACCTTTCATTAGGGAGATAATGATCCAAAGTAACATAGCACAAACTAGAGGTTCACAGTTGCCTCTGGTTCCAATTGTGAACGTAAACGGATTAAGAAGCCACACCATTACAGAAACAGTACACACCTTCTCAGGCACCTTACGTAGTTTCAGAATCTCACGGATAAACAAACCCACCAGCAAATCTGAAGGACATAGACAAACAGATTCAGAACGAGACAAAGAAAAGGTTGAACCTTTGAAGAAGGCTTGAGAGAGATTGCATACCAGAAGCAGAGAAGAGGAACTTTCCCCAAGAAGGATGGATGATTGAATTGGGGACGAGAAGAAGCGCGTGAGTAACGGTAAGTGGTTCTCTTGTAAGGAAGATTCGCCGGAGGCCATCAAGGAGGCGGCGTCGGAGAAGACGGTGTAGCGGACCTCCATGTGGGCGTCTTGCCATTCTCCGTAGATGATTAGGAACACGCGGAGGAGCATGGAGGATACGAGCAGAGAACGGAAACTCATCAGCTTCATCCCTTAGATGGAAAAGATTGAAAATTTCAGATCCAAGAGAGTTGAGAGACTTACATTTCGGTGATTCATCAGGTTTTTCTGAACCACGGACATGTCGTCACTCACGAACAAGTAAGTGTTAACCTTCTTTCACGCATCTTAGATCCTTCGGTTTCAGGTTCTTCAGCAGAAAGCAGTGGGGTCAGTCGCCGGTGTGTGACGGAGTCAAACCAGTCGCCAATCGCCCGACGGAGTCACACACCGGCGACTGCCCCATTGCTTTCTGCTGAAGAACCAGGATTTAGTTTTTTTTTTACTTCCTGGTTTTTGTTTAATTTTCCGGTTATTGTTGGTTTAGTAAGATTATGACTAATCCAGTTTTGGTTCGACATTTTGAGATTTTTTGGTTATTATAGTAAACAGAAGTAGGCTAGGCTAGTCCTAATGCCAAATTGCCAAGTAAGTGTTATTTATTTGCGAGCAACTTAAGGTCTGAAGAGGAGGATGTCAGTTTACGGAGAAGGAACTCGGGGTACAGGAAGATTTTTTCCACTCAAGAAACTTGGTTGCTGTTGAGAGAGAGTAAAACTTCATGTCTCTGTCTCTGGACTCGAGGTATATGGATGAAGCAAGCCACCCCTAAATATGCTTTCATAGCATGGTTAGCAGCTCGGGATAGATTATCGACTTTGGATAGGATCGCTAAATGGAGCCAAGGTATTGTTACCACTTATGTGCTTAGTAACTCAGGCACTGAATCGAGAAACCATATTTTCTTTGAGTGTTGTTACTCTGCTCAAATATGGGAAAAGACGGTCAAAGGCGTTATGGGAAGTTCTTATACCAAAGTCTGGTCTGAGATTATGGAGCTCATTATAGACAGAAACAAGGAGAAGAAGTGGATGTTCTGCATACGTTATGCGTTTCAGTTAGTGCTTTATGTAGTGTGGAGGGAACGCAATAAGGTGAGGCATGGGGATAAGTTGCTCCCATTAACCGTGGTGCAGAAAATGATAGATAAAGGGATCAGAAACAAAATCAGTGTATTGAGAAGGAAGGGGATCAAGGGAATGGATGTGATTATGCAATTTTGGTTTTCTACTAGACTTGCAAATGTTTAAATTGTCTTTTGGAGGTTAAAGTCCTATAGTAAACAGTATGCACTAGTTGTAAAATGGCTTTTTTTTGTGAATAAATTTAGCATTCATTCAAAAAAAAAAAAAAAAGATATCCATATTTTTTTTGGAAATTTTATAAATCATACAAGTTTAATAATAATCTATAAAATCTTAAATTTTAAAATCTAATAAATAATTTTAATTTATTTTGTAAATCTATGTTTTTCCTCAAATTTGTATTTCAACATAATTTTTTTATCAATCTAACAAAACTATTGCGAAATCAAATCTGTAAATAAATTTGTATGAGTAATAATATCAGATTTCAACTGATATTTAGAAATCACTTATTAAACAACACATGATTTCCATTAAAATCCATTAACAGCTATTCATCAGTTTGGTATATGGTTGATTTCATTTCAAACTTGTATCCGAACCCGATATCCGAAAAACCCGAACCGAAATAGTAAAATATCCGAACGGGTATTGAATTAGGAGAGATTGGATACCCGAACCCGAATGGATATCCAAAAATAACCGAATATATGTTTAATTAACCTTATATTTCTAGTTTACATCTCTCATTTTATATAAAATATTTATATTGATACTACACATACTTTAAGTTCATATGATATACATACAGTTACGTAAAAATATTTGCTACTCACTTAAAATGCATGTCAAATTTTTTTATTTCAAAAATTAACAAAAAGTCACATCCAAAATTTAAAAACAATAACCAAATTAATGTTTTTTTAGTTTCAAAATGTTATGTCAAAATCTATTAACCATTCAATCTATTAAAAATAAAAAATTAGTTAAGTGAAAGTTATATTTTTAAATACAAGAAATTTGAGAAATGAAAAATTTAATTTTTTTTTCAAAATCTAAATATCCGAACCCGATCCGAAATAACCGAATCCGAACTAAAAATACCGAACCCGATCCGAAGTATAGAAATACCCGAACGGGTTCTATACCTCTATACCGAAATACCCGAAAATCCGAAATACCCGACCCGAACCCGAACGGGTACCCGAACGCCCACCCCTACTATTATATATGAATTTTTCCGGTTTAGTTAATGAAGAAAAATTGAAATCATAGGTAAAAGAAAACTGAAACTCAAAATAAATCCATTATTATACATCAAGATACACACAAACAACATAAACAAACCAACACTCACTCCACACTAAGACAATGAGATCAACACACACAAGCACAACACAACCATGATTACATATGTTCACAAAGCATCTCTATCTCTCCCAAGATGAAACCTCTGAGATACACCACTAAACAACTCAACCTTGTACAAGTTTAGGACTTAGTCCTCTTGCCTTCCTCGTCTTCCCTACAAATAAATCCTTGGACTTGATCAAACCAGGGAGGCAACCAACCACTGTCACAAAAGGAAACTGAGCCACAGAGTCTTTCCTCCCTAAAGACACAATAGCAATCTCCGATCCTGGCTTGTACGTCGACAACTTCTTCCTTTTCCCGCCAGATATCATTACTTTAATGTTCGTCACAGCTGTTGAATACGAGTTTGGTAGGTTTAATGATAGTGAAATGAACTCGGTTTTAGTGGGTCTTACAAAGACGTTCTATTCACAATATGAGGTAAACAGTCGAGGTTACAAAGAGATTAGAGAAAGAAGGAAAAGGTCGGAGCTTTGTTGAAAGGCTCAGACAGAAACACTAAGCAAGGCGATTGATCGTAAACCCTAGATCTTGCCGTCAATCTCTTAGTGTCTATTTGCGGATCCCTTCCTTCCTTCCATTCGTTCTCCTTTTATAGGCTCTACATGTCTCTCACTCGTTCGCCCTGGCAGTTTGAGCTTAATTTGATGTTTAATGGGCTGTCCAGCCGAGCGATAGCTTGATGGGCCGATACTGGTCCAGTCGGTCATTTGATCGTGAGGCTGAGTCGATCGAGCGATGGCCTGATGATCCAAGACTGATCCAGTTGATCGGGAGGCCCAAATGATTAGCTTGGATTCCAACACCGATCGTCATGTTAGATCCTGGTTAGTCTTCTGATAAGATTGGTCCGAATCTTATTAACCGACGGGCCTTGTGTCAGAATGCTAAATTCCTCTCTAACAGTAAGCCCCCCCCCCCCCAGTCCGCTTGCGAATAAACATTGGTCTTCGCAGTGGAATGTCATGAATTGGTTCTGAGGATAATGGATTCGGTCTTGTCTATTGTTGGAGTTCATTGATCGGTTAGACAACCGCCGCCCTAGGTGATCAAGCAATCAACGAACAACCCTGATGTTTTCACGATTCCCTTTGGCGATCGATTGACCGTCTGGTCTTTTCCTATCGATTGGTCGCCTCTTATGCCGCATATCGCGCGGAAGTCTGGAGCGTCGCCCTCGTTGGCCTAATAACAGGATCTGAGTGTAATAATCTGGGCCCGAAAAGGCCTAATAACAGTATTATCTCCAAAGCCCGTTACTTTAGCTATAAATAAGGTCTTAATCTCTTATTTCTTCACTTCTCTTCAAACCCAAAGGTACTTTCTCTCGCCCTTTCTCCCTCTCTCCCTTGCGATTTCCATTTTTTTTTTATTTTCGGGATCGATTGGTCGATCGCCCGTTGAGGAGGAAGGTTTGTTGTTTCTGATCAGATTAGGCTTTTCTCACGATCGATTGAGAGTCGATCGATCGGTCTTGGGTACTCTACGCGTGCCATCGATCGCTCTTAAACGGATGGATCTGGCGATTAGGGTTAATTGCGGCGACAAGGCTGTTCGATCCGTCGATTCGGGGGCTGGTACTGAAGAACCGCTTGATGGAAGCGAAGGTAAGCGATGTCTTACGGTCGATCGCGAGCACTCTGCGGCGAGTGGTGGCGATGGAGGCGTTGGGCATCTTGCGCGCGACTCTCGTCCGGCCAAGATTGGGCCCGCCGGAAAGCGCTCGAGCAACTCCGAGGCTGCGGGGCAGTCATCGCGAAGATCTGTTCCTTCGCCGACCGAGCGACTGACTCCGTTCCGTTTTTGTTGTGATGGAACAATTGAAGAACTTCCAGATCTGGCCCCGTCGTTTGATCGGTCGCGGGGACTAGATGGGCAGGATTGGGGTGACGTTGCCCCTACTCATTCTACTTTGGAAGGGGTTTCCTTGTTGATGGAAGCGAACCGAGCATCCGGCGTCACTTTCATGATCCCGAGATCAGATCAGCGTCCGTGGAGTCCGCCGGTCGGATACTGCTGTGTTTACGAATCATTTTTCGGGGAGGACTCGAGGTTGTGGTTTCCGATTCCTCGTTTGATCACCTCCTATTGTTTTCGGCGAGGGATCGCCATCAGTCTGCTTATGAACGGGGCGATCAGGATCGCTGTTTCGTTGATGGTTATGGCGGCGGAGATTGACGTGTCGTTGACCGTTCGCATTTTCGAGGAACTAACACAAGTTCAGCCAAAACCAAATGGGCTTTACTCAGTGCAGATGAGGTCGGGTTTGAACGTCTTTACCAGTCCCCTTATCAAGACTAAGAGATGGCAACGCTCTTATTTTTATGTCAAAGCAGACGATGATGGATTCGTTGAGCCGCTAGAAGTCGATCGCCGGGTTTTATGGAGTAGCAGCATTGGTAGATCGTCTTGTGTCGACCTGTTCCTCGTCGTGGGGTTGATTCTAACTTTTCTTTTAAATTTTTCTTTTTTGCAGTTGGTCATCCAAACACCTTTGGTCCTTGGGACGCTTTTCGGAGGGACTTACCGAAGATTGTCGTGCTCCGATCCCAAGAGTGGAAGGACTTTGACCGCAAAAGAATTCGTCGTCAACGAAGACGCATCGCTAACGGTTCGTCTCTTTTATATATATTTTTTTTTTATTTCTCCTCTCTTCTCGACCAATCAATTGATTGTCATTATCTCTTCCTGTTTTTTTTTTTTTTTTTATATATCTTTCCCTCTCTTTTTGTTTTGGCAGTCGATTGGGCGGCGGACATTCCTTGCGAGGAACCGAAGGGGAAGAAAAGACTAAAACTTCCGATCATGGGAACTCCTTCTAGAGTGTATCCAGACTACAGCGAGATCTTGGCTGCTCAACTGAGGGACGCAAACTTCGGCCCTTCAGCGAACATGGATGGGACGGGCAGCGCAGTTGCGGATACATCGATTGATCGGGCGCCAGCGCCGGTGATCGTTACAGTTGATTCTGGCGTCGAGGGACCCGTTGACGTTCGTCTGCCGAAGAAAAAGAGAAAGAGGACTAAGTCTTCCAAAGAGGTGACGGCTGACCCTCCTTCGGATGGAGATGAAACTGAGGCTGCTCAAACGCAACTCGAACCAATGGGTGGTGACGAGGTGGAAGAAGGTGATGAAGTTGCTCCCATAGAGGGTTTTACGGGTCCGCCCGGAGATGAGTCGTCGGGAGGGGAGGCCCGGGAGCCTGGTGAGGTGACTCGTCCGA
Source organism: Brassica napus (assembly GCF_020379485.1). Lineage (NCBI taxonomy): Eukaryota > Viridiplantae > Streptophyta > Magnoliopsida > Brassicales > Brassicaceae > Brassica > Brassica napus. The sequence goes on along the minus strand of NC_063452.1, from coordinate 54,741,491 downwards.
TCGACGGTGGGATGCAGACAACTCTATCTGTTTCTGAGTTTGCGTTTGCAGACAAAATTGCTGAATCACTTCGTGCGGATGCGGAGGTAGACATTTGTCTGAGGGATTGTGTTTGATTGCTTACTTATCTTGTTCCTTTGGGTGACAATCTTCTTATCATCGATTGATCCTTTTTTTTTTGGCTTTCTCTTGGTCCAGGCTGCTGCTCGGAAGAATGCTCTCGTGATGGAATACGAAAAAGCTTTGCAGAAGTTGACATTGGATCTTAAGGAAGCGGAAGGGACGATCAAGATAAAAGAGGCTGGGCTTGAAGCGGCTAGAAAGGAGAAGCACAATAGGGATAAGGAGCTGGCCGCTGAGCGAGGTCGCTATTCCCGCGAGCGTCGGCAAGCGATCCAGACGGCCGCGGATCTTGAGGAAGAGTTAGAGACCGCCCGAGACATAATTTCTCGGCTAGAGGCGGAGAAGGTCGAGGAACTTGAGAAGACGAAGAGAGCGATGGATCGCACGAGACAATCTCGCAATCGCGAGCTTTTATCCGAGAGAAGTTGCGTGGTTGCTGCGGCTAATAGGCGTTTCGACAAATTTCGGAAGTATATTGCCGATCGAGATGAAAAGGAGGAGAAGCGTCTACTCCATGGTACAGCTCTTGGAACCTTGGACGCGTTGAGTTTATTGGAGACCAAGGGACTGTCTGTCCCACAACAACTAAAAGATCTTTTGACTGCTAACGAGGAGAAGTTCAGGAAAGAGGTAGAAAACGTTAGTGTTGAAGTTATCGCGGAGCGCGATCTTGCTCTCTCACCTCCTCGTAGGGACTTGCTTCCTTATGGGAACCAGTTTGGATCAACCTTCGGCACCGTTGATTCTGATTCTGCGATGGCTCTTCGATCTCCTTTCCTTTGTGGTGAGAGTTCGACCGCTGCTCTGGATCCGGCCGTTGCCTGTCGATCGGCGGCTGTCACGTCCGATGGTCGTGCGGTTACTCAGGACAGTCTCGGGGTTCCTGCGCCTGCGAGGGTCGCGGAAGCAGGAAGTGTTGTTTCGTCGGAAGTAGCCATTGAAGAATAGTCTTCAAGGGTTGATCGTGCTACCCTGTTGTTGTTTTACTACTTATGTTTTTTTTTTATTTAGCACCTTTTGTTATGGCCTCCGAACTCTGTTCCTTTTGGTCGGCCGCTTGCTGTTGCATTTGGTTTGAAACCGTTGTTGTATCTTTTGGATCTTCTTTATTCTCCTAGTTTCAGACGCTCTCCCTTTAAGTTCTATGTAATATGTTATCTCAGCTTCTTGTGATGGAGGTCCGAAATGGTTCGTGCCAAGGTCATGTGTGCATCTTTTTGACAAAGAGCAGATTAGCCTTTGGAGTAAGGCTGCTAGAGAAGCGACCACGACTAGTTGCGAGCAATGTGCGAACTTATCTTAGGATCGAAAAGAACTTTGGCGCAATGAGCCCGTTGATCTTTGAACTTAAGCTCGAGCTTCTTGGTGGTCGTCGTGTATGTATGATCTCAGGCTTCTTTGGCCGTCGAGCAAATGACGGGGTTTTAAACCCGCGAGAAGCTTCCGTTGATGGAGCTGTGAGAATCTTTCGTTCGCGCCATGTCTTTGGCGAGTACTCCAATTAGGCGACTTTGGCCTCAAAAGTGGAGGACCGAGAAGCTCCTGTTGATGGGGCTTTATCACGGATTTGCCATTGATGCTGATGGTGAGTCCGGGCCGTGCGATGTGTAGTTATCCGAGTCGATCGGAAGTGACATACAAGCGTTCGCGCGGTGCCTTTGGTGAGGTTGATCTTTGAACTTAAGCTCGAGCTTCTTGGTGGTCGTCGTGTATGTATGATCTCAGGCTTCTTTGGCCATCGAGCAAATGATGGGGTTTTAAACCCGCGAGAAGCTTCCGTTGATGGAGTTGTGAGAAGCTTTCGTTCGCGCCATGTCTTTGGCGAGTACTCCAATTAGGCGACTTTGGCCTCAAAAGTGGAGGACCGAGAAGCTCCTGTTGATGGGGCTTTATCACGGATTTGCCATTGATGCTGATGGTGAGTCCGGGCCGTGCGATGTGTAGTTATCCGAGTCGATTGGAAGTGACATACAAGCGTTCGCGCGGTGGCTTTGGTGAGGACTCCAACCTATGTATTTGTTTTTTTTTTTTTGTTTGGAGTATGGCTGGACCTGATGACAGGCTGCCTACGTACCCCTGGTAAAGGGATCAAGCCAATCGTAGTTCGATTTGCCTGAACGGCGTCTTGGTCATTCACCATAAGTTAAGGCAAAAGTGACGAAGACGTGCTCATTCGGTGTTTGGACAGAAGTGACGTGGTGTCATCTGTCTGGAGCTGGGCAAAAGTGACGTATTGTCATTCGCTCGGCTCTAAGCGAAAGTGATGGTAAGGTCATTCGCTCCTTTTTTTTGTTTGGAGTATGGCTGGACCTGATGACAGGCTGCCTACGTACCCCTGGTAAAGGGATCAAGCCAATCGTAGTTCGATTTGCCCGAACGGCGTCTTGGTCATTCACCATAAGTTAAGGCAAAAGTGACGAAGACGTGCTCATTCGGTGTTTGGACAGAAGAGACGTGGTGTCATCTGTCTGGAGCTGGGCGAAAGTGACGTATTGTCATTCGCTCGGCTCTAAGCGAAAGTGATGGTAAGGTCATTCGCTCTTTTTTTTTTTTTTTTTTTTTTTTTTTTTTTTTGGGAAGACGGTCAGATGAGGTACTTCCGAAGGTTGGCGGCGTTCCACGCTCGTGGTACTGGGTCGCCGGCAGAGGTTTTCAATCGATAGACACCAGGCTTAACGATCTCGACTATCTTGTATGGTCCTTCCCAGTTTGTTCCCAACTTGCCGGCCTTCCACTCTTTCGTGTTTTCGAATACTTTGCGAAGGACTTGGTCGTTGAGTTCTAACGGTCGAGCGCGAACCTTCTTGTTGTAATAAGATTCGGCCAGATGTTGGTAGTTCTGGATTCGGAGCAGCGCATGGTCTCTTCGTTCTTCGATTGCGTCCAAGGCGTCACATAGCATTTCTCTGTTGAGTTCTTCGTTGTGCGGCATCTTCGCTCGGCGAAGACTTGTAACGTTGACTTCCGCCGGAGCCATAGCCTCGACTCCGTATGCCAGAGAAAATGGTGTTTAACCGGTCGCACTCCGTAGGGTCGTTCTGTGTGACCAAAGAACTCCATCTAACTCGTCGGCCCAATGTCCCTTTTTGAGATCCAAGCGTTTTTTGATACCATCCAGGATTGTCTTGTTGGTGGCTTCGGCCTGTCCGTTGCATTGGGGGTAGTGAGGCGTCGCCGTGTTTAAGCGGATCCCCCATCGTTCCAGAAAACCGCGGAAGTTGCTAGAGATGAACTGGGAGCCGTTGTCAGTGACGATTTCGTAGGGAAGGCCGTGCCTGCAAAAGATGTTCTTCCAAACAAAGTTTTGGACTTCCTTGTCTGTAATGTGGACGAGTGCTTTCGCTTCGACCCATTTGGTGAAGTAGTCCGTCATGATCAGGGCGTACTTTCGTTTCCTGGAACTTGGCATTGGTCCGATGAGATCCATCCCCCAGCGCATGAATGGGTAGAGAGCTGTCATAGTTCGTAGAACTTCGGTCGGACTGTGTATGTCCGGTGCATGTCGTTGGCACTTGTCGCACTTGCGTGCGTATGTCTCGCAATCGGCAACCATTGTTGGCCAGTAAAAGCCAAGGCTTTTTACTTTAAGGGCCAGCACTCGTCCACCTGAATGGTTCCCCGCCGCTCCTTCGTGGGTTTCGGCCATGGCAAGAGATGCTTCTTCTCCATCGAGGCATGTTAACAGGACTTTGGCGGAGGTCCAACGATGTAGTCTCCCATCGATGAGAACGTAGTTCGCACTCTTGGTTTTCAGTCGACGGGCCTCCCATTTGTTTTGCGGAAGCGATCCGTCTGAAAGAAAACGAATAAATGGGGTTCGCCAGTCACACGGTCGATCGCTTGATTCGCTTGTATCCATCTCTTCTGATGCGTCGATTGCTACTACGTGATCGCTCTCATCGTGCGATAGAGTGATGCTTGGTTTGTCAATCTGTTGAATTGGGATGGTCCGCTTTACTTGATCTCTTGGGTTGCTCCCAAGCGCCGCTAGAGCATCTGCACAGACGTTTTCTCCGCGGGAAATCCTTGTTAGTTGAAAAGACTCGAATGTTTTGGTTAGGTCTTGTACAACTTTAAGGTAGGCGTCCATTCGTTCGTTCCTAGCGTCGTAGTCCCCGCTAAATTGATTAGCAACCAATTGAGAGTCGCAGTAGGCGTGGATGCGCTTTGCTTGGACTGCTTGCGCAAGGCGTAATCCAGCAATGAGGGATTCGTACTCTGCTTCGTTGTTAGATGCTTTGAAACCAAGTCGGAATGATTGCTGGAGCAACTCGCCTGTGGGGGATTGGAGGTGGATACCGATTCCAGAGCCCTTAGTGGAGGATAACCCGTCGACGTGCAAGATCCAGGTGGCGTCGGGCAGTTGTAAATCTTGTTCGAGTTCCGGTGTTAGCTCGATGAGAAAATCAGCCAACACTTGGGACTTCGCGGCTGGTTTGCTTTGAAACGTGACGTCGTATTCACTAAGCTCGATGGCCCACTTCGAAAGTCTACCCGAGTGATTGGAGTTCTGCATGACGGTTCGTAGTGGTAGGTTTGTCAGGACGATGATCGAATGAGATTGGAAATAAGGCCGAAGTTTCCTTGCTGAAGTCATAACTGCCAGCGCCATCTTTTCGAGTGTCGAATAGCGAGTTTCTGCGTCCGCCATGCGTTGGCTGGTATAGAATATTGGGCGTTGCTCGCCTCGTTCATCTTTGACGAGCACGCTACTCACAGCCGCGTCAGAGACTGCAATATACAGGTATAACGTATCTCCTTTGTCTGGCTTGGCCAACACGGGCGGCGTCGTAAGATAACGCTTGAGCTGTTTGAATGCTTCCTCGCAGCGTTCGTTCCAAATGAATTTCTTGTTGCCGCGCAGCAGGTCGTAAAACGGGAGGCATTTATCAGTCGATCGTGATATAAATCGATTGAGGGCTGCGATTCGACCGGTCAACCGTTGTACCTCGCGACTGTTTTTGGGACTAGGAAGGTCGAGGATGGCAGTTATCTGCTTTGGGTTCGCCTCAATCCCCCTTTGAGTGACTATGTATCCAAGGAATTCACCGGATGTTACGCCGAAGGTGCATTTCGTTGGATTAAGCTTCATCCCGTACTTGTTCAAAATGAAGAAACAATATTTGAGATGGTCGATATGGTCTGTTGCCTTTTGGGACTTTACCAGCATGTCATCAATGTACACTTCCATTGTGGCTCCCAATCGCTCGGCGAACATCTTATTGACGAGTCGTTGGTACGTCGCGCCAGCATTCTTTAGACCAAAGGGCATTACTTTGTAGCAGTATATCCCGCGGTCAGTGATGAACGCCGTTTTCTCTCGATCGTCTGGATGCATCATTATTTGGTTGTAACCGGAAAAAGCATCCATGAATGTCAGTAGCTCGTTTCCCGCTGTTGATTCGACCAGTCGATCAATGTGAGGGAGAGGAAAGCTGTCTTTAGGACATGCTTTGTTGAGGTCTGTGAAATCGACGCAGACCCTCCATTTGCCATTCTTCTTCTTTACGACGACTGGATTTGCTAGCCATTCGGGATACTTCACTTCTGTGATGGAACCTGCGTTCAGCAATCGGTCGACCTCTTCGTTGACGGCCTTTGATCGTTCGGGGCCGAGCTTGCGCCTTTTTTGACGGATTGGGTCGACGTTGAGCTCGTGTGTAGTGACGCCCGGGTCGATCCCTTTCATGTCGGAGGTAGACCAAGCAAAAGTGGAGACGTTATCCCTGAGAAACGAAATGATCTTGCCTTTCGTGTCGTCGGGAAGGTGGGCGCCGACTCGGACGATCTTGGTTTGGTCACTGTCGTCGATGGTTACCTCGAGAATCTCTTCCTTGAAAGGGTATATCTTCTGGATTGGTTTGGCGACTGAGTTAACGTGGGAAGTTGCCTTGCGGTTTTTTATCTCGGCGACGAGGAGATATCGAGCAGCTGCTTGGTCGCCCCGAAGAGTAATGATCCGTCCATCGTTACCAGGAAATTTGATACATTGGTGATAGGTCGAAGGGGTAGCCTTCATCGCATGGATCCATGGTGTGCCCAGGATTGCGTTATATGGAGCGTGAACGTTGATGACGGAGAACTTGACGTTTTTGGCAATGCCTTCGGCGTACACTCGCAAGCGTATCGTTCCGAGCATGGTCTCGGTTGACCCGTTAAAACTTGTTAGCGATCGCGCGGAAGGTTTCATGTCGTCGAGGCTTACCCCCATCTTGACGAGTGTTCTTTTAAAGATGAGATCGACTGAACTGCCAGTGTCCACGAGGACTTTGGTGACCGTGCAGTCACTAATTCCGACGTCAACGAGGAGTGAATCGTTGTGCGGCATGTGGACACCTGCTGCGTCTTCGGCAGAAAAGGTGATTGGAGGACTAGCCTCTGGAGTGGTAGGCCAGCGCTTAGTTGTGATTGCCTTCCGTCGGAACGCTTTCACAGATCGGACGGAGTCGTTGCCAGGAGGGGATCCTCCCATGATTACGTTCAAGTGCTGAAACTGCTCTTGGTGCTCTTCCTCGGGTCGTACCGTTCGTTCAGCTCTAAGTGAATTGAGACGTGTACGCAGATCTTGAGTCTTGCGTTGGTATGGAACGATCGGCTCTGGCTCCGCTTTCGAATGGTCGATCTTGCATCGTTTGAGTTTTTCGCGAAGATCCGGGATCTTCGAGTTAAGCTTAATTCGAAGATCCGTCATCTCGACACAACCGGATTGGTCGTTTGACAACATTTCCCGTTTAAGTTTGTCTTGCCGATGGAGTGGATCTTTTCTCTTTGCGTCTAGGACATGTCTAGCGTCTGAAACATTGAGCTTTCTTATGGAACGACTGATCCTAGGCGGCGCACCATCGATCTCCATAAACGTACTGCTGCTTTCTATAGTTCGCGCCGAAGTGTCAGTGAGAGTGGGGCTTTCGACCATCTTTCCGGATTTTTGGTTGAGTGAGTGACGTAGATCGTCCTCCGGCATTGCTGTTGTAGATGGCGTGGCTCGGATTGTGAAAATCTTTCACCGAGCTTTTGGTTTTTCTTCGTTGGAGGTTGACTCCTCGTCATGATGCGATTGGTCGCCATCATCTGTCGGAGGGGAGTCCTCTTCTTTCTTTTCATTGGACTTTTTCTTCTTATCCTTGCTCTTGCTCCAACTTTTACTGTTTTTGGTCGTCTTTGGTTTTGGTGGTTCAACCTCGGTACGACCGTCGCTGGTGGAGGCGAGCCATGCCTCGTAGAGGTGTCTGCATTCTTTGGTGTCATGACCTCTCATATCATGATACTTGCAGAACTTGTTCTGGTCGTACGAGCTCTTAGAGTTGGCGGGCGCAGCAGGTTTGTGGGACTGCTGCGCCTTTCCTTCGGTATCGCGTTCCCATACATTCCACCCTGGTTCACGTACCGCGGCAACTACGCCAGATTGATCGTCTTCGGCGACGGCGTAGACAGGTCCTTTCTTTTGGTAAGGGGCGTGTTGTCGTGGCTCCTGGGCGTTCGATGTCTTCGATGCTGTTGGCTTTAGAGCATGTTGCTTGGCGTTGTAAGCTCGCCTGTCTTCGTCCATTTTGGTAAAGTTCTTTAAGTCGTGCAGAGCGTCTTCGATGGTTATGGTTGGGTTAGTCCCGAGGTACTCGCGAAACTTGGAGTTGATCCAAAGAGCGTTGGTCAAAGCTTCGACGGTAGTGTGATCCGGGGTAGATACCGTTGATAGTACTTGCTTGAATCTTTCCATAAAGTCCTTCAGACTCTCGTTTTGCGATTGGGACAACTTCCATAGGTCGGCCATGGATGTTCCTTGACGAGACCACATGATATAGTTTTTGAGGAAAGAGGCGGACAGGTCGTCGAAGCTATCGATCGAACCTTCCTTCAAATGTGAAAACCAACTTAGGGCCGGTCCGGAAAGGCTCTCGACGAAGAGTTGGCAGAGGCCTGCGTCTTTCTCTTCGTCGGAAAAGTGATTTCGACCCATAGCGATGTTGAAAGCGGTCATGTGATCGGTCTGATCTGAATCTCCCTTGTATGGAGGGATACGGAGTTTCTCCGTCTTCTTGATCTTGACTTTCGTTATTCTCTGAGTGAAAGGGTTTCGCTGGGTGGTGGCGAGAACACGTTCGATCTCTGGTGTGGATGCCTTGACATGATGTATCTTAGAATGGATATCCCGCAGTGAGAGTTGCAGATCGGCGATCTGGCGGCTAGTCAGAGAGTCTGAGCCGTCAGTCCTTTGTGCAACCTCACCGTTCGTAGGGTTTGCTTCTTCTGTTGGTCGTTCGACTCCAAGATTAGGGTTTGCGGTTGCGAACAACCTTCTTCTTGCCGTTTCCGCCCTGTCGTTTTCGCCATCTAGGGTTCCGAGAGCAGCAGCGAGTGCGGCCAGACGGTCGCTCGTGGCTTTGTTGGTTTCTTCTTGTTGGATGAAACGTGCCATGATGGCCTGCAGCATCTCGGGAACGGATTGGTTCGGTGCGACCGGAGCATCGGGAGCCGGCGTAACAGAGACCGACGGTCGGTTACCGTCAGCGGGTGTGTCGTCAGGACTCATACTGAGTTTGTGAACGTTACTCTGTAAGGTCCCACGGTGGGCGCCAAATGTTGAATACGAGTTTGGTAGGTTGAATGATAGTGAAATGAACTCGGTTTTAGTGGGTCTTACAAAGACGTTCTATTCACAATATGAGGTAAACAGTCGAGGTTACAAAGAGATTAGAGAAAGAAGGAAAAGGTCGGAGCTTTGTTGAAAGGCTCAGACAGAAACACTAAGCAAGGCGATTGATCGTAAACCCTAGATCTTGCCGTCAATCTCTTAGTGTCTATTTGCGGATCCCTTCCTTCCTTCCATTCGTTCTCCTTTTATAGGCTCTACATGTCTCTCACTCGTTCGCCCTGGCAGTTTGGGCTTAATTTGATGTTTAATGGGCTGTCCAGCCGAGCGATAGCTTGATGGGACGATACTGGTCCAGTCGGTCATTTGATCGTGAGGCTGAGTCGATCGAGCGATGGCCTGATGATCCAAGACTGATCCAGTTGATCGGGGGCCCAAATGATTAGCTTGGATTCCAACACCGATCGTCATGTTAGATCCTGGTTAGTCTCCTGATAAGATTGGTCCGAATCTTATTAACCGACGGGCCTTGTGTGAGAATGCTAAATTCCTCTCTAACAACAGCCACATTAACATGATCCTCCGCTATATATCCTTCTTCATCTCCTATCATTAAAAAAGTCATAATAATCAAAACAATATACTAACCAAATAAACTATGCCAAAGTAAACTATGCACTTACCGGAATATTAGTGATATCTCCAATGGCGAATTCATTCTTTCGATCCTTAACCCGCAAATGCTCATCGACCATGACCCTTCCATTACCATCCAAACTATCTTTCAGAACAGTCCCTGTTTGATCGGAAAGCGGTAATAAAGAAGATGTGGGTTTAACAAAGACGTCTTATTTATGGTCGGGAAAACGTTCAGTCGGTTACAAGAGAAATAAAGAGAATGCGACAGAGAGGAAGTCGGTGGCTCGATGAGCTACCGGAAAAGTACAACTAACGGCGAGATGAAGCAAAGGTGAAAATCCTAATCTAGCCGCCAAGTCTTAGTCAATTGTTTTCGGATCCTTCTCTCGTTGTTTCCCCTTTCCCTTATATAGTCGTCCTGATGTTTCGTCCTTGACCTAATTTACGCCATCTTGGTGGGCCTCCTCTGCTGGGCCGAAAAGCCCGTAGGCGTCCGAGCAGCCGCTGAGCCGACTATACTTAAGTCAACGATGATCGACTACAAGTATTCAAGAGTCAAGCCGAGAGACCTGACTCTTGAGCCGACCGATCGAGCCGTCGCTCTACCTAGTCCGGGCCAGGCCTTTCTATTCTTCGGGCCTTGTGGGGTGGTCAAATCCATCCTCTATAGTAAGTCCCCCCCCCAGTCCATTGGTGAGCGAAGTGCTTTCTGGCTCGTGATGGATTCTAAGGTTTGAAGGTTTGAGGGAATAGAAGGCCTGTCGGAAGGTTGGAGCGGTTGGTCGATGAGTCGCGCAGCGTCGTTCTCTCGGAGGCGAGTAATAGAGGCTTTATCGCTCCTTTTGGTCGTTGTGTCGCAGGTAAGGTTCTGGAATATTTCCGCTTGAGGCCGATTAGTCGCGGATATTGAGGTCCCGACTGACATGTCTAGATTAACGGTTGGTTTATTCTGATTTTAAGATGACCGACGTCTGATTTAGACGAGAAGCTGAACCGCCGCGAGGGTCCGCTGGACATTTGGGAGAGTTTCGAGGCCCAAATGGGCCCGTTTGAATTTAATGATGACGCCTCGAGTTTCCCCCCTTCTCTTCCTTTCATAACATGTCGAGAAGAGGAATCGTCGCGAGGGTCCGCTGGGTTTTTAGGGTGGATTTCGAGGCCCGTTTAGGCCCGAATAGACCTAATGATAGTGCCTCGAGTTCCCCCCCTCTCTTTTCCTTATAAATACGCAGATCCCCTCTCATTTCTTCAAGTTTTCCTCCGCGATCAAAGGTACTTTCTCTCTCCTTTCCTTATCTCTCTAAGTGTTATAGCCTTCTTTCGACGCGTTCTTCGCCGTCTTGCTCCACCATGTCGTCAGTTAAGAGACTATCGAGGCAGCATAAGGGGAAATCAGTTGCGGCGACGTCGGCTCCGGCTAGGAATCCTGACGGCGGTTGCATCGGGGACCTCGAATCGGCTCATCATACAGCGATGATGGATACAGTCAATTTGTCTCGCTCCCAGAGGCTTTAGTCGCAGATGCGACGAGGCTTGCGAGAGAAGGAAGTGAGAATGTCGTTGTGAGGGACGCGACGGAGTGTGCGAGAGATGGACAGAGCGGGGCCCTGCCCGTTGACTCGATTACTTTGAGAGCTCGCGCAGTGGAAGACGATCCTCCTGAAGATGACGATTCTGAAGCCGAATTGTTCCCGACGACCTTCTATCCCGATGGAATTTTCGAGGAGCTTCCACAACTCCATCCTGACTCACTACGCTCTGCTTTCGTGGCTGGTCAAGATTGGGATGGTGTGGACGAGACTAAGTCGAACCTGGGGAGCGTGAAGAAGGTTCTCCGGGCCAAGAACGCTACAGGCGTAACCTTCCTTATCCCTACGAAGGAGCAGAGGCCTTGGTCTCCTCCAATCGGATATCAGACGGTGTACGAGTCCTACTTCCAGGATGACACTAGCTGTTGGTTCCCTATCCCGCGACTGATCACCGCGTACGCTAGGCGGCGAGATCTCGCGATTAGTCAGTTACTGAACGGCTCGCTGCGACTAGCCGTCACCCTATCAGTTCTAGCGGAGCAGATTGACATGCCGATGAGCGTCAGGTCGTTCGAGGAGATGACCTCGATAACCGACATGAAGGACGGAACCTACTCGGTGAAGATGCGACCAAACTACAATGTGTGCGCCGGTCATCCAAACAAAACGCAGAATTGGCAGCGTTCTTATTTCTTCCTCAAGTCCGACAACTCGGCTTTCGAGGAGCCTCCTCGAGAGGACTATCGGGTTCTATGGAACCGTTCTTGTGGTAGAATATCTTGTCGCGAGCTACGTCTGACTTTGTCGATCTTAACGAAACTTTCTTTTTGTTGTGCTCGCAGTTGGCCATCCTACGTCTCCAGTCTATCCCGAAGATTTCCTGAAGAGCGTTCGAGCCGTCGCTTTGCTTCGAATCTACCGTTGGTCCGAGATTACCGTCAAGAGGATTTGCGAGCTTAAGGACCGGATCGCTCGAAGTGCGTTCTCTCGCCGTTTCTGGTTATTCTTTCGATTGCAAAGTTTATTTGTCGCGTCCTGACCTTTCTGCTTTATGTTTTCAGGAGAGTGGAGATCTGATCTTCTGACCGTTCTTCCTATTCGCACCAAGCGACTAGACATCTTCCCGAAGGATATCCAGAAGCAAGTTTCTGAAGCAAAGAGGATGGGAACCCTTCCTGACTTGAGCGCGATATTAGCCGCCCAACTGGGACTGACCAGCGGGGAAGGACCCTCGACGGCGGTTCCTCGCGCTGGTGAGGTTCCCCCTTCTGGTGCTAGAAATGCGGGGAAGGGTAAAAAAAGGAAGAGGGGCAGCTCAGGAGTCGGGGGAGCGTCGAGGAGGCGAGCGACGTTCCTCCTTCTGGCGAACCCCAGAAGAAGAAGAAGAAGAAGAAGAAGAAGAAGACAAAGAAGTCCGTTGACGAGCAGTCGGAGAATCCCGAAGAACCGACTGAGATTGAGGAGGGTGATGTTCAAGAAGAAGAACTTCAACCCGAAGAGGAGGCTTCAGAAGCTGAAATCTCGGGAGAGCGGAACGATGCGGAGGAAGTTGGTGAAGGGGGGGGAATCTGAAGCTCCTCTTATGCCGCCCGTCCGGACGGTTCCGAAGAAGACAGCGGAGAGTCGCCGCTTTTGATCAGGAGGCATAACGATGAGGTTGGCGACGAGGCGCGATCTCCGATTCTGGCATCTCCTCGCGAGGGAACTGATGAGGTTGGCGACGAGGCGCGATCTCCTATTCTGGCGTCTCCTCGCGAGGGAACTCCGGTTCCCATTGGAGAAGGGGCCACTCAGATCGGTACTTCTTCTCGCGGCTCCGCTCTCTTAAGGAGGGTGCCCGGAGTCAACTTTCCAGACAAGGTTTCGTTTCACTACGAGGGACCGGCCCCTCTAGTGTACGTTCCCGAAAAGTGCGGAGAGTTCCTTCGCCAACTAAGGGGGAGGGCGAAACCTTTGCCCGCTATGAAGGACCTCATCTTCGGGAGTGAATACGAGGAAGCTGCGAGGGCCAAGCTGCTGGTAAACGGCTCGGTCTCTTCTTTTCTTTTTTTTTTTCGTTCCTTCACTTTTTCTTACAATTTTCATCTCTTCGTCTGTTTAGGGGGATAGCGCAACGAACGTCATGATTGATACGTACGACACTGCCCTGAAGGGAGATTTGGGCGAACTCGAGCTGGCTAAGAAAGAGCACGCGGAGAGAGAGGAAGCTTCTGCTCGCCTGCTGAATGCATCGAGGGCTGACGTCGAGAGGCTTAACGGGATGGTTATTCGCATTATTGCTCAAAGAGACGAGCTCAAAGCCGAGTTGGAGGCATCCCGAGGAGTCGTCCGTGAGCTTGAGCGGAAGAACGCCGAGATTGAGAGCGAGAAGGTTTCGCTCGCTGCGTCTCATGAGAGAGAGATGAGGCGCCTTAGAGATTCCAGAATCCTGGAAGTGACGAGGGAAAGAGGAAGAGTTGAGGCCGAGATGGCCGCGAAAGCTAATCGTCGCTTCGCTAAGATTCGCTCCCGAGAAGAGCGGCGAGGTCCCTACGAGGAGGCCCGGTTGCTTCATAGCCAAGCCTTCGGAACCAGGAAATGCCTTGAGGCCTTAAAGAGGGCTGGGAGCGACATCTCGCAAGCCACTATCGAGCTATTCGCCGAGCAAGAAAAAAAATACGAGCAGGAAGCCGAGAAGCTCAAGGTGGGTGAGATACCCGAGGGAGATCTCACACTTTCCCCTCTTGTATTGGACTCTCAATTTGTGGACGCTCGAATCTTGGCGAGTCTCGATCCGTATGGGTCCAACGCCGGCTTGATCGATCCGGAGACTGCAGCGAGTCTTCACGTTCCGCCTACTCATTCGACTGAAGAGCGACGTGAAGACCCGACGCCCCTTCTTGAAGGTCCTTTGGCTGATCCAGAGATCGTCCCGAGATCAGACGAAGTACATGTTTCTCCGGCTGCTCGTGAGTCGAGCGTCAGGGCTTTGGAGCTCTCCGTCCTCAACGATCGTGAAAGCGACCGGGAGGACTAGCTTCTCTTGTATGTTGTTTCTTTTCAATCCCGGAGGACTTGTGTTGTTGCTTTTTAGACTTTTGCCTTTTGAGGCTTCTACTTTGTTGTTTTTCTTCTGTTATTTCCAACTCTTCGAATCGTATTAACTGTTTGTCTTTTATTGTACTTGTCTATCAAATGCATGATTTCTCAAGATTCGAAGCGACTTTGTTTGTTTAGTATAAATGTTATTCGAGATATCGAATCGTTGTAGCGTTAAGCTCGTCATGACTTTGTCTCGGTCGATCTCTTTGACTCGCGATCGTTCGTCATTTGAGTTTCGTTGTTAATTATGAGTTCTCGATGTTGACGGTTCCAAATTGATCCTAACGTAATTTTCAAGCGTTCGGTGGGCCAGACCTTACTTTGGTAAATTACAGGGTGAGTTGAAGTCATTGTCTCGGCCGTGTTGGTTTAAATCCCAACACGGTCGACTCCCGTGAATACGTGTCTGATCAGGACATATCCAACGTGGGATGAGAGTACCAATACACTTGTTCGAGAAGCCGGGGCCTGCTCGTGTAGGCATCACTTAAGTGATCATCTGTTTCGGAGATCGATTCCTCGGGGAGGGGGTTTGTCGTTTTTTTTTTTTTCGGCTGGACCCTTTTTTTTTGGGCTGCCTACGTATCCCTTTACGGAAATCAAGCCATTCGTAGTTCTTAGATTGTGAGTAAAAGTGACATTTGAGGCGCATTTACTCGGTTTTTTTTTTTAAGCGAGTAAAAGTGGCCTTAGTGGCGCATTTGAAAGAGCGTTCGTCTTGACTAAGGATGGAAGAGGCGGAGATGTTTGGAGTTCCAAGCTCTCGGTACTGCTTCGCCTGTTGAAGTCTCGAGGCGGTATACTCCTGGTTTGATGACTTCGACTATCTTGTATGGTCCTTCCCAGTTGGCTCCAAGCTTGCCGGCTTTCCACTCCTTAGTATTTTCGAAGACCTTTCTTAAAACAAGATTGCCCCTTTCGAGGGGACGCGATTTGACCTTTTTGTTGTAGTAGCTCTCGATTTGATGCTGGTAATTCTGGATACGGAGTAGTGCTTGGTCGTGCTTTTCCTCGATGTCGTCGAGTGCGTCGAGCAGCATGTCGCGATTGAGTTCGACGTTTTGTGGCATTCGCGATCGGCGCAAACTCGTCACATTCACTTCTGCGGGAGCCATTGCCTCGACGCCGTAGGCCATCGAGAAGGGTGTAGCCTTCGTCGCTCCGCGAGGAATTGTTCTGTGGGACCACAGGACACCGTCTAGTTCATCTGCCCAGCAACCTTTCTTTAAGTCGAGTCGTTTCTTCAGACCGTCGATGATGGTCTTGTTCGTCGACTCGGCTTGGCCGTTACTTTGCGGGTTTCTCGGGGTCGACATGTTGAGTCGAATTCGCCACCTGTCGCAGAATCCCTTGAAATGATGCGAGATGAATTGTGAACCGTTGTCTGTGATGATCTCGTATGGGAGCCCGTGTCGGCAGATTATGTTCTTCCAGACGAAGATTTGCACATCCTTGTCGGTGATGCTGGCATAGGCTTCGGCTTCAACCCACTTGGTGAAGTAATCTGTGAGGACCAGGATGAACTTCTTTTGGCGAGATACCGGCATCGGACCGATGATGTCCATTCCCCATCGCATGAATGGGTATGGAGCAGTTAGGGTATGAAGGAACTCCGTTGGGCTGTGTATGGTGGAAGCGTGACGCTGGCATTTGTCGCACTTGCGCACGTATGTCTCGCAGTCGGCGTTCATGGTTGGCCAGTAGAATCCGAGATTCTTTACTTTTAATGCGAGAGCTTGTCCGCCCGAGTGATTGCCTGCTGCTCCTTCATGTGTTTCGGTCATGACTAGTCTCGTTTCTTTGCCGGAGATACATTTGAGTAGCACCTTCGTCGCGGTCCATCGGTGTAGTTCCCCGTCCATGACAACATAGTGTGCGCTACGTCGCTTCAGTCGCCGCGCGTCCCATTTCTCGGTGGGCAGTAAACCGTCAGCGAGGTAATATATGAGTTCCTTGCGCCAATCTGTTGGCTGATCATCTTGTGAAGGAGGTTCTGCTTCGTCGATGTCCATCGCTTCGCTAATCGCTGCTGCAATCGCAGTCTGCTCTGCCTTCGTGTCGATGCTTGGTTTCTCGATTTTATGGATTGGGATTGTTCTCTTGACTTGATCGTGTAGCTTGCTTCCTAGAGCAGCGAGGGCGTCGGCACAGACATTTTCTCCGCGAGGGACCTTCGTGAGTTCGAAGAACTCGAAGTCTCGCGTGAGGTCTTGGACGAGTTTGAGGTAGGTGTCCATCCTTTCGTTGCGGACATCGTAATCGCCGAGGTACTGGCTTACGACAAGTTGAGAGTCGCAGTAAGCGCTGATTCTTTTGGCTTTCACTGCCTTGGCGAGACGGAGCCCTGCGATGAGGGATTCGTACTCAGCTTCGTTGTTTGACGCCGCAAAAGTAAAACTGAATGACTGCCGGATGAGTTCTCCTATTGGTGATTGCAGTTGCACTCCTGATCCCGACCCTTTACTCGTTGATGAACCATCGACGTGTAGGATCCAGTTTACACTTGGTAGGATGAGGTCTTGCTCCAACTCTGGTGTTAACTCGATCAAGAAGTCGGCAAGGACCTGTGACTTTGCTGCTGTGCGATTCTTGTACACGATGTCATGTTCGCTCAGCTCCATCGCCCATTTAGTCAACCGCCCTGACTGGTTAGTATTCTGCATAACCGTTCGGAGTGGTTGGTTAGACAGTACTTCAATCGTGTGCGACTAAAAGTAGGGTCGCAGTTTCTTGGCCGAGGTGGCGACAGCTAAGGCCATCTTTTCGAGTGTTGGGTATCTCGTCTCCGGCTCGGTCATTCTTTTACTGGTGTAAAAGATTGGCTTCTGTTCTCCCCGATCTTCTCGAATGAGCACGCTGCTGACGGCGGAGGATGTGACGGCTATGTAGAGAGACAATGTGTCGCCGGCTTCTGGCTTCGATAGTACTGGAGGGTTGTGAGGTAATGCTTGAGTTGATTGAACGCCTCCTCGCACTTTTCGTCCCAGACGAACCTCTTATTGCCCCTTAGTAGCTCGTAGAAGGGAAGACACTTATCGGTTGATCGCGAGTTGAATCTGTTGAGAGCTGCTATGCGTCCTGTTAGTCGCTGTACTTCGCGGCTGTTCTTCGGGCTTGGAAGGTCAAGGATAGCCGAGATCTGCTTGGGGTTAGCTTTGATTCCTCGCTGAGTGACAATGTAGCCGAGGAATTCCCCGGAAGTGACACCGAAGGTACACTTTGCCGGGTTGAGCTTCATCCCGTAGTCGTTCAGGATCTTGAAGCAGTCGTGTAAGTTGTTTAGGTGATCGTCGGCCTTGAGTGATTTGACTAACATATCGTCGATGTACACTTCCATGGTGTTGCCAAGCTGATCAGCGAACATTCGGTTGACAAGTCGCTGATAAGTCGCGCCGGCGTTCTTTAGCCCGAAGGGCATCACCTTGTAGCAGTAGGTCCCTCTGTCGGTGATGAATGCTGTCTTCTCGCGATCGTCGGGATGCATCAAGATCTGGTTGTATCCCAAGAAAGCGTCCATGAAGGTTGGGAGTTTACCAGCAGTTGATTCGACGAGACGATCGATATGAGGGAGTGGGTAACTGTCCTTTGGGCACGCCTTGTTGAGGTCCGTGAAGTCGACGCAAATGCGCCATTTGCCGTTTTTCTTTTTGACGACAACCGGATTAGCCAACCATTCGGAGTATCGGACTTCGGTAATGAAACACGCGTCGAGGAGCCTGTCGACTTCTTCGTTTACGGCTTTAGATCGTTCTGGACCGAGTTTTCGTCGCTTCTGTCAGAGGTAACTGCGGGGTCGATCCCCTTCATGTCGGAAGTCTTCCAGGCGAACGTCGAGGCGTTGTCTTTTATGAAAGAGATGATCCTTGAACATATGTCGTCGGACAGGTAGACGCCGACTCGGATTGTTTTCGTCGGGTCGGACTCATCGATTGCGACTTCGCGAACTTCCTCCCTTTGGGGGTATATCTTGTGGAGTGGTTTACTGACGGAGTTGACAAGGGAAGCCTGTTGCTGCATCTTTACAGTGGCGGTTTTCTTACTCCAGCTTTTGGTGTTTTTCGGTGTCGTAGGAGAGGTGGGCATTTGGATTGTCCCATTAGTGATCCCGTCGAAAAATTGCCCGATGAGGACCTTGCATTCCTTCGTATCATGGGAATCCCTTTTGTGGTAGAGGCACCATTTTTTTGGCTCCTCGGAGTTTGAACTCGCTGGTTCGGATGAGCTTGACTGCTTCGGAGCGGAGTCTCGATCCCAGTGGTTCCAGCCTTTCTCTCGCGTGATGGCTGCTGATTTTGGAGATTCCTCATCACCGACCGAGCTAATGTATCCTCGCTTCTGAGTGGTATTTCCACCGGAGGAGTGCTGGCGGGGCTCGGGGCGGGTGTCGTTTGTTCGGGCGGGTCGCTGTTTTGCCGCTGCTTCTTTTGCGAACTTTGCTCTGGTGTCTTCTTCCATGCGGATAAAGTTGTGCGAGCGAGCGATGGCGTCGGAGACAGATTTTGTCGGGTATCGGTAGAGATCCTGACGGAATGCGGAGTCGACGTGCAAGGTGTTCATCAAAGATTCGACGGCGATATGGTCGGGAATATCAATCTTCGAGACAATAGCTTTGAACTTCTCCATGAAGTCGCGGAGGCTTTGGTCGCTGGCGTGAGTGAGGTTCCACAAATCTGACACGGTCGCTTCCTGGTTGGTGAACATGATATAATTCTTAAGGAAAGCCGTTGAGAGGTCATGGAAACAGTCGACAGAGTTTTCTCTGAGGCCGGTGAACCAAGTAAGGGCCGGTCCTTCCAGGGTTTCAAAGAAAAGTTGCCATCGCCGGCATCTTTGTCTTCGTCAGTCAGGTTTGCGGAGAGACCTTTGAAGGTTGGAAGACGTAGTTTCTCCATCTTCTGGAGCCGCACGCCGGTAACCTTTTGCGTGAAGGGTGTACGAAGAGATTCCGCGAGTACATGCTCGATTTGGGGCGCGGACGTCGTCACCTGGTGGATCTTCGAATTGATGTCGAGGACCGACTGTTTCAACGCGGCTAGTTCGCTTGCGGTGTGCACGTTGATATCGTTACCGGCGCTTTGGTTATCGTTGTCCCGCGTAGGTGCTACGTTGGTGGTTCGTTCTGTGGCGAACAGGTGTCGACGGTACTGCGCCGTTGAAGCTTCGGCGTTTGCAGCGATAGGAGAAAGGATCTTTGCTATCGCCGTGATTTGGTCAACTGCTGCCTTCTGCGCCGCTTCTTGTAGGCCGAGGCGTGCCAGGATAGTTTCCATAGACGTAGGCGTAGGTGTCACTTCTGGAGCCGGCGTCGCCTCGAGAGCTTCGCGCTCCTCGCCTGACGAAGAACGCTCGTTGCTAACAACCATAGTGCTGACGTTACTTTGCTAGTGGCCCCACGGTGGGCGCCAACTGTTTGATCAGAAAACGGTAATAAAGAAGATGTGGGTTTAACAAAGACGTCTTATTTATGGTCGGGAAAACGTTCAGTCGGTTACAAGAGAAATAAAGAGAATGCGACAGAGAGGAAGTCGGTGGCTCGATGAGCTACCGGAAAAGTACAACTAACGGCGAGATGAAGCAAAGGTGAAAACCCTAATCTAGCCGCCAAGTCTTAGTCAATTGTTTTCGGATCCTTCTCTCGTTGTTTCCCCTTTCCCTTATATAGTCGTCCTGATGTTTCGTCCTTGACCTAATTTACGCTATCTTGGTCGGCCTCCTCTGCTGGGCCGAAAAGCCCATAGGCGTCCGAGCAGCCGCTGAGCCGACTATACTTAAGTCGACGATGATCGACTAAAAGTATCCAAGAGTCAAGCCGAGAGACCTGACTCTTGAGCCGACCGATCGAGCCGTCGCTCTACCTAGTCCGGGCCAGGCCTTTCTATTCTTCGGGCCTTGTGGGGTGGTCAAATCCATCCTCTACAGTCCCATTGAGCCATTGAGAGGCAAGAGGCTTCCCAACACAGAGGTAATGACAATCTGCTTCCCAACACAGAGGTAATGACAATCTGCGTGTATAGTTTCTCCTCCTGAGGTCCGGTATGTTTTGTTTCCGTCTGAAGCTGAACTTAAATCCACGGACTGGTTCAATACCACTTCCACTTTCTTTGATTCTAACCAGTCAAACGCTTTGTCAGCAGCTTTTTCTCCGACAAACTCGAGTAACCGTGGTCCTTTGTGCACCAACGTGACTTTCTTCTCCGGAAAGTCAACTGCTATCTCTGCAGCTAGCTCCACGCCTGACGGTCCTCCACCAATAATTAGAACTGATTGAGAAGATATGATCTTCTCATATTCTGCAACAAAACTAGATCAGTTGTTGCTAGAGACAAAACAGTTGTATGTCCTGAGATTTTGGAGGTCATAGGTAATTTATAATTTATTAACGATTTTAATAAAAAAAAATTACAAATTTGAAAATTTTTGTCTATGTATTTTTTAAAAAAAATTAGGGGACCAGAGGCCAATGTTTCATTCGGCTTTGACCAAGATAGGACCCGGACAAAACCTAGCTTGTGACTTAAGTTTCTTACGAGCATAAGGATTCATGCCATTAATTACCTGCTTGGTACTGTGAGAGCTTCTCTTGTCTGGTTTTGGGGAACAAGTCGTTGTGACCCGTAGCGATCACTAGATAATCATATCCAATCACAGCTCCGTCTTTAGTCGTTACGTCACTCTCCGTGATGTTGACCGCCGGAGAAGTAACGACACGGCCGATTTTCAAGTAGTTCCTGTGGTTGATAACTGTTCTTTCCGCAAACGATGGCTCCACCATGGATCTCAAGCTCGCCCATGTGATCTCAAAGTACTCCTTCCTGATTTGATCATAGTTTTTCAAAAAAAATTAGAGCTCCTGAAGATGATCTGAGGTTAAGAAACTGAAAGAAAAAAAACTTACTGGTCGATGAGGGTGACGTCAGCATCAGCCTGAAGCAGTTTAGCATTAATGGCATCAGGTCCGGTTATGTCTAAACCCGGAGAGTCGGGTGCGGCCACATTACGGGCTGGATCGGCCGCGACCATGTCTGGTATCTTATCAACCTCGGTTTCATTTTCTGCGCCTTTCTTTGTTTTCTGAGGGTTCTTATCTTTGGAACCTATTGGTCTACCATGTTTCATACGTTGTCTACACACTGTAGCAACTTGATTGTGTCCCTCTTGAACATCAATTCTTATTGGTGCATTAGCAGCTGGTATGTATGACTTAGTCACACTTTTCGGGTCAGCAAAGGAATCTGACAATTGATTAGCTAGCTTTTGTAAATGTAAGATCTTTTGAACTTCTAGATCACATTCTTGAGTTCGAGGATCTTGCCAAGATATGGATGTTTGATTCCATGAAATTTCTTTTACCATTTTACTGCTATCTCCCCCTAATGTTGGAAGTTCGGATTCATTGAAATGACAATCCGCGTATCTGGCCTTAAATAAATCACCTGTAGTTGGCTCAAGATACTTTATAATGGTGGGAGAATCAAATCCAACATATATCCTCATCCTCCTTTGAGGTCCATCTTTGTTCTTTGTGGTGGAGCAATTGGAACATAAACGACACAACCGAATGTCTTAAGATGGGAAATGTCTGGCTCATTACCCGTAAGCAATTGTGATGGGGAATACTTATGTTCACTAGATGGCCTGATGCGTATGAGCTCGGCTGCGTGAAGGACGGCATCTCCCCATGCAGAAACCGGCATCTTTGATTTCATAAGCAACGGTCTAGCAATGAGTTGTATGCGTTTTATAAATGATTCGGCTAAGCCGTTATGTGTAAGTACATGTGCCATGGAGTGTTCCACAGTTACCCCCATGGACATACATTAATCATTAAATGCTTGGGAAGTAAACTCACCAGCATTGTCAAGACGTATAGTCTTCAAAGGAAAATCTGGAAAATAAGCTCGTAATCGAATTATCTGAGCAAGTAACCTGGAAAATGCCAAGTTTCTTGTTGAGAGGAGACAGACATGCGACCATCTAGTGGACTCATCTATGAGGACCATGAAAATCGAAATGTCCCACTAGGTGGGTGAATTGGTCCACAGATGTCTCCTTGAATTCTTTCCAGAAAGTTTATCATTTCCTTAGTGACTTTAACTGGTGATGGCCTAGAAATGAGTTTCCCTTGGGAATAAGCAACACACGATAGGTGCTTAGGGATAATTTGTTTCTCTTTAAGGGTATGGCCGTTAGTGTTCAGGATCAGTTTACGCATCATGGTCGAACCGGGATGGCCAAGCCGATCGTGCCATAAAGTGAAGTTGTCGATTGCCTCTTTATTAAAAGTGGCATTGGCCTCGATCATACTGACTTTAGCATAGTAAAGACCAGTAGATAGTGCGGGTATGGATTCTAAAACTTTCTTATTGCCATGGACGATTTCAATGATCTGAAGGGATTCTTTGTTTCCTTCGCCCGTGGTTTCAATATGAAAGGCATTCATTCGAATGTCTTTAAAGCTTAATAGACTTCTCTTAGATTTGGGTGAATACAAGGCAACTGATATCTCAAGATGTGTACCCATAGGCAACATGATGTTGGCCTGGCAGTGACCCTCTATGAGACTAGCTATACCCGCAATGGTGGAGATGTTGGAGTTTTTTAGAGTTAGGTTTATGAAGTATCTCTTGTCTTTTAAGATCGTGTGGCTTGACCCACTGTCCACAACGAGTACATCTTTGTTCTCGTTCATTTCTAAAACAAGATTCAAAAGGATGTTACTTAGACACTTCATATATAAAATCCATTCATTTATTATTAAGTTTTAAGTTCAAAGGAATGACAACATAGAAATGAAAAACACCAAATCAAAGAACACCAAAATTTAGATTACAAATGTCTAAATCAATCTTCAGTCTTTAAGACAATCTGAAGTTTCATAGTCCATAAGATCGTCCTTTTCATGATCGAAGTTATGTTCATCATCTTGATAGGTCATATGGGCTTCTGGATTCTTCCCTTTCAAACTCCCTTGATAGAGGTCAACTAGATGCTTGGGAGTCCTACAAGTCTTAGCCCAATGATTACTCATTCCACACCTATGGCACACGGATTTATCTGATTTGGTCGAGTGTTGGGGTTTGAATGAAGATCCACGGCCGCGACCATGACCTCTTCCAAATGAGCCACGGTCACGCCCATGGTCTCTACCATGTTAATTCCCTCGCCCGCGGCCAAAGGAGCTTCGGCCACGTCCACGTCCGTTCCACTTTCCTCGACCACGGCCATGATGGCCTTTTCCTTGGACGTGGTTGTATTCTTTATTGTCCTCTGTCGTGTGTGCTTCAGGTAGTGGAGCTGATCCAAGAGGTCTCATCTGACTGTTTCTCATCAATATTTCATTGTTCTGCTCAGCGAGCAAGAGACAAGAAATAAGATTAGCATAGGTCTTGAAACCTTTCTCACGGTACTGTTGTTGCAACAGCACATTGCTTGCATGGAAAGTGGAAACGGTTTTCTCAAGCATATCCTGATCCGTAATACTTTCACCACACAGTTTCAATTTAAAAACAATCTTAAATAGTGCAGAGTTATACTCGTCCACAGACTTATAGTCTTGGATCCTAAGATTTGTCCAATCAAACCGAGCTTTTGGTAAGATCACCGTTCTCTAGTGATCATATCTAGATTTCAATTCTGTCCAAAGATCTAGTGGATTCTCAATGGTTAGATACTGATCCTTGAGACTCTCAGCTAGATGATGACGAATGATCAAGATGGCTCTGTATCGATCTTTCTCATTAGCATTATTGTTCTTGGTGATACATTCACTGAGTCCCTTGGATTTCAGGATGATCTTAGCATCAAGCGCCCACTGAAGGTAATTATCTCCAGAGAGATTTAGGGCAGCAAAATCAAGGTTGTTGATTTTCGACATCTGAAATCATAGATTAATATTTTTAGATCTTTTAGGAATAGTTTCAATGTTTTAAACGAACAGGTTTTAAGTTTAAACAATCAATCAAATCTCACGGCCAAGATCTATGCCTTACGGCCAAGTTAAGCCACACAGCTATGTATGCAAGGTAAGCCACACGGCTATGGATGCAATTGGTTCAATCTTATACATTTAGTTTATCATGTAATTGCAATCCTAACATATATTGTTTCTATCAGTTCATACGATGCAATCAATACAAACAAAACTCTTGGCCAAGCAAAAGAACAAGCCACACGGCTACTTGATTTTAATTCAATACCATTCCTAGAATAATGTTCTAAGTGTAATTTGCAATCAATCAATTGTGATCAATTAGGGTATGAATGCAACAAGGCCACATGGCCACGAGGTATGATCTAGAACAATTAACCTAGCATGTAGTTTCAGATTCGATTTTAAAACAATCTAGACTAGGTTATTAGGGTTTCAATTTAAACAAGCCAAACAATCTTAATTTATTCAGATTCGAGTTTAAACAATCTTTAGAAACAGTTCTAGGTGATCAAATCAATCAATCAATATTCAAATTTAAACAATCAAAACCGATTCTTTCAAATTGGGGTTTTAGGGTTTCGATTTGATCTTAGATCAAAGGGGTTTGATTTGAGATTCAAAACCATTAAAACTTTGATTTTAATTGATCAATAGATCAATCTCGATTTTAGGGTTTGGGGATCGAACTTTTAGAGCTTCGATTTACTCATTAGGGTTTGATCTATTATCCTATGGCTTTTATCATAAAGATTATATTTTATGGTTTCATTCTTTATCAATCAACCCAATTCGATTCATATGTTCTTAGAATTCGAATTACCTTTAGCTTAGTTGTTTGATGAACCGGACCACCAAAGAATGAACCTCGAGCTGCAACACGAACGGGAACGATCTATACGCGAGCTGGACACGAGCTGTTTGCTGTCGGATCGCGAACGGCTGATCGTCGAACGGGAGCTGTTGCTGTCGGATCGCGAACTGTCCTGGTCAAGAGCTGAGGCTGAGTTCGTCTATGACCAGGAACGCCTTGGGGCTGGAGCTGATCGGATGAAGCTGAGACGGGAACGCTTGCAGGAACAAGAGACGCGATCGGGTTAGGGTTCGTCGGGTAGGATTAGGGTTTTCGATTTCTGGTTTTTAGCTTTAAGGTTTTTTAGAGGCTATTGTGCTGATAACGTGTTGTAAAACTTAGGATTTGAATCAGTAAGTTCTTATTTCATTAATTATAAAGTGTGTCCTTTATATAGGGAATTACAAGATAAATAAAATGAAAGATTACAAATCATAAACACAAAGAAAAAAGGAAAAAGGAAAACACAAGGTAGTCGTCTCTCTCTTTGGCCGACTCTCTCTCTCTCCTGCGGATTGGGCCTCTAATAGATCGGGCCGGTTATGGACATCCATCACATGATTTATAACAAAAACCAATTTTTTGTTTATTTATGCGATTGAAAAAAAGGGTAGTAAACTAGTAGAGGTATGGTCTAATGGTAAAAAGTAAACTTAGATAATACGTGTTGTTTCTTCTGATAGTTTGGAAAGGAACGAAACACACGTAATGCTGAACCCGACATTAATGTGAAAACCAACATGCATTTTTATAGCAAGTTTAGGTTAAGTTTTTTCACATTCATAATAAGAACAACTCTTTTTTTTTTTGTAACAGACTAACATGAGTAAGAACAACTCTTCTTCAAGATTTTTTAGACATTTAATATGTTAGTTCAACAACTTTGGTAACAAGTAAACCAAACCTATTTATTATTTGATGTATGATGTGTGTATATATTTAAATGACTATATGTGCATATACTTATCTTTTAAAGCTAGAGTTGCTAAGTGCACATGAAGGAAAAAAAAAGAAAAGTCATTGTTCCACATTTTTCATATATATATTTTTTTTTTGAAAAAAAACATCATTTTTCATATTTGTTTTTCACATTTTTCATATTAAGCACGTAGTTATGTCACGTACAAGTACATTGAACTTACAACATTTCAACAACAACTAGTTTTCATTTTATAAAATTATTATTCATTGCAATAGTCAGGAAATATCTATCATTGTTTTGAAGAGTATACTTCCGTCATTAAGATCCATAATTTCATCGCTAAAAACATTTTTATTTTGCTAAAAACCGCTATAAGAAACAAGTTTATAATGGTTATCGACGTAATCACCTGTTGAAAAGTAATGAATAATACAATTCTTGTAAAATAAATGTGTCTAGATATATATATCTAATCTATTAAAACTGGAGTACAAATAAGATTTGACCCTGAATTTTCTTAAATAATTACAGCCTAATGCCACTGAATTAATATCTAGTGATTTAACATAGTTATCTATTTTTCCTTTTAAGAAATCAACCGATTGGAACCTACAATTAATTTCTGTTTAATATCTCCATACTGTGCTTCATCGTATAATAACGTACAATTTTTATTGTCATCATTATAGCTAAATGAAGTATACATATATATCCACCATATCGTTCATAACCATCTCCCCCATATACACTACGGATACATGTTTTTTTACATAATATAGTAACCACATTCTGAACTATTTAGGACTTCATTAAAATTACATCAAAAATCATATACTTTATACAATACGTTTTAGAAATTCATTATAAAATCGCTATTAGTATCAAATTTTAATGTCATCAGTATGATGCACATAACTAATACTTTTTCTTTTCTTTTCTTTTCTTTTTTCTTACCAAACAAAAAATATACACGAAACATTTAGTGGTCGTATATTTAACAAATTGTGTTTGGAATTTTTTTTAGCAAATTGTGAAAAAATGTTCCACAATATGCACTCACTATGACAACAACATAAAATATGGATATAAAATTTTAAACTTATTTTTCACGTTTTGCTAAAGATATCCGGCGTGATTCACTTGTATTTAAATGTTCTTATTAGGAAGATTTTGGAGATAGTCCAGTCAATTTTAAAATTTAACAATCGGAATGTTCTAAGCGAAGTCAACATCATAATTTGCGTATATATTAGGCATGATTCAATCCTAACTAACCTGCTTTAGTGAAATCAATTTGTTCTATCAAAAAGAAATATTTCCATCAATAACAACCCTACAATCAAGCACCATATTTAACTATTAACTATTTACTATTTTTATATTCTGTTGATCACGTCTATATATATATATATATTTATATATATAGTGTCTATCTCCATCTAATAGTCACAGAGAAAACGAAAAAAAAGACTAGATGACGACCAACAAAAGTGTTTTTTGATAAAAACAAATCATAAGTTATGGAGGAGAATCTCTTGAATGCATATTTGCAGAAGAAACTGAATCACGTTAAACTACTTCATGTCTCATATATATTACTCCCTTTGTGCTGTTTAGTAAAATTTTTTAAAGTGTTCACGATTATTAAGAATTCAATAAATGTTTATAATTTAATTTTTTTTACTTTATTATACACTTTTCAATAACTTTTCACCAATGAAATTTAATCAATTCAAATATTTTCATTTAATGTTTCTTAAAAGTATAAAAAGTACCTTAAACATATAGAAAATCTATCTTTGTGGAACAAGTAAAAAATCTAAAACATCTTAATTTTGGGAACGGAGGGAGTAATTGTTTTATTTAATACTATAAGAAGCACCTAACCATCTGTTAACTATTTTGTGTAATATCTATATTATTAAAAGTGTCTTATTAAAATTGAATTAGAAAATAAAAATACCTCTTACTTTTACCATTTATTTACATTGAAATGCCATAAAAATATTTATTGAACCTATATTGACATATGCTTGCCTTTTCTTAATTTAAATAATAGATTTAAACATTTTATTTCTTTTCCTAATTTAAATAATATATTTTCTTATTCAAATCTTAACCAAAATAGATTTCTTGATATATTTCGTATTAATATATTAAATACTTATTAGTAATAAATAATAAAATAAAAAAGTCACACATCATAATCAATTTATATAACATATAAATAAAATAAAAATAATTTATTCATATATTATTAGTATAATGCTTTCATAATATAAGTCCAATTGTTATAAATATTGTATTTGTTTATATGTTACACTATGATATAATAGACGATTAAAATCACAACATATAATTACTGAAAGTAATAAATAAAATTGTTATGTTTTTAAAATGTTATATTAACAATTATATAATACATTTTAATTTACAATTATATATATATCATACCAATAGTACAAAGAAAAAAATTAAACTGAAAACAAATATTTATACGGTCATGAGTGAAGCTCTAGAAATAAACAACAACAACGCAAGATTATTTTTCTTTAACAAATTTATTTAAGTAGAATTCATAGTTGCAAATATATTTATATATTTTATGTATTATAAATTTATTTTCTTTTTTTAAGGGATGCTAAGATTTTGGAATTAGAAAAATTATGACCCACCTCTTTATTATTTTAATTAGAAATTTAAAATTTATATCAGAATATTTTATTAAAATTTTACTTTTAATTTTTATTATAATTGTAAAGATTAATTTATGATATAAATTTATATTTAAATATTATGAATACATCATTTAATATATTTAAAGAAAGACTAAAAACATAAAATAAATACCCGCTCGGGCGGGTCAAAAGCTAGTTATATATTTATGTTTTATGAACACATCCTTGCGTCGTATAATTTTAACTATCAATATATGTGGCAACAAAACAAGAAAAGAAAGAAGAGGACCAGAACGAGTCAGCTCTGGTGGTAAAGGGGTTGCGGCTGTAACTTCCGCCACCCGGGTTCGATTCGCGCTGGGAGGGACTATTTACATTGCTTGGGTTCCCGGCAAAGAGGTGAAAACACCTTTTCTACCAAAACGAGTCAGCTCTGGTGGTAAAGGGGTTGCGGCTGTAACTTCCGCCACTCGGGTTCGATTCGCGCTGGGAGGGACTATTTACATTGTTTGGGTTCCCGGCAAAGAGGTGAAAACACCTTTTTCATACCAAAAAAAAAACAAGAAAAGAAAAATAAAAGGAAAGAACACAGAACACTAGGAAATGTACAAAGCTAATGGGACAAATAGGATTCAAACGATTTGGTGTAGAATCACTAGCTGGGTTTTGTGTACTGAGTCTCTTATGAGGTGGGGTGTGTCCTAGCTGAGTTTTGTGTACTGAGTCTCTTATGATACCGGTAGGGTGTGTCGATATAATCATTTTCTTTAAAAAAAAAAAAAAAGGATTTCATAAGATGTTGGCAAAATTAAATTAACACCAAATCTCAATATCTTTGATCTCTCCAGCAGCAGATAAAGTGATTCTGGTGCAAAACAAACGAAGCATTGAAAAGTAAAACCAAAATTACAGACTCAATCATCCTCATTAACTTCAAGCTTCTTCAGCTTTGATTCCAACTCATTATTCTCTTCACCTTCCTTCTCTTCATCTTCCTCATCATCTTCTTCCTCTTCTTCTCCATCAGGATCATTATCGTCCAGTGCTCCAAGTACCTCCGGTGTTTTCTTTAATATCTCTTTAACTTCCTCAATGCCTTCCTCTGATATGATATTCCCATCGATGTTCAACAACTTGAAACCTTCTTTCTTAACAACAACCTGAGCCAAGGCCCGTGCTCCAGCTCTTCTTATGTAATTGTTGCTCATGTCAATGTATTGCAGTTTCAAATGATCCTCTTCCACACTCTTTGCAATCTGGACACACCCCTCATCTTTCAGCTCATTCTCAGACAAATTCAACTTGTTCAGATCCTGTTTCGCCGCTACACAGGCTGCTATAGCTGAAGCGGCTTCAACCGTTATGTCATTTCCCGCCATCTCAAGAACCTCAATGGGCGCAGCAGAGTCCTTGAGAGCGTTTGCTATGGCTATGGCACCTTCGTCCTCTAAGTTTAGATAACTCAAGTAAACCTCAGCCAAATGTTCGAACCTTGAAAGAGTCTTGCTCAGAGAAACTCCAGCTTCTGTGCCAAACATATTATCCCTCAGATCGAGTTTCTCCATAAGAGTACAATTCTCAAGCGCTTCCGACAAAGCAATACCTCCTCCTTCACCAACTCTTGTTGAAGAACATCTGAAATTCTCCAGCAGCGGTGAACGCTTCACAACCTCTGAGATCGCAACCGCTCCTTCATCTCCAGTCATGTTGTTATGAAAATGCAAGACCCTCAACTTCTCCGTTGAAGGAATCAACTCGGAGACAGCTTGCGCAGCTTCTTTAGAGATACCATCGTTCATCAGATAAAGCTCCTCCAAAGAGCTCAGAGATTTCAAGAGCGTCCCGAACGCTCTAACACCCTTCTCACCCAACGCGTTGTCTGATAAGTTGAGAGACGAGAGAACACTACCTTCCAGGGCACTAGAGAATATATTCATAACCTCAAGAGCTTCAACCTCAGGTCTCCCAGCGACGAAGTCCGACAAGTCAACAACCTTAAGCTGGTCTTTCAGAGAGGCCAAGATAGGCTCAGCGACACGTGCAGCTCCTAACCCGAAACTCCTATTGCTAAAGCATATCTTAGTGTAAACATTCCCAGGCTCCTTCAACGGTTTGAGAAGCTCCTCAGCCTCCTCGGCCTCAATAAAAGCTCTTTTGTCTTTCGAAATATCGAAAACAGTTTCCTTACAAGGAGAAGCAGAAGATACTTGTTCAGCCTTACAAACAGGGCCTTTCTTGAGTACTTCTAAAATCATCTTACTGCATTCTTTGGCGTAGAGCTGCACAGCTGAGCCGCCGTCACCGTCAGGCTCCCTCTCGAACTGTAGGTTAGCGGTGGAGAAAGCAACGTCCTCGATCCTCTTGGCGTTCTCCATGGCCTGGTCTTTGGTTAAGCTGCCAAACTTGTCGGTGAAAATGGTTTTGGAAGAGAGGTTGTTGGTCATGCGCTCGATGAGAGCTTGCCTTGTGGGTAGACTCGGTGGCCAGAGTTTGATGGAGAATGTGTGAGGTCGGGAATCAAGTGTATCAGCCATAACTGCACAAACACACACATTCAAGAATCAGAGGAGGAGGCTCTATGGTTGTAACTGTAGTCAAACAAAGACTATAACTTTGAGCCCAAAGGAATGATTTTTCAATTCAAAATCACACTGTAGCGAGCAGAAAGGCTTTGATTGAATTGAAGGATCATGAGATTCGAATCTAATAATAAAGAAATCACTACTTTGCATAAATCTATAACAGAGGAGATTAAGAAGAGTGATTGTAAAAAGATCGGAGATCGCATTGCATAGTGGATAGTTTCCAGAAGACGCATCTAATCGCGAAAATCTGAGGAGATCAAAAGCAAAAGCATACCTGAGCGAGGAGGAGTGGCTGAATCTCGAAATGATAGGGTGCTAGGGTTTCTCACCGGAGCTCCTTTAAATTAAATCTCCCCTCCCGCTGAATCATAAAAAAAGCATTCAGGCAAAAAGAATATATAAAATAATAATTATACGTCGTGACCATAAAGCATTAAAGCATTAAAGCATTAAAGCATTAAAGCATTAAAGCATTCACTTTGGTACTTGTAATTTTTTCTTCTTCTTTTGGTGCTTGTAATTTGGTGTTTGTAAGAGAACATTTTGATTTATTTTATTTTTTTCTTTGAGTATATTCAAAAAAAAAATATTTATAATTATATAACGTTTCATTTTCTATATACATTCTGAAATAAAAAATATATATCTGCCGGCAGAAACTCCAAAAATATTAGAGTTGCTATTTTATAATAACCTAATGGCAAGCCATTTCTTTCAATTATTTAGTTGTAAAGCCAAAACGGGATATTATTATTGTATATGTCGTCGGTTCCTCAAATAATATTAAAAATTAACAAATATTATTAATTTTCCTCTCGGGTTTATCTGATTAATCATTTAGTCAAGAACTGATTTGTCATTATCACAGTGTATATTTTCTTCTAACACAGGATCGTTGGACCGTGGATCTTGAATTGAATAGAGGAAGTTTCTCACCATAATGGTGTTCTGGATACAAAGTGGCGATCTCTTTTTAAGACGCGATTGTGATCAGAAGAGAATTTGATACAAAATACAATGAACCAAACGCACAGCAAATTTGCTAAAACGACTCAGGATAGGACAAGACCATAAAGACCTCTTACTAATAGCGAGCTTTCTCTCTCTATATATTCCTTGTCTACTTACCTCCCTAGTTAGGTACCAGTCTTCTTCTTCTTACAGCCTCAGGCCTTGCAGGTTTGTCGTAGACTTTGTTAGAGCTCTACAAAAGTACTCTCTTATCTCTGGTATTGTTCGCTGTACCAGCTGGTTTTGCCTGCCATTTTTCATTCGCTCTGTTTCAGATAAATGCCAAATAGAGAGAGATAGTCTGAAAAGAGAGAGAGAGAGAGCTTATTTATATTACCCATGCATTGTGCTCAGTTTATCGAAATGCTCCAGGATGAACAGGATACAAGCTTGCCTCAGCGACATTGCGTGGAATGCTTCTGAGAGATCGTACATGCCTCCTATGTTTTCCAACGTTATATCCTTTCATTTATAAGCAAAACTGTGTTAGATTTCGACAATTATTATGCAAACCACATCACTTGAAATTGCACGTATTCTGGCTCACCTGAGCAATTGTGTATTCACAGAGCCGCTTTAGCCCCTCCAATAGATACTGATCCGCTGCTCTTAGAAGATCTTGTGATATCTCAATTGTAATGTCGACGGATCCAGTGTATATAAACCTGGGAATCACAATCCAAGTGAGTCAATTACATATTTACATGTATGTTAAGAGTTCTCACAATAAAGGAGCCTGCAAGCTCGTCATACCTCATCATTAACTCAAAAACCTCCCACTTGATATTAGGAATCTCAATATCTCTAGCGTCCTTTTCCTGTGGTATAAACGAAACACAAACTGAATGAGATATTCAATTTGCACACAAGAAACATAACTATCCATATATTCCTTTTGAAAGAGAAGCAGAGCAGCCAAAACCAATATGTCATCGTCATCATAGCTAGTAAATGATATTTTTTCATTTCCTCCGCAAGAACATATTGAAAAGGATTTGGTCACCCAAAAATAATAGCTAACTTACTCTGTAACCACCATCAAACATTGCGCGAAATGCATCTGAAGATGCCAGGAGACAAATTCTGTGTGCATAGAATCTCCTTCCTGCAGTATGATTTTTCTGGTTTACATATGGACTTTGGAGCGAGCAAGACTGTTGCAACTTCCTGATTAATATGATGATTACCTTCGACTAGAAAAGTTACATCAGACAGCGTGGCACTATTTACATACTGCTCTCCGAGATAAACCTGTCACAAATACACAAAAAGAATACTGCAATGAGACTTCCGCAAGTTATGTATTGGAGGACTGAAGTAAGAAGGGAGCTCACCCTTTGTGTTGGGGAAGGGGGAGCAGCATCAACTGGAGAAAGTGCCATAGATTTATTTGCTAATTTGTACAATGCTGCAGCGCCATCAAGTTGCTGTTTAGTGTTCGTAGAACCAAGAAGACCAAGTAGCAACTCCAACCCTGTCAAAAGACAAACTCGATATAAAACTTTTTGCACAAAGAACATCTTAACAACAATGGATAACACGTCAAAAGTCTAAACATAATAAATTCAAAAAAGTTGTCACATGCCATTTTCATCTATGAATATGGTTCTCTGATCTTCTGGTGAACAGAGATGAGCAAGAGCGAGAGCAACCCGTTTTTGGATAGACTTTTCAGAAATGCGCATTAGGTACAACAGATGTCTAAGAACCTGCAAAGGAAAACCAAAGAACAAGTGTCTCAATGGTTGGATAGAGAAATACTAAACTTCGACAGAGCTAGACCAGGATATAGCAGTTTCACCACAAACCGTGCATGTGTATGTTTTAGTCACCAGATGTGGAAAGAGCAAGTTTAAAGACGGGTATAATTTTACTTACTCTTCCATGAATCTTCTCCTCCAATCTCTTCAGTGTTTTGGAGACACAATCTTTAGTTGCCTAAAAAGCAGTGTAAATTATAAACACCCAAAGAGTAAAACAAAGACTACTAAAGCTGCAAAGAATCTTCAGTATCTAGCCGATACAAGGAATAAGACGATATGATTCTAGAAAGTAGTGAAAGGGTAACAACGCTATACATACCTGAACTATAAACTCTCCATCCTGTAGCTTCTGGATACCTCCCACCCTGATAAAATCTGATACATTATCCTAGGGGAGAAAAATGGATCAATAACCTATTTAATGAGGTTTAAATATATTTTTTTGCATTCCTAATTAATACATACGGAAGGTAGCATACAAC
Organism: Brassica napus; assembly: GCF_020379485.1. Lineage (NCBI taxonomy): Eukaryota > Viridiplantae > Streptophyta > Magnoliopsida > Brassicales > Brassicaceae > Brassica > Brassica napus. The sequence continues at coordinate 54,707,307 of NC_063452.1, read as the reverse complement.
ACACCTCATTATCGGCAAGGCCATAGAGAGCAAATGCCGCGTTGTGTTGCAGGGATCCATTTCTTGAATCAAGAAGCTTCAACAAAGGTCCTAAACCACCACTATGGGCAATACCAGCTTGATTGTGAGAATCCTGCGAGAAAGGGTACGCTAGACATTAAAAGACATATCGGTAATGTTATTTAATATAACTCAAATGGTTATAAGTCTACAAAGCAAAGTTGCAAGTTTACAACGCCAAAAAAGAATGCCTCAACTTTATAAACTGAAAATAACAAATGACTGAAACAAGAACCTGCGCCAATCTACCCAGTGCAAAGGCCGACATTTCTTTCAACTGCACGTCAGGTGACTGAAGCATCTCAATCAAAGGACGGACAGCACCCCTTTGCACAATGTGCACCTGCAAAGTTATATTTTTGAAAATGAAATGAAGAATGAAAAAGACACATAAATCAGGGAAAATGATAGATAACACGAATTGGAAACGAATATTCTACAAATATCAATAGCAACAAACAAATTACGCCCAGTATAACCAAACAGAAAGAGTTTAGACTTTGGGGTAATGGCAAACGAAATGAGGATAGAAAACCCGGGATGAAATAGTACCTTACAATCGGAATCAGTCGACGCAAACTGTCCAAGTAATAAAGCCGCCTCTCTTTGACTCTCAGGGCAACATGAACTGCAATAGACAAATTCAAAAAAAATGATGAGAATGAACCTAGGGTTAACAGTAACAACTCTATGCTTAACCATGTAATTAAAACGGCGAGTTCCACACACCTGAGAAGACCAATGACAGGTTGCAACGCCCCAGCAGAAAGAACCTCTTTTTTAATGTTTGGAGAAGAATGTACTAGATTGCCGATAACTCCAACCTAAAAGCGTGACTCAACTCGTTATTTCAGAGTCAATGTCATGTAGATGTTTGAGTAGCAACTAGCAAAACAGTTGATTATGAAAACTCTCGTCCCAGTAAAAGATTCCTAACCGCTTCATAATGTATAGCAGCATCCTCTGATCCTAACATTAGAATGAGCGTGGGAAGAGCACTGCAATCGACAATCTGCACAAAAAAACAATGAATCATGCTCCACCGAAAAACTGAAATAGAAGCTGTAAGACAGAAACATTAACCTGGTTCTTGTTATCATCGTTTTTAAACGCAAGGGTTCTCAACGCCCCTGCTGCTGCTCGCTGAACCTTTGAATCAGAAAACTCAAGCAAATCAACGAGAGGTGGAATACCGCCTTCGAGCCTGCTTGTCAAGAACTTGAAGTCATGAGGACAGTTGTACCGAAAAACAAATCTTTCAAACCACCTAAATAAGCTGACCTAACACGAGTCTTGATGCTGCTGTTCTCATGAGCAAGATTGGTGATGGCATCAGCCGCTCGTCTGATAACACTATTAACAGCACGGGAAGTAGAACCATCTTTGCTTCTCTTCAACAGATTGACGAGATGAGGTAAAGCACCTTTGTCCACTATCAGCTTCTGATACTCTGGCTGTAAGCAGTCAATTCCACAACGAGATCACAAACACTATACTATAAGCCTTAAGAAAAAACTAGACTTGGAGCAAAATAACATAAAAAGGCAACTGCTTTGTAACACAACTAAACCTTAATTGCAAGTAGACCAAGAGCAAAGGCGCTCCCCTTCTCAACCTCATGTTCAAACGGCTTCTGAGCCAAGTCTCCGTCGATGTACGGGGGCGCTTGTAGATGCGTCATGAGAGCTGGAACAGCTCCTCCATCAACAATCACGTTCACTAAATCCTCTGCTGAACAAACGGTGGTTACTAACTAAGTCACGAATCAACAAAAAAAATATATATGAAGAAACCGCAGAAAAAAAAAAAGAAAGAAGCTGATCTTCTACCGTTTTTAGCGAGCTCGGCGAGGACTTGAGTGGCGCGTTTCGCCGCAGCGCGATCGGATTCTTGCCATGAGAAGGCGGAGTTTAGAACGGAGACTTGAGCAGCGATTTCGTTGAGAATCGCATCGCCGCCGCCGTCGGTGGTGGTTGAGGCGGAGATCTCTCGATCCTCTGCGGCGGCGGCTGCTCCTTCCTCTAGCTTTCTCTTCTGTCCCTTGCGCTCGGGGAAGCTTCGGCCTTCTCGCCTCTCCGGTTGTTGTTGCTCCATCGTTTCACGAGTTCACGAGACACAGACGACGATGCGAGGAGAGGAGGAGATCAGAGAAGGAGGAGCGTTTTGAAATCAATCCAGACAAAAAAAAAAAAAAAAGAGATCAGGGGTAGTTTGGGCATTTAGTAAAAACGCCTTTTATTTTTATTTACTTTTAGTTTTTTTCAGGGAAAATAAATTTCAAATTCGTTTATAGAAAATTTATCTCCAACATTTTTATTGTTTGTTTTCTCTATTTCGAAATGTTTTATAGCCACGTAATGCTAATTTGCGCTTCACGCCGGAGATGAGCATTTGCTAAATTAGGCCTGTGTATCGGAGCATTGGAATGATCTGATAATCCCACAACGAAAGGAATCAAGGTTGTGCACTTTTGCTAGATTTTTATTTTCTTTTAACATGGTTTAGTCATAATTATTATTTTGATATTTATAAAAAGAAAACAAGTAAGTAGAGGCTTTTGGACTTTTTGGTGGTCTGCCACAAAGGAGACGTGTTTAAAAGTGTGAATAAAATATCAAAGATGATAGAAGAAAGAAGCATTTCTTTAAAATAAAGATAAGATGAAGTGATGAACCATTTCTTTGACGACCACATGGGAATGAAAACTTCGGAGGCACGAGCAAGCTTTTCTAACTTTGATGAAACAAAGGAAAAAGCGATTAAAAAGTAAGGAAAGTAAAATAAGTTTATTACACTACTCACAGCTCATTATGAAATATGGAATTCAGTAGCATGTTTTTCTCTCAATACCAGAATGTTAAAGTATCTTAAATCTGTTGAGATCAAAATAATTTATTACTATTATAGATGGGGTCTAAAAGTTGGCAAATTTATAGATAGTTCAGTCAATGTAGTGAGAATGATGTGATGCTAGCTGGTGTCCATACATGCTATTGCATTTTTTTGTTTCCACTCCCAATGGGCGAGCTACTTGAGTTTATAAACAATAAACTTGCATAAATTCATGTTCTAAATATTTTTGTAATTGATGGAATAACTACTCCATTCCATTCAAGATAAATGGTAGAATTCTTTTTTTTAGGACTGATGGAATAAATCATTTCATACCATTCAATTCCTAATACTGATACTGCGCAAAATAGTTATTCTCTTTTTCCTGTGCCGCAACAAAATTTGAGGTTTGTGCTTTGTTTCGTAACCTGTGTGTAAATTTACAATTTTACATAATGTATCTACTGTTTCATTCTTACAACAACTGGAGTATACACAAAGAGAAAAAATACTGATCCGAGGATAAGACACTATACTATACATACTTATATAAGTTGTGCACATCCATCCATCGTTCTGTTTCTGTATTGTTGTGTAGTGAAATAAGACAGCGTGGCAAAATAATAATTGAACTCATATATATATATATATATATATATATGATCTAACGAGATTTGGATATTATGAATCTGATGTGTTAGGGATTAGTTTGATTTTGGGTTATAAACGTTAGGCCAGGGTTGCAGAAGTGGACCCTTTCCTATAAACACTGAGCAGAGCCACTTGGTGGAGTTTTCCCGATAGAAAACATCTGAAACCTGCATGTGCACACCCCTGTACTCTGCTTTCTTGTTTCTTTCATTATCTTTGGCATTTAACTCTTTTGTCTCTTCTCACATTTTTCAGATCTTAAACCAAGGATTCATCTTAAAGTCTAAAACCAAATATTTGATCAAGCCCAATAAAAACTTTGGCTAAGATACAGAGACACAACAAAAAAAAGAGAGAAAAAAAAACTTTACAAATCTACAAAGACAATGAGATGAAAAAGCATAAAAATGGGTGTATTCAATGATGAATCTCTTATTTGTGTTCGGGTATTGAAAATGTCTTCGCATTTATACACTGTCACACCACAGATCTCAATCACAAAAGCTGAACAAAAAACACAACACATCCTAATTCACAAAAAACTAACCAAAAGAAGGGTTGATAATACAAAGACAAATACATAAAACAATGTTCATCATCATTCATCATTCATCAAGTTCGTTTCTCTACTCTGTTTTTGTGTAGCCTTAGAGGAAACAGAGGAGGCTTAGTGGGAGTACAAACAGGAACATGAATCATCGGCCTTATCCTCATAGTCACGGATCTCGTCCTCTCTAACCCTTTCTTACCTTTCTTCTCGCTCTCCTCCTTCACAGCATCCCCGATCGAGCTAGAAGAAGAAGAAGTCGAGCTCGAAGACGAAGACGGAGAGAGAGACGATGCCTTCGTTGACGAAGCCTTTGTAGTCGTATTCGTCGTCTTGGTGTTCCTCTGTTTCTTCAACCGCAAAAGCTCTTTCCACAGAACAGTGCAGTTCGGTGGACGAGGAGAAGGGTCGTCGTCAAGAAACCAGCTTCCTCTGTTATTATTCTCCTGCTCCTTGGTGCTGTTGTGAACAGTCTCCTCTTTCTTAACTCTACGATCTTCTTCTACTACTTCTACTTCGTCTACGTCGACGACTTTTGTTTTCAAGGTAACGTTTTGAAGCTTCTCCGAGTGTTTGGCTTGCCAGAAAGGAAGCAGCTTTCCTTCGGAGAACAGCTCGTCTGCGGCGGTGAGCATCGTTTGTGTGTTCGACAGAAACTCAAAGTCTCCAGCTTTCACTTGTTCTTCTTTTCCCCTTAGGAGATTCTCAGGGTTGATGCAGATGTAGTCTCCCTCGCTGTCTGATGATGACAGATCGGCGGAGAAGGAAATGCGAGGTCCTTCCGTCGTGAAAACCATCGTAGCCTCCGCCGTTTCCGCTACTACCATGATCGTACAAATGTGTAGTTATGAAGTGAAAGACAAATCAAGTGGACTTTGAGAGAGAGAGAGAGGGGTGAAGATTCAGAAAGTAATGATGAGGATAATATATACAAAAAAAAAACTGAGGTAAGACCACATGGACACGTTGAGATGGAAACAGAAGAGGCAGACAAGTTACAGAGCTGTAAGAAGATGGGAGATTAGATGATATGAACATGCAAATTCGTATTTTAAAATATTACTCACATCCACCGGAACGAAGATGCATTGAATTATCATAATTACTTGATTAATTATTTTCTAATCCATGATTTGATCTAGTTATATAATCAGAGATCTATTTAAAAAAAATCGTAGATGTGGATATGAAAGAGGCAATGAAGAAGTTTGGGTTTGACTGAAGGAAAATTTGGAGAGATATAATTGAACAGTACCCACATGTACCCACATGAGCTTCTTGCCATGTGAAAGCAAGTACAACTCAACACACGAGACTACTTAATATTATTTGTGTTCTTGACACGCACACAGTTTTACCGTTAGGTCAAGTCTTTATATATACAGTAAAAAACAAAGGAGTACTAGCATTGATATGAATATTAGCTTGGAGGAACGTTGAGCGGGTTTCTTGGTGTTGGACCACTCGTTTTAGTTATGGTGCAGGTTGATGTAGCCTGTAGTTATTATCATTGGCAAAATAATTACTAAGTTCCTATTATTGTTAGAGAAAAAAACAAAAATAGCACTAAATCAAGTTTTTGTTCCCAAACTAGTATTCAAGGTCAAAAGTCACAAAAATAGCACTTAATGTTTTATCAAAAGTCACAAACTTAGGGTTTAGAGTTAATGGTGGGGTTTAGGATTTAGGGTTTAGGGTTTAGAGTTTAGGGTTTAGAATTTAGGGTTTAGGGTTTAGAATTTAGGGTTTAGGGTTTAGGGTTTAGGGTTTAGGGTTTAGGGTTTAGAGTTGAGAAATGAGGTTTTGGGGATAAGATTTCAAATTTTGAAAAATAAAAAAATTAAAATTTTCAAAAGATAAAATGCTATTTTGGTGATTTTAGTTTTTGAGTGCTATTTTTGTGATATAAACTTAGAAATGTGCTATTTTGGTGATTTGTCTTTATTGTTAGCTCCAAGCCTCCAACTGATTAATTACACCCCCTTTTATAAGTTGAGTACAATGTGTTCTTTAGTTAGCATTTTATTTTTGTTTTAATTTTTCTACATTAGTGCAAGTATTAAATATTGTCGCTGAGAGGAGTGATAGAGAGAGAGAGAGAGAGAGACAGTGATGTTACCAAACCAAAAAATTACCACTAAGCACATGTCACTGTTTATCATTAACTGTCCATTTCCATGCAAGGCAAAATACAAAAAGTTCCAGCCTACCTTATACTAGTACTACATCTTTTAACACTGCTTGTTTCGACTAATCATGACAGTAACCATCCTAACTATATACTGACTGACTCGTAGTTACATCAATACTAATTAACCCAGTCTAACTTTCATATTTAAAGCCATACTTGTTTGGACATATAATATTATATGGTGTGGTGTCTATAACATTTGCTTGGTAAAAATCATGACAATAGTTTGAACTTAACATGCATGAGAAGTTTGTTTCCGTCCACTTTGTTAGCAAACTGAACCGATTCAAACCAAACAAAATCCAAACCGTACTAATTTTGGTTTGAGTTCACCCTAAGTGAATTAACCAAACAGAATCCGAAGGGAAAGAAACCCCAAAATATACACCCTAATACATGTTGTTAAAAAAAAAATACACCCTAATACATAAGAAACAAGAAGCGAGCTGTTGAATGAAGATTTACAACGAAGATGTCCTCCAAAAATAAAACAATTGAAGTTCACTGTGCTTGTATTCATATAAACACCACGATGGTCAAGACAAAAATGAGAGACCCCAATAATTAAATGAACACATTATTGGCTATGATCAATACACAAGCAAATATTTTAGTTTGTAGTGTAGTATAAGAGAAACCAAGTGTAGACCAGGAGCTTTGACTTTGACCACATTAGAATCTTTCATTACGCACTAAACGCTTTTCAATGTAAAGAAGCACATGCATCCATCCACTTAGAGCCAAACATATGCATATGTGGTTAATGTTGTTGAGTTTCTACTCCACGTATGTGCATGATTTAATCGTACTACCATCAAACTCTCTTTTCGAAACCCCCTCTAACAATAGCTAGAAACACGTTGTATTGGTATGGCAGTTGCCACCATCTGAGACGGTGATTTAACATGCTCTGTGCTTTTTTCCTCTATATACTTCTGAAAGAGGGATAAGTTGTACCTAATCGCTATTTAATTAACTAATGATGTTATGCTCACCCAATAAGTAACATTACTTTCAGTGACTTTTAGACGCTGCGTTGGTTAGACCATCCTAGAACAGGGATAAAATATTCATTTATATCCAAGTGTAATCACAGTTATAACATTTGTATAAGCTGGTGGTATCAGCCGCCCTCCAAATTTATTTCAGGTGAGATGTAGTATGGGCAGATTAGAGATGTATCCAGTTCGGGGTTAATAGTTGGAGATTTCTTGATAAATAATATATACGCATATATTACTTTCGGTAATGTATTAAAAAGGAGAAGATACATAAATGTACGGCAATTAGATGGATAAAACTATATGGTCAAGTATTTGTAGCCATAAAATTAGGTGGCTAAAAAAGTTTTATCCAAAGGTAAATAGGGTTAACTAATCTAAGACTTAGAATTTAGAGTTAAAGGGTTGAGTTTTGGGGATGAGTTCAATTTTTTTTTTTTTTTTAAATATTAATTTTTTTTTTAAAAAAAACTATTTTGATCATTTTAATTTTTTCGGTCTATTTTTGTGATAAAAACTTAAAAATGACTATTTAACAGAATTGCCTAAATAAAATTAGCTGTTATATTAAACAATTCATACTTTTGCGTGTAAGTCAAATATATATATTTTTAGTAGGAAAATTGGGGGCTATAAACATGGAAAAAAAGTAATTCACAGCGTAGCGCTTTTACCTAACGGATGTATAGACGACGTCATATATACATAATAATACTATGATACCCTTGCCTATTAACCGGCTAACCTGCAAGAAGATAAATAAATAAAATAAAAAAATTTACTGGCCAAAGTAAATCTTGTCTTCTCCCATTCCACACACCTTCTCCTTCTCGCTTTCTTCGTCGGTTCTCTCTGGAATTCCAAACGACCCTGCCGCTTCTCTGCTCCTACGGCTCGCCTCTCACTGCAATCAACTTTTCATCTCTGTCCTCTTCCCTTCTCATCGGCTTCGGTTTTCCGGGCGTCTGTGGTTCGGTTTTGCACGACGGTTTCGGCGGAGGGGAGTAACACCGCTGGCATCTCCAACTTCACAGAGTAGCGGTTTTCTCAGAGCTTTGACAATAGCGTAAGTTCTTTGGCTTTCTGCTTCGTCTTTGTTTCTCTGATTCTATTTTCGATTTTGGCAAAATTAGGGTTTTAAATTGTTAAGTCTGTATCATTGTTCCTGTTGTAAACCATTGTTCCGGTTACATAATTCCGTCCTCGCATATCGGACTTTCTCAAATTGATTTAGGGTTCGAGTTTTCCCGGTTGTGTGAGGGTTTCTTAAATTTGAATCGTTTCGATGATGCAAACTATGTGGTGTAGTGATATATACGAAGTTGTGTAGAATATCATTGCTGAGAATTGGCCTGTCCGTACACATAGTATGAAATTTCAGATCTGGTTTCCATTTGAAATGTCATAGTATTTGTATCCCATTAAACCATTCCATGGAGGATAGTAACACTTGCGATAATATTTGATTTGTCTCACTTTGTGTTTGGGTGTGGTTCCCAGCTTGATGTTGTTAATCTAAGTTATGCTTGCTTTGGGGTTTCTGTCTCTGTGGTCCATTGTTCATGATCTAGAAATATCGATTATTTTGTGGAACACTAAACCCAAACCACATATATGTTACGTCCGTATCTGTATATTTAGCCTGATGAGTGTCATATTAACTGGAATAGTATGCTATTCATAATATTCCATTTCACATGGAATGGTACTTTCACATGATATGCTGTTCCATTAGGTTGCCGGTTCTTACCCTGTTTAGCTCATTATTCATTTATATATTGCATATGACATTGTGAACCATCTTCACTCTTTGACTCTTTTACTTTTCATTCTTCAGGTTTGTTATGGACGAGTTAGAGCTTCCAAGTAGATTGTTTGAGACAGGCTGCGAACCCAGTGGCAAGAAAAGGTAACAACTATTTCAATCTCCGTTGGATTGAAGTGATAAAGAGTGCATTAGAGGATGAGGACCTGACGATGTTGAGTGCTTCACAGTTTGGCCAAGTACTGAAGATGGGGTCCCATACCTTCTCGGTTATGTTTCTTCATTACCTTCTTTCACGATAGTTGATCACTGAGAAAGACTTCGAACTTTGGTGGCTTTTCGTGGGGAAACCAATTCGTTATGCTATTCAAGACTTTGCACTTGTAACTGCCTCTATTTCTATTTGATTCAGTGTATATGAAATGGAAATGATCTTATTTGCAGTCCCTCTCTGTTTAAATTTGGAGTTGGGTTGTGTAAGTTTGTACGTTTGGTGTTCATATATGAGGTATTTACCATGATTTAGTTTCAGTAAAATTTGGATTGTCTAGGGATTAGGGTTTATATTTTTCTAACTTGGTTTTAGTGTTTATTATCAATTGTTTGGTTACTATCCCCTTTATCTTTGTATATCATGGTGCTCAATCCTTGATCTACTATACACATAGTACCATTTTAAATAGTACTGTTCCAATGGAATAAAAGTCTTCTCGTAACCCTATAACACACATATCCCTTCTCATAATCATTACCTTATACCCCTTGTTTAAATTTACACGGTGAAAATATCTTGGTAAATCAGGAGGTGTACGTGGCATCCTCCTACTCTTTCATATGTAATAGATGTCATCAACTTGTGTTAGGTGTTTAATGTCAAGTGTAGTTTTACCACTCTCCCATTAGATTTGTATCCAAGTAACATAGTATACAGTATATGGAATGGAACATTTAAAATAATAAATACATAGCACAATTATATGGAATAACATAATCGCATGAGATTGTACCTACGTTTCCCACTGCATATTCCATGTGGCTCATGAGGTTTATATTTCCATAAGAATTGGGTTTTCTATGTATTAGGGTTTATATTTCCCTAACTTGGGTTTAGTGTTTACTATCAAGTGTTCTATTACCAATTCCATTAGCTTTGTATTTCATGTTGGTCATGAGGAATATAAATACATGTTCTCAATAGTATGACATGTGGATTTAATTTCACAAAGATGTGGGTTACCTATGTATTGGGGTTTATATTTCCTTAACTTGGGTTTAATGTTTACTCTCAAATGTTCTATTACCATTCCCATTAGTTTTGTATTTCATGTGGCTAATGCAGAATATAAATACATGTCCCTTGTATTATTGCACGTGGATTTAGTTTACCGAAGATTTCGGTTGCCAATGATGGATTGGGGTTTATATTTCCCAATCTTGGGTTTAGTGTTTGATGTCAAGTGTTCTATTATCATACCCATTAGCTTTGTATTTCATGTTGCTCACGAAGAATGTAAATACATTTCTCCACTATTATGGCATGTGGATTTAATTTCAAAAATATATGGGTTCGGTTGCCTATGTATTGGGATTTATATTTCTCTAACTTGGGTTTAGTGATTACTATCAACTGTTCTATTACCATCTCCATTAGTTTTGTATTTCATGTGGCTCATTAGGAATGTAAATACATGTCTTCAATCTCCCATTAGATTACTTAAATATATACAGGATATACTATGCAACTAGTATATAATTAACATGGTATATGTTACATGAAATGGTAGTTCTCAGGTAAATAACATAGTACATACTATTTGCATCTATCTCATAGAACAAACCAATACAAAATGACTACATATTTGGACATGTTTTGTTCCGTCCTGATAGTTTGTACTTTGTTCTTCTTATTCTCCGTTTCTATCTTGTGTTCTATAACCCAACCACCAGTACGTTGTGTTTGATTTGCGTCCAACTGTATAAATGATATGGTTATGTTACCATATGGAATAGTTCTACGCTATATAAAATAGTATCCTCTATTATGTGTAGTAGTAGTTGTTAAATGGAAATTAAACTTCTTTGTAGTGTTATCAAGGGAACATAAGATGGTAACTTATTTTTGCAATATCTGACTTATTTTTGCAATATCTGTATTTTGGGTAAAGTATTACATACTTTGCTTGTATCATGCACATTTCAACTGTCCAATGTAGATGCTCTTTCAATTGGAACTATATTTGTATTTATATTATTCTATCTAAAATATATAGTATGAAACTACAGTTCTTGGATTCTCCAATATTTGTTTAACGTTGTTTCTTTTACACTTACACTTTTCAGCAACTCCTCTCTCTGCATCTTTTCCTTCCTTTGATTTTGAATATGGTTTATCCACTCGATTCCTAAAGTGTCTCATTGTTATTATGGGACACAAAACCACCACGTTGTTTGCTCCATGTGTTGGAACCGGTAACCTGTTATATAGAAGATTATAACCGGGAGGAATGAAGGCAAAAAGTCAGTGAGTGCATTATGTCAAAATCATGTCTATTTTCTTGATTTTTCACCGAAATGTGGCTATTAAGCCAATTAGCCCTTTTTAGTATACATCTAATTTTCTACATCCAATTAATCCAAAAACAAATACTTTTAGAACGGCAGTTGTTCAAAAAAAAAAATACTTTTAGACCGGCCGGGACATTTAGCCGACGCGTCCACTCTTAGCGCGTCCTCGTCTGTGTGTTAGGTTACGTTTTGGCGCTACGGGAATTCACCAGCAGAGAGAGAGATGATGACGATGATGCCTCCGCAGCCGCAAGGCTACCACCATCCACAGACCCTGGAAGAAGTGCGAACCCTCTGGATTGGAGATTTGCAGTACTGGGTCGACGAAAATTACCTCTCTTCCTGCTTCTCCCAAACCGGCGAGGTAACCTTATTCTCTTCCTTCTCTCCGTGTTCCAATTCCCAGCTCTCGATTTCTCTGAAATGGTTTGGTATCTAATTTCATAGGGTTTGTTTAGTGAATAGATAAAGTAGATAACTTTAGCTATTATAGATATCTAATGGCTCTCACCATGTTCAATTCAATTGGTACTAGTAGTAGTTGATGAATGTACTTTTTATATCTACTAGTAGAAAGTGTAGAGTAGATTCTATTCTGTAGACTTTAGTTTATATCTTTCTATGTGCTTAATCTCCTAAGCTTCAGATGGAACATGATCCTCCCTAAGGATATTTTGAATCAACGTGATAATGTTATCTCTGTGTGCAGCTCGTTTCTGTCAAGGTAATACGTAACAAGATCACAGGCCAGCCAGAAGGTTACGGTTTCATTGAGTTTATATCTCACGCTGCAGCAGAGAGAACCCTTCAGACCTACAACGGCACACCCATGCCCGGAACTGAAATTAACTTCCGTTTGAACTGGGCTTCTTTTGGTTCAGGCCAGAAAGTAGATCCTGGAACCGACCATTCCATCTTTGTCGGAGATTTAGCGCCTGATGTTACTGATTATCTCCTTCAAGAGACGTTCCGTGTTCACTATTCCTCCGTTAGAGGTGCCAAGGTTGTTACTGATCCGAGCACTGGACGATCTAAAGGCTATGGGTTTGTGAAATTTGCTGAGGAAAGTGAAAGGAACCGTGCGATGGCTGAGATGAATGGGCTGTATTGCTCAACGAGGCCTATGCGTATTAGTGCAGCAACGCCTAAGAAAACCGTTGGCTTGCAGCAACCGTATGCTGCCAAAGGTATGTGAACAAAAAAAAAACACACACGGTTTGAGTTTTGTTAATAGAATCTTGTTTAGTCCAAATCGTTTATCTAATTGGGAGGTTTTCTCTAGCTGCTTACCCGGTTCCAGCCCCGGCTGCAGTTGCTGAACCAGTTCCAGCATATGTTGCGCAACCAGCACAGGTCATTGCACCTGAAAATGACATCACCTGTACAACGGTAAGTTTCATTTGAAAAGCTAGAGCTTTCTTCTCGACATCCCGCTGCTTGTCTTCATTCATTGGTTTTGGTGTACAGGTTTCAGTTGCGGATTTAGACCCAAATGTTACAGAGGAAGAGCTGAAGAACGCATTTTCGCCACTAGGAGAGGTTATTTATGTCAACATACCTGAAACAAAGGGATACGGTTTTGTTCAATTCAAAACCAGGTAAAACATCCGATAAATCTCAGAATCTACATGTGATTGCTTCCATGTATTTGGTTATTTCTAAGCTCTGTTTACTAAAATTTTGACTTCTGCCCCCATGCTGACCCCAGGACGTCAGCAGAAGAAGCCATGCAGAAAATGCAGGGACATGTGATTGGTCAACAAGCAGTACGCATCTCGTGGAGCAAAAATCCAGGACAGGTGAGAAAACGTCTGTTGTGACTTATACTGATGTGATGTAGAGCCTTGCTCTACTCGCTGGTTCACTGAATGTTGTTGATGATGACCTTTTGCTATTTGTCATAGGATGGTTACGTCACACAAGCTGATCCGAATCAGTGGGGTGGGTATTACGGTTATGGGCAAGGCTATGATGCATATGCTTATGGGACAGCTCAAGACCCATCCGTGTACGCGTATGGTGGATATGGCTATCCCCAGTATCCGCAACAGGTAATGAAATGAACTTTAAAAATTAATTTTCTTTTTGGTAACATGTGGGTACTTATTTCTTGTTCTTCATTGTCCACAATTGTTTCAGGGAGACGGTACACAAGAAGTTACAAACTCTGCGGCAGAGCAAGACTTGTATGACCCTATGGCCACTCCTGATGTAGACAAGTAAAAATTCTTATTGACTTTCTTACACATTCATACCTTGGTGGGTGATTAGTTGAATGCCGTCAACTCATTGTTCGTTTTGCAATTGTAGGTTAAATGCTGGTTACTTTTCGGTTCATGCAAGTGCCATACTAGGACGTTTATCGTGGCATCGTACCTCACCCCTCGCATCATAATTGTCCAAATGATCACGAAGAGAAGAATAGAGAATGGTGGACTCTTTGAGATGTTTATTGTATCCATTGTACAAGTCACTGCTCTTTGTTTGATTGTTTTGCCTGTACCGGATCTTTTTTTTCTGTAATCTGCAATCAGGATCTAGTATCATGAAATGTACCAACTTTCTGGAACCTATAATGTTCTTACCTTTCTCTACTTGCTTTGAAAAAAGGTCTCCAGAGAGACTTAAGAGGCATCTACTATGAATGCTATCCATGTTTGTATGTTTTGCTCAGATGTGATTATACAAACATCACTAATGCACATATTTGAATTGAAAAATGGATTTTGATACATTTGAGAAACATCTGAAACTTTTAAATCATTAGTAGACAAGCATATACATATATTTACGATCATGAAACACCTCCCATACATCTCTCTCTTCTCCAGTTGAATCATGAGCAACCCAAGCCTACTTTACAATAACAACTTTTCTTCTTCTTCTTGATTCTCTTTTATGTGCCTCTGCTTCAAGTTGTATCAAAAGACAGTTCACGCCGCTTCTTAGGGTTAGGATCAGGGTTCCCCTTTCTCATCATTGCCACAAACTCCTCATAGTTTATCCTCCCATCCTACAAATTAAATTAGTTTTTTTTTTCAGTGTATGTGCTTATAAAAGTGATCAAAGATAGTAGAAGAAGCTTACATTGTCTCCATCAACTTCAGAAATGATTTCCTTAATGTCTCTGCCATCACTCATGCCAAACTCCCTCAGGGCTTGCTCCAGCTCTTCCATTGTGATATATCTGGAAACCAAGACCATCATTTCTTTAACTAGTTTCAACTATGATAAACTGTTTATGTATGTGCTAATCACTGTACTTACCCACTATTGTCTTTGTCAAAGTGTTGGAAGGCTGAGAAGAGATGCTCTTCTCTGTCAAGTCTGTTAATGTGCATTGTTGCCGCTATGAACTCTCCATAGTCTATTGTTCCGTTGCCGTCAGCATCAGCCTATAGAAAACAGAAAATAATCAGTTCTTCTGGCATCTTAATATATATAGATAGATAGCACATAAGAGAAAAGAAAATGACTTACAGCTTCCATTAACTGTTGGACTTCGTATTCAGATAACCTTGTACCTTGCTTGGCAAGTCCTTGTCTTAGTTCCTCAAGAGTTATTGTTCCGCTGTCATCAGTGTCCATACCTTTGAACATCTCCTTCAAGCCCATGATTTCTTCTTCTGATAAGCACCCAGCTATCACCTGTTCATTGATGAAGCCAGTGAGATATAGTCATCATATATATGCTTCTGAGAAAGAGAAAAAAATATTTTA
Organism: Brassica napus; assembly: GCF_020379485.1. NCBI lineage: Eukaryota > Viridiplantae > Streptophyta > Magnoliopsida > Brassicales > Brassicaceae > Brassica > Brassica napus. The sequence goes on along the minus strand of NC_063452.1, from coordinate 54,691,975 downwards.
CCCTTAAAGCAACTTTCTTAAAGTTGTTCATTGCTTTGAATTGCTTGAGCCTTGACATCACAGCATTGTCAAGAGGAACATCTGGAGCTTCTCCATCCTCCTTAATCCATGGATGGTCTTTTAAATTACACATAAGGAAAACAAAATATGTTAAATGAAAAAAGTCTACTGCAATATATAGTAGATAAGAGATGCTTACTGAGAACTTGAGCAGCGGTTAATCTTTGTTTAGGATCAGAGTTAAGCATCTTCCTAACAAGATCCTTAGCCTGGTGTGAAATAGCTGGCCATGGATCACTTGCAAAATCAATCTGTCCACTTAGAATTGCATTGAAGATCCCATTCTCCGACTCTGAAAATACATGAATGATAAAAATCAGTGTTAAAAAAGTCGGTTTAGGCGACCACCTAAACATTAATCCATAAGGAGCCTAACTATCCTCTAGCGATTTTTTGAACATTGATAAAAATCAACCTCTTTATGTCTTTGTTTTGAAAAATAGATAATGACGTACCAGCCCAGAAAGGTGGAACACCACAAAGGAGGATATACAACATGACACCAATGCTCCAAATATCAGCCTCTGGTCCATACTTCCTCTTCAAAACCTCAGGTGCAATGTAATAAGCACTTCCAACAATATCTTTAAACTCCTCTCCTGGCTTGTAGAACACGGAAAGCCCAAAGTCCGTTGCCTTGAGAGGAGAGTTCTCTTCTTTGTTAAGCAACAAGAAGTTCTCAGGCTTCAAGTCTCTGTGGATAACCCCCATTGAATGACAAGTATGGATGATCTGCACAATGGTCCTTAGCAACGAAGCCGCGGCTCTCTCAGAGTAATGCCCTTTGGCTATAATCCTATCAAACAACTCTCCTCCAGCACAAAGCTCCATAACCAAATGCACGTTGTGCTTATCCTCGTAGGCTCCTTTGAGCTCCACGATGTTTGGTTGACCCGTCAAGTGATGCATTATCTGCACCTCTCTTCTTACGTCCTCGATGTCTTCCTTGTTCACCAGCTTCCTTTTGGCAATGGTCTTGCATGCGAATTGTAGTCCTGTTGCTTTTTGCGTGCAGAGATAGGTTACACCGAACTGTCCACGACCAAGCTCTTTCCCTAACGAATATGAGCTTTTTACATCTTCCATTGGTCGGCCTAAGACGGGTCCTATGGGGCCTTGTTTGGTTGCGGGAGGAGGAGATGCTGGTGAGTGTTTTGATGCTTTCACAGAGGCTTCTGCACCATCTCCGAGTCCTTTTTCCTGCGTGGGTTCGTCTCGTCCATGAGCGCAACAATTACCCATTGTTGCAATTAAGGGGAGAGGAAGTAAGTTCTCAACCAGGAAGAGAAATACAATGTTACAATGCTAAATGATCTTTTTTTTTTCTTCCTCCTTCCTCTGTCTATTCTTTTAGGATTTAGGTTTCTTCTTTAGCAAGAAAGTTTAGGAGTTTTTGTTTATGAATGGCCATTAATAGTATTTTTTTCTGTTTTTGCAAGTATTATTCATTTTCGCTGGCCTTCAGTTTTCGAAACGATAATAGGTTTTTGCTGATGGGGAGGGACTTTAGGAACCACAACCTCTCTGTATTTTTTTGTTATTTAAAGCAATATTAGATTATTTATTTTAGGATTTATTACAAAAGGTTGAGAGAGAATTTAGGAGGTTGCTTGTATATATATTTTAATGACTAAATGAACTTTATATATATATATATTTATCTCTCTGTTTCAGTAAATAAATAGTTTTATAAGTTTTTTCTTGTTTCATAATATAAGTTCTTCTCAAGTTTCAATGCAAAAAAATTAACAAATAAAACAGCATTTGGATTAAAATTGTGATAGTTAAGTTTTTGGATTAAAACAGTTAATAATTATAGTTATATAATTGTATTTAGATATTCGTATATCTATTTGGTTCTTGATTAGATACTGGTTTTCCGTTTCCAAAAATACAAGAACCACTCATATATATTTGATTCAAGATTGTTATTATTTTTATTTGGTTCAGGATTTATATGCCCAAACCCAGTTTGAAGTTTGAACTAGGAATGGTATACAATGTAAAGATCTTGTTCTAGGGTGATCGAAGGGGCAGTTTGAGAAAGCAGCCTCTATTAGGACCCAGAGCATGCCAAATGTGAATGGAAATTGCAGTGTCTTACCGCAAAATTGGGTTGAAACTTCTTAGAAAGTTGATAATAAAGCAGTCGGTTAATAGTTTAATTAGTTAAATTGAGAAAGTTAAGAACATATTATTCGGTTACAAGGGAGTCGTAAACGAAAAATAAACGCAGAACCTACCTAATCCAGAATTTAATTAAATATAGGTCATGGAGCAGGAGGGAAGAGGCGGATCATACAAGCTGTTGCTGAGGTGGCGAACCATGATTAGTTGGACTGATTTAAATAGCGACTTAAAAGTTTTACCAGACCCGACCCGTGACTTCTCCGACACTGACTCACGACCCAATCCCTCCACTCTCTTATCTTTCTCTCTCATAAACACAAGACAACACAAGTAGTAGTAGTAGGTGGAAAGCAATGTCCCTTCCTCTTTTCTCTATCTACTGCTAAACCTCCTTTTCCCTCTACATCTCGCGGCGGAGACACGGAGGAATCCTGCGGAGGAGGTGGAGAAGAGAGGAGACTTTGATTTGGTTTGGTCTCTTTCAACTGTTCGTATCGAAAAGAGGTGAAATCGAAACCCTAAACCCTTTCGAGGCTGGATCTGAGATTATGCTGTTGGGGCAATGGAGGCTTCTTTAGCCGCTTTGGAGCGGCCACGAGCTGCTGCTTCGAATACGGTAATGGTGTTTCTTCGGTTTCTACTTTTTTTTTTTTTTTGTTCCTTTTCATTGTCTGGGTGCATTGGAAGCAGATGAATACAGATGTTGTTTATCACTGAGTGGGATCGTATGATAATTTATTACATAGTGGGTGTTTCCATGATTTAGTTGTCTGAATTTCGGTTACTAGGTATATATGTCGGAATTGCTGATAATAGACAAAAGTATATTTGTCTACATTGTCAGACCTTCTAGGAATCTCATGATGTGATAGATACACATGGCCTTTCATTAGCTGTGAGACAAGCTCTTATTAACTCCTGTGATTGATTTTTAACCAATCAGTGCTGACGTGAGGTATATAGTATCTGTGTCTGAGTACATGTTCATAATATCAAAAGAGAAGACTCTGATGAACGAACTATAATTGCTGCTGAGGGGTTTTGTTAGAATTAGAAGAGCCATATATAAATCAGGCAGATCGGTGGTGTACTCTTTGGCTAAAATACACACAAAACGGTATCTAGGGAAGTGATTTCTCAGTTAATTAGAAATGAGACACATGGCAGATATAATGGGTATTCAAATGGCTGAATGAGTAGAATGCACATAATGTGAACTGGAAACAATCGACTTTACTTGTCTCTGCAACAATCTGTTTTCTCTAGTTTTCTAAGTGTAAATTTGGTAACTAAGTTGTTGGTTGTTACTAATATATCATGTAACTCTCGCAATTGTTTGACAGGTTTTTAAGAGTGGTCCACTTTTCATATCATCCAAAGGTATCCTTGTGTATTTCTGCGCCTCCCTATTTCTCTATTAAAATTGTCACATTTCACAATGTTTTGCTCAGCTGTTCATTTCCTTGTGGTTATCGGAATAGCATAGTGCATTAACTTTGTATTTTGGCATTCTGTGGAATAGGACTGGGGTGGACTTCTTGGAAGAAACGCTGGTTCATCCTCACACGTAACTCTTTGGTCTTCTTCAAAAATGACCCTGTTAGTATTTACTTCCTTACTGCCTTTTTCTACTTTTGGTTTTGCTCTGTGTATGTTAAGATTCATGATAATCGTATTGTAACTAAAATTTTCACAGGGTTCACTACCACAAAAGGGTGGTGAAGTTAACATAACCCTTGGTGGCATCGACTTGAATAACTCTGGAAGGTATGCAGGATTTTGCTAACCGATTTTAAAATTTCATGGAGTTTAACTTACAGTGCCTTTTGTTTTTCAGTGTTGTGGTGAGAGAGGATAAAAAATTGTTGACCGTATTATTTCCTGATGGGCGTGATGGGAGAGCTTTCACTCTTAAGGTGCTTCGACAATACATTCTCCCTAGATGTCTACTCGAAAAATGATCTTTTGTACTGATGCTAACTTCTCTTTTTGTGATGCAGGCCGAGACATTTGAAGATCTCCACGCCTGGAAAACTGCTCTTGAGCAGGCTCTTGCACACGCCCCCAATGCAGCACTCAGCATGGGTCATAATGGAATATTCCTTGCTGAAACTAACGAGGCTATCGAAGGTTCCTTTCATCAATGTTTGTTATAATCCATGTTACAACTTTGGCGCATACGCATCTTATATCTATAATATTTGTTATGCATATAAATATTCATTCTTTCTATTATTTATACGCCATTCTGCCTTTATTCTCCATCATTGCCAGGACGGGATAAGAGTCCGTTAAAATCATTGGTTGTTGGAAGACCAATCTTACTTGCTCTTGAAGATATTGATGGAAGCCCATCATTCCTCGAGAAAGCTCTTCAGTTTATTGAGAAATATGGTAAATTCTTGATTTCATGGTCGTCCCTATATGATTTTTGAATCAAAATGTGTCCATAGTTCCTTCAGGGTACTTAACGCATGTAAAGTATCCATTTCGATGCTTCATGAACTGTCATCTCTATGATTCTATTGTCTCAGTCAATCGGTTGTACAATTTGCTTGTAGTTATAATTAGATGTACTTATACTCTTCGAATGCATTTTTCTTTTTAACTGTTTTGTTTTTGTTTTCGTGGTCTTCTGTCTCGCCAGGAACTAAAATTGAAGGAATATTAAGACAGGCTGCTGACGTGGAAGAGGTGGAACGTAGAGTTCAAGAATATGAACAGGGTACCTATAATCTTCTCATGCTATTATAATATGTTCTTAGACTTCCCTGGTACTTAAGATATATGCTCCCTCCAATACCCGGTTTACATATTTTAGTTTCTTCCTCTCCAAAATGATACTTAGGGAAAACGGAGTTCGCTTTTGATGAAGACCCGCATGTTATTGGAGACTGCATTAAGGTAGTTTCCTCTCAACTTCTTCTTCTTCTGTTAGTTTGTGCATTGTTACAATGCTAAGGTTATTCTACTCCACTCCACTTGCAGCATGTGTTGAGGGAGTTGCCTTCTTCACCGGTGTCAGCATCTTGTTGTACTGCCCTGCTGGAAGCTTACAGTGAGTCTCCTTACCCTTTTCTTCTTCCTCCGATGCAGATCTCTGTGTGTGTGTGTATATATTTATTTAAATGAGTCTTCTGTGGAGAATTTCTGGAGATCTGACTGAAGCTCTGTGAAGTTGACCGCCTTTAATCGTATTGTTGGATCAGGAATCGAGTCTAAGGAGGCTCGCATTAGTTCATTGCGCTCTGCTCTGGCGGAAACATTTCCTGAACCTAACAGACGTTTACTACAACGGTATGTTTATAAGATATATTAGATGTTGTAGTTGATGTTACTTGTTTCCTATCAAGTCTGACTCTACAGGCCAGATGAATGTCCTGAGGGTTTAATGAGGTGTTTTTTAAATCGTTGAATATTTGCGTTGTACCCTCAGGATTCTGAAAATGATGCATACTATCTCGTCTCATTTCCACGAAAATCGAATGAGCCCATCTGCTGTAGCTGCTTGCATGGCTCCTCTGCTCTTACGTCCTCTTCTTGCTGGTGAGTGTGATCTAGATGACGAATTTGATAGCGGCGAAGACAATTCTGCGCAGCTTCTTGCTGCTGCTAATGCTGCCAATAATGCTCAAGCCATCATTACTGTTTTCCTAGAGGATTATGGAAGTATTTTCGATGTAAGACTGAACTCAGATAGTTTTATACTAATTTACTCATGATATATATGCCTTATATATTTGCAATTTTGCAGGAAGAAAATATTCAAAGATGTTCCATGTCGACCGAATCGCATATTGGTAATAGTGGACCTGATGATTCTAGTGATGATGACAACAACTCAAAAAATGAATATCATAATGCAGAGAATGAAGTAGAACCAGTGACAGATGATGATGACAACGAGCGTGCATTGAGTGGGAAAATGAGTGAGAGCAGCGGAGGCACAAGCAGTGATCTCTATGAGTACAAGGTTATTTCTAGTGCTTCGTCCTTTAATATACTCACGCTTACATGCCAAGTTTACATGAAACATCTTTTTGTATGGTGTTGGTAATGTCTAGTTAAATAATTGGTGAATACATTCTGTGTAGGGATTTGTTGCTGATGATTCTGATATTGAATCGCCTAGAGAGACAAGTGGTCCAATACGTAATTCAAACGTACGAACAGATCATGTTGTGAGAAATCTTTTCATCAACTCCACGGATCAACAAGCTGGGGAGCAGATAGGTGGTGATGATCCAACAAAATATGGAGAAAACTCATGTCTAGTAGATGGCGGCGAGTCTTTTCAATCAGGGAAGGTTCTAAATGTACTCACTCATGGAAATACATTGGCTTCTCCTGGTCTTGAATCATCAAGTGAGAAGCCCGTGACTAAGGGCACACCCTCCTCTGTTCCTGCAAAGCGTGCAACATTCTGGGGTCGTGGCAGTGTATGTCCTTTGCCTGTCTTGATCAAATAGTTCTGATTCCTAAATGTGTCAGATTTGACACGTTAGTTCAAGTATAGTGGGTGCATGATAGAAAACTCTTCTCCTCCAGTTAATTACATATGTCACGACTTAGCATAGTCATATAGAGATAATGAATGTCTGGTGGAATAGTATATTAGTATCTAAAATTTTATTTGCTCTTTGTTTGTTACAGGCCAGAAAGAGATCCACAGATAGATCGTTTGATTCTTCAGGAGAAGACGAGTAAGGCTTTCACTCTTGAGATAAAATGTTTCTGCTAGCAGTATTCTCTTTCTATGTTTTCTGCTAGCAATATTGTGATCTGCTTCTTCATCTATTTGGTCTTAAGACTTGAATCGAAGGCATTTGAGATTATTCTTGCTGGGTGCTTGTGTACTGCTAATTGGTTCATAAATTCTATGTAGGCTTGCTATACAGAGGCTTGAGACCACGAAAAATGAATTGCGACAACGAATAGCAAAAGAGGTAATCATCTGCTGCCTTCAAATCTATTATCTGACTTCACTAAGTCATTAACAGGGGTCATCATTATCGAATATAGGCCAGAGGTAATGCGATACTACAGGGTAGCTTAGAGAGAAGGAAGCAAGCGCTTCATGAACGTCGTTTGTCGCTTGAACAAGATGTATAAAATTTCTCTTCAAACTATCCATGTTTATGAATCTTTTCTATCTAGAATTAAGCCTAATGTCAAAGGAATGTTCTTTTGGTTTGATGGGGGAATACTTATACAGGTGTCAAGATTACAAGAGCAGTTGCAAGCCGAGAGAGATCTCCGAGCAGCACTGGAGGTTGGTTTGAGCATGTCTTCTGGCCAATTCAGCTCACATGGTGTGGACTCGAAAGTAAGTCTATGTTTAAGGGAAATGGTATCTTTCTTTTTCTTTAGAACACTGAGTTCTTGTGAAGTATTAATGATCCGTGCAATATTTGAAGACAAGGGCTGAGCTTGAGGAAATTGCTCTTGCTGAGGCTGATGTGGCAAGGCTGAAGCAGAAAGTCGCAGAACTTCACCATCAGCTTAGCCAACAACGTCAGACTAACTTTGGTTCTTTCTCAGACGCGCGTGATAGTCATCAGTATCTCCAGAATCACAATCCTCAAAAGTAAGTTGCATCGCTACTTCCTACTTTCCTTACACAGGAGAGCTTATAGTTCTTGTTTTTATTTCATGGCTTGTTCTTGATCTTCGTAATCATGTTTAACAAGTATTTCAGATTATCTTATCAGCTATAAAATCTTTAACTCAGTACAGCTGAGAAGATCGTTCAAAGTAGCTTTTTCCCCAGCATATCTTGTATGTACTGTAATTTGATTGATTCACATGTATTTCTGCAGAAGGTTTCTTCAACAAGATTTTGATTCCACTCTTGCCTTTGTAAATCATGAAAGGAAACAACGACACGAGGTATTTTTTACTGAAGTTTCTGTCATGGATCATTCTCTTTCAAAGTTAGGATTAAGCCAATAGAATCTATTGTCTAACCTGCAGGAGAATATACTGGGAGCGGAGTGGAGAAATAGTAAAGGAGGAGGATCTTTTGGTGTTGGCAATAGCAGGCAACCGTCTCGTAAGCAAGTACAAGAACCAACTAACATGGTCGACTCTAAAAGCAGCAGTGAAGAGTCTGTAGACAAGTTCTCAGCCATGGATTCTCCATCTGCTCCGTCCAATTCAAGAGCATTAGATGTAAGACCTTCTACTCATTATGAATTCATGACAATGCATACTCCTAACATGCTAATAAAATGAACGGGTTTTGCAGATAACAGAGTATCCAAGGCCTAATCATCCGTCAGCAGCTGCATCAGCAGCTCTGGTAGAGTTAACAACTCGTCTTGATTTCTTCAAGGAAAGGCGTTCGCAGCTGATGGAGCAGCTCCATAGCCTGGATCTTAACTACGGCGGATCTTCTTCTTCTTCTCGAGATTTCATACACAGGCCATCTTCTCCACCTTGGAACTAACACTGAGAATAATAAAGTATATGTTTGCTCTGTATATGTGTTTTTGAGTGATGATGTTTTCGTATCTGTTCTGATTATTTTCTTCCGTGAAGACAAGAATGACCTCATTGTGTATATAAAAGACATATTTTGTTTTGTTTTGTTTTATGTGAGAGGTTGGTTGGTTATATGTTCAGCCTTCAGGAGTATGTAACTCTAAAGCCGTGTATGGATGGACGTTGGTCTCTTTAGACTCTGACCAGCCAATTAACTGATCAATATTGTATTTTACATCGTTTGGCGGTTCATCCTTCATGTGATGCTATCTCCAATAAAATTTTATTTTTCGCTATAAAATGGAGTAATACTATAGTTAAACATTTTCGATGGTTCACTTTATTTTTCACTATAAAATAAAATAACTCTAGAGTTGAGTTATATAGTGAAAAATATAGTACTAAAGGTGTGGTATTCAATTCAGGAATTTGAAATAATTCATAAGGAAAATTTTTTGCAGTATTTTCAAAGATTTGATGAGATTTTAATGCATTTATCTAATTCCTATGCTTACTTCTATTATCGATTTTAAAAGAATATACATAAATTTGATAGAATACTAATTCTTCTAAATTCTATGAATTTTCGAATCCTTGTATATTTAAAAAGGTAACAAAATTTATTTTATTCTTAAAACTGAAAAAATAGTAATAAGTACTACATAGTTTATGGATTGTAGCAATTTTATTAAAATCATGATACTAATAAATAAAATATATGGATCATCTAAACTCATAGCATCTCTCCACATATCTTCTAAGTTCTGCTATAGTTTTTCTCCAAGCATTTGCATTTTCTTTATCTTGCTCTTGTGTTCGTAAAGGCTCTTAACAACGATGTGCGAAAGCACACAATCGAAAGTCTCAGAAGACATCTTGATTTGGTTAACAGACACTTGGTTTCTTCAGCAACAAGACAACATTGACTTTATATTTGTTAATTGTTGTTCTTTATATTTGCTGGTAACTCATTAATTATCATCCACAAAGATCTCTTCATTCTTCACGTACTTCTGAAAAAAATGAAAAGCAGAGAAATGCTATTGTTTGTGTTTTCCTACGATTCATTACAAATATCTACATAAGAGCAAAGAATTGGTCATTTGCATTTATACATGACATTTTCCATTAAATTCTTATCAAATACAATTACTACAAAATCTATCAAATATTGAATAACAACAAAATTTAAAATAATTAAAAGAATGATTTCAAATGCTTAATCCAATAACAAAAGAATTTAAAAGAATTGATAAAATCCATAATTGAATAACAGTGAAATTTAATGGAAACTATAATACCTTCTAATTCTATCATATTTCTGAATCCAATACTCCCACCTTAGAGTGGAAAATAGAATGTTGTTGAAGATGCCTTAAGTTGGTTTTGTTGTAGTCCTATTCTATTTTAAAATAAAAATAAAATAATTAATAAAAAATAAATATATTATTCCATAAATAGAATAAATATATTTTTATTCTATTATGAAATGAAAAATAAAATAAGATCAAAGTATTTGTTACTCCAAATTTCATTTTTGAAAAAAATACAATGAGACTAGAGATACTCTAACTAGGTTTCATACTTACAGTTGTAGATTTTCTAATCCTTAATTGAATATATATATTTATTGTGTTTTTCTTTTAGAAATATTTATTGTTGAAGGTAAAAAATGAAAGAAATTTAGACACAGAGGAAAAAATTATTTGATGTCAAAAAGGAATTAAAGAAAAGTTTTGAAAATATTCATGGGAGAAAAGAAAAGACTAAGAACGAAGCCCATAAAGCGAGGGAAAGAAAATACTTGGACAATAAATCCTTTTTTTTATTTTTTATTTTTGTTATATTTCCCTCGTTCGCTCCTTATACATTAAGGAAAAAAATCGACCTTAAAACACTTTCACCGTCTTTTTTGTTTTCTCTCTCTCTCTCTCTCTCTCTATAAGAACCCTAGTTTCTCTCTCTCATCGTACCGGTTTGTCATTCCGCTGCTCGTAGTCGCATAGCCATTCGCAGATCTGGTAATTCAGTTTATGTTTCCTAACGATTTCGCTTCAATTCTGGGTGGTTGCTTTCTTCTTTTATCGTGTTGTTTGATTTTTCTTAATAAAATCTTGGGATTAGGGTTTTCTCCCCTTTTTCTAAATTGATGCTTGATTTCGATCCTCTCTTGCCGATTACTAGTCATGTTTATCTTTCAGAGACGAATGACTCACATGGTCATCCTGATTTTGATTTTTTTTCTTTGTCAATATCTCTGGTTGATCACTTATACAATCGTTTGTTTTGTGTAGAGGGTCTTGATTTCTCTATTCAAGGTTTTGACTTGAACACATGATTCCATAGTTTCCTTGTCGTTTTTGATAATTGATTGGAACTTTATCTGATTAGAATCATGTATGTATAGGGCTTCCAACTACTTTAGATGATTGGTTATGATAAGATTATGTATGTGTTGTTTAGCTATTACATTACTTTATTTCCATCCTTGTAGATAAGGACACGAGCATATGTTTAAGCTTCGACCCTTTTACTGAGATTCTGCTTCTTCTTTTTTTTCTTTAATGCAGGTTGTGTGAAATAACCTTGAAAGATTTGAATGGATGATGACTTTGCAGATGGATAAGAATACTGCTTCCTCCCCAAGGGAGCGAGCCAAGTCCATATTCGATAAGGTTCTCCCTCTCTTCACTTCTCTGAATTTGGGTGTTTTTAACATGCCTCTTAGAGGGTTTATCAGTTCATCTTTGTTGGGTTGTATAGGCCGTGTTGTCTCTTTACTTGAGCCTATGTCTTTTGTTAGTTTTGGATCTTCAGCTCAGTGACAATATATCCATACTTTGCAGACTGTTGAGTTAGAAATCAAGCGTAGGAAGGCTGCTCAGGCTCGGAATCCTTCTGACCCGAATCTGTGGCAGCAAATTCGTGAGAATTATGAAGCAATCGTTCTTGAAGATCACACATTTTCTGAGGAGCACAACATTGAGTTTACTCTGTGGCAGCTGCATTACAAACGGATTGAAGACTTTAGATCACACATCAATGCTGTCCTGGCTTCTAGTAACTCGAATGCTCAAAATTCAAAGGGTCCATCTATGGCTGACCGGGTCGCAAACCTCAAGCTCCAGTTCAGAACTTTCCTTTCAGAAGCAACTGGGTTTTACCATGAAATGATCTTAAAAATTAGATCAAAGTATGGTCTTCCCTTGGGTTATTTTTCGGAGAGTCAAGATAGTCAAAATTTGGCTGATAAGGATGGAAAGAAGTTTGCAGAAGTTCAAAAAGGCTTGGTATCTTGTCACCGTTGCTTAATATACCTTGGTGATCTTGCTCGGTATAAAGGATTGTATGGAGAGGGGGATTCCAAGAACCGAGAGCATGCTGCTGCCTCGAGTTACTATTTGCAAGCAGCTTCTCTATTGCCAGGCTGTGGAAACCCACATCATCAGGTTATTTCCTTTTCTCTTTGACGCGTTATTTTTTAGTTGGTACAGCTATGTCGTACAGGTTGTAATTGATGGTATCAACTTAATGTCTCAGCTTGCTATAATTGCTTCCTATTCCGGGGATGAGTTTGCAGCAACATATCGTTATTTCCGGAGTTTGGCTGTGGAGACTCCTTTCCCAACTGCCCGTGACAACTTGATTGTTGCTTTTGAAAAGGTTAACTAATAATCTTATGTTTTGTAATTATGTTAGGTGCTTAAGGCAATCGCTATTAACTTTCTTAGTACCCAAATATAATACATTTCTATCTCTTTGAATGGTTGAGCAGAATCGTCTGAGTTATGCCCAATTGTTTGCGGCTCCCAAAGACTCACCTAGAAGGCCCACTGGTAAACGAAGAGGTAAAGGCCAAGATATTTCATCGAAGAAAGATGCGGACGTGGTAGCTGTTCCTGAGAAGGATAAAGCAACTAGTGCAGATGAGAAGCTCAAAGCATTCTGCGTTAGATTTGTTCGTCTAAACGGGATTCTTTTTACCAGAACAAGGTAATTTTTCTTTCTTTCTGAAAATTAGTTTGTTCTAGCCACTTTTACTGGATCTCTGGTATAATATTTATCACTCGTCTGTGTTCAGCCTCGAGACATTCCCAGATGTTCTTGCTTCCACTAGCAGCAGTTTTCGAGATCTGATTTCTTCGAGCTTAAAGGAAGAGATGAGTTTTGGTAAAGACACCAGTGACAGCGCACTTTTTATCGTCAGGCTCGTAACAATTCTTATATTTAGCGTCGATAACTCGAAGAAAGAAAAGGAAGGTCAGTCATATGCAGAAATTGTGAATCGTGTGGAGCTTGCTAGAAACTCCTTAACAGCAAGTTTTGAGTTACTTGGGCACCTAATAGAGAAGTGTGCGCAACTGTGTGATCTTTCGTCAAGTTACTTCTTGCCTGGTGTCTTAGTTTTTGTTGAATGGTTGGCCTGTTGTCCTGATATTGCACAAGGGAGTGATTCGGATGAAAGACGGACTGCTGTGAGAAACAGCTTTTGGAACCAGTGTGTTACCTTCTTCAATCAAATCTTGTCTCTTGGGCCTATGTATATTGATGATGTCGAAGATGAGACTTGCTTCTCAAACATGAGCATGTATGATGAAAGAGAAACTGAAAACAGACTTGCACTGTGGGAGGACTATGAGTTAAGAGGATTCTTGCCATTGCTTCCAGCTCAGTCTATTCTCGACTTTTCAAGAAGACATTCCTTTGCAACTGAAGGTCCCAAGGAAAAGAAAGCTCGTATAAAGAGGATCCTAGCAGCCGGGAAAGCATTGACCAGTGTGATCAAGGTTGATCAGAATCATGTGTATTTTGATTCAAAGAAGAAGAAATTTCTTGTCGGTTCTGAACCGTCAGATGACTTGCTGGATTCTCATTCAAGCCCAGCGGAAGCTGATAATGCGTTTCAAGATAACCAAGGAATGGTGAATCATATTACGCCAGTGACGCAGCGATATCAGCAGATTCATTTGGTTGAGGAGGATGATGATGAAGAAATTGTTTTCAAACCTCTAGTTACTGAGAAGAGGAAAGGGGCTTCTGACCAAATACATGTTCCTAATGGAGGCTTCAAGAATCCTGATCAAGTTGCAACTGTGGGGGACTTCAAAGCTTTGAGTGTTTCAGATGCAGCTTTTCATGAAAATCTCCTTCTCCAGGCAAGAGGCAACGCAAGTATTCAACTGCCTGCATCTGTTGGTTCTAACCTTCTGGCACACCTTCTGCCGTCAACACAGTCCCAGGGTGTGCAGTTGCAACAGGTTCAGACACAGGCAGTGCATCCTCAGCCAGCTCAATCGCTAGCCTCTGCACGACTTCAACCAATGCAATCACCGGTGGCACAACAATCGCAGGCCGCACTACTTCAACAACTGCATTCACGGGCTATGCACTTTCAACATCCTCAAGGACAGGTTCCACATGTTTCACTGGCCCAGTCACATTCTGCTTCCCTTGGTGGTAGCAAGTGGCTACCAGAAGAAGCTGCTAGTAGCCTATCTAATTTTGCTCAGATGGGTAACGGTCATGTGATGAGTGAGATGCAAGGAAATCATGGAGTCTCCTATTACCCTGCACACTCATTGCCGATCCACCAGTCTTTCAATGTCAATGGTATGGCTGGTATGCCGTATTCCCAGTCACGAACACCTGAAGCTATGTTGCCACCCACAATTGATACTGTTTCATCTTCTGGAATTTTTTGTAATGGCCTTGGCGTGCAATCTTCGTTAGCAAGAAAAAGTCCAATCGGTAGAGCCTCCAAGCATCTTGGCCCACCCCCTGGGTTTAACTCAGTCCCCTCTAAGCTGCAAAAAGAGCCAGCACCTGGTCCAGATATGTCTGGCCGCACTCTACCGGCTGATGATTACAGCTGGTTGGATGGATACCAAGGCCAGTCTCACCAAGGCACTGCTTTCAACAGTTCTTTGAATTACGGTTCTTCTGGGAAGCCAGAACACGTGGGTACCAGCAATGGACTGAATGGGCCTGCCAACTTTCCGTTCCCTGGAAAACAAGCTCCAGCGTCACAGGTCAAAGCAAAATTTCCATACTTTCAGCATCCTAAGGAAGATAACTTTGTGAACGGAAACGATCAATTTACTCAACTCCCCCAGCAATATCCAGGACATCCCAGTTGGTCGGGTCATCGCTTTGTGTGAGATCAGAAAGGAAGAGAGTAACACGGTAAGAGTAGGCATAAAGCTCCTTTCCATTATTATCTAATGCTTTGTGTAAGCTCTTACTCTTGTGGTGTTGATCGATGTATATGGGGAATGATTCAGGTGAGTGTTACGTATGTTCTCAGCTACCTAACTCCAACTGAGCCTCGTTCTGTTGAAGTATCTAGTTGGATTCTTTGTGGCCTTGGCTTCTTGTGGGGCGCTTCCTACCTGACAGGTTCGTCTTTAAGCTAGCGTTGCAGTTACGCATTCAGACATGTTTTGGCAGTCATTTGTTTATTATACTAACCATTAATGTTATTTGATGGTAGATTCAGGAGACAGCTTATGTTGGTGTAAGAGATGTTTGGTAACAAGAATGAATGGTTTCTACGGAATTTATAGGAGTAAAGTGCCTTTCTCTCACTTGAAGTGGATGATGTTAGACCCATATGAATGAATAAGAAAGGAAACGTACGTTGTGGCTTGCTCTGGATGAAGCACACACTTTATCATCCCTTTATATCTATTTATTTTCTTGCGAATAATTGCACCGAATCTCACTCTCTTGGATTGCTTTCCAGTTTCACTTTCATCTCATTTGTTCTGTGTGTTTCAAACTTCTCTCTGTTTTACTTAAGTTGAACATGTGAAACTCCGCAAATGGATTTGAATAAAAAGAACTCGTTTCTTGAAACAATCTCGTTCGTGTCCATGATTCTTTTTACAAGAGGTGGCAAGCATACTATGAGTTCATGATCGTGTTTGTGAAAAGCGTTTGAAATAGGTATTAATGGTCCACTAAAACAATTGGAATAATGCAGCTTTCATATAGAAATAAAAATATTCTAAAGAGTCGACTTGGAATAAGACTTTCGGAGTAAAATCCCCCAGCAAAGGAAACGATAGAACACGAAGAAGGCAAGCATTATCCCGACATTGATCCACCGTGTGTCCTTGTCAAGCCCTCTCTTCCTCAACACATCTTCTCCCGTCAACAAACACCCCATGTCCCCTCCCGAGAAGCACTCTTTCCGCAAGCTCCAGTACTCGTTCACCAGCATCGACTCCAGTGGGTAACGGTACAAAGAAACATAATACATGAACATCCACGGCTTCGGTATCTTTTCCTTGGGAATGAAGTAACCTGAGAAGAGAAAGAAAGCTCCAAGAACAGTGCAGATAAGCGAGTTTCCAGAGATGAAGTCCGGAGCAACCGCGCTGAGGAAGAGCACTAAAGAACTAGCCATGAGGATGATTAGCCAAACGCAGAGCACGAAGAAGGAAAACGCATGAACGGACGGGTTTAAACCCACGATCCAGTACACTGGTATGGAGAAGAGAAGCGATACAACGAATAAAAACGGCACAAACGCGATAGTGTTCGCGATCATGTAAGACGAGATTCTGTACGATCCTCGAGACGTTTCTTTCATCAAAACGCGGCGTTCTCGGAGGTAAATAGGAAGCGCTTCCACCGTGGAGGACAAGAGGAAGCTTAAGCTGAAGGCGAAGAGTCCTAGCCTCTCCGCCACGCCTTCTTCGTCGCGTTTGAGTCTCGTGTACACGCTCCCTAGACCTAATCCCGCAACGACCGCTTGCATCGTTCTCGCTAGGAAGAGCTGTTTCGTCCTGTAGATGATTTTGCAGAACCTCGAGCAGAGGAATGAGATCTCCGCTACGTCGAAGAGACTGCGAAACTCTTGCTTCTTAGCTATCGTATCATCGTTCTCGTTCTCGATCGATGCCGATGATGATGATAGCAAAGATCGAGAGGAGTCTGTTTGGTTCGAATCGCGTAACGAATCGACGATCTCCATCGCGAATTCGATCGGATTCAACTGCTCGGGGATCTGAAACCCTAGCTTGGCGATCGAGTCCTCGAGATGCTCGAGATTCCCGAAGTGGATCACCGATCCGCGAGAGAGGATCAAGTAATCTGAGATGTGATCGAGGATTCTATAGCTAGGCTGATGGATCGAGAAGACGACGGTTCTCTGCTTCGTCTTCGCCATGTTCGCTAAAAGCTCCACGACCTGAAGCGAGTTCCGGCTATCTAAACCGGAAGTCGGTTCGTCGAGGAGAAGAATCGGCGGGTCGCGGATCATCTCAACGGCTATAGAGACTCTCTTCCTCTCTCCGCCGGAGACTCCGCGATCCTCTTCGTCTCCTTCCCCGACGAAGCTGTCTTGAACGAGGACGAGACCGAGGTCCCTCAGCAAGGTCTCCACTCTCTCTTCCTTGTCCTTGGCCGTTGAGTCTCGTAAGCTGAACTTGGCGCTGTACATTAACGTCTCTTTGACTGTAAGCAGAGGGAGGAGATCGTCGTCTTGAGGGACGAACCCGCACAGTCTCCGTAACTGATTGTTGTTGCTGATTCTAGCGTTGTTTATTAAAATTGTGGAGGAGGGATCTAGTGCCTTGTGGTTTACTCTACCTGAAATGATTTTTAAGAGTGTGGATTTGCCTGTTCCGCTTGGGCCCACCACGGCGAGGAGTTTTGAGGGTTGGGTTGTGAAGTTTACGGATTTGAGGATGGTGACGTGGTGGATGGTGTAAGAGAGGTTAGCGACGGTTAGAGAGTAGCGGTTAGGTGTTGGGAGTGGTGAAGATGAAAAGGAAGAGGAAGCTGAGGAGTATTCGTCGGGGGAGTTTGATGCTGAGAAGAGTATGATTGAGTCTTCTTCGCGGCGGTTTGTGCTCACAGAAGGAGGAGGGTGGAAGCAAGAAGCCATGGTGTGTGTGTTGTTCATATCTTCATCTCAGAATGTCTCTACTAAAATGGTTTTTATGAGTTTGAAGTTCTTCTTTTCTTCAGAATTGGTGGACCAACAAAAGAAACAAGTTTTAATGGTAGGCAGAGGTTGGTGTAACTCTTCACAAGCTATGTATTCTAATTCTATCTGGTTGGTCATTAATTTGTTTTATTTGGTGAGTTGCTCATATCTAATATGTACTTTGAATAGCATAATATGTACTCTGAATAGCATGTATGTAAAAACTGTTTTTGTTGTTGACCAACACATGTAAGTGTAATAGTAATATGACGTATGTTATATGGAAACGGAAGCGGGTACATGGAACCGGAAGCGTATGGAAGCGCCGAAGCGAGATTTAAAAAAAAAATAGGAAGCGGATACATGTTAGAAGCGTAACCATATTTATATATATATATATATATACACATATATTAGAACTTTTTTAAAAATATAGAACTAAAAATTATATGATTTAAATTTATAATAAAGCATTTATTTATTTATGATAATTTTGAAATGATTTCGTATTGAAACTGTGAAAATACACATAAATTAAATTTAAATAAATTATTATATTAATTATTTTCATACTTTATAATTAATTGACATATTATATTTGAATATATGATTTATATTTAATAAAAACTCAATGCGTAAAGATAATTGAGAGTATTAATTTTAATATTTGCATATCTCTATTCTCTCTATTCAATACTATTGGATTTTATATAAATTAAAAACTATAATTTTATATTTTTATTGATCTAAGACATTGTGTATTTTTTTAAAGAATGGAAGCGTGATTCCAAAACGGAATCGTAAGCTTCCAACGTGTTTTTAAAGAGAATATTTTAGAAGCGTTTTGGAAGCGAGATTCCGTAAGCTTCCACAAAGTTCCGATTCTGATTCCGGAGCGGGAAGCGGACGTCCGATGAAGTTTCCATGTGCAACGTAGGTAATATCAAACAAACAAGTCACGTGGATTAATTACTAAAATGTAATTCCAATGGTATAATGTTTTGTTTTCTCTTATGCACACCCTTCTTGTTAGCTTCAGTCTGCTCCAAACCATTAGTACTGCTTCAACTTCAACAGCAATTAATAGCATTTATAGAGACAAAGACAGCGCATGTTTATAGAATTTACAGAAGAATTTACAAGAGAAGAACACCCAAACTGTAATGAATGATGATGTAAAAACACTCCTAATCTCTCTGGCTCTCTCTTGTGTTTTGTTATAAACACCAATAAACCTATGAAAACCCGGGCTAAAGAAAAGAAGTTAATGAGCCAAGTCTTCACTTCCTACACCCACACTTGATTTGTCAACGACTATCCGTACATTGTATTGTTCGTAAACTCGTCCTCTGTTATCTGCCATCACAATCATTCTCGGATTATTGTTTCATTTCATCACTAACTAAAAAGGTAACATTCAAACGAAGTCTCTAAACAATCAGAAAGAAGAAGTTTACCTGAAACGGACGCGTTTGAGATCCCTTGTCCCTCCTGCTAAGGCTGTGAGAGTGATGTACACACCAGGCTCATCTTGTTCAACCCACTCATTTTCATTACGGGGCTCACTTTCTTTCGCTCGAGTGCTGATTCTATTTATCGGTTCCGCAGCATGATTCGCTTGCTGTCGGTAACTTGCGCCATCAAAAACAGGCGTGCTGGTCCCGTTTGAAAACATTGGGACGGTGTTTAGGACGTCAGGATCAGTTTCTCGGCTGTTTGGACGGTTTGGTGTGTTAGACGAAGGGGCAATGTATTCAGGACTAGATCCAAACGAATTAAGAGAAGGAGACTTGATAGTCCGAGCTGATCCAACATGTAATCTTTCAGCCATGTCTTTCAACTGCATGGTTTCCATTGTAAGAATCAGTAAGTTGCATAACAGCATTTCTTCCATTCATTTTAAATAGCACAGAGGAAAGCTTTACCTGAGCGGTAAGTGATTTAATCACATCTTTAGCTGCTTTGCATCTCGCTGTTTCCTCGCCAGCAGTTGCTAGTGCCTCCTTTAGTTGTTTGGTTGTTCTTTCCAGTTCAACTTCTTGAAGCTGTGCCTTTCGTGTAAGAATTTCAACCTGTGATAGTCATTAACTAGTGAATTAGCAAAGAAATCAAATTGAAACGATTGAGAGGACAAATGGTTCCAACTAAACAAAATCCTTGGGGAATATCTTTATACAATTCGAGGAGCATTATCTCACCAAATATTTGGTCCATCTAGGCACACAAGCGATACAGTAAACAAAAAGAAACTTGCTATGATCAACTGTTTGGTCCATCTATGATACTGGTTCGTTATCAACCAGAAACACAACTGGACTATCGTTAAACAAAGTTGCATGATCTCACCAACTATGTTTTCTTCCCATGTGTGAACACAGGAAAGCGTGAAGAATTATGGAATAAGAACCAAGAACCAGAGTGTGTGAAGCAGCTTACTTGAGTTCTTAGCATAACCACCTCCTGGCTTATGTTATCATTGGTTCTCTTAGTATCATCCACGACAATTTTTGGTGTAGTTAGTCCTGAAAGAGTGGGAGTTGGCGTTGTTGAGCGAGCTGGTGGGCTTAGGCGTCTTGATACTGGTGAAGTTGCCCGAGACACAATTCGGGAACCAGGAACAGACGCTGAGAAGAATTTCTTTGATGATCCAAAAGTTGGATTAAAAGACTTGGTTACGTTTAGTGAACCCCTGTGAGAGCCTCCACTTGGTATTGGTGAGACACGACTACTATTAAATTCGTACTTCTTATTCTTCTTGGATTGGCTCTCCACTTGCCTCATGGGCTCCACCAATGAGAATCTAGCTAAATGTCCGTCTGATCTAGAATTCAACTTCTCGTCTCTGTCAACTGCATCTGATCCCTGGTTGACACTTTCTCTTCGACTCAAGGAAGAATGAGATGATGCATCAGCTTCAATGGTCTTTTTCAATTTGTTATAACACTTGTCACACACTCGATATGGTTTGTTCGGGTTCGGTGCCATACAAGCCTTCAGGGACTTTTTATTACTGCAGGAATGGCAAAACACAAGTCCACAGTTATAGCAGTTGTGCCGCTTTCTCTTGAAATTGAAAGGCTGACGGCAACCTGAACACATGGACTGATCCATCCCTGATGCCCACTTGTGAAGACAGACAGCTGCGGTAAAGTTAGAGCCACATGCAATGGTTTTCACCTGTTTATCCTTAAGCGACTCAACCAGTGTTGGGGAGCTTCTATCATCTGCATCCCCATGGCCTAGTCTACCGTTTGATCCTTTTCCCCAAGTGTAAACCTCAGTCTTTGAAGTTAAAACTGCAACATGATAAGCTCCGCAAGCAATTTCTTCGACAAAACTCTTGTGAAGTTTACCTTCAACGCGGGCTGGTAGCTTTCCATCAGTATGTGGGTTTCCGAGCTGGCCATAAACAGGACTACCCACAGTATAGACATGGCCCAATGTTGTTAGTGCAACTGTTAGGCTATGTCCACACGCAACTTGACAAAAATTAGGTTCTACAAGAGCTGCTACACAGGTAGGCACGAGTTTTGGTTCTTTGTCACCATGACCAAGACGATTCTTATCACCATCACCCCATGTGAAGAGCTTTCCTGAGGAGCAGTTACTAGAGCTCGAGCTTCCAACCATAACTTCTACAACTGCGGCTGTGTGCCATATACCACAGGCAGCCCGGACAGTGCGAAGACCTTTCAAGGAGTCTACCTCTCTGGGTATGAAAACACTTTTCCTGTCTCCATGGCCCAAAACACCAAAGGTCCCATCACCAAAAGTGAACAACTGCCCAGCAGAAGTCACAACAGCTGTGTGGTAAGGTCCACAAGCGATAGATGATACATGTATCCCCTCCATCAAAAAATTCACTCTTTTCGGGATCCAGTGGCTGACTTCATTTCCATGTCCCAGAATACCAAAATCTCCTTTACCCCAAGTATACAAATCCCCCGATAGAGAAACTGCACAACTATGGTATTCGCCACATGCTACAAGCTCAATATTAGTGGTACTGAGTGCATCAATAAGCTTTGGATGCTGAACATTGGAATCTACACCATGGCCAAGCCTACCCTCAGATTCCTCTCCCCAGGAAAAACTTTCTCCTTGTTTTGTCACAAGGACAGCATGCTGTTCACCACAAGCAATATTCTGGACATCAAGTACTATAGAAGATTCTAAAGCTTTTGGCACTAAGGAATCCATTTTGATCTCAAACGAACTTCCAACTATATGGTTTCCACCACCCAAAACACCTTCACCTATTCCTTCTCCCCAAATGAAAACGTCTCCTAACGCATCTCCATCATCATGACCAGAGCCATGGCTCGAAGAACTAATAGCACTTGACAGACTAACTCTAAAAGCATCCATACCCATGCCTTTAATGTGACCGTGTATGGTATCCGAGGCTCCGGATGACAAAGAGTGAACTGAGATACTTGCCGGATCTGAAGGAAAATATCCTTTTGGAGGAAGTGCATACAATGTCATGTCTGAAAATGCCTTGCCAATGCCATTCTTAGGCGGGCTCTCATACGGAGTGTGAAGACAATGGTGATTAGAGCCATCCTGAAAGATAACAGAAAATTACCTTAGTTAAGACATGCAGAAATGAAATGGAATAAAAGATGAAATGGACCATTTCATTCTAGTACTTTAAGGAAACTATCATTGCTGCTAAAGGGAGAATGTAAAGGGGAGCTTCTCCGAGTATAAGTCCTGGGACTGTTAGCTTCGGATGGCGTCTCATCACTTCTTGAGTCGGTCCTAAATCTCCGTTGATGGCAACGAGAGATTACGGCTTTTAAACCAGTAAACCACACTTGAGCCTCATCTTTATCCTTGCATATCTATGAAATATAATTCCAACATCTGATTAATGAACTTCCAATCATAACAGATTTAGATTATAACGATTTTAAAGAGAAACTTAGAAACACTAAAAGAAAAACCTCACCAAATCCAATGACCTCTCGTCGTATATTAGCGAAAACGATTGATATTCCTTCTCGGGACGTGGACATCTCTGAAAAATTGGCTGCAAGAGAAACGCAATGGATGGAGGACGTATCAGAATATCACACTAGATATGCAGGATCAAAATGTGCAACAAACAACTAAAGGAAGATTGGCTCTTGCAAATGACATTGTCATAAGAAACAGTACTAGTCTCACGAAACTTATTCTGAACAATTTTAATGCCAGATCAAGAGAGAACTGATTGACATTGTCCACAGGTGTAAAAACTTACAGTGCGCTGGCCAGATATGATCCTAGAAACATGGCTCAGCTTCAAATGTTTCTCTTCCTTCCCCGAGAACCATATCAAAACAGACTCATCCTGAAAGTTAACAGGACAAAGGTGTTTACTTAGACACAGAACAATAAGACCCCACAGACATTAAGCAGCAGAGCCTCGTAAAGAATCCAGAAATAAAAAAAGGAGAGCGGAAAGAGTTAGTTACTCGAAATCCTTACATTAGAAAGGCGAAAAGGACAGAACTTAGGCTTTCCCCTTCTTCCATACTTGAGCAAATAAGCTCCCATTTTCAGGGCAGTGACAGCCTGATAACAAAGAAAATCTCAGAGTAAGAAAAGTAATTAGTTGCAGCTTAGAAACAATGATACAACAAAACATTAAAGAAGAGAATAAGCAGCGGTGGAGGAGACACAAGAATTTCAATCCAACACCATGAACAATGAGCTAAGATAATAGAGATGATCAATACTACATTCTGAGAAACTTGACCTGATATAAAAAAAAAAAACATGAAGTAAAAAGAAAATTCAGGAATTGCATTTTCTTTATGACACAAGCTTGGAGTCTCCAAAAGGTGGACTTTAAGTATAATAATAAATATATAAGCCAAACCTCGTCACTAATTAAGAATCAAGTTCCCAATGTTCAGGTCTCGCCTAAGCTAATAATCTCCTCCTCCAATTCCACAAAAGAAGTAAGAAGCAACGATCAATAGAAAATCATAGAGTGAGAGTATATTATAAACAACCAACGGTGAGCATTAACGATGGACGGACGGACCTGCTCAATATCCCTCGCAACTACAGGATCAGCTCTGCTAAGACCCGACGCCATTTTCAAACCACTAGCAAACCTCGGAGAAATTCACACACTCCGAACAGTAACAGCTAAAGAGCCGCCGCTTAATCAAAAAGATTTAAGTAAATCTGTTGATATGCTTAATTAAGTGAAGAATCTAGAGACGAGGCATATGAATATGATCTTCTACTACTACTCTCAACTCTCAAGTGTATAGCGAGCGAGAGAGAGAGAGAGAGACCAAAAGGCAGATTCTGACTAGAGAAAAAGACGCACACTTTATTTTTCTTCCTTGCAAATAATATTAATTTATTGAGAGCTTTAATATATATAAATCCCTGCTTTACTGTCGTTAATTACGGGTTTATTATACTTGTAAAGGTGTAAGTAATGATCCATACATCGACAAGGAGGAACTTGATATACAGAGTTCTATGGTTTGTACATATACATGATAAATTTATTTTGTATCCGTAATCTGTAATCTCAGTAAATCAGTCACTTTCCTGAAACGCTTTTTTTTTTTTCTTTCTTTGACGAATTTATCTTCTTTCAATCTGCCGGTTCCTTGTATTAGTTTGGAATATTAACTCGTCTAAAAATTAAAACCATCTCATAGACTTTCAAGAGATTTAGAAGATTTCTTTTTCTTTTTAAATAGAATTTTTCATTTTTCATGTCTAACTGTTTTCTATTTTAATAAGGTTAGCCATATGTATGTAAGCTAGTTCTCTCTGGAACTTAGAAAATAAAGATAGAAAGAATAAGTTTTTGGTCTTGTGAAGAAACATTATGGTGGGTACGATTGGCTTCATCGTAATGAGCGCCTTTGTGTTTGGTTTGGTCATCTTGGTCTTTCTCTGGCATTGTGCACGGATTTGGTGTGGCGGCACCCGCAAAGTTGTGCCCCACTAATGGTGGTTGACAACAATTTTAGTTTAACTATTGTTTTGTTTTAAGATGATTTTCTGTGTGTTTTAACGAGCGATGCAATTTTTAGATTACCAGGGGTATAGCCTCCGCGCAAGCGCGAAGCCGGATAAGTTACTGATCGTTGTGTAGTTTTGTGTACGTGATTTTGTCGTTAATTTTTTTCCACTTTTGTTTTTCCGTGTTGTATATAATGGTGATGAACATAACATTTGGAAGTCACACAGTTTGATTAAGTTGATATAAGAATGACTGGCGAATTCATATGCATTATTTTCGTAATGATTTGATCAACCATTAGCGTTATTAGCGCTTTCATGTTCAAAAGATAAAGTTTACGAAATTGTTTAGTATTTACTTAGGTAGTTGTTAATATATAAAACAAATAGTGTAATGAAAAAAATATAAAATTTGAATTCAAAAAATTAAACAATTTATCGAACAATAAATTAAATTATTTTCTTATTTTACCTAAATTAATTTCAAAATATAGAATTGTAATAAACTATTTTTTTTAAAAAAATTAATAACTCTAGAAAAATTTATAAAATTATACGGTTGCAAAATTATTTATTTTTAGAGTTTTACTCGATTTTGTTAAAAATAGTTTATGGTGGACAAAAAAATGTCAGAAATAGATAAACCAAAAAAATACACCACTGACAAATCTTGTATGAGTTAGAACCTGTCGACGTTTCATTAATAATCCAAAATAGAAATAAAATCTCCGAACAGAGAAAACATGCAAGGGAAAAAATATCCAAAGTTTATGATGGAAAACAAAGATAATAGCAGTTTTTAAAATTGCATAGAAAAGACGTTGACGGGCTGGGCTGATAGAAATATAATAGATATTTCCAATCACTCACGGCAGCACTTGCGGTTGTTCTGAGCGTCTGAAATCTCTGGAGGATCTGCTGCAGCACATTCCTCATCGACCTTGTCTCCCAAAACAGACGGGCCCGATGTTGCTATCAATCCTACGTCACCATCACTGCTTGGAAGAATGTTCTCACTGTGCTCCTGAAATACATGAACATGATGACAAGTAAAATTAGACAACCTTGCAATGGTTCTCTATGATGGTATCTTCAGTGATGGTGGAGATAGTGAAGGCACAATGATTGTTATTAATGGCTTCCATCAATTTGAGAGCTCTCCATGTTTTGGGCTAGATCTTGGCAAGTAGCTATGAACACATCAAACACTATGTTGCTGGCATGAGATTTGAATCGACCTAGAGAGCCTGCAACAACATAGACGGTGAGGTTCTTGAGTATATTGAGCTCCACCAAGCCAGCAACATAGTGTTTGTTAATGTCGAGTGTGTCTGGCTTGAACAGTTTGTAGCCTCGTAAATCTAATTGACATGCATCCACAAAATCATTATTTCATCAGCAAAAGTTTCAATCTTGAGTCGAACCACACCACAAACATATAAAATTTTACATCTTGGTGGTACCTGTTGAAAATGGCAGCCGACGTTTCAAAGTGATCTGGATTCTCCTAAGAAGGCTTAAGTTCCATAGCACGTTGGCACGACAAAAGCCATACAATAGGCGCTCTAGTTGTACCATCCTTAAGCTCCGCCTGAGACGTACCTAGCCTTGCAGCCTATGTTAGTCCTAGCAACCAAATAACTTTCCGTTATAGCCGATCATAACAGAGTTTACATCATATTAGTTAATCGGACAACTTCAAAGCGATCAATCAACTTTCACGATCGACCCCATATCGTAGCGATGGATGGTAGTGATTCACACGAACTGGGATAAAACCGTGGATCTCGGAATTCTGCCCAGAGAAACATACGCTTAAAGTTTTAAAACTGATAACTTGAATATTGATTAAACAAATATGGTATATAGTATTCCATAGAAAGTCAAATTGTCAATACCTTTTCCTAGGTACTATGTTCTAGGCAGAGAAAGGTGGCGGGGACAACGACCGATTAAGCAACAACAACACTGGAGGCTGACATCTTTGAAGGTTGGCTAAAAGCTGCGACAGTTCAATTTAGGAGTAATTTAATAAGAGATATGAGTCTCAAGGTTTGTTTGAGGAATTATATATACTGAGACGGATCGTTTCAGAGGTGAAACGGTACCATAACTGATCGTTGGAGATATAGAGAGGTGAAGATGAAAAGTTTTAGAATTTTTTTTGATAAGCTAAAATGGTAACGCTTCGGTTTATCGGTGGAGATAGAGTACTATAAAAATTCTAGATACATATAAAAGAGATTTAGCCCACTTATAAGTTTTATTGGGCCAGAATGCGGATTTTACTAAATAGGTTTCGATGATCAAAGTTACACGTGAGTATTGAAACATTACAGTTATGTGTGGAATCCACTATAAGAAATCTTTCATAAATATATATTAGTTTCGGTAATCAATATACAAAGTATCCTTTAGTTCAGTGGTATAAATGTTGGTGTTTATATCACAGTAACCCGGGTTCGAGCCACATATTTGACATTTTTTCACATTTTTTAAAAGTGGAGCCTACTTACCTGCTGACGTGTCGCATCAGGAGTGATGAAACTGACTCATTATAATGTAGAATATTAGTTTCGGTAATCAATGTACAAAGTATCATTTAATTCAGTGGTATAAATGTTGGTGTTTATATCACAGTAACCCGGGTTCGAGCCACAGATTTGATATTTTTTCACACTTTTTAAAAGTGGAGCCCACTTACCTGTTGACGTATCGCATCAGGAGTGATGAAACTGGCTCATTATAAGGTAGATTATTCTGTCGAATAGCATACGATAATGTAACTGGAGATTTTCAGTTTATTTATTTAATAAAATTATATTTTTGTGTTTACATACTGTTCAACTTTAAAGTATATATGTTTGATGTTGTAACTTTTAGTTCTTTAGAAAGTCATATTTCTTTTATTTTCGTATGCTCGGACCACAAGTAATTTAATTTGAATTTAGAGTTATAGTAAAACTAATAATGGACTTAGAACATTATTATCCCTAAACTCTTTAAAGGGTCTCTTAATTAATTTTTAATAGTTTTTAAAGTGTAAAAGTGAGTTAAGAGACTTAGAAAACATTTGAACATTTAAATGGTTTATTGCAAGTCTCTTAATTATGAACATTTAGGTGATTTATTTCACTCTGTTCATTGAAATCTTGAAGCTGTTTAAAAAAAAAAAAGAGTCACGGATTAGAAGAGATGTAATGTTGATTTTCTAGGCGTGAATATGTGAAACTAGTGCAGGATTCATGGTCGGTGGAGTCTAAAAGCAAGTTAAAGGAACGTCTAAAAGTTGAAAAAATCAAGTTTAATTTGAAAACCATCTCTCTCTCCATTTCACACGTGGGCGGTGTGGGCCAATCCAACCAACAACCATATTCAGACCACACAAAATGGCGAAATAATATCAGTAGTTTTGAAAACAGGGGAAAGAGATGAGCCAAAATTAATACAGTATCCCCCCACAAAGGAAGTAATCCCTCTGATTTTTTAAAGATGGATGTTCTAGAGAAATATTTTGTTTCCAAAAGATGTATTTTTCATGTTTTCAAAACATATTTAGTCAACTAATAATAAAAAATTGTGTGTTTAAAAAATATTAATTACATTTCTTTTAATTCTATTGGTTTAAAAATATAAAAAATATTAAGTTACAAAAAATTATGCATTAATAACTAAGTTTTAATATGGTTTCTTAATAAGTGTGAAAATCCTATAACATTCGTGTTTAAAAACAGAGGGAGTATATAATAATAACATTGGTCCGTCCTTTTTCTCGAAAGAATTATTAATAAACGCAGAGGTAGACAGACACACACACAAACAAATCTAAGAAAAATGGCAAACAGTGGTGAAGGTAAAGTGGTGTGTGTAACAGGAGCATCTGGTTACATCGCTTCTTGGCTCGTCAAGTCCCTCCTTAGCCGTGGCTACACCGTTAAGGCATCCGTCCGTGACCCCAGTAAGTACCCTCCTCTCTCGCAGATTCCTCTAGGGCTCAGAGATTTTGATCCAAGTCTATGAGAATGAAAGTTTAGATTTTGATTGGTACAACTTTTAACTGTGAGCTTGGATTCTCGTTTTGTAATTGTGTGGATAATTCTCACTTGTTTGGTGTGTTTCTCAAAGTTACATCTCAAAGATTGATGCTTGTTACATATCAAAGTTTTGTCCTTTATTGTAATTTCGTTGTTGATTCTTACATGATCCATCCTTTTAGGTGATCCGAAAAAAACACAACACTTGCTTTCCTTGGATGGTGCAAAGGAAAGACTTCACTTGTTCAAAGCAGACCTTTTGGAAGAAGGATCTTTCGACTCAGCGATTGATGGATGTGAAGGAGTTTTCCACACTGCTTCCCCGTTTTATCATGATGTCAAAGACCCACAGGTTTTGTTATTTATCCCCTCAAACACTTGCTGTGGATTGTGATGATGATCTTAATAACTTGTTATCCCCTTTTTTTTTAGGCTGAACTTATTGATCCTGCTGTTAAGGGAACACTTAACGTTTTGAATTCGTGCACCAAAGCATCTTCTGTCAAAAGGGTTGTTGTTACCTCCTCCATGGCAGCCGTTGCTTACAATGGTAAACCACTCACACCTGATGTAACCGTCGACGAGACTTGGTTCTCTGATCCAGAGGTTTGCAAGACTTCAAAGGTGTGTTTTAGTTTTGAAGAATGCAACCTTTGTGATCTTGTTATCTCCTATAGACTTAGTCTCTTTCATTGTGCTATATAAATGCTAGCTCTTGATTCTTGGAACAAAAGAGTAACCTAATCATCCAACTTGTCTGCAATGGATTCAGATGTGGTATGTTCTCTCCAAGACCTTGGCGGAAGATGCTGCTTGGAAGTTCGCTAAAGAGAAAGGCTTGGACATTGTTACGATCAACCCAGCAATGGTGATTGGCCCTCTTCTACAGCCAACTCTCAACACAAGTGCTGCTGCTATACTAAACTTTATTAATGGTAAGAGAAATGTTAAAACCATTTTTTGCAAATGTTAGAGATCTATCTCATTTGTGTTTATTTAATTCGCATACGCAGGTGCAAAGACATTCTCTAACTCAACTTTTGGATGGGTTAACGTAAAGGACGTAGCCAATGCGCACATCCAAGCATATGAGGTCCCTTCAGCTAATGGACGTTATTGTATGGTCGAGAGAGTCCTTCACCACTCTGAGATTGTGAACATTCTGCGTCAGCTTTACCCAAATCTCCAACTCCCTGAAAGGTAAAACATCTTTAAATATAACCACTGATCTGGTTCATGTTCTGTTTCTAAAGATGTTGTTTCATATGCAGTTGTGCCGATGAGAAT
Organism: Brassica napus; assembly: GCF_020379485.1. Taxonomy (NCBI): domain Eukaryota; kingdom Viridiplantae; phylum Streptophyta; class Magnoliopsida; order Brassicales; family Brassicaceae; genus Brassica; species Brassica napus. The sequence continues at coordinate 54,662,062 of NC_063452.1, read as the reverse complement.
CCGTTTGTTCCGACGTATGAAGTGTCCAAGGAGAAAATAAAGAGCCTTGGCATAGACTATATACCCTTCGAAGTTAGCATCAAGGAGACCGTCGAGTCCTTGAAGGAGAAAGGTTTCATTAACGTCCGAGCAAGCATTTGAGCCTACCGGCTTCAAACAAATAAGGAAAAAAAATATTTGGAACATGTCATTTCATGGAGAGATTAGTATGTTGTCGTCGTACTTTGTTGTTGCCTTGTTGGTTCCATCAAAACTTAAAATGAATTAAGCAATAATTATTGTGATCTTCTGACACTTCTATCAGTTTATGACAAGAGCTTTCATCATCATGGTTTTCATTATGATCGTATTATCATGATAAACTTTGAAACTTTCAGATACTTTCAAATGTCAAAGAAGACATGCTCTCGATAGACAGACAATATTAAAAACAATAGTACTTTTGGAGTAACTAAAGTATCCAATCCAGACAATGTTGAAAACAATAGAAAAACAATAAGTCAGAAAATCTAAGATAACATATTCATATCGTACATAGCTGTCTATTCAAGTAAACTAAAGCATTTGAAAACCCTGAATCTACAAATTATTGTGGAAACCAAAGAAAAAAAAAACGACAACTTTTTTTGCAAAGAATACTGCTTTCTCTTTTTTTACTTTCTTTAAAGAGATACAGAAACATAACCTTTACTGCTTTTAAAAAGACCATGACTTTCTCAGTTCTCGCCTTCTAACTGCAATGAACCGTCTCTCATCAACTTGAGACTCAAACTGTTGAATCTTTCCCTGGAATACTGTCTCGATGCTTTCCTCCAGTCTGTCCCAGCTTTCATCATCGCTGCAAACTCTTCATAGCTTATTCGTCCATCCTAATCACCAAGAAGCAAAACAAAAAAAAAAAAAGATCAAGAGAAGACTTGTAAACTCCTACTAACCACCAAACTAGTAGCTTCACCATAAAAGAACCATTCAAGACTTTGGAGTTACCTTGTCGGTGTCAACATCTTGCATGATGGCTGCAATAACTTCCTCACTGCTAGTATCCTCCTCATCATTTAAAGCCTGCCGCAGCTCCTCAATCTCTATGTAATCGCTCTGGTTCTGGTCGAAAAAGCTAAAAGCCTTGTGCAAATGCTCGTCGTTCGCCATCTTCTTAAGATGCACAGAGACAGCCACAAACTCTCCATAATTTAAAGTCCCGTCCCCATCTACATCAGCCTGCACACCAAAATATATGTTGCTTGGTGAAGGCAATAATACATAGAAGAAACAAAAACTGAAGTATTTTCTTACAGCTTCCATCAAAATCTGTAGATCAGCATCAGCCATCTGCTGCTGTCCGAGTTTATGAAGTCCATGTTTAAGCTGCTCGAGGTTTATCTTCCCCGTTTTGTTACTGTCCATCATCTCAAACGCTTCCTTTATTCCAGCTACTTCCTCTACTGATAAATGTTCGGCTATCACCTGAAAAGAAGTGAAAAGAAGTTTCAGTCTTCAAAATAAACAGAACTAAGGACACCAAGCTGAACGGAGTCACTACCCGTAGAGCTCGTTTCTTGAGCTTATTCATAACAGAAAACTGTTTGAGCCTTGCTTTCACAGTCTCCCCGAGGGAAACATTTGGAGCCTTCTTTGCATTTTGTATCCAAGGATGTTCTGCAAATAGAAGTCCATAAGCAATAGATTTTGGAAGCGCAGAGGTAAATAGCAAACACATACCGAGTACTTCTGCAGCAGAAAGGCGTTTTTTGGGGTCAGGTTCGAGCATCTTTCTCACAAGGTCTTTGGCAGTGTCAGAGACTCTTGGCCATGGATCCCTCTTGAAGTCAATGACTGACCTAATGATCGCCTGAGCCACCCCTTGCTCAGTCTCTTTACAAAATAAATAAACAAATATCAAGAGAAGAAACTCAAAAAAAAAATGAAAGAAGAATCAGAAGATAAGCAAATAAATCTTAAAAAAAAGAGGTCACTACTGTTGAATCTAGTTGTTCTGCAGTAAATCATTCTATTCATCCATTGAAACTAAGATGGATCATAACAAACCTGCCCAAAAGGGAGGGACACCACAGAGGAGAATATAAAGGATGACTCCAGCACTCCAGATATCAACCTCAGGTCCATAGTTTCGCCTAAGCACTTCTGGTGCCATGTAATAAGGACTCCCAACAATTTCATTAAACCCCTCACCTGTTACAAATTCAAAAAAACAAAAAAAAATAAAGTAGAGGAAACATAACCAAAAATATCTATTGAAATATTATATAATCTATACCAGGTCTAAAGAAGACTGACAATCCAAAATCAATAGCTTTAAGTGGCGACGTCTCTTTTTTATTAGCAAATAGAAAGTTCTCCGGCTTAAGATCCCTATGCATCACTCCATTCTTATGACATACCTGCAATTCCAAAAAGGTAGAAAGTTATAATCATCATCACAAGCGTTACACTATAAGAGGAGACTTACGCCACTACGAACCTGAACAACTTCAAGAATAGTCTTCATAACAGCAGCAGCAGCACGTTCAGTATAATGACCTCTCGCAACAATCCGATCAAACAGCTCACCACCTTCACACAACTCCATCACTATATGCACCGCGTCATCATCCTCAAAGGCATCCTTAAGCGAGACTATATTAGGATGCTTAGGCATATGCTTCATTATCTCAACCTCTCTCCTAACATCCTCTATATCCACAGCCGTTCTAAGCTTCTTCTTGGATATAGACTTGCACGCATACTTCTCGCCGGTGTTGATATCAGTGCAGAGGTAGGTGATACCGAACTCTCCACGACCAACCTCGCGGCCAAGATCGTACATGAGGGTTATGTCATGTCCTGTTGGATCTTTTAAAACGGAGAGCTTGAAGCCGGTTGTTGTAGTGTAGGCTTCGCTGTAAAAAGGGTTGTTTTTGGTCTTTGGTTTGGCGTCTTTGGACTTGGTGTCGGAACCAGGGGTTGCACAACAGTTTCCCATATCTGAGATTTCATCAACAAGCAATCAAGAAATCTTGAAACTTTATCTAAGAAAAAGTTTCCAAATTTAGAAAGGAGGGGGGACTCTCTCTAACTAATCCCAGATCTGATGAAGGGAAACAGACAAAACAAAAAATGAATGTGTAATCTACCAAATGAAATTAACATATAGAATCTGAAGAGAAGACAAGAAAGCCCTATGCTTTGAATAAACACAGACCTGAGAGCTGAAGCGGCGAGAGAATGAAAAAGGGGATGGTGAATCGGCGGATGCAACAGGGGGGAATGAGAAGTGGCAGGGAGAAAGGAGGAGAAGAAGGAGAAGAGTCAAAGTCTCCCTCTTTCTCGCTAAGTGAGCAGCAAAAGGGACTCTCTTTAGTTTTTTTTTCTCTCTTCTCTCTCTCTCTCTATTGAGGAGGAATCAGCGGATAACCCATTGCTCTCTCTCTAGTCTCACACGGTGAGCCTTGTGTTTTCTCTTTTTTTTATTGTTTCTCTGCCCTCCTCACTAATCCCCTTCTTAAAATATATAATTAATGATGAAAGACTTTTGGATAGCATTCACATACAGTACGTACGTTACCGTATGCGTGTTATAGCCACATAGTATTATTCACTTTATTACAAACTAATTAAGTGTTAATTTTAGATGACTTACAATAATCGACATCAGACTTTCTGTTGGTAAACTAATCACTGTTATTTTTATGTGTTTAAAATCTATATTATAATAGAAGCGCGCCACGTCATCGTTTTGTGGACTCCATTTTTAAAATGTGTAAAAAAATGTCAAGTTCATGGCTCAAATCCGGTTTATTGAGATATAAACACTAACATTTATACCACTAAACTAATTGATACATTTGTACATTGATAGTCGAACCTAATATATATTTATGAAGGTCGGAAGCTCTTGCTTCTTCGGCTTCCTCTGAGGGTCGGACCTACAAGTGTGTTATGGGTTTCATTTTTAAATGGGATTCATCACGTTATATGAAAAAAGGCTTAAGTTTGCAACAATTATGGTTTTTCTATATTGTAAACTGTTGTAGTTTAATATGGGTTCTTTTCATCATTGTCTCAAACAAGTCTGAGTTACAGAGTTGCGCCGTGTGTATGTTCGTAATCTATTTTTTCACCGGTAAACTCTTCATGTCCCCATCTTAAATCGCTTGATCATAAATGTTCCTGATTTGTAGCCCCTCTATAAACCATATAGATATGATTCTCATCTTTGATGAACCCAATCTGCATCTCCACAAAACTCTTTGATTCCTCTTAGCTTTAATCATCTTCTAGAAAATGTTTCTCTCTACCTCTCCAGTTCGTCAAACCGGCGTCCCGGCGTCCGTCACTCAACCTTCGAGTCTCTCCGTCTTGGTCTTAGTAGTCAGAGCATAGCCTCTGGCTTCCTCCGCTTCTGGGATTCCCTGAACTTCAAGAAAGACAGGGAGTTTGTGGGAATCACGGTTCTTTTCCTCGATGAAAAGGTAAGTTAATCTTCGATCTATCACACTTATTTAACATAATTGTTTTAATTTATTTCCTAATTCTTTGTTGGATAATACTATTTGCAGATTCCGTGATTCATGGGTTTACTCCCGTCGGACGTGCTAATCATTACATGCTATCTTTGAAAGCAGATTCCATTGTGAAAGTCGATCGTTTTGAGGTTGCTAGGTGCTCCAAGTGATTGCGAACACAAACCTAGAAATTGGTAAACATAGCATATTTGGCAGCTCCAAGCAAGATTACAATCAGGCAAATTCAAGTGGAATGACATACCAACAACTGAAACTGGTAATTAGTCAACAACTTATCCCATATTTTCCTTATCTGAAAAAATCTACTGTGTTTCTGATCTATTTTTTCATCTACGCAACTTTAGCCTCTGTCATAGATAGCTCTCTCCCAAGAATTGCATTGACTATGGTTTCCGGGAAGAAAAAGATCTTGCTCCTGAAAAAAGACCGTGACAACCCTGTTGTAAGATTTTAGTTTGTGCAGAACAAAAAACCTTGATTTATTTTCTATTTAGTATAGTGATAGTTGTTGACAATCATTAGTTATTTGCCAATATGTTTTTTATGCGGCATTTCAGAACTCTCCATTCCAAGCGGAACAGCAGACGGAAGCTAATTTTTCTGGAAGCTCCTCGACTTCAAGACAGAATCAGAAGATAGATGTTAGTGGGAGGTTAATCAAGGGAATACTTCAGAGAAGTGAGACGGTCTAGCCAGACTTCATCTTTTGTACAGCCTGAGCAAAGAGTGGAACCCACAAAACACGAGAGAAGAAAAAACAAAACACGAAATTAACATATTCAGATCTTCTCTCTTGCATGTCTAACATCTGGTGCCGACGAAACTCAACACCCACGGCAGACGAAGCTGATGCAAGTAAACCTCTCATCAATCATGCTTAAAATCAATCTACGCTTTTCAATCTCACAAACTAAGAAAAAATTTTACCTACATGAATCGGAAAATTAGTGCCCACATTCCCGACATAGAGAAAAAAAAGAGTTGAAGTCCTAACAGTTTTTTCAGTATTAGACTAAACCACAGATTCAAGGCCCAATTATTTTGAAACTCTAACATTTTAAATCCAAATTTATTATCTTTTTACATGCACTATTTGATTTATATACAAACAACTACCTAAGTAAACACTAACAAGTTTCATCACCCTCAATTTTGAACATATAAGATATAAAAATATCAACATATGATTCCGTCGTTCATTCTTATATCAAACTCATCAACCTATGTAATATCCAAAGTCTCATCAATCACATTATAGACAAAAAAAACAATAAAATCCCGTAAACAAAGCTATACAATACACCCATAATGTAGCCGACTCCGCGCTTGCGCGGGGACTATGCACCTAGTCAATCATAAAAGTTGGTTTGTCAACGATTGTGTATAGTCCATCTTATAAATTATATAAAATTGTATTATAATACTAGTTAGCTATAACAATAATAAGTATAATCGGTCAATCATATGTTACACGTTTCTCAAATTCTTATGGAAGAAATAAATATTTGTGATGAATTCGTCACTTGTTAAAACAAGTTTCATATTTTGAAAAATAAATAAGAAATAAGATAAATCGTTGAACAACCAAATAGAAAAAATATTTTATTGTTGGTTGGAAGTGAGTTGCCTTTCTATGCTTTTTTGTCAACGGAGGTGAGTTGCCTAATTTGATAGAAATCGACTTATCAGAAAGCAAGACGTGGAATCAGTGCAGACCAACCGGGATCCTCTCTGGTGTACACTCCCATGTCTCAATCAAGTCAGATCAGACTAGTAGTGTAAAAGCCACAACGATTCTCCAACTTTCACGAGTGGTAACTAAATATTCTACTATCAAACATCCTAAAGTAAAGTAAGCTTCTTTTTTTTAGCTCAGCTCCGTTACGGACCCATTCTTGTGGCCGGCCCATAAGTGAACAATACCAACCAGTGAGTCTGTCTGGAAAACATACCTTTCTGTCTGTCTGTCTCCTCCACTGAAAATGGCTTGTGGGTTTTGCTCGCTGCGTCCCACTCTCACTTCCTTATTCTCGTCCCACGCTCTTGCGCTTGCGCCCACTCCACACTGGCGTTCGAGCTCCCTGCGTATCTCCCGCGCTTTATCAGCTACAACTCTTCTAATTACCTCCTCCTCCTCCTCCTCCTTCTTCACGTGGGATGACGTCTTCGAGATCGGTCGGAAAGAGTCTGCGTCTCCTCAAAACGGCTCCTCCGATCTCACAGGGTTTCTCGAGAAAATCGACCGCTGCAATCGCGGATCCGTAAGTCAACTGAAACTGCATAAAAACGTTAGCTTTCATCTTTTCTTCGAATAAAGTTGGAAACTTTATTGCCACACTTTCCAGGAGAAGTTAGTTGAGTTCATACCCTTTGTCATAGAGGAACAAATCGTTGGTTATATCCATAAAGGGTAAACCTTTACTCTCTTTTGCTTCAGTGATTCTAAACTTTCGTTATCTAATTTGATTGCTCTCAAGTGGTTTGCATATACAACATTGAAAACAGATTTACGGAGTACTTGAGGGAGTTTCAGGATACATTCACGTTTTCACAAAATGGTTGCCTTGGTGGTGACTATGTAACGCTTAGTGTGATGTTCGAAAAACCTGAAGATAGAACAAGAGCTGTTGCAGATGTGATCAGGATCTTGGGTGACAAAGGTATCATTCCAGGAATACGTAATGAGGTATAGAGGTCCATGTTTGTTATTTTTGATCTTTTGAACTCTTGAATGATGCTTATTGTTTTTTTTTATTCACCAGCTGTATCCTGTGAAACCATCTTTTAATGCCCCCGCCGTTTTTTCGCTAGAGCGTGCTGCTGCTCCTTATTTTGGATTAAAGGTAAAACCAAATTGTTTCAGCTTGTGTGCCATGTTCTTTTGCCTTGCTTGTGTTACGCTAGTGATGTTATGAACTCTGTTCTTTTCTGATTGAATCATGCCTCTTCTTGTTATCTGATTCAGGGATACGGAGTTCACATGAATGGGTATGTAGAAAGAGATGGACAGAAGTCTCTATGGATAGGAAAGAGAAGTCTCACAAAATCTACTTATCCAGGGATGCTTGATCATCTTGTTGCTGGAGGATTGGTAAGCTTTTTCTCTTCATCTTATACTCTTGTTCATGGCTTGTTAGAAAGTATGTACTAGTGATTATAAATTCTGATTTTGAGGGAACCAAACCGTATAGCCTCACGGGATTAGCTGCGGTGACAATCTAGTCAAGGAATGTGAAGAGGAAGCTGGTATATCCAAAGTCATTGCTGATAGGTTTAAGACATCCTCCTCCTCAAGTCTTTTAGCAATATCATGTGTATAGTAGCTCTACCTGTTGTTTTCTTTATTAAAGGGCGATAGCGGTTGGTGCTGTTTCATACATGGATATAGATCAGTACTGTTTCAAACGTGATGTGCTGTTTTGTTATGATTTGAAACTCCCTGAAGATTTTGTTCCAATAAATCAAGGTAAGGGCTAATCACTAGTAACTAGTAAGGCGTACATCCTGAATTGCGTTTCAGAGAGAAGTGCTTTTCTCATAGCATTGTTGTTGAAAATTACATTGCAGATGGAGAAGTGGAGAGCTTCAAGTTGATTCCAGTAGCACAAGTTGCCAATGTGATTAGGGAGACTAGTTTTTTCAAGGCGAACTGTTCCCTTGTCATTATTGACTTCTTGTTTCGCCACGGGTGCTAACTCCTATCTCCCCACAAATTACTTATGTTTACTTCAAATCTGATCTCTGACGCCAGATCATTATATGAGGATTTGGATAAGGGATATGTATAAATGAAAAAGGCTGTACATGTTCAGGACTTTGCATAGTATATTCACAACACTGTTAAATTCTATCATGCAGGTTTATCAGACCAGAATCATCTGGTTACTTGGATCTATACAGAAGCTTGAGGAATGGGGATTGCTCATAAGGATGCTACTATCTTTTTTTGCCTATCTGATGTTTGTAAGTAAAAATCTCACTCTATAGATTACTATTACATACCCTGACTATCTCATAGGCTCATTGATTGATTTATCTTTCCGCATTTTGTTTCTTGAGTCACTTCAGGTGCCTTCATGAACTTACCACCAATCCAAAAGTCCAACTAAAATTCATGTATACTACAAATGAGCAAAACCAACAGAGATGGTCCAGATGGTTAAAGTTACTTGCCCAAAGAGTCTAAATGACAATACTCCATTTGATTAACGATGATTGTTGCTTTTTATATATATTTTACCTCTGTATTGTCTGCATGACCTAACAGCCTTTTCCAGAACGATACAAAGTTGGTAATAATAATAAAATTGGAGAAAATGGCCCGCATGTAACGGTACACCGTTGCTTGAGATCCAAGTTTAGAAATTTACCTATATCTGCTCAAATAGGATCGTGTATCCCAAACATTTATAGACTATAAATCAAAAGTGGAGTTTTTTCAATAGAAGTCGTCTTGATCATCATCATCATCATCATGAACGCCTTCGTCAATGTTTAAGAACCTCTTTCTTGTAGACCAAGCAATATCTATTTATGGAAAAGAGGGAGGCATGTCACTCTCTGATTAATCAATCAATCTCAATGTTCTTTCTTTTTCTATCCAAATCATATCATTCATTCTTGAGTTAGCATGATGTTTTCCCGAGATGTTAAGGTTCCATCAGTTGATGCGCATTTCTAGAATCGGGAAACTTAACCGATGCAATCTCAACAAGTCCTTTTTACTTTTTAATGTTTGTTTTTTTTTTTTTTTTTTTTTTTGGTTCCTAAAGCAAACTATATGTTTACCTAACGAGGTTTAAATAAATGGGTATGTGCAGAATAATACTGGATGGAATCCAGTTCCACAGTTCGGAGGGTGGGACCAAAAAGGATCAGACGAAACAAACTACTCTGTTGTGTTCTCAAAAGCTCGAGCTAACAGGAAGCTGAACAAAGGTGGTGTCAGACATTCTAGTTTGGGAAGCGAACAAGAACTCATGGCTAGTGCTCGTCGTCATCACTACCATCAACAACATCTTCACCATCACCGTGAAACCCAAGACGATGACCCTGTCATGGTAACACCTCTCTCTCCTCATCTCTCTACTATACTTACCATTCGATGTGGATTCTTTGGTTCGCATATAATCACCCTGTGATGGTCCTTTTCCCCTTAGCCAACCCGCATGGATCATCATAAAGTGTGGTATAAACAATTATATTAAATATTATTTTTATGTTAAAATTAAATATTTTGAATTACTTGTACAATAATATGGATTATTTATAATCGAATATTTATTTTTAGTCTATCTAAATCTTGCCTAAAATATATATATTTCAAATATTTCTAAAATATATTTAACCATTTCAGTTACTATTAATTATTTTCAACAAAAGAATCTATTTATATTAATGTTTATAATTAAATATTATTTTCTAATGTACAAAATTTTTGCCACATGGCCTATATCTAATCAAAACATTTAAAATATTATTACATTTGTGAAACGATTTCGTGTTAAAAAATATTACTCAAATATATCAATGAGTCAATATTTGTTAAAGATTTAGTATATCGCACAAATCAATATTTTTTTTGCAGCATGTAAACTATTTAATTATTGTGTTTATAAACATTTTAAAATATGATAAATGTTTAAAATATTAAATAATAAATATTTAAATAATATTCATGTATATAAAATGAAAATAAGTATCCGCACGGACGTGCAGGTCAAGCTCTAGTAATAGACTTAAAACACACAATTGTGCTTGCTTGCATGATCGTATTTTTTTATTGTGTTGTACAATTATAAAAGTAACAAAAATTCAAACAAAACAAGAGAACCGCAATTTCACTATATATATACATTTTGGTAGCTAGCATGCTGTCTCCGTCTTAATATTGTAAAACCTATATATGTAGAGTATTAGTCGTCTCGCTAATATTGGTAATTTAATTGCCATGCAGAAGAAGAAGAGGATCTTGACCTACATTAATTGTTGTATCAGGCCAAACTAGGGCCTTTGTTCCACTACTTTGCAATCTTTTCTCTCATGAGTTTGTAGCAAAAAAAAAATGTCTCTCAAGTGTGTAAAGACGTTAGTGTGACGTTTCTGTAAATGTATGTGCACCACCTATTAAGATGCTCCCGCTTTGAGTATACATTTTGAGTTCTGCCTTCACGATATGAGAACAAAACAATATTAATCATATTTCTATAAATATTGTACTATTATATATGAACCATGTTTATATATTATATGTCAAGTTTGCAAGTAGATTTCACAGTAGATATCTCTCCGTCTTGAATATTGTAAAATGCATCCTAAAACCAAAATAGGAACAAGTTTTTAGCTCGTGAATTTCAAAATGAACGGCATTCGAACACCTGTACTGGACGATTTGTATCAAGAGTTTTTTCAAAGAAAGTTTTTCATACATATATGATATATTAATATCTTAGTGAGAAATTTTAAAAATTTGAGAGATCCATTCTTTCAAATTTTCGAAAGACTTTTCTATTATAATACTCTCTCCGTTTTAGATAGATTCATATTCTAAAAAAAATATTGTTTCAAAAAGATACATATTTTACCTTTTCAATGAATTATTTAATGAAAATTTGTAAGTTTCAAAAAAGTTAATAATGTTTATTGGATTTCTATTGGTTAAAAGTTATGGAAAATTGTTATTCACAAAACATAATGCATTCAAAAACAAATTTTAATATGTTTTTTTTAATATATGTGAAAAATCTAAAATATGTATTTTTTTGAAATGGATGTAGTATTAATTAATTAATATATATAGTGAGAAACTCAAGTTCCCAATGAGGATGTCTTCTTAAGGTTAATTGAAAAGATACAGTCATTGTAATAAAGTTAATCAAATGTACGTAAACCGCAAACAGATCAACAACACAAGTAAATTAATTCGAAATACATGTAGGTTTCTCAATGTAGAACCCACATGCATATAGCTAGGTTAATGTCGATAATTTGAGAATATGTAATTGCTAGCTTTAAGGAAAATCGGATGGTTATCATGGTTCTAGAAAAATCCAGTAAATTAAAGCGGATATAGATTATTGGAGAGTATCCGGAGGACTTTAGCTTGTGAACAAGATCTCGAACTCCTATATAACAGATACCAACAATCCAGCACTACCAAAAAAACAAGTTTTAGCCACATATAAGTTTATAACTCCTCTGTGACAAAAAAAAAACTTTAAAATTGGTAATAACTGGATAAATGCAGGGTCTAAAGAGTCTTGACCAAACAAAATATGTAGCTGAAAATTAGCTAAATGGTCATATACATTCTGTCACTAAAAGATTCACAGCTATTTGGCCCCTGCTTAATTATGGATTGGATAGTGCCAGAGTGGATAGAATTGACCGTGGGAAAAACTGGCAGATCGGTTTATAACCGTCTAAAACCTGTACTGTATTCTTAGTTGTTTCGGTTAAAAATTAAAATACAGTTTCTTATATTCTGTTTAGAACCTCAGCATAAAAACCCTTCCATTAATTATGCTAAAAACCTCTAAAAGCGAGAATTTCGGTTTACTTCGGTTTCTTACGGAGTAGTACATTTAACATTTTACTACATTATGTGATGTGAATCTGAAACATAATAAAGGAATATTGAACGCATCATCGTGAGGCGCGTGAGGACCACGCGGAGTCCTTCAAAATAGCAAAGACAAATTACATCAGAAGCATCTTTGGGGGCAAAAGAGAAAGAAAGAAGAAGAGATCGCGATTGTATAAGCTCCTCCATTGTCGACGAAAAAGCTACCCTTCGCAAACCCTAAAAACACTTGCTTCTCCAATCAAAATCACGCGGGAAAATCCAAGTCCAATAGCTTATCCTACCCGGGTTCCATAGTCTAGCTGATTAGGGGTTTTCTATACCTGGGCTCTAGTGGGAGGTTGCGATTCGTGAGATCTATCTGCCTTGTGAAACGTGTAAGGCATGCGGCTCATCTTTTCTTTCTCTCTTGAGCTGTGATTTCATGTTAAGCTTTGTCCTTTGTTTTGTTATCAGATTCCAATTCTCAACCCTCATGAGCTTCTGTTTTAGGGATTACTTTGGTTTAAGATTCTTCTTGTTACAAATCACAGCTGGATGAAATCAAGATAGCTAAATTGTTATGAATAATTTATTTTTCTAGGAAATTAGAGACACCTTTAAGCAGATAATACTTGCTAAGTGCTTATTATATTCGAACATTCTCACTTGCCTATGTGTTCAGATTATCATTATCCCCCAACTTATATGTTCATACCCTATGCAATTTGCTGGTCCAGGCTGTGTATAATTTGAATCTAAATATGTTTGCTTTGAACTGCAGTTGATCATGGTATAGCTGTTATTTGTGCAAATCAAGATATGGAATCAGAGAGCGCCAAGTTTGGAGGTACCTTTGCGGTTTATCCTCTTCTCCCCTCATTACAACAATGTTTCTAGTTATTTTCAGCAGACTTGTCGTAATTTTATTGGTTAGTGAGATGATGGGTTTTTTATGTGCAGGTCCAAGAGAATTGGGTGGTGCACGTGATCTTATAACTCAGTACAAGCTGTTGCCACACCATGAATTCTTTTGCAAGAGATCACTTCCTGAGTCGCTTTCAGATGCTCATTACCTTCACAATGTGGTGGGCGACACAGATATTAGAAAGGGAGAAGGAATGCAGCTGGATCAGCTTATTCCAAATGCGTCTCATAACCGAGATACAAATGCTCGCATCCAACCTTTTGTTCTAGATGAACTTAAAGAGGCTTTTGAGCTTAATGATACATCTCCTGTTGAATTGCCTCCTGTGAGAATCTACTTTCCTTCCATCTGGATTTAACTTTTCTATCTTTCACATGAGTGCTGGTATCTGATTCGGATAATATTGAGGACTGAATTTGAAAATAAGACGCTCTGAGGCTTGTCTAATCTTTACTAACCATGATAAGTTGAATTACTTACAAATATCTTGTGATGGTAATTGAGTTACTCATGTTTCTTGTTACAGGCAGAGAAGGGTGCTCTTACCATTGCGTCAAAATCAAAAAGCGAGTCAAAAGATAGGGACAGGAAGCATAAAAAACACAAGGATAGGAATAAGGATAAAGATAGGGAACATAAGAAGCACAAACACAAGCATAAAGATAGGAGCAAAGATAAGGATAAAGACAAGGATCGCGAGAGAAAGAAGGAAAAAAGTGGACACCATGATAAGGTAAGAGAACTTTCTGCTCTTGTTGGTTTCTATCTCTCTTATCTTTACATTTGATTTCTCAAATTCTATACAATTTCACGTTCAGAAAAGGAAGCACAATGGGAATGAAGATCTTGATGACGCTCAGCGGCACAAAAAGAGCAAGGTAATGGCTTATGTAGGCATCTCCTCTCTTGTTAGGAAAGCCGAAGTAGGGTTGTAGTTCAGTAACAAGTTTTATTTTGGTAGTCTTTATAATCAACTCTTCTTTCTGTAGCATAAGAGTTCCAAGGTTGATGAGCGATAGAGGTTGGGGGTTGGAGGTTGAAGCGGTGGAGAGACTTAAGTTTTTGTATTACACATCCAAGTAGGTGGAGGTTTAGAAACAGCTACCGTACTCACTTTTGAATACTTTGTTAGGCCAGTGTCCATGTGTTCTCTTCTGTTCATGTCAGTCCCGTCACTAGATAACGATGTCTTTAGTGACTGATGGACTGAATGCTGCTAATCTGACATTGGAACTCGATTTTTTTAATTTGTCAGATATTGAAAACATCAATGATCATATATTTCCTGCTCCGTTAAAACTCGATTATAATAAACTGGCAAGACTTCATCGGGTTTGAGTTTATGTAAAGCGTTGATATCAAATGGAATAGCAGCAAAAGATCAAAATCCTATCAGCAAAACTTTAGCAATGAAAAATTCTCAAACTATTAAATCTCAACAAAGCTTAGGTGAGGGACATCTCACTCTTCTCCCCACCGCTTTGTTCATTTTCTGGCGAAAGTCTCACCCTTGTGCTCACCCCCCGATAAATACTACATACCCTGCTTCCACCAATAAACAAATTTTGATGTTTTTATTGCGGAATCCATAAAATCACCGTGTACTTGTTCTGTATTACAAAAAGTGAAGGGAGCAAGAGTAGCGTACCTGGCAGTCTCTTAGAGAAACACGCTCTTGAAGCTGCGCATTGCTACAAATGACTGAGCCTTGTATTGAACAACCGTCTCCTATTGTGGCATGGTCCATCACAACTGAGTTAACCACCTGCACCCACACACATACAAGCAGTTGAGTGTAACTTCGTTGGAGATGTACACCAACTTTATTTGGCTGGGGTGAATAAAAGCTCTTTCCTTACCTTTACATTGGAGCCTATGCGGCAATGTCTCCCAATTACAGATCTTTTGACACTGCATTTATCACCGACTTGAGAGCCTTCTCCAAGCATACAATGAGGTCCAACCTGCAACCCAAAAAATGTTAATTGACGATCACAACTCACAATATAAATGTACAGAATCCAGGACTTACAGTGGTTTTCGATCCAAGCTCAGCTGATGGGTGGACAATGTTGTGATGAGCAGAAAAGGAGTATCCAGATAGGTGGTTTGCGTCACCAATAACCTACACATGTTTGAAAATTGTAGAGCTCTATAGATGTCAACCGAGAAAAAAATACTATAGTGGGAATCTATGTTGGAACACAGTGATGAGAAAACAACTTGCATCTCTATTTATGTCCATGAAGGCTTGAATGCTATTCAAGCGGACGCAATACTTACATTCATCCGCTATATAAACACAGCACTTGTGGGTTTTTCGGATATCCAGGCCTGATTCATAAACTTGATGAAAGGTTGGCAAAGATGCGTTGGAGAGAATTTGGGACGAAACCACATCGTTGTTCTGCATATTATTCTTTCCATGTCCATTTCCATTTTTATCTACAGTTTTTTCGTCAGAGAAGACATCTGATTTCTGACACACAAGGAGAGAAACCACAAACAAAATATCAAAATGGTGATAGAATGATTAGTATAATCTTTGTTAATCTCATCTGCAAGGACCTTATCCAACTAACCAGCTGCGTACGAACAAGATATGGGAGTACATCCTGTTTTAGGCATCGAAAAGTAGGCTTCTGTTCCAAAACTTCCTGCAGGACTGATCTGTAAGACAAGAGAGCATATTGAGTGTCTACGGATAAAACTAAATTGTTAGCAGGAACGAAGATCTGACCAACCTCTTGAAGGCGTATATATGAGAATCCATGAGATCTGATCGAATTTCCATCTATATTCAAAAATGACAAGAAACTGTACCAACGTCTTATTGATACACTCAAAAAACAAACTGCATTGTAGGCCATTAAGAGCATTACCTTTCCAGCCGCACAGAGAATGCTCTTTTTTAATCGGGTATCTCTCTTAACCTCCACCCCTATCACAATCCAGAAACAGGTTCAAGCATTTTGTTGCCTTTAAGAAACAAAAAGGAGAATTCAGAGTAGGACCTGTGGCTATGTATAAAAAGAACTGTTTCGAGGAATCAAGCCCTATGATATCATAGCAAGCAGGTTTCTTGGCTTAGTCTTTCCCAGCGCCCCCAGATTCTGATGATCCACTGACTGGTTCAGCACAAAGCATAGCAGTTACTGCTGCATCATGCCTTCTATGAGTTGCGGCAGCAGCACCAGGAGAAATATCAGAAACAATGTCTCCACTTACAATCTGCTTCCAGTAAAACTACTAGTTAGCTAGAAGCTCTAAAGTAACACAAAGCAAATAAGTAAGAGACGGACTAATTGTAGCTAACCAAAATGTCTTTGGCAGTTAAGTGGTGTGCAATTGCCCTGAGAGCTCCGGCAGCAACCTAAAGTAAGATATCCACCAGAGCACAGAGTGAGAAGAGCTGTTAACCAATGGAGACACTATGGCTCTAATCAAACTTAAAATTCAGATGGTTGCTAGTGTTACATCTACCTAAAAGTTGGTAGTTCTAAGAACAACTTAACCTCCCAGTATACAACAGCTTCAAGCTAAAAAGCAGTAGTCCATAGCTATCACTTCTTTGATTATTCTATGTGAAGCACTAGTGTTGAAATGCATTGATCCTATACGAAGCAATAAGCTCCATTTCTAATCAAGTATAATATTCCGAAAAGAATACCTCAACATGTCACTACAAGAAAACAACATGGATACTGAGGGAAAAAATCGTCGGAATTTCGTCGGAATAACGTTATTCCGACGACATACCGACGAAACAAGTCGTCGGAAATAATTCCTCGGAATTTCTTCTTTCCTCGGAATTCCGTCGGAAATATCCGACGGAATTCCGAGGAAACACATTTCCGAGGAAATTCCGAGGAGCACCAGTTTGTCGGAAATCTCCTCGGAATATACCGAAGGAGTACTTCGTCGGGATAAACATCGATCGATGTGTTTTTGGACATATACCCATCGATCGATCCGTTTATAAAAACACGTTCGGAATATACCGAGGGACACCTTTCCTCGGAATATTCCGAGGAACATGTCCCTCGGTATATTCCGAGGAACATCTGCCTCGGTATATTCCGAGGAATATCTCCCTCGGTATATTCCGAGGAACCTGTCCCTCGGTATAGCCCGAACGTTTTTAAAAAACGCATCGATCGATGCGTTTTTGAACAAAAACGCATCGATCGATCAAGTGAAAAATATTATTAATTTCCTCGGAATGTAAAAAATATTAATTTTTTTTAAAAAATAAAATTTCTGAAATTTAAATTCGAAAATATGAAATTAAAATTAAAATTAAAATCATATTAATTAATATTCAAAGTTTCACAAATAAAAATAAAACATTCCGAGTTTTTGGGAAAAAAAAAATAATCTACGGGTCTGGCACGTCCGGGAACACCTCGTTCGGGTACATCCTCTGCATCATCTCCATCATTTGCTGGTTCAGCCTCCTCTGTGCCTCATAGCCCGCCTGTTGAGCCGCCATCTGGGTCTCCAACAAAGATATACGATCATCTTTGTCCTTCAACTGAGCCGTAAGTACTTCTGGATCAACGAAGGGCGGTGGTGCAGAAGAAGGGGGAACCGACCGGGTGCGACGACCCAAACCGACCAAACGTCCCTTTTTCTTTGGAACCGACTGAATAGAAAATAGCCAAATTTACAAATTTAAACCAAAAAATAAATGAATTGAACTTTAAAAAAAAAAGAACTTACGGATTCAACGATTTCGTTGATTCGACACCGAGACAAGTTGGTCGAAGCCGTCGAAGCGTCATCCTCGGTTTGAAGCTGAGACACTTCGTCTACCACCTGAGTTTGGACCAGGTCGACCACGTCCCTCACAAGACCGTCATCAATCTGGCCGGTCTTCTTGTTGGTATACGCCCTCCTCATTAGGGCGAGATCATCAACCGGCTCGCCATCATTTTCTTCCGCCTTGAAAAAAAACATAAATTAAAGAAACATTA
Organism: Brassica napus; assembly: GCF_020379485.1. Taxonomy (NCBI): domain Eukaryota; kingdom Viridiplantae; phylum Streptophyta; class Magnoliopsida; order Brassicales; family Brassicaceae; genus Brassica; species Brassica napus. Next base: position 54,644,074 of record NC_063452.1, on the reverse strand, counting down.
GAAATTAGAAGAAATGCACAATAAATTAAAATTCTGAAACTCAAATAATTGAAGAAAAAACATTTGAACTTACCATGCGATCTCCCAGAGTGGCAATAGATTGAGCACCCAAGTTATGCTTGTAGATGCCCTTCCCTTTACGGTCGCTCCTGCGGTTGGTGGAGTTGGTGGAAGAAGTTTCTTTCGTCTCTTCCTTATCCCAATGCGCACACAACTCCTTCCAGACCGTGTCGTTCATCGACTTTGGTACCTTTTAATATAAAAAAAAAATAGTTTATTAAATTTAAAAATAGTTTAATAAATTAAAAAATTGTTTAATAAATTAAATCGAACCTTATTGATTTCCCACTTTTTCTTCCCCTCGTGGATCTGCTTCCCATAGTTGTCCATAACTTTATGGACGAAGTGGTGATAGATAAAGAGCGTCTCATCGGAATTCTAGTTGAACTCTTGCTGAAAAAAAAACACAATTAGTAAAAAATTAATATTAAAGATTAAAAATATAAGTAAAAAATTAGAATACTTACCGCAAACTGACGAAACCACAGAACCTGCTTTTCGGTAGGGAAGTGAGTGAAAGTCGGATGTCCCTTGTCGAGGGCCGAGTACATCATACGGTTGATCCATGCGCTGATCCCGTTCCCGGATCGGTTGAACCTAATAAAAAGAACAAACGGTTAATAATGAATCAAAATTTAAAGAAAAAAAAATGTTTAATTACCATGTTTGACCATGTCCATGTGGATACGGAGTGAGATACGGAAGATGGTCACGATCGGGCTGTTGAACCAAATCCGCAACACTCATCACTCCTGGAGGACCCAGAGGAGGAGGAGCGGGTGCAGCAGCGGGAGCGAGAGGAGCAGGAGCGGGTGCAGCAGAGGGAGATGTATGGTAGGAGCTGTGGGGCGAAGGGGAATCCTGAAAATGGGTGGAATCCCGAGACTGGCTTCCCGTACCACCACGACCACGACGCTGTCGAGGCCGGATCTGATCATCATGAGACCTGTAAATTAAAAAAAATATATTTAATAAATACAGAAATATAGAAATTATTATTTTTTTTTAAAAGTCTCAAATAATTTAATCACAAAAAAATATTTATAGATATTAAAAATATTTAATAAATATATAAAAATAGTTCTAATAAAAAAAATAGTTTTAATAAATAAAAAATAGTTCAATAATTACAAAAAATAGTTTTAATAATATATATATATATTAAAAATATTTTTAAATCCCAAATAATAGTTTTTAATCAAAAAAAAAGTTGTATAGATATTAAAAAATGTTTTGTAAAATCCAAAAAATCGAATTTATATACAAAATTTTTTTTGTAAAATCCAAAAAATCGAATTTATATAGAAAAATCGTTTTGTAAAATACAAAAATCGATTTTATATACTAAAATCGATTTTCTAAATACAAAAAATAAAAAAATAATAAAAAAATTATAAATCAATTCAACAAAACAAATTATTCAACTAAATCACAATTCTAAACCTATTATACAACCAAAAATCACAATCCTAACCAATCACCTTAACAAAAATCTATCAAATCTCCACAAAAACCTAACAAATAGAATCTAAGAGAGTGGGATAGGGTCCTTACATGATTTGTGTAAGAAAAGGGGGAGATCGCCGGAGATATCGTCGGATTTCAGGGGGAAATCGCCGGAAAAAAAGAGAGGAATCGCGCAGAGGAAGAAGAGAGAAATGGGGAAGAAGAAGTGGCTCGTGGTTATAAAACCTAGGGTCCGACGGACATTTTCCGTCGGAATTCCGTCGGAATTTAAATTTCAATTTTCGCGAAATATTTGCCCGGTAAAATGAAAATATATGCCGAGGAAATTCCGACGGATAGTAAAGTATCCGTCGGAATTTCCTCGGAATATTCCGAGGAAATACCGAGGAACACATGTTTGGGGTTTCAAAACATCAATTTTTTTGGGGTTTTTCATTTGTTATACAATTGTAATGTATACCATTGAGGATTCTTTGTATAGATTAGCATAAACCATGAAATAACAAATTTCAAAACTAATTGAAAGTATTCCCTATACCATTCATTAAAACGTATAAGTGTTTCTCTTATGTTGTGGGATTTCGTTCATACAATCGGAAAAGTGTTAATTAAGGGGTAAGGAACAAATTTTAGACTTCATAAGTAACGTAAGACACTTAATAAGGGTTATGTAGGTGTTATTCAAACCGCAAAACGTTTTTTTCGGTTTACAACCCCTATTTCCTCGGAATTTCCTCAGACTATTCCGAGGAAACCCTTGTCTTCCTCAATTCCGTCGGAATATTCCGAGGAAATTCCGAGGAACTAGTGTTTGGGGTTTCAATCTTGTATGTTTTTTTATAAACACATCGATCGATGCGTTTGTTTAGAAAAACCCATCGATCGATCACCAGATGGACGAAAGCCGTAAGAATGTGATCGATCGATTGGATTGAACAATCGATCGATGGAACAAATCTGAAGCCTTCCTCGGAATATCCTCGGAAAATCTTGTATGTTTTTTATAAACGCATCGATCGATGCGTTTGTTTAGAAAAACGCATCGATCGATCACCAGATGGACGAAAGCCGTAAGAATGTGATCGATCGATTGGATTGAACAATCGATCGATGGAACAAAATCTGAAGCCTTCCTCGGAATATCCTCGGAAAATCTTGTATGTTTTTTTATAAACGCATCGATCGATGCGTTTGTTTAGAAAAACGCATCGATCGATCACCAGATGGACGAAAGCCGTAAGAATGTGATCGATCGATTGGATTGAACAATCGATCGATGGAACAAAATCTGAAGCCTTCCTCGGAATATCCTCGGAAGATCTTGTATGTTTTTTTATAAACGCATCGATCGATGCGTTTATGTGGAAAAACGCATCGATCGATGGGTGTGCGAACAGAATTATAAGGCAAAACCCGACCTTTTTGGATCTAAACCTCAGAACTCTCATCCCCTCCGATTTCCCCTATAATTCGCCCCCCCCCCTTTTTCTCTCTCTATAATCATCCGATTTGAACAATTTTGGGCTCTATTCCCCTTGATTTTTCGAGCTCTACCTGATTCCTACACTCGTTTTCACCCTAAGACAGGTATACTCCGCGAATCTCCACATTCTGAAATCGTGTTCTTGAGCAATTTTTTGGGTTTTGTGTATTTCTTATTTCCGTGTTGATTCCTTGATCAAATATGCATGAAACAGATGTTTAAACATGGAATAGAACACAATTGTCTGTGATCAACGAGTTTGTAACAGGATTTGAGATGATTTACGGATTGACAATTTTTTTGAATTTGGTTTTTTTTTATCACAACTCGATTTCGCTTTTCATTTTCATGTTGCTTTGAGTTCTTAATTGATTATAACCATGTTGAGAGCAATGATTCTATTTTGTAGAGAATGAAGCGCACAAAAATGTCAGCAAAGAAGAACCCACAAGAAGAGGGTTCGTCTCATCTGGAGAAGCAAAGGCCAAAGAAGTGGGATAAGTCTGATACCACCCACTACAACAACATGAAGAAGGTAGCCGTTCCGGCTACACAACTAGCATGTCCTGAGACGATGACAATATTGGGAATCCAAGCAGACATTGAAGGACTGTTCCAGAACATGGGTCTAGGCCAACTATGCAACCTCAACGAACCCACTTATCCGGAGTTGGTACGCCAGTTCATAGCATCCGCATACGTCACCCGTCCCGATGATAGGCATCAGGAAGGTTTTCTGGCATTCGTAGTGCAGAAAGTATACTATGAGGTAACTTTCACAGACCTCTGCGGACTATTTGGATTGAGTGCAGGGGAGAGGACATCTGGTCTTTATTGGACTTCAGAGCTGTTGAACTTCTGGGAAACGATTGGCACAGGGGTTTATAGATCTTCTCAGGCAAAGGAGTCACTTATCCGGAGCCCAGTACTGAGATATGCCACACGCCTCATTGGCTCATTGCTATACGGGACAACCACAGCCGCATCAGTCACGCAATGGGAGTTGTGCCTCCTGTACCAAGGTGTGAGGCATTTGCTACCGGCATTTGGAAACTCTACATTCCCACCTGCTACTGCCTTCAACATGGGAGCGGTGCTGGCCGCAAACTTAGCAGGATACAAGGGGAAAGTAACCAAAAAAAAGAGCAATGCATGTGGATTTGGTGCAGTGATTACTCGGATCCTTAGACATGTGGGTGTAGACTGCAAGAACCAGGAGGTAGCACTGGACAGATCGAACAACATTGCTTGGAACTACCTGGATGTCATTTCTCTAGTAAGTAAGGAGTTCATAGCTGGTCCCCACTCGAGGATCCATCGGGATGGTCCTTACGTCTACGTATTCCAGGACCGAGCGAAGAAAACACTCTACTGCCACCTACCTCAGATCGGTCTCACTTCTCTACTTTCAGAGGCTGCAGTTGAGTTCCTACCCCCTGCTACCGCACTAGTAGACAAGCCATCCTTCTTCACGCCAAAATATCAGACCAAAGGCAAGGGCGTGGTTGATGAAGAAGGAGAAGATGAGGCTGCACAAGCCATTCCAGATGATTCACAACCCCATCAGCTACTCCCATCAGACTCCAGCCAGTACAAGCTGCAAGAGCTTCCACCGAACGCCACTTCGCGCCAGCAACAACATTGGAGAGATCAGAGCATAAAGACAAACAACGACATGCTACACAAGATCTGGGCTGCCATTTCACGTATCAGGCCGTGTCGTTGCCAAAAGGATGATGTAGTTCATCGGGACAACTCTCCATCCACCTCTGGTTCGGGTTCGAGTGGTACACACAGGGTAAGAAAGAGGTCCAAGAGACCCAACGATGCAGGAACATCTGGAGCAGGAGACGAGGAGTAGGAGCTATCACCATCTATTTTATTTTCTTTTATATTCTAACGTTTTATGGTCTTATTTTCTGTTAATTTTGAACTGAGTTTTTTTTTGGGTTTCTTAATTATGAGTTCGTATTTCTTTTACATGGTTTCTTCGTTTTATTTGGTTGTGTTCTGAGTAGTTTTAATTCGTATTCAGCTTTGCCTTGCTAGATAAACCAAATAACTATTATTCGAGGAAAGAGGTTATATCAAGTGTTCCTCGGAATTTCCTCGGTATTTCTTTAAAAATAAAAACAAATAAGTTCAATGGTAGTCTGTTTCCGAGTCATCATCACCAGATGAATCTGAATCTGGATCTTCGTGAAACTCTCCAATCACTGGTTCATCCTCTACGTGAACGACGGCTTCCTCTCCAAAGTCGGTTAAATCGACTACAAGGCCAACTCCAGCTAAATCTTCTGCTGCACTTAAGTTGCCGGATGTGCTTGGTTGTAGTGGGTCTTCCAGCTCAGAACTTCCCTGAACTCGGCCTCTCGGGTTGAGTCTTGTAACAGTAACCCATGGATCATCTCTGTTTCTTACCCGGGGGTACTTGATATAACAAACCTGTAACATTTAGAAAAATTATAAATTAATACACATGATGATGAATCATTCTGAATAATTAACATTTAATTACCTGATCGGCCTGAGAAGCAAGAATGAAAGGATCATAATATTGCAGCTTTCGCCTCGAATTTACTGATGTAACACCAAATGCATCTGTTCTCACACCTCGATCTGGGGTGTTGTCGTGCCAATCACAATAGAAAACAGTACAGCGCAATCCAACCATGCCCAAATACTTAATTTCCAAAATCTCATGTATGTGTCCGTAGTATACATCATCTCCTGATGCAGAACAAACGCCAGCATCATAAGTCGTACTCGAACGTCTCCTCTTCTGAGTTGTGAATGCATATCCTCGAGTACAAAATCTCGGATATGACTTCACAACAAAGTTTGGTCCAACGACCATCTCACGTATCCAATCGTCAAATGTTTCACCTCTGGCCAAACCAGCAGACACCTATTAATAGCACATATATATATATTATATCAATAAATGTGAATTAGTATAAATATGTGATAAAATATATTTTAATTTGTTTAAAGCACTCACATAAGTAAACATCCATCCACTAAATTCTCTCTGCTTCATTTCTTCTAGTTCGTCCTCTGTGGCGTATCTATACTCGAACCGCTTTTCTGCCATGAAAATCCTGTATATGATGACAATAATGTAATTAATTAAGATTTAAATTTCAACTTGTTAAAATAAAAATTTGTAAGCTCATTTATTTACCTCTCATATTGAAGAACGTCTTCGCAGTTGGTGAGCAAATATGTTTGCAAATGACTGCGCTCCTGCTCAGTAAGTCGACGGTCCTTTGGTTTTCCGCTAAGTCGTCCAACATCTGTGAAAATGTCTGGAACCGTAACATGATATGCTGCCCGTTCGCCTCTATCATCATGCCGAGCAGGTCTTCTGTTTTTGGTCTGAACTTCTGCTGGAAAGTAGTACTCGGCAAAGTTTGAAGTTTCTTCATTGATCATCTGTGCGACTATAGAACCTTCCACCCTACTTAAATTTTTCACCATCTTCTTCAAATGGAACATATACCGCTCATACAGATACATCCATCTATACTGCACAGGACCACCAAGTTCCAATTCTCTTGCCAGGTGAATAACAAGATGCTCCATAACATCAAAAAATGAGGGAGGAAATATCTTCTCAAGGTTGCACTGAATCACGGCTATGTTAGTCTTCAAATTTTCAATACCTTCAAGAGTCACTGATCTCGTGCATAAATCGCGGAAGAAACCACTTATCCCTGCAATTGCTTCATGAACATTTCGTGGTAATAGTTCCTTGAAGGCGAACGGAAGGAGGCGCTGCATCATTACATGGCAATCGTGGCTTTTCAAGCCAGTAAACTTTCCTTCCTTTCTGTCGATACAGTTACGCAAATTTGATGCGTAACCGTCTGGAAATTCCACATCGTTTGAAATCCAATCAAAGAACGCATCTTTTCCCGCTGCATCAAGTCGGTATATGGGAAAAGGAGCCCTACCATTTTCATCAACATGAAGTTCTGAACGAGCACATATATCGACTAAATCCAGTCTTGACTTCAAATTATCCTTTGTTTTACCTTGAACATTAAGGATCGTGTTCATGAGATTGTCAAAAAAGTTCTTCTCAATATGCATGACATCTAAATTATGCCTTAGCAGATGATCCTCCCAGTATGGCAGATCCCAGAAAATACTTTTTTGTGCCAGTTATGTAGTTCTCCAACAGCATCTACCGGAAAACGCTCATGTCCACCGACTTCTGGCGTCCTTTCTGCACCAAAATCTCTTAGTTGTATCTTCAAATCTTTCCCACAAATTTCCGGAGGTGGACTGTCAAACACCCTCTTGTTCTTCGTAAACAAATTCCTACTCCTACGATATGGATGATCAGGTGGTAGGAATCTCCTGTGACAGTCAAACCAACACGTTTTCCTTCCGTGTTTTAGTTGGAAAGCATCAGTGTTATCTTGACAATATGGACATGATAGCCTTCCATGCGTTGTCCATCCAGACAACATACCATATGCTGGAAAATCACTTATTGTCCACATTAGTACTGCCCGCATTTGAAAGTTTTCTTTACACGAAACATCGTATGTTTCAGCACCTTGAGCCCATAGTTGTTGCAACTCATATATTAGTGGCTGAAGAAACACATCAAGTGATCTCTTAGGATGCTCTGGTCCGGGAACGAGAATCGAGAGAAACAAAAACTCTCGTCGCAAGCACAAGTTTGGGGGGAGGTTGTATGGTGTAAGAATGACGGGCCATAGAGAATATTGTCTTCCACTCTTGCCAAACGGACTAAAACCATCAGTACATAATCCAAGGTAGACATTTCTTCTCTCATACGCAAAGTCGGGATACTTTGATTGGAAATGCTTCCACGCTTTTGCATCTGAAGGATGTCTGATCTCACCATCTGTTGAGTGCTCCGCATGCCATCTCATTGGTTGCGCTGTGCGTTCAGACAGATACAACCTCTGCAACCTTTCCGTCAAAGGTAAATACCACATCCTTTTATATGGCACTGGAACTCTTCCACTCGTATCTTTATAACGAGGCTTTCCACAAAATTTGCATGTAACCCGCTGTTCATCCGCCCTCCAATAAATCATGCAGTTGTCGCTGCATACATCTATTACCTGATACGATAAACCAAGACCAGCTACGAGTTTCTGAACCTCGTAGTATGAACCAGGAGCTACATTATCCTCGGGTAGAATACCTTTTACAAAATCAGCAATCGCATCCACACAGTCTTCAGCCAAATTATAATCTGTTTTAATGCCCATCAATCTTGTAGCAGATGATAAAGCTGAATGACCATCTCTGCAACCTTCGTACAATGGTTGCTTTCCAGCATCCAACATATCATAAAATCTCCTAGCTTCTGCATTGGGTAAATCTTCCCCTCTAAAATGATCATTTACCATCTGCTCAGTACCTACACCATAATCTACATCCGTTCTAATTGGTTCTTCTAATCTAACCGCTGGCTGAGGTTCGCTAGTACTACCATGTTCATAATCAGTTTCCCCATGATGATACCAAATTTTGTAACTTCGTGTAAACCCACTCAAATATAGATGAGTCCAAACATCCCACTCTTTAATAACCTTTCTATTTTTACAATTAGAGCAAGGACATCTTAACTTACCTGTTTTTGCTTCCGGTTGTCGGTGAACTAACCCCATGAATTCGGTTATACCTCGTTGGTATTCTTCCGTAAGCAATCTCGTGTTCGGATCCAAATGAGGTCGATCGATCCAAGAACGGAAATAATTTGAAGAAGACATATTTTTTATGAATCAAATTCGTGTGTAAATAGAGTAAGAGGGAGGATGAAGATATGGAGTGAATGAAGAGGAAGAGGAGTGCTTGTTTATATAGATTAAATCCTGCCGACATACCGAGGAAATTCCGACGGAATTCCGACGGAAAAGGCTAGTTCGTCGGAATTTCCTCGGAATTTTGTAAAATCCCCCAACAGCTCTCCAACGGCTATAATATTTCCTCGGAATTCATCGGTTTTTTCCGAGGAACACATTGTTCCTCGGAATTTCCTCGGAATATTCCGACGGACTGAGGTTTCCTCGGAATTCCGTAGGTATATTCTGAGGAAATTCCGAGGAACCCCAATTTTGTGTTTCCTCGGAATTTCCTCGGAAATTCCTCGGTATATTCCGAGGATTTCATTTTCCGTCGGAATGTCCGTCAGAATACCGCTGTTTTCTTGTAGTGTGTATTAGCGAAACAGAATCCAAAAGATATCGTCAAACTGTTTCTGATTCCTATCTCAATCAAGTGTACATTACATGATATATATACCCCTTGAATCAGAGTAAACCAAAATACAATCTAACATAAATAATGTATCGAATCGGTCTAAACTGGGTTCTCTAATATAATTGATATTCCCCCTCAAGATGAGAGTTCATAGATGTTATGAACACCCATCTTGCGCAATATCTCCCGGAATGGTGCAGGATAAAGCGCCTTGGTTAAGCCATTAGCAAGCTGATCTCCAGTCCGCACATACATTGTCTTCAAGAAACCATCTTTCATCTTCTCTCGCACCTTATGGTAATCGTTTTCAAGATGTTTAGTTCTTTCATGGAAGACAGGGTTGCTGGCAATATGAAGAGCTGCAGTGTTATCACAGTAGATATGTGCAGGTAAAGAGTGAGGTATGCGGAGATCATTTAAAACCTTATCAATCCACATCATCTCTTTAGTTGCAGAACACATCGCTCTGTATTCAGCTTCAGAAGAGCTACATGAGACTGTATCTTGCTTCTTCGACCTCCAAGTCACCAGAGAATCACCAACGAACATAGCTAAACCAGTTACAGATCTCCGGGAATCAGGACAACCACTCCAATCAGAATCCGAGTATCCTCTAATGTCGAAGTTAAGATCAGATCCATAGAATAAGCCCTGACCAATAGTACCTTTCAAGTAACGCAACACCTTGTGTATGGCTTGAAGGTGAAGATCAGTAGGGGCAGAAGAGAACTGAGCTAACTTCGAGACAGCAAAGGTTATATCTGGCCGGCTGTAAGTCAGATACTGAAGCTTTCCCACCAGTCTTCTGTACTGTTTAGCATCAGAGAGGAGGACACCATCTTCAATTGAGAGCTTCTGGTTTGGTTCCATCGGAATAGATGAAGGTTTACAACCTGTAAAACCAGTAGACTCCAGCAAATCAATCACATATTTTCTTTGGCAAATAGAGATGCCTTCTTCAGATCTAGCAATCTCCAATCCAAGAAAATATTTTGGAGTTCCAAGATCACGAAGTTTGAAAGCTGAACTTAGTTGTAACTTCAACTCTGCAACCAAGTCATCATCAGTACTCGCAATCAATATATCGTCCACGTAAACCAATACCACCACAAACTTGTTGTCAGGACGTTTGACAAACATAGTGTGATCACCAAAACACGTCTCAAACCCCAGACCAAGTAAAGTTGTAGAAAACTTAATGAACCATTGTCTGGAGGCTTGTTTCAAACCGTAGATGGACTTATGAAGCTTGCACACTGCTGTAGGAGAAACAGATTCCCCCTTAATATCAGCATACCCAGGCGGCAACTTCATATAAATCTCTTCATCAAGGTCGCCATTGAGGAATGCATTGGATACATCCAGTTGATGTAAAGACCACTTCAGTTTAGGAGCCAAAGCTAAGATAATCTTCACTGTCGCCATCTTAGCAACCGGAGAAAAGGTATCCATAAAGTCAATCCCTTCCTGCTGGGTGTAACTCTTCGCTACAAGCCGAGATTTATGTCTCTCAATAGTGCTATCTGCGTTATACTTAATAGAATGTAACCATTTGCAACCCAAAGCCTTCTTACCAGGAGGTAATTCTGTTATACTCCAAGTCTCAGTCCTTTGAAATGCATCAATCTCTAAGCCCATGGAATCACACCATACTTTGTCTTTCTTTGCTTCGGCATAAGTTGTTGGTATGGGAATTTTGGAAATGGTATTGATGAAAGCTTGAAAAGGCTCAGATAATTTGGAATAAGAAATATATTTGGTAAGAGGGTAAGGAGTCGTATGATTAGTATTACTATTATAGCAATGAAAGTCTTTTAGGTGGTTAGGTGGTTTTCTTTATCGATGAGACTTAGACTCATTGAGAGTTAAGTTCTCAGAAGATGACTCACCAGTAGGGTGATGAGCATCAGATGATGACTGCGCAAAAGGCATCTTGTCATCAAAAAGAGAAGGGGAAAGAGGACGAGGAAAGAAATTTTTCATATCTTCAGGAATGGTTGAAGATAGAAAAGGGAAAATATCCTCGTGGAAAACAACATGTCGAGAAATGGAAACAGTATTTGTCTCAATGTCTAGTAGCTTGTATCCTTTATAACCTACGGGGTATCCTAAGAAAACACATGCTTTTGCTCTAGGGTCAAACTTAGTTCTACTCTTAGGTGAAGTTGACACATAACAGAGACAGCCAAAGGTTTTCAAAGCATCATAATCAGGTTCTTTAGAAGTAAGCTTTTCATAAGGTGTGCGATTTCCTAAAACAGAAGAAGGAACTCTATTTATCAAGAATGTAGCAGTTAAAACACAATCACCCCAGTAATCTAAAAGCATACCAGACTGAAACATTAAGGCTCTAGCTACATTAAGAAGGTGCTGATGCTTTCTCTCCACTACAGAATTCTGTTCAGGTGTTTCCGGACAGGAATGAAATGTCTTAATGCCTTTATGTAAACACAGATCAGTAAATTTCAATTCATGAGCATTATCAGATCTAATAGAGCAAACTTTAGTGTTAAATTGTGTTTCAACCATTTGAACAAAGCCAGGAAAAATAGTTAACAGATCAGATTTTTGTTTCATCAAGTATATCCAAGTAGCTCTACTAAAATCATCAACAATTGTGAGAAAATATTTGAATCCATCTACTGCGGGAACAGAGAAGGGACCCCATGTATCTATATGCACTAATTCAAATGCTTTTTCACAAATGTTGTTGCGATTTTTGAAAGATAACCGTTTCTGCTTTGATAAATGGCAAACATGACAATGATCATTTCGTTCTTTAGAAGTTGTTTTATTAATAGGTAAGACTTTAGACAACAATTCAATCTTTGACATTGAAGGATGACCTAAACGTCTATGCCAAGTATCCGAATCAGCAATAAAACTAGCACACACAGTAGACATACCTGTGAAAGACATATTATAATGCGAGCTAGACAGATCCAGAACATATAAGTTTGTGACTTCATTACCGTGACCAATCATCAACTCCCGAGTAAGATCCTGAATCAGACAAGTAGAAGCATTAAATATAACTTCAGCATTGAGAGTTTTAGTGAGAACACTGACACTCAATAGATTGAACTTAAAAGCAGGAATGAATAATGCATTATGCAGAGAGAGAGCACCAGTTAATTGTATAAAACCAATTCCTTCTATTTGAACCGTAAGACCATTAGGCAAAGTCACATAGGTATGATCTAAGGGTTTGTATTCTAAGAACAAAGATCTATCATGAGTAACATGATGACTAGCCCCTGAATCTATGACCCAAGCCTTATGAGACATTCCCGTTTCCTGAGGTATAGAAGAAGTCAACATGTTGTTATGAGAAGTTTTGAAAGTGAGGAAAGTACCAGTGATTTGAGAGATATGTGGTACAAAATTCGAAGTTGAAGCAAAGTTCCTTTCAGACACCAGACTAGGAGCTTGAACATTGGCACAAATCGTATCAGACTGAGAAGTGGAGTTTTGCAGTTTTGAACTCAGGTAAGAAATCATGTGTTGAATCTGGTCCTTAGACATATGCTCTTCTGCATTCTTGATTGGGTCATTAGGAACTTGAGACGAAGAAGCTGCAACATTCGTAGAACCAATCGTCTTATTGTTCTTGGAACGTTGGGGATGTCCAGGAGGAAAGCCATGAACTCTATAACACTTGTCAACAGTGTGACCCAGACGGTTGCAATGTGAGCATTTCGGCTTCTGATAAGACCCTTGAGCCATCATAATGTTGGTGTTATCTGGAGTTGCGTTCTGAACCTGAAAGGCCGGCGATCGACAGCTATTATAATTTGTTCCATCGAGAGTATGAGCAACGATAGAAAGACCTGGATGATCCGCAGAGTGCAGGAAGAACATACTATGAGTACTGTCGAACGGTTCAGCTTGCATCGGATTAGATCCAAAGTCTTTGCGAGAATTAGATCTTCGATTCGATTGGTGATTAGGTATCGTGATCGCAGGTTCTTCAAGAATCGGTGTCACGGAACGCGAACGAGCAGCGGATTGATTTTCTTCAGGTGTCGAGCTTCGAGTTCTCGCTTTTCCAGCTCGTTTCCCCATATTTTCTCAGATCGAGCTCGTCTAATGATGAACGAAACTGAGGAAGATGACGATGAGGATGATCGAGGCTAGAATTTGAAGAAAAAACAAAGAATCGATAGAAGAAAGAAGAGGAATCACAGAGAGAGCTGGAAGCATTGCTCTGATACCATATTAGCGAAACAGAATCCAAAAGATATCGTCAAACTGTTTCTGATTCCTATCTCAATCAAGTGTACATTACATGATATATATACCCCTTGAATCAGAGTAAACCAAAATACAATCTAACATAAATAATGTATCGAATCGGTCTAAACCGGATTCTCTAATGTAATTGATAACATGTAAACGATCAACACAGGGAGAAGATATCCATATCCACCAACTGTCAGAGCGGCGTCTTCTCCTTCAACAACCTGTTTCCAGAAATGTGAATCGAAAATCTTAAGTTCTCTCCAAAATCGATTAAAAACGTTCAATCTAGCATAAGATAACAACAAATTTGTGAAAGATATAAGGCGTACGACGATGAGGTCCTTGAGATTACTACTCTCTAGAAGATCGAGAACGTAAGATAACACCAGACGGTTTGCTACGGGGAGCAGCGCCTTAGGGACTTCCTGTACAGCACAAAAGGAACATTAGCTACAGAGAAAGACAGTTTCGCAGATGAATGAGGGAGAAGAGAGAGAAGGACCTTGGAGAATAAGGGGACGAGATTACTGGAGAATCCGCCGGCGAGAATGACAACCTGGAAATCCATCTCTGAATTTGAGGTGAGAGGAAGAGAGGTTTCGCTTGAGGTTTTGTTGGTTTTGAGAACGGCTAGTAGACGACGATATCAACCCGCTCAGAATATTTCCCTTGTAAGTTTTTGGTTAATTAAAATATAAATCATTTTCTAACCGCAAATTAAGATCTTTAACATTATGAAATTCATTAAATGAGTTTCTTCATTTGCAAATGATCTGACGAAGCAAGAAACGGGGAGGTTCACACTTACAAATGAACAGAGTTTATTGTTTTGGCACCTCAGAACCTGGGCTGGGCACGGATTGAATACTAACCTAATTTTCAGTATTTGTTTGTTTCGTATTTGACATATATTTAATTTTTCAATTTGTTTTGATTCTGAAAAATACAGATATTCGGAGTCCAAATTTTTTTGTAAATGTTTGTAATTATTTATGGATATTTACAGATATTTCATCCAGTTTGTTTAATACAAGCAAAATCTTTAAAAAACTACACGAGATTTTTTTTCTTTCAATTTTTTTTTACATAATATAAAATGAAAAAGTAAAGATTAGTGAAACTATATGCTCCATAATTTTTTTAAAAAAAAATAATTTTATTAATAAAACTGAAATTTAGAAAATTGTTATTTTATAAATATTTTATATTCATTTTTAATTTTTACTTTTATAAGTAATAATAAAATTATGTCTTAAAATAATAATTATAAAAAAATTATCATTTAAAATTCTATATTTTTAATATATATATTGTATAAAAGTAGGAGCAGAGGGATTTTTTTTTATCGAATCGAAACAGGATAGAATCAAAATTAACGTATAAAATGCCCACCCTAGCTAGATTATTGTTTTATACATTCTTTTCATGATAACAGAGACAGTTGATTTGAACAAAAAGAAACAGAGACAGTTGACAAAACAAAGAATAAAATGTACGAATTTGATGTTCATTTGTTTTGGCTGAGGTTGAGCTGGCTCCTCGAATGTGCTTATTTTTCTAATCCTAGGTTTGTCATTGACTTGATAAATGTCGTTTTCAATCGATTATTTCTTCCAAAAAATATATCCGTACAGTTTATTATGGTTTCAAAATAGTGGAAGACTTTTTTTTCCTATGTACTTTTTCTTGAAGGTGATTTCTAAAGGTTGAAGGCCAAGGTATCTTACTTACTGTACATTGACATGTTCTTAAATTTACAGATGAATCACCTGTAACTAATCTTTCTGGTTGTGCATATGCCAGTTCGTGTAGAAAAGGTCCACTTTTCGTTGTGATTCTGCTGGTAAGCCTTATTTCTGAAGTTACTCTGCTTAACATGTGAACATTTTAAGCCACAACTTAGGATGAGCACTAAACATGTCTTCCATATTTTTAAATGGTTCATGTCATTATCATAACAGAATTTTCAATTCAGATTAGTTTTGTTTACATTCAAGTCAACTATTTATGGAAAATGATTGGTTATAACTTTGTTTTTTTTCTTCCTGGCGATAGTTGGGATCAGTCGTTGACTTAATTATTATGAAGTATAGATATCAACTGCACCATTCTTGGTCTCTTGTGATACTAATACTATCTGTTTCTTCTTACCTTCAAAAATGTCCATCTCAATCCTCTGCTTCTGCTTTGTTTTGATTCTCCCTTGTGTCTACTCACTTCATTTTAAAATAACTCGTTTCAACCAAGACAGTCCCGAAATAGCATACCAAGGAGAAGCAAGAGCAAACGGAGCTGTTGAGCTTACCAACATCGACTACACTTGCCGTTCCGGCTGGGCTACTTATGGCAAGAGGATTCCTCTGTGGGATCAAGAGATCGGCAAGCCTTCGGATTTCACTACACGCTTCTCCTTCAGGGTTGACACTCGTGGTGTTATGTACGGTAACTACGGCCATGGCTTCGCTTTCTTTCTAGCTCCTGCAGGGATCCAAATGCCTCCCAACTCAGCTGGTGGTTTCTTGGGTCTGTTTAATGAAACCAACGATAAGTCTTCTTTTTACCCGCTTGTTCATGTCGAGTTCGACACGTATAGCAACCCAGAATGGGATCCTCTCGACATGAAGTCTCATGTGGGAATCAACAACAACTCTCTTGTTTCTTCTAACGCAACTTCTTGGAATGCGACCTCGCATAGCCAAGATATAGGCCGTGTGACGATCTTCTATGATTCATCCAGAAGAAACTTGAGCGTCTCTTGGAGTTATGACACAACATCTGATCCTAATGAGAACTCGAGCTTATCTTACATCATTGATCTTTCGAAGGTGATGCCATCAGAAGTCACTATTGGATTCTCCGCGACATCTGGAGGGGTCACTGAGGGGAATAGACTTGTGTCGTGGGAGTATAGTTCAACCCTGGAGCTGAGAGTTATCAAGAAAGTTCGAAACGACAGGAAGGGGATGATCATCGGTGTTTCAGTCTCTGTCTTTGTTTTGCTGACCTTCTTTGTTGTCTTCTTGAAACGAAAGCAGCAGCAGAATAAGAAAGCTGAGGAGAAAGCAAACTTGAGATCGATAAATGATGATCTTGAAAGAGGAGCAGGACCAAGAAAGTTTTCTTACAAAGATCTTGCATCAGCTGCCAACAACTTCTCAGATGATAGGAAGCTTGGGGAAGGAGGGTTTGGAGCGGTGTATAAAGGCTACTTAAGCGGGTTAGATACGATGGTTGCGATAAAGAAGTTTGCGGGCGGGTCTAAGCAGCAGGGGAAAAGAGAGTTCATAACGGAAGTAAAGATCATCAGCAGTTTGAGACATCGAAACTTAGTGCAACTTATTGGCTGGTGTCATGAGAAAGATGAGTTTCTAATGGTATACGAGTTCATGCCAAACGGTAGCCTCGACGCCCATCTCTTTGGTAAGAAGCCTCGTCTCGCTTGGGGCGTGAGGTGCAAGGTAACTTTAGGTATAGCCTCTGCTCTGCTGTATCTTCACGAGGAGTGGGAGCAGTGTGTTGTCCACAGAGACATCAAGGCGAGTAATGTGATGCTCGATTCCAATTTCAATGCCAAGCTCGGTGATTTCGGGTTGGCTAGGTTTATGGACCACGAGCTTGGTCCGCAGACTACAGGGTTAGCGGGAACGTTCGGTTACATGGCTCCTGAGTACATAAGCACAGGAAGGGCGAGTAAAGAGTCTGATGTTTACAGCTTTGGAGTTGTTACGTTAGAGATTGTTACAGGAAGAAAATCAGTAGATCCGAGACAAGGAAGAGTTGAGCCTGAGACAAGCCTTGTGGAGAGAGTGTGGGATCTGTACGGGAAAGGAGAAGTGATCACAGTTGTGGATGAGAAACTGAGGATCAATGATGGTTTTGATGAGAAGCAGGCAGAATGTCTTATGGTTGTAGGGTTGTGGTGTGCTCATCCTGATAGGAACTCGAGGCCTTCGATTAAACAAGCCATCCAAGTGTTGAATCTTGAAGCACCGTTGCCTCGTCTTCCTATCAAAATGCCTGTTGCAACTTATCGTGTCTCATCTTCGAGTACTGGAACATCGGTGGTGAGCTCTGGTGGTGCTGCTACTGCAACGTTTTCAAGTGCTCAGCTTGGTCGTTGAGCAGATCTCTGTTGACTGTAATATGCTCTTGTTTCTAATCTCTGTGTGTGTTGTGTTTTGGTCTTGTGCTTCTGTTACTCTTTGCTTGTGAAAGAAGTTTCTTCAATTGAAGCTGACTATTTTGATTTACATTGACAAGCCTTCGGTGCCCCGAGAGGAAAATTCACCCTTGTCATGGAAGCTGCAGGATACGTATTGCTTTTGGAAGTATTAGAGAATGTTTCACGGTAAAGGACCGAATAATAAGGATTGATAGTTTATGTTTCTTGCAACGAAGAAAATAAACATCTCAAGCAGAACAACACAAAAAGAACAAAGCTTGGAAGGAAATCAAGTATCTTTTGGTAAGGAGAGAACTTAAAAGTCTCTAGATCTTGTTGAATGCGACGATGTCAACACTCTGGATGTACTCGTTGTTAGGCTCACAGGTGAGATAGTCTTCGATGAGATTGTCTGGGGAGACGAGGTCATCAACGATTGTGAGCATGATCGTGAGCTTCTTGATCCCGTAACCAACTGGAACCAGTTTTGCTGCAACAGTTTAAACAGAACAAAATACTCAATTAGAGGAACTGGCGCCAACACAATCATCGCAAGTATAGACAAATGGAGATTGTGGACTTACAAGCTCCCCATAGAAGACCAGGCATCTCCACGGCGCGGACACACTCCTCCAGTTTCTTCATGTCAGTCTCGTCATCCCATGGCTTGACTTCCATGAGCACAGATGACTTTCCACCTAAACAAAATTCAAAAAAGAGAATAAGATGCAGTTTCTCAGTAATCACATGTGTTCCAGATCCAAAACCAAACAAAAGACAGTGCTTACTCTCTTTGGGCTTCTTGGTGTCTTTCTTAGAAGCCTCCCTCTCCTCTGCAGCTTTCTTTTCCTCCTCGGTCTCGTCACCAAACAGATCCATGTCATCATCATCATCAGCTGCAGGTGCCTGTTCACGATTCACGAAAATAGCTAAATCACACAAAACGTTTCCTCTAGCAAACACAACTCTTCTCCCTAGTATAAGACTAGAACTATCACCATATCAAAAGCATTCTTCAAAAATATAATGATCACGTCATTGTTTACTAACAGATAGATTAGGAATAGAACAAGACTCAAGCATTCAAGGAAAGGGTACCTCAGCTTGAGCAGGAGCAGCAGCAGCAGAGCCACCGATTGAAACTCCGACGGCCTTACCAGGGAAACTGCAACAATTAGAAACCTCCTAAGTTCTTGGAAGATCAATCATAAACCAAATCTTATTTAGTTTGATTCAAAAGTAACAAAAGGACGAACCTTTTAGCAAGGTGGGACGCGACGCAATCGTACCACTTGCTAGCATTAGGGAAGGCATCGCTCGGTTTCTCCACGATGGCAGCGTATACCTTCACATCATCCACAGACAATTGATCTCTGCGGAAATCAAAAAGTTATGTTTTAGACTTCAAACGCCGATCGAAAACGTATTGCGAAAGATGGGAAAGTGAGAAACTTACCCGGAGATGTAGGTTTTCCCTGCGAGGTGCTCCTCCACGGATTTAACACCTTGCTCTGTGTGTAGATCTGAGAAGGTAACCGCCATTGTAGCTGCTTGCCGAGGTTAGGGGAGGGGGGGAGGGAGAGAGTGATAAGAGATCAGAGACGCAGGTTGAAAAAGCAAGCTGCTTTATAAACCTACAGAGTATAGCCCTGAGTCACTGAGAAACCCTAACCCCGGTTCGGAAATAAAAGTGGTGTGGGCTAAGCTCAATTCTATTATATGGGCTTTGTTATGGGCCTTCAGATTGCTCCATATCAGAATTTATGATGAGTTGCTTAATTCTCAGTTAGAGGCTGAAGCTGCCGCCTGCACTTATAAAATGATTCGATAAAATTATCTCAAACGCCATCATATAATTTAGGTCATTTTATTTGTTGATAATCCGGAGTATCCGGTGGGCCGAAGCCCAACCGACTAATCCCATGGGAGCCTGTTCATCAGCGCAAGACAGATCTGTTGCTCGCAATGGAAATTAGATATTCATGTCGTTTGGCCACACAAACGTGTAAATCTGAGTTTAATAGGTTCTGAATCCGAGGTGCTTAAAACCTTTCCAAATTCGCCGTACCAATTGACCACGTTTGTGTGGTTCACTTTAACAAACTCTTTTAGAGCATGATTAATTGGGGTCTTTTATGGTGAGGTTCTTAGAGCATGATTATCCCTAGAACCCATTAGGATCTCTTAATCAATTGTTTAGTAATAAATATGTGTTAAGAACTTTAAGTAAGAGACACCTAAATTTTTGTACTCCATTGCAAGGTTCTTAAAAAAAAAAAATTGTAAAACATTTCATCATGTTCATAGGTAATGTCGTTAAAATTTTATCCGAATTTGATATTTACTTCAGGAAGAAGAGTAATAATCGATGTTGAAAACATTGTTACTTCACCTGCTTTTGTTCTTCTCCTCAAACGCTTCCGTAGCCGGTAGCTTATTGATATGCAACTGCAACACTTGGCAGGAAGTTGAGTATCTTCTCGGTGAACACAGTCTTGCTAGTCATGAGCAGAGCAAGGATCACAAGATGTAGATAACAGTGAGACACAAAAACAAAGAAACCAGATTGGGTGAAAAGGGGGTCGAACGGGAAGACCCATTAACGAAATTCAGGAGCCCTTTTCAGCTCAGGCTCTGCTTCTGGATGAACTTGTGTCTCATGCTCTTCCTCCAAATCATCCTCATCATCATCACCTTCATCAAGAACATCTTCTTTACTCTCACTTTCCTGCAAAACAGACGTATCTCCATCTGTCAATTTCAAAGGGAAATCAAAAGCAAAACAAAAAGCTAGAACCTTTGAATGCTGGAGTGATCAACGAGGGTAGTTTCAAGTAGTATCACTTGAAGCATGTTAAATCTAAAGAGGTTGAACACAAGCTAGATTCTAGAACCATTGATGGAACACAAGCTAGAACCACCGAATGCCCAAATATTCAAGTATTATAACTCAAAGCATGTGAAATCTAAAGAGGTTAAAGGAATATTAGTACATATACTTGATCGGTGGTGCTTGTGAGATTTCTTTTCCTTCTTCTTCTCACTTCTCCTGCTTCTCTTTTCATCATCTTTCTCTGTTCCTCGATGCCTCTTAACTCTCTCTTCACCTGCCCATTCACAAAAAACACAAACTTTAAAATCCAGTCTAACGGATCATGTCATCCACAGACACAATACATCAAAGTTTCGAGCTTTCAATCGAACAAATTCAAAATTGAGAATATTCCACATCCTGCAACAACCATAAATTTTTTTTTCAAAATCATCATCTCTCCTAGCTTATAAGAATCTGGGTGAAGGATTCAAACACATAATTGAAGGATTCAAACACATAATTGAAAGATTCAAATACAAAAAAAAACAACAAAGTTTTACCTTTCGATTCCAGTCGGCTGCATGCTATTTTCTTCATCAGGAGCGACACAGAGTGGGAGAGATAGAAAAAGAAAGATTCTTCACCGGGTTTTTTCGTCATGGGAGCGACACAATTTCAAACATTAAGAGACGGTTCTTCTGACTCCTATTTAGGAGACGTTCCTTCTATTAATTACTCCCTCTGTTTCTAAAAGATTCATATTCTAGTTTTTTCACACATTTTAATAAAACACATTAAATTTGCATATTTTTTTGTGTTTATCTTTTTTCCACAATTTTAAACCAATAAAAAATCAATTAGTGCAATTAAGATTTTTGAAGTTTGCAATTAGTTAATAAAACATGCATTGAAAATGTAAAAAATGAATCTTTTAAAAACAAAAATTTTCTCTAGAATATGTATATTTAAGGAACGGAGGGAGTACAATTTTTCTTTTTTTTTAAAGCTTAATTATGTTAAGAGACCTATCTAAGAGTTCCGGTTAATCCTGCTCTTAAAGTAATATAAGATAGTCTCTTAACTTTTAACTGAGAAAAAATACTGTTAATGAGTAATAATTTAATTTTTATTTGATCACTGTGAAAGTTATTTGAAAAGTTTAATACCCTGACGCACACGTTAAAGTCGAGGTAGGTTTATATTCAAATATAAATGCTTACTTGGATCTCTCATGGGAATACCAATACGGTGTTCTCAATGTATCGCACATGTGAAAAATAAGGGTATAAAACCAAAGATGCCATATATAAATTACAGGAGCATCGTACATTGAAAATATTCTTGCTGTCTCCCTTTTTGTATGTTTCTTTTTAACTTCCAAATGTTATTATTATTATATGATTTTTGTTGGCAGTTTAAGATATGTTATTATACGGATGAAAGTATGTGCTGTGAATCCGTCCACAGTCATTTAGTGACTGATAACTGCGCTGGACATAAGAAGAAGATCTCAATAAAGTTACAATAAGACTACATAATCAACTATTTTGTCGAGTAATCAACTATTTTGTTGAGTTATCAACTTAGCATTGGTAGCATAAATTTTTATTGGAATCGCCTAAAAAAACCCACGTGATTCCCTTTATTTAATTGCTGCCATTTTGTTTTACTAGTTTCTACAATGCACTTAAATTGGAGTTCGTACTTTGCAAAACAGAGAACTACAGTTTCAAGATCACTCCTTGCTTCGGCTCTCTGTATTATTGTACGATCTTCTCCCTTTTGAGCTTACTTTTCTTGTCCCTAAAAGGATATACAAACAGAGGCAAACCCACGTTACGCAATAAGGGATCAACTGACACAGATTAAATTTAAGTTTCAGCTGTTTTGCTATAATAAACACGAGATTCCGTAGGTCATTTGGTTAACACTCTTCTCTCCTGACCCATCTAACCAGTGGCGGAGCCACATGCATCAAGATGGGGGCCACTGAACCCAACAAAAATTTGAAAATTAGTGTAAGTTATTGAATTTTAATCTGTATGCCCCCATTCAAAAAAATTTGTTGCCCCCATATCTTTGTTTAAACTGTAAACCCATTTAAAATTTTTAGAAAATAGTATTATATTTAAGTCCATTTAATATTTATGCCCCCAACAAAATATTTTCTTGCCTCCGCCACTGCATCTAACTAGGGTTTGATTCTATGTTCTGCTGTTTTATTTCTTGTTTTTTCTTAAAATTATTTTTATTCTGGGCCAAAGCCAAATTGTTGACACTCCTTAAATTTTGGGCTGGGTCCGCCACTGTATACAGAGTTCCTTACCTGCTCTGTTTTGTCATTGTAGTTTCTGATTTAAAGGCATTTTTATAGCTTTAACTGTTCTCGTTTGTTTTCTGGTCGTCATGGTTTAAAATCTATTGCAACATCTTTTGTTCTTCTGACTCAAGCGCTGAGTTGGTACCAGATGTTCTTGTGTATTTGTTTTGAGTAGTTAAATACTCATTAATGCTCTTTCTTACAAATCTCTGTTACAACCTTGTATGGTTTGGTTTAGTCCTTAAGTTTAGCTGTAAAAATCTAGATATGTTCGTTATTAAGTTTAGTTGTAGGAGTTTTCTAAACATTGCTACTCTCTACTTTTGTATTCTTAGGATTTGGTCGAGCTTTTGGGCTCTTCATATAGCCATTAATGTCGAATCGCATTGCACATGTATCACTTGAAGGTGGTAACTTATAGATGGCAGAGAGGAGAACTAACAACGAAAGAGAAGTTGTTATTAATTTTTCACAAGCGTCGAAAGACCCAACATCATCTCATTCTTCTAAGGTGCCAGCATTACCGGAGTCAGATACAGGGACTACAAAACCAGATCCATTAAGCATTCCCCCTCCTGAAATCTACAAGTTGTCTGGTAATGTTCATAAGCCACCTAAAGTTCCAAGTCCTAGCACTGAAGGCCTAAAAGGAGGGGTGGGGGGGGTACGGATCTATCTCTCACGCAACCGCGCACGCTCAGTAAGGTATGACGATCGACGATGACAAAGACAAGCAAATGCACGACGGGATTTCCGTCAATGCCAACGCTGACAAAACTTCAGCTGGAAACATATCCACGGTCACTACGAACGCTGTGATACTGGACCAGATGAAAGAAATGTTTGCCTCCGCTCAGAAAAAGTCGGACGAACAAGGAAAGCTCGTGGCATCTCTCGCAAAACAGGTGGAAACCTTAACGGCGAAGGCCAAGAGTAAAGACCCGCGCAGGGCCACAAGAGATCACAGCGGTAGAAGACTCGATTTCGAGACTCCGAGCGATCGGTCCACACGGGCATACAAGGATTCTTCAGGTCAGAACCCTGACGAAACAGTCCCGCCAGGCGCACAACCGACCACGGAGAACCTTCCACCTCCCGCCGGGAGCAACGAAGGAGGCGATTTCGAGCGGATCGATCTGGACATAAGCGACCAGTCCGATCACTCGGATGGAGGTGCTGACATCCATCCGAGAAGAACGCGAAGCCAGTCTGCTCGGCAGGACGCGTCGTTCAAAAAACCCATGACAGAGGAAGAAGAGAGCCTCTATTGGGTAGAGTAGGAAGAACTGGCCGAGAATCAGGCTCAGATCCACCGCAGCCAACGCCGACAGGCTCGCAAGGCTGCTAGAAATCCTAATGAGATCCATGATCTCTGCGAGTACATCGCAAAAACTGCGGCAGAAGTCAAGGCGGTAAAGTCGCAGATTCACCATGCAACAAGCGCTGCACCCGAGATCGACAGACTTCTCGAGGAAGCGTGGAAAACTCCGTTCACTGCCCGAATCACGGAAACTAACATCTCAGATCCTGGGAAGATCAAAATTCCCGTCTACGATGGCACCACCGACCCGAAGGCGCATCTGCAGTCTTTCCAGATCGCGATGGGAAGGTGCAAACTCAAGGAACGCGAACGAGGCACTGGCTACTGCCTCCTCTTCGTCAAAAACCTCAAAGGAGCCGCGGTCGAATGGTTTTCTCGTCTGAAACGAAACTCCATCGGAAGTTTCCATCAGCTCGCCTCGAAGTTTCTCAAACAGTATTCCATGTTCATGGACAGAAAAACCTCAGACGTCGACCTTTGGAGTCTATCTCAAAGAGAAGACGAACCACTCCGCGAGTTCATGAACATGTTCAAGCTGGTAATGGCAAGAGTCACTTGAATCAGCGACAAAGTGGCAGTCGACGCTTTGCGGAAAACTCTCTGGTACAGGTCGAAACTCCGACAATGGATATCCCTTGAAAAACTGAGAACAATCCAGGACGCTCTTCACAAGGCAACAGACTTCATCATGATGGAAGAAGAGATGAAAGTCCTCTCCCAGAAGTACAACCCGCAGAAGACGTCCGCGAGAAGGAAAAACCCCCGTAACGACATGTATGTCTACCACGAGGGAGAAGATCTCCAGGGTGAGCATAATTACGCTATCAACTCCGAACAGGGAAAGACTTCCGGAAGTACCTGGACCAGGAACTAGTTCAAGGATAATTCCTACTGAGAGTTCCACCAGTATGAAATGCAAGGTTCTCGGCACAAGGCTTTTTGCGAAGCTCCTCGCCGACGAAATTTCAAAGGTCACAGGCATAAAAGACCTCCTCCTGGATTCCGATCGCCCTCCCAAAGCTGATAAAGAGTCCCCCGAAAATGACACCCGCGAAAATCAGTCGGGCGAGAAACGCGGAAGAAGGCAGGATGACCGAGGAAACGACAGCAACCGTCGAAGAGTGAGCATGATCATCGGGGGATCGCAATTCTATCGCGATTCGATCTCGTCGATAAAAGCTTATGGACGGAAGGCTGAGACAAGTTCAAGCTGGCTGGCTCGGTCCCCAACCGACGACGCCCCTAACGATATGATCGTCTTCGAAGAGCGGGAAACCATCGGAATCGACAAACCTCACTGCGACCCATTGGTTATCGATCTGGTAATCCGAGACCTGGAAGTGGGAAGGATCCTTATCGACACGGGAAGCACAGTCAACGTCATTTTCTGCGATACCCTCCGGAGGATGAACATTGAACTCGGAGAATTCGTCCCGGAACCAAAACCTCTCACCAGTTTCTCAGGTGCAACGTCAATGAACCTCAGATCAATCAAACTCCCAGTGATGGCTAAAGAGGTGACGAAAGTCATTGACTTCGTGGTAGTCGATAACCCGACCATCTACAATGTCATCATGGGAACTCTTTGGATCAATGCCATGAAAGCGGTACCGTTGACTTACCACCTTGGCATCAAATTCCCAATTCCAAACGGAACAGCGGTAATCTGGGGATGCCAGAAACAGTCTAGGCTCTGCTTCTTGGCAGAGCATAAACTACGACAAACTCAGAACACCCCCGCGGTCAACCTGAAGTGGGCTAAGAAAGCTCAAAACGCTCCCGGGAGCTCCATAAAAAGTGATCCAGAATCACCCGACAAGGCAACGACTCCATACAGCGACATAGTCCCCGAGTCCATCGCCTTGCCAGCGGACAGCCCGACCCCTGAAACGGTCGTCGATCCAACTGAAGCCCCAATGGCTGAAGTAACCGGAACAATCTCATCCAGCGAGTAGGAACACTCGCAGCAACAAGCAGAACTACGAGATGGCTTGATCCTTGAAAGAGGTACATAGGCAGCTTGTCATATCGACAAGTTCAGCTATCCCCCTCGTTAAAAAGGGGGTGGGTGAATACGTATACTCGTATACTCCCATAAAGTCCGAAATATCCATGAATGTACTCGATATTTTTGAAACTTTTTCAATAAATTCTACCTTCTTCCGATCTTACGATTCACTTGCAATAAGTCACAGTAATCTAAGGTTGGCCTAAGAAACACCCAAGATAAGGGCATATAGTCCAAGCAGTCCTTGGACGAAAACTAATTCCTACATAATTCACACATACTCATGGTCAAGCAAGACCGGAAAAACGCATCTTCTATAAAAACGAAGATCGTAGCCATCTCACATTAAAAGACATATCTTCGAGAAAGCAAGACGTTGCAAATATTTCTCGAAAGATATTATCCAAATACACAGTCCATCTGTGACTCTAAAATACAAAATGCCCGTCAATTGGCCCCGACGGACAAGTCCAAAACGTTCTCTAAAATATAAATCGTAGTCAAACCTTTCATAAAAACTAAAGGTTCTCTTACATCCGACAAGGATACCATAGCGAACTATACAAGAAAATCCGAAATTTTAGTCAGCACACCAGACGTTCTCTGGAGAGTGCTCGAATCTTCCCACACAAGTCATATAAGCCAGCGCCCAGTCGCAGACTTTAATCGGAAAGAATCAGGTAGAAATCGCCAATGGGCAAAACGAAAGCCGATTAGTCGTCGTAGCCTTAGAGCCAAAAGTAAACCTAGGTCTTGCCCTAAACCAAATCCTACTAGTCCATTAACATCTCAAGGCATGATATCGAAACTGGTACGAGATCTTAAAACTTGTCTCATCGTCCACATTTAAAACGCTCACGAAACTTCGTAAAACTCCTAAACGTTTTTGAATACCCTCGAAAGAGCAAACGAACGGAACGACAAATTAAGAGTTAAGATACGAAGTGACTACTCGTGTCTTTCCCTCGACACTTGGCAGAAGTATAAACTAAAACCCATAGAATGCTAAATGAACATTCATTATATATAAAAAGGCCGCAGAGCGGCTGGGATTCGAAGCCACCAACGGCCAGTCCCGCTATACATAGTCAAATGACCTTGCAAGGCCATAGAACAATCAAATAACGAACGGCGACACTCGACTTAAAACACTACACGAAATCTAAAGATAAAGGAAAAGGGAAAACAATCCGGACGACCTTCAGAGATCAAGGTCAAGATACCCGGAAATCGAGGCTCCGAATGAGTCCGCGGGCTGATCCACTTCTCCTCACTCGTCTGCAGCATCGGCTCCCGCTTCCGTCGTGTCCTCCGAAACCTCGATGGGTTCCCAAAGCTCTCCGATCCTCCCCTCGATTGGAAGAACCATCGATTCGGCCTTGGCGCACCTATCCATGAGGCCCGACATCTCAGCAACCTCGGAGAGAAAAGAGAAATCAGCGTTCTGCGACTTCCAAAGGGTACCAACCGAACTGCGACATTCGCGGAAGTCACCCACGTAGTCTTGAGCGTCCTTGAAACTCCTGAACTCAGCATCAAACAATGTAGCTCTTCTCGCTAACTCAGCATCAATCGCCCTCCTCCCTTTCCTCTCCGCACGAATGAGAGCTCGGGAATGGGACTCAGCCTTTCTGTGCTCTCTTTCCGCAACCTCGTTCTGAAAACGGATGAACTTCCTCTCGATCTCTTCGGCCTTAAAGTGCGAAAGACGTGCCTCTCTGAAACTTCCGTCTAGCGTTGAATTAAAGACCCGCATTCCCTACACAAATCAAGGGTCAAACATGAAAGCGAAAAATGAAGACTCGCCAAAAAAATATTTTTTCAGAGACTAAACCTCGTTGATCAACCGAGAACCTTCCACGACCACTTCTCTCCTCGACGCTTCATCCAGTGACGCTGGAGTAGTAAAACCGAGAGGAAGGTTGGCAAAGAAGTCGTTCGGAAGGGGAGCCTCGCTGGTTCCACTCTCATCACCCGGGGTGAAACCCGGGTTCCATTCGGGTAGCGGAAGATCTTCTGAGGCAAAGTTTTTGTCTTCGAGAGCGATTCCCTTGTCCTTTCGGGGCCTAACTCTCTCCCTCTGATTGGGAACAACGTCGGGGTGTGGCTCATCCATGTCCGATGCACTTAAAGGTCGGGAGATGCCTCGCGATCAGTAGAGCGCCACTGCATTACGGATCCTGTCTAGAGTGAAGGAATCCCAAAAGAACGGACCATTGTGGAGAAGATTGTGCTTAGCAAACAGGTCCCTGGGGGTCGCGGGGAGGATACTGTTCGCTGCAAAAAAAAAAAAAAAAACCTTCTCTACCTATATATAGGAAAAAATGTTACTATTCATTCTCGGACTTTCGGCAAACGATTACGTCTAATTCCATCAAAATAAGTCATACCGCAAGCTAGTACCTCACACCCAGGTCCACGGATCCTAGCTAGCTAGGGGGAGAGTTAACTGTTGGGGTCAAAACTGGTCACGACGGAATCAATGCATGAAATTTTCCGGATAACCAACTCTCGATCGATCCTTGAAAATTAGACATTCTTGGAAAATGGTTAATCAAGTAAAAGACAGTTTTTCGCAGATGCGAACCAAGGAGCGTCGAGAATAGGATCAGTCTGGATGTAACGCAACACCTTGAGCCTAAGGCTGATATGACAGTCTATTTTTTATTCGCAGGAAAAGATAAATGTCAAGTTTTCGAAGATAATCATGAAGGGTGACGAAAAATGGAAAAGCCCGTCTCGCGACGAATCCGGCCCAGGAAAAAGTGAAAACCGACCTAGAGAGAGTATATAAGGAGGGCTTAAGGCGAAGAGCAAGAGAGGGCTTTCTCAGAGCAAACTTAATACTTAGAGCAATTTAGGCATTTTTCCGTTTTTAGTATCGAGTTGCTACTCGACTAGGTTAGAACTTAGGTGGCTAGACTAGCGAACGTACCGACAGCTCTCGTGGCCTAGGATCTTACCTGTTGTTCACGCTCAAACGCGAATTCGGAAATAAGACCTCTTTGTTCTCTTTTCGCTCTTTTACGATTTATTACTTTCGACTCTTTCATATTGATTGTGTTGTGCGTGACCAAGCAGATAACCGGGACCTTCAGGGAAGGCTAAGTTAGTTTGGCTTTCCTCCGATTAACAAATTTCGACGGTGTGAATTCCGGTTCCCACACTCAACCCAACCACAAGTGAGTTTCATCACACTAAACATTGTGATTTAGTCTAGTTTTCATCCTAATTATAATAACTTGATATTGCTTCGTTTCAGTTACATAGAGAAAGATGACTTGCTGAGGTTTATGATCAAAGAAGAGGTAGACCTTGTACTTCCATTAATAGAAGGTGGTGAGACTGGAAAAATCACACGCAATGCTTTCACAGAATGGGTGGTAATGTTCTTTAAACACCTTTCCAAAATATATGGCTTTATCCCTTGTTGGTCACTGTAGACTAGTGCAGTCTCAAATTATTTCCAGGCCTTATTAAAAAAAGAAATATTAACGGTATATTTAACAATCTAATGAAATAGATTTAAAAGTTAAATAGGTAAACCTTGTATATGTTTTTGATGTCTCTTTTGAAATTATAAGTTTTAAATGTAGCATCATTATATCTGAAAATTTAAAATTCTAGACCAAAATTTATGTTTTTTCCAGAAATTCTTAATTTTTTTTATTTTTTGGTCCAAACCATATTCGACGCTCCACTTGCACCTGCGGTTGGACGGCCACGCTTCAAACATGTACAAGTTAGGGTTGCCTTGGTTTTATTTTGTGTCCATGTTTATTTGGAGATGTTGTTTGAATTTATAAGTAGGTTAGTGTGTAAGCATATGTTGCCATATTTTTACAGATAAACGTTTACACAAGCCGGAAAGCACTAGGACATTCACTGAAGTTCTGAACGATACAAAAACAGCGGTTAGGCAGGTGGACAAACTTATATCCGGAGTCGACGTCTTGTATGTTGTCATCTTCATCATCTGGTTGGTACTTCTGGATGTATTAACGTCCAAGTTTTTGGTGGTTTTCTCCGCGAAACTTGTGGGTCTTGGCGTCTTGCTTTCATAGTCGGAAGCACTTGCAAGAATATCTTTGAATCTTTTATATTTGTATTCGTGATGCACCCTTATGACGTCGGTGACCGTTGCGTTGTGGACGGTGTGGCGGTAAATAACGTTCAAGTTTTTTATCTTCTCACTACTACTAATTAAAAACTTCTAATTTGTTGAATTCCTCTTTGTGCTTTGTAGTTGTTGGTTGAAGAAATAGATCTTTTAACTACCAAATTCCTCAAGCTTGACAACGAGAAAGTGTTCTATCCAAATGCGACTTTGATATCAAAACCAATAAGCAATTACT
Source organism: Brassica napus (assembly GCF_020379485.1). Taxonomy (NCBI): domain Eukaryota; kingdom Viridiplantae; phylum Streptophyta; class Magnoliopsida; order Brassicales; family Brassicaceae; genus Brassica; species Brassica napus. The sequence goes on along the minus strand of NC_063452.1, from coordinate 54,613,592 downwards.
ATAGAAGTCCAGATATGGGAGATCCCTTATATACTAAAAGAGAAGCATTGTAATAAATGTGTTCACACTAAACTGGACACATGTCACGTGTAGAAGCATTATAATAAATGCGTTCACACTAAAATGGACACATGTCACATGTAGAGAGTTTTTCAGCCAAACTCTATATAAATATGTTCACATTATGTATTTTACGTTTTTTAATATAATACTCACATGCATGGCTCTTCTTTACGTTATTTTTACTGTTTACGAACAGAGCTGGACAAATTATTCATAAATTTTGATACGATTCGTTATCCGTTTTGATTCGAACCGAAAAATCCAGATATCCGTTACTCTACGAAGCAAATCAAATACTAAAATGCAATGTCCGTAAAAAAAAGCAAATCACAAATATCAATATTTATAGGAACGAATATCCAATTTGATCCGTTATATGCATATGTATATATATATATATATATTTAAAGAATTATATATAAGTTATATATTATAGTTTATATAAATTTTACAATATTTTTATTTTTAGATAATTTCATTTTAAGAATTTTATTTTTCATGTATTATTTTGAAAAAATGTCATTTAATATTAATTAATAGTATCTTTATATATTTATCAACCATCTTTATATACTTTTACATACACATACATGTGCACATTGACGTGAGTACCTTATAACTAAGTATTTACCACAACTGAAATATCTAATTTTTTTGGAAGTTAAAATATTTTTTTTTCTTAATGCTTCTTTCACTATCGACCAAATTGTAGTAAACTGATTTGTCTTAATAAATTTTTTTTTTTTAACTATTATCCGTTTAGAAACTATAATATGAAACCATTGGTTTGACATCACAACTATCTAAGATTCATAACATGAAAACAAACAAATAATAGTAATTTTTGATTATCACAGGAGAAAAAAAATATTTTAACCGAGCAAACCAAATAAATATTGATTTAAAATGATAGTTATATTTTAGGAGATTAAAAACCAAAAAACAACCTAAAACCGAACTAATAATCACATTCCGGGCAAGACGCGGGTTATTACCTAGTTCAATACTATTCTCCATCGCATTCTCAACTTCGGGCGCGAAAATAGGAAAAAAATTAACCACTCACTGGCTTATTCACTCACTCTGTCACTTAATCTGTATTGATGAGAACTTGGTGTGTCTTTGGTCAGGTACTTGGTGCAGAACACACAAAATTGGTATCCAGAATTCTTGTTGTTCGTGCAGGCGATTGAGAATGTGAACAAGTTGAATTTGAATCTGGTCGTCACACATACCATGAACTTCCAAAATTTCGGTGAGAAAAATCTCAGGAGAACTGATCTGGTCATCGCGCTCAAGCGAATTCTCGAGGATCTAGAAATCGATTACACCCTCCTTCCTCAAAATGTTCATCTCACCGGTCACAAATGATCACTTTTTAAATGTCTTTTTTGCATTTATCATTACCACTTGTACTATATTACAACATGATTTGCTTTAGTTTGATTTGAACACATAAAACTCGGTTACATTTTCGGTATGGACAGATTTAGTAATATTTATCTCTTCTTATCAAACGAAACCCTCATTAATTCCAATACCGGTTTTACCTAGTGGTTTAAACCAGATTCTAGACCATTTAGCAAAATACTCGAGGAACTTGAGGTCGATCTTTCTCAAGAAGTACTCATCTCACTGGTCACAATCTTGACGTTATAACACAAACCACTATACTATATATGTCGTGGTTCTGTGGTCACAATCTTTAGACTCTAATTAGTGCCACATTTTTGTTTCCCAAGTAGAATAATACACTATAGTTGGTATATTAGAATCCTAATGAAGAACATACTAGTACTTTAACTGGTTTTGAAACCACTAAACATTAATCAACCTAATTCGATTTGTAGATTTGGAGATTCCTTATTCGCAAGCAATATTGTTTGTCAACCAAACTAAACCGGAAAAGACAATGTAGAAAGAAAAGGCCCGGTTTATGTGCTGAGAAATTTTTGAGTGAGTCTAAAAATGAACACTCCTCTCTAAGCAAGAGTTGATCGTTAAAAGAACGAAACGGTGATACACTACAACGTACATGAACATTGAATTCATGTAGTGGCCAAGTAATATTCCATTTATTGGTTAATCAATATTTAATTAGCCTAAGAGACCACTGGTTTCACAATCTTTTTTGTCAGTGGCCAATCCGTGACATATCTAAGAATTATTGTACTAATAATAGTCTTCACAACCTTATTCTTCACCAATTTGTGTGGCTACTCGAATTCATGTTCTTCATTTCTGTTTTTTAGGTAAAGCACATCATTTAATTAAATGAGGTTGATTTGTAATATTCTTTGCATCAAGTTCGGTGGAGATGGGACAACAATTTATTTATAGAAAATCATGATTTTAATAATACCTAAAAGAATATAAGCTTAAATATGTATATATTTCTCCAAAAAGAAATTATATATCCATTCGCTGGACATAAGAAAAATATGTCAATAAGTATTTTCAAAAAAAGATTATAGATCCATTGATCTTATACGTTCATATATCAACAATCTCATCAGAAGCACAAACTTTTATGGGAATCGTCTCAGAAACCCCACGTGATTCTCTTTGTTTTATTGCCGCCCATTTGTACTTTTATGGATCAATCTGGAGCTTTGTTTGGTTTATAAAATGCACTTAAAATGGAATTCGTACTTTGCAAAACAAGACTGAAGTGTCAAGATCACTCCTTGCTTCGGCTCTCTGTGTCCTTGTAAGATCTTCTGTTCTTCTCCCTTTATCCCACAAAATGATTCAGAGTTCCTTACCTGCTCTGTTTTATCATTGTAGCTTCTATGTGATTTTAACTGTTCTTGTTTGTTTTCTGGTAGTCATCGATTAAAATCTCTTGTAAGATCTACATCGCCATTCTTTTGCTTATGTCCCAAGAGCTGATGTTGGTAACCTGTTTTATCATTGTAGCTTCTATGTGATTTTAACTGTTCTTGTTTGTTTTCTGGTAGTCATCGATTAAAATCTCTTGTAAGATCTACATCGCCATTCTTTTGCTTCTGTCCCAAGAGCTGATGTTGGTAACCTTTTTTATTCCCTGTTTTAATAACTTCATATCTCGAATATTCTTAGAGGCCGTACTGGTTTTATGTTTCAGTGAAACTATGCATATTTGTTTTGGTAAACTTGTGATCTTTCGTACGGCCTTCTTTGGATAATTGGTGGGTTTTCTAGAAAGTTCCTAGGTGTTGTTTTGAGTAGTTAAATACTCATTTACTAAGGACAAATGGTCTTTCTTGACGACATTTGTTCTAGCCTTAGGGTTTGGTTTAGGCTTTAAGGCTTAGCATTCACATTTTTCAAAAAAAAAGTAAAAGCTCCTAATAATAGTTTGGTCATGAAAAACAAACAGTGATAACTTTGTCCAAAGTTGGCGTCATTGTATCTAATAGCTTAATTGTTGGTGACTGATCTAATCACTGGTAGACTTTTATACTATTGTGTTCTTAGGAACTGCTATAACTTTTTGGGATCTTCAAAGAGCCACTGGATTAAAATCAAATCACAAACTTCTTGGTTGGAGGTGACTTTGGGATGGCAGAGAGGAGAGCCAGCAACGGAGGAGAAGTTGTAATCAATTTTTTAGATAAAGAAGCGTCAAAAGATGATCCATCATCATCTCCTTCTTCCAAAGTAGAGGCTTCACCAATGTCAGATAGAGAGACTGCAAAACTAGAGCCGCTAAGCATTCCTCCTCCTGAAATCTATAAGTTACCTGGAAGTGCTCATAAGCCGCCTAAAGTTCCAAGTCCTAGCACTGAAGGTCTAGTTCGAAGGAGATCTCTCTCAAAGTCAGTTTACTCCAAGTCCAACTCAAGGTTTGGGCAGCAACAGTCTTATCGATTCGATAAGACTATAGTTGAGGAAAACAGTGGAACTCCCAAGGAACATTATGGTGCTAATTCATTTTCAAGGACTTCTTTTAACAAGACTTCCCCTAGTAACAAATCGAATAGGAGCATCAACTCAGCAGCCATGAGTAGAGTCGATGAGGACGAAACAGATGAAAATGAAGAAATCTACAAACAGGTTAAACTACACCAAGTGAAGCGTAGTGGAATCAGACCTCTAGCTATGCTTGAGTTGCTACTGTTTGTTGCCACTCTATGCACTTTGGCTGTGAGTTTAACCTATGACACGGTGAAGAAGCATCACATTAAGGGTCTGGAAGTTTGGAAATGGTGCGTTCTTGTGATGGTAACGCTTAGCGGCATGTTCGTGACGAATTGGTTCATGCATTTAGCGGTTTTCATCATAGAAAGGAACTATCTCCTACGTAAAAAAGTGTTGTACTTTGTCCATAGCATGAAGAAGAATGTTCAAGTCTTCATTTGGTTCAGCTTAATTCTTGTTGCTTGGGTACTTCTCTTCGACGATGATGATAAACACTCTCGTAAGACCAAGAGGTTTCTACATTTTATAACGTGGACCATCGTCTCCCTCCTCATCGGTTCAATCCTTTTCTTGGCGAAGACGTATGCATTGAAAGTCCTTGCATCAAAGTTCAACGTCAGAAACTTCTTTGAAAGGATTCAAGAGTCTATCTTCCACCAGTACGTTCTCCAGACTCTCTCAGGACCTCCGCTTATCGAAGAGGCAGAGAGAGTTGGGCGTGAGCCGAGCACGGGCCACCTTAGTTTCACTAGCACCAGTGGAACGGTGAAAGAGAAGAAGGTGTTGGATATGGGAAAGGTTCACAAGATGAAACAAGAGAAGGTCTCTGCTTGGACAATGCGGGTCTTGATTGAAGCCGTTGGAGCTTCAACCATATCTAACACCTTAGATGAGAGTATCAATCGGAAAAAGAGAGCTGATAAGGAGATAACTTGTGAGATGGAGGCTGTGGCGGTTGCTTATGATATCTTCAACAATGTTGCTCAGCCTAATTCTAGGTAAGTCATCTCGTGCACACAATACTCTACTTTCTTATAGTTTTTTTTTAATCTTAAGCATACAAACTTGGATTTTTATATAATCTTTGATCAGTTACATAGAGGAAGATGACTTGCTAAGGTTCATGATTAAGGAAGAGGTAGACCTTGTAACTCCATTAATAGAAGGTGCCGAGACTGGAAAAATCACACGCAATGCTTTTACAGAATGGGTGGTAATATTCTTCAAACACCTTTCCAAATATAAGACTTATTTTCTTGTGGGATTGTTAACGCTTTAAGTCTATTTTATTTCTACCTATGCATGTTTTGAGATGTTTTGTTTAGTCTTGAGTAGGTTAAAGTGTGTAAGCAAGTGTTTGCCATTTTTTTACAGATTAAAGTTTACACAAGTAGGAAAGCATTAGGACATGCACTGAACGATACAAAAACAGCGGTTAAGCAGGTGGAGAATCTTATAACTGGAGTCTTGTCAGTTGTCACATTCATCATTTGGTTAATACTTTTGGATGTATTAACGACCAAGTTTTTGGTGGTATTCTCCGCAAAATTCGTGGGTTTTGCTTTCTTGTTCGGAAGCACTTGCAAGAATATCTTTGAATCTTTTGTGTTTGTCTTCGTGATACACCCTTACGACGTTGGTGATCGTTGTGTTGTCGATGGTGTGATGGTAAGCTAATAACTTTGAAATTTTTTTGCTCAATATTACTACTCATTTAAAACATCTAATTCTCTTTTCTTTTCTTTTTCTGTGCTTTGAAGTTGTTGGTTGAACAAATAGATCTTTTAACTACGGTGTTCCTCAAGATTGACAATGAGAAAGTGTTTTATCCAAATGCGACTTTGATTTCAAAGCCAATAAGTAATTTCTACAGAAGTCCAGATATGGGAGATTCAATACTATTCTCCATCGCATTCTCAACGCCCACCGCGAAAATCGCCACACTCAAGGACAAGATATCAGAGTAAGTATCAAAACAAGAATCATCTTAAATCAACTAACTCACTGAGTATTGACGACAAGTTATTGGTCTGTATTTGGTTAGGTACTTGGTGCAGAACCCACAAAATTGGTATCCAGATCTCATGTTGTTCGTGAAGGAGATTGAGAATGTGAACAAGCTGAATTTGAATCTGGTCGTCACACACACCATGAACTTCCAAATTTTTGTAGAGAAAAATCTCAGGAGAACCGAGCTGGTCATCGCGCTCAAACGAATACTCGAGGACCTAGAGATTGATTACACCCTCCTTCCTCAAGATGTTCGTCTCACCGGTCACAAATGATAACTTCCTTCTGTCCTTTTGCATTTATTTTCACTAGTACAAGTGGGTTATTACAAAATGTGTTGCTTCGATTCAACTGAATTATAAAACTCGGTTTACGTTTTGGTGTGTATCCCCTGTATATTAATCCTGGAACATTACAACATGTTTTCGTAGTTACATGTCATCATGAAGATGATGATTCTTAGGCTTCAATTGGTGACTGTGTAAAAAATGAAATGAATGAAAAAAAAGTTGAACAAAATTTCATTTACTGAATTGAATTGAAAAAAAAATTGAATAAAGAGGAAAAATAAAAAAAGAATCTTAATATATAAAGTTGACTTGTGTGATGCACACAGCCCTCCACCTCATCAAGGAGGAAGAGGCGTTTTTCGACACCTGTCAGCTCCCGAGTAGATCGGTGTAGCCCACGCTCCCTCCCCCTTCTCGCGCGCGTCGTGTTGTCTGTATCATCTTCTCAACATCAACAATCAAAGATCAGTAGCCGACAGTTTCAACTTTCATTAATACAAACGTAAAGCCCAACTTTAACGTGATTTACCCCACTCATCTCACTCTCAAGCATTCAATCAACCCCATCATCTCCAAAGTAACCGATGGAAACTCAAACTATAAATCCCCAAGCTCTCAGAGATGAACAACCTCAGCGAAATCGAGAAGAATAGTCTTTTCTGATTACCAACTCCGACAATCTCATCACCTTACCGGTTGAGATGAGCTCCGAAACGTCGGCGGCTGGAGACGGTGGCGAAACGAGCGCTGGGCCAGCACCGGCATACGACAAACAGAAGGAGAAGGCGCGCGTGAGCAAACCGTCTCTGATCCTGTGCCACGACGCGCACCAGAACGACGCATCTACAGTCCGGAAGCTCCTGGAGAAAGATCCGTCTCTGGTTCACGCCAGAGATTACGACAACCAAACGTCTCGGGTGGATTGATGTTGTTAAATGTCTGATCGAGTTTGGCGCTGATGTCAACGCTCAGAACAGGTGGAAGAACACGGTACACTCTTTTTTTCAATGTTATTCGGTTCTTTTATCTCTTTATATCATGTTTGATCTGAAACTTTTGTTGTGTGTGTGTTTTGAAAGCCTCTGGCTGATGCAGAAGCTAATATGAGCTAGGAAGCAGAAAATGATCGAGCTACTCAAATCTCATGGCGTTTTATCTTATGTGAATTTTTTTAATATCAAAGTTATAAACTTTCATATCTTGAGGTAGAAAAATTGCTATGAAATATTAAAATATTATTGCAATAAATTTAGGAACTTTCTCTGTGAAGCAAAGCAGCCTGCTTTAATGCTTGTGGCTGATTGAATTTTGTCTACGAAGAGTCAAAACGGAAGTCACTTTGAACCAAAGCCTTTGCCACCACCAATTCCAAAGAAGTGTGACTGGGAGATTGACCCTGTTGAGCTGGATTTCTCAAATGCAGCCATGATTGGAAAGGTTTGTGTATTCTTTTTGAATCAAGTTTTGATCGTAGGTGATGGATCCATAGTCTTGAGTTTGTTTAGTTCAGTGCAGTGGACTAATTGGATCTTTGGTCACATTTTGTTAGGGTTTATTTGGTGAGATTGTGAAAGCCTATTGGAGAGGAACACCAGTGGCTGTCAAACGTATGCTTTCTTCTCTTTCAGATGATAGACTGGTTATGTAAGTTCTTATTTCTCTCTTTTGATATTAGCTGATACCTTGGTAGAAGTCTGTCCTAAGATTCTTGTGTATTCATACTTGGTGTATTTTAAATGTATAGATTGATTTCTATTGTGATACTTTAATTTACAAGATTTTTGTCGGTTTACTTCTTTTTTTTTATCAGAGTCGGTTACTTCAATGGTTCGAATTTGCTTTTATGAAAAACTGGAATCAACATTGAACTGATTCAAAGATTAGGTTCATTTAAATTAGAGAAAAAGACTAGAATAGCACCAAACCAAACAAAGTTTTTGTTCCTAAACTAGCATTTAAAGCCCAAAGTCACAAAAATAGATTTTATTAAAGAGGTAAATATACGCTTATACTTCTTGTGTTAATTAATCTAAACCTTAGGGTTTAGAGTTAAGGGGTGAGGTTTTGGAATTAGGATTCAAAATTTTATAAAAGAAAAAATAAATACTAAAAAATTAAAAATTTAAATTTAAAAAACAGTTTCAAAAAGTATTTTTGAATTATAAAAAGAAAATTTGAAAAGAAAAAAAATTTGGAAAAAAATTTCAAAAAAAAGTTATAAAAAATTTCGAATCTGAAAACATCTAATCTGAAACTATAAAAAATTTCATTTTTTCATTTTTTTTATTTGTTTTTGTTTGTTTATTTAATTTTAAGCCAAAGGTATTAGGGATATTTTACCCTTTAATAAATGTCATTTTTGTGACTTCATCGCGATTAACAGAATGGTGCAGTTTTAATGGTCTCCCTAATCCTTGGGTTATGGTTAATGCCTCACAGAAATTGGGCCACCAAGCCCATGCCAGTAATATCTTAATGTATTCCCAATAACTCAATCAGACATTCCTAATACACGTAACATGGCCAAAAAATACCTTAGCAAATGACTTAGTTTGTTTTACTTCATTGAAAATCGTTTAAATTGTTCATATATTTACACTTATATGCAGCACTCATCAGTTTTCTTCATCCTGCCTTTACCGAAAAAAGAAGAGCAAAATGTTGTAAAAGACCTTTTCCTTATTACTGATATCTTGTAATAGTTTCTTACTTCATTTACGACTTAATCAACATTCATTTATAAAATATTAAATCAGCACTCAAGATATTCAGAGACAATATGATATCTTGTAATGGTCTCTATATTTTCTCTCATTTTTAAATTATTTTCTATATTTTTAATGGTGAGAAACTCTTTAAGAGCTCACCGCTAATGATGCTCTAAAGCATCTTAAACGAGAATCGGGATATCACATCTTCACTTCTATTTTTGATTTTTTTTCTTTTTTCTTTAATAGTTAGATACCGGAGCATATCCTTTCACTAGAGTTACTCTTACATATTAGTCTATATTATAGCGCTTATATTAATAAAACAATATCCAAATTTTTACAATATATATAGTTCCCTAACATTCAAATAATTGTTTAATAGGATCCACACTTAAAAATATACTAAAAGTAGTGTTTTTAAAACCGAACGATCTGTGGTTGGACTAAGTTTGACTATGACTCAATCACATAGGTGAGTTGGGTTTAATAGTTGGTTTTACCATAAACTGGTCAAATGTTAGATTGAATCTTGAAATAATTGAACTTAATATAAACCAATTAAACTATCAAAAATCTATGAACCAAACATATAAAATACCTTATATTTATAATGTTTTATATTTGATATTAATTTATATTTTATTTACGTATCATATTTACTAACTTTATTTTAAATTATATATCTAAAAAATATTAAATTAGATAATTGAACCACGTTTGATACGGTCGAACTACCATGATCTATCTGAATAAATATCTGATTTATCTTCTGGACCAGTTTTAAAACATTGACCAAAACCAGATTGGTGAAGTTTCTTAACTAATAAAATAGTCATTTGATGAGTAAAAAAGGCTCACAAGTTCTAAATTTCATTATGAGCTACAATGAGTCGGGGTTTAATATAATAGCTAAGCTAATTTGTGTTTTCCACCAGTAATAGTGCCCACCAAAGATCGATTCATGCTATAAGGATACCTTAAAATAACCTACAAAGACATTTATAAAACAAATCATCTTTATGCAATAGAAAAACTATTACTGATAGTGATAATTCAGTTTTTATAACAAATAAGCACAAAAAAAAAACTACAAAATATCAAATAATCCGCGCGTAGCGCGGACACACCACTAGTTGAACAAAAAGTAAACATGAATGGTAAAAAAAAGAGATGAACATGTGTTTTCATATTTTAAAGTGGAATATAACTAGTATTTAAAATACACGCACAATGAAACCAAGTTTTAAACTTCTAATACCAGTTAACTCCACGTATTGAAAACTGACCTTTGCTCACCACACAGTAAAACACAAACGAATATTAAAACACAATAAAGAATTAACAACTATAGGCGTCGTGTACCACTATTTGCACGCCATAACTGGTCAGCTATAGAAATTCACTTTTTCTAAAAGAAAATAGAGAGCATAAATCTATTAACTCTGCTTCTGCTTTCGTCAATGAGATTTTCTAAGGAGGAAGAATACTTAAGTATTTATAGAGTTAGTAGGATAATCATAAGATTAAGAAGATAAGTTCAAACTTTTTTTGTTTCCTTCTTTTGGGGTATATGATGCAGTTAATTGATCTTGGATGACGATGAGTTAATAGTTTTGTAGTGTCTTGCGCCATTTTTTGAATTATCTATATTTTGTTTTTTTTTTTTTAATTTTTAACACTTTAATTATTGTTTTCCACTTGTTCCTCATCAAGATTAGAGGAGGAAATATTTGTTAAAGAATTCCCACGTTTATGAGGAAAACAAATGAATATAGTGGGACCTATGTACTAACAATTTGACAAAACATTCAACAATTTGAAGGAATAACAAATTCAATCATCTTTTTTTTTTCCTAAAATGGTGTCACCAATTGAAGCCTTAGAATTCTTAGAAAAATAAATTGGTTCAGAAAAACTTATACTATGTTTTTTATTAAACTAACTATCAAATTAATTATTAGTATACCAAATTTTTTTTTCTTTCCTTAAATAAAAGCTAAAAAATTACCTAATATGGTTAGCATATGTATGACAATTAATGATTATGAATAATACATATTTGATAACAATTTTTGTATCTTCTCTCTTTTTTGTTTAATTTTATATTATTAAAAGAAATTAAACAATCACATTAAAGATATAATAAAAAAAATTAGATTTTTTCTTATATGTTATATTTTGAATTTTTAAAAACGACTATAAATTACTAAAAATGGTAAAAATTCCACATTAAAAATCGTGTGATCAATGGTTTAACTTTTTTTGTTCAAGCAAGATACAAATGATCATATATCGTAGGGGTGAGCGTTCAGATACACGTTCAGGTTCGTATCGGGAATTTAGGATTTTTGGATATTTCAGTATAAAGGTATAGAACCTGTTCGGGTATTTCTACACTTCGGGTCCGGTTCGGGTATTTTATGTTTGGGTTCAGATATATTGGGTCGGGTTTGGATATCTAAATTTTGAAGAAAAATTAAATAAATTATTCATTGTTTAATTTTTTTTTGTATTTAAAATATATTTTTAACTTAACTGGTTTACTAATTTTCAAAAGATTAATCTTTTAATAGGTTTGGAGATAAAGCTTTAAAAACAGAAAGCCACTAATTTAGTTGTTGTTTTGTAATTCTAGATGGAACTTTTGTTAATGCAAGAAACAAAAACTTGATTGTATTTTAAATGAGTAGCAAATGATTTTGTCCATAATTATATGTATATTATCTAATTTTGAGCAATGTGCATCATTAATGTAAATATTTTGAATAAAATGAGAGAAGTAAACTAGAAATATAGGGTTAAGTATACTTATGTTTGGTTATTTTCGGATATCATTCGGATTTGAATATTATCTGTTTGGGTTTGGATATCCAATGTCTCCAAATTCAATAACCGTTCGATATTTTGCTACTTCGGATCGGATTCAGATACGAGTTTGGGTATCAGATAAAATGTCTAATCCTAATAAATCGTATGAATATGAAGTTTCATTAATAGATATTCATATTATATATATATTAATATCATTTGAAATAAATTATGTACTATATAAAAATTTATAAATATGTTAATTTTATAATTTCCAATGAAATTTTTTTGAGATCTTAATATTTTAATTTTGAAATTTGTATTGAAAAATCTCACATTAAAAATTTTGTGATTAATGGTTTAAATTTTTGTTACAGCAAATATACAAATGTTAAAAAATAATATGAGTAGGAAGTGTCAATAATAAATATTTATATTAAAATATACTATCAATATCAATAAATTTTAATTTATATCATATAGAGTAAATAAAATGATTGTTTTGATTTATTTACCAAAAATGTGATTGTAAATTAACAAAGGGTATTGGTTTTAATTTATGTGATTACTCTAATGTATATACTTTTATGTATACAAAATTATTTTTTAAATAGGTGGTTTCTGATATCTTATTTCATCATGAGAATCCGAGAAACACACTTCTTCAAATCAAAGTGATTTTTAATATTGGAAGCACTATATATATATATATATTATTTCGTTCAGATTAACTAATTTAGTCTTGATTTTTGTTCCTAAAAAGTTTTTAATGAAATATGATGACAAGATCCCAATCACCTCAAGAATGAGAGATTTGATCATTCGTCTAATATTGTTTCTCCATAATATCCCATCTAACTATTATAATTGTAAGAATGAGAGATTTAAACTATTTATTATAAGTTTTATGATTTATCATTTAATAAATCAAACAGTTCTTATTTATACATAATTTACATATACTAGAATAGTAAAGTATTATATATATTTTTATCTGTATACTCTTAAGTAACTAAACCTCAGAAGCCTAGACTAATAAAATAAGTAATATGTTTTGTTGTTATAGAATTAGATGATGTTTAGACCAAACTGGTGAATATATACTAGACAAACATTTATATTTCGAGGCTGCAGTTATATTGTATAATAGTTTGATATATTAGATATGAACACTAATCTATTAATATAGTTTGCCGGTGATTTTCTTCAAAATTTTGATTCTTAGATATGTATCTGGAGTGGAACTAATTTTTACATATGTCTATCTTTTTAAATTGACACTTATGTAATTCACCTTAATAGAAGAAGTTAAAAAACAAACTAACTCATATCAATGCAACAAAGACGAGAACGAAATCACAATTTTATAGATGTAGAAAATGAAATCACTTATGGAAAGTCAATAGTAAACAAATCGAGAGCTGAAAACCCAATCCCATTTCGTCATTATTCAATCGATGTTGCCTATTTGGTTTTGGTGATTTGTATCACCCACAATAATTAATTTTTTTTTGTGCATATGAAGTCTTAAAAATAATTAAAACAATATGTAATACGTTAGCTCTTCAACAACAATGATATATTTAAGAGACAAACATTTGTATTCGTCATTTTATAGTCAATAAAGATTGTAGTGTTGCAAAATGTTAAAACCATTTAATAAACAAGCATTATTATAAAAAATCAGCGGGTTATCATCGAGTTTTACTTATTATTTGTCCATTCTTTCTGAATAGTTCTTATATCAATTTATTAGAATCTGGTTTAGTGTAGTTAATACTGAGTAGTTTTAACCGGTTATTAAACCCCATCGTACTATATATTAATTGAAAAATCATCTAAATGTCTTTTTGTTTACGTGTCGATCATTGGTGATATCTAAAAAAACTGTTATAGTTTAATTGGCTAATAATTTTTAATTTTTACTCTACTATATATTAATTTGTAAGTTAATTAAGTGACTTTTGCTTCCTACTGGATCGACCTATATTTTAAAGAATATGAAAAATGATTATATATTATGATAAAGTGTTTTTACTATCTTTCTAAAATTATAAACAACATAGAGATGGAGGACCTGAGTCACAGAGATGCTATTAGGGCTTAGCAGACCCACCTTCTACTGGGTCTGCTAATTAAATCTGCCACTATGATATCAAACTTCTCCTCCCTTTTCACATTCAAGTTATTACAAATAAAAGAATTTTAAGCATTTATCAGAAAACATCATATAAAGTCATAAATTTTGATCTTTTATGTGAATTGCTTTGCATCTTTGATCACAAGTTCAAGCTTCTTGTTACAAAAAGCAGTCGCTTTTAACGAGACGCTTTTAACGGTCAGAAATCTCCTACAAAAATCAACAACTTCCTGGAACATAAAAACATTTGTCTGTTAGAAATAAATGTATATTCTTCTTAATAATATTTGATAATATATACAGAGAGATAGGAGATTAACCTGATCAATATCACACATGACCACTTTTTCGATTGTCTTGTGTTTAAGTATTTCTCTAGAAGCAGAGCCTTCACCTCCTCCCATTATAAACACTGTCTTGGGGCTATACACGAGCAAACAATGGTCGATGTAAGTAATTAATCCATTCCCACGTACAGTTTGAAAGCAAGCAATTTTCAATAGTAGTTGTTAACTTGTTATTCATAATAACATAAGATTATTATTCATTTAAACGCATACCCGGATGGCAAAGGAGGGCACAGGGCCGGCTCATGTTTTATAACACCATCATTAACCCCAGTCTCTTAACTGGGGTTCTTAGCTTCGGTTAAGAGACGGTTCTTATCTTTTCTTAGATTTTAAAGAAGAAAAATTAAGAATCGTTTCTTAAATAAGAGATATAAGAGCCGTCTCTTAGCTGAAAAGTGTAAAAAAAAAACAAAAAACAAAAATATGTTAAATCACAAGTTAAGAACCTCAGCTAAGAGACCGGGGTTAATCATACCCGGGCAAAAATTTTTTTAGATCTTTTAATAATTAAAAATATAATTTAGCATGATTTTTAAAAATTATTTATTTAAAATGTTCTAAAATTTAGATATAAAAACATATAAAATAAACATCTTAGAAATACATGTATATTTATTTTTATTTTTAATAAAATTTTAAAAAAATATTCAAATTTTTTTTTTTTTTTTAAATTGGACCCCTAATATCATGGGGTCCGGAGCGGTCGCACTGCTCGCCTTTATAGTTGAGCCTGCACTGGGAGGGCAGGGTGGATCAAACATTCATGGTAGATAAACTCATCTTTCTCTGCACTTTGCATTTTCCCATCAATCACAAGAACCTGTTTCAATCAAGTACCATTTATTCGGACTAATAAGTCGCCAGTACCATACAGTACTAAAATAATGATCTCGCCAGTACCATACAGTACTAAAATAATGATCTAAGTAATTTGTAGTTCATCAAAGCTATACAAAATAAATACTACTCATTCCGTTCCTGAATAAGTGTCACTTTGACACTTTTCACACATACTAAGAAAGTAGCGGAAATATATGTAAGTTGTTATTAATTACATCTTTCTGACCAATAGTAATTGAGATAAATAAAATTATTTATAAAACCAATGCAGTTTGCAATTAATTTTCAGCTGAAAGTAAGTATAATTTGCATTGGAATTGTAAAGTGACATTTTTTGTGTAACAAGAAAAAAAACTAAAATGACACTTATTATGAAACAGATGGAGTAATTGACACGAAAATGTATCTTGCGGAAACGTTTGGTGTCCAAAAGAGCCATTTCTTGGTACTCGATAGTTCCTTCATGTAGAACACTGTCCAAACAAACAAAAAAGAATGACAAAACGAAGTGAGCAAAATTATGATTAAGAAAAAAAGCATGCCAACTTAAGACAATACTGACGAAGAAAACCTGTTGAGGGCAAAAGACCACTTGAGATCATCATCGATGGTTTCTTCAGACCAGTGGCCCTCCTGCTGGTTGGAGTGGAGGGTTTGAATGGCTGTCGTATCTTTGTGAATCTCCGGGAACGCATTTCCGAACATGATCTCTACGACTTCTCCCATGTCCAACAAACTGAGAAACAGAAGGATATACAGAGCTGAGATGAGTGTTATTGCTTCGTGATGTGATATGATCGTAGAGAAGCCAACTCTTGCCTTTATAGAGAGTGCAACTGAAATTAATTACTTGAATATACGGTTCGTTAGGCCCCTCCTAGTGTTCACTAGTTACGATGGAAAAAAGAGAAGAAAAAATACCTCTAAACAATCTCGTTCTATTAATGGGATAATGAGGTTTTCTTTAGTATAATTATCAATCTCGTTCGCATGAGGCTTCAGTAACGATCCCTCTGCAAGAATTTCGCATGCTTATATTTTGTATTTTAACGTTTTCAACACTATTCCTCATGATGACATCATAATTATAATTTATATTACTTCAGTCAGTTTATATATGCTTTTCTTTATAATCATGTATAGTTACTAATTAGTCATCTACCGTTTCAAGTTTAATGTCATTGGAAGTAATATGGTTTACTTTGGCGGCATACACCATATCTTAGGATCCGATCCGTAAGCGAGTGGCATTCTCACCTCTATAAAGATGTATATATACTAGTATCCCATAAGAATTCACGGAAACAGAAAATAATATATAAGTTTCTGAATAAGTGCGGGTGTTGGAAAGGGTCTTGAGATGTATTGTTCCCTGTAAATTTCTTAGCTTATATAATAGAAAATCTTTTATAAAAAAAATAAAAAATTCTTAGCTTATAAAAAAATGCAGGACAAGCTAAGTTACGGAAAGATTAAAGATAAAATCAGTTTGAAGGCTCTCTTTCTCTATTGTTTTACTATTCAAAAACCCATGATGTTATATTATATGATTAGAGCGTAGAGGAATGGAGGAGTGCAGCAGAACACGACACCATTATATTACAAAGCATGGATTGTGGAAATATGAAATACATATTAGAGCATCATTAACCCAAAAACCCACTTTGGATCTCTTAATGATTTTTAAGTATTAAATGTCACTTAAGAGACCTAGTTAAGAGACACTAACATTTTTGTGCTCTAATGGGAATCTCTTATTTAGGGGTTCTTAAGAAAAAATTAAACATTGTTTAATGTATGAATTGTTTTTGATAACTTTGTGAAAAAAATGTTTCAAGAAGAAGATGCTATATATGTGATCAAAATGTATGAATTTTGTGAACATGAGAAGAATGGAAGGAGAAGAAGAGTCAGATGATTTTGTGAATGAAATGTTTGGTGAACACAAACATTTTATAGAGATGCCTCATCTTTCTTTACATGAGTACATGTTTCTTTACATGACACAAGATGCCATATGTTTGTTCACGTGATTACTGAGAACATACATGACACAATACTCATCAGAACATCAACAACACAAGACATGACACAACTACACAAGACTCAGTACCACAACGACAGAAGACTACACATGACAACACAATAGGACACAAGACTACATCAAAGAGTTCAGTCCCACATCGAGAAGACCAGAGAGATCAAACGCTAGTCCGTTATTTTTCCTGTGGAATATTGATATCTTGCATATTTACATTGTTTTATCCATTCATCCATGAGCATTTTCATCATATAGATTAGGATTTAGCCATGTCTAGGTTGCATTTTGCATTCATTGTCCTTATTAGGTGTTGGAGTGTGCCATGGAGTGATTTGAGATGTTTGGGAGCATTGTGATCCAAAAGGAGGTGAAAGATGAGCATGGATGGAGCCTTTAGAGAAATCTCCTGTTGCTAAGATTTTGTGGAGACACAGAAAATTGAGTTAGCTTTCTAATGGAAGTGGTTTCAGTCATTTGGAGATGTAATGAAGGAGTTATGATCAATTTACTAGAGGCATATCCATCCTGGTCGAGCATCGCAGAGTGACCTCTCAGAGCGACCTACCGAGGTCGCTCCCAGCCAGAGCGACCAGCCAGAGCGACTAGCTCAAGTCACTCCCAGCCAGAGCGACCAGCCAGAGTGACCAGCTCAAGTCACTCGCGTTTTGACGGGTCGAGACACAAAGAAACGCGTCGGGAGTGACCTCCTGGAGCGACTATGCTAGGTCACTCCGCGTGTTTTGCTTGGACGATTTTTATGTTATTTTAGGGGCCTTTTGGTCATTTGTTTTGATGTTTTTACACTTTCTAAACCTAAGTTAAGTACTTTTTGTAAGATTGGAGGCTGATAATCTCTTTTCTAGAGAAGAACTAGTAAAAAACCTCTTTTGATTCAGATTTCATTGCTTTCATCTTGTGTTCTTGTTGATTTCTTATCTATTTCTCTACATGGTTAATCTGAAATCCAATATGGGTTTAAGAGGAATCATGGAGATTAGTGAGTAATCACCTTTTGAATTCATGGGTTAGGGAGATTAAGGGTGATTAGGTTAGTTCTAGGATGTTTTAGTGTAGATCATTCTTGTTCCTTGCTAGTAGAGTATTCCTAATGCATCTTCTGAGTTGGCCACTCAAAAGTTGATCAATAGGCATTTCCCACCCGAAAGGTGTTTGATGAAATGCCTGAGACAACTCTCCTAGGCTTTTAGTATACTTTGCCAAAGACATTTGTTGTTAAAGGTGCTAAGATAGCTAATAGACTTGTTAGTAATGATTGCTTTCATATTATTCAACCAAAGACATTTGATGTTTGAGATATGTTAGCAAATGAGCATTTATCTAGACATAGAGCTTGCTTAGAATTGTGTCTAGGCTTAAGGTTGATAGTTTGATTGATCATTTGCCATCCTTAGTTCGATACTTGATCACCCAAGGTCTAATCCCTATGCCCATGAGTTCTCTTTTCCCTTAGTCAAGAAAGTATCATTTTGTTATTGCTTTCTAGTATTGGTAGTAGTTTAAAACCCATCTAAATCATTGGTTGCACTTAGATTAAGTGAGTACTTGCATTCTCAGTGCTTTGATATCCCTCAGAACTGGTTCGATATTCACTATACTACAACATTTGTCTTAGGAGCCTTGAAAACTCCTAACATCAAATATTGACCCAGAAGCATTACCATGGGTTTCGCATCAAAATCACTGTTTGTCTACGCAAAGTACAAGTAATAAGTTTAATGGTAAATATAGGTTACAACTCAATAACATTAGGTATTAAGGGATATGTATCCCACATTGGAAAATCAATGGGACATTAAGTAATATATAAAGGGTTAGGGCCAATCCACTAATTACCAATTGGTTTTAAGTTGGAAGCCCATAATTAAACCCGAATCTAACATGGTATCAGAGTCAGATCCTAAATACCCTAAACTCCTAATTAAAATTAAAATTAACCCTTCTGACCGGGTATAAAGGTCGCGATTAACCCTTCCAACTGGGTATAAAGGTTGTGTTAAACTCGCTCGACCGAGTATAAATGTCCTAAAGTTCCGAGATTTCTGACCGATAAGAGCCATCATTTCAAGGAAGGATATTAGGGATATATATTTCACATTGGTTATATATATCCCACTGAATATTGTGTCATCTCGAGGAGGGGTATTAGGAACTTAAATAACAACTATCCCAAATTAATAAGCGATGCCCAACTTACCAACAAAGGGGAAACAAAATCGTTGAACCGATAAGCAACTTCGAGTGGCTTCATGGACTCAGATTATTGAAATGTCAAAACATCGTACAACGTCGTCCATGGTGGGGATAATAAAGATAATGAGCATAAAAATCGAATACTAAAGATTTTTTTTTTCTGAAAACAAACCTTTTCACAATTAAGAAAACATAATATTTTTAATTTTGGAGTTTAACATAAATTATATTTAAGATTTTTTATTTAGTTTTTTTGCTTCGAATTTAAGGCTTATGTTTTCAGAGTTTAAAATTTAGGACATTAAATTTAAATTATTTTACTAATTATAATAATCACAACTATTCTCTTGATTGAGGTATAAATATATAGTATAGGGGTTCTCTGAATAGTTGCAATGTTTATAGTCCAAGCTCAAACTGATCTCCTCAGTTTATAGAAGAGTTTAGTATAGCTTACAATTCTAACACATTACGCCCATGTATTTGATGTAACCAAATATTACAGGTAGACTGAATAGTTATATGACGTTCAATTTTTTTTATAGAAACAATGAGTGAAATTAAGAGTTTGTGTATACATCATTGTCGCTAGCAAAATAATAGTCCCATGAGGAATATAAATTATAATTATGACGTCAAATTATAACAGTTTTTTTTGGACTTCACCGATGATCATGTAAACAAAAATTACTTAATTGACTTCTCTAATTATACAATATTTTTTGGATTTCACCAATAATCAATATGTAAGTAAAATTCCATTGACTTTTCAATTAATATATAGTAGGATAAAAATTAAAAGTTGTTGGTCAATCAAATTATAACAAATTTTATTAGATTTTTACCAATGATCGACATGTAAGCAAAAATCTTTTAAGTGACCTTTCAGTTAATATATAGTAGGAAAAATTAAAAGCTACTGACCAATCAAATTATAACAATTTTTTTTTGAATTCACCAATGATCGACATGTAAGAAAAAGTCACTTAAATGACTTTTCAATTAATATAGTAAGATACAAATTAAAAGCTATCGACCAATCAAATTAAAACAACTATTTATGATTTTTTTTATGATCAAATGGATGCACAACAATCAAATATAAAGTTTGAAAGACCCAAAGATATGAAAATAGAATTTTCGTAGTGGAATTCATATTTCATTAAAGAGAAAAATACAAAAAATGATGATTTTCTTAAAAAAGTATTTTGAGATGAATTGGAGACTATTAATTTTATATTGATGATTAGACAGATAATTTATATGATGTGAGAGAAGAATACATTATCCAATGATAATGAAATATAGATTCACCAAAAATAATTTTGAACAAGACAAAATAGAAACTAATCAACCGAAAATAATATATTGATTGTAACATTGAAAATTTTAGAGTACAATGAGAAATTTTCAATAACTTAATGTTACTTATTTGACCAAAATTTGTAAAAGAAACATTTTAAAGATTTAAATTAATGTTATTGGATTATCAATAAATCTCACAACGCTTCTAACAATGTAATGTTGAGATTTTTTATTTTCAAATTAATTGGAGTTAAAAATTAATTTACTAAATATTTCTAACTTTTAAATATCATTGTATACATGATATATTTTTATAGAATATTATTATATATGTGAAAGCATTGATAATGCTTGTTTCTTTTTATAATATTGTTCATTATTGCTAACGCTCCAAGCCCCGTGGAAAGACTAATACACTCATCAATGATCCAAGAGATTTTCAAGAAGATTCCTCATGGTGTTCTCGGTACCAAGCGAATATCCATTCTTGATGCAAGATACAAGTATATAGAGATGCCAAATAAGAAATCCACCTTATCATACGTAGGCTCTAGTTTATCCTCGGCTCCACCAAGCTTCCTTTGATAGATAAGTCGACCAATCTGGATGAAAGCTCTAGTTGATCCTCGGCTCTACCAAGCTTCCTTTGGTAGATAAGTTGACCAATCTGGCTGAAAATTCTCAAAACGGTAGCGGATGGAAGTATAAAAGAGTGAACCTCCTCCGAGAAGACTGACCTTTGATATGGTGGATGTTTCTCATCATCATCACCCTTCTTCTCACGCCAGTGAAATCAAAGTTCATTACTGTTAAGAAAAATATTTAAACAAAGCATATTCGGAAGAAATCATGTTTACAACTAATGTATAAAGAAAGTATTAAGGGATATGTATCCCACGTTGGAAAATCAATGGGACATTAAGTAATATATAAAGGGTTAGGGTCAATCCACTAATTACCAATTGGTTTTAAGTTGGAAGCCCATAATTAAACCCGAATCTAACATGGTATCAGAGCCCAGATCCTAATAAGTTAAACCCCTAATTAATATTAACCCTACCCGACCGGGTATATAGGTCGTAATTGACTCGCTCGACCGAGTATAACTGTCTTAAAATTTTTTCGAGATTTCTGGCCGATAAGAGCCATCATCTCGAGGATGGACCGATATTAAGGATATGTATCCCACATTGGAAAATCAATGGGACATTAAGTAATATATAAAGGGTTAGGGTCAATCCACTAATTACCAATTGGTTTTAAGTTGTAAACCCATAATTAAATCCGAATCTATCAGAAAGCTTTACCTTCTTTTGTTAAAGATCTCTTGTGGGTGCAACTTCTGATCAAGGTCATCATGATGCCTCCCACTGCCATACCATAAAAAAAATTAACAAGTAATCTCCCAATGTGTAATAAAACATGTCTCACTTACCTTTCTACAATCTTCTCAGCGCTTACAACGGTTTCACTACGCAGAAAAAAAATATCCAATAACCAACCAGGCATGGATTGTAAAAAACAACTCAAATTAAGACACATACACATTTAACTTACCTAGTAGTCAATGAAGGAGCTGTGAGGCCTACAATCTTCTTAGAGCTTCCAGCAGTTTCACCACATAGAACCAGAACCAAGCAATAACAAATAAATACGTTCACTTAAACAAACAAGATATGAAGTGCGAAACATACAATCAAAGTTACAAAACATAATTAACTTAAATCTTGCGGCTGTATCTTGAGGTTGGTTGCTTGACCATCCCATGTTCTGTGTACATGCATAGCAAAAAAGAATTGCATACAAAAATGGATAATGAGAATCACACAAAAAAAAAAATCACATCTTTTCTCAAATCTTTATCTTTCATAAAAAGTTACTAAAGATCAAGCTTTTCACTTCCTATTTACGAAAAGATCATTCACTCCACTAGCTAAGTCATCAAAAGAATCACAAAAACCTCAACTTGAACCTACAAGACTCTGTTCCTTGGACTTTTTCGAGTTTGTGAAGCCAAAGCCAAACCATCCTTTCTGAGGATTCCTCGGTTCCGGCACCTGCATCACCGTCGTGTCGACACAACCCTGACTCTTCAGGCGCCTCTCCTCAAACACTTTTTTCAGTATGTTAAGGTCAATTACTCTCTTCGTCGATCCCAGCTCCATCGACTGGTCGCCAAGATTGAAGCCACCTCTCATACTCTTTTCATAGCTGAGAGTAGTGTCTTTGCTCCCTCCCGTCTGATTCTTTCCCGCCGTATTCTCAACAATCATCTGCAGCGTGGCCGTGTCGCCATCCACTAGGTTTCTGCTTACAAAAGATCAATCAATCTTTCCACTTCCACTCAATGAAAGAATCACAAAATGCCCAGTGATACCTTGAATCGATACTCTCCTGCATCTTCGCGGGCCTCGGCGCCTTTTTCAGTTTGTTAGACAACTTAACATTATAATTGACCTAGGTTTTGATCTCTAGAATTTGGTGTAGACAAGTAAATAATATGTTGAAAGCATCAATGAAGATGGGGCTCGCAATATAGTTTTTTAACCAAACTGAACAAAGAGTAACTTGAGGAACAAGCAATTGTAGAAAAGAAAAGGCAGCTAAAGTAATGAAGACAACGCCCGGTTATGCATGTGCGGAGAAACAAAACCGGCTTTTTAGACATGCTGTGGTATTAATGAAACTGAACCCGGTTCTTCTTCAAGTATGCCGGTACGCCACACCATGACCATGAATGAATCTCGCGTTCTCTTCGCTATAAACTTCAGTCTCCTTCTCCAGCCTGTCAGTTTTAGATTCAGATTTTGTCTGTAAATTCATTAATTAATTAACCAAAAAGCAAGAGAATTTTTCTGTGTGGAAAT
Source organism: Brassica napus (assembly GCF_020379485.1). Lineage (NCBI taxonomy): Eukaryota > Viridiplantae > Streptophyta > Magnoliopsida > Brassicales > Brassicaceae > Brassica > Brassica napus. Next base: position 54,590,053 of record NC_063452.1, on the reverse strand, counting down.
TACGCGAGAGAGATGGTCTTGTTGAGAGTAGCAGCAGAGAGGAAAGAAGGAGCGTTTAAATACATCAACTCGCCTTTCACTCTATCTTCGATTCTTTGATCCATTTCATTCACTTCTACCTCAAATTCTTGGTCTGATGCCATCACCCATCCCCACGTATCCGCAAATGACGGCACATGTGCTGTGTAAGCCTTAACGTCTGTTTTCATTGAATAGTTAATCATCACAATGAACTCACATGTATACAAAAAGTATATAAAAGACACAAAGAAGCTATCTTACGCTTGAAGACTTGCTTCAAGGTATTGTAAATTGACGTAAACACCTCTTTATGAGTGAATATCCCTGCTGGCCCGGCCTATATTTTTAAGAATGTGAAAAAGTGTTAAATTAAATAAAGTGTTTTTATTAGCTTTTCCCCCCTAAATTATAAACTAACAAGGAAAAATGAAAGACCTGAGTAACAAAAATGCCATTAGGGGTAAGCTTGGGTTTAAGGATGTTTTGGTAGAAGGATTTGGTGTAGAGCTGATAACAAGGCCCACCTTCTACTGGGTCAGCTAAATCTCCCACTATGATATCAAACTTCTCTTCCCTTTTCTCCAATTCAGCCCTTTTCACATCCAAGTTATTATAATTAAATTAAGAGAATTTCAAGTATTTATCAAGAAAAAGAACATTTAAAGTCATAAATCTTGTTTTCAATTTTCTTTAGTTTCCTTACTTTGCATCTTTGATAACAAGCTCAAGCTTCTTGTTACAAAAAGCGTCGCTGTTAACGGTCAGAAATCTCCTGCAAAAATCAACAACTTCCTGGAAAAAGACATTTGTGTTTTAGGAATGTATAAATGTATGCATAAAGATTAAAGAGATAACAGGTTTAATTACCTGATCAATATCACACATGACCACTTTTTCGATCGTCTTATGTTTTAATATTTCTCTTGCGGCTGAGCCTTCACCTCCTCCCATTATAAACACTGTCTTGGGGCTATATAGAGAGCAAACAATAGTTTATGTAAATAACTAATCCAATTCCACTTACCGTTTGAGAGTATGTTTATATAACATGTTCATGTAAGCATTTTTCAATAGTAGTTGTCTTTCAGAGAATTAATAGTAAAATTATTTTGAGTGCCTACTTGGGGTGGCAAAGGAGGGCCGGGTGGATCAGACATTCATGGTAGATAAACTCATCTCTTTCTGCACTTTGCATTTTCCCATCAATCACAAGCACCTGTTTAATTCATTACCATTTATTCATACTATACAATATAGGGATGCTCTAAATAATTTATTGTTAATCAAAGCTATACAAAAAAAAAAAACTACTAATTGAGGAAAATGCACCTTTCCGAAACGTTTGGTGTCCAAAAGAGCAATGTCTTGGTATTCACTAGTTCCTTTATGGAGAACACTATTATATAGAGGAAAAGAAAAACAAAAAGAATGATTAGGAAAATGAGATAAAAAAAGTATGCGAAGTTAAGACAAAACTAAACGAAGAAAACCTGTTAAGGGCAAAAGACCACTTGAGATCATCATCAATGGTTTCTTCGTACCAATGGCACTCCTGCTGGTTGGAGTGGAGGGTTTGAATGGGTGTCGTATCTTTGTGAATCTCCGGGAATCCATTTCCGAACATGATCTCTACGACTTCTCCCATATCCAACAAGTTAAGAAAACAGAAAGAGATATAGACCCGAGAGAAGAAAGATGAGATAGAGAGGAGTAATATTGCTTCGTGATATTGATATGATCAGAGAGAAGCCAACTCTTACCTTTTTATAGAGGGTGCAACCTAAATTACTTTTAGAGGAGGAATATACGATTTGTTAGGTCCCTCCTAATGTTCACTAGTTACGATGGAAAAGAATATCTCTGTACAGTCTAGTTAGATGAATGGGATAAGAGCATCTCCAATGGTACACAAAAAATTATTCTGTATTTCACTCTAAAATAGAGTAACTCTATTATAGAGTTGAATTTGCTTCAACGGTTCACTGTATAATAGAATGAAATATAGAGTAATGTTGTTTTTTAATTCTATATTTGGAGTGAAAAATCAACATTATTCTATATTTCCTTTATTATAGAGTAACTCTATTATAAAGTGAACTATTGGAGCAAATTCAACTCTATAATAGAGTTATTCTATTTTAGTGTGCAATATATAGGAAATTTTTGTGTCTCTTTGAAAATGCTCTAACGAGGTTTTCTTTGTACAATGATCAATCTCGTTGGCATGAGACTGGGTAATGATTACTACAAATATCATCCGCCAGAATTCGGCCGCATGTTTACTTCAATCAATCCATTTATGCTTTCTTTATAATCATGTCTAATTACTAATTAGTAATCTACAGTTTCAAGTATAATATTATTGGAAGTAATATGGTTTACTGATCCGTTAATGCAAGAGACAATATTGTCACCTCTGTAAAGATTTTTGAGCATGTTAGTTCAAATCCAACTCCATGCAAAAGTTTGAGAACTGTGTTGAATTGAAGGAGAAGTAAAACAATCTACTATCCCAAAATAGTTCCGTAAATAGAACAGTAAAACAAAACTTAATAAATGTGGACGCTCCCCTACATTTTTTAACATGGGAGTATTGTAACCATATGGAAGGATCCAGATTATTATCAAGTGGAGGTGCAATTCGCAAATGGAACTTTTCTTCGGTTATTTTAGTAAGCCGTAAACAATAAGTCTATATCTACGTGGTCATATGATATAGCATAGTGGAATGCTTGACGGGATGAAGTAGCTCACTTGGTAAGGACCATGTGAACCAATTGTCATGCTCACGGGTTCGACGCCAGGCGGAGGCGAACTGCCAATTCTATCACCAAATGCGGTACTGGGTGTTGGGCCTTGTCCCCAGCCCAGATAAAGCCTTCCCGGGTGAAGTGGACCGCTGCCTAACCGGACCCAGGAGAATGACCACGTAAGTGGGGAATCCCTGGATTATCAAAAAAAAAAAAAAACTTAAAACTCCCAATCACTAGACCACCATCGTGTGGTCATGCTTCCCTGAGTTCGAGTGTTGCTTTGTTTGGAAAGAGCCTTGAACTGCTCACTCTAGTCCAAAAGAGATGTATTGTTCTTGGGATTTTTCTTAAATTATAAAAATGTAGAACAAGCTACATTACAAAAAGATTTAAGACAAAATCAGTTTGAAGGCTCTCTTTCTCTATTGGTTTACTATTCAAAAACCCATGATGTTATATTATATGAATAGAACGTAGAGGAATGGTGAAGGAGTGCAGCAAAACACGACACCTCTACAAAGCATGGATTGTGGAAATATGAAATACACATCACTCACTGCGATACATCATGAAACAACACGCGCAGTCTCTTTTATTACGATATTGCCTCACTGCCCATTATGGTGGGGTCCATGACCAGTACACGCCCTACATATGTATACTTGTGAGTTCCCCATGGACGGCGTTGAACGATGTTTTGACATTTCAATAATCTGATTATTTTTCTTTTCCTCTTTTAAAAAGTTACCATTTGATAGGGATAGTAAAGATAATGAACATAAAAATGGACTACTAAAGATTGTTATTTTCTTCTGAAGACAAACCTTTTCACAGTTAAGAAAACAGAATATTTTTAAGTTTGGAGTTTAGCATAAATTATATTTAAGATTTTTTATTTATTTTTTTGCTTCGAATTTAAGACTTATGGTTTCAGAGTTTAAAATTTAGGACATTAAATTTAAATTATTTTACTAATTATAAAAATCATTCTCTTGATTGAGGTATAAATATATATATTAGTATAGGGTTCTTTGAATAGTTGCAATGTTTATAGTCCAAGCTCAAACTGATCTCCTCAGTTTATAGAAGAGTTTAGTATAGCTTACAATTCTAACACATTTACGCCCAAGTATTTGATGTAATCAAATATTAGAGGTAGACTGAATAGTTATATGACGTTCAGTTTTTTAAAAGCAGTGGATGAATTAAGAGTTTGCAATTTTGTAACTACATCATCGTCGTTAGCAAAATAATAATCCGAATTAGGGAGTTGATAATAAAATAATTACGTATATTATACAAAACTGTAAATATTGGAAGGAACATAAGAATTAGATTGGGACCCACGTAAGTTGTATTGATATGCGCCTTAATTAAGCGTGGAGCTAATCCACTCAAAAGAGAATGATATCTTTGTTGGAGTTTCCACTTTATTTAACCTTTTGTTACTTCTCTTTTGCCCCTTAACAAGCTATTTTCTCTTGTCGAGTTTAAGTCCCTTAGCTGAAACAAAATCCTACTTATTATGACCATCATAAGTTATGATTCATAACCATCATCATCAATATTATCAATACCATCCTCGTGTATATGTGTACATAATTAAGGATCTTGAAGTGAAGCCAATCCCCCACGGCATACCCTTATACAGGCTCATGGTGGAGAAGCCAAAATATGGGGTACAAGGTACACTAAAAAGGACACACACTTTTATTCTTGTCTTCAGAAGTGGCCTGCCTAATGAACAGCTTGCCGACTGGTTGTCCACCACACGTAATCTAATATCATACTATGTTAACGGAATAACTCACTTTTAAAATACATCTAATGTTATTTAATGGTGTGATTATACATGCATCTTGGGTTAAAGGACCAAGAAGGATTTCGTGAAAGCTGACTTTAGGATGATGTCAAAGCGTGCCTAACTTTCATCCAACATATTCGTGGTTAAAGTGGTTCCACTTATGACTTACCCGAGCACACCTCCAACTATGCATTGCATGTTTCTATATAGATACACCCTAGAAAATCTTTTTTGGACTTTGAATTTTATTTTTTTTTGTAAAAGGGCATTCAAATTTAAAAACATAGGAACATACAAATGTATGGTTAAAAAACCATAAGTTTGAGAAAATACGATGAGACAAACCTCATATTTAGTTAAGAAATATCTTAGAAAATAAAAACTTATGAAAATAAATTTAGTGATACAAGAGTGAGATGAAAGACCTAGGTAGTTGGAAGATGGTTCCCACGGCTTCGACGACTACGTTTACCCTTTCCTCGTACCGTTTTCCATTCCATATCTTGAAACTTTTGTAGTAATTTGATTGGCCTTCCAACTCTTGACATGTTGAGGTGGAAGACCAATCAGTGGACTTTGAAATTTGTGGGTTAGATATTCGAATAACTCGTTGAAAAAAACTTATACAATGGTAAATGATTGCCTAGAGGCTCGAGTTGTCTTCATGTTGTCATTATAAGACCTTATATTTCAAGTTTCGAGAGTTGGATAAAGACTAGATCATTACGTCTATTTTCTATAGTCTATAGTCTATACTAACAATTATTCAACAGATTCCCTTTTGCGAATTAAGTATTTTTCGTTATTAATGTTTCTAAATTCTAACCTTGCAAAGATATATTTTCATATCTATAGAAATTGTAAAACAATGAAGAAATTTAGACTTCAACCAACAAAAAGAAGAATAAAATTATTGAAGTGAGTATGCCAGAGATTTCAATGAAATTTGAGCCATTAGCTTTTCTCTTTAAGGCTATAATTTGAAACTAGTTTAGATGTTTATGCATAACCTTGAATCTTAAGAAAACTATATATATATATATATGGGCGAATATGCTACATGATTATAATGGCAAGTATAGACCCGCCTGTGGTAGATGCATGCGTCATTTCTAACAAGTTACATTGCATCACTAATAAACATCAAACACTTTGCTGTTGTAGGGAAATATCTTAGTCTGAATCTGTCTAACTATTAAGGAGAAAATGAAACTGCACAAGATGATATGAAGACACTAACTAAAGTATCTCTTAAAAACATGCAAAATATTTTAGTCCCAATACCATTCAAACATTAAAGCGAGTAATCTAGACAACGGTAAGAATGTTTGGTGGTCGAGTACTAGGTTGAGGCAATAGGCAATCAACAACTACAATGGAACCAAAGAACTTAGATATCAACAAAAATGAGCAATGAAGTAGCTTGAGGTTGATTGTCAAGAAGAGAGAGTTAAGACTTTCGGAAATAAATATAACCTCAATTTCGTAATAATTAAAAAAGATCTCTTGTTTATGTGTCAATCAATCAGGTAATTAATTAATCTTACGTGTCAACTTCACATTGAAATTGAAAAACATGTTGGTCCAATTCGATTTTTATATCTCACTAGAAACATTTAATACCAACCATATGATATCATATGATATTAACTAAAACAAAGTGGCTATTTATTATATATTGGGTTTGATTGGATGAAGCTGTGGCTTTTTATTTTTTGCACTAAGATTTAGGCTTTAAATTTTTAGCTTTGGCTTTAATTTATTTTGCTGTAGAAATTTTTCAGAGCACTAAATAAAAGCTCTAGAGAAATTGCTTTTTAAAACTAGCATATTTCATTTTTTAATGTTTTGGCTTTGGATTCAATTTTAAAAATAAAAGCATGATTGCTTTTAAAAGTGGCTGTAGAAATTAAAAGTCTGTCTACAACTTCTAAAATAAAAGCATGATTGCTTTAAAAGATGACTCTAGAAATTAAAAAGGCTGTCCCCAGCTTCTACAGACACTACCAATCACCCCCATTATTTCCTTAAATAAAACCTACGGAATTACATAATGTGATTATGATATATATAGTAATTAATGATTTTAAATAATGAAGATTTGCTAATAATCTGTATGTTTCTATCATTTTTGTTTAATTCTTTACTATTAAAATAAATTACACAATTACATTAATCATATATTAAAAATTTAGATTTTTTTTATATGTTGTATTTTGAATTTTTCAAAACGAGTATAAATTACTAAAACTGTTAAAAGTCTCACATAAACTTTTGTGATCAATGTTTAAATTTTTTTCTATAATAAGATACAATGATAATAAAATCATATAAATAAATTATTTTATTTTAATAGGTGTTTATGTTAATATATATATATATATATACTTCATATCGTTTAAATTTAATTATATATCATATACGATAGATAAGATTGATTGTTTTGATTTATTTATTCTAAAATGGTTGCGAATAAACAAGAGCGGTCATTTGATTTATATGTGCAAGCCAATTTATTACATTATAGTAACTGATTTCTTAGTTATTTAATATTTATTTACTATTTTATTATTTCATATTATGCAGAAAAATATAAAATAAGTATTTATTCTGCACAAGGCGCAAATCTTAACCTAAGTATGTATCTCTTTAATAATTTTGAATCTTAAACATTTTCTAAATCTCATGCCAAAATAAAAGAAAGAAATGAGAATAAACTAAAAAATCAATATTTATATCGAGCAATAACCAAAATGACACAAAAAGGAGAAAAATATCGAAGATAGATAGGATTGACACGAGAAAAATAACCGAGGTTGCTCCGCGTCTATTTGTTTGGCCGAGTTCATGTTTTCTAAGGGCCTTTTGGTCATTTCTTTATGCAAGTTTTTACTTTTGAAAACCTATGTTTTAAGTACCTTTAGCAGCCACCAGACAGATTATCTTTTGTTCTAAAGAAAAACCTTTGGAAAGTTCATCTTTTAAATCATCTTTGTTCATCTAGTTATTGCAATTCTGTGTTTCCAATTCGTTGTTGCATCCCTCTGTAAGATTAATCTGAAATCCAAAATGAGTTTAAGAGGAATCATGAAGAGTAGTGAGTAATCACCATTTGAATTCATGGGTTAGGAAAATTAAGGGTGATTAGGTTAGAGGTAGGATGTTTTAGAGTAGGTCATTCCAAAACCTTGCTAGTAGAATAATCATAATGCATCTTCTGAGTTAGCTTCTCAAAAGTTGATCTTTAGGCATTTCCCACCCAAAAGGTGTTAGATGAAATGCCTGAAACAACTCTTCTAAGCTTTTAGCATATTTTGCCAAAGACATTTGTTGTTAGAAGTGCTAAGGTAGCCTTAGACCTGTTAGTAAAGATTGCTTCCATATTATTCAACCAAAAACATTTGTTGTTTGAAATGTGTTAGTAAATGAACATTCATCTAGACATAGAGTTTGTTTAAGATCGTGTCTAAGCTTAAGGTTGATAGTTTGATTGTTCGTCTGCCATCCTTAGTTCGAAACTTGATCACCCAAGGTCTAATTCCTATGCCCATGAGTTCTCATTTTCCTTAGTTAAGAAAGTCAACTCATTTACCGTTTTTATTATTCTGAAACTGCATTAGTATTAATCATTAGTTTAGAAAACCCTTTAAATCATCGGTTGCATTTAGATTAAGTAAGTACTTGCATTCTCAGTGCTTGAAATCCCTTAGAATTGGTTCGACAATCATTTATACTACAACATTTGTCTTAGGAGCCTTGAAAACTCCTAACATCAAATTGGCGCCGTTGCCAAATTATGAGTATATTTGAACATTGGGATTTAGTCATTTGCTTGAGACTAAGTCATTTTTATTTTCTTTTGTTACTGATTCTCCTTCTTCACCTCCTTTTAATTTACAGGTGTATGAACTTGAGGAGCAGGGCTCCATCAAACCTAGTTCCAAGAGCCGCAAACATCAGAGCTTTAGAGAGAGAGTGTGCTAGAAAGAGAATAGAAGAAGAGCAACAGTCTCACTTGGAGAGATTGGATACTGATATGGGAGACATACCTCAAAATGATGCCAACAACGTTCCACAAAACCAACAGCGAGCAGCTCGACACATTGGCACTTATGACCGCCCCAACATTCATGGTCATAGATTGGGAATCCGAGCACCAGCTGTAGCAGCCAACAACTTTGAGATCAAATCAGGACTCCTCAACGTGATCGAGAACAACAAGTATCATGGCTTGGCTCTAGAGGACCCATTTGATCACTTGGACAGGTTCGACAGCTACTGTGGGTTGTCAAAAATCAATGGTGTGTCTGAGGATGCCTTAAAGCTGAAGTCTCTACCAAGCGACTCAATCACCACTTGGGATGACTGCAAGAAAGCTTTCTTGGAGAAATTCTTCTCTACTTCAAGAACTGCTAAGCTGAGAAATGAGATCTCCAACTTTCAACAGAAAGGCTTGGAAGGATTCAGTGAAGCCTGGGAGAGATTCAAAGGCTACCAAGCTCAATGCCCTCATCATGGATTCTCTAAGGAAAGCCTGCTGAGCACATTCTACAGAGGAGCTCTTCCTAAGTACAGAGCCAGATTGGATACAGCTAGCAATGAGTTCTTCTTGGGAAAAACAAAGGAGGATGCAGAACAGTTGGTAGACAACATGGTCAAGAGTGATGCAGTCTACAGTGGAGACCACGACAGAGGCAGTCGAACAGATGACAAGCAGACGAGGAAGGAGTTAAAGGCTCTCCAGGATAAGATTGATATTCTCATTGCTGATAAGGCCACCCAGGAGCAGCTGCACTTTGTTGGTAACCCAAACAAAGAAGCCACACCCGTTGTCTAGGAAGTTGATGGTTTGGAAGGGAAAGAAGGGCTGTGCTTCATCATTAACAATGGTAGCTGGTACAAGAAAGAGCCAAACTTTCAGTACAACAACTACCAACAGAGATCTTACCTCAACAACCAACATAGTGGTTATCAGCCTCGGAACAACCAGCAAGGCAGCTATCTACCTCAACAAAACTCTCCTCCTGGTTTCAATACCAAAGCACAACAACCTGCCCAACAACAACCTACTACTTCTACCTTTACTCCTCAAGTCAGCAGCACTGATGCCCTACTAAAACAAATCTTGGAGTCTCAGACAAGAAGTGAGAAGCATGTTGGCTATGAGTTGAAGAACCTTCACTCAAAGATTGATGGAAGCTACAATGAGCTCAACAACAAGTTCAGAACTTTGGAGAACCAGTTTGCTGCCATGAACACTCAACAAAATCGCCAACAAGGTTCTTTACCTGGAAAATCTGAACAAAACCCCAAGGAGACCATGAAAGCTATCACCCTCAGGAGTGGTAAGGAGTTACCTTAGAAAGCTCTCACCAAGGATGCTGAGAAACAAGGTGAGGGGGTTGTCATCAACATAGACGATGAAGTGGTGATTGTTGATGAGAAAATCAATGATGAAATCTTGGAGAAGATTGTGGAAGCGAAAGGTAAAGGAAAGGTTGGGGAAGAGAAGAAACAGTGAAAGATGGTGAAGTTGTTGCTCCAGCAAGTGAGAATTCTTTTGTTCCTCCTCCCTATGAACCCAAACTACCATTCCCTGGTAGATTCAAGAGGCAGCTGCTAGAGAAGTACAAAACTCTATTTGAGAAGCAAATGAGTGAAGTTCAAGTCACAATGCCCATCATTGATGCTTTCATGCTGATTCCTCAATATAGCAAGTTTCTGAAAGATGTTGTAGCTGCAAAAAAGAAGGAGATGAAGGGCATGATGATTCTCACTCATGAGTGTAGTGCCATCATCCAGAGGCTTGTTGTTCCAAAGAAGCTAAAAAATCCAGGATGCTTCACATTACCTTGTGCTCTTGGACCTATGGTATTTGATAGATGTCTCTGCGATTTGGGAGCTAGTGTCAGTTTGATTCCTTTATCTGTTGCTAAGAAGCTTGGTTTCACTCAGTACAAGAAGTGTAGACTGTCTCTGGTATTGGCTGATCGTTCAGTGAAGTACCCTGTGGGTATCTTGGAGGACCTCCCCGTTATGGTTGGAAAATATGAGATCCCTACAGACTTTGTGGTGCTTGAGATGGGTGAGGAAGCTGCAGATCCTTTAATCCTTGGAAGGCCTTTCTTAGCTACAGCAGGAGCAATTGTTAATGTGAAAGAGGGCAAGATTGATCTCCACTTGGGTAAAGGGCATGTTCTTCACTTTGACATCAAGGAGGTAATGAAGAAACCAACAGTTCAAGGGCAAGTTTTCTACATTGAAGAGATGGATGCCCTTGCTGATGAGCTCCTTGAAGAGTTGTCACTAGAAGACCCTCTACAACATGCTTTGACGATAGAGAGGGAAGCTGAAGTGATTCAGAACCTGGAGAGTGCTGCCTATGGGATGATGTTGGATTCACACAGAGGATTTGGTAGTAAGGATCAGTATGAGGAGCTGCCTCAAATTGTCCATCAGGAAGCCTCAGTCATTCAACAAGGGGACACCCAGCAAGACGACTGGAGCGAGCTTAAGGCGCCTAAAGTGGAGCTTAAACCTCTCCCCAATGGTGTAAGGTATGCATTTCTTGGTCCTAATGGAACTTATCCAGTCATTGTGAGTAGTGAACTTACTGAAACTGAGCTATCTGAACTTTTGAAAACACTTAAAAGATTTAGAAAAGCAATAGGTTACTCACTTGATGACATCAAGGGAATATCACCCTCTTTGTGTATGCATAGGATACATCTTGAGGATGAATCAATGACTTCTATCGAGCATCAAAGAAGGTTAAATCCTAACCTGAAGGATGTTGTAAAGAAAGAGATTCTTAAACTCTTAGATGCTGGTGTTATCTACCCTATCTCAGATTCTAAATGGGTATCTCCTGTGCATGTTGTGCCAAAAAAGGGTGGTATAACTGTGATTAAAAATGACAAGGATGAATTGATACCAACAAGAACAGTCACTGGGCATAGGATGTGTATTGATTACCGCAAACTGAACTCTGCATCTAAAAAAGATCATTTTCCACTTCCATTTATTGATCAGATGCTTGAGAGACTTGCAAATCATCCATTCTATTGTTTTCTTGATGGATATTCGGGATTCTTCCAGATCCCCATACATCCCAATGATCAGGAGAAAACAACATTCACATGTCCTTATGGTACCTTCGCATATCGAAGAATGCCATTTGGTCTATGTAATGCTCCAGCCACCTTTCAAAGGTGCATGATGTCGATCTTTTCTGATCTGATTGAGGATGTTGTGGAGGTGTTCATGGATGATTTCTCTGTCTATGGATCTTCGTTTTCTGCTTGTTTGTCAAATTTGTGCAGGGTCCTACAGAGATGTGAAGACACCAACCTTGTGCTGAACTGGGAGAAGTGTCACTTCATGGTCAAAGAAGGGATTGTGCTGGGGCACAAGATTTCAGAGAAGGGGATTGAGGTGGATAAGGCCAAAATCGATGTTATGGTTGGTTTGCCCCCACCAAAGACAGTGAAAGACATCCGAAGTTTTCTTGGTCATGCTGGGTTTTACAGGAGATTCATAAAGGACTTCTCCATGATCACTAGACCATTGACCAGGCTGCTGTGCAAAGAAGCCACCTTCAGCTTTGATGTGGAGTGTCTAGAAGCCTTCAAGAAGCTGAAAGGTGAACTCATCAGTGCTCCAATTGTCCAGCCACCTAATTGGGATCTACCCTTTGAGATCATGTGTGATGCTAGTGATTATGCTGTGGGAGCTGTTTTGGGGCAGAAGAAAGATGGCAAGACCCATGTGATCTACTACGCGAGCCAAACCCTGAATGATGCTCAGATGAGATATGCCACAACAGAGAAGGAGATGCTAGCCATTGTCTTTGCCTTTGAGAAGTTCAGAAGCTACTTGGTGGGATCTAAAGTCATTGTCTACACAGATCATGCTGCGTTGAGACACCTTTTGGCGAAGAAGGATGCAAAGCCCAGGCTCTTGAGATGGATTCTTTTGCTGCAAGAGTTTGATTTAGAGATCAAGGACAAGCCAAGAGTTGAGAATGGTGTAGCTGATCACTTGTCCAGGCTGAGAGTGGAGAGTGGCATTCCAATTGATGAAGGACTCCCTGAGGAACATATCATGGCTATTGGAGCAGTGATAGCAGTTTGTGAGACTGAAAGGAAGCTTGAAGAAGTCAAGGCAACAGAAGAGAAAGAACCTTGGTATGCTGATTTGGTGAATTACCTAGCCACAGAAAAAGAGCCTTTGAATCTTGTGGGTTATGCCAAGAAGAAGTTCTACAAGGATGTGAAGAGATACTACTGGGATGAGCCCTACCTCTACATTCTCTGCAAAGATCAACTTTATAGGAGAGTGGTTGCTAATGAGGAGATTGATGGGATCCTTACACAGTGTCATGGATCATCTTATGGAGGCCACTTCGCTACCTTCAAGACTGTTGTGTTACAAGCTGGATTCTGGTGGCCACACATGTTCAAGGACACACAAGACTTTGTTTCAAGGTGTGATTCATGCCAAAGGAGGGGAAACATCACCAAGAGGAATGAAATGCCCCAGAATCCAATCCTTGAAGTTGAAGTGTTTGATTTGTGGGGTATTGACTTCATGGGGCCATTTCCATCATCACATGGCAACAAGTACATCCTGGTAGCTGTTGATTATGTCTCCAAATGAGTGGAAGCTATTGCAAGTCCCACCAATTATGCAAGAGTGGTAATCAAGATGTTCAAGAGCACCATCTTTCCAAGGTTCAGAGTTCCAAGAGTTGTAATCTGTGATGGAGAGTCTCATTTCATCAACAAACTGCTTGAGGGACTTCTCAGGAAGAACGGTGTTAAGCACAAGGTTGCAACTCCTTACCATCCTCAAACAAGTGGTCAAGTTGAGATTTCTAACAGAGAGATCAAGTCCATTCTGGAGAAGATTGTGGGGATTACAAGGAAGGATTGGTCAGTTATTATTTGATGATGCGCTTTGGGCTTATAGGACAGCTTACAAGACACCTCTGGGGACCACACCTTTCAACCTAGTGTACGGGAAAGCTTGCCATCTACCAGTGGAGCTTGAGTACAAGGCACTTTGGGCAGTAAAGTTGCTGAACTTTGACATCAAGAGTGCCAAGGAGAAAAGGCTTTTTCAGCTACATGAGCTTGATGAGATAAGAATGGATGCCTTTGAAAACTCAAGGATCTACAAGGAGAAGACTAAAACTTTCCATGACAAGAATATCCTAAAGAGAGAGTTTAAAGAAGGAGATCAAGTTCTTCTCTACAACTCAAGACTGAAGTTGTTTCCAGGAAAGCTTAAGTTAAGGTGGTCCGGCCCTTTCAAGGTCAAAGAGGTTAAGCCATATGGAGCAATAGTTTTGTGGAGTACTGATGGAAGAGACTTCACAGTCAATGGGCAAAGGGTTAAGCTCTACATGGCAGATGCACCAGAGGAAGATGGAGTTTCAACTCCACTGTCTGATCCTACCCCAGCCTAATCCAAAAGGAGGCAAAGTCAAGCTAGAGACTTAAAACAAGCTCACTTGGGAGGAAGTCTCATGCGTATCCTTGTACATATTGCATTGGTATTTTCATTTTCATCATATTTCATAAAAAAAAAAGGGGAAAAGTGTTGAAGTAGTGTTCAGGTGGTTCATCGATCCGGTCAATGCAAAGAATCGAGCGTGGGAGCGAGGTTCTGCAGCGACGCCACAAGGTCGCTCCAGCTAGAGCGACGTGATCAGAGCGACTGGTCCAAGTCGCTCGCATTTTCGGTGTCCGGAGCTCGGGAGTCGCTCTCGGAGCGACGTCTCGCAGTGACCACGTGAGGTCGCTCGCGTTTTCTGTCGATCAGAGCGACGTCTCGCAGCGACCACGTGAGGTCGCTCGCGTTTTCTGTGACTGGAGCGACGTCTCGCAGCGACCACGTGAGGTCGCTCCCGAGCCGGTCCAGGTAAGTACCTCTTCGATTTTGTCCGGTTTAATTCGAGTTAACCAGCCCTAAACCTAACCAGACGACCCTAGACCTACCTATACCCACAACCTTCATCTTTTTCACTCTCCCTTCCTCTCACAAACACTTATACTCTCTCAAACAAACCCACACCAAAAATCTCCTAACTTTCTCAATTCTCACCCAAGTCTCCTAGTTCTTGTTTCTAAATCCAAGCTTTCGCCCCAACAGTCTATTCCTCACCACCCATTCCCCATTTCCTTTCATCCAAAGCAAGGTATTGTGTTTTTAAATTCAAATTCGTAGGTCCATGAACCCTAGAATTTGAAAATCGAAATTTGGTCATTTTCTTGCTTGATTGTGGTAAAATAGACTAGGGAAAGCTTATATATCAAGTTGGGTTGTTGAATTGATGGTGGAATTGAGCTTAATTTGAACTTTGGCAAAATTAGGGTTCATGGATTTGAGGCTTTTCGAAATTGATCCTAATTGAGTGTGTTAGTGGGTGAGTTAGTATGTTAAAGTGTTGAAAGGTTTGATTAGAGAACCCTCTCATTCTAGAATTACTTTGATTATTGAATTTTACTTGTCTTGTAATTTTCACATGAAGAAAAGATTGAGAATTGTGATTCTTTACGTTGCTTCTTGAAGTTTACATTTGCAAAGTCAATCGACTTATCCATTTTCAAGTTTTGTATTTCTCAGGTACAATGGTTAGGAAAACTAAGGGAAAGTCGGATGCTGAGAGGCAAGAACCTGAAAGTCAAGAGTCTTCGTTGAGAGGAAAGGCTTTAACCTCGGAACGAGCTGGTTCTGGGACACAAAGAACTTCTCGACAGCAAACCGTGGCTGCAAAGAAGGCAAAGGAGCAAGAGAAGAGGGCAGGAAAAAGTATAGCAGTTGCCACAGATGAGGAGAGTGGCGATGAAAGTGCAGATGAGCAGGCTCCTACAAAGAGGGCCAAGATGTCCAAGGGGAAGGAGGTTGCTGATGATAGAGACAGGGCGAAAACTCCATCTGAGGAAGAGCTGTATCATCATTTGCTGAATGGGGTAACTTGGACTCCAACCAGATTCGCTGACCTTGATTTGCTGAAGGAGGTGGGTCTCGATTCTGATATTGAGGCAATGCTGGGGCACCTGAAGATGCCCAAACTCCTCACCATGGCCTACCCTGCCTACCGGGATGTCTCCTGTCAGTTCTTGTCTTCCCTTGAGGTCATTTACCATGACGCTCCGCACGTGAGGCAAAGATGGGCAAAATAAAGTTCAAGGTCAATGGGAGAGAGTACAACATGAACTTCAAAGACATTGGGAGAGTCATGGGTTTCCAAGACTTGGTAGACTACTCCCTTCCCAAGTGTGAAAACCTCCCCGCTCAGCTTTGGAAGTTAATCACTGGAAACAAGCACTATACCGGGGCTGACAAGAACTCACATATCCGGCACCCGTCTGTACGCTACCTCCATAGGATGCTCGTCAATGCATTCTACCCACGGAAGCAAGCTGGTAATGTCACCAAGGAAAACATGCGACTGCTCAGTCCGGCTATCCGCCCCTACGCCCCACCTGGAACGTTGCCCCTTCCAAGCAATGACATCTATGCTTCCTTCGGGATGGTCAGCTTCTTCGTGAATCGTCTCGAGCACTACAGAGACTGGGCATGGTACACAACTGATTCGCAACCAAAGGTTGGGATAGGCGGAATGATCACACCACTGCTCCAATTTCTGAATGTTCCCTTGGGAACGGACGCAACAGGGCCTAAGTTCATCGATGACACTTACTTGAGGATTGCCACCTATTTCAGTGGGATGTATGGGAAGGACTGCGTCTACCACTACTACTTGCAGGGCAAGCTGGTCGAAGTGGTTCTTCCAAACCAGAGACTGACGAGCTTGGAGAGACCTGGAGCTATCAGCTTCAACTTATCCCAAGAAGACTTTCATGGAGAACACGGGTCTCACGGTCCCATTGCTGCACCAAGGAAAAGGAGTGTTCCGACGAGACACGACTTCACGGAACCTCCTAGGGAAGAATCTGTACCCATCTATGGACCTCCACGCTACTACTTCAAGCCACATGATGGAGTCCTTCCCCCTGGTGCGCTTCGTGACGCTCATGACCACATTGGCCGACTTCAGCGATGGAACAAAGCACAAGACAGAACAATCGAAAAGCTGAAGGACAAGTGCAAGGCGCTGAGCAAGACGGTGAAGAAGCAAGCAAAGACTTCAGCCAAGTTCATGAAGAAGGTGGCCGATGTCTTGACCAGAGGACGAATAGCTGGATGTAGCTCAGCGGACTTTGCCTTCGCGAACACATCAGTCCCACAGCCCCCACCTCAGCCCACTGATCTTGGTTTCCCACTCACTGATAGACAGCTCCAGCGACAATGGAGGAACCCACCCACTCAGCCTTCCGCCTCTGGAAACAAGTCTCCATCCCTAGCCTCTTCAGAAAGTGAAGCTGAGATTGAAGAAGTTCAGAGCCAACAATGGTATGGAGACTACAGCTCAGGACATGGAGGTTACTACACCACGTTCCCACCGGACGACAACGATGCTGGGGCATCTGCCCCCACTTACTATCCTTGAAGGTACTTCTCTACTTTCCCTTGTATATACCATTTCGTTTTTGCATATTAGTTTTCTCTTTTTGGGTATCTCTCTCTCCTTGACAACACAGGGACTGTGTCATTTAAGTTTGGGGGAGGTACCAAGTATTTGATCATGTTTGCTTCGATGTTGTTTCATTAAGTCATGCATTGCATACCTATTTGCATAAAAAAAAAAAATTATCATTTAGTTTGCATCATTTGCATTTCTAGACTAGTCTAGAGCATATAGGTTGCATCTACTTGCAATGAGAGCAATGATTTGAAATGCTTTGTAAAGAACATTACTTTGCACCTGAGTAGCTTATGCACCTCTCAAAGAGACTTGTATGCTTCGAGCCTTGAAAACTCTTCCTGAAACTTGTTGATTGCTGCAACTCAACCTTTGAAGCCAACTACAACCTTGTTTGAACTGAACGAACTTAATGCTTCTTGCTTATGGTCCCTTGTGTACTGAGTCATGGATATACACACTTGAGTTGTCACATCCTTTACGCCAATCTTTTTGACAAACTCGAGTGGTACACCATTCCCAAAACCCTTCCCTCCTTTTGAGCTTTCATTATTTGATGAGTGAGGCCTCTTTCGGAAAGCCTTACATGTGCATAATGTTGAGAGTATCGGGAACGACAATGCGTGGTCTTCATTCTTGCTAGATTAGTGTGGGAACCGAAATTCGCACTGTCGATTTCCGTTTAAATAAGGAAACTAGGAAAACCCTAATTTCCCAGAGGACCCGGATATCTGCTAATTACCACACGTCAAGCAATCAGAACACGAGAATAACAACGATAAGAATAAGAAATCAAAAAAGAGAGCAAAGTAGATCTTATTCCGAATCTGCGTATGAGCGTTTACAACAAGGTATAAGCCTGGGCTCGAGAGCTGTCGGCGAGATTCCTAGTTCTAGCAACCCTAAGACGGCTAAACCTAATTGAGTCGCAGCTCGAAATAACAAAAACGGAAAATTGCTTAAATTGCTCTAAGTGCTAAGTTTTCTCTGAAAAGTCCTCTGCCATGCTCCTCGCCTAGGACTCCTTATATACTAGCTCCAAGGTCGGTTTACGCATTTATTCTTCTGCCCTTAAGCCGTCATAGCATAAAAATGGAGATATTCCATTTTTCCCGATCTTCCAATTATCTTCAAAACTTCCGTATTTATCCGCGGAAACTTGACATTTATCCTTCCTTGTGGACCAAGCGTAAACTGTGCTGCGGTTTACGGGCTTTTGGTTAAGAAATCGTAGGATGAGCCTCAAGTCGTGTTTTAGTTCCCTTTGGGCCGTCTTCCGACTCGACACATTTACTACGAATTCTTTTTGATAAAGAACGAACTTTCCGGGGTTTCTAATCCGCGAAGTTTGATCGATGAATTTGAATAGCGGAAAACATGGACTGAGCTTGCTACGGTCTTCGGGAGATAGCATTCGAAGGTTTGACGAGAATGCATGGATTGATGTCGTATCGATGTTCGGAAGGGTCCAATCGCTACACAGCGACTGAAATTCGGCTCGAGCCCGGTTGCTATGTAGCCCTCAGTCGCTACGTAACGACCGAGCTTCGGCTTGAGCTCAGTCGCTACGTAGCGACCGAGCGGGACGAGTGCTCGGTCGCTACGTAGCGACCGAGCGGGACGAGTGCTCGGTCGCTACGTAGCGACCGAGCGGGACGAGTGCTCGGTCGCTACGTAGCGACCGAGCGGGATGATCCCTCGGTTACTACGTAGTGACCGAGCTTTGGCTCGAGCTCGGTCGCTACGTAGCGACCGAGCGGGACGATCGCTCGGTCGCTACGTAGCGACCGAGCTTGGTCGAGCTCGGTCGCTACGTAGCGACCGAGCGGGACGATCGCTCGGTCGCTACGTAGCGACCGAGCTTTGGCTCGAGCTCGGTCGCTACGTAGCGACCGAGCGGGACGAGCGCTCGGTCGTCGCTCGGTCGCTATGTAGCGACCGAGCTTTGGCTCGAGCTCGGTCGCTACGCAGCGACCGAGCTGGACGAGTGCTCGGTCGCTACGTAGCGACCAAGCTTTAACTCGAGCTCGCATCATCAATGGGGTTAATATTTTGAGAATTTTTGGTGATTGTGCTATGTATATATATATTTATAACATGTCAATCGATTTTGCAGGGCTTGAGCTTGCTGGGCTCGGCCATTGAGGCGGGCCATAGAGAAGCCATGGTCTACTGCTTCAAAGTGGAGAAAGCGGAGCGGGATCTCGCTCGCGTGCAAGGCGAGATGTTGGAGCGAGAGGCGCAACTTACTCATGATCATGCGCGGGCCATCCGCAAAGCGGAAAGGAAAGGCAAGAGGGAAATCATCGAGGTGATGAAGACTCGTGCCTCTCAATTCCAGGTTGAGTATGGGAACCTCAAGAATGCCTTTACCTTGGTGGGTGACTTTCGTGAGTGTCGCGGTTCGGTCGGAAGTCTTTGGAGGACGCGAGCCGATGACTATGCGTTTGAGGAGGAAATGAGCTTGATGAAGAGTGCGATGAATGAACGTGCCCACGCTGAGGCGCTTATCCCTCCGATCGACGAGCGGATTCAATGGTTCTGGGATTCCATCCTGGTTTCCCTGATACCGAGGAGGTTTCGACTGGGTTTCCCGATGATGGCGAGGAAGTGGATCGTCCCGCGGATGCGTTCGGTGCTTCGTTGTCCGAGGACTTTGACTTTGGATTATGAGAGGTGGAATAGTTATCGAAAGAGAGATGCTCGTCTTTCTGTTTCATGTTTATGGCCGATTGTGGCCGAGAGATTTGTACGGGCCTGTTTTGGCCATTTTTATCGTTTATCGGGATTGGCCGTTGGTGGCTTTGAATCCCCTTACCGTATTACGCGGTTATTTATATGATTAATATTTTCGTTTTCGAGTTTTCCTGAGTAGATTTGAAGTAAATATGAGTTGTCGTCTCATATTTAATTCCGATGAGACGTTCAATCTGTTGGTTCGTTCGTGATTTTCGTAAAAATTATTTATCTTTACGATTTTCGAGAACATTGAGATACGAACGGGGAGACATGGTTTAGGATCTCGTATCTTTTAGATATCATGCCTTGAGATGTTTGAGACCAGAGCGTTGGGTTTAGGGCAAGACCTAGGTTTACTTTCGGTTAAGGTTTATGCGGTGACTAGCCGGTTATCGTTTATCCTGTTTCGATTTCTTCCTGATTCCCACCGATTTAAAGTCCGCGATATGTTCTCGGCTTATATGACTTGTATGGTACGAATCGAGCACCTTCTCAGAATTAACTGGAAGTGCTAAACCAAAATTTTGGATTTTTGTTGTAGCGCGCTTTTGTCCTTGTGCTGGACATTTTTAAAGATCAAAAGAGTGATCGAATTGCGTTTGTTTATGACGGCTGGCGTGTTCGTCGGGGCCATTCGACGAACGGGGTGTAAGGTTTTGGTGGTCGCGTTCAGACAATTTGTTCGTATTATCTTCGAATTTTAACTTTGCGACGTCTCGCAGTTGTTTCGAGGATTATACGTGTATCTATGTGCGTTTGAAGGATGATGATTTTTTTACGATTTTTGGGCCGGATGAGGCTGCAGACAAGAGTCTTAATGTTTCCAGTCGTGTCCTCAAATTTTTTTGTGTTTAACTGAAGCGTAAACGTTTTCCGATAAAAAGGACAACGTATATTGTAGTAAAAGTTTTTGAAGTTTCTTAAAAACTCGATTACAATAATGGCAATTTTTTAAGTGGGAGTATACGAGTATACGCACCCACTCCCCCCTTTTTAAGAGAGGAGGATAGCTGAACTCGTCTTTTGACGAGCTGCCTACGTACCCCTTTCGAGGATCAAGCCATCTCGTAGTTCTGTTTCATGCCGCGAGTGTTCTTACTCGGTGGTAGATGTCGCGATGTCCGCCTTGACCTTGTCGATCGTGGCTGGGTCAACTCTATTTTCCGGATGTTCCGGTTGAGTTGTAGCGTGGGCTTCAGACTTGTGTCGAGCTTCGACGTCCGATGCGTTTGCGTTGGTAGACGTTTTTAATTTGTTTTTTCCCGGGGTGCTTTTGGCCGAAGATTGGTCTATCTTCGTGCGCTTGCCGTTTACAGCTGCAGAAGTCGTGATTTGCCTTAACTTGTGCTCTGCGAGAAAGCATATCCGCGACTGTTTTTGGCACCCCCAGATGGCCGCGACTCCGCTTGGGGTTGGGAATTTGAGACCCAGGTGGAAGGTTGACGGAACTGCCTGCATGGCGTTGAGCCATGGGGTTTCCATGATCACGTTGTAGATAGCGGGATGATCGACCACCGCGAACTCGACGATTTTTTGTGATCTCCTTGGCCATGACTGGCAATTGGATCGATCCAAGAGTCATCGATACTTCGCCTGAAAAACCCGTGAGTTGTTTTGGCGTCGGAATTACTTCTCCGAGTTCGATGCTCATCCGTTTGAGAGTGTCGCAGAAGATTACGTTGACCGTGCTTCCCGTGTCGACGAGTACCCTTCCGACTTCTAAGTCTCGTATAACGAGATCTATGACGAGCGGGTCGCAGTGAGGTTGATCGATGCTGCCGGCCTCTTCCTTTGTGAAGGTGATCGAGCAATTTTGGCCATCTCGGGGAGGAGACCATGTAGACCAATTTGCGCTCGACTCCGCCTTCCGTTGGTAAGCCTTGATGGCCGACACAGTGTCCGCAGTATTGTGATCCTCCGATGATCATATTGACTCTGCGGCGATTGTTATCGTTTCCTTTGTCGTCTGGCCTCCTGCCGCGTTTATCCCCAGGCTGGTTTTGTTGAGGGGATTTTTCAGCGGACGGATTTCTGTCCGTCTATGGAGGGCGATCATAATCGAGGATCAGATCCTTGACGCTAGTTACTTCCGAGAGCTCTCCAGCGAGTAGCTTCGCGGCCAGTCTTGCTCCCAAGACTTTGCAGTTGGTTGTGGAATGTCCTCGGGATTGGTGGAACTCACAGAAGATGTTTTCATCATACCATTGATTGCGAGTCCATGTGTTGCCCGTGGTCCGACCCTGATCCGAGTTGATCGCATAGTTATGCGCCCCCTGGAGATCTTCCCCCTCATGATGGACGTACTTGCCGTTATGAGAGTTCTTCTTTTTCCCTTTCAGGTCCATGTCTTTCGAGGATGGTCTTACCGCCTTATGTTTTTGCGATAAGACTTTAGTTTCCTCCTCTACTATGATGTAGTCCGTTGCTTTGTGGAGGGCGTCCTGGATCGTTCGTGGTTTGTCGAGAGTTATCCACTTTCTGAATTTCGACTTGTACCAGAGCGTCTTTCTCAGCGCGTCGATGACCACTTTGTCGCTTATCCCACTGACCCTTGACATTATCAGCTTGAACCGACCAATAAACTCGCGGAGGGGTTCGTCTTCCCTCTGGGAGAGACTCCAGAGGACAACATCGGAAGTTTCTCTGTCTATGAATACAGAGTATTGCTTGAGAAATTCCGATGCGAGCTGTCGGAAACTCCCGATTGTGTTACGACGAAGGCGTGCGAACCATTCAAGTGCTGCTCCTTTCAGGTTTTCAACGAACAGGCGGCAGTACCCGGCATCCTTTTCGCCGTCCTTCAGTCTAGCTCTTCCCATCGCGATGTGGAAAGCCTGAAGGTGCGCTTTTGGATCGGCCGTACCATCGTACTTCGGTACTTTGATTTTTCCCGTATCGGACACCCTCATGTCCGAAATGCGATTGGTAAAAGGGGTCTTCCGAGTTCCTTCCAACAGTCGATCGATTTCGGGGGCAGCACTAGTAGCATGATGGATTTGAGACTTTACGGCCCTCACTTCTGCCGCAGTCTTGGTGATGTAGTCGCGAAGATCGTGGATATCCGATATCTCGTCAGTAGATTTCCGAGCCTGTCGGCGTTTACTGCGAGTGAGCTCGGTTTGTCTTTCAGCCAGCTCCTCCTGTTCGTTCCAATAGACGATTTCTTCCTCTTCCGTCATTGGTTTTTCGAACGGGGAGCCTTCCCGAGCAGAACGGCTTCTGGTCCTTCTTGGATGTCTGTCGACGTCCTCGTCGGTGTCGTTGGAAACATCGCTAGGATCCAGGTCAATGTGTTCGGCTTCGTTATCCTCCGAGTCCTTTGCAGGGGGCGGAAGATTTTCAGGGTTCCCCTTTTCGATGGGAGATTTCTCGCTAGGGTTTTGACCGGAAGGTCGTTCCCGCGCGACTCCTGATCTGTCGAGTGGGGTAGCGAAGTCGAGCCTTTTCCCGCGGATTTTGGTGGTTCCGCGGGGGCGGATTGCTTGGGTCCTTGCCGTTAAGGTTTCAACCTGTTGGGTCAAGGTATTCACGAGCTTATCCTGTTCTTCCGACCTTTTCTTATAGGTGGTGAACATCTTTTTAAACTCCTCGAGCGTCGCGGCGTTGGCTTGTGCGTTGGCCGCGGATAAGTCCGCTACTGGAGTGTGGAGATCGGTGCCGCTGCCTCCGTTAAGAGGAGTTTGCACGTTATCCGCGTCGTTAGTTGACATGTCTGATCGAGAGTGATGTGGCTTTTGCGGGTTAGATTGATCCGTACCCCCCCCCCCTCCTTCTAGCGCCAAACTCTGGGAACCGAAATTCGCACTGTCGATTTTCGTTTAAATAAGGAAACTAGGAAAACCCTAATTTCCCAGAGAACCCGGATATCTGCTAATTACCACACGTCAAGCAATCAGAACACGAGAATAACAACGATAAGAATAAGAAATCGAAAAAGAGAGCAAAGTAGATCTTATTCCGAATCTGCGTATGAGCGTTTGCAACAAGGTATAAGCCTGGGCTCGAGAGCTGTTGGCGAAATTCCTAGTTCTAGCAACCCTAAGACGGCTAAACCTAATTGAGTCGCAGCTCGAAATAACAAAAACGGAAAATTGCCTAAATTGCTCTAAGTGCTAAGTTTGCTCTGAAAAGTCCTCTGCCATGCTCCTCGCCTAGGACTCCTTATATACTAGCTCTAAGGTCGGTTTACGCTTTTACTCTTCTGCCCTTAAGTCGTCATAGCATAAAAATAGAGATATTCTATTTTTCCCGATCTTCCAATTATCTTCAAAACTTCCGTATTTATCCGCGGAAACTTGACATTTATCCTTCCTTGTGGACCAAGCGTAAACCGTGATGCGGTTTACGGGCTTTTGGTTAAGAAATCGTAGGATGGGCCTCGAGTCGTGATTTAGTTCCCTTTGGGCCGTCTTCCGACTCGACACGTTTACTACGAATTCTTTTTGATAAAGAACGAACTTTCCGCGGTATCTAATCCGCAAAGTTTGATTGATGAATTTGAATAGCGGAAAACATGGACTGAGCTTGCTACGGTCTTCGGGAGATAGCATTCGAAGGTTTGACGAGAATGCATGGATTGATGTCATATCGATGTTCGGAAGGGTTCAATCGCTACACAGCGACTGAACTTCGGCTCGAGCGCGGTTGCTACGTAGCGACCGAGCGGGACGAACGTTTGGTCGCTACGTAGCGACCGAGCTTTGGCTCGAGCTCGTTCGCTACGTAGCGACCGAGCGGGACGATCGTTACGTAGCGACCGAGCTTGGCCGAGCTCGGATGCTACGTAGCGACCGAGCTTTGGCTCGAGCTCGGATGCTACGTAGCGACCGAGCTTTGGCTCGAGCTCGGATGCTACGTAGCGACCGAGCTTTGGCTCGAGCTCGGTCGCTACGTAGCGACCGAGCTGGACGAGTGCCCGGTCGCTACGTAGCGACCGAGCTTTGACTCGAGCTCGGTCGCTTCGTAGCGACCGAGCTTTGGCTCGGACTTGGTTGCTACGCAGCGACCGGACAGCGTGTATGCGTGGTAATTACGCAACGGTCGAGCTTGGTTAGTTTGGTTTGAATCTTCAAGGATATTTCTTCGTAAAAACTTCGTGTTTGGTTATATTTTACGAAAGTTACATCTTCCTTTTTACTATCTCTTTAGGAAATACGATCTCCGAGGATTTTTTGGTGGTAATTCCGTCGTAACCGTTTTTGACCCCAACAATTAGGCACTCTATTGTCTAGCCATAGGTGGGGGTGAGTGTTGTAACTATGGTTTGGAAGCATGAAAAGTTCGAAGGAAAAGAATAGACTCTTTGTGTTTAAATGGATAATCTTATTGGAATTAATAGATAAACGTCTAGCTCGAGTTTATGAAAAGTCTTGGCCCCCGAAAAAAAAAGGGAATATAAAAGAGAAAAAGAAAAAAAAAAAAAATATATATATATATATATATAGAAGAAAGAAAATGGGGCTAGCGAAGTTGTTTAGAGCTAAGATTTGTTTAGAAGTTGAGAAAATCCTTTATAGATTTCAAAGAAAAAGAGTTTTATGTGCAAAGTGTTCTTGAGATCTTTTGGTGAGAGATGAGAGTCGGGTTTGACATTATGAAGTGATTGTGTAACTTGTATGTTTGGGAAAAGGGTAGAACAATGGAGATTGAGCATTGTATGCATGAGTTGGTCTCTTTCTTAGATATATTATGTGCAAAGTCAAGGCTACTTGTTTTGAGAGTAAACCACTTTAAAAGATCATGGATTTTGAACCTCTTGACCCACTTGAATAAAAGCCTTCCCTTACTCAACCAAATGATTTGGACCAATTGACCATTTGCAAGAATTCACTTGATGTTTTATGCTTAATGAATGTGAGAGTTGGTTGATTTGAATGTGTGGATGCTTGATGATGAGTATAAGGGCAAAAGGAGTTGAGATAGGCCTAGAGAAGTTAGAGTGTAATAAGAGAGTGTGCTCATGTTAGATTAGATGTTGAATCGAGTGCTAGTTGTGTTTCTTTTGGCTATGAGCTCCCACCTTCAAACCTCTCTCCCTATGAGTTCTAGAAAGTTCACTTCTGGACAAGTAAAAGAACAAGTTTGGGGGAGTTGATGTCTTGCATATTTCTATTGTTTATCCATTCATCCATGTGCATTTTGATCATATAGACTAGGATTTAGCCACGTTTAGGTTGCATTTTGCATACATGAGTCTTTATCAGGTGTTGGAGTACCACATGGAGTTCTTGGAGGCATTTGGATGCATTTTGAGCTCAAAAGAAGTGTTCTAGGTGATCACTTGACGAGCAGAGCATGGAAGCGACATCACGGAGCGACGCCATGAGGTCGCTCCAAACTACCTCTCAGAGCGACCTCGCTGGAGCGACCCCGAGAAGTCGCTCGTCATCTCATCCCTGTGGAAGATGAGAACTAACCCGGAGCGACCTATCAGAGCGACCACTCAAGGTCGCTCCCGACCCAGAGCGACTTGGCCAGAGTGACACCCCGAGGTCGCTCGCATGTCTATCGCGTGACGACAACACAATGGAGCCGGAGCGACCTCTCAGAGCGACCTCTCAGAGCGACCCACTAGAAATTAAAAAGGCTGTCCCCAGCTTCTACAGACACTACCAATCACCCCCATTATTTCCTTAAATAAAACCTACGGAATTACCTAATGTGATTATGATATATATAGTAATTAATGATTTTAATTAATGAAGATTTGCTAATAATCTGTATGTTTCTATCATTTTTGTTTAATTCTTTACTATTAAAATAAATTACACAATTACATTAATCATATATTAAAAATTTAGATTTTTTTTATATGTTGTATTTTGAATTTTTCAAAACGAGTATAAATTACTAAAACTGTTAAAAGTCTCACATAAACTTTTGTGATCAATGTTTAAATTTTTTTCTATAATAAGATACAATGATAATAAAATCATATAAATAAATAATTTTATTTTAATAAGTGTTTATGTTAATATATATATATATATATATACTTCATATCGTTTAAATTTAATTATATATCATATACGATAGATAAGATTGATTGTTTTGATTTATTTATTCTAAAATGGTTGCGAATAAACAAGAGCGGTCATTTGATTTATATGTGCAAGTCAATTTATTACATTATAGTAACTGATTTCTTAGTTATTTAATATATTTAATTACTATTTTATTATTTCATATTATGCAGAAAAATATAAAATAAGTATTTATTCTGCACAAGACGCAAATCTTAACCTAAGTATGTATCTCTTTAATAATTTTGAATCTTAAACATTTTCTAAATCTCATGCCAAAATAAAAGAAAGAAATGAGAATAAACTAAAAAATCAATATTTATATCGAGCAATAACCAAAATGACACAAAAAGGAGAAAAATATCGAAGATAGATAGGATTGGCACGAGAAAAATAACCGAGGTTGCTCCGCGTCTATTTGTTTGGCCGAATTCATGTTTCTAAGGGCCTTTTGGTCATTTCTTTATGCAAGTTTTTACTTTTGAAAACCTATGTTTTAAGTACCTTTAGCAGCCACCAGACAGATTATCTTTTGTTCTAAAGAAAAACCTTTGGAAAGTTCATCTTTTAAATCATCTTTGTTCATCTAGTTATTGCAATTCTGTGTTTCCAACTCGTTGTTGCATCCCTCTGTATGATTGATCTGAAATCCAAAATGGGTTTAAGAGGAATCATGAAGAGTAGTGAGTAATCACCATTTGAATTCATGGGTTATGAAGATTAAGGGTGATTAGGTTAGAGCTAGGATGTTTTAGAGTAGATCATTCCAAAACCTTGCTAGTAATCATATTGCATCTTCTGAGTTAGCTTATAAAAAGTTGATCTTTAGGCATCTCCCACCCAAAAGGTGTTAGATGAAATGTCTGAAACAACTCTTCTAAGCTTTTAGCATATTTTGCCTAAGACATTTGTTGTTAGAAGTGTTAAGATAGCCTTAGACCTGTTAGTAAAGATTGTTTCCATATTATTCAACCAAAGACATTTGTTGTTTGAAATGTTTTATTAAATGAACATTCATCTAGACATAGAGTTTGTTTAGGATCGTGTCTAAGCTTAAGGTTGATAGTTTGATTGTTCGTCTGCCATCCTTAGTTCGAAACTTGATCACCCAAAGTCTAATTCTTATGCCCATGAGTTCTCATTTTCCTTAGTTAAGAAAGTCAACTCATTTACTGTTTTTATTATTCTGAAACTGCATTACTATTAATCATTAGTTTAGAAAACCCTTTAAATTATCGGTTGCACTTAAATTAAGTAAGTACTTGCATTCTCAATGCTTGAAATCCCTTAGAATTGGTTCGACGATCATTTATACTACAACATTTATCTTAGGAGCCTTGAAAACTCTTAACATGATGTACGTAAACTTCTCATGACCATAATTAACTTTTAAATTGCTAAATCATGATATAAAACCGAGCTGACATAGTTTCATTGTAACCAAATAGTATACATGAGATTCTTCGACCTAAACGTTAAGTTTTTATGCGATAAATAATTTTTTGACATAAAATATTTTTAAAAATGAGATCAGTTCATTAGTAAACAAATTATGTAATTAACAAAAAATTTTTTAAAAAATTGTTTAAGGGCCAAATATATTAATTCGATCAATAATATAATTTTTTTTTATTTCTTAAATAGTTTTCATATAAATTTACCCTTATGCAGGTCTTATCCTAGTCTCGTTATAAAACTCTGTTTCACAAGAGCAAAATTGTTATTACAAAATAAATAAATATCTTCTTTCAGTTTGTCTCAGTCTCAAACTTTCCCGTGAAAGAATAGCGAGCCGAGGGTAACCATGGTAACCAGCTTGTTCGCCGTCCTTCCCTTGCTCAGTTACACCTCCCTAACAAATCGATCTTCTTCTTCTTCATTTCGGATTCTCAGGAGAACGGCATATATATGCTTTGCGTTGGCCACTAAACCGGCACCTAACCTTGGCGTTGCTAATATTTTCAAAAGTTCTTGCACTAGATCTCTGCTTTTGGGAGTTTTTCTTTGGTTGACAATCGAGTGGGAGTAGCAGAGTAGTACCAGTTTGTAGATAATACATAACTCGTGTGATAGCTATATATGAAATTACAGAAACATGTACAAACAACATCTTCTGGTAATTTTAAAAATCACCAAGTATATTGTAAAAACACACATCACATGGTTCTCTAATGTAAAGTAAGAGAATGGCAATTAGTTAGGTGTTAACAAACTTTAGTTGTTTGATGATACATGTACATAATATTTTGCGTAAGTCTTTCATAAGTTAGATGTGAAGAACCCGTTGGCTCTAACTGATGACCATTAAAATAGAAATAAAAATAATGAAAATGAATATTTTTTTTTGTTTCATATCAATTTTGATAAGAAATGTTTTTTTTCTATAATTCTTTAAAATTCAAGGAATAACAATGAATCAAACGCAGTGAAAATTTTCCATAAATGGTATATTTTTTAAAGAATGAGTAGAAACTGACTATTCTTTTTAATTACCTATGTCACCATTTGGATGTGTAACAAAACTGAAATTTTTATTTTTGTCAACGCGTAACAAAACTGATTTGATACACAAAGGTGATGATTGTTTGTTTGGTTTCTAGATTTTGGATTTTGGTTTTTGGTTTTTGGTTTTTGGATTCTAGATTTTGTTTTTTGGTTTTTGATTTTGCAGTAGATTTTAGTTTATTTGAAAAACATGAATGGTGCTTTTAGATTTTATTCTGGAAATAATAAAATATAATATCATCACCAAAACACACAAGCTTATTTAAAAAAAAACAGCAAAAACAAATGTAGTTTTATGTTTAAACATAAACTTAAAAATTTAATTCTATGTTTAAACATAAGTTATACATACTTTGTTTAATAATTTTACTACATTTTATTAATTAATTGTTAGTGGTCCAGTGGTTAAACTCAACTTGGGAAATCATGGGTTCGAGTGCCGCTGGGAGGTGATTATCTTGAGAGACCTTCGGGCCCAAAACGGAGAAGCCTGCTAACGTCTGGCCACTGGTGGGATTTACATGGGGTGATCACCAACTTTCCTGGATGCCTCGGCGGGCTCCCCGGCTAAGCTCCGGTGGACAGTCATTGGCGCTAGTCGGATCCTCTCGAAGCTCCGGATACCAGGGTTATAAAAAAAAAAAAAAAAATTAATAATAAAAATATTACTTTCTATGAAAACAAAAATTATACAAAATATTTCCACTTAAAAATACATTTATTTATTTAATAAATTTATTTTTAAAATTAAATAATGCAAACTAAATAGACGAACCACAATTCATATATATATATGAGAATACACAATTAATGCAGTTCAAAAATGCCATACATAATTAAAAAGTAAAAATAAAATAAAAATTATTAATATTTTTAAAATATTATATAATTCAAATATTTTAAACAAAAATATCAATAGTTAGATTATTTAAACATACTAAATAAAGTTTAAATCAGTGCTTTTAAAACCGGACCGGAAGGTGAACCAAAAATATTTTGGGTCACGGTTCAATATGGTTCGACCGGGTTAAACCTGGTTCAATAATATGGTTTAATATTTTTTTAGTATGTAAATATAAAAGTAATATTAGTAAAAATGATGCATAGTTAAAATATTAATCAATTTTGAACATAAAATATTATAAATATAAATTAGTTTCTTGTTTATATGGATGATTTATAGATTTTTGATAGTTTTAGTGGTTTTTATTGGTTTAATATCTTTGAAATATAATCCGGCTATGTGGCCGGTTCATGGTCGAACCAATTACTAGACCAACCCGGCTATATAACCGGTTCATGGTCGAACCCGGTCCAACCATCGGGTCGGTCCGGTTTTAAAAACACTGGTTTAAATGTATTTTTTATAAGTTTGAGAAACCGTATAAAATTATATTTTTTTTATTATTAAATTTAAATTTTATTATCTTTTTGTTTTTCAAAAATTTGACTAATGATTTTTTGGTCTGATATTTAAAAAAAAAATTAACTTAGAAGTTAATATCTTGTTTAAAAAAATAAAAAATATTAAAAGAATATATATCACAGATTTAATAAATAGTACCAATGATAAGCAAATGAATCTTACTAAACTTTATTTGTTTATAGTGATTATCATTTTTCTTGTTTTCTTACATTAAAATATAAATATAATAAAAACAATTTTTAAAAATTGAAAACCACCGTATAGGATGAAAAAAAAACATGAAAAGTTGGTTTTTGGTTTTTAAGTTAAAAAAAATAGTTATTTGCAAAAACTTGTATCCCTACATTTTAAGAAATTTATTCTTTCAAAATCTTGATTGAATGCAAAATGGATTTAAAAAAAAACAAAACCCAAAAATTAATGTAAAAACCACAAACAATTAACCTCAAAGTTACAAACTATAACATAATAGAAAAAAACCGGAAAATCAACAGACGAATATTCAGAAAAGTTAAAAGAAGGAAAGAAAAGAAGAAATGAGGAAGAAAATTTAGTAAGATAGTAATAATTATAGATTTGAAATCATTTAACAAAAACATATACTATAGTGTTTACTTAAAAATATGGAAGTTAAGAATATTTATTTAATAATTAACACCATGTAAGAAAGAAATAAGAAAATTGTGGACTTGGCGGACAAGGAGTTCTCCGGAAAAGTTACGAATAAACTGACTGCTGCGCCCACAGAGAGACGGTTGCGAGAGTCACATTATTCATTCATTCAGCCCACAGCTAATTTATTTTTTGATACACACACTCTTTTAAAAAAGAAGAGAAAGGCGACGCTTCAATAAAAACTCAACTCTCTCTCTCTCTATTCATCCGATCTCTCCACTGCGATCCTTGCTCTAATGGACTCCGTCTTCTCCAACGTCGATCGTGCTCCCGAAGATCCTATTCTCGGTGTACGTCTCTCTCTCTCTCTCTCTCTAGATCCATCTTGGCTTTTACGATAAGATCCGTATCGGTTACTGCGAAGGCATATTACTCGTTGATAGATAACTGATTCGACCAATGATTTGATGTTTAACGTTTTGATTTTGATTTTTTTATTTTTTTGTTTGTGGAAAACAGGTAACAGTTGCTTACAACAATGATCCAAGCCCAGCTAAGCTCAATTTGGGTGTTGGCGCCTATCGAACTGAGGTTGTTTCCTCTGCCTACTTTCTAAGCATCTTTATAGTTGCAATATTTCGATTAGCTATTTTGTAAGCTTAGGTTTTGATTTGTTTGTTTGTTTTTTTTTTTTTTAACTTGGATCTTCAAAAGGAAGGGAAGCCCCTTGTTCTCGACGTGGTGCGAAGAGCAGAGCAACAGCTTGTCAACGATCCGTGAGTTATTCCAACATTGTTACTAAAACTCCTCGTGTGATTCTTTTTTTTTTTTTTGGCTAATGACTTGACTACACATTTGTCTCTATTCCTCTCTTAAGGTCCCGTGTCAAGGAGTATATTCCCATTGCTGGACTCGCTGATTTCAACAAACTTAGCGCCAAGCTCATCTTGGGTGCTGATAGGTAATCTCATATGGCCTTTCAATGTTTAATATGTGGTTTTGCTCTGTCTTTGTTTGTAGCTTTTGTCCCATATATGATCATGTTTTGATTGGCAGTCCTGCGATTCAAGAGAGTAGAGTTGCTACGATCCAGTGCTTGTCTGGTACTGGTTCTTTGAGAGTTGGGGCTGAGTTTCTCAAGAAACACTACCACCAAGTAAAAATGTCTCCCTTTTTTGTTTGTTTTTGATGGTCGTTGAATCAGATAATCAACACAACTGTTGCTAACTGGGGTAGTCGTTTTTTCAGTGTGTCATTTTCATTCCAAAACCGACTTGGGGAAACCATCCCAAAGTTTTCAACTTGGCAGGCTTGTCTGTGGAGTACTACCGTTACTATGATCCTGCAACCCGTGGGCTTGACTTCCAAGGTTGGTTTTTTATTATTCCATGAGTTTTGTCTTTCGACTTCCCGGTTGCTACACTGACCTTAATTTAGTTTGTCTTTTTCATGATAATTGCTTGATGCCTCAATGGATCTATCCACTTGACTTACCCCAAATGAAAGTTACTCTCTGTGTACTGATCATACTCTTGAAATCTGACGTTTAGATTTTGATTAAGAAAATAGATCTCCAGATTGCATTCTGTCAAAACATTTCATAAAACGACATTTGATATATAGACTTGACCATTGTTGCAAATAAATAAATCAACAGGTTTGCTCGAGGATCTTGGCGCTGCACCATCTGGAGCTATTGTCTTACTTCATGCATGTGCACACAATCCCACTGGAGTTGACCCAACCTCCGAACAGTGGGAAAAGATTCGACAACTAATAAGATCCAAGAGCTTACTGCCCTTTTTTGATAGTGCATATCAGGTAACTCATACAATAAGTCTTTGCTTTGTTGTTTTATTCAATGGTTGCTTACAAACAAATTAAACCAAGTATACTTTATGTGTGAATTTGATCTGATGTATCATGTATAAAAAGAGAAGCCTAACTCTTAATTTTCCTTTCACAATTGCAGGGTTTTGCTAGTGGTAGCCTTGACACAGACGCACACTCTGTCCGTACGTTTGTTGCTGATGGCGGTGAATGCTTGATAGCTCAAAGTTATGCCAAAAATATGGGACTTTATGGGGAGCGTGTTGGTGCCCTTAGCATTGTAAGGAACCAAACGTCTCAGTTTCATCTTTGATTCTATCCTTGTATCCATCTGCATTATTGTTAGAAGCACTTTCTATGGGCTTGCTGTTTATCCTCACATAGTGGTTTTTGTATATTACACGAATACAGTCTTTCGAAAACCGCATCTAATATTTTTTTTTACCTAATGTAAAGGTGTGCAAGTCGGCTGATGTGGCTAGTAAGGTTGAGAGCCAGGTGAAACTTGTTGTGCGTCCCATGTATTCGAGCCCACCTATTCATGGAGCATCAATTGTTGCCACCATTCTGAAAAGCAGGTATATGTTTATCCTGTAAGGGGAGCATCAATTTACCCACTTTCAAATATTTTTGGTTGGGCAAGGGACCTTTAAATCTGAGTTAATGAAGTAGAAGTACACTTACGTTTAGATGATTATGTGCAGAAATATTTACTAGAATGGAAGCTTGCGTGATAATTTTTTTAGAGATATCTCTACCGTTTCTACCATACGCAGTAGTTTGATAGTCTATTATATGTAGATATGGTTGTGCCAAGTATCATTCTCTGTGGAATCATGCATAATCACTAAAATTTCATTTGTGTTATCAAGCTTGTAATGAATCTCTTTTTGGATTTAGAATCTGCTCCACGTTTCTAAACATTCTTTGTTTACATCTTGACAGCGATATGTACAACGACTGGACCATCGAGCTGAAAGGAATGGCTGACCGCATAATTAGCATGCGCCAACAGTTATTTGAAGCTCTACAAGCCAAAGGTTCATTTTTAATGCTTGTCTTCTCTCTTTTATTCCATCTTTAGTGGTGCCTATTTTATAAGCTCTTGCGCATGAGACGTTGTCTGGCTTGCAGGAACACCTGGTGATTGGAGTCACATTATCAAACAGATTGGCATGTTTACTTTTACCGGATTGAACAAGGAGCAAGTTGCCTTCATGACCAAAGAGTATCACATTTACATGACATCTGACGGGTGAGGCCAACTTATATAGTTATCTTTATTTTCAAATTTTCTTAGGATTTTCAAATTTTCTTAGGCATATGGTAGAGTTTAGTTTCTACAACGCCTAGAACCATCAGTATTCTGTTCTCTAGCTATATTAAACAAGCTTAGTTTAAGCAGTAATAATCACATAGTTCAAAAGATAGTCCACGTTTCATACTTTCATCATGTTCTTTTAGGTATGTGACCCAACATAGTTGCGTAGAAGTTCATATAAAGCAATTATTTGCTATTGAAATTACAGTTGTATTAAACAAAGGAAAATAGAAATGATCTTATATATGGTGTAACCAGTATGTTTAAGTTCATGAAGATCCTGAGGTTGAAATTGAGAAGAATGATATTGTGTATTGCAGGAGAATAAGCATGGCAGGTCTCAGTACGAAGACGGTGCCTCACCTCGTTGACGCTATCCATGCTGCAGTTACCCGCGTCGTCTAAGCTAGTAGCGATTGTTGTTTCGTCTAATAAAATGAAAAACGATAAAAACAGAGCCTTCTTGGTTTTATGCTTTGTATTTTTCCGATGGTTATTCATATGTTTCCTTTTGACTGAGGATGGTTGAACCAATCAAACAGAGGATTCTGATTTGAATTTTGCAATGTTGAATGAAAATGTTGGTTATTATAATTTGCATTGTTATCTAATATGTTGATGTTCACTGATTCTATTGTCGGCTTCATCAAGAGATGATTTAGATTCATTGCATTTAAGGACATTTACTTGGTGCCAAATGGTGTAGAAACCGCAATGAACAAATCAACTCGTTGCGTACGGATAACACTATATATGTAACCTGTAACATGTAGTTATTGTTGTAAATTTGAAATGATCACTACTTTTCAAAATGATAAATTACACGACGTGAGTAAACGATTAAAAACCATATCATTCAGACATTAAAAATCAATCCTTTTAATTAGGAGGATATACGGAGATGTTTTAGACTTGGTGAAGAGAGTCGGCCTCTTAGTCTTTACTTGCCCCCAACTAACTACGTTCGTCCCTCTTCTTATCATTTAAAAGAGATTGACTAAAAAGTGTTGTCTAAGTCAACTGCTATTTGAAAATGATGTTTAATGCTTCAGTTTTTTACAGTTATAAAAAACGTAAAATATTTACTGTTTAGAATACAATGCCATGTAAAAATAAATATGATTTTACTGTTTTTAGAACTTGCTATAGGTCTTATCAGTACCAATGATTAATCCGAAACCAAATACAATTATACATTTAAAACATGCAAATTTATGAACATGGACATATAAAGGACAAGAAATACTTGAGCTCCACGAAGAAACATGCAGCATAAGTGAAACAGCACGGCTAGACCAACGGGAAGCTTAAAGAGCTCAAGAACACTGTAAATGAGCTTACATAATCTATTACAAATTCGAATTACAAAGGCAAAAACCATAATGGAACCAAAGAGGAGGGTAATCAAGAGACTATTGAAGATTTCCAGAACCAAGAAGATTAACAAGAACGCTTACGAGATGACTTGTAGGACAATCAGCATGATCAACTATATGTAATGAACTTACAGCATGAAGCGCTGGATGATTGGGTCACTAACCCCCATAGGGGAGCTCTAGCAAACCCTCCAACCAGGATTTAAAATACTCAAGTAGATTCAAAGCTTTCTAAGACAATGTATCAACCTCCAGTTATATATATATATATGTATATATATTAATATATACCACTTTTATCTCTACTGTATTTCTTCTCCGCTCCTACATGTTTGTCATCCCACCAAGATTGTTTGAAGCAAGTATGGATAAGAGTTTCTTATTATTTGACTTTCTTTATTTTATTGTTCTGGTTTTATGTCTTGGCATTTTTTTCGTAGAAACGTGTACAATAAATTCGAATAAATAAAAAAGAAGGTCAACTAAGAGCTCAAGATGAGTTGAGTAACAAAGAATGATTGAACAATGCGGTATGATTTGTTTTGTAAGTGTATAAAGGATATTAATGTTCAACTTCTTGTATCTTGAACATAATACAGTACCCTTTATTATCCTCTTAATATATTTTTCACTCCAAACCCATGAACATGTTTAATACACTCTTTATTACGATCACGCTTAATTAGGAAGTAATTGATTTAAAAAGGTAGGTGGATTTTATTTTGAAAGTTTTGTGTTTGTTTTATGGCATAGAGTAGGAAACCATTTGTGATTTGCTTGATAAAATGGTTTCCTATTCTATGTCATCACAAATGGTTTCCTACTCTTTGTCTTCCTAAGAAAAAGCCAATGAAGAAAAACAGAATCGTAAATACTCAATCCTCTTTTCATTTGTGAAAGAAAGTAGTTATTATCTAGCGCTTAAAATCCTTTATATAACAGAGTCCTATATACTTATTATTACCTCAATTGTT
The DNA here is from genome assembly GCF_020379485.1 of Brassica napus. NCBI lineage: Eukaryota > Viridiplantae > Streptophyta > Magnoliopsida > Brassicales > Brassicaceae > Brassica > Brassica napus. The sequence goes on along the minus strand of NC_063452.1, from coordinate 54,553,114 downwards.
GTTGACAATACTTGATTTTCTATTTGAATAATTTAGCTGAGGAAACTCAGTTGACATCATTAGTGTGAATCATGCAAAGAAAAAAGTATCAAGTTGAGAAGAGAAACATGTATCAATCTTCTGTTGCTACATTCATAAGCGATGAAGTAGACGAACCTATGAATAGAAGAGAGAAAAAGAGCAAATAAAAGAAGCAATTAGTTGACTGAAATTATATAGAAAATAAAACAGTTATATATAGATGGGAATCCACTCCGGCGTCTGTTACTCTAGCGTCCGATGTAGGTGGGAATCCACTCCGGCGTCCAGCCCTGAGCCATCAAAAACTACTAAGATCATGTTGTCGGCGCACAACTCTCACCTCTTCCTCTGTTGTGGAGAGTACTTCACTACCATGTCTCCTTTCTATGAATGGAGAAAATACCTCGGATTCTTTTCCGAGCTTTAATTTCAGTTTACTCACCGGTTTGTTACCTTGTGGAGCGGTCTGTACGGGGCCTGAAGGTGCAATCGAGACTACTTCGGTTTTTCTCGTTGGTGAGGACTGTCTCTCAACGTCACTTGTGACTATTTCTCTGCTGTCCGACTTTGTCATGCAAGCTTTATCGACGCATTCAATCTTGGTATTGAATTCGCTGTCAACTGAAGATTTATCATGCTTGATTCTATTTGCTATTGTAGTTCACGAATTGTCTCCAAGAGGATGTTTAATTCCCTTTTGGCTTTGTAGTCTTTGAATTTGAGTTTTAATGAAAGTTTGTGTTTCAAAAAAAAAAAATATATAGATGGCATGACTTCCCTTTGAACGAACGTGGTGATAGTGATCGGAGAGAATGTAGGGATTTTTTTTTATCAGTTTAAGAAAATTAAGGCTCGTAAGATCTTTTGCTTAAAGTTTTTATTTTTCCTATTACTAGAGGGTTTGTCCGGGCTACGCCCAGATTTTTTCCTATAATATTATTAAGTTGAATTAAACTTGCAATGCTAATTTCTAGTTATATGTATATATCAGAAGTTTCCATTTTTAAAGAAGGGTTATGGTTGATGTTATTGGATTCAACTGTTGTTATATTATTTTTGTTAATGATGCTATGCGCGGTTTGTATATCTGACTTTTCAGTTTTTATCTTATTACACTATATATTATCTTGTTGTTATTTTATTCTCATGTCACCTATTTTGATCTTATATATGGTATGATGTGATTTTTGTATTTTTTCCATTTCCGTTTGAATCTTGGAGTAGTATATATTTTTACGAACTAGTTTAAATATTTTGAATGGTATTTTGACCACCAGTACTAATTCACTACATTGTTTGATTAGTTTTGAAATTACTCGTCGAAACAGATTTGGAGAGAAGAGAAATGGAAAAGGTGGAAGTCGAAAGGTGGGTGAAGAACAAATTAGGGTTACGACAGTAATATACATCTATTGAGTATGGTTTTAGTATTATTACTGTGAATCGTTGACCTCTTTGGTTGTTCATCATAGATATATTAGCAACACAACATGCTTGTTAACAGGTACCTACGTTAATGCAATGTTGACATCAGAGCTGAACATTCATAAAGCTACGGACAATCAAAGACACGTCAACGTTACTTTAATTATTTAATTCTTTAAGAGAAATTTTCAGAAAATCCAAAGAACCAAAGTTCAAAGTAGGGAAAATATATGGATATAATAAATTAAAATGAGACAAAAGCTAAGTGGAGTTGACGGTTTGATAGCCTTGATACTATCACTCACGTGGGCGTTTGCGGGTTTTGTCGTTGCCTGCAGTCTGCAGAACCTGGCTGATTTGCTCCATCATTTCCTAGTGCTATCTTCGCCGCATCACCAGCGGAGCTGGCAAATGCTGTTGGTTGTCCAGATTTGAGATCCACGACTGGAGCTTTGTTGCTGTGCCACTCTACAAAACAGTGGGACATTAAATCAGAACAAAGAGTGTGAAACGTAGATTATCACACCTCTACCTGAGGGTAAAAGAAGAGGTTGTCACTAATGGCCGAAACGGTGAATGTGTGGTGGTTGGAGGTGAAATTATATGGAGTTACACGTAGCTGAAAAGGTATCCATTACCAGCTAGCTCCTCAAGGCATTTTGGTAGCTCCATTCCTCCCACTGCCACTAATCTGTAGTAGGCTTGGCGTTTGTGGGGGCATTTAGAGTAAGGGAAAATTTTTTAAAACCAATCTAAGAAGTTAAAACGTATCTACGCAGGAGCCAGACTTTGCCTATTTTTTGATGAGTTTGATCATCTCCCTGTCAAAGACAACAAAAGTTGCACTTTCCTTTCCGTCATCAAACAGAACAGCAGAGAGAGTACGTCAAACGTGCACATATATTCAAATTAGGGTGTTCCTTTAAATATGGATCGGGAAGAACAGTACATACCCGATGACCCCGGTGCATTAGGAGAAACACATCTGTTGCACCAGAGAGATTTTGCGAGCTTCATGTTGCAACCTGTGCAAGATACAAACGACAAGCCATTTTGCTGGACGACTCCCACAATCTGACCCTTACAGAGAAAATCAGCTTCTTCTGTCTTCATGGGGAGAAAAGTCCTAACATTACTTGTTACTATTTTGAAGCCACATAGGAGTACTAAAGATTGTTGAAAGCGTGAGTTTTACCTGTTCACTGGAGTTGGCAATGAACGTGTGAAGTTCTCCAATTGATACGAACTCTTTTTTTTTCTTCCTTCCATGGTATCAAGTCGGGAAAGACCTCCGCTGCAGCACCACAAAGCTGCATGGAGGAAGTATGTTTCGAAAAGATTAACAGATATTGAAATATGAGTTGTAGTGAAGGCAGTATGTGGGAAAGATTAGCACATTTAAGCGTGGCCAAGACATGATCTTAATATGGCTGGTAAGACTTGATTTACCTGTTTGTAAACTCTTTGGTAGCATGAATGGTGTTGTCAAAGTAAAATTTTGTTGCTGGTGTTGAGTTTAGATAGAGTCATAGAGATTACCTGCGTAAGCCCAAGTGTTTCTTAGATGATGTTATTAAGTAAAATATAATATATAAGTATGAAAAATACTTTTTTGGCAGGAAAATATAACTATGAACATATTTTATTCTTTAAAGTAGATAACCATACCTCCAAATATTGTTGGATTCACCGTGGTGAATTCCATTCCATTACACCATAACAGAATTATTTGAAAGAAAGAGCTAAATGAGATAAGGATCAAAACTATTTAAAGATGAATTCATTGCTTACGGGTCAGTGAGGAAACGGACGGCAAGTCGAGTTGTTGCTGCAGAGTTGTTCAGATCAGAGCCTTGAACGGAAAGGATTTGGCCAACTACATCTGGAAGTGGATGAATTGTTCAGCGAATCAATACGTAATATAAGTAGATTTAGTTGAATTTTCATATGCAAACGTTAATTTAAAGCTATACAGGGAGTTCTAAGGTTGATCACAGTATTGAGCGTGAAGTTGTTAACCGATTATTGAGTATTGATTAGACAGAGATTGAATATATTATTCCAGAGAAAGAGAAGATGTCGATACCTGTTCATCTAGTAAGAGGAGGCTGATTCCCATAAATTCATCATTCTTTTTGATGTTATGCGAATCCCAGAGGCAGAGGAGGCGACCGACTGAAACAATGTTTATTGCATTTAACTTTATGCCTGAAAATTTCAAATTTAATAGAACATGTAACGAAAATAGAGATACAAATGAAAATTATACGACTACATGAGGAAACAAAATTAGCTCCATAGACCTCGGCTCTCCTTTCTCCACCGCCTTCGAAAACCAGTGCAACACCTTGGTGTGATCACGCCTTAACCCTCGCAGACCAAAGTAGTAGAACAGTCCAATCTTGTACATAGCCGCAGCATTGCCTTTCTGCGCTTGATACTCCAATATCTGAAAATCCTCATCCTCCTCCCCTCGTGATTTCCTTAGAGCGCCTTTGTTTTCTTCAGTCCCGCTGTGGATCCTAGTTGGTTCCACCACGGGAGAGTCCTTTGAGATCAGGAAGCTATTCACAGCGGTTTCTGCTAGTTCAGCATATAGTTTCACAGCCTTATCATGCATCTGCAAACACAAGGGAGAATCAAATTCTAAAGCTTAAACTCAAAAAATAATAATAATAATCTTTTAGTTCTCTCCGCCGGCGTTCCCCTTTCCGGCCAGCTCCTCCGGTGCTCAGCCTTTGCTCCACCGGCGCTCAGCCTTCTCTCCACCAGGCCACCTCTCTCTCTCCGCCGGAAAACTCCTCTCTCTCTCAAATTCCGGCTAACTCTCAGCCTCTCTCTCACGGTGGTCCTCTCAGATTCTTGTGGTAAAAAAGGTAAACAAATCAAAACCTTGAAATCTAAAGAACACCATTATATCTGAAGGAAATCTAGGATCTATATGAATCCATAACTTATAAACAATCTATGGATTTAAAATATTAATCTTGTTTCTATGATCCATATGAAACTTGATTCTAAAATTATTTTGAATCCATAAAACTTAAAATTCTCTAAAGGTTCTATGTTTCTCTAAAAATTATAAACTTATTAAAATACCTAAAGATCTACATGAATCTTGTTTATAAAAACTTATGAATCATAAAATTATTAGAGAAAGCTTAAACCTTTTGATTCAACCCTTTTGTTTGGCCATTTTACCAGATGTGATAAACATAAGTGTATAATCTGGCCAAAACAAAACTCCATCAAATATTTGCTGTGCCATTTTCGGCCAGATCCCCTAAAAATCAGTCAACCCATCAATAAAATCAAAATTAAAATCATTCATTGCATATCCTTGACTATTAATATTTGTTTTGTAACTATCAAAGTTTTAAAAACCTTTTATGATTTTTATAAATGCATAATCGATTTTATAAATGCTTGTTTGATTTTATTAAGTGCATATCTTTGACTGAAAAATTAATATGTCATAAGGTAGAATAAAATCTGCTTGAAATCATTTGATCATATTGTTGTTAATTAAACCAACCATGAGCCGATTTTATATCATACTGAATTTTGATCACATAGTTTGCTAGTTAAAATAAAACTTGATCTTGTTTCATCCTTGAACCTGATTCTATGATTAAATTATGTACTGATCATTTGCATACCTGATAGCATCATTTAGTAAATCATTAGATCGAACTTGAATCATCCATGAACTGACTTTTGCATGCATCCAACTATCATATTGTTAAAACTGGACATAGGTATCACATAATTGAGACCAAACATACATGTTCACATAGCTTTAGCAATGATGATACTAGTGCGTCTGAAGTGGTTCATGTTGTTTGCATCTAAATGATTCACACTGTTTGCATATAGTTAGACAAAATCGGTTACCATTTAAAATTTAGTACATTTGCTTTATTCGAAATTATAAACCAAGTTTTAACCGATTTTGAAAATCTACTTTGGTTTACAAATATCTTGAACATTTTATCTTAATGCATATAAAATATTTTCTGAAAATAAAATGCATAATAAATCATCAATCTCTTTGGCATATAAATTCAAATCCTGAATTATATTATGAATCCTTACTCTTATATGGATATTTGATTCAGATGTCGAAAATCAACAACCTTGAATATGCTTCCCTCAATCTCTCCGGAGATAATTACCTCCAATGGGAGCTTGATACCAAAATCCTCTTAAGGTCCAGAAACCTTGGTGATACTATCACTGAAGGCACTGAGCCATCAGACAAGGATAATTACAAGGCAATTGTTGTCATTTGCCATCACCTTGCTGAAGGTCTCAAAGACCAGTATCTCACAATTGAGAATCCTCTGGAACTTTGGACAGAGTTGAAAACCAGATTTAATCATTAGAAAACTGTGATATTGCCAAAAGCCCTTTATGATTGGAGAAACCTGAGAATCCAAGACTATAAGTCTGTGGAAGAGTATAACTCGGCTTTGTTCAAAATATTCTCAAAGTTGAAACTTTGTGGTGAGACTATTACTGATATGTTGGAGAAAACATTCTCCACATTCCACACCAGCAATGTTGTGCTTCAGCAACAGTACCGAGAGAAAGGTTTCTCCACTTATGCTGCCTTAATCTCTTGTTTGTTGCTAGCTGAGTAAAACAATGAGTTGCTCATGATGAACAGTGAGCTAAGGCCTCCTGATGCTAAAGCATTGCCTGAGGCACATGCGGCCGTAGAACCAAAGGATGGGACTCCAAGAGAGTCATACCATGGTCGCATGAGAGGCCATGGTAGATGGCAAGGTCGTAACCGTGGGTTTCAACCACGTGGCCGTGGATTTCAACCACGAGACCATCTTGGTCGCAGCCGAGGCCGAGGCTACAGCCGAGGTCATCAAGCTAACCGTGGGTATAAGTCCGACTTCAAAACTCATGGCTCGAGCTCGACCAAATCTGCTTGCTATCGTTGTGGGATGACCAATCATTGGGCTAATAAATGCAAACCTCCCCAACACCTTGTTAAGCTCTACCAGGAGAGCATAAAGGGCAAGAACTCTGAGGCAAATTTGGTCCATTATGATGATGAGAATGATCTGGACCATGAGGATGATCAAGCCCATGACAAAGATGATCATGAGGACTTTGAGACTTCAAACCTCCTTACAAGTGGCTGAATATGAAGATTTCGATATCATATTGCTTTTGTTTTTGCACTTTGAATTCCTGATTTGGCGTTATGTCTTTTGTTTCCCATGTTCTATGACTTTGGCAATTCTATTTATGAAATAAAGTCCTGCTTGAAACATCTGACTTTCTCAAAGATGATTGCCTAATAATCAACTGTAAGGTTGGAGTTGTGGTCTCCGAGGTACAGTGCCCGCCCACGTTTACACTCTATTCGCGTCCCTGTTTCAGAACTTGGATCACATTTTGGTGTTTTACTGGATAGCATGGAAGGCTCTGATGTCACTTTTAACATTGCTGGCGACAAGTTTCAAGCTCATAAATTAGTTCTGGCTGCTCGATCTCCATTTTTCAAGTCTAAATTTTCCAATGAGCTTGAACCAAACAGCACAGAGGTCACGATTAACGATCTGGAACCCAAGGTTTTTAAGGTACATGATTGGTGGTTTTTCTTTACTTGTTTTTGTTTGTTTGTTCAGATCATGTCTGTATTTATGCTCTGTTCCTTTCAGGCTTTGCTACAATTCATATACAAAGATTCTCTTCCGGAAGAAGTAGAGCCTGTTACATCTCAGACATCTGACCTCTTAAATCTTCCTGATATATACGAGACGTTGATTGTAAAGCTTTTAGCAGCTGCGGACAAGTATTACCTGAATAGGCTCAGGCTGTTGTGTGAATCTCACATCTGCAAAGGCGTATCAGTAAAGTCCGTTGCCAAGATCTTAGCATTGGCTCACATATATAAAGCTACAGAACTAAAGAGCGTTTGCCTAAAACTTACTGCCGAGAACCTTGCAGGTATGCTTCTAATATTGCGATTAGGGTTGGACAATCTTGCGTAATGCTTATTGTGTTTTGGTTTTCTTGGTCTTGTGGAAATGAAAAACAAATAGAATCATTTGTAATTCGGTTTAGTTCAGTTTGGCTTCATGCAATGTTGGTTTGGATTTGGTTCAGTTTTTAAATCAGTAATAAACCAATCGGATTATAAACACAGTTCATTTCATTTTATTTATGAAAATCAAGTGTATAATCGATCTTCTGTTGTGTTTGAATTTGGTTGTGGTGTTTTAATATTACAGCTGTCCTGGAGACAGACGGTTACCAACAGCAGAAGGATGAATGTCTGTCACTCCAGTCGGAGCTTCTGAAGGCAGTGGCTGCCTTCGAAGAAAGCAGCCACAGTATTGGAGGAGCCATGTCTCTCAGCGTGTGGGCACAACTATCAGACGGTGGTGGCGGTGGGGATACCAGCAGCCGACATGTTAGACAACGAACCACCTAGAGCCTCAGGCCCTCAATATGCATTTTCTCAGGTTTATAACCATAGAGGGGTATATAGTTTGTTTTTCTGAATTTTTTCAAACTTTACAAGGTTTTGGGGACAGGCTACGTTGAATATGAATCCTAACTCTTTAATATAGTATGTAGGAAAAAATCTTTGTAATATTTCACTTCAGTAATAGTTTCATGTGTCCTTGTATTGCTGTATCTCAGAGTGTAACATGCTATAATTGTTTCAAATCCATAAATTCCAGAGCGTTTTTAATGTAAAAGATAAGTATTTAACCACTAAGCTTTGAGTTTACAGTAATTTTTATAAGATATCTCTTTTTATAAATTCTTTACTAGATTAGAAAGTAACGTTTAGAGCACCAGCATTAATGAACCCCCGGTTGGGGTTCATAATTTGAATTTTTTATAATTTTTTTTTTTATTATTTAAAAAAAAGTAAAAAAAATAAATTGACCAATAGCGGGCCGCCACGTGGCGTGGGGCCCACTGTACAGTGACGACTCGGGTTCATACGGAAGGAGCGTGGCGAGACAGGATCATTACTGTAGCATATTACAATATTTTTTTTTTTAGGAAAACGTGTGAACTCCACCCACGAACCTCCAATGCTGGTGCTCTTATCAGAATTATTGTGTGGTGGGACGTGGGTTATAACATCTCTCAGGTTCATGTAGCAACTCATACAGTCTTATTCTACAGTGAAATGAAATATTACAAATTCTTAAAGGTAAAATTTGTATTCAGAATACTTAGAATTTTGGAATATTAAATCAAAATATTTCATTATTTTACTATAAATGACCTTTCATAAACAACTTTTGTAGGTTTCATTAAGAAAGGACATACTTTAAATTTTGGTAGAATAATTATTTTTCTATGATAAAATGCAAACTGAAGGTATAAATAGCAAATTTATTAAAACAGAGATTAACCAACGCCAACAAAGGCAGAGTCGAGATGCTAAATATTTTTTAAAACGAAAATCACAACACCGATTATTATTCTGTTGCTTAGGCAGAAAGGGATCTAGAGTCAAATAGTCAATGCTTCAACAGAAGAACATAGAGCTTGCAACATCCACATTCAGCTTTGGCATGGGAGAGACAGGTACTGCTTCAGATGTTGTAATCCCACCATGGCTTGATGAAGTCTCGGAGTTGTCCTCAAACTTCATCGCAGTTGCCATCTGTGCAGCTGCCAAATGAGCATACATTATAGGCGCAACTGCAAAAAAAAGAATGGAATATCACTACAAGAAAACACATGCTTAACGACGAAAATTAACGAGGAAAAAAAATCCTCGTAAATTTGCGTCGAGTTTACGACGAATTTACGTGAAAAACTAAAGTCATCGTTATTTCCTCGTAACGTAACGACAAAACTGTTTCGTCGTAAAGTGGATGTAACTTTACGAGTATTTTACGAGGAAAAACTATTTCCTCGTAAATACGACGTAAACTTTGCGTGGTATTTACGAGGGAATAGCTTACGTGTATTTAGCGAGGAAATTTTTGAATCCACCAACTTTATAGGTGTTACACGTTTTTTTTGCCCACCTAATTAATTTTCGTCGTAAATTCATAGCAAAATTACAACTACCAGATTCGAATTTTCCTATAAATATGGATGTTTAAACATCATTTTAAACACACCAACAACAAAAAACGTGAAAGAAAAAAAAATGGCTGGCTCCGGGAATATTTACGAGTTGCGGAAGTGGATGTATATGCATAGAGATGCTAACGGGAGAGTGACGAAAGAATACCTTGCGGGTCTGGAGACATTTATGCATCAAGCAGATTCAACACCGCTCGCCCAAGAAAGTGGTAAGATGTTCTGTCCTTGTCGGAAATGCAACAATTCGAAACTGGCAAACCGTGAAAATGTTTGGAAGCATTTAATAAATAGAGGTTTCACGGCAAATTACTATATCTGGTTTCAACATGGAGAAGGTTTTAATTATGATCAGAATGAAGCTAGTAGTAGTAATAGCAATTTTCAGGAAAAAGAACCGGTTGATCATCATTTGCATAATGAACATAGTTACCAGCAAGAGGAGATGGTAGATTATGATAGGGTTCATGATATGGTAGCTGATGCATTCGTAGCTCATGATGGAGATGAAGAACCTAATATAGATGCAAAAAAGTTTTACGAAATGTTAAACGCGGCGAATCAACCACTTTACAGTGGTTGTAGAGAAGGTCTCTCTAAATTGTCGTTAGCTGCTAGAATGATGAATATTAAAACTGATCACAATCTACCTGAAAGTTGCATGAACGAATGGGCGGACTTGTTTAAAGAGTATTTGCCGGAAGACAATGTGTCTGCTGATTCTTATTATGAGATTCAGAAACTGGTTTATAGTCTTGGGTTGCCTTCGGAGATGATAGATGTTTGCATCGACAACTGCATGATCTATTGGGGAGATGATGAGAAGCTAGAAGAATGTCGATTCTGCAAGAAGCCACGATTCAAGCCGCAAGGACGGGGACGTAATAGGGTACCGTACCAAAGGATGTGGTACCTACCAATTACAGACAGATTGAAAAGATTGTATCAATCAGAGCAGACTGCTGGAAAGATGAGATGGCATGCCGAGCATACTCAGACGGATGGTGAGATGACTCATCCATCAGATGCAAGAGCCTGGAAACATTTCAACAAAGTACATCCAGATTTCGCTAGCAATATCCGGAATGTGTATCTCGGATTATGCACAGATGGATTTAGTCCGTTCGGAATGTCAGGGAGACAATATTCATTGTGGCCAGTCTTTCTTACTCCATACAACCTGCCACCGGAGATGTGCATGCAACGGGAGTTACTATTCTTGACCATATTAATACCTGGTCCGAACCATCCAAAAAGGTCCCTGGATGTTTTCCTACAACCACTGATAAAAGAGTTGAAGGATTTGTGGTCAACAGGGGTGAGGACGTATGACTGTTCAACGAAGACGAATTTTACGATGCGAGCGATGCTTTTGTGGACCATAAGTGATTTCCCTGCCTATGGGATGTTGTCTGGATGGACTACACATGGGAGATTAGCTTGTCCATATTGTAATGGAACGACAGATGCGTTTCAACTGAAGAATGGTAGGAAGACAAGTTGGTTTGATTGTCACCGTCGATTTCTTCCCATTGGCCATCCTTACCGAAGAAACAAGAATTTGTTTAGGCACAAAAGGGTTGTGAGAGACACTCCTCCTCCATATCTAACTGGAGAACAAATTGAAGCGCAAATCGACTACTACGGAGCTAACGAAACAGTTCGTTGGGGTGGTAATTGGCATGTCCCTCGTAATATGCCAGATTCTTACGGTGTTCATCACAACTGGCACAAGAAGAGTATATTTTGGGAGTTGCCATATTGGAAGGATCTTCTTCTGCGCCACAACCTCGATGTGATGCATATAGAGAAGAATTTCTTTGAGAACATCATGAATACAATATTGAATGTCCCAGGGAAGACAAAAGACAACATAAAATCGAGGTTGGACTTGCCGGATATTTGCTCAAGAAGCGAGTTACATATTAAAAGCAATGGACAAGTTCCCGTTCCGATATTCAGATTATCTTCAGAAAAAAAGTCGGTGTTGTTCAACTGGGTGGCATCAGAAGTGAAGTTCCCCGATGGGTATGTTTCGAATCTCTCTAGATGTGTTGAAAAGGGTCAAAAGTTCTCCGGGATGAAGAGTCATGATTGTCATGTATTTATGCAACGACTACTGCCCTTTGCATTTGCGGAGCTACTTCCAACAAACGTACATGAAGCACTTGCAGGTACGTAGTGTATTATATCACAATAATTTACAAAATAATATATGACTAACAATGTGTTTAATTTTTTTTTGAATATAAAAGGCATTGGAGCATTTTTCAGGGATCTGAGCACACGCACTCTTAAAGAAGAAGTTGTGGAACAGCTTCAGGAGAACATTCCCATCTTATTGTGCAACTTGGAGAAGATATTTCCTCCCGGATTTTTTGACGTCATGGAGCATCTAGCTGTCCACCTCCCATATGAGGCATTGCTTCGTGGACCTGTACATTACGGATGGATGTATCAGTATGAGCGAGCCATGAAATATTTGAAGGGAAAAGCAAAGAACCTCGCCAAAGTTGAAGGTTCTATAATTGCTGGAAGTTTGACGGAAGAAGTTTCTCACTTCACATCGTACTACTTTGCGTCAAAAGTACGTACACGGAGAAGAGCTCCAAGAAGATATGATGATGGTGGTGTTGCGCCAACATATGCAGTTGCTGGTGTTCCAGACATCTTTAGCCAGATTGGGCGACTCGGTGGGAAGTGTAAAGAGGTTTGGTGGTCGAGTGAAGAAGACGCTCATAGTGCACACACCTATATTCTACTCAATTGCGAAGATCCATTGATGCGTTATTTTGAAAGGTAACATATATTGACACTTCGAAACACATATAAGTATAATTAATTGTATAATTGCGAGAGATTCATTCCTATAAAATGTGATTTTACAGCCTATTTGTTTCTCAAGTCGAAGAAACATTTCCTGGTATATCCACAAGTGACGTAGACAAAAGGAAAGATCAACACTTCATTAAGTGGTTGCGGAATCAGGTATTAACTAAAACTTTTTTTCATACATTATCTGTATTTCATTAACATTCTCTTTATTTTTGCAGGTTGATTATGACGACGACGATGCAGATTATCCTAAGTGGTTACACGAAGTAATTCAATCTCCACTTGTAAAGGTCACCACATCACAGATGTATTTCACACGAGGCTATACTTTTCATACATATGACTATGGTAGACAGCGGGCGACCAGTAACTATGGAATATGTGTGAAAGGGGAAACAGATTTCTACGGGATCTTGACGGAGATTATTGAAGTCGAATTTCCAGGGATACTGAAGCTGAAATGCGTCCTCTTCAAATGTGAATGGTTCGACCCCGTCGTCAACAGAGGTGTTCGGTCTAACAAATTCGGTGTAGTTGATGTCAACGGTGGACGAAGGTACAACAAATTCGAGCCTTTCATCTTAGCTTCACAAGCAGACCAAGTTAGCTTCCTTCCATACCCTCGGATGAGAGATTCAGGTATAAATTGGTTAGCAGTGATCAAAGTTACACCTCGAGGACGAATCATCAGTGGAGAAGAACCACCATTGCAAGAAGAACAGATAAATGAAGTCGAGGAACCTGAACAAGAAATTGATGACATCCTTCTCATTGATCCGCATAATCACGAGTACGAAGATCTTACCGATGATGCCACAGACGAAGCTGTTGAAGACGAGTTTAATGAAAATGATGATGTTTCTAGTGATGACGAGAATGTCGATGTATCCGATTGATGTATTTGTTTTATGAATAAGATGAGGGAGTTTGTTTTATGAATAAGATAATGTGGGGTTTGTTTTATGAATAAGGTAATGCTGGGAGTTTGTTTTATGAATAAGCAAATGTGGGATATTGTGGTTTGGAATGGAAATAAAGATGGAGTTTGGAATATATGAAGTAGAAAATAAGGAATATGGGGTTTCGGGTTTTTGGTTTCGGGTTTTGGGTTTTGGGTTTCGGGTTTGGGCTTTCGGGTTTCGGGGTTTGGGGTTCTAGGGATATATGAAGTAGAAAATTAAAGATGGGGGTTTGGAATATATGAAGTAGAAAATTAAAGATGGGGGTTTGGGTTTCGGGTTTCGGGTTTCGGGTTTCGGGTTTCGGGTTTGGGGTTTCGGGTTTCGGGTTTGGGGTTTCGGGTTTAGGGTATGGGGTTTGGGGGTTGGGGTTTCGGGTTTCGGGTTTCGGGTTTCTGATTCTAGGGATTTAAACATAACACTCGTTAATTCCACGTAAGCAGAAAATCGTCGTAAGGTCCACGCAGGATGAAATCGTCGTAAAGTCCACGCAGGATGAAATCGTCGTAAAGTCCACGTAGGATGAAATCGTCGTAAAGTCCACGCAGGATTAAATCGTCGTAAAGTCCACGTAAGACAACGAGGAAATAACGACGAAACCTAAAATTAAATATGGGGTTTGGGGTTCTAGGGATATATGAAGTAGAAAATTAAAGATGGGGGTTTGGAATATATGAAGTAGAAAATTAAAGATGGGGATTTGGGTTTCGGGTTTCGGGTTTGGGGTTTCGGGTTTCGGGTTTGGGGTTTCGGGTTTGGGGTTTCGGGTTTCGGGTTTCGGGTTTCGGGTTTCGGGTTTCGGGTTTCGGGTTTCGGGGTTGGGGTTTGGAATATATGAAGTAGAAAATAAGGAATATGGGGTTTGGGGTTTGGGGGTTGGGGTTTCGGGTTTCGGGTTTCTGATTCTAGGGATTTAAACATAACACTCGTTAATTCCACGTAAGCACAAATCGTCGTAAAGTCCACGTAGGATGAAATCGTCGTAAAGTCCACGCAGGATGAAATCGTCGTAAAGTCCACGTAGCATAAAATCGTCGTAAAGTCCACGTAGGATGAAATCGTCGTAAAGTCCACGTAGCATAAAATCGTCGTAAAGTCCACGTAAGAGAACGAGGAAATAACGACGAAACCTAAAATTAAATATGGGGTTTGGAATATATGAAGTAGAAAATTAAAGATGGGGGTTTGGAATATATGAAGTAGAAAATAAGGAATATGGGGTTTGGGGTTTGGGGTTTCACGTAGCATAAAATCGTCGTAAAGACCACGTAAAAAGATTTAAACATAAATCACGTTAATTCCACGTAAGCAAAATCGTCGTAACGTACACGTAAAGAAAAACACGGGCCTTTGTGATTCCTCGCCATTTCCTCGTAAAAAAAAACACGGGCCTTTGTAACTGCTCGCTATTTCGTCGTAAATTTACGACGAATTTGCGACGATATGTAATCTTATATATACACCCGACCGCTCACTCTTTCTTTCCTCTCTACTTCCTCTCTACTTCCTCTCCATTTCGTAGCAATGGTAAACCTCTCTGATTCCTCTCTAATTTGGTTAGTTTAGGATATATTAGGTGGTTAGTACAGGGAATTTAGATAGGTTTGCGGATTTTATGTTATTTAGTGTTGATTAGGTGGATAATGTTGGAAAATATATTGTTGATGTTAATTTTAAAAATTTCATTTTTTTTTCCAGGTTCGAAAAGGAAGACTTACTGCCCATTACAGAGAGATCTTCGGTGAGCCGGGTAGTCGTTTAGACCCGGCCTCTTCTTCCGCTCCCAGTTCTTCGGGCCAGGAGACTGTCCCCGAGACTCAGTACACTCAGAGAGTCTCTGGGTCTACTTCTTCTAGTGCACCATCGGCTCCTCATGTGCCTCCTCCGATGCCTCCTCCTGTGCCTCCTCCGATGGCACCTCCGATGGTCGCTGATATTCATCCTGATCTGATGGTGCCTCCGAGTGCTCCTTACTCGCAGTACACGGTAGAGGACATTCTCAGTCTGCCAGGCAGAGAAGGTTTACCAGTCATCGACCCAGACCGACCGGACGGAACGTTGTGGTATGTTGCATTAATTTTTTTAATTCGTTTAAATATTTTTTATAACATTAAAAAATAATTTATATTTTAAATTTGTATTTTCCAGGTGGGGGGTTGACGGATGTCTTGCATCGGACGTAACCGACACGATCAAGGGTTACTTCTCCATGGCACATCCAAACTGGAGTAAGACGCCTCACTACGTCAGAAAGACGTGGTTCAAAATTTACGCTGTAAGTTTCTATTAATTAATTATATATTTTTTAATTTTTTCATGATTTATATATATACTTTCTAAAAAACTAATTGTTAATTTATTTTTTCCAACAGCAAAAATATAATTGGGCTTTGGGGATCACTGAGAGGGTGAGGAAGAAGTTTAACGCGAAAGCGAAAGTTCGCTTGTTGGACACGGTCTCCAACTGGAAGGGTGACTGGATCGTGAAGGGGTATGAGCGTGGCAAACCCGCTGAGCTCACCACGGACGTGTGGGATGGCCTCATCCGTTATTGGCGCCTTCCTGATTCGATTAGAATCGCCCAGGCTTGCTCTAACTCCCGTAACACGGTCGATGAGCACGGGAACGGGCCGATGCTTCACACTACGGGCCAAAAACCCCACGCCGGTGTCCGTTTGGAAATGGTAATTAAATATTTTATTAAATAATTTTTTTAATAATTATATTAATTTATTCTAACTTTCTTAACTGTTTTTTAGGCCAAAGAGACGGGACATCTCCCGTCTCTTATGGAACTTTACGAGAGGACCCACAAGAACAAGGCGGGCGTATTTGTAGATGGCAAGTCCGAGCAAATCTACAACGACGTAGTTGCTCGGGTTGAAGACCGCCAGACTCAGCTGACCCAGCAGTCTACCGACGGATTACCCGTCACCTTATCCACACTTGAAGTGGATAAGATTTACGAGGAGGTAAATTTTCAAAAAAATTAATTTTTAATTATTCATTTAATTTAACTTTAAATATTTACTTACAATATTTATTTTTTGTTTTTAAGGTTGTCCCTAAAAAAAAGGGACGGACATTGGGTATTGGTTCCGTCAACGATGTTCCGAGAGCGACATCGTCTTATGGTCAGCGACGGGATGATGAAGTCACGGAGCTGCGTAGAGAGTCCGCTCAGCTGCGTAACGAGTTGACCGCGACAAAATCTCGTATGGGTGGAGTCGAGGGCTTCTTAGACGTTATTGCGGCCACAAATCCGGAATGGGAGTCCATGTTGAGGAACATGCGACAACAACATCCCATTCATGGCGAGTCATCCGGCGACGTACATAACGAGGCGGATGTTACGAGGAGGAGTGATGAATTCTACCGGGCGATGAACGACCCTTAGTTTTTTTTGTTGTTGTATTATATAAATTCAAAACTTATTTATTTATAAAATATTTTCATATGAATTTATTTTTATTTTGAATTTTAATTTATTATTAAATTAAATAATTTTAATTATTTTTTTATTATATTTTAAAATTCTGTAAAATAATAAAAACGAAGTAAATTCGTAGCTAATGTACGACCTCTTTACGTGGAAATCTTACGAGGAAATGACGAGAAACAGTTTACGAGTATTTTACGAGGAAGTATTTACGAGGAAATAACGAGGAAATGTTTACGACCATTTTACGAGGAAATCATTTCGTGTTTGTTACGTGTATTTTGCGAGGAAAATCTTTCAAGGTATTTACGTGTAGATTACGAGGAACTGTTTTCGAGTTATTTACGAGGAATTGTAGCGACGTCCTTACGAGGAATTGTAGCGACGTCTTTACGACGAATCGTTCTACTTCGTCTTTACGACGAAATATATTCCTCGCTAAGTTACGACGAATTAGCGAGGAAATATGTGTTACGACGGACGTGTAACGAGCAAACGCGTTTCCTCGCTATTTCGTCGTAAAGCCTCTTTTACGACGAAATAACGAGGAAAACCGCCCTCGTTAAGATTATGTTTTCTTGTAGTGTATGAGATGTGTTTTTTTTTTTGAAACACTAGTGTTTTTTATACACTTTGAGATGTGTGTTATATTATGCATTACTCAATAATAAAGACCAAACTCTAATCTCACATCAAACAAGTTTATTGTCCATATCATCTAAAAATCTACTGATATTGATCAGAAAAATTACCTACAGAGATGGCAGTTGTGCTCCGCTGGTAGCTGCAACCAAACATTTTATAGATTTAACTGACTAATTCAGTACATAGATAATGTAAATTGACAAAGATTGTGATGCTTACACATAGGATAGAGAATGAACAAGTTCTTGGAGGTCATCTGTCGAAAATCCAATCTCATCATAAAGCACATGGTAATGTGTTGGCCTTGTAGTTCCCTAAAACATCAACATCAATAAAAAAAAAATTTCATTCCATACATAAAAAAGATTCATAATGGATTCCAGCAGAAGATTTTTAACAGAAATGAGGCATGTGCCTGTCTCATATAAGCAGCGCTTTTGAAGGAGGCTATTTACTTACAATCATTCCATTATGGGCACAGAGATAGAAGTCATTGTTGCGTGGGTGACAGATCTTGCTGTCAACTATTGTTCCTGGAGGAACATTATCTGGTGGAACATTGCCAGGGCTTTCAGCCTGGAAGAATTTGGTGTGGTGGTTCTTTTGGGCAATGATCACTGTGAACTTGGGTTCCCAATTTTCTTCAACAAATTTGCATGCCTAACCCAAGAAAATAAACCAAGTTCATAAATGTCCAGCAACATACACTAAATAAACAAACCATAATAACCATACCTGCATCATCTGATCCAATTCAATGTTATGAACTTGATTGAACTGATACTCACTCACACCATCCCTACATGCAAACATTAATAAACCAAGAGTTAACAAAAATGTATTATATTACTTTCACATGATACCTTAATAAATGTAAATATACCTGAAAATGATAATGTGTTCAGGTCTCCTCTTCCCCGAGCTTGTGTAAAAGTCGAACAAGAGCTCCCTGAAAAGCGCATGAAGTTTCTCATTAATATGACCAATAGCCTCTGCCACAAGCTATGAACACAACACAAGAGTAGTCAAACCAGAAAATTCCTTCATCAACGAGTTTTCCATTCTCGTCTGTGACAGGTTTGAAGAGATTATCAATCATTTCCACTTTCCGAGATTGTGTGCGCACACATGCCCTATATTTTGAGATGAGTGGCCATTCTCTGGATCCCACAACCTATGGTTTCAAAACAAAAACATCAAGTTACCAGAAATAGATAAGAGTTAGACTTAAACTCTCTATATATGGATGACATCATAAGAAAAGAGAATCAATATTACAGCAGCAACTGATGGTATGTCAGACTGTCCAGGGGAACCATGGGATACATCTATGCCAACAAAGAAGGTAGAAACTTGCGTTACTAAAGGCATCATTGCTCGTGGTGAGCGCTCCATAGCTAACAGGGAGTTCAGTTCACCAAGCTGCGTATATAATTAAGTGGAGGTTAACTTATAAAAATTCATAAATGCCAAGGGGTTCCAATGATGTTCAAATCATCAACATACACTGCTATGATAACAAATCCTTTGCAAACTTCTTTATAAAGATACATGGACTGATAGGGTCGTTCTTATAGCCAACTTTGGCAAGGTATTCGCTTAAACGATTATACCACATTCGACCACTTTGCTTAAGTCCATATAAGGATTTGTTCAGCCTTATGCAGTGTTCTTCTCGAGAACCTTTATTAGCTTTAAGCTCAACACCCTCTGGTAATCTCATATATATTTCATTATTCAGTGGACCATAAAGGTATGCGGTTACAACATCCATTAACCGCATATCCAAATTTTCTTTGATGGCCAGACTTATTAAAAATTGAAATGTAGTTGCATCCACCACAGGGGAGTATGTCTCTTCATAATCGATGCATGGTATTTGTGAGAATCCTTGTGCTACAAGCCGTGCTTTGTATCTTACAATTTCACCATGTTCATTTCTCTTCCTCACAAATACCCACTTATATCCCACTGGTTTAACATTATAAGGTGTCCGGATAATCGATCCAAAGACATTCCTTTTCTTAAATGATTCTAACTCCACGTTTATGGTTTCTTTCTATTTGAGCCAATCTGATCTTTGAGTGCACTCTAGTATAGACGTGGGTTCATGATCCTCATCTAAGTCCATCACATCAAGGGCTACTTGGTATGCAAATATATCATTGATGTCGACATCTTTCCGGTTCCATCTTGTCCCAGACATTAAATAATTAATTGAGATCTCATCATTAGCACCTTCAGTACCACGAGGCTCGGCGTCCCGAGTCTCATTGGTTGGTACCTTAGGCATGGCCATTTCGGCCTTGTCTAGACAATCTATTACCTCGGTTTCTTTTGCACCTTTCTTTAGTTTCCGATGTCTTTTATCTTTGGAACCAATTGGTCTACCACGCTTAAGACGTGCTTTAGACTCTGTAGCCACTTGATTGTGTCCATCCTGGACATCAATACTTATTGGTGCATTACAAGCTGGTATATAGGACTTAGTCACTCTTTTCGGGTCAGCAAAGAAATCAGGCAATTGATTAGCTAGCTTTTGCATATGAATGATTTTCTGGACTTCTAAATCACATGATTGAGTCCGAGGATCTTGCCATGATAAGGATGTTTGGTTCCATACAATTTCTTTGCCCAACTTGTTATTTTCTCCCCCTAATGTTGGGTACTCTGATTCATCAAAATGACAATCAGCATATCTGGCCTTAAATAAATCTCCAGTAGTAGGCCCAAGATATTTAATAATGGTTGGAGAATCAAAACCAACATATATTCCCATCCTCCTTTGAGGTCCCATTTTTGTTCTCTGTGGTGGTGCAATAGGGACGTACACAGAACATCCAAATGTTTTGATATGGGATACGTCTGGCTCATGACCCGAGAGTAATTGGGATGGAGAATATTTATGTTCACTGGATGGCCTTATGTGTATTAATTCAGCAGTATGTAATACCGCATGTCCCCAAGCTGATACTGGTAGCTTCGACCTCATGAGTAATGGTCGAGCAATCAACTGGATTCTTTTAATGAAGGATTCGGCCAATCCGTTCTGTGTATGTACATGTGCCACAGAGTGTTCCACACTTACCCCCATGGACATACAGTAATCATTAAAAGCTTGGGAACTGAATTCACTTGCATTGTCAAGACGTATAGTCTTTAGTGAAAAATATGGAAAATGGGCTCGCAGTCTTATGATCTGTGCCAATAGTCTTGCCAATGCTAAGTTTCTAGATGATAATAGACAAACATGCGACCATCTGGTCGATGCGTCAATGAGGACCATAAAATATCGAAATGTCCCACAAAGTGGGTGTATTGGTCCACATATGTCACCATGTATTCTTTCCAGAAAGTTTAATGTTTCCTTACCCACCTTTCCAGGTGATGACCTTATTATTAATTTTCCTTGTGAGCATGGAATACATGTAATGCTCATAGGGATAGTTATCCTATCTTTCAAGGAATGGCCAGTTGAGCTAGAGATTATTTTGCGCATCATGGATCTGCTAGGATGGCCAAGCCTTTCATGCCATTGTTTAAAGGCTTCTCTGAACTCATTAGGAATTGAAGTGTTAGCCTCACTCGATTTTATATTGGCACAATAGAGGCCTATTGATATAGCAGGGATATTCTCTTGGACTTTCTTATGGCCTTGGGCATTTTCATAAATCAAGAGGAATTCTTTCTTTCCCTCGCCCCTAGTTTCAACATGTAGATCATTCATGCGAATGTCTTTGAAACTTAACAGATTTCTCTTTGATTTAGGAGAATATAATGCATTAGAAATTTCTAAATGCGTGCCTTTAGGCATCACTAAGTGAGCCGGGCCATGGCCTTCAATAAGGCTGACCGTGCCTGCTATAGTATTGATATTGGCACTCTTTAAAATGAGGTTAAAAAAATATCTTTTGTCTTTTAATATAGTGTGACTTGATCCACTATCCACTACTAGCTGGTTCTTGTCTTCTTTCATTTCTGAAAATAGACAAGAGTCAACACCTTAGATATTACTTAAGGTTTAAAGTATGTTTTAATGGCTTTGTTTTATGTTCTTAATAATTTCAACTTTGTATAAGACATATATATAAAGTAAAAACTTTATTTCATAAATAGAATTGCCAAAGTCATAGAATATGGGAAACAAAAGACATAAAGCCAAATCAAGAATTCAAAGTGCAAAGACAAAAGCAATATGATATCAAAATCTTCATATTCAGCCACTTGTAAGGAGGTCTGAAGTCTCAAAGTCCTCATGATCATCTTTGTCATGGGCTTGATCATCCTCATGGTCCAGATCATTCACATCATCATAATGGACCAAATTTGCCTCAGAGTTCTTGCCTTTTATGCTCTCCTGGTAGAGCTTAACAAGGTGTTGGGGAGTTTTGCATTTATTAGCCCAATGATTGGTCATCCCACAACGATAGCAAGCAGATTTGGTCGAGCTCGAGCCATGGATTTTGAAGTCGGACTTATACCCACGGTTAGCTTGATGACCTCGGCTGTAGCCTCGGCCTCGGCTGCGACCAAGATGGTCTCGTGGTTGACGGCCACGTGGTTGAAACCCACGGTTATGACCTTGCCATCTACCGGTTATGTGTTCACTCATGGTGGTACTGCAATATCATGGCGTTCCATGAAACAAACTATTGCAGTACCACCATGAGTGAACACATAACCGGTAGATAGCAAGGTCGTAACCGTGGGTTTCAACCACGTGGCCGTCAACCACGAGACCATCTTGGTCGCAGCCGAGGCCGAGGCTACAGCCGAGGTCATCAAGCTAACCGTGGGTATAAGTCCGGCTTCAAAATCCATAGCTCGAGCTCGACCAAATCTGCTTGCTATCGTTGTGGGATGACCAATCATTGGGCTAATAAATGCAAAACTCCCCAACACCTTGTTAAGCTCTACCAGGAGAGCATAAAGGGCAAGAACTCTGAGGCAAATTTGGTCCATTATGATGATGAGAATGATCTGGACCATGAGGATGATCAAGCCCATGACAAAGATGATCATGAGGACTTTGAGACTTCAGACCTCCTTACAAGTGGCTGAATATGAAGATTTCGATATCATATTGCTTTTGTCTTTGCACTTTGAATTCTTGATTTGGCTTTATGTCTTTTGTTTCCCATGTTCTATGACTTTGGCAATTCTATTTATGAAATAAAGTTTTTACTTTATATATATGCCTTATACAAAGTTGAAATTATTAAGAACATAAAACAAAGCCATTAAAACATACTTTAAACCTTAAGTAATATCTAAGGGTTGACTCTTGTCTATTTTCAGAAATGAAAGAAGACAAGAACCAGCTAGTAGTGGATAATGGATCAAGTCACACTATATTAAAAGACAAAAGATATTTTTTTAACCTCATTTTAAAGAGTGCCAATATCAATACTATAGCAGGCACGGCCAGCCTTATTGAAGGCCATGGCCCGGCTCACTTAGTGATGCCTAAAGGCACGCATTTAGAAATTTCTAATGCATTATATTCTCCTAAATCAAAGAGAAATCTGTTAAGTTTCAAAGACATTCGCATGAATGATCTACATGTTGAAACTAGGGGCGAGGGAAAGAAAGAATTCCTCTTGATTTATGAAAATGCTCAAGGCCATATGAAAGTCCTAGAGATTATCCCTGCTATATCAATAGGCCTCTATTATGCCAATATAAAATCGAGTGAGGCTAACACTTCAATTCCTAATGAGTTCAGAGAAACCTTTAAACAATGGCATGAAAGGCTTGGCCATCCTGGCAGATCCATGATGCGCAAAATAATCTCGAGCTCAACTGGCCATTCCTTGAAAGATAGGATAACTATCCCTATGAGCATTACATGTATTCCATGCTCACAAGGAAAATTAATAATAAGGCCATCACCTGGAAAGGTGGGTAAGGAAACATTAAACTTTCTGGAAAGAATACATGGTGACATATGTGGACCAATACACCCACCTTGTGGGACATTTCGATATTTTATCGTCCTCATTGACGCATCGACCAGATGGTTGCATGTTTGTCTATTATCATCTAGAAACTTAGCATTGGCAAGACTATTGGCACAGATCATAAGACTGCGAGCCCATTTTCCAGATTTTTCACTAAAGACTATACGTCTTGACAATGCAAGTGAATTCAGTTCCCAAGCTTTTAATGATTACTGTATGTCCATGGGGGTAAGTGTGGAACACTCCGTGGCACATGTACATACACAGAACGGATTGGCCGAATCCTTCATTAAAAGAATCCAGTTGATTGCTCGACCATTACTCATGAGGTCGAAGCTACCAGTATCAGCTTGGGGACATGCGGTATTACATGCTGCTGAATTAATACGCATAAGGCCATCCAGTGAACATAAATATTCTCCATCCCAATTACTCTCGGGTCATGAGCCAGACGTATCCCATATCAAAACATTTGGATGTTCTGTGTACGTCCCTATTGCACCACCACAGAGAACAAAAATGGGACCTCAAAGGAGGATGAAAATATATGTTGGTTTTGATTCTCCAACCATTATTAAATATCTTGGGCCTACTACTGGAGATTTATTTAAGGCCAGATATGCTGATTGTCATTTTGATGAATCAGAGTACCCAACATTAGGGGGAGAAAATAACAAGCTGGGCAAAGAAATTGTATGGAATCAAACATCCTTATCATGGCAAGATCCTCGGACTCAATCATGTGATTTAGAAGTCCAGAAAATCATTCATATGCAAAAGCTAGCTAATCAATTGCCTGATTTCTTTGCTGACCCGAAAAGAGTGACTAAGTCCTATATACCAGCTTGTAATGCACCAATAAGTATTGATGTCCAAGATGGACACAATCAAGTGGCTACAGAGTCTAAAGCACGTCTTAAGCATGGTAGACCAATTGGTTCCAAAGATAAAAGACCTCGGAAACTAAAGAAAGGTGCAAAAGAAACCGAGGTCATAGATTGTCCAGACAAGGCCGAAATGACCATGCCTAAGGTACCAACCAATGAGACTCGGGACACCGAGCCTCATGGTACTGAAGGTGCTAATGATGAGATCTCAATTAATTATTTAATGTCTGGGACAAGATGGAACCGGAAAGATGTCGACATCAATGATATATTTGCATACCAAGTAGCCCTTGATGTGATGGACTTAGATGAGGATCATGAACCCACGTCTATACTAGAGTGCACTCAAAGATCAGATTGGCTCAAATGGAAAGAAGCCATAAACGTGGAGTTAGAATCATTTAAGAAAAGGAATGTCTTTGGATCGATTATCCGGACACCTTATAATGTTAAACCAGTGGGATATAAGTGGGTATTTGTGAGGAAGAGAAATGAACATGGTGAAATTGTAAGATACAAAGCACGGCTTGTAGCACAAGGATTCTCACAAATACCATGCATCGATTATGAGGAGACATACTCCCCTGTGGTGGATGCAACTACATTTCGATTTTTAATAAGTCTGGCCATCAAAGAAAATTTGGATATGCGGTTAATGGATGTTGTAACCGCATACCTTTATGGTCCACTGGATAATGAAATATATATGAGATTACCAGAGGGTGTTGAGCTTAAAGCTAATAAAGGTTCTCGAGAAGAACACTGCATAAGGCTGAACAAATCCTTATATGGACTTAAGCAAAGGAAATAATATGCCGGAGATCTTTGTCGGATAGACCTAAAGATGTACATCAAAGATTTATGAGCTTAGAAATATGAGAGAAGTGTTGCTGTGTAAGTTGTGTCTTTCTCATTAGCTCTCACTATCAATATATAGTGGAGGTTCACTAGGGTTTACAGCAAGGAGAGAATCTACACATTTAATACATATTGACCACAAAGATACAGACTTGGTCAAAGCTCATAAATGCTCCAGTTGAATGAGTCTTCATCTTGACTAGTCTTGGACGGATGTAGACGGACCGGAGACGGGTGTAAACGGACCGGATAGTCGGGTCAGATGTAAACCTCCTTGATGGTTAATGGCAATCCACATATCCATATCAAGGATTTATAACACTCCCCCTTTGATGCCATAACCATATCGGGCTTGTAATGTGCTAACGTTGCCTCATTAAAACCTTTCCCGGAAAACCCAAAACCCAATGTGGTAAAAAGGGAAACCAAGGAAAGGAAAAAGAGTACAACACACATTACTCCCCCTGATTTGGACATCACTGAAGGTCCTTGAGTCTTCGCATGCCAATCTGCTGCGTGAGCTTCCTGAATGTGCTGGTGGGAAGTGACTTGGTGAAAAGGTCGGCTGAGTTCTCACTTGACCGGATTTGAGTGACGCTGCCTCCTTGGCTTTCTGCAACTCATGTGTGAAGAGGAACTTGGGTAGTACATGTTTGGTTCGGTCACCTTTGATATACCCATCTTTGAGTTGAGCAATGCAGGCTGCATTATCCTCATATATGATGGTCGGACCATTGTCCTCGACCATTCCACTATCTGATCGGATGTGTTTAGTCATAGACCTCAACCATACATACTCACGACTTGCCTCATGCATAGCTAAGATTTCTGAGTGATTAGATGATGTGGCAGCTATAGTTTGTTTCATGGAACGCCATGATATTGAAGTACCACCATGAGTGAACACATAACCGGTTTGGGACCGACCATGGTGTGGATCAGATAAGTAGCCTGCATCTGCAAAGCTTACCAAACCATCTTTGGTTTCATTGGTATAAAATAGACCCAAATCCTTAGTTCCTTGTAGGTAACGTAGGATATGTTTAATTCCGTTCCTGTGCCTTTGGATCGGACAAGAACTAAATCTTGATAGGAGGTTTACGGCAAAACATATATCTGGTCTAGTGTGGCTAGACAAATACATTAATGCTCCTATGGCACTGAGGTATGGCACTTCTGGACCCAGGACATCCTCATCGTCCTTCTTAGAACCGAATGGGTCCGTGTCCAAATCACGGGACCTCACGACCATTGGGCTGGTCAATGGGTGAGCCTGGTCCATATAAAATCTCTTGAGTACTTTTTCAGTATATGCCATTTGATGCACAAGGATTCCTCCTTTCATGTACTCAAGTTGCAACCCCAAACAGACTTTGGTTTTACCTAGGTCTTTCATTTCAAACTCTTTCTTGAGATATTCAACTATTTGGGCGATTTCCCCAGAGGTTCCAATGATGTTCAAATCATCAACATACACTGCTATGATAACAAATCCATTGTTTACAAACTTCTTTATAAAGATACATGGACTGATAGGGTCGTTCTTATAGCCTACTTTGGCAAGGTATTCGCTTAAACGATTATACCACATTCGACCACTTTGCTTAAGTCCATATAAGGATTTGTTTAGCCTTATGCAGTGTTCTTCTCGAGAACCTTTGTTAGCTTTAAGCTCAATACCCTCTGGTAATCTCATATATATTTCATTATCTAGTGGACCATAAAGGTATGCGGTTACTACATCCATTAACCGCATATCCAAATTTTCTTTGATGGCCAGACTTATTAAAAATCAAAATATAGTTGCATCCACCATAGGGGAGTATGTCTCCTCATAATCGATGCCTGGTATTTGTGAGAATCTTTGTGCTACAAGCCGTGCTTTGTATCTTACAATTCACCATGTTCATTTCTCTTCCTCACAAATACCCACTTAAATACCACTGGATTAATGTTAGAAGGCGTCAGGATAATCGATCCAAAGACATTCCTTTTCTTTAATGATTCTAACTCCACGTTTATGGCTTCTTTACATTTGAGCCAATCAGATCTTTGAGTGCACTCTAGAATAGACGTGGGTTCATGATCCTCATTTAAGTCCATCACATCAAGGGCTTCTTTATAAGCAAATATATTATCGATGTCGACATCTTTTCGGTTCCATCTTGTCCCAGACATAAGATAATTAATTGAGATCTCATCATTAGCACCTTCAGTACCATGAGGCTCGGCGTCCCGAGTCTCATTGGTTGGTACCTTAGGCATGGCCATTTCGGCCTTGTCTGGACAATCTATGACCTCGGTTTCTTTTTCACCTTTCTTTAGTTTCTGAGGTCCTTTATCTTTGGAACCAATTGGCCTACCACGTTTGAGACGTGCTTTAGACTCTGTAGCCACTTGATTGTGTCCATCATGGACATCAATACTTATTGGTGCATTACAAGCTTGTATATAGGACTTAGTCACTCTTTTCGGGTCAGCAAAGGAATCAGGCAATTGATTAGCTAGCTTTTGCATATGAATGATTTTCTGGACTTCTAAATCACATGATTGAGTCCGAGGATCTTGCCATGATAAGGATGTTTGATTCCATACAATTTCTTTGCCCAGCTTGTTATTTTCTCCCCCTAATGTTGGGTACTCTGATTCATCAAAATGACAATCAGCATATCTGGCCTTAAATAAATCTCTAGTAGTAGGCTCAAGATATTTCATAATGGTTGAAGAATCAAAACCAACATATATTCCCATCCTCCTTTGAAGTCCCATTTTTGTTCTATGTGGTGGTGCAATAGGAACATACACAGAACATCCAAATGTTTTGATATGGGACACGTCTGGCTTATGACCCGAGAGTAATTGGGATGGAGAATATTTGTGTTCACTAGATGGCCTTATGCGTATCAATTCAGCAGCATGTAATACCGCATGTCCCCAAGCTGATACTGGAGAGTAATTGGGATGGAGAATATTTGTGTTCACTAGATGGCCTTATGCGTATCAATTCCGCAGCATGTAATACCGCATGTCCCCAAGCTGATACTGGAGAGTAATTGGGATGGAGAATATTTGTGTTCACTAGATGGCCTTATGCGTATCAATTCAGCAGCATGTAATACCGCATGTCCCCAAGCTGATACTGGAAGCTTCGACCTCATGAGTAATGCTCAAGCTATGAGTTGGATTCTTTTAATGAAGGATTCGGCCAATCAATTCTGTGTATGTACATGTGCCACGAAGTGTTCCACACTTATCCCCATGGACATACATTAATCATTAAAAGCTTGGGAATTGAATTCATTAGCATTGTCAAGACAAATAGTTTTAAGTGGAAAATCTGGAAAGTAGGCTCTCAGTCTTATGATCTGGGCTAGTAATCTAGCAAATGCCAGGTTTCTAGTAGATAATAAACAAACATGCGACCATCTGGTCGATGCATCAATGAGGACCATAAAATATCGAAATGTCCCACAAGGTGGGTGTATTGGTCCACATATATCGCCTTGAATCCTTTCCAGAAAGTTTAATGTTTCCTTAACCACCTTTACAGGTGATGGCCTTATTATTAATTTCCCTTGTGAGTTTGGAACACATGGGAAGCTCTTAGGGAGAATTTTCCTATCTTTCAAGGAATGGCCAGTTGAGCTCGAGATTATTTTGTGCATCATGGATCTGCCAGGATGGCCAAGCCTTTCATGCCATTGTTTAAAGGCTTCTCTGAACTCATTAGGAATTGAAGTGTTAGCCTCACTCGATTTTATATTGGCACAATAGAGGCCTATTGATATAGCAGGGATAGTCTCTAGGACTTTCTTATGGCCTTGGGCATTTTCATAAATCAAGAGGAATTCTTTCTTTCCCTCGCCCCTAGTTTCAACATGTAGACCATTCATACGAATGTCTTTTAAACTTAACTAATTTCTCTTTGATTTAGGAGAATATAATGCATCAGAAATTTCTAGATGCGTGCCATTAGGCATCATTAAGTGGGCCTGGCCATGGCCTTCAATAAGACTGGCTGTGCCTGCTATAGTATTGATATTGGCACTTCTTAGGGTGAGGTTAACAAAATATCTTTTGTCTTTTAATATAGTGTGGCTTGATCTACTATCCACCACTAGCATGTTCTTGTCTTCTTTCATTTCTGAACAATAGACAAGGATCATCATCTTAGACATTTCGTAAGTATAAGAATGTTTTATTTGGCTTTGATTAAATGTTCTTAGGAAGTTTAACTGGATATATAAAATCAAGTTTATTTCATAGATAGAACTTTATTTCAAAGTAGTAGAACAAAAACATAAAGCCAAAGGGAAATGCAAAGACAAAAGCAACATGATGTCGAAATCTTAATTGGCCTCTTTAAGGATATCTGAAGTCTCAAATTCAGTCTGATCATCATTGTCATGGGCTTGAACATCCTCATGGTCGAGATCATTCTCATCATCATGATGGACCCAATGGGCCACATAGTTCTTTCCCTTTATGCTCTCCTGGTAGAGTTTAACAAGATGACTGGGAGTTTTGCATCGGTTGGCCCAATGATTGGTCATCCCACACCGATGGCAAGAAGATTTGGTCGAGCCATGGGTTTTGAAGTCGGACTTATACCCACGGATAGGTTGATACCCTCGGCCATTACCTTGGCCATATCCTCGGCCTCGGCTACGACCAAGGTGTTCACGTGGTTGAAACCCACGGTTACGACCTTTCCATCTTCCACAGCCTCTCATACGGCCATGGTTTGACTCTTTCTTTAGAGACTCATATTTTGGCTCTATGGCCGCATGTGCCTCAGGTAATGCCTTAGCACCAGGAGGCCTCATCTCACTATTCCTCATGAGTAACTCATTGTTTTTCTCAGCCAGCAACAAACAAGAGATCAAATTTGCATAGGTGGAGAAACCTTTTTCTCGGTATTTTTGCTGAAGCAAAACATTGCTTGTGTGAAATTTAGAAAATGTCTTCTCTAACATGTCAGCATCAGTGATAGTCTCTCCACACAGTTTCAACTTTGAGACTATCTTGAATAGAGCCGAGTTATACTCATCCACAGACTTAAAGTCTTGGATCCTTAGGTTCCTTCAATCATATAGGGCCTTTGGTAAGAGCACCGTCCTCTGGTGATCATATCTGGATTTCAGTTCTGTCCAAAGTTCCAGAGGATTCTCAACAGTGAGGTATTGGTCTTTGAAACTTTCAGCAAGATGATGGCGTATGATTAAGATCGCACTGTATCTATCCTTCTTAGATGACTCATTGCCATCAGTGATACAAGCACCAAGGTTTTTGGATTTCAAGATGATCTTGGTGTCAAGTGCCCATTGAAGGTAATTGTCTCCGGAGAGATTGAGGGCAGCATACTCAAGATTGTTGATTTTCGACATCTGAATTAAATAATCCATAAAGGGATAAGGATTCATAATAAGATGATCAATGGGGATTTTGAATGTTTGAAATATTTTTATATTTTTCAATCATCACTAATAAAATTCAATCATAAAAATCGATTTCAAGGTTGGTTTTAATAATAACTATGTGATCAAATGATAACTTTATAATCAAATGTTTTCAAAACAAGTATTTAAAATTTATTATATGATATACTAATTTTAAAAACTTGATTATAGTTTATAATATTTGAAATAAATATTTACTTTAGTCAAAGATTTTCATTTAAACAATCATAAATGTAAACCTGTTCCAACATGTAAACTCAACTATATATTCCAACCTTGTGCCTGAAACAAAACAAAACTCCATCATGGTCCAGATCATTCTCATCATCATAATGGACCAAATTTGCCTCAGAGTTCTTGCCCTTTATGCTCTCCTGGTAGAGCTTAACAAGGTGTTGGGGAGTTTTGCATTTATTAGCCCAATGATTGGTCATCCCACAACGATAGCAAGCAGATTTGGTCGAGCTCGAGCCATGGGTTTTGAAGTCGGACTTATACCCACGGTTAGCTTGATGACCTCGGCTGTAGCCTCGGCCTCGGCTGCGACCAAGATGGTCTCGTGGTTGAAATCCACGGCCACGTGGTTGAAACCCACGGTTACGACCTTGCCATCTACCACGGCCTCTCATGCGACCATGGTATGACTCTCTTGGAGTCTCATCCTTTGGCTCTACGGCCGCATGTGCCTCAGGCAATGCTTTAGCACCAGGAGGCCTTATCTCACTGTTCATCATGAGCAACTCATTGTTTTGCTCAGCTAGCAACAAACAAGAGATTAAGGCAGCATAAGTGGAGAAACCCTTCTCTCGGTACTGTTGCTGAAGCACAACATTGCTGGTGTGGAATGTGGAGAATGTTTTCTCCAACATATCAGCATCAGTAATAGTCTCACCACAAAGTTTCAACTTTGAGACTATTTTGAAGAAAGCCGAGTTATACTCTTCCACAGACTTGTACTCTTGGATTCTCAGGTTTCTCCAATCATAAAAGGCTTTTGGCAATATCACAGTTTTCTGATGATTAAATCTGGTTTTCAACTCTGTCTAAAGTTCCAGAGGCTTCTCAATTGTGAGATATTGGTCCTTGAGACCTTCAGCAAGGTGATGGCGAATGACAACAATTGCCTTGTAATTATCCTTGTCTGATGGCTCAGTGCCTTCAGTGATAGTATCACCAAGGTTTCTGGACCTTAAGAGGATTTTGGTATCAAGCTCCCATTGGAGGTAATTATCTCCGGAGAGATTGAGGGAAGCATATTCAAGGTTGTTGATTTTCGACATCTGAATCAAATATCCATAAAGGAGTAAGGATTCATAATATAATTCAGGATTTGAATTTATATCCCAAGGAGATTGATGATTTATTATGCATTTTATTTTCAGAAAATATTTTATATGCATTAAGATAAAATGTTCAAGATATTTGTAAACCAAAGTAGATTTTCAAAATCGGTTAAAACTTGGTTTATAATTTCGAATAAAGCAAATGTGCTAAATTTTAAATGGAAACCGATTTTGTCTAACTATATGCAAACAGTGTGAATCATTTAGATGCAAACAACATGAACCACTTCAGACGCACTAGTATCATCATTGCTAAAGCTATGCGAACATGTATGTTTGGTTTCAATTATGTGATACCTATGTCCAGTTTTAACAATATGATAGTTGGATGCATGAAAAGGTCAGTTCATGGATGATTCAAGTTCGATCTAATGATTTACTAAATGATGCTATCAGGTATGCAAATGATCAGTACATAATTTAATCATAGAATCAGGTTCAAGGATGAAACTAGATCAAGTTTTATTTTAACTAGCAAACTATGTGATCAAAATTCAGTATGATATAAAATTGGTTCATGGTTGGTTTAATTAACAACAATATGATCAAATGATTTCAAACAGATTTTATTCTACCTTATGACATATCAATTTTTAAAAACAAGACTATGGCTTATAAAACTTTTAGAAATAATTTTCAATCAAAGATATGCACTTAATAAAATCAAACAAGCATTTATAAAATCGATTATGCATTTATAAAAATCATAAAAGATTTTTAAAACTTTGATAGTTACAAAACAAATATTAACAGTCATGGATATGCAATGAATGATTTTAATTTTGATTTTATTGATGGATTGACTGATTTTTAGGGAATCTGGCCAAAAATGGCACAGCAAGGATTTGATGGAATTTTGTTTTAGCCAGATTATACACTTATGTTTATCACATCTGGTAAAATGGCCAAACAAAAGGATTGAATCAAAAGGTTTAAGTTTTCTCTAATAATTTTATGATTCATAAATTTTTATAAACAAGATTCATGTAGATCTTTAGGTATTTTAAATCTTTGGTTTCATATTTCGTGCTGATAACGTGTTAGAAATATGAGAGAAGTGTTGCTGTGTAAGTTGTGTCTTTCTCATTAGCTCTCACTATCAATATATAGTGGAGGTTCACTAGGGTTTACAGCAAGGAGAGAATCTACACATTTAATACATATTGACCACAAAGATACAGACTTGGTCAAAGCTCATAAATGCTCCGGTTGAATGAGTCTTCATCTTGACTAGTCTTGGACGGATGTAGACGGACCGGAGACGGGTGTAGATGGACCGGATAGTCGGGTCAGATGTAAACCTCCTTGATGGTTATTGGCAATCCACATATCCATATCATGGATTTATAACACTCCCCCTTGGATGCCATAACCATATCGGGCTTGTAATGTGCTAACGTTGCCTCATTAAAACCTCTCCCGGAAAACCCAAAACCTAATGTGGTAAAAAGGGAAACCAAGGAAAGAAAAAAGAGTACAACACACATTACTCCCCCTGATTTGGACATCACTGAAGGTCCTTGAGTCTTCGCATGCCAATCTGCTGCGTGAGCTTCCTGAATGTGCTGGTGCGAAGTGACTTGGTGAAAAGGTCGGCTGAGTTCTCACTTGACCGGATTTGAGTGACGCTGACCTCCTTGGCTTTCTGCAACTCATGTGTGAAGAAGAACTTGGGTAGTACATGTTTGGTTCGGTCACCTTTGATATACCCATCTTTGAGTTGAGCAATGCAGGCTGCATTATCCTCATATATGATGGTCGGACCATTGTCCTCGACCATTCCACTATCTGATCGGATGTGTTGAGTCATAGACCTCAACCATACACACTCACGACTTGCCTCATGCATGGCTAAGATTTCTGAGTGATTAGATGATGTGGCAGCTATAGTTTGTTTCATGGAACGCCATGATATTGCAGTACCACCATGAGTGAACACATAACCGGTTTGGGACCGACCATAGTGTGGATCAGATAAGTAGCCTGCATCAGCAAAGCCTACTAAACCATCTTTGGTTTCATTGGTATAAAATAGACCCAAATCCTTAGTTCCTTGAAGGTAACGTAGGATATGTTTAATTCCATTCCAGTGCCTTTGGGTCGGACATGAACTAAAACGGGCTAGGAGGCTAACGGCAAAACATATATCTGGTCTAGTGTGGCTAGCCAAATACAGTAATGCTCCTATGGCACTGAGGTAAGGCACTTCAGGACCCATGACATTCTCATAATCCTCCTTAGGACGGAATGGGTCAGTGTCCACTCCAAGGACCTCATGACCATTGGGCTGGTCAATGGGTGAGCCTGGTCCATGTTAAATCTCTTGAGTACCTTTTCTGTATATGCCTTTTGATGCACAAGGATTCCTCCTTCTATGTACTCAAGTTGTAATCCCAAACATACTTTAGTTTTACCTAGGTCTTTCATTTCAAACTCTTTCTTGAGATATTCAACTGTTTGGGCGATTTCTCCAGGGGTTCCAATGATGTTCAAATCATCAACATACACTGCTATGATAACAAATCCTTTGTTTGCAAACTTCTTTATAAAGATACATGGACTGATAGCCTACTTTGGCAAGGTATTCGCTTAAGCGATTATACCACATTCGACCATTTTGCTTAAGTCCATATAAGGATTTGTTCAGCCTTATGGAGTGTTCTTCTCGAGAACCTTTATTAGCTTTAAGCTCAACACCCTCTGGTAATCTCATATATATTTCATTATCCAGTGGACCATAAAGGTATACGGTTACAACATCCATTAACCGCATATCCAAATTTTCTTTGATGGCCAAACTTATTAAAAATCGAAATATAGTTGCATCCACCACAGGGGAGTATGTCTCCTCATAATCGATGCATGGTATTTGTGAGAATCCTTGTGCTACAAGCCGTGCTTTGTATCTTTCAATTTCACCATGTTCATTTCTCTTACTCACAAATACCCACTTATATCCCACTGGTTTAACATTATAAGGTGTCCGGATAATCGATCCAAAGACATTCCTTTTCTTAAATGATTCTAACTCCACGTTTATGGCTTCTTTCCATTTGAGCCAATCTGATCATTGAGTGCACTCTAGTATAGACGTGGGTTCATGATCCTCATCTAAGTCCATCACATCAAGGGCTACTTGGTATGCAAATATATCATTGATGTCGACATCTTTCCGGTTCCATCTTGTCCCAGACATTAAATAATTAATTGAGATCTCATCATTAGCACCTTCAGTACCATGAGGCTCGGCGTCCCGAGTCTCATTGGTTGGTACCTTAGGCATGGCCATTTCGGCCTTGTCTGGACAATCTATGACCTCGGTTTCTTTTGCACCTTTCTTTAGTTTCCGAGGTCTTTTATCTTTGGAACCAATTGGTCTACCACGCTTAAGACGTGCTTTAGACTCTGTAGCCACTTGATTGTGTCCATCTTGGACATCAATAATTATTGGTGCATTACAAGCTGGTATATAGGACTTAGTCACTATTTTCGGGTCAGCAAAGGAATCAGGCAATTGATTAGCTAGCTTTTGCATATGAATGATTTTCTGGACTTCTAAATCACATGATTGAGTCCGAGGATCTTGCCATGATAAGGATGTTTGATTCCATACAATTTCTTTGCCCAGCTTGTTATTTTCTCCCCCTAATGTTGGGTACTCTGATTCATCAAAATGACAATCAGCATATCTGGCCTTAAATAAATCTCCAGTAGTAGGCTCAAGATATTTAATAATGGTTGGAGAATCAAAACCAACATATATTCCCATCCTCCTTTGAGGTCCCATTTTTGTTCTCTGTGGTGGTGCAATAGGGACGTACACAGAACATCCAAATGTTTTGATATGGGATACGTCTGGTTCATGACCCGAGAGTAATTGGGATGGAGAATATTTATGTTCACTGGATGGCCTTATGCGTATTAATTCAGCAGCATGTAATACCGCATGTCCCCAAGCTGATACTGGTAGCTTCGACCTCATGAGTAATGGTCGAGCAATCAACTAGATTCTTTTAATGAAGGATTCGGCCAATCCGTTCTGTATATGTACATGTGCCACGGAGTGTTCCACACTTACCCCCATGGACATACAGTAATCATTAAAAGCTTGGGAACTGAATTCACTTGCATTGTCAAGACGTATAGTCTTTAGTGGAAAATCTGGAAAATGGGCTCGCAGTCTTATGATCTGTGCCAATAGTCTTGCCAATGCTAAGTTTCTAGATGATAATAGACAAACATGCGACCATCTGGTCGATGCGTCAATGAGGACCATAAAATATCGAAATGTCCCACAAGGTGAGTGTATTGGTCCACATATGTCACCATGTATTCTTTCCAGAAAGTTTAATATTTCCTTACCCACCTTTCCAGGTGATGGCCTTATTATTAATTTTCCTTGTGAGCATGGAATACATGTAATGCTCATAGGGATAGTTATCCTATCTTTCAGGGAATGACCAGTTGAGCTCGAGATTAATTTGCGCATCATGGATCTGCCAGGATGGCCAAGTCTTTCATGCCATTGTTTAAAGACTTCTCTGAACTCATTAGGAATTGAAGTGTTAGCCTCACTCGATTTTATATTGGCACAATAGAGGCCTATTGATATAGCAGGGATAGTCTCTAGGACTTTCTTATGGCCTTGGGCATTTTCATAAATCAAGAGGAATTCTTTCTTTCTCTCGCCCCTAGTTTCAACATGTAGATCATTCATGCGAATGTCTTTGAAACTTAACAGATTTCTCTTTGATTTAGGAGAATATAATGCATTAGAAATTTCTAGATGCGTGCCTTTAGGCATCACTAAGTGAGCCGGGCCATGGCCTTCAATAAGGCTGGCCGTGCCTGCTATAGTATTGATATTGGCACTCTTTAAAATGAGGTTAACAAAATATCTTTTGTCTTTTAATATAGTGTGACTTGATCCACTATCCACTACTAGCTGGTTCTTGTCTTCTTTCATTTCTGAAAATAGACAAGAGTCAACACCTTAGATATTACTTAAGGTTTAAAGTATGTTTTAATGGCTTTGTTTTATGTTCTTAATAATTTCAACTTTGTATAAGGCATATATATAAAGTAAAAACTTTATTTCATAAATAGAATTGCCAAAGTCATAGAACATGGGAAACAAAAGACATAAAGCCAAATCAAGAATTCAAAGTGCAAAGACAAAAGCAATATGATATCGAAATCTTCATATTCAGCCACTTGTAAGGAGGTCTGAAGTCTCAAAGTCCTCATGATCATCTTTGTCATGGGCTTGATCATCCTCATGGTCCAGATCATTCTCATCATCATAATAGACCAAATTTGCCTCAGAGTTCTTGCCCTTTATGCTCTCCTGGTAGAGCTTAACAAGATGTTGGGGAGTTTTGCATTTATTAGCCCAATGATTGGTCATCCCACAACGATAGCAAGCAGATTTGGTCGAGCTCGAGCCATGGGTTTTGAAGTCGGACTTATACCCACGGTTAGCTTGATGACCTCGGCTGTAGCCTCGGCCTCGGCTGCGACCAAGATGGTCTCGTGGTTGAAATCCACGGCCACGTGGTTGAAACCCACGGTTACGACCTTGCCATCTACCACGGCCTCTCATGCGACCATGGTATGACTCTCTTGGAGTCTCATCCTTTGGCTCTACGGCCGCATGTACCTCAGGCAATGCTTTAGCACCAGGAGGCCTTAGCTCACTGTTCATCATGAGCAACTCATTGGTTTGCTCAGCTAGCAACAAACAAGAGATTAAGGCAGCATAAGTGGAGAAACCCTTCTCTCGGTACTGTTGCTGAAGCACAACATTGCTGGTGTGGAATGTGGAGAATGTTTTCTCCAACATATCAGCATCAGTAATAGTCTCACCACAAAGTTTCAACTTTGAGACTATTTTGAACAAAGCCGAGTTATACTCTTCCACAGACTTATAGTCTTGGATTCTCAGGTTTCTCCAATCATAAAGGGCTTTTGGCAATATCACAGTTTTCTGATGATTAAATCTGGTTTTGAACTTTGTCCAAAGTTCCAGAGGATTCTCAATTGTGAGATACTGGTCCTTGAGACCTTCAGCAAGGTGATGGCGAATGACAACAATTGCCTTGTAATTATCCTTGTCTGATGGCTCAGTGCCTTCAGTGATAGTATCACCAAGGTTTCTGGACCTTAAGAAGATTTTGGTATCAAGCTCCCATTGGAGGTATTATCTCCGGAGAGATTGAGGGAAGCATATTCAAGGTTGTTGATTTTCGACATCTGAATCAAATATCCATAAAGGAGTAAGGATTCATAATATAATTCAGGATTTGAATTTATATGCCAAGGAGATTGATGATTTATTATGCATTTTATTTGCAGAAAATATTTTATATGCATTAAGATAAAATGTTTAAGATATTTGTAAACCAAAGTAGATTTTCAAAATTGGTTAAAACTTGGTTTATAATTTCGAATAAAGCAAATATACTAAATTTTAAATGGAAACCGATTTTGTCTAACTATATGCAAAGATGATAGATATATAAACAATATATAGCACTAGATGAAGAGTTGTCTTCGAAATTGATTTTGTTCTAGTGAAAATTTTCTAGTTTCTTATGTGGTTAGATGGCATGGATCTCTAACTTCCACGCAGAGCAATCGGGCTTGTCTATCACTGATGGATAGGTCTTATGGGATTAATTGGTCCGCCGGACACCGTTAGTTTATAAAACAATTATAAAAATAATAACTATATATTAAAAATTTTAATTAAATATTTTTTGGTTTAGAAAGAAATTTATAGTAATCATATGTCACAGTTTTAGTTTTCTTATTAACACATGTTATGATTATGTTAATTAACAATTTTGACGAACCAAACTTTCTATAATAAAAACATTGCCATCATTTGTGAATTTTATTGGTTAATAATGATTTGTTAAAAAATATATATTAGTTTTTATTTAAATTTGTAACAGAATTTTATTTTGAGCACACATATTTAATTATAATAAGATAATATATAAGACTATTATATATATATATATGTATGACATATTAAAATCTATATTTCTCATAAAATTTAAAATTTGTAAGAAGTTAATAAGAAAATATTTTGGAATATCAAGTTTAAAAGTGAAAATAGACAAAATTATTGGAATAAACATTGACTCCATTTTAAAGAGTTTGTTTTCAACAATAAGCAGTGTACCCAAATCTAACTAGACACCAATCTAGAAAACCAAACCTGTGGTGTTCGGTCAACATAAACCATATGGAAGGAAGACTTCCATTACCTCGTGGGAAATTGTCCTGCAATGCATTTTTTACTTTGTCATAATATAAATTTTAGAAAGAACTCTAAGCATCGTTCCAATTTATCTAAATGGTAGTAAAAAACTTTTCGTTCATATATCTATCATCTTTACTAATTGAAAATAATGTTTTGGATACATCGCCTTTAAGATCTATAGATTCTTCATGTACTACTGTCCAAATCAAATCTTCGCATTTTGCATGTAAATATGATACGGTTTGTTAGATATTTTCTAGTCCCAAAATTGTGTCTCGGTTCACAACTTACTCTCAATTTTCCTTATCCTCGAAGTTTTTATGTGGACAGTCAATTTTATTCTTATAAATTGTGTCATTTTGATTCTTTCAATTATATACTATAAAATTCACGAAAAATAGTTATAGTGGTGTTTTTTGAGAGTCTACATGGTACGTAATTCATGTTTGTCGAAGATCAAAGATTAGAATCTCCAACTCCACTTCATTTTTCATTTTTTGCTTTATTTTAAAGTAAGTTTTACTCCAACCCTACTTCATTTTTTGTTTCAAAATGTAGCAATGAACAGTGTTGCTTCAAATTTGAAGATCTACTCACTACAAGAAAACAGCGGTATTCTGACGGACATTCCGACGGAAAATGAAATCCTCGGAATATCCCGAGGAATTTCTGAGGAAATTCCGAGGAAACACAAAATTTGGTTTCCTCGGAATATACCGACAGAATTCCGAGGAAATACTAATCCGTCGGAATATTCTTATGGAATACCGAGGAAAAACGTATTCCTCGGAAAAAACCGATGAATTCTGAGGATATATTATAGTCGTTAGAGAGCCGTTGGAGGATTTTTAAAATTCCGAGGAAATTCCGACGAACTAGCCGTTGGCGTCGGAATTCCGTCGGAATTTCCTCGGGCTGTCGGTAGGATTTCAACTATAAATACAAGCACCCCTCTTC
The DNA here is from genome assembly GCF_020379485.1 of Brassica napus. Classification (NCBI taxonomy): domain Eukaryota; kingdom Viridiplantae; phylum Streptophyta; class Magnoliopsida; order Brassicales; family Brassicaceae; genus Brassica; species Brassica napus. The sequence continues at coordinate 54,512,974 of NC_063452.1, read as the reverse complement.
CTCTTCATTCACTCCATATCTTCATCCTCCCTCTTACTCTCTTTACACACGAATTTGATTCATAAAAAACATGTCTTCTTCAAATTATTTTCGTTCTTGGATCGATCGACCTCATTTGGATCCGAACACGAGATTGCTTACGGAAGAATACCAACAAGGTATAACCGAATTCATGGGGTTAGTTCACCGACTACCGGAAGCAAAAATAGGTATGTTAAGATGTCCTTGCTCTAATTGTAAAAATAGAAAGGTTATTAAAGAGTGGGATGTTTGGACTCATCTATATTTGAGTGGGTTTACACAAAGTTACAAAATTTGGTATCATCATGGGGAAACTGATTATGAACATGGTAGTACTAGCGAACCTCAGCCAGCGGCTAGATTAGAAGAACCAATTAAAACGGATGTAGATTATGGTGTAGGTACTGAGCAGATGGTAAATGATCATTTTAGAGGGAAAGATTTACCCAATGCACAAGCTAGGAGATTTTATGATATGTTGGATGCTGGAAAGCAACCATTGTACGAAGGTTGCAGAGATGGTCATTCAGCTTTATCATCTGCTACAAGATTGATGGGCATTAAAACAGATTATAATTTGGCTGAAGACTGTGTGGATGCGATTGCTGATTTTGTAAAAGGTATTCTACCTGAGGATAATATAGCTCCTGGTTCATACTACGAGGTTCAGAAACTCGTAGCTGGTCTTGGTTTATCGTATCAGGTAACAGATGTATGCAGCGACAACTGCATGATTTATTGGAGGGCGGATGAACAGCGGGTTACATGCAAATTTTGTGGAAACCCTCGTTATAAAGATACGAGTGGAAGAGTTCCAGTGCCATATAAAAGGATGTGGTATTTACCTTTGACGGAAAGATTGCAGAGGTTGTATCTGTCTGAACGCACAGCGCAACCAATGAGATGACATGCAGAGCACTCAACAGATGGTGAGATCAGACATCCTTCAGATGCAAAAGCATGGAAGCATTTCCAATCAAAGTATCCCGACTTTGCGTATGAGAGAAGAAATGTCTACCTTGGATTATGTACTGATGGTTTCAGCCCGTTTGGCAAGAGTGGAAGACAGTATTCTCTATGGCCCGTCATTCTTACACCATACAACCTACCCCCAAACTTGTGCTTGCGACGAGAGTTTTTGTTTCTCTCGATTCTCGTTCCCGGACCAGAGCATCCTAAGAGATCACTTGATGTGTTTCTTCAGCCACTAATATATGAGTTGCAACAACTATGGGCTCAAGATGCTGAAACATATGATGTTTCGTGTAAAGAAAACTTTCAAATACGGGCAGTACTAATGTGGACAATAAGTGATTTTCCAGCATATGGTATGTTATCTGGATGGACAACGCATAGAAGACTATCATGTCCATATTGTCAAGATAACACTGATGCTTTCCAACTAAAACACTGATGTACATATCTTCATTTTTTTGAAGATGAATTTTTTTCATTGTAAATTGGTCCTTAATTTTTATTTATTCTTATCTTTTGCCAAAATAAACTATATGCTTTAATATAATCCAATTAATTTCAAAATTTTGACTATTATTTTTATCTAATCAGATGTTTATATCAAAATATATATGAATATTTATTTTAAAGAACTTTTTAACTTTTTTTTTTTGAACACAAACTTAATTTCATTCATACTCAAACTTCTTCACTACAATAGAAAGAGGGAATTATCCATCCTCTTAAGCAATAAGCATAAACTACAACATATATATAAGTTAAGCAAGATAGATCTTCAACCGAAGATGACAACGAATTCAAGACGATGCTTGAATGCATCGAAGGAACCTTCACGACAAAGTCTGACGATTGGAATAGTCACATAAAGTGACGTTGAAGTCCAGACCTCACCTACAAAAACTACCAAGGTAGTTTCGATTGCATCTTCAGGTCCCGTAGAGACCGCTCCACAAGATAACAAACCGATGAGAGAACTGAAACAGACACTCGGAAACGAGTCCGAGGAGACACCTCTTTCCATAGGAAGAGGGCATGATGGTGAAACCTTCTCCTCAGAAGAGGTTGATTGAAATAGAACCGAGACTGGTGACTTCACCAGTAAATTCATCCCGTTGAACATATATGAAAATATATAGCAAGGAGAGATCCCACCGGGAATCTTTGAAACACTGACCCAAGCATGGAAAGCCACTGAAATTTGGATCAAATTTTCTTTTATGGGACTGGGCCTTTACAGACTGACTAGCTTCATCAAACAAATGGGCCAGGCCCAATCATTAAGAGACATCAGCTCAGTGAACGTTGTCCGTACGAGCCGGGAAGCTTTGGATCTAAGATGTTCTTCAGCGCCGACAGAGTGGCCACCGGAAGAGCTTCGCCGGAGAGGAAAACTACCGCCGTCTCGTAAACAACCTGGAGGAGAATAGAGCATCACTTTACAAGATGGAGAGATTGGAGTTTCACCGAGTAGACTCAGATCTGGACTCGTGATACTGTAAGATCTGGTGCCCTTTAGATGAGGAGCAGAACACGGTGGTTGGTGGGACTCGCGCCTCTCCGAAGACGAAGAGGTTGAGTTCATCAGTTGAGAACGATGCTCCATACGCAGTTGAAAGGCTTGAACAAAGTCGCCAGAGAGAGGTACGTCAGGATATAAACCCGAAGACCAGAGCTTTGCGGCGGTGAGAGAATCCTCTCGACTCATCGCTGGAGGAAGGACCAAACGAAGGTATAGGACCGTAGGTAGCAGAAAGGCGAAGATTCGAAGCTCTCGTCTTCGTCATAGCGTCTGTCGGGACCTCCTTCCTCCAAATAGCCAAAGAAATCGAACCGGTAACAAGCAGATAGCAAAATGAAACATGAAGTAGAGAGTGACGGAGATAAGTAGTTTCGACGCAAATGTCCAGCGCCGGCGAGAAAACGCGTCGCCGGCGCCAGAGGCCATGGATCTAGGTTGAACCTCGAAACTCGTGTCTGGGAGGTTAGGGAGAACTCCTCCTCCGGAAGCTTAAGAACTTTTTAACTCTATTTAAAAAAATCAAAGATAAATAAGCTCATTTTTTACTTTAAACACTTTTGTCAATTAATTGTAGAAAATATATATATATATATGATGTTTTTTATACAAATTATGATGTTTTGTGTTTGTTTATTCATGTTATGTAATAAATTCATTATATGAGAATATTAAATTTATGTGAAATAAAAATTATGTTGGGCTATTGTTAAAACAAAATAGTTAGGTAAAATAAGTAAATATAAAAAAATATAAGGTGTATATTAATAATTAATGATAAAGTGGAGATGAAATATATTTGGAATATTCATTTTACAAGAAAGAAATGAAGCAAACTATTGGAGTGAATGTTGTTTCATTTTTTTTTCATTTTGAAGAAAGTGAACTTTTGAAGATAAAAATGAAGCCAACCGTTGGAGATGCTTTTAGAAGGCCCCAAAGCGAAAATGAATCATTGATAACGCCCATTAGCATGCTGTTTTTTTAATAGAAAATAATGTCAATCATTTAAGATGATTTAAAATCTACATTATAATAGGGCAGTTGCATCACTCCTGATGCGACACGTCAGCGATATGTGGGTCCTACTTTTAAAAAGTATGAAAAAAGTGTCAAGTCTGTGACTCGAACCCGGATTATTAAGATCTAAATAACAACATTTATAACACTGAGCTCAAAGATTCTTTATACATTGATGGCTGAAACAAATATATATTTATGAAGGTCGGAAACTTTTGTTTCTTCGGTTTTCTCTGTGGGATCCAAACTTATTTATTTTATCTAATGATTTAATAAATACTTTATAACTCACTTTTTGAAATGGGATTCGTAAAAAAAAAGCTCAATAAACCTCTTTGGTCTGTAAGCGTTCTCTTCAATGGAAGTTTAGGGCTTTCAATTTTTAATCATCGGTTCATGACTCATCTAAGAAACACAGATTGACTCTTTGAGTTTCATGAATCAGTTTTTCTTCTTTAGTCTCTACATCTCCCCATCTTTAATAAATTCATCATCAGTTCTTTTATTTTGCCTAAATAATGATTGTATGGTTTTAATTTTCTTTGGTCATCCTTAGCTTGCACCCTTTGATCTAACCAAGAAGAAGAAGAAGACATTTGTCGTTCAGGATGCCATCGAGGACTCAGCTGAGTCACACGGGAGACATACTATCTGTTGCCTGATTGTTCAAGAAGAGTTTATGTGATGTGAAACATATTTGTTTCTTTTCATCAGTTGCTTTGTTTAATCTTTTTTTCCTGCAAATAATGATGGCTTTTACAGTTTATTTGCGGGAGCCAAGAAGTTAAAAAAAGAAGAAGCCAGTGAGTGTTTGACATTTTCTGTCTTCCTGAGTTTTTTTTTCCATTCATTAAACTTGGATTTTGAAGATTATGTGCCTCACATTCTTTTTATTTTGATGGTTGTTAGGTTGAATGAAGATCATTGAATAAAGAAAATGTCGATGCTCCTGAAGATTTGGAGGGTACTTTATATTTCTTTCTCTGATAATTCTAGCGACATAAATTTGAACCTTACAGAGAGTATATTGCAGAGTATCCTAATGATGAGGAAGAGGTGGATGGAATTGATCTGCACCAGCAATGTTACCCGTGGGAGGGAAGTGACATGGATTACTTATACGACGAGGTAAGCATATCATTAGATGGTTTGCGGTCCATCTTTGAGAGCCGTCGATTGTAAGTGTCTATCGTTTTGAAGTTGTACGACACTAAGATGTAAAGAATTACTAATCACGATTACCTTACTAGCAAAGTTCTTTTGCACAGCTATTGTCAATGGAATTAACACTGGAAATTGATGGTGCTATATTTCATGTTCCAAATGCTAACGCAAGCTCCAATGTTGATTCTCAGCTTTAACATGCCAAAATCACAATGCAGTGGGTGTTGTAAGGTAATTCAGTAGGCACAAATGTTCAGTTGAAAAAAAATTCTAAACTGTATTTATGCATCAAACTTATCATCCGTAACATAATAATATGTTTTTTCTGTGCTAGGAAACGTTTGTAAATAAATGTCTCGGATGTATATGACTGCTTAGTTTGTTGCTTTTGACAGTGAAATCACTAAGCTTGCAATGTGTCAGGACAGCAAAAGCATCTTAGCTGATGGTTAAGCTTTACAATTTCGTTGGTTTCTTTTTCCTATTATGTTGGATGGATTATTTTAGCTAACAAATATCGCAACAGAGCTGGCAATAACTCTAATAGATTTATATATACATTTAGAATTGGAAGTTTGGTGAGAACAGGAACAAGTACTTCTGTCACGCTATTGAACAGTTATACGCCATTTCAAGAGAATTGATTTCTTATATTTTCCATAATCAGTAAGATTTTAACTGTTTTGTCTACTTTGCATTCATACCTCATTCTCCATCTAACTTCTCGGTGCTACTATATAATGATCAAGTCATTTTCTGCACAAATAGGCAAGTGGGGATGTTACGTTGGGTGCTTGGTTTATTGGGCTTGGCTATACAAAGTCTGTTGTGACTCTAAAACTTTTACCTCACTTAATATTGATTCTGGTTCTTGAGAGAATTGCAGATTGTGAAAGAAAGGCACAAGCAGAGAACATATGTGTAGCTGCGTTCGACTCGACATGTACCGGTATATGCAGATCTGCTGATCCCATTGTGGAGGTTAACATGCAATGTGTTGACATGGAAATCATTATTTGGAAGCTATATTTCGAGGCATTTTCTCAACATATAAATAGACCATAACCAGAGTTTGATATTTATAATACTCAGTGATCATGGAGTCTGCAGAAAACAGTCTTTTTGCATATTCTATATGGAACCAAAAGATATGTCATTTGTTTGAAGATTGTATTATGATAGCTACTAACATAGGAGATGACTAGAGAAAGAGAAATGAGTATGAAACTCTTATATGGGTAGCTTTTATAAACACATTTGGGTTTATTAACAGTTGTGACAAGCAATTATGTTTATAGTAAAGGAAACCCGCCGCAGCGTCAATAACAAATGCGCATGTTTTTTGGTTGTTTGGGATTGAAATAGCTTATGAGTTTTCTAAATCAATATAATTGATTTGACTAAAGCTATCTTGGATGACAAAAAGAAGGATTGCAAGTTTAATAACTTATACTTTAGACTTTAATTTCAACTAAATTATAATCAGTCTTTTATCCATATCATCTTAGTTATAGTCGTAAGGATTTATTAGAATAAATAAACAGTTTCAACAATATTTAATATGTGATTTAATAAACAAAAGAACATGTAGGATTTTTAGGATCTAAAGAGATTGAAGACAATAGTTAATGAATATGAAAAGAATACGAAGCAGGTGATGAAAATGATTCGAGCAAATTAGTGGCAACAGAGAGGTAAGCGAGATAAAAATATCAATCAATAAAGAATGAAAGAAGAATGAGCAGGGTTAAGTTATTGCACAAGCCAAAACTAAGGCAAATCAAACGACAGAACGTGAAAACAAATGTAAACAAGACAAGAAGAGATGGTGAAGATAAAATATATTGAAAAAATGAATGCTAGATTAGTAAGCAAGAGATAAAAATAGATTAAAATGCAAAAGCTCTGCGCCAATACGCGGTAACGATCCCTAGTATAAAAAATAACCAACTCTTAGAATCACATCAAGCCCCTCATTATTTTTTTTTTAATAAACTTTAAATTCAAACTTTCCTAAATGTATTTATTAAAATTTGGAGTGCCAATGAGACTTACATGTGATGCCAGCCAGCGTGACGTCCAATTAACAACATCTACCGTTTTAAAGAAAAAATATGTATCTACGAGAAATAAACGTTAGAAAATGTCAATAAAAATTAAACAGATCAAAACACACGGCATATTTTCTAAAATTATTTCGTAACTTAAAAATAAGTATATTAATTGGCCAACTTTTGTAAGTTATTTGGAAGATATTAAAGTCCTGAAAGAAAATTTTCTCCAATCAGATACTGTCCATGTACCAAGAACGCAAAATTCAAAGGGGGATAGCCTAGCACCCAATGTCAAGAAACAACCGTTTTTCGTCGTTCACATGGATCAATATCTTCTGGTTTGGTTTACAGAATCTATATGAGTCTGTATAAATTGATGACAAAAAAAAAAGTTGGCTATCTTCAGAACATGTAACTTGAAAACAAGTCTATTAGTTGGCTATCCTCAGAAGATGTACCTTAAAAACAAGTCTATTAGTTGGCTATCTTCTAAAGATAAACTTCTTATTGAAATTATAAAATGTGCTTGGTAAAAAATAATTATAAATGTGCAAAGTGACAAGTCATTTTCCATATCAACAAAAGGTCAACAGAGATTGAAAACAGATGGAGAGTAAAACTCAAGAAGAAGCTTCGATCATCAAAGTTTCGTCCCTTCATTGCATAGATCTCGCAAACTCTGATCTTCGTCAATTAGCTGTTTCACTTAAACAGGCATGTCCCATTTGTGTTTTTTTTTTGTTGTCTCAATTATGACTACAATGTGATCATTATAACTTCTGAAAAAACATTGATACGTTGTGGTTGATATTTGTTCCAGGCATGTCTAGACTGTGGGTTTTTCTATGTTATAAATCACGGTATAAGCGAGGAGTTGAAGGACGAGGTTTTCAAGCAGAGCAAAAAAATATTTGCTCTTCCTTTAGAAGAGAAGATGAAACTATTAAGAAACGAAAAGTATCGAGGCTATGCACCGCTCCATGATCAACTCTTAGATCCTGACAATCAAGTTCGGGGTTCGTTGTGTAACCAGCTTTCATTTGCTTAGTAAAAAAAAATCTTGTTGATGTATCTCATTCTTGTTGTAACATCATGGGTTTTTAGGGGATTACAAAGAGGGCTTTTCCATTGGAGTCTTATGTCCCAAAGATGATTCTCGCGATAACCCGTTCTATAGCCCCAACATTTGGCCTGATCCCGGTTTGTTGAATTTTGCCGTATTAATTATTGCTTCATAAATTTATTGTTGTTTCTTTGAACGAATTCTAATGTTTTTGGTAGATGTTTTGCCTGGCTGGCGGGCGACCATGGAGACATTTTATCAAGAAGCATTGTAAGGCTTAAGTTTTTCTTTAGAAGTTTCAATAACGAATTCTAATGTTTTTGGTAGATGTTTCTTAAGCATTTTTTCCAATGATATAAAAATATCGGTTATTGTCCGGTGAACGTGACACCTCTCTTTCTTAACCAAAACAAAAGTAGAAAGAAATCCATTTACTTTACAGAATTTTATGACTGACAAACAGTTACATAACAACCTTGTATGTTTCTTTGTAAATCTCAATCAATCTCACTATTCATTCTGTTACAGAGTAATGTTTTTTGTTTTGTCAAATACATTTAAAATAATGCATCTATTTTCACTAGTTACTTTTTAGATTAAAAAATAATAAAATGGTAATTAATAATTACTCATATATATTAAATAACTGACAAAAATAAATAAGTACTTACTTCATTCTTCTATCAAATTAACTAAATTATACTATCAATTACTAATCATAAAAACAAATTTTTATCATTACTCAATGAAAATAATTATAAATCATTGATATAAATAGTAAATATAAAAAGAAATGTGTGGTGTATCAAAGCTGGTATTTAAAATGATAAAAATAAATTAGTCAACCGATTATGGTTTGAAGGGTGTATAAGTTTTCATTTAAATAAAATAAAAAGGAAATAATTTGTTCTATATCAATTAAAAATAAAATATATTTAAATATAATTTATAAAAGGATTAAATCTTTATTGTTAAAATGTAGGTGTGAAATCAATTCGTCATCATATAAAAAAGGATAGGAAATATTTAAATAGGAATAATCAAAATAAATATGTAGACAATTTAGTTGACAATATATAAGACAAAATTAAGAAAAATCGTAAAAAATAATTGTTAATCTGCTATTTATTTGTTGTTTATTTCGTAGCAGCGTTCCAATCATAATTTATTTATTTTCAAATTTGATATGCATTTTTATGTTTAGTTTCTTTTCACGAGTTGTTAATTATTTTAGTACAAACTCCATAATTTTGACAGGAATTAGAATGGTGAACACCCCCTATCATGTTTTAAATTTAGATATTCATCATCTTTAATCAATTGATGCTAAATAAATGTGATTTTATTCTCTGTTTCCTGCTATAGAAGGTCTCGTAAATGTTTCTTACTTATAAACAAATTTTCCAAACTATATACACTATAACCTCTTTAAATTAATACTCTATAAATTGATATACACTAAAAATCTCTATAAAATAATATAATTTTATAGTCCCAAATTGAGTTTTTGGTTCAACTAGTATATCGATAAATTAATATCTCTATAAATTAATAAAAAAATTATAGTTTTGGTGTAGTCCCAACATTATTAATTTATAGAGGTTTCACTGTACTTATAATGAGCATATGCATGCTCAGGAGAGTTTGTAAGGCAATTGCGAGTATAATGGAGTTGGCGCTTGATTTGGATGTGAATTACTTTGATAAACCAAATATTCTTGGAAATCATAATGCAGTAATGCGGTTGCTTCATTATGAAGGTGATATATAGTTTCTTAATTGCATAAGCTTTGTATGTCAATGGCATACTCACCCCTCCCATTGTCCATTTAGGAAACTCTGACCCCTCGAAAGGAATATATGCATCTGGAGCACATTCTGATTACGGAATGATGACCAACTTAGCGACCGATAGTGTAATGGGACTCCAGGTATTGTCCGGGTTTTGGTAGTTGTTATTTTATAACTTTGTAATGTGATTGTATTAGTTAAGATAACTCACTAATATCTAATGGTAGATATGCAAAGATAAGGATGTGAAGCCTATGAAGTGGGAATATGTACCGTCGATTAAAGGGTATAATGGCTCGTATAATAATTCATATATACATATATAATGCGAGAAATTCTTGGGTTCACCTCCTAGGGTTGGTTCACCAACAAATAGTGTTTGAGTATTTGATATTTGATATCTTTTAAAAAATGAAATAAAATTGAATATCCAAATTAGATTATATTTTTAAAATAAAATAATAAAAATACATAAAAATAGTTACAAAAAATAAATTAATTAATATTGTTAAATATTCAGCAAAATACTAAACCCTATACCCTAAATCCTAAACCCTAAACCCTAAACGTTAAACCTTAAATTTTAGATAAACTCTAAACCGTTGGAAAATCTTAAACCCTAAATCATACATTAAAAACTAAATTTTACTAACACTAAACCCTAAATCCTAATCACTAAACCCTAAACCCTTGGGTAAACCCTAAACCCTTGGGTAAACCCTAAACCCTTAGGTAAACTCTGAACCCTTGGATAAATCATAAACTCTAGGGTTTAATTTTAAATATTTTTGATTTTAAGTTTATGATTTATCCAAGGGTTCAGGGTTTATCCAAGGGTTAAGGGTTTAGTGATTAGGGTTTAGGGTTTAGTGTTATTAAGATTTAGTTTTTAATGTATGATTTAGGGTTTAAAATTTTCTAATGGTTTACGGTTTATCCAAGATTTAAGGTTTATAATTTAGGGTTTGGAGTTTAGGATTTAGGGTATAGGATTTAGTATTTTGCTAAAAGTTTATCAATATTTATTTATTTATTTTTTGTAACTATTTTTATGTATTTTTATTGTTTTATTTTAAAAATATAATCTTATTTGGAAATTCAATTTTGTTTTTTTTTTTAAAAGATATCAAATACTCAAATACTCAAACACTATTGGTTGGTGAATCTAGAGGTTCACCCTAGGGGGTGAACCCAAGAATTTCTCATATAGGTGCTATACTGACTCCTATGGTTGTAGTTATATTGAATAATTGTTTAGTTTTCATAGACTTTATTGTTTTATTTTTGTGTACAGAGCCTACATTGTTAATATCGGTGATTTGCTGGAGCGTTGGAGCAACTGCTTACTCAAGTAGTTACATTTTGTTTGAGCTTAGTTTTTCTAAGACTTTTTGCACATGTTTCTTCATTTAACCTGCATTGTTATTTGCAAGTAGAATTTTTCCTCATTATATTTTTTTTCCTAATGTTTTTATCGTGTAGATCCACATTGCATCGGGTTATTGGGAATGGTCACGAACGATATTCCGTAAGTCTCTTGCAAATCCACATCCACATATACCTTTACAGTTGATTTTTGTGACCGATGCGGTTATTGTGGACTAAGTTTTAGCCATATGCTAGAAGCCTAGAACGTTGTTACTATTTCTCTACAATTTAACATGTTCATATTTAAAAGTTATATTACACCGAAACTGTATATACCTAAAGTTTTCTTATCGCAGATACCATTTTTCTTGGAACCAAGTCACGAATGTATAGTGGAGTGTCTTCCTACCTGCCAGTCCGAAAACAACCTTCCCAAGTAAGGCGTTAGCTCTTTACCTTGTTACATTAAGACCATCAAACAAATATAATATCTTGAAGATGATTGTGGTTGTGTTTAATGAATAGATATCCCGCGATCAAATGTTCAACGTACCTCACGCAACGTTACAAGGAAGCACATGCGGATTTGAGCATTTACGAAAAGTAGATCCAAGTGATTTAATAGTCCACGCTTGTCCACGACAAATACTTTAATACATATGTTTATTGTTTCTCTTTTTTATCAAAATTTTTAACATTAAAACCCCTCAACTAAGTTTGTTTTGGGTAAAAATCCTCAAACTAAGTATTCAATAAAAAACCCTCAAACTAACGTTATTTAATGAATTAAACTCTATCAGGTCATAATTACCATTACTACCGGTAAATCTTTAATTTAGGGGTTTCTACATTAAGTAAACAAGTTAAGGGGTTTTACCTTTAAAATTTTTTAAAAAAAAATCAAAATTTTATAATATTATTTAAAAATTAGTAACTTTTTTTTGACAACATAAGCGATAACTAAGTAACTGAACCGCGCGATTCAGAAAGCCAAACCGAAAGTATTGAATCGACATATAACATAGCTGAAGGAGAACTCCTCGCACCACTTGCAAGCTTGTCCGCCATAGTATTTTGTGCTCTTGGAATATGTCTGATCCGGTAGTTAGGGAAGAAAGTCTTACTGCGTCTAAATTCTTTATATAATTTTTGTTATATTTTTTCAGTTTTTACATTTTTAATTTATACATATATAATGTTGATGTTAAAAACACATCAAACTCATATATTTACAAAAAAAAAATTAAAAATGTTAATTTTGAAAATTTAAGTTACTAATTTTTAGATAATATTATAAAATTTTGAATTTTTTTGATTTTTAATGGTAGAACCCCTCAACTATGTTTACTTAATGTAGAAACCCCTAAACTAAAGATTTACCGGTAGTATTGGTAATTATGACCTGTTAGGGTTTACTTCGTTAAATAAAGTTAGTTTGGAGACTTTTACGTTAAATACTTAGTTTGGGGTTTACCCAAAACAAACTTAGTTGAGAGGTTTTAACGTTAAAAATCTTTTTTATCACAAAGGAATTGATCTTTGTCCTGTTTCCTAATATACACCACCGTGAAACATAGAATCCAGAATAAAGTGTACCTATCACTGATGTATATAATACTAGGGTTGGCCTGCCCGTAAGACACGGGAAGTTATAAGAAAAATTATTTTATAGAATTTTATGAAGCATTTAAAATCATTATAAAAATGATATTATAGAGAAACAAACAACGAAAATAATTCTGAGATCACATTGTTATTTTTAATAAATATTTTTGGTTTGAATTAAAATGACAGTAACTTTTATTATTCTCTATTTTTAGAGAATACAGAATTAGCAAAAAATAATTCAGAAAATGTAATAATATATATACTATTATTATTTATATTTTGTATTCTCTAAAAATATATTTATTAATATATGACGATCACAAAAGTTGGAATCCAAGGACTGGATGCTTTTCATGGTAAGAGATTCAACATCTATCTGAACTATGTTGAGAATGTTAAGCTTCTTTAAGCATTTTAGGTGAGACAAGTGTAGTATTTGTTTTGTGTGTTTCTTTTTTTTTAAAGAATCCTGGGTTACATTCTTCGAGTGTTTATCACAAGTCAAAACTTCGTACGAAATAATTGAGAAAGACACAAAAAAGCTATAGATGATGATAAGTCAATTATTCAAAAGGTTGAACCAAACTGAGATGTTTATTCTTGTTATCTAGTTCTTTCAAGTCAAATAAGAATGGTAACTAGTGCATAATACCTAGTAAGTTTAAGCAACGTAGAGTTTATTAGTATGAATCCCGGTTTAGTAACTGGTTTGTATTGGTTAAGGTTCCTTTAGCTTAACCGTACATATATATACTGAACATACATGTACATTTCTAATTATGATGAATAACAAACTTCTATTTTCATCTTCTTCCTCGATTCATCATCTGAGCTCAATCTTGTTTCTCTATCTTCATCTTCTCTGATTCAGATGTTAATATGGGATCAGAGCACACTACACTCATCTTCCGCTTTGTTCGTTGAGCTGTGATTTCGTTTTCCTCATGAGTCTCCCTCTACTTTCTCTTTCGCGATTGTTCTGTGTTTTCATCGTTACGATTTGCGATCTCCTCGTTCGATTGATTTTTTGCGTCTTGTTCGTGCTTGTTCATCTCGATTCGTCATCTCAGTAATCGATTTCTTGCGAACTTTCGTCATGGCTACGAATCAAGATTCGACTCGTTCTGTTTCCGATCTTTATGAGAATCCGTACTATCTTCATCATAATGATCATGCTGGCTTGGTTCTGGTAACTGATCGAGTGACAACAGCTGCGGATTTTAACTCTTGGAGGCGTTCTGTTCGTATGGCTTTGAACGTTCGTAACAAGCTTGGCTTCATCGATGGTACTATATCTAAACCATCTCATATGCATCGTGATTATGGTGATTGGTCTCGTTGTAACGACATTGTGGCGATGTGGTTGATGAAATCTGTGTCAAAGAAGATTGCTCAGAGTTTGCTTTTTATCTCCACGGCAGAAGGGATTTGGAACAATTTGCTTTCTCATTTCAAGCAAGATGATGCTCCTTGTGTCTTTGATATTGAGCAGCGTTTGAGTAAGATTGAGCAAGGTTCCATGGATGTTTCTACCTATTATACAGAGCTGGTTGCTCTTTGGGAAGAACATCAAAATTTTGTGGAGTTACCGATATGTACTTTTGGCAAATGTGAATGTGATGCAGCTGCGTTGTGGGAGAAGCTACAGCAATGTAGTCGAATGACTAAATTCCTCATGGGGTTGAATGAATCATATGAGCACACTCGGCGTCACATACTCATGCTTAAACCCATTCCAACCATTGAAGAGGCGTTCAACATCGTTACTTAGGATGAACGTCAGAGGTCTATTTGACCAGTTACTGCGGTTGATAATGTGGCTTTTCAAGCAGTAGTTCTATTGTCTACAGTTCCACAAGCTTCGGGTGTTGATGAAATGGCTTATGCTGCAGCATTTAATGCTGGAAGGGCTGCACAACGACCTATGTGCACACATTGTGGTAAGGCTGGCCATACTATTCAAAAGTGTTTCAAGCTACACGGCTACCCTCCTGGTTATAGAGCATATGGTTCTTATCATAACAAGAATGTGTCTCAGTCCAAGAATGTGCAGTCTCAGCTGAAATATCAGAATCAGAGTTTGGTTCCGGCTTCTTCTCAGGTGTCTAATGCAGTTTCGAATGTGTGTGCTGATCAAGATTCACGCCAATACTCTTTACCACCAGTTACTCCTCGGTTGACTAGTGGTGGCATGGATCTACATCTGCAGAGCTTCACCCCAGATACAGAGTTTGATCTCTCAGTTCAATGCTCATGTTCGAGTTTCAGAGCCTCAAGTTCTTTCCTCAACGTCTTCAATTCCACAAGCTACGATTACAGAACATGGTCTAATGGATTCTCATTCATCGTCCGGTACAATACCCTTTCCTTCTATCAATCTTACATTTCAAAATCAGAACCTTTTATATCAAAATCATTGCCTTTCCACTTTACCTTCAATACTTCCACATGATGCTTGGATAATAGATAGTGGAGCTTCTAGTCATGTTTGTTCTGATCTAGCTATGTTTGATAGTTTTACACATGTGTCTTCTTTTACAGTAACTCTTCCTAATGGTGTTAAAGTTCCCATTACACACACTGGCACAATTAAGATTAGTGATTCTTTGATACTCTATGATGTGTTGCTTGTTCCTGATTTTCAATTCAACTTGATAAGCGTGAGTAGTCTAATAAAAACATTGGTTTATGCTGCTCATTTCTTTCCTAATGGTTGCTTAATCCAGGAACTTTCTCGGGGCTTGATGATTGGGAAGGGTAGCTTATACAACAATCTTTACATTCTTGATACTACTAGTAATGCATCGTCTGGCAGTGCTGTGTTCTGTGGTTCTGTATCAGCTGATAGCAACTTGTGGCATCAACGTTTGGGGCATCCTTACTGTCCTGCAAAAACTATCTTCACATTTACCAGCATATACACATGTAGCGTCTGATCATGCTCCCTGCACTATATGTCCATTATCAAAGCGACGACGTCTTGCGTATGTTTCTCATAATAAGCTTTCACAGTCTCTTTTTGATTAGGTTCATTTAGACATATGGGGTCCTTTTAGTGTTCAATATGTTGAAGGTTATAGATATTTCCTTACATTGGTGGATGATTGTACTAAAGTAACATGGATCTATATGTTAAAGAATAAAGTAGAGGTTTCAGTTATTTTTCCACTGTTTCTTAAACACATATCAACTCAGTATAACATGAAAGTCAAAGCAATCAGAACTGATAATGCACCTGAATTAGCCTTTACTGATCTCATTAAAGAACTTGGTATGTTTCACTACTTTTCATGTGCATATACTCCTCAACAAAATTCAGTGGTTGAGAGAAAACACCAACACTTGTTAAATGTAGCTCGCTCTTTGCTATTCCAATCAAATATGCCATTAGAGTATTGGAGTGATTGTGTGATGACTGCAGTGTTCTTAATAAATTGCATGCCTTCTCCCTTAATAGATAACAAATCTCCTTTTGAAAAATTACTCAGTACAGTTCCAGATTATTCTTTGTTAAGAAACTTTGGTTGTTTGTGTTTTGCTTCTACTCATGCTAAAGATAGAACAAAATTTTCACCTCGTGCAGTACCTTGTGTGTTTCTTGGTTATCCATCTGGATATAAAGGATATAAAGTTCTAGATTTAGAGTCTCATGTTGTTCAGATTTCTTGTAATATAGTATTCCATGAGAAAATATTTCCTTTTAAAACATCTGAACTCTTATCAAAGTCTGTTGATATGTTTCCTAATACAATCTTACCAATGCCCGCACCTTTACACTTTGTAGAGTCAATGCCTGTAATGACTGATGGTGATTGTTCTACTTCCGTGCCTAATCCTACACGTTCACACACTCATGACAATTCTAACACTGATAGGACTGTAGTAGAAGATGTTCGTATAGAACCTGAGAATGTATCTAGGCCAAAACGAACTACTAAAGCTCCCACTTATCTGTCTTAGTATCATTGTGCTTCTATTTCTTCTGCTACTCCTCTTTCTACTCGTTTATCTCGTCCTTCTTCTACTTTACCCCCACATCTTTGTTGCCTTATTCCTTTTTCCTCTATTTCTTCCCCTTCATTTCCACCATCTTTCAAAACACCATATCCCTTATCATCTGTGGTCTCTTATGACCATTTCAATCCTGTTTTTCAAGCTGCTGTCCATTCTTATTAGATGGAAACAGAACCTAAAACATTCCAACAGGCCATGAAATCTGATAAGTGGAAAAAAACTGTGAATATGGAACTTGAGGCTATGGAGCAAAACAGAACATGGGATATTGTTTCTTTACCTGTTGGTAAGAATGTGGTGGGTTGTAGATGGATCTTTACCATCAAGTATAATGCTGATGGGACGGTGGAGCGTAATAAGGGTCGTCTGGTGGCTCAGGGATTTACTCAACAAGAGGGTATTGATTATCTTGATACTTTCTCACCTGTAGCAAAGTTAACAAGTGTCAAGCTTCTTCTGAGCCTTGCTGCGATCAATGGCTGGAGCTTGAATCAGATGGATGTTTAAAATGCTTTTTTTCATGGAGATCTTGATAAAGAGATATATATGCGCTTACCTCAGGGTTATACTCCTCCTGCTGGTGTAGAACTTCCTCCAAATCCTGTTTGCCGTCTCAAGAAGTCTCTATATGGCCTGAAACAAGCCTCTCGCCAGTGGTATAAGCGTTTCTCTTCAGTCTTATTGGGTGCTAACTACATTCAATCCCCTGCAGACAACACGCTATTTGTAAAGCATACATCATCCTCTTTTGTTGCCGTGTTGGTTTATGTGGATGATATTCTGATCGCTAGCAATGATCAAGCTGCAGTGGCTTCCTTACAAGCTCTTCTTCGGTCTGAATTCAAGATAAAAGATCTTGGTCCAGCTCGTTTCTTCCTTGGTCTTGAGATAGCACGATCTAGTGAGGGTATCTCTGTTTGTCAACGGAAGTATACGTTGAATTTGTTGGAAGATTCTGGTCTTCTAGGCTGTAAGCCAAGTTCTATACCAATGGACCCTACTCTGCATCTTACAAAGGATTTAGGCAAACCACTTGTTGATGCTAAGGTCTATCGAGAACTTATTGGTCGTCTCTTGTATATCACCATCACGAGACCTAATATAACATTTGCGGTTCATCAGCTGAGCCAGTTCTTATCTGCTCCGACTGATGTACATTTACAAGCAGCTCATAAAGTCCTGCGGTATCTCAAAAACAACCCGGGACAAGGTTTGATGTATTCAACTTCTTCTGAGCTATGTTTAAACACATTTGCTGATGCTGACTGTGCTACTTGCAAGGAGACTCGTCGCTCCATAACTGGCTTTTGTGTTTATCTTGGCTCTTCGTTGATATCTTGGAAGTCAAAGAAACAGGCTGTGGTAAATCGAAGTAGTACAGAAGCTGAGTATCGCAGTCTTGCTTTGGCAACATGTGAGTTGATTTGGCTTCAACAGTTGCTCCGTGATCTTCATGTCTCAGTCACGGGTCCAGCTAAGTTGTATTGTGACATCAAGTCAGCGCTTCATATTGCCAACAACCCGGTGTTTCACAAACGTACTAAGCATATTGAGATCGATTGTCATACTGTTCGTGATCAGCTCAAGGCCGGCAAGTTGAAGACCTTTCATGTCTACTGGCAATCAGCTTGCGGATATTCTCACCAAACCTCTGCATCCGGGTCCTTTCAACTCTTTCCTCTCTCGTTTATCCTTGTCAAGTCTTTATCTTCCACAGGCTCCAATGATAAAGACTTGAGGGGGGCGTATTAGTATGAATCCCGGTTTAGTAACTGGTTTGTATTGGTTAAGGTTCCTTTAGCTTAACTGTATATATATATACTGAACATACATGTACATTTCTAATTATGATGAATAACAAACTTCTATTTTCATCTTCTTCCTCGATTCATCATCTGAGCTCAATCTTGTTTCTCTATCTTCATCTTCTCTGATTCAGATGTTAATAGAGTTCACAGCTAAGTAACGCCGACATAAAGAGGACGTCTCAAATAATGGCTCACAATGTGTATGAGAGGCACAATAAGAATGCAACCAAGAATACTAATATAAATGTATCACAATTGTGTTATCAGATCTTAATGAAATCAAACTATAGATGGAGACTTACATGTTTTCAAGAATGGGCGAAAACACTGATTGATCAAAATCACCATTCTATCTATATTGCCAAAGCCAAAGCTGTTACCTCTTTGGAGAAATATTGTGTTATATTTCAATTCATCATCCATCTTCTAGTACGTAACCAGCCATGCAAGATATCAATCAAAAGTTCTATTGAACGGCACTATAAACTTTTTTGGGAAAAATCAAATAAAAGCTTAAGAAGATTATGTTGTCCAAAAAAAAGAAGGGAAGTTTACTCAAATATACAATATTTTAGGACAATTGATTAGAACCATACAAAATTTTTTTTTATTACTGGTATTTTTTAAATACCAAGCGTGCCCTTTTTTTATATTATGAGAAAAAATGTATTTACAAAAATGCCATTACTTTTTAATGTCACGTAATCAAAAACCCGGCGCCACGTAGGATTCGGTTCTGTGTTTTCATTAAGTCGGTCGTAAAGAGCTATATACGTCGTTACGGCTGAGTTATTGCTACGTTGCGGCTGAATTAAACAACGCGGCTGACTTAA
The DNA here is from genome assembly GCF_020379485.1 of Brassica napus. Lineage (NCBI taxonomy): Eukaryota > Viridiplantae > Streptophyta > Magnoliopsida > Brassicales > Brassicaceae > Brassica > Brassica napus. The sequence goes on along the minus strand of NC_063452.1, from coordinate 54,493,739 downwards.
GAACATAAATCAGCCGTTAGTTACGGCTGATTTACAGAAATCTGGCTGATTTATGGGATAACGGCTGACTTACGTACACAAGTTACGGCTGACTTATACATCGGCGGTTTGATTTCTGTAAAATTTGGCTGAGTTGTAGTTAAGACACGGCTGAGTTATGTTTCCACAGCTGAGTTAATGAACATCGACTGGCTGAGTTATTGAATTTACGGCCGACTTATGAGATGTTGTTACGGCTGAGTTATATGTAATCAGCTGTCGTTGGATGGATTAATAGTAAACTCAGCTTATTTACGGCTGACTTATTAGCGAAAGATTAATTACTAGAATATCATTTGTTTGACGGCTGATTTATTTGACGATATGGCTGACTTAAGATTTTTCATCCTAATTACAGCTGATTTATTAGCGAAAGATTAATTACTGAAATAGTATCCACGTTTCGGCTGATTTGCATTGTACATGAGGGCTAATTTATTTAGGCTGAGTTATATATTCGCTTGGCGGCTGACTAATCGATTTTCCATGTCATCCGCCACGTCATCAATTCGGATTTGCCATGTCATCACTAATGTTACAACAATAAAATAAGGGTCTATGTTATTCTTCATTCTTCATCTTCTTTATCTATCTTCTTCAACTTATTCTTTATCTTTCTCTGAGATCTTATGGTTCTGGTAATTATTGTTTCCGCAACTAGGTCTGAAAACATAGATTTTTTAAAATTGAAAATCTGAGACAGATCTACTACAGTCGTCGTCGTTTTCGATGATGGTCGGTTAAAGAAGAAGCTTCCTCTCCTCCAGTTTCATGTATGGCGGTCCTATATCCTGTTGCTCCCTCTCTCATTGGATTCGTCGTCTTGCAGAAGAAAAAAGACTCAAAGAGAGAGATGAAGAAGCTAAGTCCCGTAAATTGTAAGAAAAGAAGAGAGTTGAACAAAAAAAATAAGAAAATGAGAGAAGATGAAGAAGATGATGAATTTGAAAGCTGAGTTTATATGTTTGATGACTCAAATGGTGCGTCATCTGAATATGATAACTTTAGTTAATACATTAAGTCTCCAACACATACGTTATGGCTGAATTATCCTTACGTTACGGCTGAGTTATGCATACATTACGGCTGAGTTTATAATTTTTATAACTTTATAGTTTTAGGGTTTGAAATTTAAATTTAAGAAAAGATTTAAGTTTTAATATTGTTTTCAAATGATTGATTTTATAATTTTTATAATTTTATAATTCTATAGTTTAGGGTTTGAGGTTCAAATTTAAGAAAATATTAAAGTTTTAATATTGTGTTCAGAGTTGAAGGAATGAGTTTGTTCCCGCCCAAAATACGAAACGTCGCGAAACAAATTACACTTGACAGCTGAGTTATAGGACAGCTGGCTTATACCATCCAGATACGTTATAGCTGAGTTATGCATACGTTACGGCTAAGTTATAATCAAATTACGGCTGAGTTATGCATACGTTACGACTGAGTTTATAATTTTTATAACTTTATAGTTCTATAGTTTTGGGTTTGAGGTTCAAATTTAAGAAAAGATTAAAGTTTTAATATTGTGTTCAAAAGATAAACTTTATAATTTTTATAACTTTATAGTTCTATAGTTTAGGGTTTGAGATTTAAATTTAAGAAAATATTAAAGTTTTAATATTGTGTTCAGAGTTGAAGGAATATTTTTTCCCGCCCAAAATATTTTTTTCCCGCCTAAAATACGAAACGTCGCGAAATACATTACACTTAATGGCTGAGTTATAGGAACGTTACGACTGGCTTATATCATTCAGATACGTTACGGCTGAATTAGGCACACTTACAGCTGAGTTATGCATACCTTACGGCTGAGTTTAATTATAAACGAACCCTAATCTATAACCCAGAAACGATAAAGCTTGCAGCCGTGTCGACAAAATCTAGGCCTAACTAAACCACCGCGTGTTTCTTCCATATCACGAGAGCCGGGAGGTCATTATTGTCTTCTTCCTTCGCCACCGCAGTCTCGTTACCACGAGAGCTCCGACGTCTTCAAGCCACACGGTTTTGTTATCTCCTCCACCATCAAGCTCATCTGTCTTATCCACCTTCTTCTAGTAACAAGAAAAAAATTCAAAACGCAGAGAAAGAGTGAAAGAGATTGAAAGAGAGAGAGGTGACCAGTGTGGTGACAAGCGGTGGTAGTGGCGACTACGGTGAAGATGGAGACCGGCAAAAATGGATCTGAGAAACAGAAACAAGGACGACGTTGGCAAGTATAGATGGCGACGAGCTCAATATCTGTGACGACGGCGAAGACCAGTTTTCTTCAACTCTTTTTCTTTTTCTCCGACAACTTCTTTTCTTCTTTGACGTTTTTTCTTCTCTCACTTCTAAGATTTACAAACCAAATATACTAAGGCATAAGAAATGAATGATAATGTATGAATCTCTCTTGTTTACAAGACAGAAAGTGAGAGAGATGAAGAAGATCTGGAACTGTAAAGAACTCTCGAAGGAAAGAGAAGAGGAGAAGGAGACGTCAAATAGAAGAGAGAAAGTGAAGAAAAAAATGCATTTTAAACCATTAGATCAAAGCTAATCAATGGTCAAGAATTGTAATCCTTGTACTAAAAAATTTAACCAATGAGAAAGAAGTTAGAAGATAACCACTAGATGGATTTGTAGCCCTTAGATTAAAACAATCAATGGTTAATGTTTTAATTTTGATGGTTAAAATTATATTTTATATTAAAGTGTATTTTTGATAAAGTTTTAAATTTTAAAACTTGGATTATGTTGATTTTTTTATGTATAGTTTAAATATGAAGTTTAAAGTTTAGGGTATATAACTGAGTGAGTTTAGGGTTTGGTATATAGTGTTTTGGGTTTCGATTTAAGATTTAAGATTATATTTTTAAATAACAAAAATATTAGAGTTTTAACATTTGTAGTTAGAATTTATGGTAGATGATTAATTAATTTTTTTTAAAAAGTTTGAAGTTTAATGTTTTATAGTATAGGTCAAAGCATGTGTGGTTCAAGGTTTAGGGTTGAAGGTTCGAAATAGATAAGGTTTGAGATAATGTTTTGAAAATATTTAACTTTATAATTTTATATTTAATATTTGTAGTTTAAATTTTAATACATTATAAAATATTATAATTTTATATTGAAAATATTGAACCTTTAGACTAAAATCAATCAATGGTCATGAAAAAGCAATATAATTTGTAATTTTAGTTCTTTTCAATTTGTTTTAAAAATTACTTGAAACTTAAAAAATGTAGTTACGGGTTTAAATCAAAATTTTTAAATTAAATATTTTTTTAAGTGATTAAAATTTGAGTTTAACTCAAAACTACAAACGTAAACTTTAAACCTAAACCTTAAACTTTAAATAATAATAAAAATATTGGATTTAATGTTCAAAGATAAACTTTAAATTTTTATAACTTTATAATTCTATAATTTATGATTTGAGGTTTATATTTAAGAAAAGATTAAAGTTAGAGTCTTGTAAGTCAGAATTGTATAAGTGATTGTAAGAGAACATATATCTCAAAAGTTAAAGTCTCAACTTGAAGTTTAAGAAACTATACACATTCAGTTTATTTATATTCACTTGATATTGATAAGATGATCTTCAATATAACTTCTTAAAGTACTTGAATTCTGTTTTCTGATTTTAGGGTATGTTTGAGGTATTGGTGATTTATATAAACGATACGGCTGAGTTATCTAAACATTTTTTGATTTTAGGGTATGTTTGAAGTATGGCTGAGTTATGTAAACGACACGGCTGAGATATATAAACGACACGGCTGAGTAGTGTAAACATAGCATAAATCAAACACACAATACATGGGTGAGTTATGTTTTTTACATAGAAAACCAAAAATACAGGTTTTCTGCACCATTCCGGTATTCATCCATGTATCCAAGCTTCAGTGAACTCCTCTGTGTCGTCTCCGCTGAATAGGTCACTTCTTTACATCTCCTTCATTTTTTTGGTTCAATTTTCTCTCACTCAGATCTGAAAAAAAATTAGATTATCCAAATATGGGTATGAAATCACATACAAACTTAATTAAATACATCCCACAATTGTCGATCTGGGTGTTTTTTGGAATGTATTTGTCTTTTCTCTTCGGAATGCACACTTCTTATAGCTAGGTTTTCGGAGATTGGCGGAAAGTAACTCAGCCACAACTGCATATATAAACAAAACTGCATATATAAACCAGCCGTAAAAGAAAAGTAACTCATCCACAACATAAATTAAAACTCAGCCACAAACTCGAAAAACGCAGCAGAGAAGATGATTTCAGGAGATTACAGCGAAAAATATTTCGTAAAAACGATCGGAGACGACGATTTCGGGGAAGACGATATCGGAGAAGACAAGACAGAGAGTTAGTTCGAAGAAGACGGAGTATACACAATGTCGATGACGATTTCAGGGAAGAGACGGTTAGGGTTCCTTTAGTTCTTCGATGAAGTTGTGCTGTGTTGTTGTATTTTTTTCAACGTTATGTAATTAAAGAGATGGTTGATTGTTTTCTATTAATGATGTGGATACTTAATTAGTGATGTGGATTTAATGTTTAAAAATAATTTCAATTAAAAAAAAACTAACCAAAAGCCCTTATTGTCAGTTACTAGGAGTATCCAAATACTTTAGTAATTTTTAAAAGATGTATAACACTCTAGTAATAAACCAACTTTTCTTATAGTTTTATCAAAAAAAGAAAGCTTAAGAAGATTAAAAAAGGCTTTTGAGAGAAAGGTGATTGATTGATTAACACATTGGAACTGCGAGATGTTTTGTTCCATTATATAAATTTATTTTACATTTGAAACAAAAGGACATGAAACACTAGCAATTGCGCACCTTCATTACACAAATAAATTTTCAATCATACAGCCATATTAATAAATAGAGATTTTGTACGAGAATCATTCACATTAACAACATTTTAAAAGCCGATTGTGACTTAGTTAAAACAACAATGCAAAAACAAAAGAGTGCGAGGCACCTTCATGAAAATGAAACACTACAGAAAGAGACATGAAACACTAGACAATCAACTAAAACAAACGGAGCTAAAGTTTACAACAATTCCACAGAGCGGCTCTTTCTATTAGACACTAAGTGTCCCACATCGGTAGTTGGAAGAGATCCTAAGCAATATATAAGATAGATGGTCTACTCCACTTATCACCGATTGGTTTTAGGTTGGAAGCTCATCTAGCTTAACAACAACGACCACCAACACCACCTGCGGTTTCAGCTGTTGCACGACCTGGTCAGAGCTCTGTGTTTTTCCTCTGTTTTTTTGGCAATTGATTTCTCGAAAATATCAATCAAACTATTGAAAGTTTTGTCCTTTCACATTGGGTTTAGATTGATTATATGAATTCTCTGTTATTGAGCAAACTATGTTTGGAAAGGTGGGAAATCAAACTTGTTAGTGGTACCCATTGTTGTGTCAACCATAGTGGTTGTTCTGCTTTTGATAGCTGGTTATTGTTTCTTTACAAAGAGGAAGAAGGAGGCTTATGATACAGCAACTGCATCTGATTGTAAGGATTCATCTAATTAATCAACAATCTTTATCTACTCTTGTTAGCGTGTCAATGATCAACATTTTTTTTGTCTCCTTACTAATACTTTTATTGTGCAAAAGGAGATGAAATATCAAGCGCAGACTCGCTGCAACTGGACTATAAAATGATTCAAGCTGCAACAACTGGTTTTTTAGAGACTAAATATTGGTCGAGGTGGTTTTGGCGAGGTTTGCAAGGTTAGTAATACTACAATTAGTTCCCTAACTGCACCTTATTTTGTGTATTATTTTCATTAAACTTGGGCCTAACGTAGTACATGTTAGGGTACATTTCCGAATGGGACAGAAGTAGCGGTAAATAGATTGTCGAAAACTTCAGGACTGATGTTAGGAGTTTTCAGGCTTCTAAGACAAATGTTGTAGTATAGTGATTGTCAAACCAGTTCTAAGGGAATTCGAAGCAATGAGAATGCAAGTACTCACTTAATCTAAGTGCAACCAATGATTTAGATGGGTTTTAAACTACTACACTACAACAAATATGGCTTTTAATAGCATACGGATAACGCTATTATATGGTATCCATAGCGGTTTTACAAATGCTATGAAAACGACCGCTATAATAGAGTCCCTATATACGATAGCGTTTTCGGATGACGCTATCGTAGAGTAGCCTTTAATAGCGTTATGTTTTCGCTGTGTTACGGTTATTTATTACACACAATTTATGCTATAGGAAATTGTATAACAGCTATATTTATCTGCTGTATTAAACCTATTAATAGCTATTATTTTGTGCTGTTCTAAATTATGTAATAACTTTTTTATGTTGCTATATATTTTTGTAAAATAGCTATATTCTGTAGCCATCAATTACGTTGTAGTAGCTTTACATTGGTGCTACTTTATGATGTGTTGCAGCAGTGGTATTGAGTTATGTTCATATGATTTATAGCATTTTTTTCGTGATATCAAGTGAGTGTATCATAACTTATTTTATATGCTATTTCACCCATTAAAATATGCTATTTCGCCCAATAAATGGTTCACTATAAATACACAAAATGCTCAAAAAGAAGTAAACAAAGTCTGAAATTTCATAATAGAAATACCATATCATAATTAAGTTCAAAAGTAAGAACACAAGTGTCATTTGCACTAAGTACCATAAGTTCATAAGTTCTAAAGCAATGAAAATAGAAGACCATACGTTCTTATTCATCCTCACACGATGACAACCTTGTCTTCAGGCCATGCTATAGTGGTACCAATAGCATCCTCCATACACTCGATTGCAGATGTAGGCCTCCAAACCATGGCATCATCCACCTTGACTACATCAACCCACACACGAACTGCATTTTTTCCCAAAGGAACAAAATGCACTAACTGTTCTGGGTTGTTTGAAGACCAGCGTCCTTCTGCAACAACAACTTTCTGACCGGTAATGTCGAGCAGTTTGCACTTCTGACCTTCTTTCACAATCTGTGTATGAGAATGATGTCCATTAGTGTAACACATATGAAAGCATTACCAACTTTATTAGATATATCAACACAACCTACACTACTACTTACCTTCCGAGAGCTTGAAGGAGTTTGTGCCACTGGTTTTAAAATATTAGCAGGAGCCGGTGGAGTGTGTACTTGTGACTGCGTAATAGGAGATTCTGTAGCTGGTGACTCAGAGTTTAAACTGTCGAATGAAACTCTGCTGAGAGGCCATGCTACATACGACTTCAAACAATCACCGAGGGTTGAGTGTTTTTCTGTTGGCCTCCAAAGAAAAGTCTGAGGTAACGTCACCGCATCTACATATACTTTCACAGCATTTGGTCCAAGAGGAAGGCCATCCACCAAGGCTTTGGGATCACGACTCTCCCAACGACCTTCAGCAACTGTTTCTTCATCCTGTGTTAACCAATGTAGAAGTTTGCAGTTGTTCTTCTCTACTGTCTCAGGGCTCTGTCAAAACAATAAATTCAACACGTGAAATACATTACTAGATTTTAGAAAACAGAAACTTAGACACCAAAGTGAGATGAGGACTGAAAACCTTACTTTACCAAGAATGTGATCTGGATCGATCTCCTCGTCAAGAACAAGAAGAGAATCTTGAGGCCACGCAACTGTTTCTCCTACAGCCTGACCAATAGTGTAAATTTTTGGCGCCGGTCTCCAAAGAAATGCATCTACTTCAATAGCCGTCTCAACTACCACCTTAACTGAATTAGGGCCCAATGGCACATTGTTAACAAACTCCATTTCATCCGATGACAGAAAACGACCCTCGGCTACTTTGCATTCCTTGTCACACCAATCATATAGGATACACTTAGGCTGTGGTGTCCAATTATTCGTCACACTCTACAAAGATTAATCAACACAACAGTTACATTCCGTTCAAGTTAGTTGAGCATGAATCCGATTTGCACAAGTACTTACTCTTGGTGCTGAATTCTCACCCTCTTCCGATTCTGGCCTCTGTAATTAGAAAAATAAATAAGGTTTGTGTTCTTTAATAAGAAAAAAAAAATCACAGGAGAGTTGCTCAGAAACACTTACTCGACTATTCATTTTAGCAAGAGCCTCTTGCAATTCTTCGACCTGCTGCTTCAACTTATTTTGTGTCTGTTGCATTTCAGTCACATACTTGTTCTTCACTTCGAAAAAAGCCAGTTTGCTCACACTCATTCCTCTACCCATAGCCCTCAATCGTCCAGGATTGTCAGGTCCCAAGATCTGAGTAAGAGTATCTTCTTTTGGGTTTGATGATGATGATCCTTGATGGTCAGACCGAATAAACTCAGTAGCCTTTTCCTGTCACAAGTTCAAATTTTTATGTGAGATTTTTAACTCTAATTTTAAACATCACAAATGAATAAGAGAACAACATAAGAATTACTATTTTGTCAGCAGCATCTGTGTTTACTGCAGTGCCATCCTTTTTAGTTCGTGACTTCACCCACACATTCAGTCTCGTCACTTCAGTGCCATCCTTTTTCTGCATAATGATTCAGGTTTATGATTCAAGAACAAAAAAATTCCAAAAAAATTCCAATAAATACACAAATCAGGCTCCTGTATATATACTTACTAAATCTTCTGCCAATCTAACCATTCCTTTACGGCTACATGTGTGAGGAATCTGCTTACGTCTTCTTTCCTTGTACGACTCCCTAACAGCCTATATAGAAGTGTTAGAAAGCAGATGTAAGATAATATAACTAATTAAGATGTCATACCCTGAACTCTTTACTAGTCTTCTCTTTCACAAACTTCTTCCACTCTGCAAGTTGAATATTATCTGGCCTCAACTTCAAACGCTCTGTGTGATTTTCAGCATTCAGAATCTGATTAACCAAGCGTGATTTAGAGGCCCTCCATATGCATCCCATCTGTTTCATAACTGCCGCTTTCTCGTACTCTCCATCCAGTTCAAAACGTAACTACAAGAACATTAAAAGTTGTAAGGCAGAGTTCGTTAATTTAGTTATAGTGTCAACAGAAACAAATTACCTGAACAGATTTCCATAGAACAGTTTTCCGGTCGTCGCCTATTTTTCTCCAATCATCTATCACCACAGGAACATGTTCCCTCACCAAGGGACCTAAGTACGAAGAGAGCTTAACTGATCCTTCTCCACAGGGTTCTCCAAATGCTGTGAAATCCACCTTGATCCGTGCATTAGGATCTCTCGCAATATCTTTCATCTTCGTTGGTCCTCGTCGTTTTTTATTGTTCGGCTGAACAGTATCAGTACCCTCATCAGTAGACTTAGCACCATCGACATGAGCCTTTGCACCTTCGGATTCTTTCTCTTGTGTGTCTTGAGGCTGCGATTCCTGCTGTGTTTCCAGAGGCGGAATCTCTTGCTGTGTGTCCCAAGGCTGCATATTCGGCTGTGTGTCCAGAGGCGGAATCTCCTGCTGTGTGTCCCAAGGCTGCACTTCCGGCTGTGTGTCTTCAGGCTGTGATCCCTCTATCTGCTTCTCATCTTGCGTTTCTTTAGTATATATGGTGCGGATAAATTCAGGCTCATCATCGTGCACAATCATCTTCCTTTTCTTTGATCCCCTTTTTCCTTTAGCCATGGCTTTCCTGCAACAAACTAAAGGGAAACTCAAAAAAATTAATCAAATGTCAAACCAACTCAACACTATATGCAAACAGAAATAAATATAGGTAATCAGTGAAATCAATCATATATTGCATTGGAAAGTAACCAACTAGAATGTCATGGAAAACCCAAAAAAAAAACGTATATTCCTTCACAATCATCTCTGACATTCTCAGACTCATCTGATATGTCAAACGTATATTCCTTCACAATCATCTCTGACATTCTCAGCCTCATCTGATATGTCTTCCAGACACATATCTATATCCGAAGGCAATGGTCCTACATCTGCATGTCCATCTTCAGGTTTCTCATCACTGTATCTTCTACATGGACCCTTCATAACTACATACCAACTCGATTCATCAGTGTCCCTTGAGTAAAATATTTGTCTCGCTTGAGATGCTAAAATGAATGGATCCTTTGCAAAGGATATGTGGCTGTGATTAAAATTAACCAGCGTAAAGCCATCCTCTACCTTCACACCGTTACCTTTAACTGCCCACTCACACCTGAATATTGGGACGTAGAAGCCATTGTAGTCTAGTAATATAATATCAACTACTCTCCCATAGTAGGATACAACGTCGACCACCTGAGCTGTGTCCTTTGCACTAGATCTACACATTGCTGTTGCTTCATAGTAAACACCACTATTCTGACTTAGCCTATGCACCACATTTGTGTGAAATCGTAGCCCATTCACAATGTAGCCTGTGTAAGATCTGGCTATACTACGAGGACCATAAGCCAGCCACTTCAGAGTGTCTTCCTCATCAGGTGAATCAATAGATATCTAAAATTTATTCCATTAAAAATTGTTAGCTACACAACATGGTATAAAATCGGATTGAAACATATACAGTACTAGCAGACCTGTTGCTTTAGCCACGCTGCAAATTTTTCAGTGTGCATACGCCATAAATATGTTGCATCCCTTTGACATCTACTATTCGAGTCTTGTAGATGTTGTAAATGAGCACTTGCAAATGGAAAAAGCAAACCTCAACACTGAAATCTTATAAAAGTCACAATCAATACTTTTATATATACTAAGAGAAACTTACTCAACATATGGATCCACCATGGCCGTGTTCTGTATTACAGCAAGATGAGCTATTTTCAACTCTGCTTCTGAAAATTGGAATGAGCGGGCGGCTGATATAGGACGACCTTCGAGGATGGACTTACTCTCATACTCAGTGTTTCTGTCCTCTTTTTCTTGCACATTTGTTGTAGTAGTCAAGAAAGCCGAGCAGAACTTCATGCACTCATCCGCAAGATAAGACTCAGCTATACACCCCTCTGGTCTTGCTGTGTTTCTGACATAGTCTTTCAAGACTTTCATATACCTGTTTTAAAAGAACATAGGTCATGATTAGTAAGTCCATTAGGAAGATTAATAATTTTTTCAGTGGAGAACATACCTTTCAAATGGATACATCCATCGGAAATGGACCGGACCACCAAGTCTAGCTTCTCTGCCTAGATGCACACACAAGTGAACCATGATGTCGAAGAAACTTGGTGGCCAAAATCTTTCAAAAATGCAGAGAGTCTCCACGATTTCAGATTCCATTTGCTGAAGTTGTTCCATATCGATTACTCGTTGGCATAGAAGGTTGAAGAAAGCGCATAAGCGGAGAATGGCTACCCTAGGACCCTTAGGTAGTAAGCCCCTGATTGCTACTGGCAGTAGTTGTTGCATTAGGACGTGATAATCATGAGATTTGAGTCCCAACACCTTACACTCCTCTAATGATACACAACTAGATATATTAGCACAGTAGCCATCAGGACCTTTAAAATCATATAGCCGCTTACAGAAGATGTGTTTCTCTGACTTTGATAAAGACCAGGGAGCTGGTGGAAGTAATGTCCTTTTACCCTGAGCTTTTGGATGCAAATCTTTCCTGATACCAAGACTTTCAAGATCCTTTCTAGCCTTTAGACCATCCTTTGAATTGCCACAATGTAACAATGTCGCAATCAAGCTTGCAGCCACATTCCTCTCCACATGCATAACGTCTAGATTATGCCGAACAGGGAGCTCCTTCTCATGACAAAGCAAATAAAGAAAAATATCAGAACAGCTCTTACAGACTTAAACAGTTAGTAAATGTTTAATTTTAAACATACCTCCCAATAAGGCAATGAGAAAAAAATGGAACGTTTTTTCCATCTAGACAATTCCTCTTCGTCTTTATCTCCTACATCTTCATCCTCATCAGATCCACTTAGTTCATCTTCCTTATCAGATGGTATGTCAACTCGAGTAGCCCTCTTTTTCCCAGACTGTTTTCTATTACCAAAAACATTCTTGTAATTTCTCAACACATATGAGACATTCCTGCCTGTGAGTACCCTTCCCTTCGTCCCATGTTCCGTTTTCCCATCAAACCAAGCCTTCTTTCCTCTAAAACTATGCAAGGGAGGCAAACTTTTCCGGTGGCCCATAAATACAAACTTCCTACTATTCTTCAGCCACAAACTATCTGTGTGCTTCCCGCATATAGGACAACCCATTTTACCCTTCACTTTACAACCAGCAAGATTCCCGTAAGCCGGGAAATCACTAATAGTCCAAAGTAGCATTGCCTTAAGGGTAAAGGTAGTCTTACTAACTGCATCATACGTTGGCTCACCTATTGACCACAACTGTTTTAAATCTTCAATCAACGGCTCTAAGTAAACATCTATACTATTACCCGGCTGATGTGGTCCTGGAATCAGCAGACTGAGCATTATGTTCTCCTCCTTCATACATAGGTCAGGAGCCATGTTGTAATTCACCAGTAACACAGGCCAGCAACTGTATCGGCTGTTCTTCATACTAAAGGGATTAAACCCATCTGTTGAAAGCCCAAGTCGCAAATTCCTCTCCTCCGCTGCAAACGACGGATACTTGTCATTCATTGACTGCCAAGTAACAGAGTCTACTGGATGTCGGAGTTTCCCATCTGTGCTCTTGTTATTGAAATGCCATCGTAAATCCATTGCAAGTTTCTCCGATCTGAACATCCTTTTCAGACGAGGTATCACCGGAAAATATCTCAAAACCTTCTGTGGAACACCCTTCTTGATTTCACCAGTATGCATGTTGGTCTTCCATCTAGACGCTTTACATGTTGGGCAACTCTCAGCCGTCTTCAGCTTCTTTCTAAATAAGCAGCAGTCGTTAACACAAGCATGAATCTTTAGATATCCCATATCAAAAGTTTTCAAAAACTTCTTGACATCATAAGTTGATGTGTGCAGCACATTGTCTTCAGGTAACATATTTGGCAATGTTTGCAGCAAGTCATCAAAGCTCTTGTCTGACCACCCATTCTGAGACTTAATCCTAAACAAAGAAACTACAGCTGATAGCTTGCTATGACTAGAACACGTCGGATACAAGGGGGTTTCAGCCTCTGCAAGTTTTGCTAAAAACTCATCTTCTTTCCTGTCCTCACCCTCAACTGACTCACGTAACTGTGAACCCCGGTTGGCTAAATCCTCATCTACAAAGTTTGCAGCTTCATATAAACTAAGAATCTCAGCATTCCAGCATCTATCTTTAACATCCACTACATCAACAGAGCTACCATCTCCATGGTGAAACCAATCCGTCCGTACCTTGTAAGCATCATCCATTCCATTTATAACCAAATGAGAGACAACCTCCTCACTTGTATGGCGATACAGATTACGACATCGGGCGCATGGACATACAATCTTCCCATTAACTCCTAACTTATCAGTAACACCATTGACAAAAGCTCGGGCAGCTCTCTCGTATGCAGAATCAACTCTTAAGTTCATGAAAAAAAAAAGTTATGACGCGAATTTTTGGAATTCTATAACCTGAACACTTAGGGAAATGTACATACCTACTTATATGAACCCACGACTTGTCCAACATTATTAGGACCCTTGCCAAAATTCCAAAAAGTGTACATGGTTCAAGCAACAATGACAATATAAATTTTGCTTCAATGTCTAAACCGCAAACAACTAGATAAATGTCTACAAAAGTATACAAACTATTAGATAATGTGAATAAGTGATCGATGTGTCTAACCTCGACAGAATATAGAAGACGCAAGCTTGTGAAGTCACGAACCCGCACCTGCAAAACAAAAAAAGAACTGATTAATGGAAACAAATATGAACCGATAACAATGAAATTAATCAGAACTTGAATCAATCGAATCTAACACCTATTTACTTTCACAACTTCAATCAATCAAAACTAAGACCTATATACATGCACAACTTGGATCAATTGAATTTAAGACCTCACTCTTAAATTAGAGTCTCGGATTTGAAATTGGAGATGATGATGGCTGAATCCAATTGTATACTCTGTTAGGATGAGCGACGAGATTACGGATGGTGAAAGATGAGAGATCGAGGCGGAGATGGTGGAGAGAGGTTGTGGAGAGGAATGGAAGATGGAGAAAACGCGGCGGAGATGGTGGAGAGATGATGTGGGGAGGAAGGGTTGGTGGGCGATGGAGTCGTAGATGGTGGAGAGAGGATGTAGAGAGGAAGGGAAGATGGAGAAACGAGTCGGAGATGGTGGATAGAGCTTTGAGCTCGATGGAGGTGGAGAAGAAAGGGAAGACGGAGAGAACGAGGTAAGTAAATCCGATCCCTTTCTTTTTTTTTTTTAATGCTATGAAAAGTATATGTTCTTAAAACATACCGCCTAAATCCATTTTTTTCACTAAGTGTTGGCGCTTATTCTAAAAACTTGGGTGATTAGTGAGTTTTTTTTTTCACTTTACCGAATTTTCGGCATAGCATAAGTAAAGTGCTATAACTTTGCGAGGCAGACTTCCAAATACCTTTCCATAGCAGTTAGGAAAATTGTGCTATCTTAATCTGCTATGAATACCTATATTTGTTGTAGTGCTACTAATACTAGAAAGCGATTACCGAATGATACTTTCTATTTAAGGGAAAAGAGAACTCATGGGCATAGGGATTAGACCTTGGGTGATCAAGTATCGAACTAAGGATGGCAAATGATCAATCAAACTATCAACCTTAAGCTTAGACACAATCTTAAACAAACTCTATGTCTAGATGAATGTTCATTTACTAACATATCTCAAGCATCAAATGTCTTTGGTTGAATAATATGAAAGCAATCATTACTAACAAGTCTATTGGCTATCTTAACATTTTTAACAACAAATGTCTTTGGTAAAGTATGTTAAAAGCTTAGGAGAGTTGTCTCAGGCATTTCATCAAACACCTTGTGGGTGGAAAATGCCTATCGATCAACTTCTGAGTGGCCAACTCAGAAGATGCATTATGAATACTCTACTAGCAAGGAACAAGAATGATCTACACTAAAACATCCTAGAACTAACCTAATCACCCTTGATCTCCCTAACCCATGAATTCAAAAGGTGATGATTACTCACTAATCTCCATGATTCCTCTTAAACCCATGGTGGATTTCGGATTAATCATGTAGAGAAATAGATAAGAAATCAACAAGAACACAAGACGAGAGCAATCAAATCTGAATCAAAAGAAGTTTTTACTAGTTGTTCTCCGGAAGAAGGGATTTTTTTCTGGTGTCTTACAAAAGTACTTAAAACATAGGTTTTCAGAAGTAAAAACGTGCATAATGAAATGACCAAAAGGCCCTTAGAAAAACATGAGTTCGACAGGCAAATAGACGCGGAGCGACCTCTCCATGTCGCTCTGGCCAGGTCGCTCTGGGAGGGGTGTCTCGCGATAGAAACGCGAGCGACCTCTCTACGTCGCTCTGGCCAGGTCGCTCCGGGATGTGTGTCACAGCGACTTCATGTAGTCACTCCGGGAAATCACCTCCCTTGAGCTCCAAATGTACCCAAATGTCTCCAGGAACTCCATGTGGTACTCCAATACCTAATAGAGACATATGTAAGCAAAATGCAACCTAGACATGGCTAAATCCTAATCTATATGATGAAAATGCACATGAATAAATGGATAAAACAATGTGAATATGCAAGATATCAAGGGCAAGGTGAACAAATTTTAAGAACGAGGTTGCAGTTGTTGCAAAGCTTCAGCACAAAAATTTGGTTAGGTTTCTTGGGTTTTGTCTAGAAGGAAAAGAGAGGATACTGGTCTACGAGTATGTGCCTAACGAAAGCCTTGATTACTTCCTCTTTGGTCAGTTACGCACTTATACTTAATACTTTGTTCCAATGATTCGTTAATCATTCTTTAAATTTGAGTTTGCATATATTTAGAGCTAAGCGAAATGTATGGTTGCTCACAGACCCTGCTAAGGAAGGTCAGCTGGACTGGACTTGCCGATACAAGATCATTTGTGGAATTGCTAGAGGGATTCTATATCTTCATCAAGATTCACGACTCACAATCACCTCAAAGCGAGTAACATTCTCCTTGTTGCGGATATGAATGTCTGAGCATTTATATAATGGGACATATATTAATAAATACATACCTTCAGTTTGATAACACTATATAGAAAAAATTACTCTCATAGACACTTTTTCACATTTCAATTGGAACAAAAGACACATTACACTTGACACACACTTTCTTGTTGTTCAATGACTTTATCACCCCTCAACCAAACCAAACTAATAGTAAACTAGATGGAACCAATCATAACACATGTTTAAAATCCAAAAGTGAAGGTGAAAACCCTAATCTTTCCTAGAATCCAAATCTCAATTTCTCTCACTCATTGCGACTCCGATAACTAAAACCTCTAACAAAACACCTTTGTCACTCTCGTTTCTCTCAAGCCATGGTGGAGCCTCTAGCTTAATCGATTTTTCATTCCTCATTCGAGTACCAACACTGATCTTCCTCCCTTCTCATGTTCCAGCTCCTCTTCCTCGGCCTCCAACTTTTTGCTCAGAGGCTGGTCCGCCGGGATGGCCTCTCCAAGACGTCCCTTCCCGTCGCCGTGGTCAAGCTCCTCCTCGATGGCCGGTGAGACTGGTATTACGTGCATACGCACACCAATTAACCTAATGTGCACACTACCACAATCGAATGGTATGTCGATGTAGCACTTTACGATCGAATCCACAGAGACCAATGATACACATTATTTCTATAGGATCAATATCAAGCTAAAACAATATGGGGGTTTTAAAGTTGATTTCGTAACAAGCAAGTAAGAGAATGATTTAAGGTTTTTCAGATGATTAAGAATGCTAGCCTAGGGTGGTTTGATCGGGTGTTAAACAAGTGTGTGCCAAACAATTATTCAAGTTCAATTAAGAGTAAGTCTACAACTCGGATCACTCAGGTTGAATCAACCCACTCTCGTGGTATTGATTCCTTTGCAAGTCGGTCTTGATGCCTAAACTCTCGTTTGGATCAAGATGCGCTAGCAAGCTTTAGAAATCAAGTCCGATATGTTCACAATACACCCTAATATCTACTCTCGCTGACTAGGGATGCAATGCTCATTCATAACAGATCTACCAACCTATTACACGGTTAATGAACATGTTAAACCTAGGATCTAACATTAAGCGGCCAATTTAATGCAAGCATTAAGAATAGTTATGAATGAAGACAATCAAGGGATTCACTTATCTATGTTTAACTCACGGATCTAACACCCTAACACCCTAGACTAAGCAAGTAGATTACTCAGCTATGGACAGAGAAAACATAGAGATAACAGATGAAGAAAACATGTCTGAATCAATAATAAAAAGCAAAGAGGGTTTAGAAATCTTCTCCAAAGGATGTAGAGATTCTTCTCCCTTAACAAGAGTACAAATTTTCTCTCTCTAAAATCTCTCTGAAAAATAGCATAGAATGTCTAGAATAATAGGAAAAGATATATATGCAGGTCTGTGGCGGCCAAGGAGTAAAAGGGGGAAACTCTAGGTAAAATCCCGAAATATTTGGAAACTTCCTTAAAAATCTCTGCCGCTGGAACAGGCACGTCAGACTGCTCTGCACGACTGCTCTGCGTAAAAAACTCCAAATTTGCACTATTTTTCTCTTCTTTTCCTCCAACTGGTTTATCTCCCATCCAATGTAACTCCAGATCTATAATGACTCGAAAAGGACTAGGAAGACTCGATAAAGACTTGAAAACCAATTAGAAAACATATATACAAGATGCCAAAAACACCATATATCAATTTTCCCAGACTTAGATCCTTGTTTGTCCTCAAACAATGTCACGTATTAAGAACGGGGAGAAAGGTTTGAAAGTGTGGGAACTCTCTTATTCTCAGCAACCATACTTTAACCACGAATCTCTGAACCATATAAGCAGTAAAACTAGGACAACACAGCCTTACCAAAACCCCACTGACTGCTGTTCAAGATCGGCTCCATACTCTACATCTCAAACCTGCAAAACCTACACTTTCCAGACAAATCTCCTTACATTCGATTAAGAGTAGCGTGAGCTTCTCATCACATGCACTGTTCAGGGTAGACGGTCTAGGTGTGGAACAAGCTATTTAATGGTGGAGTTAAGAGTGTTTAGGGGCTACCATTTTTTTGTAGAGGATGCAGGATATCGCGCAAAACTGCAAGAGAAGACGGATCTATTGATGTCCACAGCCTCTACTCGTTTTTGCTATATCTGGTGCGACTGTTCTATTGATGGAACATGCGACTGTTCTATTGATGGAACATGCGACTGATTGTTCTGCTTTCCACTTTTCTCTGCATACTCTTCAACACTTGGTACCAACTTCTCTCTCGACCTTCCCAGTGGCTCCATGTTTCTTTTCTTTCTTCCCCTTCTCCATCACCTTATTTTCGTTTTTTTTTTTTTTTTTTTAAGACTGATATGGTGATGTGACGAAAAATGAGGTAATACATGATGGTTTTGAGTGCCACTGGTGGTTCTGATTTTGCAACCATTCTGGTTCTCCACCCCTGCTCTTGCGCAGTTCATTGGTTATGGAGCGGTTGCTCCCTTAATCTGCTTGTTCTCCTTTCTGACTGAATTTCTGTAGCAATAACGAGTAAGATGCTGCGTCGATCTTTTCCTCTCCGACCTTTTTGCACATATCTGGACATATGACACTGAAAAACAAATGCATGAAGGTGGAATAAAGGCTAAGGTGCAGGGTGGGAACTAGCTAAAGATGAGCTAGCCACTCAGGATCAGCAAGATGGATAAAAAGGATAAGAAGTCCTGAGTGTGTTCTCGTTTCTCTGACCTAATGCCCATAACAAGAAGAATTTCAGTCAAGATTAGGTTCAAGTTAAATGAAGCTACGTCTTTCTAGTGTAACCTCGACAAGTCGAAATCTTCTGGAGAACCAAATGAGATAATGTCAGGGTGTTCCAGGTCCACATGTGTGTCTTTCGCCACTGCTAAGGTCACTGAATAAGATAACAAAAGCACGAGGTGGTCAGTGATCAACACATAATAAGGTCCTAATTCCCACAAAATTTTGAGTGACTCGATCATAAAAACTGACTCAAAAGAAAAACAAAAGAAATAAACAAGTTAGTAAACGATGAAAACCCTCCCCCAGACTTACTTCACACCGTCTCTGGTGTGAAAATAAATCAAAAAGAAGGTGAAAACAAGAATAAACATTTTTTTTTGTCGAGATACCTACCTGAGTGGAGCGGGCGCTCCACAAAAATTATGGGTGTTCCATCGTAAGATCTCCGCCTGGAGCAGTCGCTCCTTCAGCAACCCAGAATTTTTAAGTATCTCGGATTTTTCTGCTTTTTGACCTGAGACTCAATAAACTAAAACGAAAAATAAGCAAACAAAAACAAAACCAAGTTATATTTACACTTACCAGTGGGTTGCCTCCCACCAAGTGCTTGGTTTAAGTCATTAGCTTGACTTGGTGACAGGGATCAGTCGGGTTGAGCATGAGGGCTTGTTCCAAAACAAGCTCCACAATCAGACATGTTCAGCTTCAAAACTCTGCTCAACAACCCTTTCACAGCAGCTTATCCTTTCTCTTTCAGCTCATGTGTGAGAATTACTCTGACTTTGGAGAAAGGTTTAGAGGTATCCTTGCACTTTACCTCATACTCAATGGATTTCTCATCACACAACCGAGGTATCAAAGTCATCATAGGGTCACCCTTGACCCTTTTCTTCTGGATTTTTTCATTCACCCTTGCAGTCCCACTGAGTTTCTTGGTATCAGTGTGAGGATCTCCATCCAGGACTTCTTTGATCTCAGCCTTTTTACCAAGCTCCTTTTTAGCAACAATTTCCCGTTGTTCTCCACTAACCACTGAGATGCAAGAGGCGTAGCGGATTTGTGATCTGGTTGGGAGAGCCTTGTAGAAAACCTTCTTGTTGATGTTGGAGAAGGAGACTCTCTTATTAGGCATGTCGACGACTGCTCCTACTGTAGCAGAAATGACCTTCCAAAGATTAAAGGCATCTCATGATCCTTGCTCATCTCAACAACCTGAAATTCGGTATGGAGAGTACAGTTCCCAAATTGGACAGGAAGGTTACGAATTGTACCATAAGAGACTGCCATGGAAGAGTTTGCAAAGGCCAGAGTCACCAGAGAAGGCTCAACATCAACAATGCCCAACTCGTCTACAATCGCTTTTGAGACAAGGTTCACACTAGACCCAGGATCACAAAGAGCTTCCTTGAATTCCACTCCAGCAATGGAACAAGGAAAAAAAAACTTTCCAAGATCATCAACCTTAAGCAGTACCTTCAGCGATGGTGTCAGTGCTTCAGTAAAGAGTGCCTTGATATCCTCCTGAGAT
This sequence comes from Brassica napus, assembly GCF_020379485.1. Classification (NCBI taxonomy): domain Eukaryota; kingdom Viridiplantae; phylum Streptophyta; class Magnoliopsida; order Brassicales; family Brassicaceae; genus Brassica; species Brassica napus. The sequence continues at coordinate 54,473,354 of NC_063452.1, read as the reverse complement.
TCTCTGCAATTTTTGAAGAACATATGCAATGGCCGAATCTCCCAAGCATGTTCAAATGAGATATTTTGAGGAAGCCTTCTTACCATCTTCCTAAACCCAGCCAGCTGTTTTGCACTAATAGGATCCATCAGATGTTTAGGTGGAATTGGATATGAAACCTTAGGAACATAGACTCACACTGGTGGAATGTCAATAGGTTCGTCGGGAGCAGTCATTTCAGAGCTAGCAGGCTGCTCTTTTCTCTCTTCTGCGCCTGAAGCAGTCTCAACAGACAGTTGCTCTGGTTCTTTTCCCTCAGGTTTCTCACATCTCAGCTCTGTTGCATTACAGTGCTCAACCCTAGGATTCATCGCACTCTTTCCAGGAAGCATACCTTGCTGCCTCTTAACACTCTCAGCTGTTTGAGCAAGTTGAACATCAATCCTCTTTATGTGGTTGCTCACAGTATCATACTTTGTATTCAGCTAGGTTAACATGTTGTCCATCCTGGTGTTGATGTCTGCAGAAACCTGATTCAATGACTTGCCCTGAATCTGCATACCCTACAACAGCTGTTGCATCATCATACCCAGACCCTTCAGCTCATCTGGTTGACTATTCTCGGCAGCTGGAACAGCTTGCCGATTGCTCTGCGGTTGTCGCTGGTTCTGGTTCTGAATCTTCTCGGCCGTAGCTTGCTCCATGCTGAAGACGTGCCCTTGGTTATTTTTCAGTAGCTGATCAACCTTGGCAGTCAGCTCATCTATCTTCTGGGTGTCGAAACTGTTCCCTTTCTTGGAGTGATCGCTCTCCTCGTTCTTATTGGCTGAGGTAGCAACCATGTTCTCAATCAGCTCAAACGCTCCATCAGTGGTCTGAGTCATGAAGTCTACATTGCTGGCAGAGTTCATAGCACTCTGAAATTCCCAGTCAACTCCATCATAGAAAATTTCCAAGAGGTAGTCATCATCAAATCCATGGTGAGGACATTCTCTGCGATAGTCATTGAAGCGCTCCCATGCGTCACAGAAAGGCTCATCAGTGAGCTGTCTGAAGGAGGTGATCTTGTTCCTCAATGCAGTTGTTCTCGCCTTAGAGTAGAAATGGTTGAGGAATGCTACTCGGACCTGTTCCCATGAAGTGAGAGAGCCGGTAGGGAGAGAGTTCAACCACCGTGCAGCTTTTCCATTAAGAGAGAATGGGAATATCATGCACTTGATGTAGTCTGGTGGTACGCCATTCGCGCGAGTGAAACTGCAGACTTTTTCGAAGCCCTCAATATGCTCCATTGGAATTTTGTAGAGAGACCAGAGAACACCTTTCTCTGTACTAGACCGATCAAAGAAGGCTTGATCTCGAAGTCCTGCCTAGTGCAGGGTGGAGGAACTATGGCAGAACGAGTAGTAGGGATGTTACAAGGAAGGTTTCTCTGCCCGATTGAAGCAGTCTGCGCCTGTTGTTCCTGCTGCTGCTGAGCAGCTTGTTCCTGCGCTTGAATGGTCTGTTGCAACTGTTGCATCTGCTGCTGCATGAGTGCCATTGCAGCAATAAGATCATCCTGATTGGCTTGATCACCCATAGTGGTGTCGGATTGCCTTGGTTGTTGATGATTTGTTCTTTCAAACCTTGCTAGCTCCTGGTTGGTAAGTGTAACTAACTCTCCTTGTGCGTTTCTCCGAGTATGTCTACTGGTTATGCACCTGAAAAATTAGCTGCAACAAAAAGGATAGAGCAAGTTAAATGTCTTAGACTAAATAAATAACCGAAAAATAAAGGTAAAAAGATGGTCCCCGGCAACGACGCCAAATTGATATTACGTGTATACGCACATCAATTAACCTAATGTGCACACTACCACAATCGAATGGTATGTCGATGTAGCATTTTAGGATCGAATCCACAGAGACCAATGATTACACTTTATTTCTATAGAATCAATATCAAGCTAAGGAACGTCTTGGAACTATTGAAGTGACCAACCTATCTAAAAAAAGTTTTGAAAGGAAAACGCACCGTTTTGTGAAAGGCGAAAAAAGGCGATTGGCGACGACGGATTTCGAGATGGATACGGCAGATCCGCCGGGCTTGCCTAGCGCTCTAAGGGGTGGTAGGGAAGATCAGGATACGCGTAATACGTGTACGAATCATGATGCAGCGGTTGTTGAGAAGGAGTTCGAGAAACAAGACGGATCTGGGAAACAGATTGTCTCCGAGAAATTGGGAAGATCTGAGATGGATCAAGTGAAAGTAGGGGAAGATTTAACGAAACAGAGTCGATCTGAAATCAACTCAGATCAAATGAAGAAAGGAGGACCATCGAATGGTTCATCATGGGTAGAAGTTGCGCAGGAAAAGAAAATTCTGAAACAATATGTGATTGATATTACTGAGCAGGAGGGTCAAAAGACAGTAGAGATTCCAGATGATATTAGAGAGAATGTAAATCATATATGGGAGGATTTTCTGATTGGAAAGTTTTTGGATACGGCTCCATACATTGCAAGGGTTCATGCCATTGTAAACAGGATCTGGTCTCAAGGGGGGAGTTTCCAAAAGATAGAAGTGTTTGAAGTGGATGCTACAACTATGAAATTTAGAGTCACAAATCCGATGATTAGAGCTCGGATTTTCAAAAGAGGCATGTGGAATATCGGTAACATACCACTGGCTGTCACCAAATGGACACCGGAAGAGCTAAAGGTGAAGCCGGAAATCAAGTCTATTCCATTATAGGTACACCTTAAGAATGTGCCCTTGAACATGTTTTCATGGGAAGGTTTAATTTTCATCACGAGCGCAGTTGGGTTCCCAGTTAAACTGCATCCTGAAACCGCTTCTTGCTCAAACTTCAAAGTTGCCAAGATATTTGTGAATGCAGATTTGTCAAAGGAATTGCCCACGAAGATAAACTTCACAAAGAATGGCAAGTCCTCATTGGTTGAGTTCATATACCCGTGGCTTCCTTTACGGTGCCATACTTGCAAAAGATGAGGACATGAGGAGAAATCATGTGTAATGAACAAGAAAGATGGTGTGGGAATGTCAGACCAGCTAAAAAAAGAATATGATTTTGGAAACTAATGGGAAGGATAAGAAGACTATTGAGAAGTTCAAAGTTAATGAAGATGATGAGAGAGTAGTGATAATAAATGACGAGATTGAAGAGGGACAGATAGTAGAGCAGTGGTTGGATACGACGCAGGGTATGACTAGTAGAAGTCCTACAAAAAGAGCTCTGAAATATGGAGAGTTGAAACTTTTGACCCCTTCAAGATACGAGGTGCTTAATGAAGTCAATGAAAACGGGGATTTGATTGATCAAAATGAGAAGCAAAAAGAGATTGTGATAGAAGTAAGTGAAGTGGAAGAAAAGGAGGAAGAAGACATAAGTATAATATTAGTGAATAATGAAGATGTCATAAGTGAGATAGAAGCTCAGAAAGAAGATGGTAGATGTGTAACCGAGACTAATAAGGAGGAAGAAGGATGCGAAATAGAAGCAAATAAAGAGGTTGAGAGTAATGAAGCTAATAAAGAGAATGATATAAGGGATGTTGAGAATAACATGGAGGAAGTTCAAAAAGAAGAAATGGTAAAATCTCCCACGTATTGTGAGATTGTGAGGAGTGATGCTGGAAAGGTAACTCCACATAAGTCTACTAATGCTGAGAAGGTACAGGTTATTAGACCTTCATTGCCAAGAACATCAAAAACGTTTCATAAGGTGTTCCCAGAGAGTTCAGTGCCTGTTAATCCGGGTAGAAAAGTCACTCGAAAAGCCTACATATGACGGGGTTTTTCTGGAATGTAAGGGGGTTCAACAAGTTTTCAAAACATGAAGTTGTGAGAAACTGGATTCGCATAAAGGAGCTGAAGTTTGGTTGCTTGATAGAGACCAGAGTAAAGGAAAATAAAGCAAAGCAGATTGTTTCAACAGTTTTTCAAGATTGTTCTTTCATCAACAACTATGAATTTAGTAGAAAAGGGAGGATATGGGTAGTTTGGAGTCCACAAGTGCGGGTTACACCAGTTTTCAAGTCAGATCAAATTATAACAGTCTCAATTTTATTGGAGGGGGATAATGAGGAATTCTTCTGTTCTTTTGTTTATGGAGAAAATTTAAAGGAAGATAGAAGAGAGCTATGGGAGGATATCAAAGCTCATCAAGATTCGGCAATGTTTAGAGGGAAACAATGGATTATTATGGGGGATTTCAATGAGATTCTTGATGGTGAGGAACACTCTAGCTATCAGGATTCGGGGCTCAGTAGTGAAGGAATGCGGGAATTTGAGAGTGCAGTTCAGTATTGTAGACTTATGGATCTTGGATGTCAAGGACCAAAGTTCACTTGGTGTAACAAACGTCAGGAAGGGCTTATTTGCAAAAAATTGGATCGGTTTTTGGTTAATGATATTTGGCTGCACAAACAAGATAAATCTTATGGAATGTTTGAAGCGGGGGGTTGTTCTGATCATTTGAGAGGAAGGTTTCATCTAAAAGCAGAAGCAGTGGGGAAGCGGAGGCCTTTCCAGTTCACAAATGCGGTCGCAGAGACACCGGAATTTCTAAAGTTGATTGAAGACTACTGGAAAGATACTCAACCTCTATTTCAATCAACTTCAGCTCTTTTCCGATTTTCAAAATCTCTCAAAGGTCTGAAACCTCTCCTCCGAGGATTGAGTAAGGATAAGTTAGGGGATTTGACTAAGAGGGTTACAGAAGCTTATAACAATCTATGTGAGAAACAAGAAAGGCTGCTCATGGGGCCGTCAGGTGAGACTATTAAGGAAGAGTTGCTGGCAGCAGAGAGATGGCAAAGGATTTCTGGTATTGAGGAGAAGGTGATAAAACAGAGGTCTAAGATGCATTGGTTGCAGCTGGGTGATGGCAACAATAAAGTCTACCATAACGCAGTAAAGGTGAGGGAGACAAGGAATGCGATTAGAGAGATCAAATGCCCATCTGGTTGTGTGGCAACATCTCACGAAGATATCAAAAATGAAGCAGAGAGATTCTTCAATGAGTTTCTGTCTTATGAGCCGCCAGAAATACAAGGAGTTTCGGTAGAGGAGATGCAACAACTATTAACTTTTCGTTGCTCTAACGAAGAAAGGGCTCAGCTGACAAAGACAGTTTCAAGTGAAGAGATCAGAGATGTATTATTTCGAATGCCAAATGACAAATCTCCGGGTCCAGATGGTTATACAACGGAATTTTTTAAAGCGTCGTGGAGCATTATTGGAAAGGATCTTACTATAGCAGTTCAATCCTTCTTCAGTAAAGGTTTTCTCCCCAAAGGCTTGAATACAACTATATTGGCTTTGATACCCAAGAAAGACAATGCAACTGAGATGAAGGATTATAGGCCAATATCATGTTGCAATGTCCTATACAAAGTGATATCCAAGATCATTGCTAATAGGTTAAAAGGTACTCTCCCTAACTGCATCTCTCATAATCAGTCCGGTTTTGTTAAAGATATGCTGTTAATAGAGAATTTGCTACTAGCAACAGAAATAGTTAAAGACTATCATAAAGAGGATGTTTCACCTAGATGTGCTCTGAAAATTGATATTGCAAAGGCTTTCGATTCTGTTCATTGGCCTTTTCTACTGAACACTTTGAGAGCTTTAAACATTCCGGAGCAGTTTGTACATTGGATAGAGCTCTGCGTCTGTACTCCTTCATTTTCTGTCCAAGTTAATGGAGAGCTAGCAGGTTTTTTTCAGAGTAAAAGAGGGCTGAGGCAGGGGTGTGCTTTGTCGCCATACTTGTTTGTTATTTGCGTGGATGTTTTATCTCATCTTCTGGATAAAGCAGCTTCTCAGAAGATTATTGGCTATCATCCTCGTTGTCAAAACATTCCACTCACTCATTTGAGTTTCGCAGACGACTTGCTTGTATTCACAGATGATACTAAACGCTCTATAGAGAATGTTCTAAAAATCTTTGAAGATTTTGCTGCTATGTCTGGTTTGAGGATCAGCTTAGAGAAGTCCACATTATATACAGCGGGCTTATCTGATAATCAAGAAGGTGATATCCTAAACGCTTTTCCTTTTGCATCAGGGGAGCTACCGGTTCGTTATTTAGGTCTTCCTTTACTTCCAAGAAGAATGACAGTGAATGATTATATGCCTCTGGTCGAAAAAATAAGGAAAAGAATGAGTTCTTGGACAGGCAGATTCTTGTCTTATTGGGGCGCTTACAGTTAATCAGTTCTGTTATTACGAGTATGGTGAATTTCTGGATGTCAGCATTCAGACTCCTAATAGTTGCTTAAAGGAAATTGAAAGCTTGTATTCAGCATTCTTATGGTCTGGTCCAGATTTAAAAACGAGCAAGGCTAAAGTAAGCTGGAAGGATGTGTGTTTACCTAAGCAGGAGGGTGGATTGGAGCTCAGACCACTGAAGGAAATTAATGTTGTTCTTGGTCTGAAGCTATTATGGAGGTTATTTTCTGCTCGGTCTTCTTTATGGGTAAAGTGGATACACTGTTATCTGATACGAAAGGGTTCTTTCTGGTCGATGAGAAGCAATGCAAATGGATCTTGGATGTGGGGAAAGATTCTGAAGCTTAGAGAACTTGACAGGTCCTATCTTAAGATGGAAGTAAATAATGGAAAGCACACGTCGTTTTGGTATGATTCTTGGTCTCATTTGGGTTATCTAAAAGGACGGTTGGGAGACAGAGGAACGATTGATCTCAGAATAAAGGAGAATGCGTTAGTAGCGGATGTATTGAGTAATCATCGTAGTAGAAGGAACAGGCTGGTGATTTTTAATGAGATAGAAGATGAGATTAACAAGATGAGAGCTAATATCAGTCAAGATGATGATATACCGCTTTGGAGGCAAAAAGATGATAGATTTGCTAATCAGTTTTCCACGAAGAAGACTTGGTTGTATATGCGTCAGTCTCAACCAAATTGTAATTGGAGCAAGGGCGTGTGGTTTTCTCAATGCACTCCGAAATACACGTTCATAGCATGGGTAGCCATTAGAAATAGATTGCAAACCTATGACAAGATGCAACTATGGAATGCTACAATAGATACAGTATGTGTGCTGTGTCAAGAAGAGCGGGAGATTTGTCAGCATTTGTTTTTCAGATGTCGATTCTCTGCAAAAATCTGGGAAACTCTGGTTGGTGGAATCATGAAAGAGGCTTTCACTACTGACTGGAATGTGATTCTGGAGCTGATAGCTAATCCTAGAGGCACATTGACAGAAGGTTTTCTTCTCCGGTATACATTTCAAACGCTGATCCATAGCATTTGGAGAGAGCGTAACGGCCGTAAGCATGGTGAACAACCAAAGGATGAGACAGTTATGATCAGATGTGTTGATAGAACAATTCGATTGAAATTACTAGCAGTAAAGGGGAAAGGGAAGAAGTGCTTTGAAGAAAGTTTGAGAATATGGTTTGGAACAAGAGCACAAAGCTCTGTTCAGTCTGAAGTTTAAAGGGAATTTGTTCTTTTTTATTTCTTGCTTTTGATTACATATTAACAATAGAAGCAGTTGATGTAAATATGTTTTGATTGAATAAAATTTTACATTCATTAAAAATATATATATATATATATATATCAAGCTAAAACCATACGGGGGTTTTAAAGTTAATTTCGTAACAAGCAAGTAAGAGAACGATTTAAGGTTTTTCAGATGATTAAAAATGCTAGCCTAGGGTGGTTTGATCGGGTGTTAAACAAGTGTGTGCCAAACAATTATTCAAGTTCAATTAAGAGTAAATCTAGAACTCGGATCACTCAGGTTGAATCAACCCACTCTCGTGGTATTGATTCCTTTGCAAGTCGGTCTTGATGCCTAAACTCTCGTTTGGATCAAGACGCGCTAGCAAGCTTTAGAAATCAAGTCTGATATGTTCACAATACACCCTAATATCTACTCTCGCTGACTAGGGATGCAATGCTCATTCATAACAGATCTACCAACCTATTAAACGATTAATGAACATGTTAAACCTAGGATCTAACATTAAGCGGCCAGTTTAATGCAAGCATTAAGAATAGTTATGAATGAAGACAATCAAGGGATTCACTTATCTATGTTTAACTCACGAATCTAACACCCTAACACCCTAGACTAAGCAAGTGGATTACTCAGCCATGGACAGAGAAAATATAGAGATAACAGATGAAAGAAAACATATCTGAATCAATAATAAAAAGCAAAGAGGGTTTAGAAATCTTCTCCAAAGGATGTATAGATTTTTCTCCCTTAACAAGAGTACAAGTTTTCTCTCTCTAAAATCTTTCTAAAAAATAGCTTAGAATGTCTAGAATAATAAAAAACGATATGTATGCAGGTCTGTGGCGGCCAAGGAGTAAAAGGGGGAAGCTCTAGGTAAAATCCCGAAATATTTGAAAACTTCCTTAAAAATCTCTGCGGCTGGAACAGGCATGTCAGACTGCTCCGCACGACTGCTCTGCGTGAAAAACTCCAAATTGCACTATTTATTCTCTTCTTTTCCTCCAACTGGTTTATCTCCCATCCAATGCAACTCCAGACCTGTAATGATTCGAAAAGGACTAGGAAGACTCGATAAAGACTTGAAAACCAATTAGAAAACATATATACAAGATGCCAAAAACACCATATATCAGAGACCGCCATGAATTCCGAGCTCAAGATCTTCGTGGATGGTCGGCAGTGTTCGTTATCTTCTGTGGAAAGCAGAGTCAAGTGTGGTCTCATCCAGAGAGAACGTGGCAAGCTTTCCCCATCTGATCTGTAAGTATCTCTACTCTTGAACAACTCAAGAACTCTGCATCTGACAGTAACATATCTCTCTTTCTTATCTCAGTTTTTATTTTGAAATTTGATTTATTTTGAGATTCATACTTATTTTATGTTATTTTCATCATCTGGCTATTCAAAGTTTGAATCTTTTGTGGATCAGATTTAATTTTTAATGATATTTCATATTTGGATTTAGATATGTAAACGGCAACACTATTGGTTTTATATTTTGAGCAAATGTAATTTTTTTTTGTAAGTGTGTTTGCATGTTTGGTGTGTGTGTTTTCTGTTGATTATCTAAGTCATTAATAAAATCGAAGAAGTTGAATTCTCTTAACCGTCTCTTCTACATCTTAATTTCATGTTTCTAAAGTATTCATTTTGTGATTGTTTCATCTCTTGACAGAGGAAAAGCTGTGAAAATGGGAGCCCCAAAGCATAAGTGGACACTGAAAGAAGAAGAAGCTCTTATGGCTGGAGTACTCAAACATGGAAATGGAAAATGGCTTTACATACTCGCACGACTCTGAGTACTACCTCTCTCCTGACCCCAACCCCAACTTCCACACTTCCCATACCCCTAGCAGCCACATCTACACCTCGTTCTTTTGCTGATAACCACATCCACAAACCCCCCCCCCCCCCCCCCCCCCCCCCCCCCCCGTCCACAATAGCACCAACCACTCCTCACAAATCCCAAACAACCACATCCATAGAGGCTCTTTCCGCAATACCCGAACAAGACGCACATAGTGATCTCAGCTGTCTTGATCAAGTTACTTTTTAGGTGCTGATTAACAATCTCTTTTACCTCTTGTTCACTTTTGTAACGTATGTACTAAAACTTTCTTTTGTAGCCTCAACCGGTTTTTGCTAGGCGCAACCATTCTTAGACTCTAGTGTACAATTTTTTACTTGTCTTTTGCAATCAGCCTAATTATGTGTCCAAATCCACTCACAAGACATTTTGTTCATCATTTGTCATGTTAATTATTAAAATATATTAAAATGAATGTTAAAATGTAGAAACAAAGAAATTACAATTGATTATAGCAATCATATTTATTTATGTATTTTTTTAATTTAAAATACAAACAAATAAAGATAGAGAGGTCAATGAATAATAACAATAAAACAAATAGAAAAAGAAAATTAAATTAATACATCTTCTATCATCCTCCGCAAGAGTCTCTTTTGTTCAAAAACAAAGAAGCAATAACCACCCTTAGATAAAAAAAATAGTATAAAATCGTGTAGTTAATAATCAATCTCACTTACCTATAAACCAAACAATATTTAATGTCTAAATTATACTAACAAAAGAGGCTACTTACCAATTTTGGTTTCCCTACCAAAGTCCAACTAGTTTACTAAATGACCAAGGGTATAATTGTCTGAAATCAGCATCGAAACCAGCATTTGTGTGCTTCAAGCAATAAGTATCTTATTGGGTAAAGAAAAAGAGAAAAGTGTCTAATTATGTAACTCAGTCTGCTATATATGTAACCTGTAACATGTAGTTATTGTTGTAAATTTGAAATGATCACTACTTTTCAAAATGATAAACTACACGACGTGAGTAAACGATTAAAAACCATATCATTCAGACATTAAAAATCAAATCCTTTTAATTAGGAGGATATACGGAGATGTTTTATACTTGGTGAAGAGAGTCGTCGTCTTAGTCTTTACTTGCCCCCAACTAACTACGTTCATCCCTTTAAAAGAGATTGACTAAAACGTGTTGTCTAAGTCAACTGTTATTTGAAAATTATGTTTAATGCTTCAGCTTTTTACCGTTATGAAAAAAACGTACAATATTTACTGTTTAGAATACAATGTCATGTAAAAATTAAATATGACTAGATTCTTTAACCGCGCTACGCGCGGTTTATATTTTGTATTGTTTTTTGCATTTATTTTTAAAAATTCGTTAATTTTATGTAATTTTATTTATTGAACTCAATTGTTTTGTCCTACAATTTTACGTGTTACTTGTAATTTTAAAATGTATAACTTTGCATATTTATCTATTAGTTATCTGTTATTTGGATCATTGTGATCTGACAATTTTTCTATTATTTGAACATATTATTCCATATACTACGTGGGCATTTACACGCGAATGATATGATATAATTTGGTAAAACTTGTCATTTTTGTATGTATATTTTTGTTTGTATTTAGTGTAAATTTAGAATATATTCTTGTCTGAGACATTTAAACCGAATGCTTTTTACTATGTTCTGCATATATTTTGTAGTACAGAGTTTTCTATTTTTATTTTTTATTTTTGAAAAGGGCTTAAGTTTTTATTTTATTTTCTCAAATGTATCATGGATTATGTGTTGTAAAATAGGTTTCCATCGTACGAAACCAAAAAAGAATAACATGATTAACACAATAAAGATGAGAATGTAGTGTATGGTTATTTTATTTCGTTTTGTAAACTAAATATTACATCTAAAATTTAGCAGGATTTCAAATTATAAGAAGTGATACATTTGGCTAGGATTCAGCGAAAGAGTTATAAAGAGAGAAACAACGGAAGTTGAAACGTCATCGTCTCTCATCTTGCAAGGATCAACGAAGGGAATTAAGTTTTAAGAAATTGAGGTTCTTAAATGTAGGATAATGGCAATTTCAGAGACTTCAATAAGAACAATGAAGATGAAGTATTTTATTGGATTCAATAAATAGTGACATGGCAAAAAAATCATATTTCATTGGCTGATTTAATTTGCTGAGGTGGATAGGCTCAATGGATCTTATATTCTCATTTTAATAGAATAAGATTTACTGTTTTAAAAATTGCTATAGGTCTTATCAGTACCAATGATTAATCCGAAACCAAATACAATTACACATTTAAAACATGCAAATTTATGAACATGGACATATAAAGGACAAGAAATACTTGAGCTCCACGAAGAAACAAGCAGCATAAGTGAAACAGCACGGCTAGACCAACGGGAAGCTTAAAGAGCTCAAGAACACTGTAAATGAGCTTACATAATCTATTACAATGTCAAATTACAAAGGTAAAAACCATAATGGAACCAAAGAGGAGGGTAATCAAGAGAATATTGAAGATTTCCAGAACCAAGAAGATTAACAAGAATGCTTTACGATATGACTTGGAGGACTATCATCATGATGAACTATATGTAATGCACATACAGCATGAAGCGCTGGGTGATTGGGTCACTAACCCCCATAGGGGAGCTCTAGCAAACCCTCCAACCAGGAATTAAAATACTCAAGTAGATTCAAAGCTTTCTAAGACAATGTATCAACCTCCAGTTATATATATACCACTTTATCTCTACTGTATTTCTTCTCCGCTCCTACATGTTTGTCATCCCACCAAGATTGTTTGAAGCAAGTATGGATAAGAGTTTCTCATTATTTGACTTTCTTAATTTTATTGTTCTGGTTTTATGTCTTGGCATTTTTTCGTAGAAACATGTACAATGGATTCGAATAAATAAAAAAGAGGGTCAAAAAGAGGGACAAAGACAAGTTTGGCTCTCGAAGTCGTAAGTGTATATTTATGGGTTATCCGTTTGGACAAAAGGGTTGGAAGGTGTTTGATCTCGACAAGGAACAGTTCTTCATTTCTCGAGACGTCATATTTTACGAGGACACATTTCCTATGTCATCTCTTTCAGAACAGTCGCCGGTTCAGGGAATTGCGTCTCCGGCTCCACCTACTAATACACTCGACTACTCTGACTCAGATTGGTTATTTGAGTCTGTCCCCAGCTCACTCGACAGGGGGAGTAGCGATGGCATTGGCAATACAGATATTACTGTGGGAGTTGAACCGATAACATCCGAGACACAGAGCCCACAGGCTCCGGAGTCTCGTTCTGCACTACCAGCTGATAGGTCTACAACTACTGCAGAAGTCGTTACAAGTACTGAAACACGTACTGAACAGAGGTCTGAGCCAGTACAAGATATCTCCATGAATGATCCGGTTGTGTTAGGTAGAGGACAACGAGTGCGTCTTCCCTCTGTCAAGCTTAAAGACTACGTCAACTACAACATCATGTGTCATGAAGATACCCATCTCGTTCCAGTCTGCGCTTCATCTTCGTCCTCGGAAAATGCTCCAGGTATGACACAATCTCCTTTAGCTACATATATCTCTGTTGATGCCTTCTCAAGTGCGCATCAAGCTTTCTTAGCAGCTGTAATCTCAGGAGTTGAACCTAAGCGATATCATGACGCCATTAAGCATAAGGTTTGGTGTGACTCTATGAAAGAAGAAGTCACTGCTCATGAGGAGCAAGGCACGTGGGATATTGCTTCGCTTCCGCCTGGCAAGACTGCCGTGAGTTCTCAGTGGGTTTATAAGATCAAGTACAATCCTGATGGTACAATTCGGCGACACAAATCTCGTCTCGTTGCCAACGGGAATAAACAAGTTCAAGGCAAAGATTTTGAGGAAACATTTGCCCCAGTTATCAAAATGGGCACGGTTCGTATGCTTCTCCGTATTGCCGCAGCTAAGAAGTGGGAAGTTCACCAAATGGACGTTCATAACGCATTTCTTCATGGTGATCTTGAGGAAGAAGTGTATATGCGTTTACCTCCAGGCTTTACTCATTCTGATCCAACAAAAGTATGTCGTCTCAGGAAATCTATTTATGGCCTTCGACAGGCTCCACGGTGTTGGTTCTCCAAGTTATCTAAAGCTCTCCTGCAATTCGGTTTTGTTCAGTCTTACTCCGACTATTCATTGTTCTTATACACTAAAGAATCAGTTGAGATTCGAGTTTTGGTCTATGTCGACGATTAAGTGATCGCTAGTAATAGTCTCGACAAACTCACCAAGTTTAAAGAGTATTTGGGACAACAGTTTCACATGAAGGATCTTGGTAAGCTCAAATACTTTCTTGGTATAGAAGTAGCACGTACTGAAGAAGGGATCTTCTTATCTCAGCGCAAATATATCATGGATATCATTGATGATATGGATCTCCAGGATGCTCGTCCAGCATGCACACCAGTCGAGCAGAACCACAAGATCGCTTCCGATCAGTCATCTCTACTTTCTGATCCAAAGATCTATCGTCGCCTTGTGGGTCGTCTTGTCTATCTTTCCATGACTCGCCCTGAACTTTGTTACTCTATTCATCTTCTGTCTCAGTTTATGAAGTCACCTCGTGAAGGACATTTGGAGGCTGCATTGCGCGTTGTTCGATATCTCAAAGGTTCTCTCGATCAAGGAATACTCATGAGCTCCGATGAAAATCTTGATCTCTCCATATACTGTGACGCGGACTGGAGTTCTTGCCCTGTTAGTCGTCGATCTTTGAGCTCATTTGTAGTCCTTCTCGGTGACTCTCCAGTTACGTGGAAGACCAAGAAACAAGATACCGTTGCTCACTCGTCAGCTGAAGCCGAATATAGGGCTATGGCTAAAGCTACTCGTGAAATGAAGTGGATTGTTCCTTTAGTTAAGGATCTCGGTATTCCAGTTCTCACACCTGTCTCGTTCTTTTGTGACAATCAAGCGGCTATATACATTGCAGCCAATCCAGTGTTTCACGAAAGAACAAAACACATAGAACGAGACTGTCATAGTATTCGAGATGCGGTCCTTGCTGGTTTGATCGCCACTAAACATGTTCGTACTAAGGATCAGCTCGCTGACATCTTGACTAAAGCTCTTGGAAAACCACAGTTTGAAGTGTTACTGTCCAAGTTGGGTGTCAAGAGACTTCACACTCCAACTTGAGGGGGAGTATTAGGAATATATGCAAATATACGATATACCATATCTATTTAGGATATATTTCAAGTCGGTTTAGTATATTTCCTATTCTCTTGTTGTCGAGTTTGTATATATACATTGTAAGGCACCTTTAGTATCAACAAGAAAGTCTTCTCTAAATCATTGAGACCTAGTTTTACAGTCAACTAAGAGCTCAAGATGAGTTGAGTAACAAGGAATGATTGAACAATGCGGTATTATCTGTGTTGGTAAGTGTATAAAGGATATTATAATGTTCAACTTCTTGTATCTTGAACCTAATACAGTACACTTTATTTTTGGAGTAATTTTATTTTTTACTTGATTGTGAAATGAAAAATAATGTAAGATTAGAGGATATTTTACTCCAAATTCCATTTTGGAGTAAAACTAAAGAATGGTAGGAGATGTTCTTAGCTAATATGCTAGTATAATGATTTCATATTATTTGTCTTAACTTAGTGGCTTATGCTGGTATCTTTAGTTTTATTTATGCTTTTCTATGGTTGTTCCATATGATCCGAATCTATATTATAATTGCTCAACTGTTTAGTAGTCTCGACTAGACCGCCGGCTCGTACATAAGGCATGTTAAGCAACATTCTTTAGGCCTTTTATAAATACTTAAGCACTAAACCTGAGCAGTGTGAAGTAAATTATAATATAGATATTTAAGCCGCTGAACCTTAAGCAAAGAATCCTTCTGGAAAGGCCGGTAAAACCGTCAGCAAAGGCGAAGCAGGTGCAATGGCATCCTGTAGCGGCTGGAAGGGGTAACCGTGAACGTGGTAACAGGCGGGGTCGCCGCTAGTTTCCCTGTTTGGATAACTTTCATTTAATCGAAGTTGAAGGCTCGGTCATATCTCTTTATGGTCTTTTAAACTTAAGTTTATATGTGTTTAATGCCTCTTTCTTTGTAAATATATGACTCAAAATTTTATATCATGACAACTTCCTTTTCAGTAATAGAAATATTAAAAACAAGTTATAAGAATAGCTGAAAGATCAAATATAAATAAATAAAAAGTCTTGAGAAAGTATATTGCCTTCTTTTGTACAACATGCACCGCACGTTGTCTCTCCACCCCTAGAAAAAGTATACATCAACATTTATCTGTTTCATTTACTTCCACCACCTCAAAAACAGAACATCACTGGAAAAATATACAGAACATAAAGTATTTGTTTTGCTCCACTTATCTTTTGGTATGTGTTTTGTTTCATTCCGTGGTGAAAGAACAGAGACAATGGAGAGCGAACGGACTAGTTCTTGATCTGTACGTCTCTTTTGCCTTCTTCTCTTCTCATTTGTGTATTTCATTTGCTTTTTTATATTATGTAAGATCTGAGAAAGAAAAAAAAAGAGTGTGTGGGGAAAGATAAATTGAGAGGAGTAAATTGGGGATGGTGAGGACATTAGGACGTAAAATAAGCTGGCCAAGATCTTTCAGTTTTAGAAAGATGTTTGATGGTCGGAACTCTGGACATTCATCATTTTCTTATCGCGGGGATGGCAGGCATACCCCGGAGCACGAACTTGCTGTATGGACTCGTAGAGGCAGGCAAAACAGGACATCAGGTTTGTTTACCTCTTAATATGGGCTTTATTTTATAATTTGCCCTCGCGTGTAATTTAAACAAATAACATGATATCTTATGTTTGACCCCACAGAAAACATGATACATATAAATAGTAATCATATTTTAACAAAATATGAGTGAAATTGAAAATGTTTTTGTTTGGTGAAACCACACACATTGTATATGGTATATGAATTGCATTTAGATTGCAGTTCTGTATATACATGGGTTGGATGATCTGAAAAATCAATTAGTAGTAGATATTTACATATCTTTATTTTAGATTAGTTCTTACGTCATATGTGCATTTATATATGTTTCAGACATGGAAGCAATGAAGGCAAGATTCGCAAAACTGCTGCTTGGAGAGGACATGTCAGGCGGTAGTGAAGGCGTGACATCTGCGTTAGCTTTGTCATATGCCATCACCAACCTCGCTGGTAAATATTTGAGACTATTATATCCCTAATTGACTTATTTGAATTGTTAAAAATTGACAAACTACTCGTGGCTTTGGTATTGACAGATTCTGTGTTCGGGGAGCAGATGAAATTGCAGCCTATGTATCCGGAGACTAAAAAGATTTGGAGGAAAGAAATGAATTTGTTATTGTCTGTGGTTGATCACATTGTCCAGTTTGTTCCTTCTAAGCAAATAGGCAAAAATGGAGCATTCACCGAGGTGAATGCATGGACTATTAGTCAGTTACGTAAATACAATACTCCTCGTGACTATTTATCTTATAAATCTTTAATTTGATCTTTTGTAGATCATGGTGACCAAACAAAGAGATGATTTGCTGATGAACATTCCAGCCTTACGCAAGCTTGATTTGGTTCTTCTCGTGAGTTTTTACTGCATCCTCATGGAATACCATTGATTGTTAAGTTTTAACGTTTGCTACAAGTGTTTGATTTTATTTTTCTATACAACACAACTGCAAGTATAAACATAAATGTTAACGTCAAATACTATATTATCATCCCAATCAAGTGTGCATGTATATACGATCATAACCCTTTTTCAAAAAAAAAATGAATATATGATCATATGATATATGTTCACACTCTAACTTAATAAAATGCGGATAAAACACACTTTTGTTTACTTTAAGATCTATATAGGATAACAAACTCAAAAAGAGATTTAAATTAGTTCCATGCAAATATGTAAATGCGTTTTGTGATGCCATCCTATTAATACAAGTTATCATTTTGGCAGGAGACTTTGGACAACTTTAAGGACCAGAAAGACTTTTGGTATGTCCCAAGAGATGTTGAGGATACATCGAACAATGGAGACTGGAGGAGGGATGAGAACTGGTGGTTACCAGTTGTTAAGGTTCCATCGGATGGATTGTCTGAAGAATCACGTAAACTGTTGCAAAGTCGAAAAGATTCTGTGGCACAAGTCCTCAAAGCCGCCACAGCCATAAATGATGTAGTATTGTCTGAAATGAACATTCCTGACAACTACATTGACTCCCTTCCAAAGGTTATTCACTTCTTCTTCATGAATGTTCTTGATTATTCTTTTACCGCTAAGCTAATATATAATTGTTGTTATTTTGTAGAATGGGAAGACAATCCTCGGAGATTTCCTTTACAAGATCCTAACAGATGAACACTTTGATCCTGACTACTTCCTTTCTTTCTTGGATTTGTCAACGGAACACAAAGTTCTTGATCTAAAGAACAGGATTGAAGCCTCCATGGTAATATGGAAGAGGAAGATGAACCAGAAAGAGAAAGACGGGAAATCACAGTGGGGATCCTCTGTTAGCTTGGAGAAGAGGGAGCTTTTAGAGGTCCGAGCTGAGACTGTTTTGGTTATGCTTAAACACCAATACCCTGGGATCCCACAATCTTCATTTGAAGTCTCCAAGATTAAAAACAACAAGGTAACGTAAAAAACAAGAAAGAAAAAATAAACATCAGCATGCTAAATTTTATTAAAAACTTAATAGAGTTTGTTATCATGGGTCTTTCACAGGACATTGGACAGGCGATTTTGGAGAGCTATTCGAGGGTTTTAGAAAATCTTGCTTCCAAGATCATGTCAAGAATAGAGGATGTTCTTGAAGCTGATGCGCTAGTTCAAAGACAGATGATGGCAGAGGCAGAGAGAAGATCAGCTGAAAGTGAGGTGGAATCTGAATATGAGGAAACCGAAAAGATGGAGTCGGCGGAAACGCCAAACTCGAGGAAACTATCAGAACTCATAGGGTGGAGATTGTCATCAGATACAAAGAAGCATTGTTCGATGAGTGATATAGAACTCTTCCACAAAGCTGAGCAGGAGAAGACGATGGTGAAGTCTCCAAGAGCTTTGGAGAAGCTGATGATGAAGTCTCCAAGAGCTTTGGAGAAGCCGATGATGAAGTCTCCAAGAGCTCTACCAAAGAAACTTTCATTTCTAGCAAAGTTAGAGAACATGAGAAGCCCCACTGAGAGACACTAACAACCAAGTAGAGCATAGAAGAGAGGAGAGAAAAGAGAGAGAGGACTTTGTACATATACAAAAAAAATGCAGGCATTGGCTTAGGATTTGGACATGCATCTTAGTGTTTGACGACACTTGTGGTAGATTTTTTTCTTGTGTTTATTCACCTGGTTGATCATGTTTGTTTTGCTTGTTTGACTATATATTGCTTCCTGTTCTTTTTTGAAGAGAGAAGTGTGGTTTGGGTAATACGAAAGGGTTTTGATAATCTATTAAAATTTTAAGATCAAACAAAAGAAAATAAAAAATAACATCCATCATCATTATGCTAAATAATTAATCTATACTGGATATTCAACATTTAAATGGTATAAAATTAAATAAAAATGTAATTTCTTTCCATTAATATAAAATAAAAACATGATTAAAAATGAAATAAAAGTGGATGCATGGCATGAACTTTTAAATTAAATACTATTATAAAAGAAAATATAAAAAAAGGATTGGAGATATATTTATAATTTGTTTAATTTTGCTCCGATACAAAATTTAGGACGAACCATGGAATCACTGAGAAACTCAACACACAAAGGAATTTGGATACATTAATCATGGCATATACAAATTTTATAGAAAAGTACCAAAAAACTTAACATTACGAGATTTTTCTTTTACATAATAAAGATGTTACGGCATACAGAAAAATGGGTTAAAAAAAAATCATCCTTAGACGATCTGAATCCATTCACCAGTGCTGGGAACACCTTTGTAGACGGCGAAGAGAAGATAATAACCGGGCGGTGCAACATTTCCACTGGGCGGTGCAACCGTCTGGATTTCAAAAGAAGCGCCACCAGCAGGGTTAACACCACCGACACCCAACAGAAGCATCCTCATGTTCATGGAGATACTGTGCGTGGTAAAGGATGGTGCTAACATGGTAAGCTTGAGACTCTGCTTGGTCACGTCTTTTTGGTTAAGGTTGACCTTCACGTTGAAGTTCTGTCCATATCTGATCTGTTTAGGTGACGTGGCGATCTTTGGCCTCAAGGTGGCTAGTGCCGGGTCGAGGTAAGGCGGTGAGAATTTCTCAACGCGAAGCTCCGTAGGGAACTCAACGTTGTACTTGTAACCGTCGTTGGTGTTGCTTCCAGCGACGAGAACCTTACCGTCGGGGATAGCGATGGCGATGGAGTGGTACATACGTGGGATGTTGGTGGCTGCGAGCTCTCTGAAACGCTTGCCCCGGGCGGCACGAGGCTTGTACAAGGTGGGAGCGAAGTTAGGGTCTTTACCATAGCCCCATCCTGAACATCCACGTTTACCTCCGTTGACTAGGAGTATGTCTCCGTTAGGGAGGATGACGGTGTCACTCATGACTCGTGGCGTTGGCATAGTCTCTATCTTCCATCGTGGCTTAGCGCTGTTGATTCTTATCCTTGCGCAGTCCTGTAGTGCTGGTTCGAATACCTACAGGACCACGAAAATAAATCAACATTTTACTTGGTCCAAAAAGAAAAACCTCATCTGAGTTTTTGTGCTATACTAAAAAAATTTAAACTTTTTTTAATATAATTTGAGAACCTATTTTTATATATATAAAATTCTAAAAATTTTGAGGAGTAGGACCAATGTTTCATTAGGCTGTATTGTCCTTGCCAAAAAGATTATAATGTTTAGTTCCAACAATACCTTCTTGCTGGCACGGTAATAAGCGTCGTGTCGGGTTCCACCGCAGACGAGGACCTCAGCAGGGATGACTTTAGGGTTTTTCATGTAAAGATGGATGGGGAGGAGTGCTGAGGAGCCTGATCCAGGGTAGTTACGGGAACCACCTGGGAGCTGAGGGAACTCTTTGATGACTTGGTTCGTTTTGGGGCTAAGAAGGATGGATCTGTTGTTTGCGAAGATGAAGAGGTTACCGTCGGTGTTAAGCCATACGAAGGGGTAGAGGTTGTTCTCTTCCGGGTCGTCTGTTTGCTTAAGGAGCAATGAGTCGTAGATCTTCTTGTTGTTTTGTCCTTCCTCTGGGATGTACTCGTAGTTCATGGCGTCACGTCCTCCAATAATGAAAAACTTTCCGTCAGGGAGAGTTGCTTGCGTTGAGTACCATCTCTTCGCAGCCAAAGCCTGAGGGTATTCATGCCATTGGCAGTTTGGACAAGCCGCTAGGTACCTCGCCGTGTTGGCTCCTCCTCCATATCCTCCAGTGCTCACCATTGTTCCGTTGACGGTCAGACCTCCAGACGAGCACCATGTATCAGTGGCAAGCTATCATTAAAAGTATGTGAATAATAAAGATGTTCAATAAAAGTCCAAATTATACTAAATATTATGTATGTGAATGGGGATATGATACATACGGATAGAGGCTTAATGGCACCGTTGTTGACATCAATGAGAACCGAATGAGCCCAACAATCGATCTTGTTGGTCTTGGCATTGACGACGTGGCATGGAACACCCGGAGGAAGCTTAATCTTTGAGATTCTCCAGATGGTTGCGTCATAAAATTGGACCTGGTTGATGAGTGGCATCAGGCCTGCATGCATGGCTGACACACCTGAGTTTTCCAAGAACAACTCCCACTTTCCAGGCCAGTTTGTCTGAGCTTCGGGAGCACCGCCTGATCTTCTTTTTCCTCCAGCTTTTCCACCGGTAGCCACTGGTTTAGCAACCTTCAGAGCATCGTTGTCGTGAATGCCGTTGTTGAAGCCAGGGAGGAAGGGAAGAAATGGTAGAGGGAAAATGGCATCCGACACAGCCGCTAGCATAAGGACAGATACTGTCCATATGACTCTTGTTGAGGCTCTCATTTTTTTTTAATTTTTTTAGATTTTTATTTTATTTTTAGTCGTCCCCGGTTTTAGTTGGGGAGATGAGAAATTATGATCCCAGGCTTATTTAAATTATGAATGCCTGAGTAATAAGTTTTTGTCTCAGCGTATTTTATAGGTTCTTGTACTAGTGTTTATTTTTAGCGTTTGCTATTTTTGAACGTGTGGTGAGAAGACGTCTTTCCTAAACAACTTCTAGTTTTGTGGAGACTCTTTCATAAAAGAAAAAGATTTGGGGTTTCATATCTGTCTCTTGTGCTCTTTTAGAATTACGTGGTTGCAGACATATAATAGAGAGGGTAATTTCATAGTTAGATACAGCCATACAGCTAATAACTCTTTCCTTTAAAACATTTTTCGTATGGTTGGATTTTCAAATTCATGTTTAACTCTTTTCATTAACGTGGTATTTGGTTATTTTGGACTGACGTGAAAAAGTTCACGTGAATTTTTTTTCTGGCTTATTTCCAAAAATATTATTACTAATTAGAATTTGACGTTAGTTATATTTTTGTCCATTTGATGTAGAATTTGAATTGATATTAATTCCAGTAGAAATTAAAAAGTCATAACATATGAATATGTAAATGAATGAGGCGTGTAGAATAATATGACGCTTTTAGACTAGGGCTTTTTGCAAAATTGATCTAAAAGTCAAAGTCAAACACAAAACTAACATTCCTTTTCTTTGGAAATTAGTTTTGTCCTATTCACCCCACAAGTTTATATAATTCACGAAAATGCCATCAATTTTTTTTTTTGAAAAATGACATTTTTACTCTCACCCTCGTCATCTTCAAGTAATTACAAGATTATCTTTGTCATCAATACCCCAACCACCATGAACAACCAATTTGAAGCTCTTAATGCTCCAAAAATCGATTTACTCTTCTTCTTTCTCATTCTTATGAAGTAAACACAACATCTCTCTCACTTTTTCTCCACTCTCAGCTAAAAAAATCTCAAGATTTTGATTCTACATTTTTTATGGTTCATAGAGTCATAGAAGCTAACGATTCTGGGTGGGTCACTTTCGTTTGAGATTCTGTGTGCTTGGAGAAGCCTTATGTGTGCTAAGGAAGTTATCTCACCAATTTAAGGTATGAAATCGAATTTTTTTTCAGATCTGTTCGTCCAGACGACTTTCCAGGTAAGTCGTCTGGGGAGGTTATTTTTGCAATTGACTTTGAAATCTGTTTTCTGAGACGACTGAAATATAAGTCGTATGTTTTTGTTTGGTTACAAAAAAATCTCCAAAGAACCTAGACGACTTACGTGTAAGTCGTCATATGTTAGTTTTGCATTTGACTCGATTTTGTCGGAATTTTGACTTTCTTGGACGATTTATTTTTCAGTCGTCTGGTAGAAAATTGAAATATCAATATTTTATTAAAACCCGAGTAAGTCGTCGTAGGTTAGTTTTGCAATTGAAAAAAAAAACTTCAATATTTAATTATATATAGACGACTTACAATTCAGTTGTCCGCCCGACGACTTACATGTAAGTCGTCCAGGATTTTATTCTGAGATTCTGGTCAAACCTCGTAAATCCTAGACGACTTATGTAAGTCGGACGGACGACTGAATTGTAAGTCGTCTATATATAATTAAATATTGAAGTTTTATTTTTCAATTGCAAAACTAACCTATGACGACTTAATTGTAAGTCGTCGAGTTTTAATAAATTATTGATATTTCAATTTTCCCCAGACGACTGAAATGTAAGTCGTTCAGGGAAGTCAAACTTCTGAAATAATCCACTCAAATGCAAAACTAACCTATGACGACTGAAAGTAAGTTGTCTAGCTTTTTTGGAGTTTTTTTTAACCAAACAAAATTAGACGACTTATTTTTTAGTCGTCTCAGATAACATATTTCAAAGTCAATTGCAAAAATAACCTCTGCGTTGACCAGACGACTTATATTTTAGTCGTCTGGAAGACTTATATTGAAGTCGTCCGCGTAGATCGTCCGCGTCGATCTTTAATAAACTTTCGTTTTCTTTGTTCTATGTTTGTTAATGTGTTTTATTTTGACATTTTCAGACGATGCGTTAGTTACATGCAGTGTATGGAGAATGGTTGTTTAAAGATGGATGTTTGAATTTTGTGGTTGATCATTTCAAAGGAGCGAGAATGTTACTTTTGAGTGAAGGTTCGACACATGCTGATCTTGTTGCAATGGCTCAAGAAGATTATAACCTGGACATGAACACATAGTCTGTGGAGTTAACCTACTCATTACAACAGAGTCTTTGTAAAATTTTAACTGCAAAAATGACCTAAATGGACGACTTCTCTAGAAGTCTACTAGACGACCTCCGTGGATGTCGTCTGCGTCAATGTTTAATAAACTTGCATTTTCTCTAAAACTATAAAGACATTTTTAACATTTTCTTGTTAATTCATGTTTATTAATGAATATTTGGGCTACTGAATGAAATTTATAACTTAATTTGTGATATTTATGAGGTTACCAACATTCACGTTAATTAAAGTTTCTAACTGATCCGAGAAGACTTCCACGTTCTACACTAGTTTTTAAGTCTTTTACGCTAGTTTTTGAATAACTTGTATTTTTAAGAGTGATAAGTAACTTCAAGATATGTAAAACTCATATTTTCAAAATATGTTTTCTCCCTTAGTTTTACTAAATTTGACTAAGTTTTTCAAACTTATAAAAAATATGATATGCTTTGACTAGTTAATATTGTTTGTTTCCATCTCTTAAGTATTATTGTTATAGACACTAATGATGATTATTGTTATGAGTTGGAAGAAGGGTTAAAATGCTTCTTAAAATGTTGTGTCAATATGAAGCTATCAACATTCTTGTTTATTAAGATGAGAAAAAGACCATTGGAGTTTATTATTGCATATGAGAGATCCAAAGATAAGAAAAAAGGTTATTGAAGTCTATTATTTCATTGATTTGTAAATGTGTAAACACACTGTTAGCACATGTATTACATATTGGGAAACATTATTACTGATTTTACAAAAAAATCACAACTAAAAGAGTAGACATGCAAATCACAAAACAAACCACAAACAAAACTATTATAGATCATTCCTCTACAAAGACAAGCTTGGACTCCACTTGATATGGAAGAAGACTTCGTCAGAAGACTTCCAGGAAGTCGTCTCGACTTCCTGGAAGACTTCCTAGAAGTCGTCTGGAAGACTTCCTAGAAGTCGTCTGGAAGTCGTCTGGAAGACTTCCTAGAAGTCGTCGGGAAGTCGTCTGGAAGACTTCCTGGAAGTCGTCTAGCGCATTATATTTTAGACGACTAACAGGTAAGTCGTCCCAGAAGTCTTCCAGATCTGAAAAACATGCATATCAAATCCAGATCTGAAAAACCTGCATGCCAAAAAACGTTAAAAACAGAGAAAATGAGTGGAAGATTAGATAAATTTACCTTTATAGAACACAGAAAAATATATATCTAAAATTAATAGATCTGCCTTTAAATGAGCTGAAGATGAGTACCATCTGATTAAAAACCTGCAAAAAAAAATAGATTAGTAAGAAAGCCATGAGACAAAACTGAAAAATTCATATAAAGTTTGGTGTTTTCAAGTCAAAGAGATTAGAGTGAGTTTGGAAAGTTTTAGTTTGGGAAAAAAGTTAGAACTTTATACAACAAGAAGTTAGCAAATGAAGAAAAATCAGACATGAAAATTTACCAAAACGCTCAGATCTATTATGAAAGGGAGACTTCGTCAAAAGACTTCCAGGAAGTCCAGACGACTTCCAGGAAGTCCAGACGACTTCCTTGAAATCGTCTGGAATTCTTCCTGGAAGTCGTCTAGTGCATTATATTTTAGACGACTAATAGGTAAGTCATCCCAGAAGTCTTCCAGATCTGAAAAACTTGCACATCAAATCCAGATCTGAAAAACCTGCATATCCAAAAACGTTCAAATGGCTTAAAAAAAGATAAAATGAGTGGAAGATTAGATAAATCTACCTCTATAGAACACACAAAAATACATATCTAAAATTAATAGATATACCTTTAAATGAGTGGAAGATGAGTATCATCTGATTAAAAACCTGCAAAAAAAAGATAGATTAGTAAGAAAGACATGAGACAAAACTGAAAAATTCATATAAAGTTTGGTGTTTTCAAGTCAAAGAGAGTAGAGAGAGGTTGAAGAGTTTTAGAATGATGAACATTACATTTTTGTTGCACCCATTTGAGAGGAGTAGATATAACGTGTAAATTTTTCTTTATATAGGGAGACAAAAAAATCCAATTACGTTAAATATTTTTGATTCATACGACTTCCTAGACGACTTACTTGTAAATCATCTAATTAACTAAATAAACACTTTGTAAAATCAAATTAAACTTCAAAAGTGTTTACTATACACAAAAATAAACATGAATAGGTAAAAATTTAATTTTTCAAAAAAACATTCAAGCTTTCCAAAATCTAACCCTAAGAATACATACAATACTACAACATATGTTGCCAAATCCTAGACCAAAGAATACCATGATTCACTACCTACATTCATCTATGTTGAAAACAATTCAATTTTGTTATATTTTAATTTATATCACTTAAAACTGTTTATAATTACATGATTTTAATTTTTCGCTTATCAAAATATTTTTTAAAAATTTTATAAATTATTTTTAAGATCAGCTACACCAGAAGACTTACTTTGAAGTCGTTCAGACGACTTCCAACATCTCAGACAACTCAGACGACTTACTGGAGCTATATTCGTAAAAATGGCTTCTGTTTTTTTTTGTTTGGTAACAAGGGATTCAGCTGTAATTTCACAAAGCTTTTAGGTTAGTTCTCCATTTGATTCAAGTTTGGATATAAGTTTGAGGTTAAAATCAAGTTGTGGGTTAGTTTTGGCAAATTCCCCTTTAGACTATCTACATTGATTCTTTGATTCAACACCATGTTTTTTTTTCATTTCATCTTCTACATAGTTTTTTTCTCTCTTCCATATAATTATTCAACATCCACCAAATTTTTAACCTGTACAATAATTTTGTTTAATAAAATTTAACACTCTACCTCATCATTTTAATTCATTTTTTTTTATCTTTTATAATTTAAAAACTACATATTAATAATAACTTTGATTATAAATAACTTAAATATTTAAAACAACATAGTTTTTAATATATTTAGTATTTTTTTTATTTATATACGTCACTAGCTTTTTCTTTTAATAAGAAAAAAATATTATTAAAATAAATAACATTTCAAAACTTCAAATAGCAATATTATAGTAAAAAATGAATTTTTTTATGTCCAAATCAAATAAACCAAGTATCTATTTATAGAGTATAAAAAGTTATGAATTTTGATATAATTTTTTTTATAAAAATATATTATTTGGTATAATATAATTGATCTCAAAAACTACGATAAAATAAAAACTTATGAAATTTGGACAGTCAATTATGTAATGACACTTGTCCAATCCAATAGTTATTTCTTTTAAACGAAAACAATAAAACACTTTCGAAAACTTATTTGATTTTGTGTGGTTCATAATGCTCCAAAGTGACATGGTGAGAGCCATTTTTGTGCTTTCAACAGGTTGAAGCCACAGTTGAATTTTTTTTTCAACATACACATTGCATATAGTCTTATGGACTATGGTACGCACCCATGCATGTACAACTTTTACTCAGGTGCGACGTGTGCAAGTGTGGTAAAGAAGGATGTCGTTTCAAGCTGTACTGCAGTGCGCCAAAATTACTTTTTAGGCATTAGGCCATGAAAATTATAATATGCATCATTTATTCATAACTTCCAAACCAGAAAAAAAGATGTTCACGCAAAATCTACATGGAAACATCCAACTGTATTCAGTGTGACTTTACTTTATGTTTCAAGTATTCTACTTTACCTTTAATTTAAAGATGAAGTATAACTATAAGCATTATAAGCGTGTGTCCACTCTTTCTTATGGGAGGGAGATGAGTATCACGGCGTATTAGGGAAAAGGTTACGAGAAAATAATGAATCAAGAAATTAATGGACATAATAATACAAAACAACTACCTTGCGGCTACTTTTCTTGATAAAATTTTCTGATATTCCAGCAGATCCATCGATAGAATCTTGATAGGATCTAAGTGAAGTTTCCAAAAAAAAAAACATTATAATTAAGAAATAAAAACTAAAAGAGTATCTTAAACTTGAGAACCTTATTTTAATAGTTTCTCATGGGCATGTCCTTGGATCACAATGAATTGAAAGATTCATCTTCCTTTAACGAAAGTTTGTACTTTGCAGCCCAATTGGAAGTAAAGGAGATCGAGCCGGAGCAACAAAATGGATCGTGTTTGGTATGTTTTAAGTCCCAAATCACATATTAACAAATATTTGGTTCACAACTTACAAGCCTTTATGAAGCCCTTTAGTTTGCAGAGAAAACAAGAATAAAGTCGTGGTTTTAGATGCTGTTTTACATTTCAAGCTTTTATATATTATTATCCGATGGAGATAGATATATTACAAATCAGCTTTCACTTGTTTCTCCTGGCTTCACAAACCTGCATGCACTGTAGACGAGAACCACTCGTTAATAACCTAATAAAACCATCCAAGCGCTGAAAATATTGGAAACTAAGAAAAGCAATCTACATAAACATTTAGGCTCCTAACAAGAACGTAGCATCCAAGGCATCTCTGAATCAATGCACACCATGACCTTAAAAGTTTAAATGGACAACCATAGATTTTGTTACTGTTATAATTGGCCATGAAAGGTTAACCTATCAAAAGATCAGTCCAACGGTGAAAGGAAGACGCAGACAAAAGCCAAAGAAAATCAAAACATAAAGACTATCTGACACTCAAATTATGGCGGTAAATGCGTGCAGAAGATGGAAGATCAGCAATAAGGCAGACAACTTCTAATAAAGCTTAGAAAGACAATATGAAACGAAGACCACAATGGTCAAGAGAACTTACGTGGTTACAAATATCCAACATTTGAAACCATTATTACCTCAGATGTCAAATCTCAGACAACTAATAAAACAAAAGCCCTAAAACAAAACCTATATCTCTAGACATCTCAAAGGAAGATACTACCCGTACCACATTGGCATCAAACAGAGTAAAAAAAAAAAAAAAACTTTGAATATCTTAAGTCCATAATACAGAATTAAAAAATATGAATTTGTCGAAGGATATAACCTTTACGTCGTGAACTGAATCAAGAAGAAGCTCGTTGTCCTTCGCAATCAAGACTCTCGTCGAAATTCTTCGAAGGGTACTTGGCGGTTACGACACCGACCTCGAAGACAAGATTATCCCCTGAGGATCGAATCCCGGTGATCGACCACCACTGATAAAACGCCCTGACACGAATCCCACGGAGCTCCGCGATCTGACCGTGCGTGATCCGACCCGTTACCTTGTTCGAATATGTCGCGAGGTAGTTATCTGGAGGAAGGCGTGATTTTGCATGTGCCGTGGAGGAGAAGGGAGAAGCCGCCGGAGGTTTTGATGATGTAGTAGTCCTTGACGGAGAGAGGGAGGAGCCCTATCGGAAAACCATGGCTCGTGAGCTCCGCGTGGGCCCGGCTCGGTGCTTTGACTTCTGGGATTGGGTCCTGTAGGGAAAGAGGTAGGAGGACGAGGAACGAGACAAGGAAGAGAGAGATCTTCATGTTCGTCCCGGCGAAAACTAAAAAGCTTCGAATCCACAGAAACTTTTTAGCAGAGTCCTCTGTTTTTTTGTTTATCTATTTGGGAGACTTCGTTTTGGAGACTTGGTTTTGTCGTTTTTGTTGACTTTGAACTCCTATTATTATATTACTTGATGTTTTTTGTGTGTTAAATATTTATTTTATAATATATATTTAGATGCAATTTAATAAATAATATATAAAAATATAGCTTATTTTAAAAATAATATAGGTTTTTGTTTATATTATATAAAATTTATATATAGTAATTATAATTAGAATCATATATTTATTTATTTTTTCTAAATTTCATTATATTATTATTTAGAATTGTATGATATTCCCTATTAAATTAAATTTTAAACTATTAATTAAGTATATTATTAATTTGTGGGCTGACGATCTAGTTTTCCCTCATAACTATTATATAACACCATGTCCACATAAAGTTAAAGCATCATTCTATATATCCATCGAATGAATGTTGAATACCGGGTTTTCCATAAATTTAAAGTTTGAATTGTAAGTTCGAAATCAATTTACCCCTAACCCATGATTAAGTTTGGTTTAATGTGTACCAAAATATACTTAACTATTAAACAACAATCAAAATCCAAATAAAACCAATAAAATTTCTTATTAAAGCAGTTAATCTCACATTCATTTGAAATAAAACCCAAGACTTGAAAAATAAATGGTCAAAATCCCCAAATTATTAAAACTAGTAGGCATAAATAATTCTGGTCTTTTTGATTTTGATGATTTGCGAATTTTGATTCTTTGATTTTCTAACTTTTGGTTTTATTTTGGATGAGTGTGAGATTAATTATTTTTATAGGGTATTTTTGGTTTAATTTGAGTTTTGTTAGGTGTCTAATAGTTAAGAATATAATTGGTACACATTAAACCAATCTTAATCATGGTTTAGGGTGTATATCTCGAACTTTTAAGTTGAGTTTTAAAAACAATTCGAACTTTGAATTCTTGGGAAAACATGTATTTAACATTCATTAAGTGGATATCCCTTATATACTAAAGCACAAGTCATATGACCAACAAAATTTTGACACATGGAATATGTTCTACAATTTAAAAGAAAAATAATTTAAATGTAAAAACCTGATCTTGTATTAACTTATTTCTCTTTTTTCTATATAAAATAAAAATTCCTAATATCTCTCACAATGTGCCCATGATCCCACGATCCCTAAAACTGTTAATCATTGTTTTTTTGAGTAATCGATTTAACTCATAGTGCCATATATTTAGATTCATTTGTTGCATTCAGAATTTGTAAATTCTTAAATTCTTTGCAGCACTCCATTGATCCTCTCTAAATTTCAACTTCTAACCAGATAGATTAAAATTTTTAATGATGAAACCTTTTGCAGTTCCAGATTCAAATCGAAGTAGTTTTTGGTCAAACTTGCACAACAATAATCTTCAAGAAAATCTTTCAAGGAAACGAGAAAAAGGACGCCAGTACACTATGGATTGATATTTTCGAATTCTTAAGATGAAGTTTGTTCAAAAAAGAGAGATGAAGGTTAAAGTCCAGGTAAGTAAACGCCTAAACTCTTCATGCTCAAATAACCTTTTGCATGAACCTTATTCTCATATACTTGCATATAATTTTTTTTCTGCATTCTAAACATTGTCCAAACCTAGATACTGCATGTAAGAAGGAAAGGATAAACAAAATATGTCAATAACATAATTAAAAAGGACTAATCAACTGTCGATTTGCTGGAATGAGTTTATTTTTATCGTGGTGATAGACTGATAGAGTGATAGTTCAAGAAAAGAGATTAAAATGGTCTCAACTTAAAACACATGTACAAAGCCCCTAGAATGCAAAGCACCACAAGAAGAAAAAGAAAAGAAAAGGGGGGGGAAGGGGGGAGGGGGAACATGGAGATTTAAGGCAGCAAATGGAAACTCGGGGGCTAGAGAAAACAAAAGGATTCATGTCTACTATCCAGATTAAGATCTAACTTTATAGTAAGATTTCCTTACTTTTATTTGTGTGTTTGTAATTTATACAAATGTTGTGATTTTTTTTTTTAAATTTCAGATCAAAATATATATACTTTTAATTCTTTTCTATTTCTATTTGTAGATAGAAGCAAAAAGAAAACTCCAAGTAAGCATAGCAATGAAAAAAAATATATATAAAAGAGTATTATGAAGAAATAAAATAAAACCATAAAAGAAGGGAAATACTACAATGGGACTATATGCTTTCCCTCAATCTTATTTTTCATATGTAATAATTTTTCCTGTTTTTGGAAGAAATATATAAAAGGTTCATCTTGGACTATAAAGCGCGAATTTTTCTTTTTTCTAATTCTACTGATAAATATAACCCTCAAAATAACATTCTTTCCATTATAAATTATATTTTAAAATATATATTCATTCCATTGTAAATTATAAAAATAATGGCCTTATGCACGGAGTAATACTAGTATAGAATAAAAACTTAACTTCGTGTAAATGTGGTAATATATTGTAGTTCTCATGGAAAAATAGATCGGTCAACCCAGAGCCGGACTTGACCCCATGTGTGTGAAACATTTGAATGGACCTCCATTTCAGTGGGGTCCCTTTTAGAAAAAAATATTTTTGTATAAGTTAAATATGTAAATGTTTAATGTGAAAATGAAAAAATGATAAAATACAGATTTTAAAAATTATAATTATATTAAAAAATTGTAATAGACTAAAATGTTCTTTTAAATTTTTAAGGAAACAAAAAATATTTTTTTCTTAAAAATAATTTTAATTTTTTTTTCAAAAAAATATCTTTTAAAAAAAATTAAATAAAAAATATTGTTTTGGATAGGGTCCCCAAAATTTCAGGTACGGCTATGGGTCAACCCTTAATTCATAGAACATTAACTTATGAAATTTATTGTTATCACTAAATTTTAGACTTTTTCAAAATATTGCATAGAATTTTTTTGAAAGATTATATTATCCTCTAATTAGACGTGATTTTTATTAAAACATAATAAAACTAAGCAAACATGTCTGTATCAACCAATATAAATTGCATCAACTAAATTTTTATTAAGTGCATCAATTAACAATGAAAGAAAACAAAAAAAATCTACATATCTTCATCAGGGAATAACTCATCTTTTAAAGAAGGAGCAATCCACTGAATCTGAATATAAGTAATCTCCCAAAGATCATCATCCTCCTTCTGCACCAAAATCTCCTTCTCCTTCATCGTCCCAATCATTATAGTCAAAAGCTCAGGCACCACCTCCTGAAGCTTATTATCACCATACTCCCCCAAATCCGCCTTCATACACGTGTCCATCCTCCTCAACACCCCCAACCAAAACGTCCTAAACTCCACACTCCCAACAATCTGCTCCAAGTAGTGCAAGAACACGTTCTTCAGCATCTTCATCGCTATCTTCAACGTCCCTTCCATGCTCCTCATCTCCCTCTCCGCGCTCTCGCGCCTCGAATAGTCCAGTAGCTTCTCGTGCAAGTCATCTATCGTCGGGAAGATCACGTGGTCTATGCAGTAGATGCAACCCGACGGCGTGAACCCGAGATCCTCGTGCGCCATGGTGAAGCTTCTCTCTAGCGACGTCACCGCTCTGTTGCGTATCTCTTCTCGTCGCGCTAGCGTCGTTTTTCGAAAAGCTTCGGAGAGTTTGAGGAAGAGGTGGTGAACGAAGTTGACTCCTCTCAAACTGTTCTCCTCCACTGAGGATGAGCTGCTCGTGTTGCTAGCCACGCTGAAGTTATTCACCGTCTCTGTGGATGCTGTCTTGTACCATTGTATCAGCATTGTAACTGACTCCGTCATGAGGTCTAGTATCGTCAAGTTCTTCTCAACCGCGCTGTTTCGCAACGCGACGAAGCTGAAGGAGCAGTCTATGCAGTAAGCATAGCTTGACTGCGAGAGGTGCGATGCGTTGGTGGACATTAGACCGATGAGAGCGTCAACAGCTTGCTCCTTGGTCTCTGGATGTCTCCCGCACAAAGAGAGCAGCTGCAAGACGCTTTTCCACCCGATCTGAGTTTGGAGACTAGCGGAATGTTCCGTGATAATCCTGCTGACAAACTCTGTTATCGTGTCGTAACAAGTGTCGATAATCTCTTTATCTATCTTCCACATTATCGTTATCGACCTGAAGATCAGCTCCTCTGGGAGCTGGTCTTGGAGGTTAGCAGCGAGAATCTTGATGCAGACTTTAAACAAGCCCGGGATGCCTTTTTCGACGAAAGGGATGGGGGAGAAGAGAGGGAAGTTAGCTACGTTGAGTAGATACTCATGGTAGCTAGGCCAGAACATGTTGAACCGGTGGATGTTGGATAATGCCACAGCTATGATCAAGTCCCAGCAGAATTTAACCGTCTCTTCTTCCTCGATCGCCGTGCTGAACTTTTGTCCCTTTCCTGCAGCTGCGTAGATTAAAGAACGTCCTAGGTTCAGCACAGCAACGTCAGGGAGCACCGAGCTTTTGCTGAAGATTTGACCGATTCTACATTGTTTAATGACTTTAAGATTCTGCTCAAACTCACTCATCCCTAGAGCTACGGATTCTTCAACGCTGTCTAACGCCAAGAAGTGTGAGAATCTACCCATTAGGCTAGAGCCTTGTCTTCTGTTGAATTTATTTTCTTGGCTCGCAAGCATGTTTAGGTCAGATTCGGATAAGGCTTCTTCTTCTGTCGTCTCGAACTCTATAGCAGACTGCGGAAGAAGCTGGAGCTTTCTTAGCTTCAAGAGACAGTCCACAATGTTCCTCCACCCTCCTCTGATGGAATCTCCGAAGCTGTTAGCGAGCGTGAAGACCGCGAGAGTAGCCATTCTAGGTTTCATGTCGTGACTAAACGCGAAGAGTGTCTCTTCAGGTGTTGTGTAAGGGTTTAACAACGTTGTGAATTTACAAAAGGAGGCGATTAGCTCGTCGAGAATGTCTTCAAGACCGTACTGCGCAACTCTTGCTATAGAGATCAGTGCGTCGACGCACTCGTGAAGCACTTCGTCGTCATCCGAATGCTCAAAGAAGGCGGAAACAGCAGCTATAGATGGACCTGCTATGGTTGCAAACATGTCTCTTCCTATTCGCCGATCAAACTGGCACATGCTCAAAGGCTGTGTGGTCCTTGTTCTGTTCATCAGCTCAATCCATCTGTTTGGGTTCATCTCCACCGGACCTGAGTGTGTCGATAAAGCGAATGCGTTTGTTGAAATGGATTGGAATAGCTCTGATAGGTACTCTCTTGGAAGGTCTTTTCCAGCGTTGATTGCTCTGTTGTTGCGGATGAACTCGTCTTCAGTCATTTTCTTCTTAACCTGAGGGTTGTGTTGATCTGTGTTGAGCATGATAAGCGAGTAGCAGAGGATATGAACCGTGTCTTTACTTGCAAAGATCTCTGAAGACTGTTGATTATAGAACCTCTCGGAGAAAGCTTCAATCATACGTTCAATCTTTTGAGACTCTCCTGGTAGCCGAAAGGACTCCAAGAATGTTCTTAAAGCAGTATCAAGATTCATGCCTGTGAACTCAAACGTGTGTGTAAAGCTTTTGAGAACACTGAGATGTAACTCATCAGGATCTCCAAGGTAATCTCCAATCATTGTCTTGTCCAAACCTGGTGTGAATCTGAAGAAAGAAGCTAATGCCATTGGATCAGGAGGGTCAGAGACTAAGTGGTTATACTTCAAATACTCCAAACCCTTTTTCTCATCTCTATTGAAATGGTTAGCAGCTATTGCTAGCTTCCTCTTCTGAGCTTTCCTCACTCTTATATGCTCCACCCATGTCTCAAAATCCTCTTTTGGCTTCTCTATCCAAAAAGGTATGTACTCGTTAATCTCAACAGGGCTTGGCTTAATGGAATTGGAATCTTCTTCCTCACCACCTTCATCTTCTTCTCTATCCATATTGTCGGCGATGTTGTGAATCAAGATCACAAGACCTTCAAAGGCTTGGATTTGCATAGAGGTTAAGGGACCAGATGTAGGGAAGGTGTGTCTGCATAGAACTTTGCCTGTCTCTTCAAAAACATTCCTACATATGGGATCACAATCATAGTTCACATATGCTTCAACTATGAACGCAGGTTGTCTACAAAAATTGATTATCCCTTCAAGTGCAACTTCTTGTAACTGAAGGAAGCCTGTGAAAGCTGTAACTTTGAGCAGCACAAAGGAGAAGAAAGCTTCAAGTTGTAGCCTCACAAACCTAATAAAAGAAAAGACATTCTTTTAGCATTTAGGTTTACTTGTTAGACAAGAAACAAAGGACTTACTTGCGGAGGAAGTGATAGATGTTAAGGATACAACTAGAGATCATAGAGAGGACAAGAGGGCTTGAAGAAGCTCCATAATGGATCAAATGGTGAAACAAATCGTCTTGAACCATCCTAAGAAGCTTTGGATGTTGCCCTATAGCATCACCGCTTAACTCAATGGCACTATTGATTAAGACCAAAGCGAAAATCTGCACATCCTCGTCCGCGGTGTGGACGCTTGTCCCTTCCGAGTTCTCGACAACCTCAACAACATTGAGCAAAGAACATAAGAAATGAAAAATGTCGATGCAACAGCGTATTCCATATCCGCTGTTCATGTCGATTTCATCGGTGTCAGACTCTGAATCTTCACCACCTTCTTCTCCTCTGACTTCAAAGTCAGGTAACCTAGAGAAGATGATTTGAATCAGCTCATGCATTGTGTATCTTCCATTACGCTGGAGAAGATCTCCTCTACCAGCAGATTGTTGCACCACTTGGAAACATGTGTTGACTATTGTGCAAACCGCTTGATCTTCTAGTAACTCCTGTGTTAATTCACATCTTATTAGAAAACTTTGATCTAAAAGAGAAAAGGTCATGTTATGAGCTTCCAAATTAAAACTAATTCCTATAAATGCATTGATCCTAATTGTTTATGTATTAGTTTATTAATTCTTCAACTACCGATATGAGATATTATTCGTAAAAGCAAAAGACGAACGAACCGAGGCTGGATGTTTCATGACTCCGGTTAGAACTTGAAGGATCCTCATCATCACTGCATCTTCAGATATGGAATCTGTTTTCTCCAAACGACAACTAGTGATCCCAGAGACAATAGAGTTCATAGCATCTTTAGCACCAGGACTTTTCTCATCAAAGATTTCAATCTTAAGAATCTTCAAGATTGAGGACAAAGCCACCGCTGTGGCACTTGCGGGGATCTCATCGCTTTGAATGACTTCAAGGAAAGGCGAGAGGTAAACCGAAGGATCTATGGTGCGCCATTCTTGCTGAGGGTTGAAGATAAGGGCTCTCAGAGATTTGAGAGATTGTTGGACTGATGAATCACAATGATCTGTTTCTTGTGGAGACAGGTAACTTTCTGAGATGGGTCTACGGATGACAGCAAGGACTGCACCAACCTCTGTGTTAAGCATGCATGAAATCCCTAACTCTTTACGC
Source organism: Brassica napus (assembly GCF_020379485.1). Lineage (NCBI taxonomy): Eukaryota > Viridiplantae > Streptophyta > Magnoliopsida > Brassicales > Brassicaceae > Brassica > Brassica napus. The sequence continues at coordinate 54,436,851 of NC_063452.1, read as the reverse complement.
TTTGCTTTCACCACGGCTCTCTCCATGTCTCTCACCTTACCACACTCTTTTTACCGACAAGGAAGAAAAACATTTAGAAACTATTTCCTTATTTATCTTGTCTCTGTAAGGTCTTGCCTTGGTTAGTGCAAACACACAAACTATATTTGGAATGTATGTTTTAGTGGCTGAGACTTAGTAATGGGTGACTTTAATTTCAACCACTTGTTTTCACATATCAAGGTAAACTCTATCATCCACCGTCAATTTCTCTATGGAGCTAAAGATAACGCTATTGGAAACTAAGGTAAGAAATGCAAACTCAAAATTTAGACGTATTATTTGGATTAAACCTAGGTTAAATATGTTTATTTGAATAAAACTCTACAATGTTGTCAAGAAACTATTGATGAATGAGGGGAAATTCCTAACATTGTAGTGTTTTTTTTTTATGATCACAAAAGAATCTCTTCCACTGATTTCGATTAAAAGAACTCTTCCAATACAGATTTAGTGCAACTTTTTTTTTTTGTCAAACTTCTAGTGCAACTTTATCATTTAGAAATAAATATACAAATGTAAAATGTATTCCTACATAATTACATTGCTTTTAAAATTTTCAATTAGCTGTTTTCCATAAATGAATTTTCTAATAAACATGTCCATTTGGAGTATTGGAATGAGAAATCACAAAAAGAGACATAAATTAGTTGAATAAACACTAACCACATCTTTCAATAACGAAATAAAATATAAAGTTATATAAAGTCTCATGGTGGGTCGCGGTTGTTTTCGTCTGGCTTTCCTCCTTCGTTGAAAAGAGTCATGGCTGGAAAATACTAGGAGTTATGTTTTTCTTTTCGTGGTACATTCGTCTAAGCAGCATGATGAAATTACTTTTCGATAGAGAAGACATATTTGCAGAAGTTATTAGAAGTTTTGTTGCAGTTGAATACCTAGATAGTTTATTTTTTAAACTTGCTTAATTTAGTTTGTTTTTATTATAGATTCATTTCAACTACAAGTTTAATTACTATTAAGTTTAACTGAATTTTTTTAATATTAAATTATGATTACAATTACAGAAAAAGTAAAAAAAAAATTCTCTACAATATTTATGAAACTATACCAATTGTACAATAAGCCATTATACTTGCATTAAGTTGAAAATTTTGTATAAGATAAATTATATTTTCCAAGAAACAAAACATCAAATTTCTTAATATAGATATTAATTAACCTTTCGATTAATCCTTTCTATTTCCATTTTTACATTATATCCATTTTGTTGTTTAAATAAAAAACAGTTATAAAAAATAATTATTACAGTTCAAATAATAATTATAACATCAAATTTCTTAATATAGATATTAATATGGAATGTATGTTTTGTGGCTGAGACTTAGTAATGGGTGATTTTAATTTCAACCACTTGTCTTCACATATCAAGGAAAACTCCATCATCCACTATCAATTTCTCTATGGCTTAAGATAGCGCTAATGTAAGAAATGCAAGCACAAAATTAAAATGTATTATTTGGATTAAACCTAGGTTAAATATGTTTATTTCAGTAAAACTCTACAACGTTGTTAGAAAACTAATGATGAATAAGGGAAAATTCGTAACGGTGTAGTGTATTTTGAAGGGGATAAAAATTTTGTAAAAGTTTTTTATGATCACAAAATAACCTCTTCCACTGATTTCGATAAAAAGAAATCTTCCAATACAGATTTAGTGCAACTTTATCATTTAGAAATAAATATACAGATGTATAATGTATTCCTACATAACTACATATCCTTTAAAAAATTTAAATAGATGTTTTCGTTAAATGGATTATCTATTAAGCACGTTCATTTGGAGTATTGGAATGAGAAATCACAGAAAGACAGAGACATAAACAAATTAGCTGGATAAACACAAACCACATTTTCGGTAACGAAATAAAATATAAAGTTATAAAGTCACGTAGCTATAATCCTTTCATTTTTATGATAATTTGGATAAAATTCAATTTTATGATGTATTTTCAGATATTTTTCAAAAAAAATTAAAAATAGCTTTGCTTTTTTTTACGATACTTTCAAATCTTACATTTTTACTATTTAAATATTATTTTATCTTAAATTATGAGTATAATTACAGGAAAAATAAAGAACTACTCTACAATATTATGAAACTATAGCAATTGTTTAAACAGTTTCTATTTGCATTATGTTAAAAAAATTGTATAAGATAAATTATATTTTCCAAGAACCACAACATCAAATTTCTTAATATAGATATTAGTTAGGCTTGTGACAAAAAAAATATTAGTTAACCTTTCAATTAATCCTTTCTATTATCATATTTGACATTATATCCATTTTGTTGTTTAAATAAAATAAAACAGTTCTAAAAAATAATTATTTGACCAGAATCGGAAATCAAACGGGGAATATAGTACGGATCCGGGTCAATCTCGAAATATAGTACGGATCCGGGTCAATCCGAATCATCATCTTCTACCCTGAATCAAAAACCCTAGCTGCTCTTCTTCCTTCTTTCTAACATCTCCTCAACTCAATTTCGCGCCGAGTGCGATTACAATGCATGGCCACGAAGATGTTCACTTCTCGTCATCTTCCATCAGAATCAATCCCGAATCTTCTCACGACCACTCTTTCCTCGCCAATCTCCAATCCTGCTCCAAAACCTTATCCTCCCACCTCTCAAACACTCGTCTCTCACTCACTCGAATGCTCGACTCGCTCAAGACTCGCCACACCTCTCCACGTGCGAAACCGGTTCGTCGCCACAATTCACCGACCCAGATGCTCAATTCAGTCACACAGCTCATGATTGGCAGCAAGTCTCCGCTACTCTCACTCTCCCTTATCCAGTCTACCCAATCGATTTGGTCCGACCCAGGAGCTGAGAGACTAAGCTCGCCGCTGCTTTGCTGCGCATCTCTGTCTCTAAACAGGCCTAGCGAATCGTCGACTCAGTCGGTGGAAGGGAAGGATGCGATACAGCAGCAGCAAGTTCAGAAGGGTCATTCATCGGCGAGTCGGAACGCGGAGGAGCGAGTTCTGATAAGCGAGGTGTTGGTGAGAACCAAGGATGGAGAGGAGCTCGAGAGGAAGGACTTGGAAGTGGAGGCGTTGGCTGCTTTGAAGGCGTGCAGAGCCAATTCTGCGCTGACTGTTCGAGAGGTGCAGGAGGATGTGCATAGGATTATAGAGAGTGGGTACTTTTGCTCTTGTACTCCTGTTGCTGTTGATACACGCGACGGGATACGTTTGATGTTTCAGGTATATATGCATTGTGATTGCTCTTTTTAAATAGATGAGGGAAAAAAAAAATAGTCTCTTTTTGTGTTTTGGGATGAAAATAATTCTCGTTTTCTTGCCATAAGGTAGAACCAAACCAAGAGTTTCGTGGGTTAGTCTGTGAAAACGCAAATGTTCTTCCTTCAAAGTTCATACAGGAAGCTTTCCAAGATGGATTTGGTACGCCTCCTCTAATTTGGCTTGCTTTTTCGTCTTCTGTTAGGATGTACTTATAAGTTCGTCACTATAAAATGGATTCATAACACTGGAACCTGACACAATTTCGAGTGATGGATGATAAAGCTAAAGTTTTTATAACACATGGTGTAAAATGTGTGTGTTTTAGCCTTGAATGGAGAAGATAGAATATGGGTAGGTAGTATAACCGAAATGTTTTCATGCTATGATTGCAAGCTGTTAGCATAAATATTACTGCTATGAACCCGAGCATATGAAATTCATTTGAAGTTGCTCTCAGTTTACATGTAAATGTATGAAGACTAATTAGTTGGGATTCTCGTGTTTTGGCTAAGGTAATTGTTAGTAAATTGTGGTGTGAAGTTTTGTAGGGAAAGTGATTAATATCAAGAGACTGGAGGAAGCTATCACATCCATCAATGGATGGTACATGGAGCGTGGTCTTTTTGGAATTGTAAGAGTACACCATTACTATTTTTCCATAAAAAAATAAATTGACATCCTGGATTCAATCGCTTATGTAGTTTATAATAATCGACATGTGCTGTCTACTATTGTAGGTTTCTGATGTTGATACGCTTTCCGGAGGTATAGTAAGGCTTCAAGTTGCTGAAGCAGAGGTTAACAACATTTCTATCCGATTCCTTGATCGTAAGACGTAAGTTGGTACCAATTCCTCCCCCTTTTTTATGAAATTAATAGTGGTTTGAATAGTTAGTAATTCTGGATGACACTGGCAGATTCCTTTTATTTCAACTATTACATTACGATTTTGATTTGCTATTGGTGTCTTCTATTTTTAGTGGCGAACCAACTAAAGGGAAGACAAGGGTTGAGACAATACTTCGACAGCTTACAACAAAGAAGGGACAGGTATTTTTGGACTTTCTCAGCTTAGATGTACATATAAGCTGGTAACTAGAACGTCATATTTTACCTGGGTTGTTAGGAACCACTCTTGATGGTATCATCTATTGATGAAATCGTTTGAAAACCTTATTCTAAATTAAGTTTGATCACTTTCTAAGGTGTTATACTGTGTTTATATTCTTCAGTTGACAAAAACTGAAAATTTCTTAGCAAATTTTTGACGTAAATAGTTTTACGCTTGACCCTCCAAGATGCTGTGGACCTCTACATATAGATCTTGCCTAATCTGGCTTTTAATCGCTGTAGGTCTACAGCATGCTTCAAGGGAAGAGGGATGTTGACACTGTGCTAGCCATGGGAATCATGGAAGATGTTAGTATTATTCCTCAACCTGCAGGTGGTGAGTAAATGTATTCCTCGATTCCTCTAGTTTCACTCTGTGCTTAAGGTGCAGTAGCATGATTGGAGAAAGTAAATGCCTTACTTATCCATCAGGCACAATAACGACAGTTTTTAAAAGTGTATTATAGCTGAAATTTTGTACTCTTACCTTGTTTTTTCCTGGAAATGTTAGATAGTGGGAAGGTTGATTTGATCATGAACTGTGTCGAGCGTCCCAGTGGAGGCTTCTCTGCTGGTGGTGGAATATCTAGTGGGTACGTTTAGTTGTTAACTACATACAGCGTTTCACTTTTTTCTTTGGTAGATTGACGACAAAGTTTGTTTATTTCTTATTTGTAGAATCACGAGTGGCCCCCTATCAGGACTAATTGGAAGGTAAAATCATGTGACATTGCTGTCTTCTGTAGCATTAAATCTGTATATACTATTTGTGACGATTCATTTTTAGCTGTGGCCCAAGCTGGGTTTATTAGTAAAGACATTACTGGTGTAATTGAAGTTATTATTTCATGCAGCTTCGCTTATTCCCACCGTAATATATTTGGAAGAAACCAGAAGCTTAACGTTTCCCTAGAGAGGGGTCAAATTGACTCTATCTTTCGTATAAACTACACTGATCCATGGATTGAAGGAGACGACAAAAGGACATCCAGATCTATTATGGTTCAGGTAAGACCTTAACTGGGGTTCTTGCTCTTTTGGCTATCTCACTGAGAATGTTAAGTTGACTAATAGACTAACTAGCTCCATATTGTACTAGAATTCTAGAACACCAGGGAATCTTGTTCATGGCAATCAACCAGACAATGGTAGTCTGACAATTGGTCGGGTTACAGCAGGTATTGAGTACAGTCGGCCATTCAGGCCAAAGTGGAGTGGTACTGCTGGACTTATATTTCAGGTATCTACTGTCCTCGATATTTTCAAGTTGCTGTGGAACACAATCAACACTCACCACAATAGTTCTGCCTCCACTGGATCTTGCACAGTGTGTATGTTTAGCCTATTCCCATTTTCGTTTTAATTTTAATGTTCCAGCATGCTGGTGCTCGTGATGAACAAGGGAACCCTATCATTAAGGACTTCTACAGTAGCCCTCTAACCGCAAGGTATGCACCAAAAAATGAAATGTCCTTCGGTTTTGCTCATTGTTTCCACTTTCACTAATGCTGTATGTGGCCATTTAATTGATACTTCCTATTTTTTTTTATGTTTGCTCGTGTAGTGGTAAGACCCATGACGAGACCTTGCTAGCTAAATTCGAAAGCATTTATACTGGCTCAGGTGAACATGGATCAACAATGGTCAGTCTCAGTCCTCTCTTGGTAGTTACATTGTTCTCTTCTTTTTTTTTTCTATGCCTAACACTATCTGTATTTCTATACCAGTTTGCGTTTAACATGGAACAAGGGCTTCCCGTTTTGCCCGAATGGTTATTTTTCAATAGAGTGAATGCTCGTACCAGGAAAGGCATACACATTGGACCAGCTAGTTTTCTATTTAGGTATGCTAAACTACTTGCAGCATAACATTTCTTTTAAGCTCCATTCGTCTTTTGTGATTCTAAGCACCATTTCCCAAGTTGTATATAGCTTATCTTACCTTGTTCATGTTTTACAGTCTGTCAGGCGGACATGTGGTGGGAAACTTCTCACCTCATGAAGCATTCGCCATTGGTGGAACAAACAGCGTAAGAGGTTACGAAGAGGGCGCTGTAGGATCTGGTCGATCATATGTAGTTGGTTCAGGGGAGGTCTCTTTCCCAATGGTGAGACTTTTCTCTGACAGTCCTAAGATCTTGTTTCGTAACAAAGATGAATGTTATGACTCTCATTCTTGCCTTTCTTTTGCAGAGAGGACCGGTCGAGGGCGTCCTTTTTACAGATTATGGTACTGATCTGGGATCAGGAAACACTGTCCCAGGTACAGTACAGACTAGGCTTTCGTGTTTTTACCTTATGCATCTTACGATATGCTTGTCAAAGTTTTGGAATCTCTCACAAGTGACCATCATCTTTGTTAATTTATGTCCTTTAGGTGATCCTGCGGGGGCTAGGCTGAAGCCTGGAAGTGGTTACGGGTATGGTTTTGGGGTGCGTGTTGATTCTCCGTTGGGGCCTCTACGCCTTGAGTATGCCTTCAACGATAAGCACAATGGAAGGTTTCACTTTGGTGTTGGCCAACGGACCTAAACTTACCAGTCTCATCTGTTTTTTTTTGGTCCTTGATTCTAAAAATGTTTTCTTGGTCTTTGTCGTACATTCATCTATATGACTTGTTAATTATTTCATCTATTTAGTTAACTCACTGTCCTGTGTAATTTTAGAAAACTCCGAGATTCATTTGAAAAGCTCGAAGCATGGTTCTAGCTTATTGATACGTTACCAAAAACCTGATTTGAATAAATTTGGAATACATTTACCACTTCCCGTCCAACTTGCATGTGTTAAGCATGCCGCCAGCGTACTTTGATCCGCTTTTAAAAGTTGGGAATATTAAAAAAATATATAATTTATAATATCAATAGATTTTAACATTTGATAAGTAATGTTTTAATTTTTTATTTGGAATTTTTTTATAAAAATATTCTAACTAAATTTTGTTAAGTTTATTAATACTCAAATTCTTTTTCTACCCAGTTTAATATCTCAACTAATTATTCTGTCTATTTTAATATACAAACTTTTGATACGGTATTCTTTTTTAATACCTAAATTATGTTTATTTTAATCAAAAATATTAATAAGTTTCAAATAAAATTTTAAAAATCTCTAGAATTCACAAAACAATCTGAAAAATTCTAATTTTATTTTAAGTCTTAGAAATAAAAGTAATTAAATTATGGATAGTCTTAAATTGTGTAATAGATTTTTTAAGAATTAAATATGAAATTTGGTTTATTTTTGGAAATAGAAAAAAAAATTATTTACTTTTCCTTCGAAACTGAGTTTTTATAAATTTATAATTTTCTCCATAATTTAGTTACATTTTTTTCCTATAGCTTAAAATAAAAGCGAAAATTTTAAAGATTTTGGAGGGCTTATAAAATTTTGTTTGATACTTATTAATATTTTTGATTAAAATAAACAAAGTTTGGGTATTAAAATGAGCATAGTTTTAAAATTTTATGCATTAAGATAGGTAAAATAATTAGTTGGGTATTAAAGTGGGTAACAAAAAAAATAGTTGAGGTATTGATAGTATAGATAATTATATTATTTTATATTTATATTGAATATAAAAATAATCTAAAAGGTTACTTAATTTTTTTTTGATTATTTCAACCCTTTTCATTATGAAGTTTTAATAAAATATCTGTAATTTGTTTGGTAAATTTGTGATATATACTTATTTGATAAATAATTAAATTTTTTAATGTTAATTTATTAACTTTAACATTTTATTTGTATAAAATTATTTGATTTCAATTTAACCCATAATTTTGCATATATAATTATATGTTCTCAATAATAAAAAAAAATTAAGAATAAGAATCTAATATTTATTAATTTTAAAGGTTTAATTTTATAGTAAATGGTTTTTTGTAGTATCTAAACTCGAACGTAGTTATATTTTCAATTTTTTATAAAATATTTGAGTGGTTTTAAATCAACTAATTTAAAAGAAGATAAATAAAATATTATTAAAAAGGTAGGACTTAATTTTTTATATTGTATGGACAAAAGATTAGTTATTGTGTTATTTGGAAACATATTTAGTAGTATAGCGTTATTTACCATAATAGTATTGATTATATAAATTTATATGTTTTTTGTTTGTTGATTATATAAATTTATAATTTTTTTGTTTGTTGTTGTGTAGTTTACTAAATAACTTCTCTTTTGTTTAGGACATAACAAAATTAAAATTTTGGAAACCGATAACATAGACGAATTGTTTTCATAAAATAGCGATGAAATTTTCTTATTTATAGGAGATGTAAATCATGTATTAAATTTTATTTGTGCAGTACATAATAGTTGTTCTGTTGCGAATTATATTCTTAACGTATGAAAGTGAAACCGGCTTAAAATGAAGTAAACAAAAGAGATAAGCCATATGGAGAGTCATATAGTTTTATTCTTGGATATAGATGTGATATTTAATGTGAGAGAGTGAGAGGAGTGGTGGGAGCGGCATTAATGGCTTGATTAATATATAACAAAGACAAAAACTGAGTAATTACACTTGCATTGATCAGAGTTCGTGAGATCCGAAGAGAAACCGCTGTGCTGAAATAGCGCACTCTGGAGCTTTTTTCTTCTACATTATTATTATATTTAAAAACGTACAAAAAAAGGAGAATGATTTTGTTTTAATAAGAGAGATGATATTATATGTTTGGCTAAGAAAACCTCATTGCAAGCGTTCCATAATGTTATGGTATCATGAGGAATGGAGAGCTCTGAATCTCTCTTAATGATAGAGAAGAGTGGAAATTTGCAGGAGTCTTCAGGGATGCCATATTAACTTTGTCATCTGGTCGATCAAGTTGATCCACTGTTTAAGAAGGTTTTCAAGAAGCAATCTGTAGAATTTTGTTACATTAAGAAAAGAAAAAAGATATTTCGTTGTATATATATAGTGGACGAACTGTTAAACCTATCTTAGCTCCGATAGTATTCCCCTGATATGGTTGTTTAACTTTGAACTAGATTCATATGATTTCAAAACTCAGAATTAGTTTGGGTAGCCAAAAAAAATTATTTAATGAAAATTAAATTTATATTTATATTTTTTGTGCATGATATAATATCTTATTCATGTCAAACACAATGAATAATAAAAAATATATTTTCTACTTCTACATTTAATCAAACATAACTTATGAATGTAGACGGGTCTCCGATTGTATTCAGCGAATTAAATATAATCTATCAAGTCCACAGTTTTGATAAAACGAAAAATAATAGCAACTGCCTTTCGGTTGTATAATTATTGAAATAAAGCAAAACTCTTATTTGGTTTTATATTATGATTGGATTTTCAATTACATATTTGAACTTATCTTTTACAATTACTTACCTTTTTCATTATAGTAATTTTTATGATCATATATTATGCTGATGATGTATTTTTGTCATTTTAGAATAGTGTCAAATTCATGGCAAGTCATCTTATTGACTTCCTAGAAAATGTTTTGTTTGTTCGTGAACTGGACCTTGACTCAATCAATTCCTCCTTTTTCTGCTAAAAACCTTGGGTCAATTTGCGTAAAGCAAGTAACAAAACTCCAGTCATTTAGGAGTAAACTTGGTTTAAAAAATTCCAAAAACATGAAAAAATTCGTTTATTTAATTTGTTAAAGAACGTAACAAACTCCATGTGTTCCCCAATTTTTCTGAGAGATAAATGCTATTGTACGTTAATTTTCTTTAAGGAAAATCAAATGATATCTCTAAGTCACTATTAGCCAACGCTATAACAACCTTTATTAAAGGAGAGTTGTTGTCATCTTAAGGCATTTAATTTGTTTTTCCTCATTATCATGAAAGGCCAATTAAACCTAACTTTATCTCTATATATAAGAAAGAAACAAAGAAATGCTTCTTCAGTTATAGTTTGCCATATTGTTAGATATTCACCTAGCTCTCGGTGTTGTGCGAGTTAAAGACGTACTTCCTTGCAGGTTGATTAAAAGAGAGAAAGTACAAAACACTAATCCTTCAAACATAAATGACAAAAGGTGTTTCTAGTTTTTCTTCATCGAAAGTGTTTCTTCGGCTTGTTCTCGTTCTCGACACAACCTCTTCTCCTTCTCCGGAGATTGATCTGCGAAAAAGGTTATATTTTGATTCACAAATGATACATCCGATTCTGTTTTTATATTCATACATATATAATGGTAGAGATCAAAGCTTTAAACTCATAGATCTTACCGCTACGTTAGGAATTTTTTTACCCTTAGGCTCATTTAATCATACATAGGTTTTTAGGGTATTGATACACTCATTTGTGGTGAATTCCATGCATAAATATGAAAAATATATCAAGTTGTAGTTCTACATATCCTTGTGTTATAGTTTACTGTTGTACTTATAGTCACATATTAACTTCGTACAGATACCTTAAATGGCCGCTATGGATCCGAGAAAAAATGGTTACGCTGCTCCGCTAAATGTACGTGAATAAATACTCATTCCTTTTCATCTATCTATTTCAGATAGAAACACAACGGAAGACAATAAAAACATCTGATTTTTGTAGGGAGTAAAATAATGATATCTATTAGCTACTTGGTTTGGGATACATACATAACTGTTTAACTTGAATGTGACACTATTTTAAGGAGCAGGAGAGAGATGAAGATATTGAAGTTGGTGAGGTGGTAGAGGTTCAAGATAACCAAAGTGTGGCATCTCTCAAGTCCAACGATTCTGACCTTAAGAAGAAGACTAATGATGATGATACAAAGGAGAAAGGTGGCTGGACTAACGCACTCATTTTGCTAGGTACACTTTCCATGGCATACTTTTTTGACATACAGAAATGTATAACTAAATCGTACATACTTTGACCAAGACAAAGACATGTACACACTCTATTGTTTTTTATAGTCTTCGTTGTGTTTCTATCCCTGTACAGGAAATCAAGGACTAGCGACACTAGCCTTCTTTGGTGTGGGAGTGAACCTTGTACTCTTCCTAACGCGTGTTATGGGACAAGGCAATGCAGAAGCTGCAAACAATGTAAGCAAGTGGACAGGAACAGTATACATGTTTTCACTTGTGGGTGCATTTCTCAGCGACTCTTATTGGGGTCGTTACTTGACATGCACTATCTTCCAAATCATCTTCGTCCTTGGTGTGAGCCTCCTCTCTTTCACTTCTTGGTTTTTCTTGATCAAACCTAAAGGTTGTGGCGATGGAAACTTTACATGCGACCCTCCGTCTTCTCTCGGCGTTGGCATCTTTTATTTATCCGTTTATCTCGTAGCGTTTGGATACGGTGGTCACCAGCCAACGCTGGCTACTTTCGGTGCAGACCAGTTTGGTGAAAATGATAAAACCTCCAAAGCTGCGTTTTTCAGCTACTTCTACTTTGCACTCAACGTTGGATCTCTCTTTTCGAACACAATCCTTGTTTACTTTGAGGATAAAGGGTTGTGGACTTTAGGGTTTTTGGTGTCACTAGGCGCTGCCATTATCGCATTGGCAGCCTTTCTCGGCCCTACAAAACGTTATCGTTACGTCAAGCCTTGTGGGAACCCTTTACCACGCGTGGCGCAGGTGTTCGTGGCTACTGTTCGGAAGTGGAGTGTTGTTAGGCCTGCAAACCACCAGGAGTTGTATGAAGTTGAAGGTCCTGAATCTGCCATTAAAGGAAGTAGAAAGATATTTCACAGTTCCAAGTTTCTCTTCTTGGATAGAGCAGCAGTTATAACAGATGATGACAGGTAATAAATCAATCCTCGTGTTCTAAAAATCGGTTTAGTCGATCCCTTATAAAACTTTAACTACTGCCTAACGATTACTTGAACATTGTTTTATATATAGTTGTCATCTTTTAACTCATGAATATTTTGCGATCCATATAATAATATAGGAGCGGGACAAGGAACAACGCATGGAGGTTATGCAGTGTAACACAAGTAGAAGAAGCAAAATGTGTGATGAAGATGCTCCCAATATGGCTTTGCACTATAATCTACTCAGTGATCTTCACACAAATGGCATCATTGTTCGTTGAGCAAGGTGACGTGATGAATGCATCCATCGGAAAATTCCACATCCCCGCGGCTAGCATGTCAGTCTTCGACATATGCAGCGTCCTAATATCAACAGGAATCTACCGCCACGTTATATTCCCATACGTGAGACCCACGGAACTTATGCGCATGGGTATAGGTCTAATCATAGGGATAATGGCAATGGTGGCCGCAGGATTAACAGAGATCCAACGGCTAAGAAGAATCGTCCCTGGTCAAGCGGAGAGTGAGCTCACCATTCTATGGCAAATTCCACAGTACGTTCTTGTGGGAGCGAGTGAGGTGTTCATGTACGTTGGACAGTTAGAGTTCTTCAACGGACAGTCACCAGATGGTTTAAAGAACTTGGGAAGCTCGTTGTGCATGGCTTCTATGGCGTTAGGTAACTACGTGAGTAGTATGATGGTGAATATTGTTATGGCTATAACCGCGAGAGGGAAGAGCCATGGGTGGATACCTGAGGATCTAAATGAAGGTCATATGGATCGGTTTTATTTTCTGATTGCGGTATTAGCTGCCATTGACTTCGTGTTTTATTTGGTGTTTGCGAAGTGGTACCAACCCATAAGCCATGATGAAGATAGCATCAAGGGAACTGGTGTGAAGAGGAAGGCTATCTCAGAGTTGGACCAAGTATAATCTTTTTTTCTATTTAGTTTTTTCTAGCTAAAAGTCATCTTTTCAGTGTTTTTTTTCTAGTCGAATAATTAGTAGGGAACAATCTTTGTTAGTTTCTTATAGTTTCAAATGCTTGTTAGGGATAATGAATAATAATATATTGTTGTTACCTTATTCTTCCTTTCAAGAAAATGTTTTGTTATTTTTATTCTAAATATTTTTTTTTTGAAATACAACTTAATTTCATTAAACCTAACTTGTTTGGATAAAACAAGAGGGAATTATCCATCGTCTTTGATAATAACCATAAAACACATAAACAAAAGGAGATAGCCTAGATAAATCTTCATGAGAAGATGACAGCACACTCAAGACGAAGCTTGAATGCGTCAATGGAACCTTCACGACAATGTCAGATGGCCGAAACTTAGTCACAAGTGATGTTGAAACCCAGTTCTCACCTACGAGATAAACCGAAGTAGTATCGCTTGCATCTTCTGGTCCCATATAGACCGCTACACAGATGACAAGATGGTGCAAAATCTGGAACTTTTACTCGGCAAAAGAAGCCGAGAAGTTTTCCTCTTTCAAAGAAAGAAGGCATGGTGGTAAAGTTTTCTCTTCAATAGAGAAGGATGAAAAACTCTTCAAAAAAGAGAAATATAGCATTGCGTGCAAGATAGTTCCGATCAAAGCTTCGGTGAACCCATCGAGAATCATTGATGAACTAATACTAGTTAGTACCAAACCTCCAAAACAGTTTATGGACCAAGTCTTTTCACTGAATTTGCAACTTTGGGAGGTAAGATAAAGGCTGACCTTTTCTGAATGCAATGTGGGCCAGGCCCATAAATTAAGAGGAGAAGGGCTGACGTCAGCAGGTAGCTCACGATCTGTACTTGATGAACGGTTTGTAGCTTGCGGCGGAGCTAAGATGCTCGTTGGAGGAGCTAACGTTAACAGGAGGTTGAGAGCCAGTGAAGCGGGTTGAAGGAGGGACAGTGGAGACAGGAAGGGTGGAGGTTGAGAAGCCGTCGACAAAAGAAACGGAGGCCCGTTTATGAATTGAAAGTGATAGACTGCGGCGGCAAGTGATAATTGTTGCGCTTGTGTTTGGAACTTTGTCCAAGATTATGTCAGATCTGTGGCAACCAAGGGAGGTCCTCCAGGATCTGGTGCACATATGAAGAGCGAAGCAAGGATCTTGGTGAGGTGAGGTGAAAATTGTGCAAGTGCTGAAGAGGGAACATGCAGATCTGCAGCCGCAATGAAGAGCGAGCTCAGGACAAGATTTATGGTGAATCGATATGGTACTTGCGTTGATGCAAGCTCTCCGGGAGCTCCCGGATAAAATGTCAGTTCCAGAGATCTCTAAATGATAGCAAGAAGCCATACAAGTTTCCTCGAACAATACCACAACCAGATCTGGAAAAGAAAATTTGAAAAAGTGTGAAAGTGAATCAACAAAACATGAGAGGTCAAAGGGGGCATGAGAAGGTGTGAGCAAAGTCGACGCCGGCGAGCTCGTTCTTCACTGGCGTCAGAAAATATCGAAGGCTTGAGTTTCTCGATAACACTGTCTGAAAGAAAGTTATTTTAACGTACGTTATTCTAAATATTATTCCCTATGTATCAATTTAAGTGATGTTTAAGGTTTTTGCACAAATATTAAGAAAATACAAAATATTATGTAATTTATCTTGATCATATAAAATAACATTAAATACAACTAATTCAACCAATAAGAAAAATATGTACTCCTTCTGTTCTTAAAAGATTCATATTCTAGTTTTCACATATTTTAATAAAACACATTAAATTTGCATAATTTTTTGTGTTTATCTTCTTTCTACAATTTTAAGCTAATAAAAAATCAATTAGTGCAATTAAGATTTTTGAAATTTGCAATTAGTTAATAAAACATGCATTGAAAATGTAAAAAATGAATCTTTTAGAAACAAAAATTTTCTCTAGAATATGTATCTTTAAGAAACAGAAGGAGTAGTATTTTGTAATTGGTCACAAGTTTCAAATGACATTAAATTTTATCTAGAATTATGAAAACATCAATTATTATGAAACAAAATAAAAATTGTTAAACATCACTTAAAGTGATACGGAGTGAGTATTCTATATTACTCAAGATTTGAAGTGGTTTGGTAAACAAAACCGTAATAACAATTAAAATTAGTTTATATTCAAAAATCTAGCAGGTTGTTGACAAAGTGTATTAAAATTAGTTTATATTCTATTACTCAAGACTTGACCCCCTTCTGTTTTAATCATGTGCATGGTTTCAAATAAAAAGCTGATTATTGTTAGTATGAGTCCAATCTCATTCTGCTTTAACCAAATTTGGTTGAAGATAACAATAATAATACAGAGAAAGGATAAGACAAAAGATTAACTGAAATTAACACTAAAGCGAGATTAAGGTTGAACACAGTACTCTAAAATGAGAGAGACGCAGATTAGGGAGAGAACAAAGTGGCATAAATTTCCAAAAACACTTGAACTATGACGCTGTGGTGTTGAAGAGAGTTTAAAGAAAGAAAACACTGAAGAAGCTTTTGTAACTCAGCCGCTGCAAATATCTGTCTCTCAACAATCATCTCCACCATCGACGTCCTAAAATCCTCATACGGATCCTCCGACTTCTTCACCACCGCAAAACTCTCCCCCTTGGAAGACTCCGAGGAGAAGCTTCTAGAAGAAAAGAGTGTATCTCTATCATCACTCTCTTCTTCTTCGTCCTCGCTGCAAGACCAGCACCACGACCCACTTGACTTAAAACGAGAGGCGAGGAGAGAATCAGAACCGAACTGAGATGATCTTTGCTTCCTCCTTGTCTTGATGTTCTTCTTTGAGTCTCTAAACGAACGGCTTCCTTCGTAGAAAGGGTTTGGTGGGAACGCAGAGAACGTGTTAGGCTTAGGTTTGTGACGGTCCAGGCGTGGAGTCTTGGCTTTAGGTTCGGTAAGGAAGAATCTGTCGGAAGACGTTGTTTGGCTAGCAACAGCAGAAGTGTCGACCACGTCGTGTAGGTCTCGTGGTCGGCAAGAGCTTAGAGATGACCGGACTATTCTTGGAACCCTGAGCCTCATTCTTTTCTCCATGTTAGAGAATATCGATGTAGAGAGAGATAAAGAAAATGACTATTGAACAAGATGTATTAAAGGAGGAGTGTCATAATATAAAGACTTTTGAGGGAAGGAGATATAATAAATTCTCTGTTATTTTTTATTTCTTGTTTTGGTTTGTATATTTCGTAATATTAATGATAATTTAATGATTACAACTTTTTACGTTTACTACATTCTGAAATTTCTTTTGTCTTTTCTTTGTCGTCTTTAACTTAAACTATTGGAATAGCTGACACCAAAAACATACCGTTGGAATTTCCTTCTTGCTCTTTTCTTTTTGTTTTTATTTTGCGTATATACACTTGAGGACTTCTCGTTTTTAATACTTATATAAAAATGTTTTTAGTTTTGAAAATTTTGACATAAATTGTGTTTTGTAATGTTTGTCATCTTGTAGAAGTCAGTTCTCTTTAGCTTTTCGAAATCCTTACAATCAGTCATTTTAAAAGTTTTTGTAGTATGTGACAAGATAAAGGTCTCTTTAGTTTTCAATTTGAGTTTTGTTATTTTGTATTTTTAATTATTTCAGTATTCTATTTATAAAGTTCATTACAACACATTTTATGAATTTTGTGTATGATAAAAAAATTAAGTGAACACAATAACCATTCATGCGTTAAAGTATCAATATACAATTTATTTGACATTTCCAATTGAGACTTTCTCCCCAGAGTTCATGCATCGGTTATTGAATCTAGTTTGAGTGTGATCGTTTTATTCAAAAAGGTAATGAAATTCGAATTAAATGATTGAAAATGAAAATTATGCAGAAAGGTGGTGCACGACGATCACTAAAAGTCAAAGTATGTTGAGCAAGTAAGATGTTGCTATTTAAAAAAAAAAAATTGACTTTTAAAACAAAAAGGAGAAACATTTACCAATAAACCAAAAGTCGCTAGCAATATTTATTTTCACAAAAAGTGCCTAACATTCCTTCTATTCGCCATGTCTTTGGGTCTCTAGGCTGTTATGCACCTTGCTTTAACTAATAAAATAAAAATCGAAAACATTCAAACATCACTACAACAAATTAGATGTATAAAGACAATACAATTCGTTGCTATATCTATTACTGTTTCTGTAGATTGAGATATTATTAATACTTGTACAACCAAAATGTTGACATGTTATAGCTATGTTTCGTTCAAACTTTCACATGATCTCCTAAACTTTCCTTGTGCATTTGCTGCTGCATTCCTTGGGAGTTGTATGGATTGAAAAAATGTAACTATTTGCATGTTTTACAGTTTATATCGATGCACCAAGATACTATCGGTACCGTATAACAATGAAAACAAATGAATGTTACCCGGTGGGGTTGAACCCCGTTGTTTAAGAATTGTTGCTCCTACACCAGTTAAGCTGCTACTTCGAATTTTCTAAATATTTCAAGGTTATCTTCTTAAAATTTATATTTTAACTGTTCATGCTAAATTTATTTTTGTCAAACGGTTTCTTATCTCGCATCTCCCCCTCTGTTAAATCCAGTTTGCCGAATCTCCCTTCCTCTCTTCTTGGTTTTGAATTGTTTTTTTTAAATAAACTCGTATTTATAAATTACAGAAAAGCCTCTGACAAGAAGAATTTATTCTAACAAGAATTTGTTTTGTTTATGTTGAAGAATAAAAAAAGAAAATAGTACGATTTAATTTTAGCTTTTAGAGCTGACTTCTTAAATGCAATTTTAAGGACGATGAATTCTCTTTAATGCAGGAAAATGGCCTGATGTTTGGGAAGTGAATGCGTATTGGCTCAGTCTAATTTCCCTTTTTACCTAAAAGTAAGTTTCGTGTGTGGTGGCCGCCTGGCCTGTAGGGGACCATATCAGCCTCGTCACGTCCTATATTGAGCTAAGCATGGTTCCAGGCCACTATTTGAATTTCAAATCCATACTAGTTCTAGAGTAACGTATGTACGTAGGATGCATTTCAAATTAAAAAGGTATTTCATCCAGTTTTGAAGTTTTCTACTTCCTTAGGCGTAATTTTCTATTTATATTAGGGTTCTAAGTAATGTATAGAGTAATGATTGTAAACGGTAAATTCTTCTTCATTTCTTAAAATTTACATCATGGAATTTTTCTATCCATAGTTCTTTCATTCTTCTAATTTTAAGAAATTACTCCCTCTATTTCACATTACTTAGGCATTTTTCACGCATATTAAAGAACTCATTAAAATGCATTTATGTTTTCATTAATATCTCATATCTAACAAATAGTATTTTAGATAAAACGATTTATTTATAAAATCAATGCATTTTGTAATTAATTTTGAATTGAAAAGTTTTATAAATTGCATTGGTATTGTAGGATAACACTCTTTGTGAAACAAGAAAAATAAGATAAGATGACACTTAATATGAAACAGAAGAAATATAATTAAAAAACATTTCTTATCAAATTAGGAAGAAGTAATAAGTAATAATAATTTTTCATTCTTAGTGTTATTTTAATGGTCATTACTCATTAGTTAGAGCCTAAACTAAGTTTTTAGAAATTGATTTCCTAAAACAAAATTGCCAGCTGTGGAAATGTAAAAGTGAAATTACATTCTGTGGTCACTGTAAATGGCAGTAAAAGCAACAAAAAGTCAAATGTGTTGTAGCTCTACGCAGGCAAAATCTAATGGACCCAGACACGGCTATATGTTATTGTTAGGCTAATCGATTAGACCCAGATGCCCTTCTCCGCCTACGCCTCTTTTGTCTGATTCCTCCATATAGCCTCGTCTGGTTAGAGATCCTAAATCACAAGCCATCAAATCAAATTGAAAGCCGGCAAAGTTTGAGACCATACTTGTTAAACAAGAATCCTATTTTATCATGCAATAAAAGGTTGATGAGAGATTAAAAAAGCTGGCAATGTTACCACTAGCTGCAACACCAGGAGGTACTATCCAGCGAGTAGCAACAAGAAATGACATGTCAATCTGCAGATTGAGAGCAAAATATTATACTTCTTAATCTCTCCAAAACTGATTAGAAAAAAGAAAGAAGATAACACGAATTACCTCGTCTCTATTGAAAAGGCCTCCCCGATTCTTGCTCCGGGAAGAACTAAGCTCACCTTCATCCTTAGCTGATCTCCAACGTGCTGGTCTTGTATTCTCCATTGTATTATTCAAGGCTCAAACTAAATCAATGCCACGCTAACCGGGCAACCTACGGTTCCTTCCTCTGACGTGTAAGTTATACCCTTAAGTCCCCCCATACTTCAAATCTGGAGTCACTCAGACAGATTAGCTCCTTTCCGATCACAGAAGAGTATGTTGAAAAATTCACATCAGTTCTTCGAGAAGGCAGCTGGTTCTCGTCTGTGGCTACGGGTGAATATCTCTTCGAAAATTTCGAGAAAGGTACAACAAGGTCTTTGGTATTTGAAATGGTCAAATCTAGCATTTTCTTCAGGAGCCAATGGCAGTTGGTGACCATGTGGCTACTGTCCAGGCAATTTGAGTCACCACCATAAACACCAACTCTGCCATCACCTATCTCCAGAAGCCCAAGAACAGCAGGTTCTTCCTGTAAACAGAGTGGCATTATCACCAAAAGAAAATGGACGGCACAATAAGAAGCAGAGTGAAGTGGTGTCTCATCACCTTCGAGGACCCAGTTTGCAGTAGATTCTGTGTAGCGCCACTCTCAGAGCTGTCAAGTAAAGGAAAACTGTGCAAAAACCCACCAGCAGGGAAGCCTAGCTATGTTCGTTCCAACTCTGCTCAAATATGAAATATATAGCCGTCAACTATACTGTTTTTGAAGACAAAAATAAAGATCAACATGTACGTCTCTTTAACCAACATCAGTATTTTAGTAATTGCAACTGTGGAAACACAAACAGAAATTACTGGATCATGAGTGAGTGAGTTTGGTTTATTTGAGACCTTTGAACCCCTTGCCACACACTAAGACGTAAGCATACCTGGGCATCTGTGAACACTCGGAAAGCATAGATCTCCGTGTCCGAAGCAAAACAAAGGCATTCTGAATCTCGACCAGCAATAACACCAGCGACAAAGTGTCCTCATTTGCCCAATTTGTACGCTCCTGAAAGTTACTTACTGCGTCAATACCAGCCTCAGAGCTTTAACAAGACAAAGTACAAGATCAAAGACAAGTAGCAACCTTCAAACACTAGCCCTATCTGAAATCAATGTGGGTAGATTATCATCACTTTCTCAAAATAGTGGTACCTTGATGTTACGGAAATGGGGATGATCAGCTCTTATCCCAGTATACCCTTTCTTCCAGAGAACATCTGCTCCAAACATAGACCTGACTTGAGTCTTCTGCAAAATATATATATATAAAAATTTATTAACTTGTACAAGAAGTAGCTTACATTTTACGATATGAAATGTTATTAGCTACACTATTTTACTCGCATCAAGAGGAGATATTAATGAATCGACTCCAGTTCAACGTGGTGTTAATTACACGTAGCCGCCTTCGAAGAGTGATCAGCTCCTTCTTTCAAAAGACATCGAAGTGAAGATCTTCCCCCCCCCCCCCCCTCCCGGACGTTTCTTCCCGTTGAGAAAAGATCCTCAAAAGCAACACTCTCTGATACCTAAACTCCACGTTCGCGTCTTTCACCATCGCTAGCCTCTCAATCTCTCCAACGACTGTTTCTTTCCCGCTTTACTGGATCCATAGAACACCAAAGTCCGTCTGATTCGAGGTAGACTCGATTGTTTTTTCGCAGGTTTGTACTGGTTAAATCGGATTATGTAGTTTGTGTGCGTTGAAACCTCGTGCCAGAAGAGAAACATGGGGAAGAAGATGACGAGGAGAGAAGATCTGTATACTGATGAAGAAGCTCCTTCATGGCGATGGTTTAGTTAGGGTTTGATAGAGAAAATTTGTAAACGCACATGCCGTTGCTGGTGAAGATTGTTGCTTCACTCTCTCGGCCAAGCACAAATGATACGAACAGAGTAGTAGACTTGTTGGAATTGACTCTTAAACCGGATGGTTGGTTCATTTTAAGAGAACAAACCGACTGGTTTAAATTGTTTTGGTAGTGGAATCGATTTGGTTCGGTAGAGCCCGAATTTTGTTTGTTTTTCACTTCCATAAATTTCGGTTTGGTCTTATTTAATTTCTCCAATTGTTCGAGTTATTAGAATTGTATGGTTTGATTTGGTCTTGGTTTGGTTTCTTCCCCAACTTGTGTGTTTGTCCTTTTGTCGTCACCGGAAGCCTCCGTTTTAAATCCTCGAGTCAAAGGTCGTCAAAGAGAAGAAGATCAAGTACAGCCACTTCACTCGGATCGGAGGCTTCTTCCTTTCTCTTCGACTCCGTTTATCTCAAGTCCATGTCCTTTATTCTTCTTCTTCTTCAAGGTTTGTTGAGTTTCTTTCCCTTTTTAGTAACTTCCCGACAAAAAGATATATTGTATTACCAATTCGCACGCAACTTACATAAGTTTCAGTTAACAGTGAGTTGACCAACGACTCTTTTTTTTCTTGATTGTGTCGGTAGGATAAGTTTCTGAAGTTAAAGACACGAACTTGACTGTTTTGTCGGTTTTGAATCTGTGTGAATTCTTCACATGGAGATTAGATCTGAGCTCCGAAAAGTTTCCCGAAGTGGAAAACCGACATGGGCAGTTCTGGTCGCGACTCTGGCTCTTACCCATATCCTGTTGTTACTTTCATATGGAAGATATCTGTTGCCTGATGGCCGAAGACTCAAACTTCCCAATGAGCACAATGCGTTGATGACTCCATCACAAAACGCTCTTCTTAGGAACACACTTGCGGTTAACGTCTCTGCGGCTCCTACAGGGTTCTTGGAGAATAATGGCTCTGGTCTAAGGAATGAGACAGAGGATGATGAAGGGTTTGTTGAAATTGTTGATTTTGAGAGCTTTGAAGATGTGAATGATAGTGTCATCGTCAAAGAAGTGGCTGGAAACAATGAAAGTGACAGTCTTTTTCCGTTAGAGAAAAATGTGATGCAAAATCAGGTGCAAAATGTGTCTTTGCAAAGTCATCAGAACTCTGTTTTGAGTGGAGGCTCCTCCATAGCTGCTCCTATTCTGGAAAATAGTTCTTTGATTGTTACTAAGAAAGTGAGTAAGAAGAAGAAGAAGATGCGGTGTGATCTTCCACCAAAAACTGTGACCACAATAGATGAGATGAATCGGATTTTAACAAGGCACCGTAGATCCTCACGCGCAATGGTACGTCCTTCTAGTTTCTTTGTATACCCTATGGAACTTTTAGTTATCATGTACTTGAGAAATTACTGCTTCTTTCAATGTAGCGACCGCGTTGGTCTTCTAGGAGAGATGAGGAGATGCTGGCTGCAAGAAAGGAGATAGAGAATGCTCCTGTTGTAACAATTGATCGAGAACTCTACCCTCCAATATTCCGTAATGTTTCCATGTTTAAGAGGTAATGGTATACGTCTATGAGTTCTCTTAATGTCGTTAGTCCTATGTAGATGAAATAATATGATCTGTTTAGTTCATATACAATCTGATGTCGTTGGTAGTGTTTTACTATAAAAGGTAATCTTGACATATTCGATTCAGTTATATACCTCAGGAGTTACGAACTTATGGAACGGCTACTCAAGGTTTATGTATATAAAGAAGGAAGCCGCCCCATTTTCCATACTCCAATACTCAAGGGGTTGTATGCATCAGAGGGATGGTTCATGAAGTTGATGGAAGGAAACAAGCGTTACACTGTAAAGGATCCAAGAAGGGCTCACTTGTACTATATGCCATTTGGTGCACGGATGCTAGAATACACGCTTTATGTGCGTAACTCTCACAACCGAACCAACTTACGCCAGTTTCTTAAGGAATACACTGAGCACATCAGTTCCAAGTACCCTTTCTTCAACAGAACCGGTGGAGCTGATCATTTTCTTGTCGCCTGTCATGATTGGGTATGCACCTCCTTCAGTTCTTCAATTAATGAACTAGTTATTTCGCCATTGAGTAATTATATTCAATAGGCCTGCGGGTTCAATTTTTTCGGTTATTTTGGGTTGGTCAAAATCTAGCCGAAATGAACTGAAAAAAATCGGTTTTGGTTACTTCGGTTTCAAAATTTTCTTTCGAAGTATTTGATTTCCGGTTTAAATTGAATAAAATTCGAATTTTTTTGGTTAAATTTGATTATTTCGGTTCGGATTTTGGTTAGTTCAGTTCAACTAATCGGTTACTGAACACGAAAACCAAATTTTTTTAGTTGCTGAATTGAACGAACTTTCTAACCGAACTGAACCGAAAACCAAACTTTTCGGTTTGGTTCGGTTAATAAGCCCAGGCCTAATATTCACCATGTTGAACTTGCGTTCCTAAACAGGCACCATATGAGACGAGGCACCACATGGAGCATTGCATTAAAGCTCTATGCAATGCAGACGTAACCGCAGGCTTCAAGATAGGAAGAGACATCTCACTCCCTGAAACATATGTCCGAGCCGCCAAAAACCCGCTTCGTGATTTAGGTGGAAAACCTCCCTCGCAGAGGCGGATCCTAGCTTTCTATGCCGGAAGCATGCACGGTTACTTACGCACCATCCTACTCCAGCACTGGAAAGACAAAGACCCGGACATGAGAATCTACGGTCGAATGCCGCTCGGTGTGGCGAGCAAGATGAACTACATAGACCAGATGAAAAGCAGCAAGTACTGCCTTTGTCCTAAAGGTTACGAGGTCAACAGTCCGAGAGTGGTTGAATCTATATTCTACGAGTGTGTCCCTGTGATTATATCAGACAACTTTGTTCCGCCTTTCTTCGAGGTTCTTGATTGGAGCGCCTTCTCGGTCATTGTTGCGGAGAAAGACATCCCGAGGTTGAAAGAGATTTTGATGTCTATACCGGAAGAGAAGTACGTAAAGATGCAAATGGCGGTGAGGAAGGCGCAAAGGCATTTTCTGTGGCATGCTGAACCGGAGAGATATGATCTGTTTCATATGGTGTTGCATTCTATTTGGTATAACAGAGTGTTCCAAGTAAAACGTAGATGATATGCGTATATGGTGATGTGTTAGTGTTCTTATGTACTTGTCTAAATCTTGTCTGTTGTGTGAGTAGGAATAGCTACAATGTTGACTCCACCTTTGTAAATACTGGTTGTGTTACAAGATGTATGTTTCTATGCTAATAAAATGGTTACAATATGTATGTTTCAGTCTCTTTTGGTTTAAAGATGTATCATGTGTGTCTCTATGCTAACAAAATGGTTACAACTTGGTAACTTACAGGAGGTGTATGGGCATAAGGCGAGTACTCACTATTTTGTGCGTACTTGCGACTTAACTTGCCTTGTACGAGTAATAAAACTTTCGACTTGTACTTGACTTGTTAAAAACAAGTACTTGCTATTTCGAGTACTTGATCAAAACTGAATTACTCGCAAATTACTTGCCCTGCTTTTTTACTTACTATTTACGAGTATTTGCGAGTACTTATGAACTATTTAAGAGTTTTTATGAGTATTTAAGAACTACTTACTAATGATAATCTATTAGAAAAAGATATGAAAGTTTGTGTTATTTATTCTACTTAACATAACATGTCGATTAATTTAAACTAAATATTTGTACATATTATAAAGAAGAAAATAAGAAAAATATATGAATATTTCAATATATAAACATAGTATAATTTTTATGATGACAAAAATGTTTTCACTAAGCAAGTATAGGGTAATAACATGTCAAGTAGTTAAATTTTTAATATTTGTTACTACATAATACTTGATTATATGAGGACGAATATTTAAAAATCAAGACAGATATGAAACAAGTAATAAGTAAAAAAAGAGTAATGAGTATTTTTATCCAATTCTAAATGTAAGTAAAAGAAAAGACAAATATAAATAATTATTTAATAGATCACGTAACAAATAATTATTTGGAGTAAGTAATGGGACGTAACGAGTCAAGTACTAAAAATAATAATGATACTTGATACTTGATACTTGACTTGGTCTTATAAGTAATGTTGATTTGTTACTTGCAGTGACAACATCGAGTAGTTGAATTTTCAAGGCGGATAGGAGTCAAAGTAACAACGAGTAAATATGTTTTAGTCTCCATTGGTGTGAACTTCAGCTTTTGAGTTCGGCTTAACTTGATTTTGATTTGAAGGGAAACAAACACGCATAAGCTCATGGGCCTGCTTATCCAACGCCTATCTATGGGCTTTCGGCCCACAGTAAAACGTCGACGTTTGAGTATAAGAGAAGTTCGCTTAGAACAGTTCAGCTTCCCCACAAAGTTCGTCGTCGTCGTCGTTGGGAGCCTGAGTCCAAAAAGCCATGAGCAATGAAAAGGAAGAGCAACCATCAATGGAGATCGACGATTCGGACAATGTTGTCGATCTCACTAGCTGCCAGCTCCACACTCTCGATGCGATCGAGTTACGACCGACTCTAATTGAGCTGGACCTTACGGCGAACCGTTTATCGGAATTAGATTCGAGAATCGCTCAGCTCTCTGCGCTCAAGAAGCTTTATCTTCGCCAAAACCTAATCGACGATTCCGCCGTCGAGCCTTTGTCTCGCTGGGACGCCTTGTCCGATCTCGAGGTAATCTCTCCACTCTCTCTAATCGTGTGAATCTTATGAATGATGAATTGAATCGGCATTTATAATCCGTGACACCCTAGATTGATCATCATTAGATATATATATGCAGGAGCTGATTCTCAGAGATAACAAACTAGCAAAGGTTCCAGATACTGCCATATTCTCAAAGCTTTTGGTTTTTGACGTATCTTTCAATGAGATCACTTCGCTGCAAGGGTTATCAAAGGCCTCTAGCACGCTCAAGGAGCTCTACGTTTCTAAGAACGAAGTTAACAAGATTATGGAGATTGAACACTTGCACGACTTGCAGATTCTTGAACTCGGTTCTAATAGATTACGGGTTTGTTTGTTTTGTTCCGCATCCTTTGGTGTTTTCTAATCGCTTTATAAGGATTCAGCAATGAAAAATTGAGAGCCTTGGTGTTTCAGGTAATGGAGAATATGGAGAACTTCACTAAATTAGATGAACTATGGCTTGGAAGAAACCGTATCAAAGTTGTGAACCTGTGTGGGCTCACATGTATTAAGAAGATTAGCTTGCAGAGCAATCGATTGACCTCTATGAAAGGATTTGAGGTGTGCGTTGTTTTACCTTTCTGCAGATATCATAAGCATTTTGTTTCTTCTGATGCGTTTAAAAAAATGTGTCCAGGAGTGTGTTGCTCTTGAAGAATTGTATTTGAGCCATAATGGTATCTCCAAAATGGAAGGCTTGAGTGCATTGGTTAACCTACGGGTGTTGGACGTCTCGAACAACAAGCTCACATCCGTTGTTGATATTCAGACCCTCACAAAGTACTTAAAATTTCCATTGCCTTAAACCTATTTTTTTGTGTTTTGTTGTTCTCCATCTTGACTTGACATTAATTTTATAGGTTGGAAGATTTATGGCTTAATGACAACCAGATAGAATCACTTGAAGCAATCACAGAAGCTGTTACAGGCTCTAAAGAGAAACTCACCACTATCTACCTCGAAAATAACCCCTGTGTAAGTTTTTAACCATGCATGGAGGTCTTTCAGTCTCTGGTCATGCATCATCGTAGGATTTCATATCTTCGTTTTGCTTTTTGATATGGCATGTCAGTTTAGTGGTACGCATAGGATCCCATTGCTTGTCTTGTTCAGTGTGCATCGTAATATAGATAAATCATTTAATGTATGCATCAAGGAACATAAGTTGAGCATCGCAACATGGTTGTAGATATCTGCATCCGTTTATTCATTTATTTAGTTGAGGCCCAATATCTTCTTTAGATCATAATTTCTCTTGCTGGGAAATTGTGGAAGTTATTCATTTCACTTTGGATCCATCCATGTAGCTATATCTAGTTAAAAAAGTATTAATAATTATGTATTGTCTATCTCTTGTCAGGCCAAGTCTTCTGATTACGTTGCTGTGCTGAGACAAATCTTCCCAAATGTGGAGCAAATAGATTCTAACTTATTTGCTTGAAGATGGATATGCCTCGTTTAATGAGAGCATATGGGAATTGAATCCAAGAAATCAGGTGATATCTTGAAATATACACGTGGTCGGTTGTTTATCATAAAGAAGTGCAAAGGAGCAAATCAAATCGTTGTCTTCATCAATATTTTGTCAAAACGACTCTCGTGTTCCCTTGCAAGCAAACCCAACGCTTGTATTTGCCTGTAAGCAGTGTTTGGTCTGTTTGTAAGGCTGAGTTTGTCTTTGTTTCCCCTGACACTCTTTATTATTATTATTTTTTTCGGGGTTTTCATGTGTGATTGTTAAGCATTGTAAAGTTGCTAGGTTGAGGTTTCACTGCTTTTTGGTTACTATTGTCAAGTCTGTTCTTTCATTACATGTGTGAAGTTGATGCCTTCTTAATAACATCTTGTAGAAGAAAGAGCTATGTTTCCTAACGTTTCATATCTACCTAAATAACCATGGTAAGATCGTATAGATCGCAGTTATCATACACACTTCTCAAAATAGTACTTTCCAGACTAAACCGATTTGAATCGAATTCTAATTTTGTACCGGTCTGCAAAGTCAAGTAAGGTGAGAGCTCTAGAAGGTGAATGCAGCGAATCAAAAGTTGACAAGTGTAAAATCCACGAAGGCGCGCCAGTAGTTTACTAGTTACCGCAAAGCTGAACATGTCTAGTTCCTGCGAGTGAGATTGCTTCGAAAACCCTTCCCGAGTCTTCGTCCTCCTCCTTCAAAGTCGTCTCTCTCTCTCTAGAGCCGGAGAGCTCACATTCTCAGCGTAGAAAAAAATGGCGACTCTAGAGAGTCCACCTCTCGGAACGCCGTCTGCGATGAGGAGTGCTTTCGGGACCGTTCTCTCAGCTCTGATCCTCCTCCTCATTGGTGTCCTCGCTTTCTCGATCCGACTCTTCTCTGTGAGTTCACTCACCTCTCTCTCTTCTCCTTTTTATTTAATCAAATGCTCAACGATATGCTCGTCCGCTCTAGATCCGATTGAACTACTTTAGATCCGATCTCATTATACTGCGATTGATCGGTGTAGATTTTTCTCTCCCTCACTCTCTGTGTGGTGAAGATTCAAATGTTGTTCCTTTGTTATTCGATAACAGAGAAATGTGGATTTCATATATGTGCCTTTTGTCATTATACTCAGACCCTTCGAAATGATAGCTACCCCAGTGGAGATATTAAATGCTTTAGCTTTCGAGATTTAGCTTTGAATTGAGAGAATGCTAGGGATGAGACTAATTCTTATTTGAGCTTTGCAATCTTGTAGTTATTCAATGTTTGATTTTTCTTTGTTGGTAACGTTCATTGATTTATTTTCAGGTCATAAAGTATGAAAGTGTGATTCATGAATTTGATCCTTACTTCAATTACAGAGTCACTCAGGTTCCCCTCTCTTTTCTTTTATCCAAAAAAATTAGTTTGTGCTTTGTGAGCGAGCTCTCCTATTAATTTATCAGGTTCCGGTCCTTTTTTTATTTGTTGTTTATTTCAGTTCTTATCGAAGAATGGAATATACGAGTTCTGGAATTGGTTTGATGATCGGACCTGGTAAGTTCAGGACCACAAATTTTTTATCTCTTGGTCTATCTTCAGTAGCATTATACTTATCTTATTTTCCTATTATTTGATTTTAGGTATCCTCTTGGCCGTGTGATTGGAGGAACTGTTTACCCTGGGCTAACATTGACTGCTGGAACCATCTGGTGGTGAGTGCAGTGTCGCCGAATCTTGCAATTATTTGATACACACGTGTAGATCAGTTTATAGTTTTGATATTTATATCCATCTGCCTCAGGGCCTTGAATGCAATAAACATTCCTCTGTCAGTAGAGACTGTTTGTGTCTTCACTGCACCTGTATTTTCGGCTTTCGCATCCTGGGCGACTTACCTTTTGACCAAGGTTTATCTTTTGTCTAATATTTTTGTTTTTAGTATATTCCAGAACCATTTGATTCAACATTAGCTATTCTGCCTTTTAACAGGAAGTTAAGGGCTCCGGTGCAGGACTAGCAGCTGCTGCTCTTTTGGCCATGGTAATTTATTCTAGATACGTTGAATTTTATTCAATTGATGTTTCGGAAGAGTCTGAACAGTAACACATTAAGTTCCTAAAACGTTATGGCTATGAATTTTTAAAAGAATCAAATAAATTTGTTCAAGAAGATCATGCCTATGAATTTTAATATGTTAGTGCTTGGTGCATCGTTTAGTGGAATCTGCAACAAACGTCTATTGATGCGATTCTTTGGAATGTTAGTTTTTTACTAAATAATTATCTTTGCAGGTTCCCTCATATATATCCCGATCTGTTGCTGGAAGCTATGACAATGAAGCTGTTGCTATATTTGCTTTGATCTTCACTTTCTATCTTTACATAAAGGTTAGGGTTTTCTCCGATGGCATGTAGAGTTTGTTTTGATTTTTCACCCTAAACCCATTTAACAATTAACACCAAGCATTCTCTTGTAAATTTCTATTTATTATTCAACAGTTCCTAAAATTATTCTTTTTGGTTGACTTTATGCAGACACTAAATACAGGTTCCCTGTTTTATGCTACACTGAATGCCATTGCATACTTCTACATGGTACGACTTGGATAACTCCCCATTTTACTCTTTACTATTCTCTGCTCAACTTTCACATCTTTTTTTACCTTCATCATTTAGGTATGTTCTTGGGGAGGTTACACCTTCATTATCAATCTGATACCAATGCATGTGCTTCTGTGCATTGTAACTGGCCGATACTCTCCTCGACTGTACATTGCCTATGCTCCTTTGGTATGTATCTTTCTTATAGTAACAGATAAAAATATTATAACAAACCTTTCTCTGTTTGTTTCCTTGAAAAGTTTGAATGTACAAGTAAGAGTCATGCATGCTATTTTTTACTTTCCAGCATTGGATCTAGCTATTAGTTATTTCAAAACTGTTTTTATAGGTGCACAACAAATTAAACTGATAAATGATTAAAATATATAATAAACACAACTGCTTTTAAGCCTTTAAGGTGTCTTGAACTGTCCGCTTGTGGCTAGTATAGGAACCTCCGTAAGGATTCATATAGTTTTCACAAATGTGGATAACCTCAATTCGTGTTATTGAGAAATTAGTTGTCTACGTTGAAGTGGCTGTATATATAATATCGCGTAAGATACTGAATATTAACTGGAATGAGACTATTCTGAAAGCTATTGACACCAATTGTGTGCATACATATGCAGGTTGTGCTGGGCACGCTGTTAGCTGCCTTGGTACCTGTTGTTGGCTTCAATGCGGTTTTGACATCTGAACATTTTGCCTCATTTTTGGTGAGTTCTTTTTCCATGCCCTTATTTTTCACGCACGCCTCTTATTTTAGTGTTTAGTTTACTCTTTCTAAATTTGAGTTTTAAATCAACCAAGGATCAGTACTCACGGTGCTTAGTTTTCTGGATGCGAGAGTATATATGCTGTCGATTTTCCTAGCCTAGAAATTTGAAGCCTCTTTGAAATTTCAAGTTTGTCTGGTGAGATATATTCATTGCTGAACACCATACAACTAATTGTACGAAGTACAGTTTATTGGGATGGATATGTTGGATTTAAGCTTTATGTTTGTGCAATTGACTGTATATTATACTACCTTTTCTCTTATATTACTTCTACTTTTTAAAATTATTTTGCCGGTAACTTATGCAGGTTTTCATCATCATCCACGTAGTAGCACTCGTATACTATATCAAAGGCATTCTTTCTCCCAAAATGTTCAAAGTTGCTGTGACACTTGTTGTGTCCATCGGCCTGTAAGCTTGCTTATACTGTTATTCTTTGACATGTCTACGATTACCACACCCTGATAAGAGGAGTATATCTGCTTTTGATCTAACTGTAGTAGCTAAGTACAGATGGAATAACCTCTATATTTCCTGGATTATGTGTCATGGGATAAAAAGTTTCTTTGCTCCATTATATTTGCAGGGTTGTGTGTCTCATAGTTGTGGCAGTTCTTGTGGCACTGGTAGCTTCAAGTCCAACAGGAGGATGGAGTGGTAGGAGTTTGAGTCTACTTGATCCGTGAGTGGTTCTAGTTTTCAATCTTTATTTCTCCTAGCGATCAAGTTTATTAGCAAATTTCGAGTATGCCATTGTCCACGGTTCAGGAATTCTGCTCTATGATTCTTATTTTGCCTGCAGCATATCTGACCCTCCCTTTTTCTTTCTTGGTTTATTTATCTATCATGTAACAGAACTTATGCAAGCAAGTATATTCCAATTATTGCAAGTGTCAGTGAGCATCAACCTCCAACTTGGCCGTCCTATTTCATGGACATCAATGTTTTGGCTTTCTTGGTCCCTGCTGGCATCATTGTGAGTTAAACGTTTATGATAGTTAGATTTTGTACGGAAAAAAAAAGACTGTATCAGTAGAGTTAGTGTTGAATCTTTTCTCTTTTCTTGGTAGGCGTGCTTTTCGCCTCTATCTGATGCGAGCTCTTTCGTGGTCCTGTATATTGTGATGTCCGTATACTTCTCCGGAGTTATGGTGAGTTGCCTGTCTACGAATTACAATTTCATCTTTCCCTTGCCGGAGTTATTCACCTGTCTTCCTTGATTTGTTAGGTTCGTCTTATGCTCGTGCTTGCTCCAGCAGCATGCATCATGTCTGGAATTGCGCTCTCTCAAGCTTTTGATGTTTTCACGGCTTCCATCAAATACCAGTTAGGTCGATCGGCTAATTCCAAAGATGATGTTAGTATGCTTCTCTCTCTACTTTATTCGCTCTGATGAATCATCTTTCTTACCCAAGTTCTGTTCACAAAATAGTTTGTGTTTCGACTGTTAGGCAGAGGACAACACTTCTACAAACAATGCCCCAAAAGATGATTCATCTTCTGGTAAGACTGACAAGGGTGAAGAAGTTGCAAAAGAACGGCCGTCAAAGAAAGGCAAGAAGAAAGAGAGAGAGCCTGCTGATAAACCTTCTGTTAAGTCCAAGATTTTGAAGAAAAGGGCTCTTGTTTTGCCTCTGGAAGCCTCTATAGTTGCGCTTCTTCTCCTTATAATGTTGGGTGCTTTCTATGTGGTATGCAGACTTTCTTCGAGTTACTAGTTTTGATCCCATCTTCTATTGTTAGTTGAGACGACAAAGTACAAATGATAAGACTTTGAAACGCATACCTTTCTCTCTCTCTCTCTCTTTTTTGCAGATTCATTGTGTTTGGGCAGCTGCAGAAGCATACTCAGCTCCATCAATAGTTTTGACATCTCAATCGCGTGATGGCCTACATGTCTTTGATGATTTCAGAGAGTCTTATGCATGGTTAAGCCATAATACTGACGTGGATGACAAAGTAAGTTTTTTTGTCAAAAAACAAGTCAGTTCTAGTAAAGCCTGCCTTGTTAAAGATATAAGCTGTTGCCTGAGTTTGGTTTGCGAAAACAAAAATATGTAGGTGGCATCATGGTGGGACTATGGTTATCAGACGACAGCTATGGCTAATAGAACTGTTATCGTTGACAACAACACCTGGAATAATACTCACATTGCAACTGTTGGGACTGCAATGTCATCTCCAGAAAAGGCGGCGTGGGAAATCTTCAACTCCTTGGATGTGAAATACGTTCTTGTCGTCTTTGGTGGTATGCTTTTTTGGCTCGTGACATTGTTATCATGTGTTTTATCTCTGAAGTGTATCTTCTGATGAGACGATCAATTCTCAGGTCTTATTGGCTACCCAAGTGATGATATTAACAAGTTTCTGTGGATGGTTCGTATTGGAGGCGGCGTCTTTCCTCATATAAAGGAAGCTGATTATCTGGTACGTTTATTTTTTTTTCTTTTGTCATTCCGTTTTAACTACAAGTTGTAATGGCTCAAAATGTTTGAAGACTTTGAATCTGAACCTGGCTACCTATTAATTTCTTTGCAAAGAGAGATGGCAATTACCGGATTGATTCTGAGGCCACGCCAACAATGTTGAACTGCCTTATGTACAAGCTATCTTACTACAGGTACGAAGCTTTCCTGTAAGTGTCAGCTTGAACTCTGTTACCAAGGCTCAGTTTTTCTGTTTTTTTTTCGCTTCAGGTTTGTAGAGACGGATGGCAAAGGTTATGATCGGGTCAGGCGGACGGAGATCGGGAAGAAAAATTTCAAGCTCACACATTTCGAAGAGGTGAGCTTTAAATTCTTTACCACAAACAAACCCGTGGCACATTGATTCCACTTGGATTCTGGTAAATGTGATTGGGTTTTGTCATGTCAGGTTTTCACGAGTCACCATTGGATGGTTCGTATATACAAGCTGAAACCTCAGAAGAACAGGATTCGTGGTAGAGCAAAGAAACTGAAACTGGTAAGCACCTCTGGGACATACTTATTATAGATGTCGATATATATGAATCTGGAGCTAAGAGAATATGTCACGACTAATGATACTAATTTTGAGACTACATTTGCTAAATTTAAGGCTTTTGTTTTGTTTCCAGAAAACAAGCTCTGGATTGGACTCAAAACCAGCGAAGAAGAATCCGTGGATCTAGAAACCCCTAGAAATTTTTAATGTTGAATGGTGAGTTATATGTTAACTCTTATTAGGTCACTCTTTATCCTCAGAGGAAGTTGTTGCAGACGCAGTCAAGTTTCTGATGTTAGGATTCATAAAACTTTTGTAGACTTGGGAGTTTTATGTTTATTGTGGAGATTTACAAATTCAGGTGGCCAGATCGAATCCCAATCCAACAAAATAAAAACTCAAAAATAGCTTCAGTTTGACTTCTTAAATATTCATTTAAAGAATTACTAGATTCTGGTATATTTTTTGTTTTACATTTAAAAAAAAAAATTAATTTTCATATTTATATTTTTCTTTATAATCATATTTATACTTTTCTTTGTAATTGTGCTTCTCTTTGTAATATTATTTAACAAAATAAAATGGGTTTTATAAATTGTGATCCAATATAAATAGAAATCACGTTATTTTTAAAGCGCAAAACTAATTCTAAAATATAGAATTAGTGGGTTCTTTTACAAAAAGAAATATGGAGTTAGTGGGTTATATATTATTTACTTAATAGATAATAACTCTTTAAATAAAAAAAATTGTTTGATCCTACTTTTATTGATTGGTCATAATGCTGTTTTAATAGAATATATTATAAATTGTGATCCAATATAAATAGAAACCACGTTACCTTTAAAGCGCAAAACTAATTCTAAAATATAGAATTAGTGGGTTCCTTTACAAAAAGAAATATGGGGTTAGTGGGTTATATATTATTTACTTAATAGATAATAACTCTTTAAATAAAAAAAATTGTTGGATCCTACTTTTATTGATTGGTCATACTGCTGTTTTAATAGAATAGATTGATGTGATCTACATATTTAGGCAAAGATCCAAATTCTCAACTAGACGTCAAAGTTAAAAACACTTAAGACTAGATTTTCATTAGGAAGACATCGATCTACATATCTATCAAAGAAACATATATATTTACCACACAAACAACGCAAAGATCTTTTACGTGAAGCCTCTTCATTATCATTTAACGTGTTATAAATATCTGACAATAAAAACATTTGAAGCTGCATGGATCTTGTTCTTCGTGCACCCCCCCCCCCCCCCCCCCCCCCATATCTCAAACAACTGGGCTCTTAATATCTATCTCGATGTGCCATCCTGACTTTTACTCTCCACATGACTTGTACCAACGTCTTTTGCGCTTGCGATTTGTACTTAGATGTGGGATAGTCTCGGTTAACCAATCTAATCCAGTTATCATATTTTATAATTTGAAATGTGAAATGTAGTATTGGTTGGTGGAATACATATAGAGTCTATACATACTTTATCTGTCTTGCTCATAACTGGCACACGATAGGGTCGCATTATCCTCTTTTTTTCTATTACTGACAAAATGTCAAAACTTGGCATAATTTTATATGGTTTGACGAAAAAGTTGTCAACTAATTGTTTTTTGAAGAAAAAAAACATTTGTATCTTACTTTTACTTCGAAAAACCTGTCCATAACATGAAATGGTTATCAGAACACTGAGTACCCGTTGGTTTTGTATTATGATCCGTTTAGTATTATTGCTTGAATAATTAAGCACAATTTTTTTTTACTAGTACTATAGTATCTATTTTAGATCTTGATTTCACAAGATGGGGAAGATAATTAAATTAACAACTATAGAAGCGTAGGTACGTGACCTGTAAAACAGCATGCTTCAGCGTTATAGGGGGATGGACATGGTTCCAATGGAAAAGCACGTCTCTTTGAGAGAAAAAGCATGAACTGAACACACAAACTTTTTTTACGTCGGTTAAATTTATTAAAATGCTTAAAGCCTATATAGTGCATGCCGCCAATATATAGCTAGCATTGAAATGCTATATTAAATATTTTAGCTTTTGTTTTTCACCAAGTAAAGGCTAATCTTCAAAAATAAAACATGTTAACATTATGATTAGCTACCAACTAATAATTGTACCTCTTGGGCATTTTTCTATAGCATATGTTTTGGAAGCTACTTTTGTTTATATAAAATGGATAATATAAATATATATACTCTTTCGATTTCAAAATAAGTATTGTTTTAGAGTTAACTTTTTAATTGTAAGAAGATTATCATTTCACATCTTAGCATTTTACCCCCGAAAGTTGTCATTTCACATTTCAGTGCAATTTTAAGTACCCCTTACCCCAAAACTATAATATTGTATTCAAGTTATTTAAAATAACTCTTTTTTTTAAAAAAAGTTATTTTATATAACTAGGGGTACATGCATTAAACAAAGGTACACCATCATAGTTTTAAAAACTAGCAAGTACGAATATAACATATTTTCTAAAACAGAGAGGAAATCTAAGACTAACAAATATATAAAAATTCAAATATATGCAATCACTATAAAAGTCTAACCTTTGCAGATAGAACCCAAAAATGTCAACATCTATTTTTTAACCTTTGTCAACAGCTATCTTGGGACAGCGGCAATGCATCATCAATGATCGCAAAAATATGTAATTGTTTTTTTAGTTTGCTCGTATAATATACACATACATGTACGGCTGTTTGAGGACAAAGAAAAGATCAAGTGACACTCTATAGAATGACAGGTTTTATTGAGACAAATTCAAATCTATATAACAAGTAACAGTTACTCGAAGAAACAAAAAGCTCACAACGGCTCTTCGTTGATAACAAAATATATTACCTGGTAGTTGTCGACTTGTCGTTGATAGCAAAACTTCTAATGTCTTTCATCTATCTCTAAAGTGAGTTATTTACTCTAGAAGTTCTGTTGTTTTCGTTCTTCCAAATGGTATCTCATGAAGAGGAGAACAAATAGAAAGATGAATATGATCTTTTTATTTCTTTTTTCCTACGAAAAAAAATAAAAAAAAAATAAAAAATGGCATGAACATATCATGAATTCAAAAACTAATGAGAAGACGTATCACATTAGGATACACGTATATATAAACATATATCTAGCTGACTATATCCTAATACATTAACGATACCTATGTGACTATGTCTTGTTTTCGTTTTGTTATTTTTCTTTTTGTACTAAACTACGTATTCAAACATAAATATATTCACTTGTATAGTTTGAGAAGCAAAATTTGTGCTTGCATGTTGAAACTAGAATTTGTATTAAAAAGCTTACTCTTTCTTTTTTCAATTTAGAGAAATAAATTACTTTGTTAATTTGACTTTATAAGTAATTAAATACAGACTAGTAATATTATTAAGTATTTCAAACAATGTAATCGACAACACTGTTTGGCGTTTATGGGTTCGTTCACTGTTGGAGAAATCTTCATGCAAATTGAGAAACAAACACGTTAAGCCTCGAAGTGATGATATGATTCTGATGCGTAAGTTAGAATTTTGTGTACCAAACTTGGTCCGAAGCCAAAAAATAACAAACCCACGACGTACTTAGCCAGGTGTGGCTATTTTATGGTAGAAACGAGTTAAGGGAGGTTTCACTTAACTACCACTATTTTTTTTATTGTCGTTTGTACCAACTTATTGGTAAATAACTTTCAAGAGTCGTTGATATAAAGTTGAATATTCTCATCTGGGTTCTTAATGATTTATGATTTATTTTCAACGATGACAAGTTAGTGACATTGATTATAATGTTCATGAAATATGTGAATAAGATAAAGTGTGAAAAAGTCTAAAACGCGAGTGTTTTCCCTATAATTAAGGAGTATTCTTGAGGTGATGAGGATAAGTACTCGAAGTATGATTAAGGATCTTGGAGTTAGCTACGGTAAGTTTGATTCGTTAGGCCAGCACTCATATCATATGCAAAGTGCTCCCCACGCCATGTAGTGTGGCAGCAATATTATAGCGTTTCAGGGTAATTTGAAAGTAGTCGGATCCGTTAATTTCTTCGAATGTTTACATGCAGGATCAAACCCAAACACCTCTAGAACCATTCTAAGGGGCAAAGAAATAAACCTAAATTTGATAATACATCATGCCCTAATTTCCATGTGTCACAAAAGGATTCATCTACACTAAATTATAATTAAGTATAGCTTTGAAATGACAAAAGAGTAATTTAAGATTCATGATCATTTAATCACAGCTATCATCTAATTTTAAATATTCACCTTTTAACATGATATATATAAACATTTAAATTTAACTTTAATTTAATTTAATCTGCACTAGTAAAAACCACTCAAGAAATTTTTTTTTTGGTGAAAGATATTAATAAATTTTGTCATCTGAAACAAATAAATTAAAGCATTCGACAACCATAGATAAGACGAAGATTTGAAAAGGAAATGCACAAAAAAATAACTTTGAATTTATTTTATATATAACACATTCACATTAAATTTTGGTAAGAAAAAAAAAGGATTCTTTATAGATAAACATTTGTAAGAGAATTTCTAATCAATATTATGGTTGTAGCTCGATTAACCATTTTTGGAATAGAATGATATGGAATACTTGAACGGAATAAAATGATCATTCCATATATTCCAAAAAATTATATATATAAAGAAAAACATTCCATTGAGATTTTGATAAAGAATAAATGGAATAATGAATATATTATATTTTTCTACTATATTCTATTCATTTGATTCTATTCCTTAGGTTTACCATTTACAGGTGTATATATATCTCACTTGATAAAATCTTATCTTTAATTTCTTTCTTTTCTTATATATATATTTTTAGTATATCTGTAAAATATCTACCAATGAAATTGCTCTTATGAAATATGTGTCTCTCTAAAGCTTTTTTCACTTTTAAAAGATAAATTAAAATTTAATTGTTTAGCTGAGTTATAGACAAATGTGCACATTTTATTTCTTTGATAAACTTTTTGATTACCAGACATGCTATAGATACTTTAAAAATAAATCCAAAGTCATTCCTTTAAATATTTATTTGACTTTTATATTGTAATCCAATAAAACCCAAGATCATATAGATCTTTACATTCTGTCACTGACAACGTGACAGTCATTAGGTATACTAGTGTGTGTATATATAACCGGATAAGCTATGCTTTCGATATCGGCAAACAATCTTTTCTACTAATATTCTAAAATCTGTCTTTGTCTTTCATTCCAAAGAGTGTAATGGAAACCTCCAACATCACCAGTCAAACAAATCTTCTATCGAAGATAGACCTAGAAAAGCAAAACCCTACCAAAACTTTCCCACCAATCTCTGAGCTTAAAGCTGAGGCAAAGTCTCTCTTCTCCTTAGCCTTTCCAACAGTCCTGGCCGCTCTCATCCTCTACGCTCGCTCGGCCATCTCCATGCTCTTCCTTGGTCATATCGGTGAACTAGAGCTCGCTGGTGGGTCCTTGGCCATTGCCTTCGCCAACATCACTGGATACTCCGTCCTCGCAGGCCTTGCACTTGGCATGGACCCACTCTGCTCTCAAGCCTTTGGAGCCGGCAAGCCAAAACTCCTATCACTAACTCTTCAAAGAACCGTGCTATTCTTGCTAACAAGTTCGCTTGTGATCGTCACCTTATGGCTCAACTTGGGAAAGATCATGATCTCTCTCCATCAAGATCCAAGTATCTCATCGTTGGCTCAAACGTATATTCTTTGCTCTATTCCTGACTTGCTCACCAACTCTTTTCTTCATCCTCTTCGTATATACCTTAGAGCACAAGGTATCACAAGCCCGTTAACGATCGCAACCCTAGCTGGCACCATCTTCCACATACCCATCAACTTTCTCCTCGTCTCATACCTCGGGTTAGGTTTCGTCGGTGTTTCAATGGCTGCAGCCGCTTCAAATCTCTTCGTTGTTGTGTTCCTTGTGGTCCACGTTTGGGTCAAAGGTCTACACGAGCCAACGTGGACTCCCCCTAGCTCAGAATGTTTCAAAGACTGGGCCCCACTGATCAGTCTCGCGATACCTAGCTGCGTGGGGGTATGCTTAGAGTGGTGGTGGTACGAGATAATGACCGTTCTTTGTGGTTTACTCGTAAACCCTAAAACGCCAGTTGCAGCAATGGGCATTCTCATCCAAACGACGTCGTTGCTTTACATTTTCCCATCGTCCCTAGGGTTCGCTGTGTCCACTCGCGTAGGTAACGAACTAGGATCAAACCGCCCCAAAACGGCTAGGTTATCAGCCATCATAGCCGTTTCCTTTGCCGGAGTAATGGGTATGACTGCGTCAGCGTTTGCTTGGGGAGTAAGCGACATATGGGGAATGATTTTCACAAACGACATGGACATCATCAAGTTAACAGCGGCGGCGCTGCCTATTCTCGGGCTCTGCGAGCTCGGGAACTGCCCGCAAACAGTAGGTTGCGGTGTCGTTAGAGGCACCGCAAGGCCGTCGAAAGCTGCCAACATAAACCTAGGAGCGTTTTACCTCGTTGGGACGCCTGTAGCGGTCGGGCTAACGTTTTGGGCCTCATATGGATTTTATGGGCTTTGGATAGGTCTTTTCGCGGCTCAGATATGTTGTGCTGCTATGATGCTTTATGTCGTGGCTACTACTGACTGGGAGGGAGAAGCGAAGAGAGCTAGAAAGCTAACGTGCAGTGAAGGCGTCGATGTGGTGATTACAGCGCAAGGTAACGGTGATGACCTTACGGAACCATTCGTTTACGTTGTCACGGTCGCTGCTGATTGACACTAATCGAATGCTTTGCGTTTTTTTATTCTTTTTTTACTTGGAATGATCTCGGTTCCATTTGGGGTGTGTATTTTGAGAACTTTTAAATCTCAATGTGAAAGAAAACAAAAGAATTGTATTCATATTTATCATCCCATGTAACTTTGCCATATTTATTTGTATTGTATGCTATTTTAGAAGAAGAAAAAATATGTGTAACCGGCTGGTTAATGAAATCCGAATAAAAATTCAAAACTCGGACAACTCTTATTATATATGTGTGTTGCTTTGTATTTTAATTTTGTTTATATAATAAGTGTGTTACTTTTTCAAAGTATACATTTTAATAAATTTACTGTTGTTCTTTTAGCTCACTAATCAAGTATTTGAGAACTTTTCTAATAAATCTTTTAAAACAATAGTACACATAAAATATTTAAACTTTTAAGTCACCAGATGATTTTTGATAAAGGATACTAGATGCAAATAAATTATGTAACGCTCCAACTGCTTATGTCTATATCTTTCCTTCTTGCTACTGCCCCTAAATGGAGTTTCAATTATCCATCCATATTAAAATATGCATGCAGACATTTTGCCATCTTTTTTTCAATCTCACAATATTATAACATATTTCACAATCTTCTTTTTTAATCTCTCTCTCTATAACCTGAACTTATTCATGAAAATTTGACATTTAATTATATCATTTAAATTTTGGAGTAAATTTTGCCCATCTTCCTCTCAAACTCTGTCAAGAATTTTATTTATATATTTTAAAATGACTTTTGACACAATAATTATGCTTTTTGTAAGGACATAAGGTCGATTTTACTTAAATAATTTATAGTTCACCTCAGATGGACAGTCATATGTCTATTATTTTGAATACTATTTGAGTTTCATGGCTACAAGACCAACTCATCATGTTCTTTGTAGAATTTGTAAATAAAATATAAATAAATAAACAAGCATTGATGGAAACCACAGTTCACGAGAAGAGTATTGTCATAGCAGAAGCCAACAAGAAAGGAAATAAGAGAGTCACGGGCACTGAAAGACAACATCAATTGATAGAATAAAATTGACACCTTAGTTTAATTGTGTACAAAACTTTTCGGTTTTGTACATTAGAATTTAAATCTGCACCTCTCAGTGGACTCATCACCAGCTTTATCCTTGCAGTATATAAATGTTTTCGGATGGTGGCAGCTATGCAAACAACGGAAGAGAATATAGTCCACAGCGACGTATTTAACTTCTTAAGTTTTTACTGAAATCAAAACATATTTATTACAAGGGTCATATTCCTTGTTAATTCGTTGTAATAGAAGGGTTACAACGAATTAATAAGGAATAGCGTTTCGTTGTAAAACGTCCGTCGTAATGCAAGATTCGTCGTAACTTCCATGTAACATTTACGACGAAATAAATTCGTTGTAAAAGCGAAAGAGAGTATTTCGTCGTAGTTTCGTAGTTACGCTTCATCGTAAAAGACTCGTATAGTTTCCTTGTAAAGTTGTCTTTAAGTACTTGTACAATTTACGACGAATTTACAAGTCTTTTAATGTAAAGTCCTTGTAATATTTACGAGGAATTTACAAGTATTTCCTAGTAAATTTCCCGTAAAGATTACGAGGATTTTACAAGGAAGTACTTGTAAAATCCTCGTAATCTTTACGAGAAATTTACATCTCATTGTCATATTATTATATTATTATGAAATATTCAAAATCAAAATATATAATTTATAAAATAAAATATTGAAAATTAAAATATATTTTTTAAAAAATATATAAATGTCATAAAATAATATTCAAATTAATAATAGAAAACAAAAAAATTGAAAAATAAAAAGCTAAGGGAGAACGCCGTCGAAGTAGTTGTTGGAGGTGTTTCTTCATGGAGAGTCGTACTTCATCTATGGGTTCCGTCTCGAAGAGTAGGATGAAGTCGTCCTTGTGGCTTCATTGATGAAGCTTATTCATACCGTCAGTTACATCTTTTTAGGAGCCACCTTGAAAAAAGAAACATAATAATATAATTAATTACATAAAATTATAAGAAAATAAAATATATTTAATTTTTTAAAAAAAAATATCTAATCAGTCGTTTAAATGCCTCAACCTAATATTTGAATATAGTTTTGTTACCTAAAATTACCACCTAAACTAACCACCTAATCTTATTAACTAAACTAATCACCTAAACTAATTACCTAAACTAACCACCTAAACTAACCACCTAAACCTAAATTAATATTAAAAACAACATACCTTTGAGAGAAGGAGAGGAGTGGTTTGAGATGAATGAAGGAGGCATTCCTCATTCATGTGTCGAGTTTATATAAGAAAACAACATTCCTCGTAAAGTCGTCGTAATTTTACGAGGAATCTACCAGGCCCGCGTTTTTAGAGTTACGAGGAATCTACCAGGTTCGCGTTTTTAGAATTACAACGAATTTACAAGGAATATTTACGACGAATTTACAAGGAAAATTTTACGACGACTTTACAAGGAAAGCTTTACAATGAAATTACAAGGAAAGCTTTACAATGAAATTACAAGGAAAGCTTTACAATGAAATTACAAGGAAAGCATTACAACGAATTTACAAGGACACATGTATTACGAGGAATCTACCAGACCCGTGTGTTTTCTATGACGACGAATTTACTAGGACTATATCTGAAACCCCGAAAATCAAATCCCTAAACCCCAAAATCACTTATCTATTTACACCATACCCTTTTACCACATCATCCCCTTTATCATATTTTTTCTTAAACCCTAAACTCCAATTGAATCCTTAAAACGTAAGTTATAAGTACTATAATCAAACAACCACTTGATAGCAAATAATCAAATTATTCTGTAATCTCTAAACCGAGGGTATGAAATGAAGTTAACTTGCTTGAGAATGCTTACAACAAAATCAGTTTGGTAAAACAGCTTAAACACGTTTTCACCAAAAATAATGGTAACATGTTTCGTGAAAAAAATCCTTGTAAA
Source organism: Brassica napus (assembly GCF_020379485.1). Lineage (NCBI taxonomy): Eukaryota > Viridiplantae > Streptophyta > Magnoliopsida > Brassicales > Brassicaceae > Brassica > Brassica napus. The sequence continues at coordinate 54,393,460 of NC_063452.1, read as the reverse complement.
GTTACAATGAATTCACAAGGAAATCATTACAACGAATTTACAAAGAAATAATTACAACGAATTTACAAGGACACATGTTTACGACAAATCTACCAGGTCCGCGTTTTTAGAGTTACAACGAATTTGCAAGGGAGCATTACAACGAATTTACAAGAAAATCTTTACAACGAATTTACAAGAAAATGATTACAACGAATTTACAAGGACACGCACTACAAGAAAACATGACATTACCGACTGCATGTTGCTACTAATTTTGCAGTCGCAAAATATTCCGACTGAGTAGCGACTGTTTTGTAACTATTTTGTTACTAACTCTTTTTAGTCGCAAAACAGTCGCTAATCTGCGATTTAAAAAATACGTTGCAAAACAGTCGCTAATTACCAACGGATTTGCGACTATATGATGTAGTCGGTACATGTAGTCGCAAAATAGTCGTTAATTAACGATTGTTTTGCGACTACTTACTCTATACACTAATTTTAAGAACATATTTGAGGTATAGAGCATGTAGTGGCAAAACAGTCCCTAATTAACGACTATTTTACTACTACATGTCCCGACCATATCATATAGTCGCAAATCAGTCGTTATTAAATACCTAAACTCAAATTTTAACTTCTATACCCTAAACCCCAAACTAAACCTATATAAAACCATAAAATCTAACCTTTCTATCTTATAATCTAAACTAAACTAAACTTAAACATAAATTATTGTTTTGAAAATGATATGATCATAATATAATCATTAAATATAAACATCATATGTATTATATATCTTATGTCATAAACTAGAAAACTATTAATAAAAAAACATTTAAACTATAATCTTTTTATACTTTAACTTCCAATCTTAAAATTATAACAAATTTAGTTTTTTGAAAACTTAATCTCAAACCTTAACTCTAACCCACAAAACCTTAAATCTTCAATCAAACTATATACCCTAAACCCTTACTTCAAACATAAATCATACATCCACTAAATATAAACTTCAAATCTAAACTTCCAAAACACAAATCTTAAACTTAAACTCTAAATCTATTTTTCTTTAAACTTCATTTTAAATTTTAACTTCTATACCCTAAACTATATTCCTTAGACCTTATAACATAAATACATATTCCAATTATAATATTTTAAAACTCAAACTCTAAATTTGAATTATAAAGCTATAATCTTTCAAAATCTGGTCTCAAATCATATATTTATTTCCAAAATTTAGTTTAAACCCTAAACCATAACCTTATATATATCTTTTAACATTTCATATTTACATTAAAAGAAATCTCCTCAGATAATATTAAAACAAGAACAAAATAAACTCTGCTAGTCGACAAAAATAGAACTCTGATAGCAATCCCTCTCCTCTTTTCTTATTGGTTGAAACCAAGATGGGGTGGATAGCAATTATACACCACTGATTACAAAAAATCAATGGTTCAGATTTATTCAGATTGTGTTTCTATAACTCACATCTCTCCCCTGTCCCACTACGATCTTTCTGTATCTCACTATCTCTCTCGCACAATCTTCATTCTTGTACAGAATGAACAACAAATTAATCAATACAGACTGAGAGAATAAGAAGAAGCAATCTCACTATCTCTCGCACAATTCTTCGTTCAATATGTGTTGATGAAGATGGTGAAGCGTGACGGCAGAGAAAGGTTAGAATATAGACGGAGAGAAGAAGAATCTCAGACGACGATGTTCACACCGGAAGAGGCTCAGACGACGGTGGATCTGAGTGAAACAGCATGAAGAAGAAGGAGGAGCTTCCGGGTGGAGACGGCAGAGGAAGAAGATGTCACGAAGAAGCAGAGATGGAGAGTGAGCTTTAGTGTGGCACTGTGGCTCCTCAACTCGCGGCGTGGAATGTGGAGGAGAGGGAGCACCGGTTTGGAAGGAGGACTGGAAGATCCGGTGTATGGCTCCTCAACTCCGCCTTTGTCTTAGGAGGCAAGCCGTCGTCTCCGTCTCCGGCAAATAGATATATGTATAATATTTATATGTATTTATGTAAATAAGATTTTATATTATTTGTATTTGTATTTTATAAATAATTAATGCAATTTTTATTTATTTTTAATAAATAATTATTGCAATTTTTTTTTGTTTTTGCTTTTATTTTTTACGACTAATTAGCGACTGTAATTTTACTACCAAAATCCGACTATGAACATGAGTTGCAAAGTAATCATGTATTAGTCGCAAGTTAGCCGGCAATTGTTGCGACTATTTTGCGTCTAAATAGCCACTACTAACCGTAATCGTAAAGCAGTCGCAATTCAGTAGCAAAATAACGACTGATTTACGACTCTTTGAATTAGCGACACAACAATTAGTGACTACGTTGATCAGTCGCAAAACAGTCGTAATAGTGCTTTTTGCGACTGATTTACTACTGATGTCGTAGTCGGTAATTACATGTTTTCTTGTAGTGACGTGTATTACAAGGAATATACCAGGCCCGTGTTTTTCTTTACGACGAATTTACTACGACTACATCTGAATCCCTGAAAATCAAATCCCTAACCCCCAAAGTCTCTTACCTATAACCTCATATCCCTTTTACCCCATTCCCCCATTCTCGCATTTATCCTATTTTCTCTTAAACCCTAAACTCCAATTAAATCCTTAAAAGCCAACAAATAATTATTATAACCAAACAATATACACTTGCATTAAGTCTTAAACTGATTTATATATTTTTTTAAAATATTTAAAACTTATATTACATCATTCTGAATCATTCGAGTTTTCAACAATATCAGTACAATGATTATCATCGCTTGCATCGAACTCTTCTTCACTTTCTTCATCCGTCATATCGTCGAAAAGATCTTCATATTGACGGTTATCCACATCAATTAGAAGGATGTCATCAGTTTGTTGTTCAGATACTTCCACTTCAGTGATACACACTTCTTCTTGCAAAAGTGATTCTTCTCTAGCAACTATTTGTTCACGAGGTGTAACTTTGATAGCAGCTAATCACGTTATTCCAAAATCTCTAAACCGAGGGTATCAGTTTGGTAAAGCATGCCTAAAATACGTTTTCACAAAAATTAATGGTAACATGTTTCGTCGTAAAAGCCTTGTAAAGTTACAAGGACTTTACAACGAATTTTCTCTTTCCTCGTAAAATCGACGTAAATTTAAATGTAAATTACCACGAAACATTTTTCGTGTAACATTACTACGACTTTAAGACGAAATTCAGTTTTGTCGTAAAATCGTAGTAATTTTCTCGTAAATTTACGAGGAATATATTTCCTCGTAATTTTTCCTCGTTATAGACATGTTTTCTTGTAGTGAATAGTGATAATTTTATTGAGAAACTTGAGTGAAATAGCACTATTTCAAAAAAAAAAAACGTGGAAATTATAAGAAATATATAATCTTACAAAAAGTTAGAAAACTGTAACTGTTTTACAAAAAAAAATATAAGGAAAAAATCATATATTTTGTAATAGTTAGATAATTATAATCATTTTTGTTTACATCTGAAACTAATTAAAATAAAGAAATGTTTAAATATATCTAATCTAAGTCATCGACCAATTTGGTTTCCAATGATTAAATTAAACCGATGAGATGGAAACTAAGTTAGTCTCCATTAGCTTCATGGAATTTGTGTTAGCTTCTCTCTCATCTCATCTTCATGGAACATGAGCAATTTTCTTTTGCTCATGTTCAACACATCTCTCTTCTATGTTTAAAATTCCAGACTTGATGCAATTTCGTATACTAAGTAGAGCTTCTTTTACATAAAATTTAGTTCACATATGGTATAACTCGTGAGTACCTTTTGTTCCGCCGTCACTACAAGAAAACAGCGGTATTCTGACGGACATTCCGACGGAAAATGAAATCCTCGGAATATACCGAGGAATTTCCGAAGAAACACAAAATTGGGGTTCCTCGGAATTTCCTCGGAATATACCGACGGAATTCCGAGGAAACCTCAGTCCGTCGGAATATTCCGAGGAAATTCCGAGGAACAATGTGTTCCTCGGAAAAAACCGATGAATTCCGAGGAAATATTATAGCCGTTGGAGAGCCGTTGGGGGATTTTACAAAATTCAGAGGAAATTCCGACGAACTAGCCTTTTCCGTCGGAATTTCCTCGGTATGTCGGCAGGATTTAATCTATATATACAAGCACTCCTCTTCCTCTTCATTCACTCCATATCTTCATCCTCCCTCTTACTCTATTTACACACGAATTTGATTCATAAAAAATATGTCTTCTTCAAATTATTTTCGTTCTTGGATCGATCGACCTCATTTGGATCCGAACACGAGATTGCTTACGGAAGAATACCAACGAGGTATAACCGAATTCATGGGGTTAGTTCACCGACAACCGGAAGCAAAAACAGGTAAGTTAAGATGTCCTTGCTCTAATTGTAAAAATAGAAAGGTTATTAAAGAGTGGGATGTTTGGACTCATCTATATTTGAGTGGGTTTACACGAAGTTACAAAATTTGGTATCATCATGGGGAAACTGATTATGAACATGGTAGTACTAGCGAACCTCAGCCAGCGGTTAGATTAGAAGAACCAATTAGAACGGATGTAGATTATGGTGTAGGTACTGAGCAGATGGTAAATGATCATTTTAGAGGGGAAGATTTACCCAATGCAGAAGCTAGGAGATTTTATGATATGTTGGATGCTGGAAAGCAACCATTGTACGAAGGTTGCAGAGATGGTCATTCAGCTTTATCATCTGCTACAAGATTGATGGGCATTAAAACAGATTATAATTTGGCTGAAGACTGTGTGGATGCGATTGCTGATTTTGTAAAAGGTATTCTACCCGAGGATAATGTAGCTCCTGGTTCATACTACGAGGTTCAGAAACTCGTAGCTGGTCTTGGTTTATCGTATCAGGTAATAGATGTATGCAGCGACAACTGCATGATTTATTGGAGGGCGGATGAACAGCGGGTTACATGCAAATTTTGTGGAAAGCCTCGTTATAAAGATACGAGTGGAAGAGTTCCAGTGCCATATAAAAGGATGTGGTATTTACCTTTGACGGAAAGGTTGCAGAGGTTGTATCTGTCTGAACGCACAGCGCAACCAATGAGATGGCATGCGGAGCACTCAACAGATGGTGAGATCAGACATCCTTCAGATGCAAAAGCGTGGAAGCATTTCCAATCAAAGTATCCCGACTTTGCGTATGAGAGAAGAAATGTCTACCTTGGATTATGTACTGATGGTTTTAGTCCGTTTGGCAAGAGTGGAAGACAGTATTCTCTATGGCCCGTCATTCTTACACCATACAACCTCCCCCCAAACTTGTGCTTGCGACGAGAGTTTTTGTTTCTCTCGATTCTCGTTCCCGGACCAGAGCATCCTAAGAGATCACTTGATGTGTTTCTTCAGCCACTAATATATGAGTTGCAACAACTATGGGCTCAAGGTGCTGAAACATACGATGTTTCGTGTAAAGAAAACTTTCAAATGCGGGCAGTACTAATGTGGACAATAAGTGATTTTTCAGCATATGGTATGTTGTCTGGATGGACAACGCATGGAAGGCTATCATGTCCATATTGTCAAGATAACACTGATGCTTTCCAACTAAAACACGGAAGGAAAACGTGTTGGTTTGACTGTCACAGGAGATTCCTACCACCTGATCATCCATATCGTAGGAGTAGGAATTTGTTTACGAAGAACAAGAGGGTGTTTGACAGTCCACCTCCGGAAATTTGTGGGAAAGATTTGAAGATACAACTAAGAGATTTTGGTGCAGAAAGGACGCCAGAAGTCGGTGGACATGAGCGTTTTCCGGTAGATGCTGTTGGAGAACTACATAACTGGCACAAAAAAAGTATTTTCTGGGATCTGCCATACTGGGAGGATCATCTGCTAAGGCATAATTTAGATGTCATGCATATTGAGAAGAACTTTTTTGACAATCTCATGAACACGATCCTTAATGTTCAAGGTAAAACAAAGGATAATTTGAAGTCAAGACTGGATTTAGTCGATATATGTGCTCGTTCAGAACTTCATGTTGATGAAATGGTAGGGCTCCTTTTCCCATATACCGACTTGATGCAGCGGGAAAAGATGCGTTCTTTGATTGGATTTCAAACGATGTGGAATTTCCAGACGGTTACGCATCAAATTTGCGTAACTGTATCGACAGAAAGGAAGGAAAGTTTACTGGCTTGAAAAGCCACGATTGCCATGTAATGATGCAGCGCCTCCTTCCGTTCGCCTTCAAGGAACTATTACCACGAAATGTTCATGAAGCAATTGCAGGGATAAGTGGTTTCTTCCGCGATTTATGCACGAGATCAGTGACTCTTGAAGGTATTGAAAATTTGAAGACTAACATAGCCGTGATTCAGTGCAACCTTGAGAAGATATTTCCTCCCTCATTTTTTGATGTTATGGAGCATCTTGTTATTCACCTGGCAAGAGAATTGGAACTTGGTGGTCCTGTGCAGTATAGATGGATGTATCTGTATGAGCGGTATATGTTCCATTTGAAGAAGATGGTGAAAAATTTAAGTAGGGTGGAAGGTTCTATAGTCGCACAGATGATCAATGAAGAAACTTCAAACTTTGCCGAGTACTACTTTCCAGCAGAAGTTCAGACCAAAAACAGAAGACCTGCTCGGCATGATGATAGAGGCGAACGGGCAACATATCATGTTACGGTTCCAGACATTTTCACAGATGTTGGACGACTTAGCGGAAAACCAAAGGACCGTCGACTTACTGAGCAGGAGCGCAGTCATTTGCAAACATATTTGCTCACCAACTGCGAAGACGTTCTTCAATATGAGAGGTAAATAAATGAGCTTACAAATTTTTATTTTAACAAGTTGAAATTTAAATCTTAATTAATTACATTATTGTCATCATATACAGGATTTTCATGGCAGAAAAGCGGTTCGAGTATAGATACGCCACAGAGGACGAACTAGAAGAAATGAAGCAGAGAGAATTTAGTGGATGGATGTTTACTTATGTGAGTGCTTTAAACAAATTAAAATATATTTTATCACATATTTATACTAATTCACATTTATTGATATAATATATATATATGTGCTATTAATAGGTGTCTGCTGGTTTGGCCAGAGGTGAAACATTTGACGATTGGATACGTGAGATGGTCGTTGGACCAAACTTTGTTGTGAAGTCATATCCGAGATTTTGTACTCGAGGATATGCATTCACAACTCAGAAGAGGAGACGTTCGAGTACGACTTATGATGCTGGCGTTTGTTCTGCATCAGGAGATGATGTATACTACGGACACATACATGAGATTTTGGAAATTAAGTATTTGGGCATGGTTGGATTGCGCTGTACTGTTTTCTATTGTGATTGGCACGACAACACCCCAGATCGAGGTGTGAGAACAGATGCATTTGGTGTTACATCAGTAAATTCGAGGCGAAAGCTGCAATATTATGATCCTTTCATTCTTGCTTCTCAGGCCGATCAGGTAATTAAATGTTAATTATTCAGAATGATTCATCATCATGTGTATTAATTTATAATTTTTCTAAATGTTACAGGTTTGTTATATCAAGTACCCCCGGGTAAGGAACAGAGATGATCCATGGGTTACTGTTACAAGACTCAACCCGAGAGGCCGAGTTCAGGGAAGTTCTGAGCTGGAAGACCCACTACAACCAAGCACATCCGGCAACTTAAGTGCAGCAGAAGATTTAGCTGGAGTTGGCCTTGTAGTCGATTTAACCGACTTTGGAGAGGAAGCCGTCGTTCACGTAGAGGATGAACCAGTGATTGGAGAGTTTCACGAAGATCCAGATTCAGATTCATCTGGTGATGATGACTCGGAAACAGACTACCATTGAACTTATTTATTTTTTTTTTAAAGAAATACCGAGGAAATTCCGAGGAACACTTGATATAACCTCTTTCCTCGGATAATAGTTATTTGGTTTATCTAGCAAGGCAAAGCTGAATACGAATTAAAAACTACTCAGAACACAACCAAATAAAACGAAGAAACCATGTAAAAGAAATACGAACTCATAATTAAGAAACCCAAAAAAAAACTCAGTTCAAAATTAACAGAAAATAAGACCATAAACGTTAGAATAGAAAAGAAAATAAAATAGCCGGTGATAGCTCCTACTCCTCGTCTCCTGCTCCAGATGTTCCTGCATCGTTGGGTCTCTTGGACCTCTTTCTTACCCTGTGTGTACCACTCGAACCCGAACCAGAGGTGGATGGAGAGTTGTCCCGATGAACTACATCATCCTTTTGGCAACGACACGGCCTGATACGTGAAATGGCAGCCCAGATCTTGTGTAGCATGTCGTTGTTTGTCTTTATGCTCTGATCTCTCCAATGTTGTTGCTGGCGCGAAGTGGCGTTCGGTGGAAGCTCTTGCAGCTTGTACTGGCTGGAGTCTGATGGGAGTAGCTGATGGGGTTGTGAATCATCTGGAATGGCTTGTGCAGCCTCATCTTCTCCTTCTTCATCAACCACGCCCTTGCCTTTGGTCTGATATTTTGGCGTGAAGAAGGATGGCTTGTCTACTAGTGCGGTAGCAGGGGGTAGGAACTCAACTGCAGCCTCTGAAAGTAGAGAAGTGAGACCGATCTGAGGTAGGTGGCAGTAGAGTGTTTTCTTCGCTCGGTCCTGGAATACGTAGACGTAAGGACCATCCCGATGGATCCTCGAGTGGGGACCAGCTATGAACTCCTTACTTACTAGAGAAATGACATCCAGGTAGTTCCAAGCAATGTTGTTCGATCTGTCCAGTGCTACCTCCTGGTTCTTGCAGTCTACACCCACATGTCTAAGGATCCGAGTAATCACTGCACCAAATCCACATGCATTGCTCTTTTTTTTGGTTACTTTCCCCTTGTATCCTGCTAAGTTTGCGGCCAGCACCGCTCCCATGTTGAAGGCAGTAGCAGGTGGGAATGTAGAGTTTCCAAATGCCGGTAGCAAATGCCTCACACCTTGGTACAGGAGGCACAACTCCCATTGCGTGACTGATGCGGCTGTGGTTGTCCCGTATAGCAATGAGCCAATGAGGCGTGTGGCATATCTCAGTACTGGGCTCCGGATAAGTGACTCCTTTGCCTGAGAAGATCTATAAACCCCTGTGCCAATCGTTTCCCAGAAGTTCAACAGCTCTGAAGTCCAATAAAGACCAGATGTCCTCTCCCCTGCACTCAATCCAAATAGTCTGCAGAGGTCTGTGAAAGATACCTCATAGTATACTTTCTGCACTACGAATGCCAGAAAACCTTCCTGATGGCTATCATCGGGACGGGTGACGTATGCGGATGCTATGAACTGGCGTACCAACTCCGGATAAGTGGGTTCGTTGAGGTTGCATAGTTGGCCTAGACCCATGTTCTGGAACAGTCCTTCAATGTCTGCTTGGATTCCCAATATTGTCATCGTCTCAGGACATGCTAGTTGTGTAGCCGGAACGGCTACCTTCTTCATGTTGTTGTAGTGGGTGGTATCAGACTTATCCCACTTCTTTGGCCTTTGCTTCTCTCGCTGAGACGAACCCTCTTCTTGTGTGTTCTTCTTTGCTGACATTTTCGTGCGCTTCATTCTCTACAAAATAGAATCATTGCTCTCAACATGGTTATAATCAATTAAGAACTCAAAGCAACATGAAAATGAAAAGCGAAATCGAGTTGTGATAAAAAAAAACCAAATTGAAAAAAATTCTCAATCCCTAAATCATCTCAAATCCTGTTCCAAACTCGTTGATCACAGACAATTGTGTTCTATTCCATGTTTAAACATCTGTTTCATGCATATTTGATCAAGGAATCAACACGGAAATAAGAAATTCACAAAACCCAAAAAATTGCTCAAGAACACGATTTCAGAATGTGGAGATTCGCGGAGTATACCTGTCTTAGGGTGAAGACGAGTGTAGGAATCAGGTAGAGCTCGAAAAATCAAGTGGAATGGAGCCCAAAATTGTTCAAATCGGATGATTATAGAGAGAGAAAGGGGGGCGAATTATAGGGGAAATCGGAGGGGATGAGAGTTCTAAGGTTTAGATCCAGAAAAGGTCGGGTTTTGCCTTATAATTCTGTTTTCCGAACACACATCGATCGATGCGTTTTTGTTCTATAACGCATCGATCGATCACAATCTTACGGCCCGGTCCATCTTTGTAATCGATCGATTTGTTTTTGTTCAGAAACGCATCGATCGATGCGTTTATAAAAAAACATACAAGATTTTCCGAGGACATTCCGAGGAAAAATTGAAATTCTCGATCGATCGATGGGATACTCTCATCGATCGTTCACAATCTTACGGCCCAGTCCATCTTTGTAATCGATCGATTTGTTTTTGTTCAGAAACGCATCGATCGATGCGTTTTTAAAAAAACATACAAGATTTTCCGAGGATTTTCCGAGGAACAATTGAGATTCTCGATCGATCGATGGGATACTCTCATCGATCGATCACAATCTTACGGCCCGGTCCATCTTTGTAATCGCTCGATTTGTTTTTGTTCAAAAACGCATCGATCGATGCGTTTTTAAAAAAACATACAAGATTTTCCGAGGACATTCCGAGGAACAATTGAGATTCTCGATCGATCGATGGGATACTCTCATCGATCGATCACAATCTTACGGCCCGGTCCATCTTTGTAATCGATCGATTTGTTTTTGTTCAAAAACGCATCGATCGATGCGTTTTTAAAAAAACATACAAGATTTTCCGAGGACATTCCGAGGAACAATTGAGATTCTCGATCGATCGATGGGATTCTCTCATCGATCGATCACAATCTTACGGCCCGGTCCATCTATGTAATCGATCGATTTGTTTTTGTTCAAAAACTCATCGATCGATGCGTTTATTTTAAAAAAATTACGTTTTGAAACCCCAAACACTAGTTCCTCGGAATTTCCTCGGAATATTCCGAGGATATTCCGAGGAAGAAGAGGGTTTCCTCGGAGTTCCCTCGGAATAATCCGAGGAAATTCTGAGGAAATAGGGTTTTTAAACTGAAAACAACGTTTTGCCGTTTGAATAACACCTATATAACCCTTATTAAGTGTCTTACGTTCATTATGAAGACAAAATTTTTTTCCTTACCGTATAATTAACACTTTTCCGATTGTATGAACGAAATCTCGCAACATAAGACAAACACTTATACCTTTTAATGAACGGTAAAGAGAATACTTTCAATTAGTTTTGAAATTTTTAATTTCATGGTTTATGCTCATCTATACAAAGAATCCTCAATGGTATGCATTACAATTGTATAAGAAATGAAATACGGCAAAAAAAATTGATGTTTTGAAACCCCAAACACTAGTTCCTCGGTATTTCCTCGGAATATTCCGAGGAAATTCCGACGGATATTTTACTATCCGTCGGAATTTCCTCGGAATATTTTCATTTTACCGGGCAAATATTTCGCGAAAATTGAAATTAGAATTCCGACGGAATTTCGACGGATAATATCCGTCGGACCCTAGGTTTTATAACCCCGAGCCACTTCTTCTTCCCCATTTCTTTCTTCTTCCTCTGCGCAAATCCTCTCTTCTCTCCGGCGATTTCCCCCTGAAATCCGACGATATCTCCGGCGATCTCCCTCTTCTCTTACACAAATCATGTAAGGACCCTATCCCACTCTCTTAGGTTCTATTTGTTAGGTTTTTGTGTGGTTTTGATAGATTTTTTTTAGGGTGATTGGTTAGGATTGTGATTTGGTTGTATAATAGGTTTAGAATTGTGATTTGGTTGAATGATTTGTTTTGTTGAATTGATTTAGAATTTTTGTATAATTTTTTTTTTATTTATAAAATCGATTTTTGTATATAAAATCGATTTTTGTATTTTACAAAACGATTTTTCTATATAAATTCGATTTTTTGGACTTTACAAAAAAAAAATTTCTATATAAATTCAATTTTTTGGATTTTACAAAACATTTTAAATATCTATAAAACTTTTTTTGTGATTAAAAACTATTATTTGGGATTTAAAAATATTTTAATATATATATATTATTAAAACTATTTTTTTGTAATTATTAAACTATTTTTATTTATTACAACTATTTTTTGTTTATTAGAACTATTTTTATATATTTATTAAAAATTTAAATATATATAAATCTTTTTTGTGATTAAATTATTTAGGAATTTTTTTTTTAAAAAAAAAATTAATTTATATATTTCTGTATTTATTAAATATATTTTTTAAATTTACAGGTCTCATGATGATCAGACCCGGCCTCGACAGCGTCGTGGTCGTGGTGGTACGGGGAGCCAGTCTCGGGATTCCAGCCATTTTCAGGATTCCCCTTCGCCCCACAGCTCCAACCATACATCTCCCTCTGCTGCACCCGCTCCTGCTCCTCTCGCTCCCGCTGCTGCATCCGCTCCTGTTCATCCGGGTCCTCCGGGAGTGATGCGTGTTGCGGAGTTGGTTCAACAGCCCGGTCGTGACCATCTTCCGTATCTCACTCCGTATCCACATGGACGGGGTCAAACATGGTAATTAAACATTTTTTTTTCTTTAAATTTGGATTCATTATTAACCGTTTGTTCTTTTACTAAGGTTCAACCGATCCGGGAACGGGATCAGCGCATGGATCAACCGTATGATGTACTCGGCCCTCGACAGTGGACATCCGACTTTCACTCACTTCCCAACCGACAAGCAGGTTCTGTGGTTTCGTCAGTTTGCGGTAAGTATTCTAATTTTTTACTTATATTTTTAATCTTTAATATAAATTTTCTACTAATTGTGTTTTTTTTCAGCAAGAGTTCAACTGGAATTCCGATGAGACGCTCTTTATCTATCACCACTTCGTCCATAAAGTAATGGACAACTATGGGAAGCAGATCCACGAGTGGAAGAAGAAGTGGGAAATCAATAAGGTTCGATTTAATTTTTTTTTTTTTTTTTTAATTTATTAAACTATTTTTTAATTTATTAAATTTTTCTTTTTTTTTTATTAAAAGGTCCCAAAGTCGATGAACGACACGGTCTGGAAGGAGTTGTGTGCGCATTGGGATAAGGAAGAGACGAAAGAAACTTCTTCCACCAACTCCACCAACCGCAAGAGCGACCGTAAAGGGAAAGGCATCTACAAGCATAACTTGGGTGCTCAATCTATTGCCACTCTCGGAGATCGCATGGTAAGTTCAACCGCTTTTTCTTCAATTATTTGAGTTTCAGAATTTAAATTTATTGTGCATTTCTTCTAATTTCTAATGTTTCTTTAATTTATGTTTTTTTTCAAGGCGGAAGAAAATGATGGCGAGCCGGTTGATGATCTCGCCCTAATGAGGAGGGCGTATACCAACAAGAAGACCGGCCAGATTGATGACGGTCTTGTGAGGGACGTGGTCGACCTGGTCCAAACTCAGGTGGTAGACGAAGTGTCTCAGCTTCAAACCGAGGATGACGCTTCGACGGCTTCGACCAACTTGTCCCGGTTTCGAATCAACGAAATCGTTGAATCCGTAAGTTCTTTGTTTTTAAAAGTTCAATTCATTTATTTCTTGGTTTAAATTTCTAAATTTGGCTTTTTTCTATTCAGTCGGTTCCAAAGAAGAAGGGACGTTTGGTCGGTTTGGGTCGTCGCACCCGGTCGGTTCCCCCTTCTTCTGCACCACCGCCCTTCGTTGATCCAGAAGTACTTACGGCCCAGTTGAAGGACAAAGATGATCGTATATCTTTGTTAGAGACCCAGATGGCGGCTCAACAGGCGGGCTATGAGGCACAGAGGAGGCTGAACCAGCAAATGATGGAGATGATGCAGAGGATGTACCCGAACGAGGTGTTCCCGGACGTGCCAGACCCGTAGTTTTTTTTTTTTCCACAAACTCGGAATGTTTTATTTTTATTTGTGAAACTTTGAATATTAATTAATATGATTTCAATTTTACTTTTAATTTCATATTTTCGAATTTAAATTTCAGAAATTTTATTTTTTAAAAAAAATTAATATTTTTTACATTCCGAGGAAATTAATTATATTTTTCACTTGATCGATCGATGCGTTTTTGTTCAAAAACGCATCGATCGATGCGTTTTTTAAAAAACGTTCGGGCTATACCGAGAGACAGGTTCCTCTGTTTATTCTGAGGAACTTTTCCCTCGGTATATTCCGAGGGACATATCCCTCGGAAAATTCCGAGGGAGCCGTCCCTCGGAATAAACCGAGGAAAATGTCCGTCGGTATACTCCTATCGATCGATGTATATATGTCCAAAAACGCATCGATCGATGAACTTCCGAGGAATTATACCGACGAAGTTCTCCCTCGGTATATTCCGAGGACATTTCCGACAAACTAGTGATCCTCGGAATTTCCTCGGAAATTTATTTCCTCAGAATTCCGACGGAAAATTCCGAGGGATTTCCGAGGAAAAAATAAATTTCGAGGAATTATTTCCGACGACGTGTTTCGTCGGTATGTCGTCGGAATAACGATATTCCGACGAAATTCCGACGATTTTTTCCCTCAGAATCCTTGATGTTTTCTTGTAGTGCGTGTAATAAATAAGAAATGAGTATCACATCAAGGGTTAGATTTTGTTGTAAATTTTGTTTGTTTTTTCCTTCGTGGGTTGGGTTCTATAAAATTTGGAATTTTGCTAGACCTCTCAATTCTACGTGGATGTGAGTGGAACCGCCCCGTGACCTCTTTCTCTTCTGTCTCTTTTCACCTAATACCATTACCAAAGTACCAAACACTCGATCACCTCTCTAAACAACACAAACACCCACATTTATATATACACATACATATTGAGAAAACCACATAAGCCATATATTTATTGGCCGTACTTTGTATCTTTGGCCAAACCTAAAAAACAAAAACACACCCTTATATTTGTAATTGATTCTTGTCGTATAGATGCCACAATTCAGTTCATCCCAAGCTCCCATTTTAATCCTCCCCGTTCTCATTATACTTCTTTGTTCAACGCAAACACAATGCCACACCAAAGGGCTACGATTGCGACCAAGAAACCAGAAGATTGTGAACTCTACGAGTCAGACACAAAACCCTGAAGAGGAATTCTTGAAATGGGTTAGATACGTTGGGAGCCTTAAACACACGGTGTTCAAGGCAGCCAAGAACAAACTCTTCCCTTCGTATACACTCACTGTTCATAAGAAACACAACAAAGGTGACTTCACTAAAATCCAAGACGCCATTGATTCTCTGCCTCTCATCAACCTCGTTCGTGTCGTCATCAAAGTTCATGCTGGAGTTTACAAGTAAGTACAATTCTTTTTTTTTAAAGATTTATATATATTAGGTGAGTTGCTTCAGTTTGGTGCAATTACTATTAGTATTTAATCGAAACATATTCTGTTTAGTAATTGTTTAATCAGTTCATCTTAGTTTCTTTTTCTCTTTTTTAAACCATGAGGAATAGTTGACAGAATATTAATTAGGTCGATCATCTTTTTATTAGTATGTTACTTTAATTAGGTCGATCTTGCAGGTATGTTGTTTATATAAAGAATTTTGTGTGGTATATTTTGCAGTTGATCAAATACCAACTTGGTACCACATCATCTTTAGATTTATGTTCATTTTTTAATTTTCAATGTGTGGATGTAACTATATTCCAACAGCCTGAACCGTAGATACTGGAGTTTTGTCTCTATACATTTTGCAGTTTTGCAATTTGTTTTCACTCTAATTAAGTGACACCGTCGCACCGGCCATATCTTTTATCTTCGTCCTTTCCTTGCATTTGCATGAGCCAAAAGTAATCACGAAACTGAAAGAGTTTAAACACATATTGCCAACAAATAATAAATCAATCTCTCTCTCTCAAAATCAACACAACTAAATGATCTCGTGAAGCCAGGAATTTTGTAATATGCCTTAAATGTAGAGTAGTACATGCATTATGTATATAATTATAATATATATCATATTGAATTTTTTTTATCATATTGAATTTAATAGTGAATTTATGGGTACTATCGAGTTATAAAGAGTCATGGGTCCACATACACGGATACACTCCACTATTACCATCCACTATTTTATATAGTTTGTTTCATACCAGCTATTCTTCTAAGATTTATAATAAAATAATGTAAATAATAATAATAAGTTAGTTGTTTTGTTCCGTTTTTGTTTTCCATATAACACTTTAAATTTAAATAATATAATGACCTTTTTGATGTTAAAACAATAATAATGAAAAAAATTGAGGAAATGTGTGTAGGGAAAAGGTGAACATACCTCCAATGAAGGCATTCATAACAATAGAAGGAGAAGGAGCAGATAAAACAATAGTGCAATGGGGAGACACAGCACAAACACATGACCCAAGAGGCAATCCCATGGGCACCTTCAACTCTGCCTCTTTTGCCGTCAACTCTCCTTTCTTTGTCGCCAAGAACATCACTTTCAAGGTATAACTTCCTACCAGTACCATACTTGTTGTGTGACATTTTATCTGGATGGATCAGTTTTGAATCAATCTTCTGTATTCAGAACACGACACCAGTCCCCTTGCCAGGCGCGGTTGGAAAACAAGCGGTGGCATTGAGAGTGTCAGCCGACAATGCTGCGTTTTTCGGGTGTAAAATGCTTGGTGCTCAAGACACTCTCTATGACCATTTGGGAAGACATTATTACAAGGACTGTTACATTGAAGGATCCGTTGATTTCATCTTTGGAAATGCCCTTTCTCTCTACGAGGTAAACTCATAGTATGGTCTACATATGTTGTTACCCTTTTATAAACTACTTAAGTAGCACTTTTAGATTGGTATTTTACTCTAAGAAGTGATGTTTAAACTAGGGGTGTCACGTGCACGCAATAGCGGATAAGCTAGGAGCAGTGACGGCGCAAGGAAGGAGCAGTGTGCTAGAGGACACAGGATTCTCGTTCGTGAAGTGTAAGGTGACAGGGACAGGAGTATTGTACCTTGGGAGGGCATGGGGTCCCTTCTCAAGAGTCGTATTTGCTTACACCTATATGGACAACATCATCCTCCCTAAAGGCTGGTACAATTGGGGCGACCCTTCACGCGAGATGTACGTATACTACTCTTTCGACCACACTACTTTTTCTTCTTTAAAACTACATACTACATAACGAAACTATATATCATATCAGTGGGATTCGAATATAACAATTTTTCAAATACTAAAAACTAACGGACTATAACATGTAAACTTTGGACATTTCAGTCCAACTTTGCAAAACATGATCTCGTTGCCTCATCCATTTTAGAGTGTTATGTCCCCACCACTACACCACTCAACATCTTTCAACCGACTTCATTTTTGTCTTATTGAAGTTTGTGTGCGCATGCATTCCTTTTATAAATATTGAAGTTTAAAGCCATTAACGTAGGCGTGCATAGTCTATTATAGTGCTCTAAAATGCATACATAGGCATCAACCAGTATCATCAGAATATCTAAATAATAATGTAAAGAAATAAGTAACTAAAAACCAAATGTGGATGCAGGACGGTGTTCTATGGGCAGTACAAGTGCACGGGAGCAGGAGCAAACTATGCAGGGAGGGTGGCTTGGGCAAGAGAGCTCACAGACCAAGAAGCTAAGCCTTTTATATCTCTTACCTTCATCGACGGCTCTGAATGGATCAGACTCTAACCATTACTCTTTTCTTTTTTCACTCTTTTTACCTAATTAATAATGTAAATTTTCCCAATAAAATGACGATACATTTTTTAAAAATAAAATTCACACAGACCTCATCTTCTTGTAATCTTGTATGATAACTCAACATTTGATCCTGCCCACACATTTTAATACTATTTTTATGTCACTAACCATACTGTAATCTATTTCTATAAAGTACCTTTTGTCACCCCTAGATAAGAGTGGGCACTTTACCCGACATCCGAACCCGATCCGAAAAACCCGAACCGAAATCCGAACCGAAGTAGCAAAATATCCGAGCGGATATTGAATTAGGAGAAATTGGATAACCGAACCCGAACTGGTAATATCCGAACCCGAATAGATATCCAAAGATAACCGAACAAATGTATAATTAACCTTATATTTCTAGTTTACATCTCTCATTTTATTTAAAATATATATATTGCTACTACACATACTTTAAGTTCATATGATATACATACAATTATAGAGAAAATGATTTCCTACTAACTTAAAATACTTGTTAAATTTTTTATTTCAAGAATTAACAAAAAGTTACATCCAAAATTTAAAAACAATAACCAAATTAATGTCTTTTTAATTTCAAAATGTTATGTCCAAATCTATTAACCATTCAATCTATTAAAAATAGAAAATTAGTTAAGTAAAAGTTATATTTATTAATAAATGAAATTTGAGAAATGAAAAATTTAATTTTTTTTAAGAAAATCTAAATATCCGAACCCGATTCGAAATAACCGAATCCGAACTAAAAATACTCGAACCCGATCCGAAGTACAGAAATACCCGAACGGGTTCTACACCTCTATACCGAAATACCCGATCCGAACCCGAACGTCCACCCCTACCTCCAGACTTTGGCCATTACTCTTTTCATTTCACTCTTTTTACCTTATTAATAATGTAAATTTTCCCGATAAAATGACGATACATTTTTAAAAAATTAAATTCACAGAGACCTCATCTTCTTGTAATCATCTAACCTATACTAAAAGGGGAATATGGTGAGCAGAGAGGCTGTCCACGTCCTCATTTAAAATCAACCAATGAAAAATAAGCTTTTTGCCACGTCAATATCTCTGAGTTAGAAAGGGCATTTCGGTTGGGCTTTGTAAAAATTATAAGAGCCATCTCCAGCCCAAAACCTATTTTGTTGCAAGCTTGCGATTCCTCTACTCTTCCACTTTGTCTTTTCCCATCTCTGAGTTGCGAGTTTAGCGTTACCTTGGCAACTTCTGATCAATCAATGATCTTTAAACTCTTCTTCAATATTCGTTCAACCTCTCTATTTTTCATCCTTCAAATCCAGACGTTTCATTGTTTTATCAACAGCTTGCTATAAATTTAGAGCTATACAAACGAGCCCTCATTACCCCAAACCAAGTTCTCTGCATTTCTTATTTTACTACTCCCTTTCTCCGTTATGGCTAACTTCGATTTTGCCTTCTTACTTTACATTCGACAATCTGAATCTTTGTCGTTTTCTAAAGAGATTGCCCGGCGGCGACTCATTCTTCGCGGGGATTATTAGGTTTTTAATCTCTCTTTTCTGTTCAATTGCTATTAATCTCGATACCAAGAGCTTCTCGCAGATACACATGTTAATTAGTTAACTCCCTTCTCTCAGAGCTTTTTCAGACAGCAAGACTTTCTGAATCTTCCCTAAGAAATTATGGCATGGGGCTCGAGAATGGAGGCTATACCGTAACAATTCAGTTTGCTGAAATACAAATGGAAGGTTCTAACTCTTGGAAAGGGGTTCGAAGAAGACGATTTGACATTTATGTCCAGGTCTGAACCACTTTATCAAGGTGTAGATAATCAATCTTCCTCCGACATTGATTCTAATGAACTGTAAAATGTATTTTTTTTCAGGGAAGACTTGTGGAAAAGAATTTTGATGTAAGCATAACAGCTGGTGGATCTACTAAGAGGGCAGCTCATAGAGAATATAAAGCAAATGTGACAGAAAATTACCTTGAAGTTCATCTTTTCTGAGCTGGAAAAGGAACATGTTGTATTCCTATTCAGGAGGCTTATGGTGTAAGAATATTTTATATTCTATATGACCTATGTATCTATTAGTTTAATATAAAGTTCAAGTTCATATTATTGTTTTAGATTCTAATATAAAAGACGATACCGTGATGGATCGGTTTCGATTAAGAATTAGAATCCGGGTGTATTGATAACCCTCCTACTTTACCTTATGTTTAAATATGTCTTTAATCTCATAATCATATATATATGTTAAAGGTAATGATAATGGAATACATTACCATTATTAATATATATATCAGTATACGTACGTTGTAGTACCGTTAATATAACGAATGGTTGTGATGAAGTCTTAGAGAGTTGTGTTGGTTAAGACTCATGTCTCTTTGACTAATATTTTCTTCTTCACGTAAGACGAGAGTCTTTCTAAAAGATAAACAAGAAAAATACTGATTATTGAAGGAGAGATTAAAAGAAGGTTTGGGGTTTCTTGTCCATCAAGGAAACCACCAAAGAAAGAAGGTTAAAGAGGAGAACATCAATTGGTGGGATTGCATCCAAGCATGGATCAAGGTTAGTGTTCCTACCTTCTTTAGAATCATGTTAGGATTGAATTAAGTCAAATCTAAATTAGGTCTTGGTCTTGAAATAGATTAACATGTGGTATCAGAGCCTATGTAGATTAGATTAATTCATCTGGAAATTTGTTTTGAGTTAAATGTTAACGGAAGTTACGAAACAAACCAAGTGCGTGCATGAAGTTTGTAAAAAAAAAAAAAAAAAAAAAATTTATTTACCTTCATGCGTTTATGAACATGTACGGATCAAACCGTTTTAATGTGTGTTCATAAGCCGTGTCTAACGACACCGTAATTGGATCAAGCGTATGTTCTTGATTGCCGTTGCGTTAAAATTCTGGAATGCATTAGAAAGTCGCGTCGGTTCGTAAATGTTTAGAACTAACTAACGTAAAATGCATGATTAAGTAAATCTGGAATATTGTTAATTCATGAAGTTTACATTTTCGGTAATAACCGTAAAGGAATTGCACTCATAATATTAACGTTTGGCATCATGCGCTGAAAAATATCTGGATTATTAATTAAGTCATTCATGAATGAGAGTAGATTCATAATTAAACCGTTACGTGTTGTTGCATGCATGAAAGAGTGCTTTCTGTTATTTATTAACATTTGATAGCATACGCATGACTGTTAAGTAATTCTGTCTAGTATGCATAAACAGAAATCATTTATCAAAGTAAATGCATATTTGAACTAATAAAGTTGTTATTTTATTAAATTAAAATAAATAGTTAAAAAAAAAAATGCTTCCGCTGCATTTTAATGATCAAATAATTGTGTTATGAAATATTAACACAATTTAAGTAGTTTTTCCTTAGATATTTTAAGTTTATATGTATATAATATAATATGATAGTCACCAAAGTGACCTTGTTATATGACATATAGATATTAAAAATAATTATAAAGTTTATAATTGATCAAGATCAAGGATGCTAAATGACATAAAAGTTTGATTGATCAATTAAATTATTATTTATATTCTAGGAGATCACCCACAGGTGGATCATTGAATATAATTAATAATAAAAAAATAATTAATCATTTTTCTACTATAGTGAATAATATGTATATCCAAAGATAACATATTTATTTGACTAGTGTTGATTTGATTAATATTAAAGAATATATAATTAGCATCAATGAAAGTACTTATATTTAAATATTGCCCAAAGGTTATTTAAAATATAAGTGTTAAAAGTTTCTATTAGTCTGAATATATATTAAAGTCTCAAAGCACTAACGGGTAAACATGTATGAATGCTTGCAGCTTCATCAAATGTGTTTGCATCTGCTAACTCTGTTGTAAAGTTTAATGGCCTCAACTATGGTGAGTGGTTCGAGCAAATCCGGTTTACACTGGGTGTAATGGCTCTGGACTCTGCCATACTAACTGATGAGGAACCCTCAGCTATTACAGTAGATAGCTCCGAATCTGAAAAGTCTCGTTATGAGAGAAGGGAGCGATCTAACAGGCTGAGCTTGAACCTTATGAGGTTGACGATGGCAGAAAGTATTAAGCCATCAATGCCTAAGACAGAGAAAGCAAGGGAATTCATAGAGAAAATTAAGGAGTGTTCACAATCGGAATTGGCTGACAAGTCGATTGTAGGAAGTCTCATGAATGAGCTAACTACAAAGAAGTTTGACTGGTCTCAGCCAATCCATGATCATTTGACGCACATGTCTAATCTGGCAGAAAAGTTAACGACCTTGGGAATGGAGGTACATGAGCAATTCTTGGTCCAATTCATCATGAATTCTCTACCTCTTGAATTTAGCCAGTTCCAGGTGAATTACAACACCATTAAGGATAAATGGAACTTTAAAGAATTAAAGGCTATGCTAATTCAAGAGGAAGGGAGACTAAGGAAGATGAAAGATCAAGTTGCTAACCTCGTAGGTCTTGGAAGTGCCAGTAGCAGCAAAAGAACATCAAGTAAGAAGGACAAAAAGAATGTAAAGAACTTCGTGAAAGGACCTCAAAGTCAAATCCAGAAGGAAAATAAGTGTTTCTTTTGTAAGCAAGTAGGACATTTCAAGAAGGATTGTCCTAAAAGGAAGGATTGGTTCGACAAGAAAGGTAAACATTACAGCTTTGTTTGCTATGAAATGAATCTTGTTGAAGTTCCTAATAATACTTGGTGGTTAGATTCTGGTGCTACTACTCATGTGTCTCATATTAAACAGGGATTCAGTTCGATCCAGCCCATAAGAGGACCTGAACAGTACTTGTTCATGGGAAACAGGATGAAGGCACAAATAGAAGGAATTGGGACGTATAGATTGATCTTGGACACTGGAAGTCATGTGGATCTTGAAGGGTGTCTCTATGTACCTGAGTGTGCTAGAAATCTTGTTTCAGTTAGTAGGTTGGACAATTTAGGTTTTAGTATTAAGGTTGCACATGGTGTTTTCTCATTGTACCGAAATGATTACTTTTATGGTAGTGGTATTTTATTTGATTCACTTTATAAGCTCAACCTTGATGCAAAGTTTTCTGAATCCCTATTTAATGTTGAAACTCGAGGCATTAAGCATAGCGCAATTAATGAAAGTTCTGCTTTCTTGTGGCATAAACGACTAGGTCATATTTCCAAAGAAAGAATTAAGAGGTTAATAAATAATGAAATTCTTCCTCAGTTGGACTTTAGTTACTTAGATGTATGTATAGATTGCATTAAGGGTAAGCAGACGAAACATACTTTAAAGAAACCAGCCACAAGAAGCACTCAACTTCTTGAGTTAATACACACCGACATATGTGGCCCTTTCGATGCTCCTTCATGGAGTGGCGAAAAATATTTCATCACATTTATTGATGATTACTCACGGTATGGATATACCTATCTACTGCATGAAAAGTCTAAGTCTGTGATTGTCCTAGAGGTATTCATTGACGAGGTGGAAAGGCAGTTAGATAAAAAGGTGAAAGTAGTGAGATCTGACAGAGGTGGTGAATTTTATGGAAAATTCGATGAAAGTGGACAATGTCCTGGTCCATTTGCAAAGTTACTTGAAAGTAGGGGCATATGTGCACAATACACAATGCCTGGTACTCCTCAGCTGAATGGTATAGCTGAGAGGCGAAACCGTACCTTAATAGAGATGGTTAGGAGCATGTTGAGTAATTACTCATTACCCCTTTCTTTGTGGATATATGCATTAAAAACTGCAACTTATGTGCTGAACCGGGTTCCTAGTAAGGCAGTTCCTAAGACTCCTTATGAGCTGTGGACGGGAAGGAAACCTAGTTTAAGACATCTACGTGTCTAGGGTTGTCCAGCAGAAGTAAGGCTATATAATCCACATGAAAAGAAACTTGATTCTAGGACTGTCAGTGGATTTTTCATTGGCTATCCTGAGAAATCAAAAGGGTATACATTTTATTGTCCTAACCATAGTACGAGAATAGTTGATTCGGGTAATGCTAGGTTCATTGAAAACGGTGAAACTAGTGGGAGTGGTGAACCACGAAAAGTGGACATTAATGAAGTTCAGGTTGAAGTTCCTTCACCTGTAGTTCCACCTGAAGTAGTTGTTCCTATTGTTGCATCAGACTCTAATGACACAATAGGACAACATAATGATGAGCCAATTCCACTAGCTGAAAATACTGTTGATGAACATGTCATAATTCAAGAAGAGAATAGTGAACCACAAATACCTTTAAGGCGATCTGGAAGAGAAAGAAGATCTGCCATTTCAAACGATTACGTGGTTTACACTATTGAAAATGAATGTGACTTAAGCATGGATGACGATCCGATCTCATTCAAAATGGCCATGGAAAGTGACAATTCTGAAGAGTGGTTTGATGCCTCAAAAGAAGAAATGAAATCTATGGATGATAATCATGTATGGGACTTAGTAGAGTTGCCTGATGGTTTCAAAACCATTGGTTGTAAATGGGTTTATAAGACTAAACGTGACTCGAAAGGTAAACCTGAAAGACGCAAGTCTCGCCTTGTTGCTAAAGGTTTCACCCAGAAAGATGTCATTGACTATAAAGAGACCTTCTCTCCGGTTTCAAAGAAGGATTCTCTTAGAATTGTTTTGGCTTTGGTGGCTCATTATGATCTTGAGCTTCACCAGATGGATGTGAAAACCGCCTTTCTGAATGGAGATCTTGAGGAGGAAGTATATATGGACCAACCAGAAGGATTCGTGGTCACAGGAAAAGAAAATTTGGTGTGTAAGCTGAGAAAGTCAATATATGGACTAAAACAAGCTTCTCGACAATGGTATATAAAGTTTAACGGTACCATCACATCATTTGGTTTTGTAGAGATCATTGTTGATCGATGTATCTACATTAAGATCAGTGGGAGTAAGTTTGTGATTTTATTCCTATATGTTGATGATATTTTGCTTGTTGCAAATGACATGAGTATGTTACATGATGTGAAGAAGTATCTCTCTAAGAACTTTGAAATGAAAGATATGGGTGAGGCATCTTATGTGATCGGGATAGAAATATTTCGAGATAGATCACAAGGACTGTTAAGTTTGTCTCAGGAAGGATATATCAATAAGATCTTAAAGAGATATAAAATGGAGAAATGCTCTGCAGGAATAACTCCAATTCAGAAGGGGGACAAGTTCAGTAAAATGCAATGTCCTAAAAATGAATTGGAGCGTAAAGAAATGGAAAGAATTCCCTATGCATCGGTGGTTGGGAGTTTGAACTATGTTCAAACATGTACTCGACCTGATATCAACTTTGCTGTTGGAATGTTGGGTCGATATCAAAGTAATCCCGGAATGGACCACTGGAAAGCTGCAAAGAAGGTTCTCAGGTACTTGCAAGGCACCAAAAAGAACATGCTTACATATAGGAGATCTGATCAGCTGGAAGTCATTGGATATTCAGATTCAGACTATGTCGGATGCGTTGATAGCAGAAAATCGACGTTTGGCTACTTGTTCCTATTAGCTGGGGGAGCAATATCATGGAAGAGTGGAAAGCAGTCTGTCATTGCTACTTCCACTATGGAGGCTGAATTTGTGGCATGCTTTGAGGCCACAATTCATGCACTATGGCTGCGGAACTTTATCTCAGGGCTTCGGATTGTCGACACTATAGCCAAGCCGCTGAGAATTTACTGCGATAATTCTGCAGCTGTCTTCTTTTCGAAGAACGACAAGTACTCGAAGGGTGCTAAGCACATGGAGTTAAAGTACCTGTCTGTTAAATAAGAAGTTCAGAAACAGAGTGTCATTCGAGCACATAAGGACGGACATGATGGTAGCGGATCCGCTAACTAAAGGTTTACCACCCAAGGCGTTCAATGACCATGTAGAACGTATGGGTATTATAGATAAGGCTTTGCTATTTTAGTTATGGGATGCTCATTATGTATTTGACACTAAGAATTCACTTAAAGATTATGTTTCTGATTTATTAATTATGTTATCAATAAAGTATGTGTATACACTTATGGTTTGTAGATAACATATGTTTGGTTTGAGAAATAAAAGTTCTTCTCATATAAGGATTGATATAAAATTAAAATTGATTATGTGATACATGGAAGGGACTATGCCGATTAAATGACATACAACCGCCATGATTCGATCAATTTAAATTTTAATAAAGATCAAGTGAACTTGATATAAAAGTGCGCATTAAAGTTATTAAACTCTTAAGTTGATACAAAGGTCAAGTGGGAGAATGTAAGAATATTTTATATTCTATATGACCTATGTATCTATTAGTTTAATATAAAGTTCAAGTTCATATTATTGTTTTAGATTCTAATATAAAAGACGATACCGTGATGGATCGGTTTCGATTAAGAATTAGAATCCGGGTGTATTGATAACCCTCCTACTTTACTTTATGTTTAAATATGTCTTTAATCTCATAATCATATTTATATGTTAAAGGTAATGATAATAGAATACATTACCATTATTAATATATATATCAGTATACGTACGTTGTGGTACCGTTAATATAACGAATGGTTGTGATGAAATCTTAGAGAGTTGTGTTGGTAAAGACTCATGTCTCTTTGACTAATATAAAACACAACACTCGTGAAGAAGAAAATGGTTGTGATTTTCTTCTTCACGTAAGACGAGAGTCTTTCTAAAAGATACACAAGAAAAATACTGATTATTGAAGGAGAGATTAAAGGAAGGTTTGGGGTTTCTTGTCCATCAAGGAAACCACCAAAGAAAGAAGATTAAAGAGGAGAACATCAATTGATGGGATTGCATCCAAGCATGGATCAAGGTTAGTGTTCCTACCTTCTTTAGAATCATGTTAGGATTGAATTAAGTCAAATCTAAATTAGGTCTTGGTCTTGAAATAGATTAACATATGGGCCAATAATATCGGCAGTCAGTGCAACGCCAGGTAACACACAGTGATGATTTTCACTCTCTATTGTGAGTGAATACCTAACAAGGGGTTACATATTGCTGTTCAGATTTTAGACCAACTGTGGATAATAAGCCACCATCAAAGGGAAAGAACAGGACTGGTATTATTGTTGGCGTCATTGTTGGCTTAGGACTTTTGAGCATCCTTACGGGTGTTGGTATCTTCATCATACGAAAAAGAAGAAAGCCGTACACTGATGATGAAGGTAATAAGAACTCTTTTTTTCTTTCTTGAGCTGAAAATGTTTTGGCATCAAACTGGAATATTCATCTTTCAGATTGCTTCATTTTAAGAACTGTTCTTTTTTTTCTCTCGCAGAGCTGCTTAGTATGGAAATAAAGCCTTTCACATTTACTTATTCGGAACTAATAAGTGCAACTCAAGATTTCAATCTCTCAAACAAGCTTGGAGAGGGTGGGTTTGAGCCTGTTTATAAGGTAAGTCCCATACCAAAGTATCTGCATATACGTTGAAAGAATATCATCTTCTTCCCTTTTTTCCCCATTAGCTTAAGTTTTTTTCTAATAGTAATTCATTTTGCTTCTCTCTCTCAGGTACAAACTCAAATGGTTCAGTTTTCTTTAAAAACCTCACAAGTCGTGGACCTGTTGATAAGAAAGTTATCCAGTGGCTCCTATCACTTCACCAGATTGGTTAGTGTGACTTTATCATCATCATGGCTCCTTTTATCTCCAAAAGTTCGCTCAGTTGTTTAGTTTTATGTATTTGTCAGGTCTTGATGTGAAACCGTACAGACAGGTCTTTGGAATTTTATGAGAAAAAGGAGAATCTGTCCAAGCTTTGGGATATTCTGTGTTTATGCCTGGATAGACCAAGATGTCGGTTACTGTCAAGGAATGAGTGATCTTTGTTCTCCAATGATTGTTCTTCTTGAAGACGAAGCTGATTCATTCTTTTGTTTTGAGAGATTAATGCGTCGATTGGTACTGGTTTACCTTAAACCATACTTTCAATATGTCTTATGTATTTGGTATGGTACTAAACGTTTGTGTTTTTCAAAATGAAAAGCGAGGAAACTTCCGGAGCACGGGGAGATCTGTTGGAGTTGAAGCTCAACTTACTCATTTGTCTTCAATTACTCAGATTATTGACCCCAAGCTTCACCAACATCTAGGTATAACTACTACTACTACATCTTCTTTGCCTCTCTATATGTAACATACTCATCTGTTAACCAAGCTCTTGGTCTTGTGAAATGAAGATAAACTGGGGGGGGGGGGGGGGGGGGGAGGTGACTATCTCTGTGCTATTCGGATGCTAATGGTTCAGTTCAGAAGAGAATTCTCGTTTTGTGACTCTTTGTACCTTTGGGAGGTAATGATTCTTATAAAGCATAGTCTTCTAA
Source organism: Brassica napus (assembly GCF_020379485.1). Classification (NCBI taxonomy): domain Eukaryota; kingdom Viridiplantae; phylum Streptophyta; class Magnoliopsida; order Brassicales; family Brassicaceae; genus Brassica; species Brassica napus. The sequence goes on along the minus strand of NC_063452.1, from coordinate 54,365,444 downwards.
TTGATTCTTGGATTGATCTCAATGCCAAAATCTACTTCCCATAGATGATGTGGGCTCTTGAGTACGACCCAGATCTCTTTCACGTATACGAGGCGCATCAATGCGGGAGTGAGAAAGTCGAAGTGTCCAACGGTAAACCAAAGTCGATGAGCCAATGTGGAAAGTACGAGAGGCAGAACATGAGGAATGGTGGAAAAAGCACGGAAGGTCCTTTGCCTATATCTGTTTTCTTAGTGGCCAGTGTCTTGAAAGACAAGAGTTCTAAGCTCATGACTGAAGCTCGTGGACTTGATGACGTTGTTAAGGTTAAAAACATTGATACGTCTTTCTTTTTTACTTTTGTTTTACTCTGGTGAATCACATTCCTCATACCATTTCCTTGTGATGATGCTATTAGATACTTAACGACATGAGTGGAAACTTGGATGCCAAGAAAACATGTTCTGGAGCAATAAAGATTCACAAGAAATATCTGAGAAAGGTTATCTCTAAGTTTCTCTTATCTCTCTGGGCTGTCTTTGTGTCTCTCTTCCTGAAAGTTTTATCTTGTGTTGTGTTCTCTCTTATTGTAGGCTAAGAAATAGTATTGCCGAACGTTCATTATTCTCTTGCTTAAACCCTTGGAATCATGATAAAACTTTTTAAACGATTCCTTGGGTAGAAAGCAATCTGGAAAATCTGGAAATGTTGAATTAATACTCCCAACATATACACACAAATACACGCAAGAAAAAAAACATATTTGTAAGCTGTTCATAAAATTTGGTGTTGCATTTATATATGAACAACAAGATGTTTTTTTTGTATTTACCAAAGGGGAAAATGAAGAAGGAAATAGACTGTTCTTAAGTTCATAATGCTCATTTACTGTTGTAGAAGTTTTAAATATATTTTATGAAGAAAAAATGTGTGCAAATGAGTTGGCAGGATATGATCTTCTAAACCAAAGCACAACTTGTAGTAATGGACAAAAATGTATTAAAAAACACATTGATGGATTACAAGTTTATTTATTCAATCTCAAATCTTTGAATAAAGAGATATATAAACATTCTCTTCAAGTTACTTGACCATGGCTCAACAGAAAGCAACTTACATAATTAACTAAGGCTCACCTCAGTTGCACCCTATGCATTTTGCAGCCACTGGACTTTTGTGTATTTTGATGTGCCAGAGTCATTACCAATAGATTTTTTAGATAGAGACACAATTTGTAGTAAGGGCAAAAGTGTGTTCAGTGCGACTCACTCTGCATCAGTTACTTTGACTAATGGATACAAGTTTCTTGGACCACACAAATTTTTTAAATATACATAACAATTCTCTTCAAGTCCCTTCACCATGGCTAAACAGAAAGCAACTTACATAAATAACTAATACAAACCTAAACACCTCTTAAAACCAACACATGATCACGAGGGGAATCAAGGGCAAGAATCCAATACCAGATAACGTCAACCCGGAACTCTTTTTAGGAAAGAACTTAGGAAGCTCACACTCTTCTCCATTGAAGAAAACTCTCTTAGGGAACCCATCTCCTTTTCGGATATTCAAAGTCCCCAAATGCTTTTTAAACGATATAACCGACTGCATTTTCCCTGGAACCTTAGGCTCTCTCGCAGGATGCGTCCCGTTTGTGAGACCAATCAAGAAGATACCACGAAGTCCTTGGAAGAAAATAGTCTGGTTATTAGGTGGAACTCTTGACCCATTAAAGGAGTAAACATTCTCATACCCTAAACCAGCTTTATCCAAATCCACAGCAGCAAACCAGTCCCCACTGCATTAGCTCCCCAGTTAAAAACCGTTACCCTAGCCGACCATCCATCAGCGTAGCCCGAGTTAACATGCCAGTTTAAACTGATTCCACAGTTGTCAGGACAAGGAAGCTTCTTAGGGAAAGCCATGTGTTTCCTCTTTGCCCATACTTTTGCCTTGAGCGTCCTGTTTTCAAACGGTACCAAGAGCGAGTCCGGAGGGAGGAGAAGCTGTCTAGCATTGGCGTTGCATGTGTCGGTGTTGATGTCTTCGCAAGCGCAAGCGCAAGTGTTGCAAAGAATGGCGGAGTCGTTGTAGAAGGCTGAGTAAGAGAGCAACGAGCATCTTTTGGTTTAGGTTTGGTTATGTTGCAGATGACTTGCCAGCTGGCAAAAGCGTAGGTGGTAGCTTGGAGACCGCTCGGGTCAGGGAACCCGGTTGGATCCATCCTTACAGGTGGTCCACACTTGTACTGTGGATTGACTATACCGTCGATTTTCAAATGCTGAGGAGGGAAAAATGCTGTTCTGTTCTGGGCGAGGCTGGAGGGGTTGTGATTCCGGGACCGAATTCTGTTTTTGTTTCTTTGGTGGTGGAGAAAAAAAACATTCAGAGATTTTGTTTCATACGCTAGGCGTTCAGATTCTAGACTCTTTTTATATAGAGTAAAATTTAGGATCGAATTTCCTAAACAAAGTAATTTCAAGCAAGTATATTTTCTGATTTGCCTCTCAGGACTCTCCTGTGTCTATGTACTAAATATTTTATAGTATCCAGTCTCATTATAATCAGAAGTGCAGAAGCAGAGAGTATACGTTCTTACACATTGACTTCAGGCCGGTAACATCATATAACAACATATTCTTCTTTTTTTTCAAAGGCAAGCGGTACTGAATTTACATAGAAAGGAACTACTTTGTTAGATACATGAGCTATGATTAAGCAACATCAGTCATCCAGATTATTATGTGAGAAATGCAAATTTTGTGATCATACAACGCAAACACAAGCATATGAGGCAAGTTCTCCACACTTCACTTTATTATATAATATATTGAAGTTTCAGATGAATTGACAAATCAACAAGACATGAGTTTGAAATCCATCCTCACACAAAACTTTCCGGGCACAGCAACGGCTACTTGCCTTTTTGAAAATGGGTTACAACCAATCTATGTTTTAGAAAAAAAAAGAATTTAAAATGAAAATATGAATAGTTGCATGTTAATGTTTTAGATAAGACTTCCATGCACACAAATACACATATGTTATGCGATTTTCAGTCATTATTTTCAGTTCAATGTAATATTGAATATATATACTCAACTAGTGGTATTCCGGCGCTACGCGCCGGATTCGTATATTTTATTATTTAATGAGTTCAAAATTGTTTTTTTGATTTATTTGGTAGTGGTTAATGACATTAGTGTATTACTTTGTTTTGAAGTTTCTTAGGTCAAAGAGAAATCGCATAAGTGATTTCTACTGATTGATTTTAATAAAAATAGAATAAATAGTCGATAATTACACCAAAGTAAATACAGTTGAACTTAAAACATATATTAAAATTGATGTTCCAAAAAACACGTAAATGCATATTTTTGTTTTGTGATTATCTTTTTTGAATGAAGATAATAAATTCGTTCATCCTCTTAAAATAGTAATAATCCTCGCATGCTTTGTTCAAGTCATGGATGTGACAATCTGTTAGGGGCTTCGTTGTTGACGTATTAGTTATATAGTTTGTCTTCAAAATGATTTTGAATCTATTAAGTGGATTTTTAATCATGGTCTAGTATTGATTGGACATGAATTGACTATTTTTCTAGGATAGCTTATCCATATATTTTTAAATGAATGTAATGATATATAATTCTAAATGGCTCTGCTGCAAATATCGTAGGCTGAGGTTGAAATAAACAATGGGGTATGTGTCTGAAGAGTTTCTTTCACAGCTATCAATGCTTTTGTCTGAATTATAATTGTTTTCTGAATTCTCTGATATCAACTTTTTGTTTTTGAATAAAATGGAGGAATAGGTTTTACTTTGTAGCTTTGCTATGGTTTGGAGGTTAATATAATGTGTAAATGGAAGAACTTTTTGTTGAAGATATAATAAATTTTAAATAAACAATATTTTAAAATTTTATTTTGGCATTAAAACCATTAAATTTATAACTTTTAAGGGTATTAGAACATTTATTAGTTTTTTCTCCTCCTCGTCAGCTGATGTATTTGCTATCTATATATAATTAGTTTGAATATATTAATATAAATCATAATCGTATTTGCATAATATTGTTATTTTCTCAGAATGGGTCAGTGATCAAAATAATTATTAACAAAGTATAACATTTTTTGTATTGTGGTTAAAAATCTATATTATAGCTGTCTTTTGGATGTCACATGCTATAACTGAAGCTTTTTCTCATTTATATATACCAGATAGGCTTGCATGCTGTTATATATCATCCATCGATTACAAATGCCTCTTGTTTTTATATTTTAAGTGTATTGTCCTCAACCTAGAAAAGCAAAGCATTATAGTCACTCTTTTTGTCTTTTGTTTTTAAGTTATAAAAAGAATCAATAAAAACGCACACTTTTAAAAAGCTGTAAACCACATCTCTCAACAACTGAATTCGGTTAATCTAAATATTGAAGGATTGATAATAAATTTATTATAGATACTGTCAAAAGATCAACAATAAAACATTGTATACCTAAACTCCAAAACAACAAACATATTATTTTGCCTAAACAATCATACATCCTATAGTATTGCATCTAGTTTCGAGGAGAACTATCATTTGTCCACACTGTAACCATAAAAAAAATTAATATTTGATGATTAATTTTATCAAACCGAAGACATAAGGCATATTATTACTACTCATTTAAAAACCAAAAATAAAAATTCATTAAAAACAATTAACATCCCAAACGACAACATAACATAGATTTGAATGATTTAACAATTCAAAATTTTAGGAACCCAAATACTCACCCACTCAACCATTCACCAATAAGAAAAACTATTAAAACTTTATATGAAAAATGTGACTTGGCCGTTCTCTAGTTTCTTTTCGGAGGATGAACACTGCCACACTTATGCCACTTATTCTCTTCTGCACCAAGTTAGTTTGTAAGTTTGTAACCAATCCAACTCTTCATATTCAAAATTTTTAGCTTTTAAAGCTATATCTTTAGTTAAGTTTAGTTACCTAACAGCTTATGCTGACTTGCAGCTTTCGTTTCTTTGACACAATTGTCTTGTTCTTATTCACTGCTCCACCATTTGGCCCCTTGCTCGGTGGTTCCATCCTTTTTATTCCTTATATTATTGATCCAAATTTCACAAGCTTTCAAAACTAAAATGTTCATAAGCGCTTAGTGTAAAGAGCTAATTTTTTAGGAAAATACCTTTAAGATGTTTGTTTCCTTCTTTTTTTCTGAGTCATCCTCACCATCATCTGAGTCCAATCTAAAACCAAATAAAGAAAACATGTGTCACATGCATTTCAGAAATCAGCATAACGATCATAGCTTTCAACCAATTAAGTGAATCAATGCTAGTCACAACCCATCCAAAAAAACACAAACGCTTAGACTACTTCTTGTTTTTGTATTGTTTATTTATTGAATTCATTGGTACTCTTTTTTTAAAGAAAACATTTTAAACATTAATGATTCAAATGACAAAATCTTTGATTAGGTTCAATGCATTAGACCAAGTGGAAAGAAAAAAATAACGCATTAGAAGTAAGCACCTCTTCCATATTTGTTTTTCACATGACATGGTCTATTATGACTTTTGAACTTTACATGGAATTTGTTACTTTCAGTAAGCTAACCTTGGGATAATAACAATAACCAAATCAACAGCGTGTGTTCTTATTATTTAGAAATTTTGTTCCTACTATAAAGTAATTTTGCTTTAATAAGGTTCTCGAGAAAAGATTCATACAAGCTGCAAGACCTTGGGTTGGGAAAGTCAACCAAAGCCTGAGCTCGTTATATTTTAATTACAAAGTTTTAATTTGATTGATTCTGATTGTTCATACTCCATGTGGTCTATATGGTGTTTGTTTTCTAGTGTATCGGGTATGAACTTTCATCTTTACTAATAAACTCACAATTACAACGCTTCTGCATACCAGCTCTGCAGTTTCTCCACGCATACTACAAAGTTCAGCTATAAAAAGCGACACAAGTATGCAAGTCTAGACAGTTTAAAGCATTACATCACCTGTTTTGTGGTAACAACATAAAGCTCTGAGCTAGCAAATTTCAGTATCTGAAACTTATGGATAGAATCTGCAAGTATAGTAGAATATATATCAAAGCTATGAAGGTAAAATGCAAAAGAAGATGGAACTTTGACTATATGAACATGTTGTTTCGACAATATAGGTCTCTAAACTTGTGTTCTCTCGGAATTGATCTTGAAGGCATACCTATTGACACCAAACCAAATTGTCAAGTCCTTTTTAGTCCAATCATCTCTAACTTCTTCATCCCAAGCTTCCATGATACCGGCTTAATCTTTCCCCAGCTCTCCAATACTCCATCAACATTCAATCCCTCTGCAAGCTTAATTCAAGAAATGCAATCATCATCTAAATGTTCATCTACAATACACAAAGGATCTTTATATTTATGAGATAAGTCCAGGGAAGGCTTATTTTGATAATCATTCACACACATGGAATTTTCGAATAGATGGTATCTTCTTCGCTAACAGTAGCTGAAGTAGAAGGTTTTCAAAGACAGTCTCCACCGCAGGCCTGACCTGAAAGCACCAGCTCATGTGTCTTATAAACGAATTTGAAGCTTCACAATTCATTCAAAATCGGAGCTTTAGGTACCAAGAGAAAGCTTGAAGCTGTTAAAAAAAGTAAAAAGTAATAAATTTACAATATGCATCTGATCGACCATCCACTCTTCTAAAGCGAAATCAACTCCTTAAAACAAACCATGACACATGAACAGTCACGAATGTTCTAACCCAAAACTTGAAACGTACGAAAGTTTCAATCTTCAAAATCAGATTAGATTCGGATGTGTTCCTCTTATAATATGTAAATAAGCAAAGAATATAGAGAAGTGATTAATATTTATATACAGAGAATCGAGAAATAGAGAAGGTGGGGAAGATGAATTGAAAACACGCAGTGGGACATATTGATTGAAAGCCATAATTAAGAAGTAATTATGCAACCATAACACATACCAGATGATGGCTTCCAAGCTAGGTAAAGCTTCTTCTTCACAGACTCAATATCTCTAGGGTCAGATGATGCATCGTCCCTGCTACAACTTGTTCTTTTTGAGAATCCAAAACGTCACGTAGTTATCAGATCACTTCTAAACACACAACCAAGAAAACACTAACCTGCTATGGTGTTTCGGTAACTGAAATCTAGATGGAGAATTAAAGAATGAAAACCAAATCGAGCTCTGGATCAAACGAAAATAAAAAGCAAGATCACAAATGAAGTTGGAGAAACCAGAGAGAGAGAGAGAGAGAGAGAGAGAGAGAGAGACTTTTGGGATTTCATAGCAGTGAGGCCGTTCATAGCAGGCAAGGAGCATTTATCGACGGATGATGATGAGGCCGTTCAGATGCGAGAGAGTGGAGTAGTGAGTACGATGTAAATGCTAGGATTAAAGGAGATGTAATCCGAAAACTGAAGAGTAACACAGGCGGTGGTCGGAGTGCTTAATTCCGAAGCGTCACAGCCGCTGGACCTAAGCCTCCGTGTGTTTGCAAGTGAACCTAACCCAATAGCAGAATGGCCTGCTAGAATAAGAGCCCAATAAACACATCGAAGTTTCTAAAGAGAAGATGCCACGTGGCACAATTTGCCCACCCTTACCTGATGACATGGCTGCAGGAGGTGAGAGAAAACTCCCATTTATATGTATAGATATGTATAGATAGGCAAAGCCACCTGTGGTAAGCTTCAGTTTCTAATGAGGCATGTAATGAGTAAATTTCTAATATGGTTATAGCGGAAATCATGGATGCAGAGTTTTGCTCTTAAGTATTTTGGGGATCAAAACGACTTTTAAAGGAAAAAAAAATATGCATACCTATTATTTGTATAATTTATAAAAACGTCTATGGAAAAAAGGAAGCTAGGTCACAAAAAAATACAGTTACAAATCCGTATTAATATGCCTATGATCCAAAACTAAATCTCTACGGAAAAGTAAACAACAAAAACATACATTACATTATACATATGCAAATTAAAAAAATTACTGAAAAAAGTCATACGAACTCAAATATACTGTTTTAACATGAAAACTCTAATACCGGAACGATCCAACATATATACACTCACCAAATATAAACACCATACATTACTATGAACTGAAAAACAAAAACAAATATGCAACCCATGAATAGGAAATCAATCAATGTAATGGTATCCAAGAAATGGAAACCAAAAATTTCAAGCTATCTTAATTTTGTGTTGACATATTACTTTTTTTTTGTTAAAAATAAGGTAAATAAAATTTTTAATATATTAAATTTTGACAAATCAAAAACATGCTTAATTACTATCATTTTTACAATATGATTAGACTATATTTAGAATCATTTCAATTATGGAATTAATTTCTGTCATAGCCCACCAAAAGACAAGAGCATTAACACCTAAACCTAGACAGTAACCATAAGATATGCTGAGGCAGAAAAATTCGACAACAGCTCTACCATCTACAACTACTGAATTATCTTTTTTTTTTGGGACAAACAAGCAGTGAATGGGGAATGCATTGGAGATCCATCATGAGTGAGGAAAGCCAAAACTCACCTCCGCATGCATTAAGTAGTACAGGCAGTGGTTCCAAACGAAAGGTAAAACACATCTATATAGACCATAACAAAACAAAGTAAATGTTGTTAAAAAACAAAAGAAAATAAATAAGGTTATGAATCTATAAAACAGACAATCACATATTCACTACTAAAAATAAAAGTGAACATCACTAACCAGCATACAACCACTATGTTGCAAATTTAACTAAACTCATATTTTATTACCAGATTAGAGCCATCTCCAACACATCACATCAGTGGTGAAATTAACCAACTAGAAGATGGCATCTCAAGCCCAACTCGAACCATCATCCCACAATTTTCTATTTATGTCTATAGGATATTTCATGGTACACTCCTCTACACTCTACAAACTTCACGTATATTACTTTTAAGTTTTTTTTTAAAAAAAAAATAACAAAATGCTTGATCGTTAGGTTTAGAATGAAGTTAGGTTTAGAATGAAGCTAAAAGATTTTTAGATTTCTTCAAGTTAGTCTTATATTAAATGGTATTTCTAAAGTTAAACTGTCTACATGCTTTCTTATGATATTTTTTTGCTTTTCTAAATAAAATCACAAACTCTTCAGATTGATGTGTTGTAAATATAGCTTTGGGGGCAAAGGAGACCATCAACAAAACATTAATAAAGGGACAACATGATCTCTACCTACTTCTTGGTTCAAAAATTTGTAAATTCTTTATAACAAATTTATCAAATGATATCATATATTATATAAACTTAAAAGGAAAATTATAAAACCACATTATCCGCGCGTAGCGCGGACACGGACCTAGTAAGTAATAAAAGGAGGATATCCTCCTCAACCAGGCTGTCCACGTGGGCAATTTTAATCAACCAATCAGAGAGGGTGTTTTTGCCATGTCAGATGTGTGTTGCTTTTCTTGGGCCTCAACCGTGTTTTTTTAAAAACAACTGTGTTTGATACGAATGGGCCTAAAACCCATCAGACCATAGCAAGACACAGACGGCGATCAAACCATTCCGACCTCTCCCATTCGTATTTCTCAAACCCTAATAACCCAAATTGATTCTTCATCCCCTTTGCCGATTCTTCATCCATTTCCTCTGACTCTCCTTTGATCCGTTTCACGATCTGGTCCCTAACCATCAATACATAAAAGGAGGATATCCTCCTCAACCAGGCTGTCCACGTGGGCAATTTTAATCAACCAATCAGAGAGGGTGTTTTTGCCATGTCAGATGTCTGTTGCTTTTCTTGGGCCTCAACCGTGTTTTTTTAAAAACAATTGTGTTTGATACGAATGCGCCTAAAACCCATCAGAACATAGCAAGACACAGACGGCGATCAAACCATTCCGACCTCTCCCATTCGTATTTCTCAAACCCTAATAACCCAAATCTATTCTTCATCCCCTTTGCCGATTCTTCATCCCTTTCCTCTGACTCTCCTTTGATCTGTTTCACGATCTGATCCCTAACCAACCAATACATCCTCCACTTCGTTCTCTCTCTACTTTCATTTATGGATTCGTTTTGCTTTTCCCCTTCAGATTTTCATTATAAAACTCTTAGTCCGCATTTTCTCCTTCAGATTTTGTTTAAACAACTCTTGATCCGAGTTTTATTTCGATTAAGCTTCGCTGCAATGAATTCCAACAGAAAATCCACCTCAGAGAAACCAAAAGGCGTTGAGACTGACTCCTCTCCCGGACCGATCAAGCTCATCGGAACACCCTATGTCTCTCTCGACCACTCGATCAGCAATCCCCACTCGAAGCAAGCCAAAGGCGAAGCGTCGGTCACCTCCGGTTTGACCAAACTCAGCGGCAAGACCTCTGTCTCTTCTGGTATCTTGATCGGCGTACCTAAATCGAGAAACCCCAATGGTGAGAACCATTATCATTTCCTTATGAAATTATAGAGTCCGTCTGTTTACCTTAAAAAATTAAACAGTCTAAAGCTTTGAGGTTTAAAACTATAGACTTTGTTTGATTACCTTAAAAAATAGAGAGTCTAAAGCTTTGAGGTATAAAACAACGAGATGAATAAGATGATTTTTTATGGTATATAGTTTTTATACTACAGAAAATATAAAAGCATGTGAAATTGTGGTACGGAGTTTAGTTTCCTTTTTGTTGATGGCAACGTTCGTATTCCTATGCAGGTATGAAGACTGGTGTCTCTTCAGGTGTTAGAGGCAAAGCCGTTGTCTCCTCTGGCGCCAAGGGAAAAGCCATTGTCTCGACCGAAGTTGTGGCTTTCAAAGGTGTGAAATACGGAGCTCCTGACGGCGAGCTGAGGTTTCGGTTGATCCATTTCTGGGAAGTCCGAAATGTTGTGACAAAAGTGCTTCTAGGTCTCGAGATGCTTCTCATCGACCAAGAGGTATAAACCGAGTTTTATATTACAATTTAGTTTAGAAATGATGCTGATAAACATTTTAGAATCAGACTTATTGTTCTATTATTTTGTACTTTAGTGCATTTATAGCAAGTGTTTGCTTTTGTTGATATTACAATAAACTATAATTTTGTTGTTGATGCATTTCTAAGATCTCATCTCTAGAATTTCTGATTAATTTCTTTAATTATGATGATAACAGGAGGCTGTCGTTCAGGGTTTCATCCCAGCTGGGAGGATAGACACTTATTTGCCACACATAAGAGCTGGTGGCATTTACAGACTCAACAGTTTTTTTGGGTCTAACAACAAGACTTTGTATCGTGTTACGGATCCAAGTTTCACCATCACATTCTCATCGACTTATGTCCTCTCTGATCTAGAGGACAGTTCGGCATGTTTCCCTGAGGATCGTTTCCGGTTCCATGGATATGAGGAGTTCGATGCTGCCTGCGACTTCAGAGGGGATCTTTATGGTAAGGTCTCACTGTTATATAGGATAATGTTAATCTAATTCGATCAAATATATTCAGCCTTCTTTGTCTAGGATAGTGTTAAGATCCATACTTACGTTTTTGGTTACATTGTGTGTTTATGATATATAAAGCATTGAGTTTGTTTTTTATTTTGCAGATTATGTTGGCCATATCAAGCTTGTGAATAGGCAGGTTCTCAGTGACACTCTCGTACTAGATGATGCCGAAATAGCTTCTTCGCGCCGAGTTCTGCTTCATGTTCAAACACATGAGTAAGCTAATCTGTATTATTTTCATACTCATGAGTTGTCTCTCTATTCACACATGTTTTTGTATGTTATAGCGATCCGGTGATGAAGTTGTACCTATGGGACAAGGCTGCCTCCAATTTCAGTGAGAGATTCAAAGCATCTGGAGGAACTGCACGTGTTATTTTAGTCACTACCTTGAACCCAAAGCGACTTGGAGGTCTGTATTAGCAACTTTTTCTTATTTTTTAGAATTACATAGGATGGTCAGGGAATATTATCTGGTTAGGTTGGCTTTGAGGAATAGAACTGTATTTGGTAGAAGTTGAACGTATTGGCTATGAGTAACCGATAGGCTCTGTTATGGAAAATTTTACATCACATTTTACGTTATAACTTTCATTTGTCTTATAACAATGGATTGGTTACAGGTGCTCTAGCTCTCTCCTCCATGACGCCATCACGTGTGTTTTTGGACACTGATGTCCAAGCAACCCGAGATTATCTCACTTGGTAATCTTTCTTTTATTTAAAATTGTTAGTCGTTATTCCATCATTGTTTTTGATGTTTGTACGTTGGCTTCAGGATGAACACGGATCTAGATGTTGCTAACAGAGTTGACGCAGACATTGTCACAAAGACTGAGACAGTGACCATAGGCGAGCTATTTTCCTATATGAAGCAGGAAGATGCGAAGGTTGTTCAATACCAATTGGTAACACATCAAATATGATTATCTTAGTTGCTTATTTAATCGTTTACCATTTTGCAAGTTGCTTGGTTTGAATGCATAGCAACCATTGGAGATGTTGCGCACGGCTCATCATGGTATTACATAGGCTGTGGTGGGTGCCACACTAAGGCAACCAAAGGGCCTACCAGCCTTATGTGTAAGAAATGTGGAAAACCCGAAATTGCTGGTGTTGCACAGTAAGTGACTCAGATCTACTTAAACTCATACTTCAATGCACCATTCTTACTCTGCTTATGACACAGGTACTTGGCGAAGATCTTCGTGTATGATAATGATGATCAAGCGTCTTTTCTGCTCCTTGGTGGTGCTGGATATGAGTTATCTGGAAAGAAAGCTTCTGAATTGGTTGAGGATTATTTCGAGGTAATTACAAACGCGTGTGCCTTTGTTATTTAGAACTGTATTTTCCAAGATAATTAGGGGTATATAGTGACAATTGATTACTTTTTGTAGGCCAATGAGGATGTAGGGGATGATCACTTGGTTCCGGTACCTCAAGCTCTTATCGATACCATAGGACAGACCCGCAAATTCGTTGTGAAGGTGTCAAATCACAATTTGACTGGCCAGACCCAAGCTTTGACTGTGACAAAGGTGCTCACTCCAGAAGTTCCAGAAGTTGAAGCCAATTTGGAAGGAAATGTGGCTGTACCAGACGCACAGGAAACTTTGGACAAGGAAGTTGCTGGTGATGGTCCTTCCACATTCTTTGTGAGTGTGAAGAGGGTTGCTGGTCAGGCTGACGCAGAGGATCCCAAGCGAGCAGGAAATGGCTAGGATGTGTTAAATGTTGGTTTTTATGGTTACTAAAACTCTACGCTTTGGTTTTTTCTTAGTCTCAGAATTTTTTTTTGCACCATTAAACTATCCTTCTTACATATATGTTGTCTCTACTTAGTGTTTTTACTTCAAGTTTGATGTTTGGACATTTTAGTTTTGTTGGATTTGAGGCTTTCACGAATTTGGTTGTTTTAAGAAAAAATGTGTTCGAGAGTATCTACGGTTTTGATTTTAGGCAAACATGTAACATCATACAAAATTATATGATTTTGGTTAAATAATAGTAGTTATGGAATAATAAGGATACACGCCATTAACTTTAAGATTGATTGTACAATCTACTAACCGGCTTATCAAACATAAGAAATCAAACAGAATATTCAATCACAAAATATTCAATCACCAACCAAACATTCTTTATGATCGCATTAAGTAAAATAGAAAACATAATATTATGTTTGCATAAACGAACGTGATTGCCGAACGTTTTTGCACCGAATTGATATGATTAAAATACTTCCAAGCGTAAAAGTTAAGGGTGTTTTTTAAAACCAACCCACAATTTCTAGTCAAATCCAAAACCAACTTCTTTTTTTGTCATTACTATTCATCAATAAAATTTTCATACTATCTCTATGTTTTTGAATTATTCACAAAATTGCCATTTTTATTTAATTTTTTATTAATTTCGAAATTAACAAAAAACCAAATACACCCTAACCATTTCTTCTTATTTACAAAAATGTCATCATCATCATTTTTTCCAACCACCATGAACCACCATTTTTGAGCTCTAAAGCTCAAGAATTCAATTTTCAACCACTTTTTTCTCATTCTAACCCAAAAAACTTCATTTCCTCCCATCTCCTCTAAATTTCCATCTAAAAAACTCTCATAACTTTTATTTTCATAATCACAAACTTCATATTTTCGAGTTTCTTCATTAGTGAATAGTCAAAGATGTTTCTTTTTGCTCATATTTGGAGTTTGGACGGTTGAAAAGGTTGGAAACGAGCTTTACACAGGAAAAATGTAACTATTTACATGGTTTTCGTTCTTTTTCAGATCTGTGTCGCGACGGTAGACTGTTTTGTATGTCTACGCCTCCGTGGAGACTTACGATGCAGTCTATTTTTCAACGCACGGGTTAGTTTTGCAATTGACTAAACAAATTTTTTTTCTAACGCAGACTTCCCCAGTAGTCTCCGTCTTTACCTTTGACAACAAAAATAAAACTTTCGGTAGACTTACTAAGACGTCTACCTAAAAGAGGTTAGTTTTTCATTTGACCGAACTTTTGACTTTTCAAAATAGACTTCAACGGAAGCCTACAAAATGTAGACTGCCAACAAAGTCTATAAAAGGTCAGTTCTGCATTTGACCAAAACTTTGACTTCGTTGAATAGGTTAGTTTTGTGTTTGACCAAAAAGTTTAAAAAGCAATCAAAAATTTATTAAATTGTAGACTTCATATGCAGTCTTCCTATCTTAGAAAAAAAAATGTTGACTGCATATAAAGTCTATTTTTTTATTTTGGTTAAATGCAAAACCAACCCGTCGGATTTGAGAGTAGACTTCACAAGAAGTCTACACACCCGTAGACATTCATTTCAATCTACTGATTGGAAGTCAAACTTGGTTAATTGCAAAACTAACCTCTTTCAAAAAAATTCAAACATGTAGACTGCATATGAAGTCTGGTTCTGAAAGTCAAATCTTTGATGAATTCTGGTCAATTGCAAAAACTAACATTTTTAAATTGTATACTGAAATGAAAGTCTACATGTACAAAATCACAATTTTTTTTCAACTATAGAAAGCAACCCGTAAAATGGTCAATTGCAAAAACCAACCCAAAGAGTAGACCTATTTGACAGTCTACGTCTGTAAACTGAAACGAACGTCTAGATCTTCAGAGACTGAATATTAAGTCTGCATAGAAAAATCTATAAAAATGTGAATTTGTGTATTATTCATTAAGTTTTTTTTTAGTTTTTTTTTGTTTGATAGTGTGTGTTAGTTAATCCTAATGGGTTTGAGTGATTTTGAAAAAACAATGTTTTATAATTATGAAAGTGTAATTCATTTGATTTGACAATATTGTTAGCTAATAATTGTAGACGTATTTGTAAGTCTTCGTTTATAGTTTTATGAAACATGAAATATTTATTTGCTGATTATGTAAACCTGTATTTTTTTTGCAGGAAATGGCTCAGATACCTGTTGTGTACGGAGAATGAGTGGTGAAAGGCTCTTTGCGGGAGTTTGTGGTCAATAATCGGAAATGAGGGAGAATGTTTCTTATGTCGGGTGGTTTTACACATGGTGAATTTCTTCAAATGGCACTAGAAGATTATGGTTTGGACAAGAAAACCGAGAAGGTGGTGCTAACATATTCCTTACCAGACGTCATTTTACAACAAATGGCTCCGGATACTCCTCCTATGCATGTCACGAATGATAGACAAGTGCGGAACTTGATCGAGTTAGCTAAGACACTTTGTACGCCTTTACGTATCAAGTCAGAGCCAACTAGAAATTTTTGGTGTTAGATAATAAGTGTAGACGTCTTTGTAAATCTACAAAGGTAGACTGCAGTTGAAGTCTACGTCGTAAATTCTATTAAAAGTGCAATTGTGTATTATTCATCATATTTTTTCATGATTTAATTATTTTACAGTGTATGTTAGTAATTTAATGGTCTTGGGTGAATTTCAAAAGTTAATGTGTTATAATTATACACTTGGAACTTATTGCAAGAAAATTTGATTAGTTTTACTCTTGAAACTTTTTGAGAATTTTGTATAGATTTTCTTCTTCTCACATGTGTGTTAGTTATTATTTTTGTCTATGGTGGTTTTACTTGTTTGGTTGATTAGATCTTGTGAAAAAATTGATATCTAACAAAAAATTAATAATATCATACAAGTGAAACACAACTAAAAATGAATACAATCTTTATAGATTATGCATTAAACAATTATTTAAAAATTAATATTTTATTATGAGAAATTATTACAGAACAATATATTAAAAAGTATTCTTGACTATGTTTGATTTTTCATAATCTTTATGCCTCAAATAAAGTCTTGAAAAAACTACCTGCAAAATAAGATAGAGTTATGAGAAAAACATAAGATAAAAAAAAAAATCATATTTTAGTAGACTTTTTATTAAGTCTACGTAAAGTTATTGTTTAGTAGACTTTAGTTGAAGTCTACACTGACGTAATGTTTTCATATCTAAAAGTGTACATTTAAAAATTTTGAAAATATTTTGTTCCAAGATATTTCAAAAATAGTTTTTGTGTCAGCCTTGTAACAAAGCAAAAACATAAAGTATGAATCTTTAAATTTAGTTCATTATAAACACAAAATATCTTATAATGAATATATGTAAAACTTACATTTTTGGGAAGATGATTTTAAAACTTTGGAAGAGAATACCTGCAAAAAAAGATTAAAAATTAAAATCATATTTTGAGTAAGCTTCTAATGAAATATGCTTAAAATTCAAGGCTTGTAGACTTCTTTTCAAGTCTACCAGCCCTAACTTTTAAGTAGACTTCATTTGAAGTCTACTCTATCAAAAAAAAATTAGATCTGAAATAAGTTAAATTCTAAAAAACTTTTAAAAATATAATTTAATAGATAAAATAGTAATAATTAAAGACATAGAATTTGAATATGTAACTTTATTTTAATATAAATACTAGAACACATATTTAAAATCTATAGATGTAAACCTTACATTTTTGGGAAGAAAAGAAAACAACTATGGAAAAAATTAACTGTAAAACAAGATAAAATTATTAAAAAACATTGAAAAGAATTAAAGTCATATTTTTGTATGCTTCCAATGAAGTCTGCTTAAACTTTGTGGTTTAGTAAACTTCATATGAAGTCTACTAGCTTTAGTAAACTTCTTTGGAAGTCTACACTGTCTGATAATTTTCAGATTTGAAAAAATTTATACATTTTGAAATTTGAAAATAATTTTAAATCTGAAAATACTTTTCAAAATAGAATTTATAAGATAAACTAGTAGCAAATTAATGCACAAAGCTTGATCTATAAATTTATTTCAATATAAACATATAAATACATATTTAAAATCTATTAATCTAAAATTTACATTTTTAGAGGAGAAATGAAATCCATGAGTGATAATACCTACAAAAAAAAATAATATTGTTAGAAATAAATAACATAAAAATACACATTTAAAATCTATAGATCTAAAACTTACATTTTTTAAAGGAGAAGATGAAAACCATGAATCATAATATCTAAAATGACAAGATAACATTGTGAGAAAGACTTGAGAAAATTTTAGAGAGAAAGAAGAGAAATGAGAGAGTTTTTGAAAGAATTGAGAGAATTTTAGGGAGAAGGAAGAGAGTTTTAGAGAGAAGGGAGAGAGTTTTAAAAACTTGTGCAGCCACTTTAGAGAGAGACTGTATTAATTTTGTTTATATAGGGAGACAAAAATGTAACTAGGTTAAAATTTACGATGCTGAAGTCTACATAAAATTAAAATTTTGTAGTAGATTTTACTATAACATAGTAGACCTTTTTAGAAGTCTACTATAATAATTTCATTATTGTTGCTTATTCTTTATTACTTTAATAATTTTAATATATGATTTACTAAATTTATTTCTTTATTTTTTAATAGTTATAGTTTATGATTTCATTTTTTTATTTTTAAGGAACTTAACTTAGTTTAAATATAATGATTTTTTGTAAAAAAAAATTGAAAAATATAGACTAAAAAGACGTCTTCAAATAAATAGACTTTATTGTAGGTCTACGATACCCTAAACCACAAATTTCAAACCCTAAATGTTTTGCTTGATAATCAAAAAGTCTCAATTATACAAAATATAAACTACTAAACATTAATATGCAGATTTAAGTTAATAAAACAAAATCAAAACAAAATCTAAAATCTAACCCTATGAAATCAACCACTAAAAGACATAACATGTTAGAACCTTTTGTTTCTAAACTATGAACATTGTCTAACACATGATAACCAAATTAGTATATATTCTTCAAAATTGTTCAATTATATGAAATTTTAATTTATTTACTTCATATTATCCATTATATTGATGATTAGTTAAAAATATCACAATAATTATTTTTATACATTTTCAAAATTAAATTATTAGATCAAATTAGAGTGTAGACTCCAAAATAAGTCTATAAGGTAGACTTCGTAAGAAGTCTATATATATGTAGACTTCTTTTATTACGTGTAGACTTCCGAAGGATTAAAACGTAAAATATATTTCTGTTTTTTTGTTTGGTCATAAGGGTTAAATAGTACTTTCACTATCCCTTTAGGTTGGCTTTGCATTTGACTGAAAGTAGGGTACACTTTTAGATTTGACTTGAATATTTAGGTTGTTTTTAGCGAATGTCCCAAAAGTTAATCACATCCATACTCCATCTTCCTCATAGAGACAAGTCCTCTTTCACACGATCGAACCGCTACTACACGTACCATTGGAGAATGGAAAACCAACCTCCTACCACCCCTGTGGAAACTGGAGGTAAACAATCTTTTCTCACTATCAAAGTATTCCTTATTACTCAATTTTGATGGTGAATCTCTTTAGTAATCTTCACAATCATTCAAGATTGACTTCTCACAAAATTATCACTCTCTAATGCACAATCGTTCCAAATATGCTCACCTCTTAAATATGTTCCAAAAGAGAGCCATGTATTCAAATTGATTATATATGATCATCATTCTTTGTTATGACTTGCATGATGATAGAAATTATATTACAAACGGATGATCATTGTCCTTTCTTCATCCCTTCTTCGTTTGTCTTTTTCATTCTTTACTTACACAACTTAAGTTGATGTTTATTATTTGATTAAACACAATAACATGGACCTATAGATTGGTCATAATTGGAGCACCGATCATCGACCTATTAATTTTTAGTTACATATATATTTTTGAATAATTTTCTGCACTATCTATTACTCTATTAAACTTTATAAAATCACAAACTATGAATAAAATATTTAATAACCGTCTATAAATATTTTTACTTGATTAAGATTTAACAATACGAATTTCCGTGTTTTAAAAAAAAACTATAAGGATTATTAATACATTTTTATAGAATAAACATAACACTTTCCATTACTATAGGTTAACTCTTTCACAACACCGGATTGTTGCTTTTTACAATCTCTTAGATATTTTTCTTGATATGTGACTTTTCTTCATCGTTAAACACATGTTTATGTTTTGATAAACATTAGAAAATACTCTTTTTAATAAGATAGTTGTAAGAAAATTTAGAACATCTATCTATATAGTAAACGAACTTAAACTCACATTAAAAATGTTAAATTTAGAATATTAGGGTTTTAAGCAAAAGTGTTTTTAAAGGACACGTGTGATATATCAATGCTTTTACTTTATATAATTATATTTTTCTTATATTATTATTTGTCTTATATATAGGGTTAACTAAATTTTTTTTTGAAACAAAAGAATTCAATATACTACTTTTAATTTTTTATTAAAAAGAAAAATTAATTTCTTTCTAATCTCGAGATCATATCTGTAAAATATTATTTATATATTTTTTGCTGTAATTATAAAATATTATAGACAACTACATATATAAGTTTTGTTTTGGTAGCATTAATCTGTGAGGAAATATATATTTTAACTATCTGGCTATTATATATTCCGTATGACCAAACAAGTTAATTTTGAAAACATAACCATGTGTGTAATAATTATAGTTGGAAATACATTTATCTTATTACAATTTATAGTTTCTTTCGTAAAGTTCTAAAGAATGAATGCCCTTAATTAAAATCGCATGTTTTACAATGACATCTCACATGCAACACATTCCTCAAAGAATCCACCAACTTCAGGAAGAGATTTCAGTGCGCCCTATCACGGTATGTATAAGAAGTGTTTGGGACATCAGAAAACACCAAACAGATAATACTCAAATTTGCATCGGCTTCATGTGCTACGACCACCACGTAAGCCATTTATTAACTTTAACATATACATATATATGTATTTTCCAATCCACCATATTTGATTTAAACTACTCGCTATTTACTTAATTGGTTCGGCACAACAAAATTTGTTCACATTCAGGGACAACTATTAGAAGGTCGGCTCACCGAAAACATTCAGCCAAATGACCCAAAAAATTTAACCGAGGGAGATATATATGAATTTTCAGGATTTTCTGTCATACATAATTCACGACATCGAAAACTCACCCAACTACCGTATTACATTCAGATCGACCAAGAGACAATAACATTGAAAGTTACAGACATCGGTCCAATATTTCCAGTTCACAATTTCTCTCCTCAGAATTACAAAAATCTATTGCGCTTAGCCACTGCACCCACCTACTTACCAGGTAAGTAAGTCAGCCCACTATCAATTAAACAAACATGGATGTTTCTTCTAAATCAAAATCAATGTGCAGATGTCGTCGGGCAGATACTCATAATACAAAAAAAAAATCCGTACCACCCAGGACTCAATATTGATGCCACTATTGGTCTACGGCTAAACAGGTAAGTCTAACACAATAGGTAAAACGAAATCATAATTCTCTTCATACATACACCTCTATCTCAGGTCGACAATGGTTAAACTCATACTGTGCGACAAGCAAGCAGCAGATTTTAGCATCCTACAAAGCAAGAAGAATAGGAAATTTAAAGTTGTCATCATCACAAGCATAATTCCTAAACTTTTCCAAGGTAAATAATTTTTTTAACACATCAAAAAATAGTACAGATCTAGATTTTTTTTTATCAGTAGAACAATAATATCCAATATTTTCCAGGCAAACTACTACTCAGTTCATCACCAGCAACAAATTTCTACTTCAACAAATCAATTGATTACATAAAGCATTTCAAAGGGCGAATAAAAGATCATGCAAAAGCATGCAGTAAAGAGTGATTTTAATTCATGCATCATTCGGATTATTATTATCTTTCCCACACAACTTGATACCTAGATTTATTTACATTTTAAACAATTTTATCATTGTTTTTTTTTTAATCTCTACTTTTATATAAAATCTAAAACTCAACTTTTGT
The DNA here is from genome assembly GCF_020379485.1 of Brassica napus. Classification (NCBI taxonomy): domain Eukaryota; kingdom Viridiplantae; phylum Streptophyta; class Magnoliopsida; order Brassicales; family Brassicaceae; genus Brassica; species Brassica napus. The sequence continues at coordinate 54,344,086 of NC_063452.1, read as the reverse complement.
CTTTAAATCTTTGCTAAACAATTTAAATATATAGAAAATAAATTAAAAGACATAATCCGCGCGTAGCGCGGACATATGATCTAGTCTTGTATAATAACTCAACATTTGATCCTGCTCACACATTTTAATACTATTTTTATGTCACTAACCATACTGCAATCTATTTTTATAAAGTATCTTTTGTCACACCCAGACTTTGGCATTTTAACCGGACTGAAAAATCAAAACCAAAACTAAACCGATATTCACATATTGGAACCGGAACAGAAACCAAATGTGCAGGTTAGTCACACCAATGGAAGTGAAGATTTATGTAATGTGAAGATGACATTAAAGTAATAAAATATCACAAAGATCAATAATTGCAAAGGTCAAACCTCTTAAAACAAAACCAGTAGAAAGCTAATGATCATCAAAGACAGAACACTCCATCACTGATGTCGAAACCAACAGCAGCTCTCGTCTTCCTAATCGCTGCTTTCTCCTACTTCCTCTTCTCTCCTTCCCCAAAACCTCACTACTACCACACGCTCTTCCTCTCCTCTCCCTTCTCCGACAACGCTTCCATCGCCTCAAACCTCCGCACCCTCACGCGCCGCCCCCACGTCGCCGGCTCATTAGCCAACGCAGAAGCTGCATCCCACGTCCTCTCCTCCTTCGCCTCCTCCTCCCTCAAACCCCGCGTCGCCGCTTACAAAGTATCTCTAACGTACCCAGTTCATCGCTCACTCTCACTAACACCAACAGAATCGTCAAAGTCCATCATCACTTTCTCTCTGGAGCAAGAACACCTCGGAGACAACCCTTACGCGGACGAAGTCACGCCTACGTTCCACGCCTACGCCAAGTCAGGCGACGTCTCCGGCCCCGCGGCGTACGCGAACTACGGACGAGTCGAAGATTTCGCCGGCCTAAACGTCTCCGGGGCCGTCGTGGTCGCGAGGTACGGGAAGATTTACAGAGGAGACATAGTGAGGAACGCGTACGAGGCGGGAGCTGTAGGCGTTGTGATATATACTGACGAGAGAGATTACGGCGGAGAGGAGTGTTTTCCGGAGAGTAGGTGGATGCCGCCTAGCGGGGTTCAGGTGGGTACTGTTTACAATGGGCTGGGTGATCCGACGACTCCTGGGTGGGCTAGTGTTGATGGGTGCGAGAGGTTGTCGGAGGAGGAAGTGGAGTTGAGGGGAGACTCTCCGGGTATACCTTCGTTGCCTATCTCTGCGGCTGATGCGGAAGTGATCTTGAAGAGTGTTGTTGGAGGTGTTGGGCCTGGGCCTGGGATCTTGAACTTGAGCTACGTTGTGAGTTTTTTGTGTGAAAGAAAGTCTCAACCTTTGGTAGATTTTTTGTGTGTGTTTTTGGTTTAAAAGATTTGAACTTTGGTTTCAGGGGAAGACTGTTTTAGCTGAGATTGAGAATGTTATTGGAGTGATTGAAGGTGGAGAAGAGCCTGATAGGTAGTATGAGTGAAGCTTTATGGTTGTATTTGAAGTTTAGATACTGACTTGTATGTTTGGTTTAGATATGTGATTCTTGGAAACCATCGAGACGCTTGGACTTTTGGAGCTGTTGATCCCAACAGTGGGACTGCTGTTCTTTTGGAGGTGAGTAGTGAACATATATGGTACAAGTTTGTAAATGGTTACATTATTTTGATACTACTGTAGATTGCACAAAGGTTAGATAAGCTTCAAAAGAGAGGATGGAAGCCTAGACGGACGATTATTCTGTGCAACTGGGATGCTGAGGAGTATGCTCTGGTGTTTAGTCTCTACCTCTACTTTTTTTATATTTTGTCTACTTTTGTCATGTGGAAGCAGCAGAAAGTCAAGTTTTTAATGTTTTTCTTCTGTAGATTGGGTCAACAGAATGGGTAGAAGATAACAGACAGATGCTAGCTTCAAGAGCAGTGGCCTACTTGAATGCAGATTGTGCGGTATCTGGCCCAGGGTTTCGTGCTTCCGCGACTCCACAACTCGATGACTTGATCAAACAAGTGGCTAAAGAGGTATGTAAGTCTTTATCTCTAAGCTAATCTTGAATGGTAAGTATCTTTTTGTTATAACAATCTGCAGGTCCGGGATCCAGATAACACAACACAAAGCATTTATGAATCGTGGATACGATCAAACAACTCTGGTGTGGTAAGTGAAGAATAACACTACGTTTAGATACTTCGATTACAATTTTTTGTCTCATGGATAAACTGATTTGTATAACTTTGGTATGTGAAGATAGGAAGATTAGGGAGTGGAGCATCGGACTACGCATCATTTGTGCAACATGTAGGCGTTCCAGTAGTTGACATGCTTTTCGGAGGAGGTAAGTCTCAGAATCAGCCTCTTACACCAACACTAGATGAACTTAACATCATGGTCAGTAGGATTTAGAGACTAATCATTGTTAAAATTAAATAAAATAACAGGATATCCAGTCTATCACTCTATGTATGATGACTTCACTTGGATGGAAAAATTTGGAGACCCTATGTTTCATCGACATGTGGCAATAGCTAGTGTTTTAGGTATGGTGGCTCTTCGGTTAGCAGATGATGAGTTCTTACCTTTCAACTATACCTCCTATGCATCAGAACTCAAGGTAAGTGAACATGAGTCAAAACAGTTAATGAGGGAGTCAATTGCTGTAGTAGTGTATGTCTACCTGTGTAAACAGAAAAGTGCAGAAGATTTGGAGAAGGAGATGTTAGGACATAGCATAGATATCTCTCCGTTAATCAAATCAATCCAAGATCTATCTACAGCAGCACAAGAAATTAATATAGAGAAAGAGGTAATGTCTATAAAGTTCCATATTTTGACAAAATCAACAAGTAAAACTGGCTTCACTGGACTCTGTGCAGGAGGGAGTAAAGGGAGCTTTGAGAGTGAGAGAGCTCAATGACAGATTAATGATGGCGGAGAGAGCTTTAACAGACAGAGATGGACTCTCTGGAAGAACATGGTACAAGCATTTGGTGTACGGACCATCCAAGTACGATGACTACGGATCAAAATCGTTTCCTGGAGTTGATGATGCAATAGACAATGCAAAGAGGGTAAAGACCAAAGCTTCTTGGGAACATGTTCAACACGAGATGTGGAGAGTGTCTAGAGCTATAAGACATGCATCACTTGTCTTAAAAGGTGAATTGAGATGATGATATCAAGAATACCGTTGCTGTTATCACAATGTGTAAACATACTGAACTCAAAGCTCACACTGTTGTACACATTAAACCATCTTTTAACTTGGAATCTAAAATTAAGTTTTCGTGTATACCTGCTCCGTCCACTTCCTCTTCAAGAAGCCCAATTCTTTACAAAAGCCCATTACTAAAGCCCAAAACGTAAGCAGAAGTTCATGTCATATCCCCAAGTACGACAGTCACCGTTCAGTTAAAAAGTTTCAGACCAGACGAAACAACGATGCTCAGCGGCACCACTTTCACCCGGAGAACACCATTCACTTTCAGTTCTCTTGGTGTTTCCGGTAATCACAATCGAAAGATTTTAACCGGAGATGGTTCAAGCAGGGCTCTTTCGTTTGGTTACAAACATGGTTCACTGAATTCTGCTCGTATCAATTGGTCTGGTCGTTCTGGGCCTGGGTTTGGGCATCTGGGTCGGGTCTCTTCGGTGTCAGGTGGAGGTTCAGGTGGTTCCGGCGGAATTGGTGGTTCAGGGGGTGATAGTTCCGGCGGTGGAGGGGAAGATAGCGGCGGAAACGGAAACAAGTGGTCGTTTCTCTCATGGTAAATATCTTTTGTATTCCTCCTCTCTATTGTGTAAAGATTGTTTCTTTCAAACGCGAGTTCGAGTAAGCCTATTAATACACTGTGTTATGTTTTGGCTTGGTTCTGTCTGGTGCTTCAGGTACTTGGCTCTCCTCTCGGATTATCCTGTTTTGACAAAATCTGTGACATCAGCACTTTTGACCCTCATTGGTGATTTGATCTGTCAGGTAGTGTGTTTGTTTGATTCTCACTTTCAAGCTTGGGTTCTTAATGTTCATATATAACCTCTTATTCAAAACTTAAGATTGCTTATCCTTGTTGATCTTGGGTTTCAGCTTACAATCAATAAGACCTCATCTCTGGACAAGAAGAGGACACTCACGTTTACCATCTTGGGCTTCGGGCTTGTCGGTCCAGCATTGCACTTCTGGTATTTTTCTTGCATCTCTTATTGATTACATGTTAACTTTCTCTGTGTTGTATATAGTGTCAAAGCTATATTACTTTCCTGCTAAATGGTTGCTCATTTGATGAGACTTATGCATTTGTTGGATCTAATACTTATACTTGCTCTCTGAAATCTCGTAACTTCATTAGGTACTTGTATTTGAGCAAAGTGGTGACGGCTTCTGGATTATCAGGCGCAGTTTTGCGACTTTTACTTGACCAGGTAGCAAGTTTTTCCTGTTCTCCGACCAACCTTTTATGTTTCTATCTTGTTCCCTTTGTGTTAACACCAATTGTTTTTTCTTTGGTTTTGCAGTTTGTTTTTGCTCCAGTTTTTGTTGGAGTTTTCTTATCAGCTGTTGTGACACTTGAAGGAAAACCATCAAATGTCATACCGAAGCTAAAGCAGGTTTGGATCATCAAAAGCATTTTTTTTTTTCCGGAATCCAAAGTTTTTATACTTTGTATTATTTTATCGGCGTTCTGATTGAATCCATGAATTGGTGGTTGTGTAGGAGTGGACTGGTGCAGTGGTAGCGAATTGGCAGCTATGGATACCGTTTCAGTTTCTTAACTTCAGATTTGTTCCACAAAACTTCCAGGTTTGATTATTAAAATACAGTTCGTTCACCATTCATTTTAAGTTTGTTCACTGGATTCGAGGATAAATCAATATCTTGTATTTGAATTGCAGGTACTGGCTTCCAACGTAGTGGCTTTGGCTTGGAATGTGATCTTATCATTCAAAGCTCACAAAGAGGTTGTGCCAAAGTAGGAATGTTTTCGTTCACTAAAGCTACATGTGTTGTTGGTTTGTAATCGGCAGAGTTTTGGGGACAGATTGCTTGTCTGCTGATGCAAATGTTTGATGTTTCAAACTAAATACATGGAATCTCTGCACTTGACATTTTTATGGATGTAGAAACAAGCTTCCTATTTAAACGTTTTGCTTCCCCAAATCAACCTTTCATGTTTATTAACCAAGCTGAGTAACCAGTTTCCAAATAGTTATATCAATGCATTGGTCACTTTTATAGTTCATTCAGATCTCAGGATTGTGTTTCTTTTAAAAAAACAATTCATAAGGAAATTTTTTAAATTTGCCAGACCAAAACGATCCTCAACAACAACAAAAATATTAAAGTCTCAAACACTTCCCAATAATGCGTTAAGGCATGCGATCATGTATATTGAATAAAAAGCAAATCTAACACAATTCCAATTGTGTTTTCGTTTTCAACTTATTCTCAGCGCGCACTTCACAATGCTTGAAGCTCACAGACCAATGGTCTTTTGAAACTTTGTAATCTGGTTCAGGAAGATCCATGTCATCTGCCAAAAAAAAAAAAAAAACACGATCATCATCAAACATCTCAGAGACAATCCTGAACTGAGTCTTAAGATAGCACTGATAAAAGAGTGAAAAGATGGCTATTCTATTACCATGACGTGAGGGGCGATCCTGACGCAGTAAACAGGGAAACCTGTGTAGAATTTAAGAGGTCCTCCTGACTTCAAGGTTTGCATTGCACAGTCAAGCGAACCCGTGTATGGATACTTCCCCTGAGCGTCAGGTTGCATCTTCTGGATCTGCGTTTTGACAAAGTCAAATGGAAGACTGCAAGCCGCAGCGCAGAATCCCGAAACAGCACTTGCTCCTACCAAAGGGACACAACAATCACACACAACCATCAAACTCACAGACCTTGTGAAAGTCTAGTGCAGAACTACTCTAAACTAGTCTTAGATTCGGAAGAGAAGCTTTACCTACGACCGTAGAAGTCTCCCCAAGACCGAGATTATCTCTCATGTATTCAGCACTTTGATCATAAGACGCAAGCATCCCCATGTTCAAAGCCATAGCTCTGACCACAGTGGGACCACAACCTTTCCAGAGCGCCAAAACCCCTTCATCCGCGCTGATACGGTAAAGCGCATGGAACGCATTGGTGTAGTTCCTGCGCTGAGCTAACGGCAAGGTGTTATCAGCTTGCATTCTGATAAGCGCCAAATCGGCTGGACTACCAACGCAAGCACCAATCGCACCAGCTGTCAGACCACATAGAGCCTTCTGGTACAGAGGTAGCGGCTTCCCGTCGTTAGCTTCAATTGCTTTTGCAGTCAGCATCCTGATAATAATTCATAAATGACAACTTTTTGATTAGTACATAACGCAATAAAGAAAAAACATTCATCTAGATGGGCTCAAGAACATATTAACTTACTTGAAGGATCCAAGACGAGCTGTGGTGTAAGTTGCTTGCCTCAGCAAACCAGCAGACAATCCCTATTGGAGAGTAAAAAAAAATTAATAAGATCAGAAAACATCTTCTTCATAGCAAGACAGAGAAAAGATTGTTTGGATTACAGATCAACCACATGAACACACATATAAGTAACTGTTAAATAAGCTTCAATAACAGAAACACCAAAGTAAAATGAATCAAGATAGATCTAAATTAAAAAAAAAAAAGAAATTCTTTATACCTTGTAGAAAGCACCAATACCATCATTCTTCAACATGTTCTTGGTCACACTGACTGCAGATCCCTGACCTAGTTGAATCCTCACCTTCACCACCACCACACAAAAAGCACATGTCTCAATCATCTCATTATGTAAACTAACATAAATTGTGATGCACCTAAGAGCGTAACTCTAATCAAAATCCAGATCTGAACTAAACAAACACATTCATCTAAACATTTTAATAACAAAGAGCTCACACACACAAACGAGTTAGCGAACCAAAAACCAGATCTGAGAGACTGAGAGAGGCATTAACGTACCTTGATCATGTCAATCGGCTGGATAACGCAAGTAGCGAGCATACCGGAGGCTCCGCCATTGACGAAGGGCTTCACGGCGGTCCAGACACCAATCGGAGCGACTTTCTTCTCTTCCGCCATCTCTGCTTTTTGTTTTTGGGGATCGTACGGACTCGAAACGAGAAGAAGAGATTCCGCGGAGAGGAAAGAGATAGGCGGAGAAAGATACGCACACTTGGTGGAGAGGAAGCGAAGAAGTAAAAGCTTAAGGCTTTTATATAGTAGTAAGTTTAGATTAAACAGTACCACCCACCTAACTGAACTTAACCCTTTGGATTGTTTTTTTAATTGTGGATATTGCTTCGTTTGAGATCTGAATCTTGGTCTAATTTTAATTTGTATCAAGCATTCACTTAAGTCTCTCGTTAAGATATTTAATCCATTTTCAAAAATAAATAGGACCTCGATTTCTAACTTTTTAATTAATGAAAATTGAAATTTGTTGGTTTTTTTTTATTTTTTTTCTGGTCCAATAAAATTCTTAATTTTGAATTTACATTTTTGTTTGTATTTTTATTTGTTAAATACGAGACTTTTTTGGCATTTTGCACGCCGTAGGAGCTAGTGGACCAGTAGAGCTATATTACGTTGCAGATTGATAATGTTGATGCCATTATACAAAAAGCCATATTCAACAATAACGCTTCTGAGTTCTGACTGTGTTACAATTATAGGGAAGAAGGAAAAAAGAAACACATCAACATATTTATTCTTCTTTTGGCTTTTCGAGGAGGTATTTTTCTACTTGACTCCTCTTGATTAGTATATCAAGTTTTTATAACAAAAAAAGAGGTAACACACTTGACACTACATGGCCGTATAACATATTTCCGATGGATAATATTTTACACTTGCAAGAAGATGAAGAAGAAAGTTTTGTACAACAAAAGCTTTTGATGATGAACTCTGGTGTAACTCACAATGGTCGCTTTACCAATGAATTGAAGCAAGATTTTTTAAAAAATAAACAGGAAGTGCAACGAAAATTGTACAAGATAAAACAAACATGTAACCAACAAGAATCATAAGTTAAAAAAAAACACATTTTTGGTTGTTCATTGCTTGAGAGAAGAAAGTGGTCAGTAGTCTTCACCTTCGTCTTCTTCATCGTCTCCACCTTCAGCACCCACCTCTTCATAGTCCTTCTCCAGTGCGGCCAAGTCTTCACGTGCCTCAGAGAATTCACCTTCCTCCATTCCTTCACCCACGTACCAGTGAACAAAGGCCCTCTTCGCGTACATGAGATCAAACTTGTGGTCGATCCGTGAAAACACCTCCGCAACTGCTGTGTTGTTGCTGATCATGCACACCGCTCTCTGAACCTTAGCGAGGTCACCTCCTGGGACAACTGTTGGAGGCTGGTAGTTGATTCCGCATTTGAAACCAGTAGGGCACCTGCAAAACAAAACCCATGCCATAAGAAGTGTGTTTACAAAAGCAACATGAAACAATAGCAACATATTTCAGTTTGTAAGATCATTACCAGTCGACAAACTGAACAGTCCTCTTGGTCTTAATAGTACCAACAGCAGCATTAACATCTTTGGGAACAACGTCTCCACGATACATCAAACAACAAGCCATGTATTTCCCGTGCCTTGGGTCACACTTGGCCATCATGCTAGCTGGCTCAAACACGGCATTAGTGATCTCAGGGATCGATAGCTGCTCATGGTAGGCCTTTGCGGCTGAGATGACCGGAGCGTAGGACGACAGCATGAAATGGATACGGGGATAGGGGACAAGGTTGGTCTGGAACTCAGTGATATCCACATTGATGGCTCCATCAAACCTCAAAGATGTTGTCAAGGAAGATATGATCTGGGATATCAACCTGTTGAGGTTCGTGTAGGTAGGCCTCTCGATATCAAGGGATCTGCGGCAAATATCATAGATGGCTTCGTTATCCAAGAGGACAGCAACATCGGTGTGTTCGAGTAGAGAATGCGTTGAGAGAACACTGTTGTAAGGCTCTACAACAGCAGTAGAAACCTGAGATCAAAAAATTAACTAATCAAAACCAACAAGAAAACAAACATTTAATGAGTTTCTATCTCGAAAGGTACCTGAGGAGAAGGGTAAATGGTGAAGCCAAGTTTAGACTTCTTTCCATAATCAACGGACAAACGCTCTAACAACAGAGAACCCAAACCAGAACCAGTTCCTCCACCAACAGCGTTAAACACCAGAAACCCCTGCAAGCCGGTACAGTTATCGGCAAGCTTCCTCACACGGTCAAGACAAAGGTCCACAATCTCCTTACCAACTGCAATTACACAACTTTCAAATCACAATTTTGAATAATCACTAACTAAGAAGAAACCGACAAAGGAAATGTTTTTCTTTCTCACCAGTGTAATGTCCTCTTGCGAAGTTGTTAGCAGCGTCCTCTTTCCCAGAGATAAGCTGCTCCGGATGGAAAAGCTGACGGTACGTTCCGGTACGGACTTCATCGATAACAGTAGGCTCCAGATCAACGAAGACGGCTCTGGGAACATGCTTTCCAGCACCAGTCTCGCTGAAGAAAGTGTTGAAAGCGTCGTGCGCAACACCAACCGTTGTATCACTGCCCAATTAGCCAAGAGACGGTTACTATTAGATTCGTCTCTCAACAACAAAAATGGAGAAATTAGGTTAGAAGATATATACCTGGGCATCATGCCGTCGGGCTGGATCCCATGTTCGAGGCAGTAAAGCTCCCAGCACGAGTTTCCAACTTGGATCCCTGCTTGTCCTATATGAATGCTTATGATCTCCCTCATCTTACGCTCACGGTAGAAACCCTAATTGTCTTCGATCGTCTGCTTCGGAGGAGGAGGGAGATGGAGGAGGGAGGAGGGAGGAGGGAGGAGGGAGGCGAGATCTTCTTTTTGATTACTTTTGGTTTGAGTGATTATTTATCGAAGGGGATTTCTATAATTGGTTGGGGTCCGCTAAATTTGTGACAGCCTGCCTTAGGTACTGTGATTAGACAATATACATGAGATTCGATCTGGCGGGTCTTAGATATTTTTATTACCCGGTTTGTGTATCATACCGGGTTTAGGAATCTTCTGAAAACCCAAACCGAACTGACCGGTTTAGCCGTTACTTTGTTACTTTCATTCAATTTCGGGGGGTTTTAAAAAATGTGATTCATTTCTCGTTTTATCTATAATCCAATTTTCGGATTTGTTAAAAACGGGAATTGAATTTAAAAATGATTTATGAATTTTCGATTTATGGTATTGGTAATGGTAGGGGTTGAAAATAGACCTTAACCAACTAAATCGATCTTCTTTGGGTTAGTTGTTTAACTATTTATTGAGTTTATATTTATTAGGATATTGTGCAAGTGACAGTCCGGGAACGATAATCCTCTAAAGATTGCACATGTTATGAGTCTTTAATGTTTTTTTCTATGTTTAGTAACTTACATATGTATTAATTAATACCGCTATAAAATTGTGTTTTCAAAATTTGAAATGAAGGTTTTCACGTTTTTGTTTTGACTTATCGAGTCATCGAATGGGTAGACAAAACACGAATGATTCGGAAAATGGGAAAAGATCAATTAAACCATATGAATTGATCATGTTGGATTAAGTAAGAAGAATTAATCTAGTCAACGGGATTATCTGTTCGAAGCTGCCCGAATTAGAAAATAGATAAATCTTTAATTAAATTCGAAAAATTATTAAAAGACCATGGCACTAATAGAAATTTGCATATTTACAACCCAACCAGGACCATTTCGCGGATCATCCAGACCTGACCCATAAAATTCGGATTTCTTTCTTCATAACTTTCGAAAACTTTGTACGACTTGGTGTAATTGTAAATCTTGGTGTAACTGTACAGCGTATAAGACTGCGACTAATATAGACGGCATCAATTACAAAGTTATTCTAAATTAAACTAAGTCGCACTTTTTGATTTGCAAAATTTCAACTAGTTTTGATTGTATCTTTTAAATTTACATTATGTTTTTTTATGGAGACAGTGTTGTTAATGATATATTTATTGAAGTTAAAATAAATAAAAATTACTTTATAGAGAAAAACTAGAGACATTATATTATATGAAATATATTTTACATAAACCTAGTAAAAATAGATAAAAAGTACATGCCGTAACTCATAAACACACAACTAATCTTCAATTGGCCAGTGGCTAGCGGTCAAGTGAATATCATTGCAGAAGTCTCAAGCTGCACATTGCCAGAAACAACTATTGCATGTCCACCGTGTTCTAGATCCATATAAGGAGACTACAAACACCGGTTCTATTACTGCGGAGCACCAACAATCATGTGAGACGTTGGGATTTATTCTTTCCAGTAGAGACATAAACACCTCAGGTTTTTCGTAACCCCAATGGCCTGAGGATACCGAAGTCGTGATCATGTAATTCATCTGTTCAACAAATTCACGACTAAAGCTAGGATAGTTGTGAACAAATACTCTAGCATCAACACTAAACGCTAAGTTCAGCATTCCATCTACATACTTGGCCCACAACAATCCTCTCTCACCAGCAAGACGGATTTTTTCCCTTCCTTCATCAAGTAAATGGAGGACAAAGAACTCATACATACCTCGGATGTAGATGGCCTCTAGATTACCGGCTTGGTAGCACCTAAGCCTGAATGTCCTTAAAGCATTAGCCTCATCAATCCAGTCATTCAAGTTAAAGAGATCTGCAGATCAGTATAAGTATTCTTCTCTGCCAATTTGATTGAACCCGGAGAAAGCAATTCTTGCACTACCGAAGTCCCGGAGATGGCTTGTTGCTACCTTTGAGAGAATCTTATAAAGCATGAAAGGAGGGAGAGAAGCCAAGTTACAGTTCGACATGGAGAGATATTTGTTTAATCAACTAAATGGAAAGATTTTCGTTTTACTTATTTGGAGAAGGTGATAAACCCTTTTATAATGGAGATGATCCTCTAACCGAAATACACGTAGTATGGAAGTTCAACTGACGTGTAGAGAAAAGTATAAACTGACTATTTATTACCCCACTTAAGGGTGATTTGATAGACGCCTCGAGAAGACACGAGTTCAGAAGACATGACTTCTGAGAGCGCATGGGTTGGATTTGAAACTTTGAAAAACTCTAATCGATAAAGATATATAACTGTGTATAAGTAAGTGAAAGTAACTGATTTAGATTATCTAAATTCATGAAACTAAGCACAATTTTAAAAATTTAGATTGTCTCAATATATGAAACTATGTAAAACGTTAAGAAAATGACATATTATATTGTTATAATTTGCTAGAAATAGCATCCGAAATAATAAATGAAAATGCTAATATTTTGTAACTTTATTTCATGTTATTTAATTATCGATTTATCACCCCAACTATTCTACAAGTTGTAACTCTTCCATTTAAGGGGAGACGGCGCGACGAGACACGAGTTCAGAAGACACGACTTTTCTCTCCTACAGTCGCATCTCTTGGAATTGGAACTGGAATTTTGTATAACTTTAATTTATTAAGATATGAAAATGCATAAGTAAGTGAAACTAAGTGATTTAGACTGCTAAATTTATGAAACTAAGAAACACGTAACAATTTAGATTGTATAAATATTTGAAACTATGTAAAACTTAACGAAATTTAGATAATATATTGTTATATTTTGGAAGATATGATCAGTATCCAAAAATTACTATACTTAGTGGATATATTTAATGACAGAAACTAGCAGTATATGAGATAATAAATGAAAAAGTTAATATTTAGTTTGAGAAAAATCCTGTAATTAATGATTCACGCAGCGGCGTGTCCATTTAAGGGTGATTTGATTGACTCCCCGAGAAAGCAAGACTTCTCTCACACGCCTTCTGATTGTAACAGTCGCATGTTTGGAATTTGGAAATTTGTATAACTTTAATTTATTAAGATTTATAACTATGTATAAGTAAGTGAAACTGAGTTATTTAGATTGTCTAAATTTATGAAACTAAGAAAAACGTAACAATTTAGATTGTATAAATATTTGAAACTATGTAAAACTTAGCGAAATTTAGACAGTATATTGTTATATTTTGATAGAAATGATTAGTATCCAAAACTTATTATACTTAGTGGATATATTTAATAACAGAAACTAGCAATATAAGAGATAATAAATGTAAATGTTAGTATTTAGATTGAGAAAAAACCTGTAATTAATGACAATGATGGACTCCGCGAAATAACTACCTGTCTCGCATGAAAAAGTCTCTTATAATAATAATTACACTTGCATTTAAACGCCACAACACTACACCGTCTACAATTATCATTACCATTGTATTTAAACTCCACCACAGTAAGTTAAATCGTCCCCTTCAGTCCGGATATAACATTTCTCCGCAAAATTCACCAAAAAGAAAAGCAAAGAAAGGATTCATCATCTCCTCTCTCAACAATCAAGATGACACACTACAATAAACTTTCTGAAGTTTCTTATAACCCTAAGATGACGTCTTGGCGTTTCAGAGTCAAAATACACAGGATCTACCCTTTTTATTCCTATGTTACCAGCAGTGGACAATTCTATAAATATGTCCTAGCAGATGAAGAGGTACGTGTTAAATCATCATCTCTCGAGTTTCTAATAACATGTAACCGTGAAAAATAAAAACTTGATCCTTGTACTTTATTTATGTAGGGAACCAAGATGGAGATGACCATTTATGGGAATTCTGATAGGTTTCGAGGCCAAGAGAAGCAAGAGGGAAAATGGGTGGAAATCTTTCGAGTAGAAGTTAACCGTTCCTATCCAGGTTTCCAGGCAACTAACTATCGGTTCAATCTATCTGCTATGCGCAATACGCAAGTCCACATCATCGATCCTCTAGCCAATCGGCTTTTCATGGACTTCAAGAACATCCATGCAATCCCTCACATGGACCACAGGGACCGAAACTATCTCATATGTATGAATGCTGCTAGAATTAAAATATATTCACATATTTAGATGTTAGTAACCGCAACAGTCGCATGTCTTGGATTCGGAACTTTGTATAGCTTTAATGTATTAAAAATATAACTATGTATAAGTAAGTGATTTAGATTGTCTAAATTTATGAAACTAAGAAAAACGTAACACTTATCTGGTAGACACAATGGGAGTGGTCTTCAACACGGAAGTCCATTTCGATGACCTTGCAAGTCCAAGGATGGTGTTTTACATAACGGACAACATGCAAGTAGAAAGTAACATATGATCAAAGCAAAATTTATCTATATTGTAATTGACGCACCTATTTTTATTCTGAATAGTGACAGTCAGATAAAATGTGTGGCAACTGGCACTCATGCTTATGCCTTCCGGGATGGTCTTGAAAACATGAAGGGTCGTGGACAGGTGATTGTGGTCCTTAAGATGTGGAGGGTCTGGAAATTTTTGAGTAAGTGTAGTTTATGTGTCTAGTTTTAAACGTGATAGTTGAGTAAAACGTTTACTAAACTCATTTACACAAGTTATTTTGGTCATCCTGATCTATGGCTTGAGACAGAGGGTGGATTATCTGACTTCAGGTTCAATCCGCGCTTGCTGGAGGTTGAGGAGTTCAGACAGTCTCTACTATGCAGTGACCCTTATGTTCAGCGATATGGGGTTGTAGGTCTTTTGTAAATCTTGTTGTTCTCAATGTTCTCCATCTTCGTACTTGTCTTAAACTAGGTGAAACTTTGTTTAAATGTTGGTGAAACTATGTCAAATGTTGGTGAAACATCGTGGTTTTACCTTTTTCAATTTTCCAACTTCGAAAAAAATTGATGAACAACAAGTTCGTGCTCGTATAAACTGGTAAAAATTTGTGTTTTCACTTAATCAATTGTCCAACTTTGTAAAATTTAGACAAAGTTGAAATTCGTTTTCGTTTAAATAGGTCAGACTTTGTGTTACTTTCACTTCCTCAAGTGTCTAACATCGTAAAAATTATAGAAACTTTTTCGATAGATCAAACTACATAGTTATCCAACTTCGCATAACTTAGGAGAAACTTACAAAAAACTTAGAAAAAAACAGAAAGTAGCTGGAAGTCTCTTAGGAATTACTTCTTGTACATCTTAATTCCTAGAACTAAAACGACAGCAAGAATAACACAACCTCCTGATATCTTTATCTTGGGCTCCATTATTTTGGGACCTTCACTGAGTTCACTTTCACTCCTTCTTGTTGCTTTGAGAAATTGAACTTCTTCTTTTAGCATTCGAACTTGGTTTTCCAACTGTTGTATCTCATCGGTGAAAGCTTCATCAATCCATTTGAAGACGTGATTGTCGTTCTCAAGCTACAACGGATTAAATGTACCAATTAAAAGAAGAACGAGTAAGCCTTCAATAACAAAAGCTAAACGGATGTACCCTTAGCGACGCCGCAGATACACTGATAATACCGGCGATATGAGTTTTGATTGGTTTTGGAGATGAGCTCGGTGATGCCCACCCCGCACCAACACTTACTAGGTATTCCCGGAGTTCGTACTTGTCTCCGACCACCGGTCGTGGAAGATGAAGCGGACATCTCCACTATTTCTCTCTCGGGGTTGGGGGGAGTTCGAATGGGAGAGAGATAAATTAGGGAAGAGAGAGAAAGGAGAAGATAGCGAATGGGGAAAACAAAAAAAAAAGGTCTTTAATACTTCGATTAAACGATTTTGGGGTTTTATAAAATTAGGAAGAGGGAAATTCAAAATTCAAAAAGCTGGGCGGGAAATTTTATCCAAGGATTTTCGTGGTCGGAGTTTCACCAAGTTTTTAGTTTTACAGAAAACATCAAAGTTGTACTTTTCAATTATTTCCATTTATATTAGTTTTACTCTACTTGAATGACTGATTTTATAGTTATACCAATTATATTATGTTTCCTTGGTTCATTTCTCATACGATCATGTACACATAAACTTGATTTCCTACCATTAGCAAATTTTTAAATGTAACGAGGTGAGTATTAACGAAAAAGCTATGAGAGCTCAGTGTATTTCTTAAATGATTGCTAACAAGCAATGAAATAAAAAATTTATAATTCTGATTAAATCATAATTTTAATAATAAATCACAATCTTATTACTTCCATGACTTATTAACAAGTTTAGAATTTACAATCATATTACTCAGTTTACCTATCGTAGTTATACCAGTAAAGGAAAAAAGTTTCACTTGGTTGTACAACACACAAATACAAATTTTACCTCACAACGTTCACATACGATAAAAACATCAAAACTGAAAGTGAAAGGCTTACAACCTACTTCACATCAAAACTGAAAGCAAAAGGTTTACAACCTACTCCTCTTATGTTTCTTCTGGGGGTGTTCATTGTGTTCCAAACTAGTGCCCACATTATCTTCTTCTCCATATCCACTCTCACGCTCGCTATAATTCCTACTACAAGAGCTTTCTCCAACTTTTGATAGTTGCTCGGTTATTTGAACTATTTACAATTCTTGGATGTCTTCCACATGCAAAATACTTCTTCTTTGTTCTCTATCCACTGATGTTGGATAAACAAACACATCTTCATCATCCAAAATATATGATTGCCTCTTAGGTTCCACTACCAATGGAATGTAACCCAAATTGAACTTCTTCGTTAACGGATCTATTCTCATCTTCTTGCATATCCTCTCTTTCAATAATGAATAAGTGATCTCCTCCAATGGTGATGTCTTAAAGGATATAACATACAAACTAACATCGGTTGAAATCCATTCATAATCATCTCCAGCCTTCGAATAATGTCCATCATAATCAAAGTGTATGTTCGTCGAAAAAAGACACATTGTCTGCAATATAAAAAAATTAAACCATTAAAGTTACACATGGTTATACAATTATACCATTAAAGTTATACTTCGTTATACCATGTTACAGAGTTTTGTCAGTAATCAGCCCGTATAATCTAACCAAGTTTCCCCAAGTTTCAGAGTTCTATATGTTTCTCTGAAAACCAAATAGTAATCAGCTTTCTTTGATTCAATCGACCTTTCATTCCTGACATTCAATCATACAGTTGTTGATTATCCAATTGAGTAATAGACAGACCATCCACACTTTCCGATCCTTATACACAAATGAATAATAAATTTTCCATTACTACGAACCGAGTCTTCAATTCCAAATTGTAATCAGCTTTGATTCCCGACATGCAATTATACAGTTGTTGATTATCGAATTTTCTAATAAACAGACCATCCAAACTTTCCGATCCTCGACTAGTTCATACACAAATATGAAACTTCTATCCAAATCAGAATCCCTGTGAATAGAGTTAATCGTCTATGGTGGATGACGATTCTAAAATGATTTGAGACATACCCTGCAAAACGAATCAATATCTCAATGATTCAGCATCCAAGCGACGAAACCGAGTTAGCAATTCGATGATAGCGAGGAACTCGGAAGAACACCACGACGAGGACGAGAGAGGATCGAGAGCAGTGGAGGCTCGAGAGAGAGAGAAGAGAATTCAATTAATTAATTATTTCATTAATTTAAGTTTAAATCGGTCAGGGGCACTTTCGACATTAACCACACTCCTAGAGAGTATCATAATAGAAAAGAGTACGCCAGAATTCGTAAGAATATGCTAGAATACTTTTTACTTCATTAAGAGCATCTGAGATTATGACTCTAAGTGGGCTGATTCAATAGCATAGTAACTTTGAGCTGCAAGCAACACATATTTTGTGTGTTTCTCCATGCATGAACTACAAACCAAGAGATGGGGTTCCTGGTGTAAACAAATCTAATCTACTTCTATAAAATTAACAAAAGAGAGGAAATAAAAAGAAACTGGAATAGCTCATGAAGAGTTTAGTTTTTTATGCAAAAGGAAGAAAAAAAATAAATGATGAAAACCAAAATCAAAGACTTTTTAGATTAAAAACAGAAAAAGAAAGAGGAGAGTTCTTGAGCAATTCTTTAGGTTGAAGGCTACCTTACATTGGTGTTCATTACATATATATAAATATAAATGTATATACATGAATATTTGCTAAAAACCTAACGAGATGGACTAATATCATGGACTTGCATTAGTTCATATTTTTGGGTCTAATAAAGGCTTGTGTCATGTGCTTCATTCAACGCTTGATCTTGGTAACCTCATACCAATCCAACCTATAGGTGAATGTGAATTAAGAGCATCTCTAATATAAAACTCAAATTTCATTTAATATAGGAGTAACTACATCATTTAGTTTGGTTTAATTAAATCATACTTTATTTTTAGAGTGAAAAATAAAGTAATAAACAAAAATAATTAGAGGATGTCTTTGATGGACAGCTCAGCCGCACAAACATATGTCTTATTCCTAAAGTCTACCCACACTCTGGTATGTCTGATTTCCGACCTATAACGCTATGTAAAGTAGCCTATAAGCTTATCTCCAAAATTCTTGTCAGCCGGCTGAAGAAGCATCTCCACAACCTTATTACTGAGAATCAACAAGCATTTATACCAGGGCGAATTATTACTGATAATATCATCATTGCCCATGAGATCTTTCATTCGTTGAAGGCCCAGAAAAGACAAGCAACCTCTTACATGGCAGTAAAAACAGATATCACCAAGGCTTATGATCGTCTAGAGTGGTCTTTCCTAGAAGAGACAATGAGGAGGATGGGATTTAATAGCAAGTGGATCCAGTGGATTATGACCTGTGTTTCTACAGTTACTTTCTCTGTGCTTATCAATGGTTCGCCTGAGGATTTCATCACGCCAGAGAGAGGTATAAGACAGAGAAACCCACTTTCTCCCTATCTATTTATATTGTGCGCTGAGGTTCTCTCACATATGATGAATAAAGCTATGGAAGATAGGTCGTTGGGAGGAATAAAGATATCAAATCAGGCCCCTGTTGTTAATCATCTGTTGTTTGCAGATGATTCATTATTCTTTGGTATGGCAAATCCATGTGCTGGCCGGAAGATGAAAGCTATTCTTCACACTTATGAGGCTGTTTCGGGTCAGGCTATTAATCTCAATTAATCCTCGATCACATTTGGTCACAAAGTCTCAGCTGCCACCAAGAATACGAAGAGGACCTTACTGGGAATACATAATGAGGGAGGAAATGGTAAATACTTGGGTATGCCATAACAATTTTGTAACAAAAAAGGTGATATGTTTGCCTACATTGTGGATAAGGTTAAATCTGTAACACATGGATGGAGTCAGAAGAATTTATCTCATGGAGGTAAAGAAGTTTTGTTGAAATCAATAGCACTGCAATGCCAATCTTCTCCATGAATGTCTTTAGGTTACCTAAAGAAGTGTGTGAAGCTATAAATAACATCCTTGCTAAGTTCTGGTGAAGTGCATGTGATAAAAAAGGCATGCACTTGTATTCTTGGAAGAGAGTTTGCATACCTAAAAGAGAAGGAGGGCTTGGATTCAGGGATCTGGAGAAATTTAATCAAGCCTTACTTGGAAAGCAAGTATGGCGAATAATGCAGTATCTAGAGTGTCTAATGGCTAGAATCTTGAGAGCTCGTTATTTCTCAGATGGCAACATACTTACTGCGGTACAAAAAAAGAAAGCTTTGTACGCTTGGAAATCTAATATTTTTGGTAGAGAAGTTGTTGCAAAGGGATTGAGATATATGATTGGAGATGGTAGTTTTATTAACACATGGACATACCCTTGGATTCCTGATCATTTACCTCGACCGCCAAGACAGCGAGAAGGAATAGTGGGAGCTGGTAAAGTTAATCAGTTCTTCAATGAAACTAGAGATAGGTGGAATGAGCAGAAGCTACGAGAAGAAGTTATTGATGAGGATGTGGAAAAAATACTGAAGATCAAGATCTCCAGCTCTGCAACTTTTGATATGCTTGGTTGGCAATATACTGAACATGGACTCTACACAATAAAGTCTGGATATTGGTTGAGTACTCATCTTCCAACGGAAGAAGGGATCCAACCAACATATGGTAATATCGACCTCAAAAGAAGACTTTGGAAGACTAAGATGCCACCAAAACTCCATCATTTTCTTTGGAGATCATTATCACGAAGTCTAGCCACTGGAAGCAACTTAAAGAGGAGACATATTACTACTGATGACATTTGTAGACGGTGTTGTCAAGAACCAGAAACAAAGAAGCATCTTCTATTTGATTGTCCGTATGCCCAAGCAGCATGGCAGGAATCAAGGATAAATAATAAAATATTCACTGATCCTTTTGCTTCCCTGGAAGAAAAAATTGAATCATGTCTACAATGCTGTCTACATACAAGGTTAGCGCATTTTCAAAACCTTCCATTTTGGATCATGTGGAGACTATGGAAAAGCCGCAACATCCTTATATTTCAAAGGAAACATTTAGATTGGAGGTGGATATTGCATCAAGCATGGAGAGATGCTCATGAGTGGAAAGATAATATTACTGAATCTACAGAGAGCTTTCAACAGAGAGACCAAGTACAGTATCGAAGGAACCAATGGAAACAACCAAAAAGAGGTTGGCTGAAATGTAACGTTGATAGTTCATTTATTAACTCACAAACACCAAGCAAGAGTGGATTGATATATTACGAGATGAGGATGGATGCTACAAAGGAGCTGCACAAGGGATGGGAAGAAGAGTTAATAATTCGTTTGAAAGCAAGGTACAAGGAATAGTAATGGCTATACAACATGCTTGGAGTAAAGGATATCAAAGAGTAATATTCGAGAGTGATTGCAAAAAGGTGATAGATACACTGAATCGTCGTTTTCTACATTTTGATGGTCATAACTGGATAATAGATGTTTTATGGTAAAAACAAAAGTTCAATGAGGTAGAGTTTACATGGACAACCAGAGAGAGTAACAAAGCTGCAGACAAGATGGCGAAGCAACAAATTCCTTTTGACTTTTCCTTGTACTTTTACTATTACGTACCTCCCTCTATCACATTGGATCTACATAATGACTAGGTAAACTTTCATTGATGAATAAGAAAGACGTTATAAAAAAACAAAAATAATAAGAGTACTCCATTTATAAAATAAACTAGATTTTGACCCGCGCTTTCAAAGCGCGGGTTTATTTTTGTTTTTTTTTTCAATTGACAAATATTTAGTAAATGTCACATTTTCATATATTTGTGTTTTATTTTATAAAAGACTTAAAAATTTTATCTTTATTTATCGTATTTCATTTTAAATGACTATTTATGTTAAAAAAATTAAACTTTATTTTTTTAATGAATTAAGTTGGTATAACTCTGATAAATTAATTTTATTATGGGGTTAATATTTTAATTAAAAAATTATATACTTTTAATAAAGATTTATACTTTTCAATAAAAAAATTCAATTATTTTTATGAATGCTTAAATTATATTAAGAAAAGAAAAAAATAATAATTAAGAATAGTTGAAAAAAATTATTTGAACTTGGACTCAATGGTCCAAAGAAAAAAAAAAGGTGAGAATTGAATCTGATTTTTTAATAGGCCCAAATGGCCCAAGAGAGATTTGATTTGGGCTGGATCCAAAAATAATGACCCAATATAGATTTGTTATTAATATTACTTAATTGCCCTTAATGAAACATGCAATGTTAGTGAAGGAAACATGCCCCTAAGGTAATTATGACAATAGGATCCTGCTTTAATAGTATAGATTTATGTTTACTTCGTTATAGAGTTAGAAAAAGGAGGTAGTACAAAAAAAATGAATTATATAATAAAATGAATTTGAAGCATTTCTTATTCAAAAATAGAACGAAGTTGAATTTTTTTTTATTCAAAACTCTATTTTTGAATAAATTATGGAGTGAAGTTTGAAATGTTCTTAGGAGATTTGTCTTAGTTAGTTTTATGGTTGTGTAACTCCTTGTTATAAATACTCATGATCTCTAAATTATCAACATTCATTATCATAGTCACTCAATTTTAGTCGTATACGTGAGAATAGTTGTCTCCAATCACACATATCAAATGGAACTCAATGATTATTCGTCTAAAGTAATTCACATGTCCCGAACCCGACCCTTCTCGGACAATGCTTAAACTCAATCTTTAATAACCAAAAGAATGCTTCTCTTGATGAAGCTGCCAAAATGAACTATTACTATCTATGATATGGTAGATACCAAAATGATACTTTTCCTTTGTGTAAAATCTTCAAAAATAACACAAAAGAACCAAAAAGACATCCCCAGTGGGAATTATTTACGAAATGAAATCCATAATCGGACAAAAGCGAAACCGTAGGACCCAAGGCAGGCTGGCACATCTCGGCGGACCCCAATGAATTATCAAATCTCATTAATTGATATAAACCTAACGGAGCAACAAAAAGGAAAACAGAAAAAAAGAAGATCTCGTCGCCGCTCATTTCCTCCTCCTCCGAAGCAGACGATCGAAGACAATTAGGGTTTCTACCGTGAGCGTAAGATGAGGGAGATCATAAGCATTCATATAGGACAAGCAGGGATCCAAGTTGGAAACTCGTGCTGGGAGCTTTACTGCCTCGAACATGGGATCCAGCCCGACGGCATGATGCCCAGGTATATATCTTCTAACCTAATTTCTCCATTTTTGTTGTTGAGAGACGAATCTAATAGTAACCGTCTCTTGGCTAATTGGGCAGTGATACAACGGTTGGTGTTGCGCACGACGCTTTCAACACTTTCTTCAGCGAGACTGGTGCTGGAAAGCATGTTCCCAGAGCCGTCTTCGTTGATCTGGAGCCTACTGTTATCGATGAAGTCCGTACCGGAACGTACCGTCAGCTTTTCCATCCGGAGCAGCTTATCTCTGGGAAAGAGGACGCTGCTAACAACTTCGCAAGAGGACATTACACTGGTGAGAAAGAAAAACATTTCCTTTGTCGGTTTCTTCTTAGTTAGTGATTATTCAAAATTGTGATTTGAAAGTTGTGTAATTGCAGTTGGTAAGGAGATTGTGGACCTTTGTCTTGACCGTGTGAGGAAGCTTGCCGATAACTGTACCGGCTTGCAGGGGTTTCTGGTGTTTAACGCTGTTGGTGGAGGAACTGGTTCTGGTTTGGGTTCTCTGTTGTTAGAGCGTTTGTCCGTTGATTATGGAAAGAAGTCTAAACTTGGCTTCACCATTTACCCTTCTCCTCAGGTACCTTTCGAGATAGAAACTCATTAAATGTTTGTTTTCTTGTTGGTTTTGATTAGTTAATTTTTTGATCTCAGGTTTCTACTGCTGTTGTAGAGCCTTACAACAGTGTTCTCTCAACGCATTCTCTACTCGAACACACCGATGTTGCTGTCCTCTTGGATAACGAAGCCATCTATGATATTTGCCGCAGATCCCTTGATATCGAGAGGCCTACCTACACGAACCTCAACAGGTTGATATCCCAGATCATATCTTCCTTGACAACATCTTTGAGGTTTGATGGAGCCATCAATGTGGATATCACTGAGTTCCAGACCAACCTTGTCCCCTATCCCCGTATCCATTTCATGCTGTCGTCCTACGCTCCGGTCATCTCAGCCGCAAAGGCCTACCATGAGCAGCTATCGATCCCTGAGATCACTAATGCTGTGTTTGAGCCAGCTAGCATGATGGCCAAGTGTGACCCAAGGCACGGGAAATACATGGCCTGCTGTTTGATGTACCGTGGGGACGTTGTTCCCAAAGATGTTAATGCTGCTGTTGGTACTATTAAGACCAAGAGGACTGTTCAGTTTGTCGACTGGTAGTGATCTTACAAACTGAAATATGTTGCTATTGTTTCATGTTGCTTTTGTAAACACACTTCTTATGGCATGGGTTTTGTTTTGCAGGTGCCCTACTGGTTTCAAATGTGGAATCAACTACCAGCCTCCAACAGTTGTCCCAGGAGGTGACCTCGCTAAGGTTCAGAGAGCGGTGTGCATGATCAGCAACAACACAGCAGTTGCGGAGGTGTTTTCACGGATCGACCACAAGTTTGATCTCATGTACGCGAAGAGGGCCTTTGTTCACTGGTACGTGGGTGAAGGAATGGAGGAAGGTGAATTCTCTGAGGCACGCGAAGACTTGGCCGCACTGGAGAAAGATTATGAAGAGGTGGGTGCTGAAGGTGGAGACGATGAAGAAGATGAAGGTGAAGACTACTGACCACTTTCTTCTCTCAAGCAATGTGCAATTAAAACGTTTATTCAGATTTCTGTTTCTTGTTGGTTACATGTTTCTTTTTAATTCATTGCATTCCCTGTTTTTATCTCGGTTCAATTCATTTGGTAAGTCGACCATTGTGAGTTACACCAGAGTTCATTATCAAGCCTTTTGTTGTACCAAACCTTTCATTATCTTCTTACAATGTCCATTTTTTTTTGCTTTAGGTACAGTCTTTTGACATTGTAGAGATGTGTTCTACTTTACATTCATGGATCCAAAATAACATGAATTAACAAGGAAATTTAGAATGAGATCAAGTAGGGCAGAAGAGTTGAGAGAGTGAAGGGAGATCCCAAATGGGATCAGTAGGATCGAAAATCGCATACTCTGTACTCATGTTGTCATAGTAGCCGTTAGCTCCATTCATTGCATATAGTGATGCAGATATCTGTCTTTCGATGTCAGCTAGACCCAAATGTTGATCGGTTGAGTTTTGATTGTTGAGATGCCCATGTGCTTCTTCCCCTCCTTGAGCCAACGGAGCCTGATGGTTGAATCCAGAGACAAGGGGCCAAGTGTAAGGAAGCTGGACACTGTCGGCTTCTGGATGTGATATGACCGATGAATCAGGGCGGTACACGTTATTAAGCGGCAACACTGTGGTAGTTGTGGTGGTGGAGGTGAGAGTAGTAGCATTGGAAGTGTAATTGATGCCGCATTCTGCAAAGGAAGAGACGGGTTTGTTTTGTTTAGGTTGTTGTTGTTGTTGTTTCATGGTCTGCTTCTGGTGAAGGAGGTTTCTGATTTTCAAAGACAACTGTGAGTTGTTTGGGAAATGGTTTGCGAAATTAGTGCGCGTGTTGGAACCACGGAGGAGACAGGCAGCTTCGTCGTAGGCTCGAGCAGCTTCTTCAGCGGTTTCAAAGGTTCCAAGCCACATTCGTATCTTTTGTGTCGTGTCTTTGATCTCTGCCACCCATTTTCCTGAAGGCCTTTGCCTAACTCCCACGAACTTGGTCTTGTTTTTGTTACCTTTGCTCTTCTCTTTTGTTTTCTGCTTTTGAGTTGTTTTATTATCCATTTTTAGAGTATGAATCTGTAAATAGACGTAGTAGATATGAAAGTATTTATAGGGATGTACTTAAGTTTTTCATTTCTGTGCTTGTATGTTTTGAGGTCAAGTCTTAGTGGGTGGCTCGTCTTTCTGAAGATTTGTTCTTGTTTATTTTAGTGATGGATGTACTCTTTGAGAATGATTCAGAGGTTTTTTTGTTATGTGGGTTCCATGTATTAATTACGTGCGCACCATTTTCTAATTCTTAATATAAAAAATGTACAAAAACAAATATGATGTGTCTGATTTTGAAGGCTTGGTAAGTAGAGGGAGGCCTCACCAAGAAAAGAAGAGACTTTTGAAAATGCAAAGCTGACCAAAATCTACACTTAAGAAGCATGGTGCTGGTTGTTGAGGCGTTAAGCAGCATGCAAGTCGCTAATGGATTGTTACCTGAAAACAGTGAACTAGTGTTGTCTTGTCTTAACTTTGTTTTAACGTCTCGCAGTTTGCCGGAACTTCTCCACTTTTTTGTTTCTTTTTGCGGTTTTGGTAGTGTGACTGAAAGCTCTTCTTTTACTCGGTTTGTTTTAATTCTCTAGTGAATATCAACCGGGACAGCCCTCACCTATCGATAAGATTCTTAGGATTTGAGTGTTTTAATCCGCCCCGCCCCCGCACCGCATCGCAATTTAACAATAACAAATTTTTTTACTTATACTATATATCTATATATTTTTATAACTGTTGGAACCGCACTGCAGTCTAACATAATGTTGTTTATCTATCTCTAGTTAGTCTATAATACATTTCATGGCACATGCCGCACATCTATCCTTTATCAGATGTCGCCATTACATGCCATAGAAACCAGAGTGGCTTGTACGTGGCAGAACAACCGGTTTCTAATCCGACACCATGTTGTGTTGCTTTGGAACGAATATTTTGTTAATGCAGCGATTTAATGTTTCAATACCATAACTTTAAATCGCAATAACAACAAAAGGAAAGCAAAAGAGTACAAATAAACATTCAACAATGGCAATGAGAGAAAAGAATAATTCCTCCAAAATTCTCATTGTATACAAAAAACAAAAATTCAAAAAAATCGACACTTTGTTTCTGTTTTGTTTCACGTATAAGCATCAAAAACGTCATCCCTCTCACTCCCCCTCCCCAAAAACCCAAGACAATACCTTTGTGTTTTGTTGGGGAATCATTACCCAAATTCCCCAATTGACAACTCTTCCCTCCTTCCCTTAAAGATGGAAGATATTTCATTTCATGACTTATGAAGGATAGACCCATTCATCATCCCTCGCAAAAACAAATGGTGAAAAAAATGCAAAACTGACGACGCTTTGTGGTGGAAAATGAAACACTGTAGTAAATGAACAATGAGACCAGATTTGGAATGGGTTCAGGTGGAAAGCATTGATTGGAGAGCGACCTGCTGCTCGGGAGTCAATGATGCCCATACTGAGGCCAATGCCGATGGTGGCAGTGTTTGTTGAAGTTGCCTTATTATATTTATCATACGACCTGCCGTCTCTTCTGTCACCACATCTTTCCTTGTAAGCACCTGCCCAGCCAAATACATACATACACATTGACTTCTATAAGTATAACGATGCAAAGATCAACGAATGACAACTTGTTTATGAGGAGCGTAAACAACAAACCTCAGCAAATACTGTTAAGATTTTTGGTAGATACTGGTTATTGGGGCCTAACAAGTCCACATCTTGCCTGCAAGTTTATCATCAATCAACCGTTTACGACAGTCAGTCACACGAACGCATATAGAAAACGTCTAAGCAAAAAGTTAGAATTTAAACCAATTAGATTTTTACCTCTCAACCATTGAACAGAGCTGCTCATGAACCACCTTGGCTTCAATCACATCATTACTAAGAGGCAAACAGTTCAACCACGCAGGAAGTACCTAATATAACACAAATAAAAAGTTTACTTGTTGGTCATCAAAAGTAACCAACCACATGTATTTGTGCGGAGCAAGCAGCTGCCGATAACTATCATAAGCTACCTGAGAAGCATCGATGCTGTCACGGTGAAATTGGCAGATCTTTCCCACAGCGGATACAGCATTATCATATGCCATCGCATTTTCAGATTGCCGAGCATTTGGCTGCTGTATCACAACATTTAGTCTTGACAGAGCCTCTGTTGAAACAAAAACATGTGTTACTATTTAGCTGCAAAGCATGGATTAAACCCGAAAGGCTACCAGTGGGTAGATGTATAACGTACCTCCAACAAGAGGCTTGAAAACAGATCCCCCAAACTCAGCACAAACTCCAAGCCCATAAACAGCAGCCTTAAACAAACAAGAGATTTCATATAAATTGGTATACGGTTCCAGAAACACCAGATGAGCAAAAATGCAGGATATACACCTGTCGAACTTCTGGGCTCTCGTCATTGCACGCTTCCAGTACGAATGGAAGATATGTATCATAATATCTGCCAAATACATATCAGGACAAAGTCACATAAGAACACTGAATACTGAAAACGTACAATGTACAAAGATTCAGTGAATGCACATCCTTACTTAAAGGCGGCATCACGGCATTGTTCTGCAACATCATCAAAGATGCATATCGCAATCCTTCTCTCTTCGGCTGTTTTATCCCTTCCCTGAATTCAAAGAATACACATCAACAATCACTATCAAAACAGAAAACACAAGGCGAACTTAGTCTAATATTGTATCAGCGCCATCCCCACAACCACACATTATAGAAACTCTTACTCTATTCACCTGAACCAGAGTGCGAAAACTTGCACAATTTTCACAATTTCTCATTTATGCTTATATTAATTCAGTTATATGTTAGGGTATATACAAGTTTCTTCCTATAACAAAAAAAGAAGATAATTTCGATCTATAGCAATTCTCCAAGTATCATGGAGCACCGGTGAAAAAGACAGCCACTTACCCACATAGGAGTTAAGTAAGAGGATAATTCGTCGAAGAAAGGCAGAAACGAAGACTTGAATGTCTTAACCAGTGTTCCCAATATTTCACCGACCTATATGAGACAATATAAGAAGAGCTTTAGGATAGCAAACTTCATTAAGCTTCAATTTGGCAAGGGTGAATCATAGAAAACAAACCTGATCAAAAATTTCCTCCTCTTGCTCATTTTCCTCTTTAATAAGCTCTCCCTCTTCAGCATCAAAGTCTTCAGCATTGGCCCTCTCTCCCCTTTCTCGTTTTCTACTAGAGCTTGCTGTCATAACTTGCTTTACCTCATCAACTATGGATCTAATTTTCCCTTCGTCCAGAAGATTTCCGGAGATCTGCATTATAGTTACAGGTTATAAGATAATGTTTTCTAATGTATGCTACGATTAACTCTAAGAGGCACACAATAAAGACTTGTTCAAAATAAGCTCTCTATCAAATACCCCAAAGCTAAAGAAAGGATGAAAATAAGGCCAGCTAACAAGGCAACTTCCGTACTGATACTCTATGCTCAGTACGATTGAACAAGTGATAAAGTCGGGGGAAAAACAAGCCGTCTTTGTCTTACAGGCTTTCCAATACAAACAATCATTGCAAAAAAAAAAAGTTACCTGCAAGCATTCATTAATGGCTTCCAACATACTCACACAGATCTCGGTATCCGGTTCCTACATGAAATTCAATAATCAGATATGGATCAAAGCTGAAAAAAAAGAAAATGAACAGAATTCACACTAACTTTATGCAAAGCTTCCAGCATGGCGGGAATAATGTAGTCAGAAAGCTGCTTCAAATAGGATAGATCGTGTCCTTGAGATTTTCCTTGTTCTATTGCCAGTTTGGCTGAGCGCATTAGTTCCGGCATAGCTAGAAAGAAAAATTATCTAATTCATTAGAATTGTGCTTTATAAATTCAAATATTGTATTTAGTGTGCTTTACAAATTCAAATACTGGATTTAGTGAGCTTTATAAATTCAAATATTGGATTCAGTGTTCCGGCATAGCTAGAAGAAAAATTATCCAATCCATACCTGACACAGCTGCTCTTCTGACTTCTTCGTGAAAATAGAATTTTAGCAAAGGAACCAGTGTAGGTGCAACCTATATTATACAAATTTAGACTACCAAGTCCCAAGAACAATAGCATGTAGTAATGAAATTTGGAGTTATTTAACCATACTAACCTGAGCAATCCAGGGGAAAAATCCTTCTTTTAACTCATCAGCATAGCAACAAAGCATGTTACAAGCTGTGGCTTTTTCCTCTAGGACACTTGTTTTGATTCCTATTCTTTTGTCTCCCAGTATAATGGTCTCCATGCTGCATCAAGAGAAAAAAAGAAGTAAAATTCCTTGCAAGACGCACTCACACTCCCTCTATTTGACCATCGATTATGGGTTTATTATTATAATATAGAGACAGAATCTCACCAAATAATACATATCTTAAGGCAAAAAAAAAACTATACAGGGAAAGCTGCGCTTCAAACAATACAGAGAGATTACTCATCCCTTTCTCAGGAAAAAATAATATATTTTTATGCAATACGACCTAATAATAGCAGGGTACAGAAACATCAGAACAATCAAATGAAGTGTAAAGAAGAACGGGAAACCTTTCATCATCAGAATCCTCTGCTTCATCTTCTGAATCAGCAGATGTAATTGTTACATCTGGTTTAAGTTGAGCTGACTGCAGCAAAGGAGGCATCACAACATCCATGTATGGGATGAAATCTTGGCCTAGACACTTGCAAAGCCTAGCCCATGCCTACGAAATTATAAGTAAGGTAAATGTAAGCAAGTGAATTTACCTATATAAGTTTATAAATAAAATATAGGCTTAGCATATTGTGATGAGAATCACCTGTAACATGTAACTCGTTATTGGATCATCTGCCTCCATTTCAGACCCTTGCAATGACATAAGCACTTCCATGACCTGGAATGGACATGTAAAATATTTTCATGCGACAGATGAATAGGATGAAAATTATATAGAAACCTTGCAGACAGTAGTCTGAAGCACAACAATAAGATTCCAGCATATAGCATAAATCTTCATAGTACGTGCAAATTAATTTAACCTATGCACATAAGCGTACCTGTCTAGCATCATCCCTAAATTTGTCCTTTCCAACTGCCATTCCAACAAGACTTATGCATTCCATGGATTTGGCACGAAGCATCCGCTTAGATTTGTCAGTTGCGTTCATCAAAATAGTTTTGAGATACGGCATGACAACATCATAGTACTTTTGGAAGTGTTCCTACAAATTTAGATAATGTCAGAACAAGAACTGAACTCGAGGAGAAGAACAGTTACAACATAACTTCTTCACATATACCTGCGATGAATCAGCAACTGAAGCAAGAGCTGTTAAAGCTCCTTCTTGCACCATTTGTTTGCCATTCTATTTGTAACAACATTATTATCCAGAGTCAATCATTGAGCGCAAACTTTTTGGTTATTTATTGCAAGAAAGGTTGCACAATGGACTTACTTGCAGTAGCACAAGCAACTTGCTCACTATTCCGTCTAAATAAGGTGTCAATATTTCAGGAGTACAATTTTCACTGAAGTTGAGAACTGCTGAAGCAGCATGAGCCTACATGTGGTCACAACAGACTGCTTTAGAAAGTGTCAGAAGATTATATTATCAGATATACGGGTTAGCGGGGATCGAACCTGCACTCGCGGATTCTGGATATCATCCATAGCAGCAGCAAGTGCGGGGAGCACTATATGATGATGTTGGTTTTGCAAATCAGGACCCAAATCTGTAGACAACTGACCAATCGCGTTTATTGCTGACCATCTTACACGGGGATGAGGACTCTGAAATTGGCTCAAAATCATGGACACCACTTGCTCAAGATTCTTTATCATCACCTACAAAAAATTTCCAAGGTCAAAATGAAAACGCCAAACTGATGTAAGTGTTTGGCAAGTCCTCGCCAGAGAAGTCATGCCAGAATCAGCTGAAAGCAAAAGCAATCAAGCTCTACTGACTTAAAAAAAGGAAAAAAGTTTCTACCTTTGAGCAACCTTCAGCAATCTGCGCAAGCGCAATCACAGAAGCGTGGTGTTTCTGCCACTCAGAGGCAACCAAGTAAGCAGAGAACTGCTGATACGCAACCGGAACAATCGTGTTCCCTCCCAAAGCAATTGCCAATCGATCCAAACACTCTTGACCCATGCTGTAGTTGCTCGTCTCGCCAGCGTCCTCGTCCTCAGTCTCAGCGCTGTACCAGGCAGGATCATCCTCAATATCCTCAAGCATCTTCATAAGAACCGCAAACAACCTGTCAATAAACTGAGGTAGCTTCCTAACCATCCCAGGTGCACGCTCACGTGCCTCAGCAAGAGTCACCAAAAACTCAATCGCCAGGTGGCGCGTACTCTCCTCGAGGGACTCAGCCTCAGCGATCTGAAGCATCGAACCAACAACGTCAATCAGCTGCCTTCTAAGAAACCGTGGCTCCGTTCCCGCCAATTCGATGAACAGCTCTAGCGCCTCCTGCGCGGTGGCTTCGTTCCCGTTGTTGAGGGACTCGGTCAACGTCCTGATCATCGCAGGCAAAACGTCTTGGAACCGATCCCGCTCGGTCGAGTTCGATAGACACTGAACGAAACTAATCACGGCGTTGAGGGAAGCGATTTTAACGTCTGAGCTAACGGAGTTACTACTCAAGCACTGGAGAAAGACGCCGTGTAGATGCTTGATGTGAGGAGTCAGAGTCTCCCCAACGTACTGAGACAATTGCGCCAAAATCAAAAACGCCGATTCCTGCAATTTAGACGAATCGGACGACACGCACTGGAAGACAAACGGCAGCAACTCCGGCCATCCGTTCTCCGGTAGGATCCCTGAGGCGAGCTCGGATACCGTGTCGCAAATCTTCTTGGAGATCGATTTCGCCTCCTCGCGCTGGATACACGACAGCATCGTGGATTTGAGGGAGGATTGAGTGGGGAGGGAGAGACGCGGCCACAGGTAAGCGTCGTCGCGCGTGAGGAGCTTGCGGAGGAGGACGGCGGCCATGGCGCGGCCCTCGGGGTGAGGGGAGAGCTGGAGGAGGTGAGCGAGCTTCAAGGCGAGGGTGTCGGGATTGGTCTGCTTGGCGAGATTGAAGAGAGCCTCGGCGGAGGAGCGCTGCTCGTTGGAAGAGGACATGAGGTGGGAGATGAGGGTTTCGAAGGGCGCGGAATCGGAGCCGAGGATCATCGCGAGTTGTGCTTGTTCGGAAGCCATTGGCAGGTGGTGGTGGTGGTGGTGGCGGCGGCGGGAAAAACTAGGGTTGAAAAAAACTGTCTCTCTCCTCTTACGATGAGAGTCTATAGAGAGAGAGTAAGCTGAACGAGGAGGCGATGAGGTTTCCGAAGAGATAATTATATATTTGTTTCCATTTGTTTCAATTATTTGTGATTTGGAGGTGGGCCCAGGGGATAGCCCGTTATTAAATCTATCCTATAATAAAAGGGATATATAATCCACAGGAAAGGTGTCCACGTCACTTTAAAAATCAACCAATAATGAAGTTTCATTTTGCCACGTCAGTCTGCTGTTAGTCAACACAAAATTTTCGCAGGCCAACTTAGTTATGGGCTTCTGATTTTCTGTGTTGTCGTGGCTCATCATTATAGCCCAAAATACATATCATTATTATTCAAAATACGGGCAAAATTAATTAATCACAGCCACCGTTTACAACCTTTTCAGATTTCTCTACTGTAAAGATTCTGATTTAATTGACATAAAGTTTACCTAGCCATCTGTTACCTCTTCTTCATCTTCTGCCGTTTAGAGTATGCTCAAACTTCTACATGTCAATCCATTTTCCAACTTCTCTTTGATACATATATATATATAGACTCCAAATCCTTGAACCATCGCTATGGTGGCCCTAAAACGCTCCAAATCGTCGATCTCTGACTGTTTACTTCGACAAAGTCGCCGCCTGTCAAGTTGATTCACTTTTGAGAAGCCCATATCCCGCTAAAGTCGGGATGCTAATCGGCCTTCACCTGCTTCTGATCGAAGAATAGGTATGACCTAATCTTCTCAAACCCCTCAATTTGATAGTGCCAGTTTATGTAACCTAACATATATCACACATCCACATGGCTCCATTGTTCTGAAGCCGCTATGAAGATTTTCTGAAGCGTGTCTCCTCCTACAGTTCTTTAGGGAATCCACACATTGCTTTTGAACCAGTCAATCGGAATCGAAATGGGTGTTTCAGAAATGCATTTGGAGTAACGGCGAGTGCGGCGTCTTCTTCGTTAGTCTCTACGATCTGCGCGACGGCGAGAAGAGATTGCTGACGTTTCGGCTGAACACCGGGGCGTGCGATCGGATTTCGGCGGTTACGCTTCAGAGAGAGTTTATGAGAGAGACGACGGTTGCGGATGGATGTTGCGACGAACACGTGGCGAAGGATGTGGGGTTAGGTAAGGCGATAGAGGAGATGATTCCGAGTGGGGAAGGGGATAAACTGTTTTGGGCGCATTGGATGGACGTGCTGGGTTACTCGCTGAATGCATTCCGGTTCTCGAATTTGAGTTTCGTGGATGGACGCTGAAGACCCGAACCGGAGATCTCAGGTGGTAAGGATGAAACTGGAAAAAGATCAGACTCTTAAACTTGTGGCTGTAAGTGTCTCTCCTTATTCCAGCAACTTCTATAGTTGTGTGCGCAGATTTGCTTACCATTATTGCTTATTAAGCTAGATTATATACTTTACTATTAATTTATTTAAATATTTAATATTATATTGAAATGATAATCTTTTCTGATAGATAGTGGTTATATATGAACACTTATCTCTGCAATCAAACAGTGTTATCTAAATTGTTTGTTAAATGATGAATGGACAAAATAAGTCCCAAGGCGTTTTCATATTTGATGACAAGGTGCGCAACTATCTTTCTCCAATATTTTTATCCATGATCCATATTTATTTCTTCTATCTTTATTTAGTTTTGACAATTATTGTTTGTAGGGGTCCGGCTACAGAAGTAAGCTTCAGCTTAGGAACTAAGGAAACCAAAGTTGTGTTTTGTAATTATACTATGTTTTTGGAATTATGTTCATTGGCGTAAGTTGCCGTTAGTCGGTAAGATTGTACTTGCTTTTTAACCTTTTCCTTAGTGATTTTCAAAATTGGTAAAGACCTATTTAAGTTTTTCCTGCGTTCTTTGCCAATTCCTCTTCCAAGTGTTTTGCAAGTTGTGACTTATTTCTTCGTTTCAGAATTATACCTAGATTACTGGTATTTTTATAGCTTAATGGACCCTTTTATAAAAAAGGATTGATCTTTTTAGGAAAACATGTAAAGTAGATTCAATTTGATCTAAGAGTGGTATGTAATTTATTAATCTTCAAAATGAATTGTTTCTCTAATTATTATTTTTCATTTCAATATTTTGGTGTAGCTTTATCAAATTACATATAAAAACTCATTTGTATACTTCCATATGTATTCAACATACATACAATGTACAATAGAACATCTATAAATTGAACATTATTTTCTATAAATTAATAATGTTGGGACTTTGAAATTATGTTAATTTATAGAGATATTAATTTACAAAAAGTTTCTTTTTCGATTCTTTTCGACTTTTTTCTATTTTTATTTATACCATATATACATAAATAAAAAATTTAGAAAATTGACTTTCAAATTGTTTTATTATATTACTTGGTTTATATTTTTATGTTTTATATAACTTATATGTGGTTTTTCGATATAATTTTACTAAATATTATCAAAATATATTGAAATGTTATGAAAAAATAGAAGTATTTTTATTGTGAATATAAAATCAATAATATAATATTTGGTTTGTACTTATATGAAATGTATATATAGATATATTATTAATTTATGATTTTAATGAGACCATATATTTACATAGGATTTTCTAAGAACATATTATCTTCTTATTTTATTGATTTGTGTCATATTTTGAACCGGCCGAACTTGGGACCGGAATTTTTTATTAATTTATAGAGGGTCTACTTTAGTATCAAATAATATCATAAATATTGATGAACTTCAAATCTATAAAGTTTTACCTAATATATATTATTATGAAAGCATTCATTCCTTCTTTTAAATATAATATATTTTTAAAATATAAGTCTAAAAATGAAAATTTCTCTAAATTAATAGCTCTATAAATTAATAAATTATCATAGTTCCAATATTATTAAGAGTTTTATTGTACTATTAAATTTCCGAAGTTAAATTATATACTATAATGCAAATTATGTTCAAGCGACTACGAAATAAAATGTAATACAAGTACAAACTTTAAGATAAATTCCGGAGTAAGTTGATTGTATATTTGTGATGATTAAATTCAGTCACAAATAGTTTACAAGTTATTTTTTTAAAACAAATTATTAAGTGAAACTCAAAAGTATCCACTAACAATTATATAATTTTGTATTTAATTAATATTTAATTTTAAGATTTATTAAATCACAAAATTCAACACTATTTTTCTCTTCAAAACAAAATAGTGAAGAAAAAGAATTCAGTTTACTATAATACCAAAATATTTTCCAAATAAATTCATTCACAAATAGTTTACAAGTTATTTAAAAAAACTAAATTATTAAGTGAAACACATAAGTATACAGTAAAAATTATATAATTTTAAATTTTTTTAATATTTAGTTTTAAGATCTGTTAAATAAAAAAATTCAACACTATTTTTCTCTTCAAAAAAATGGCGAAGAAAAAAAAAATTCAATTTACTATAATACCAAAACGTTTTCCAATCCAGTAATATAATTTAAAATATTTAGTCAAAAGAATATAATTTAAAATGCAGAATGGTGGTAAAAAAAGGGTAGTTCCAAATAATAAAAAAACGGATGCAGTACAAAAAAATAAACAAGAAAGATATACACTCTATTTTCTGTAACTCTATGAAAATTTAAATTATTTGCCCACATAAACCGTCTGAGAACAATATAAAATCACACAAATAGATCGATAAATTAGGAATGGTCTTAATCTACTTAGATAAAAAATGTATTACTATTATCAGTTTAGTCATTCAAAAAATAGTAATAAACATAAAACCAAACAATAATATGGACAAATGGTTAAAGTTAAATTTCTTATTTTTAAAAGCATATAAACAAGAAGAAATTTTTGAAAATGAATAGAATTTATGAATTTACAGATATTGTAGTACATATCAGTGGTAATAAATATAGGCTAACTCCACATCATATATCTTTAAGAACATTTCCAATATAAAACTTCATTTTTGTTCCTAAATAAAGTAATTTTATAATGGAATTGAATTTACTCTCTAACCATGCTCTAAAAATGGAGTGAAAATAAAGTAATAGACAAAAAAAATAAAATAATTACTCTATTTATCGAGTTATCCATGTTTCCTCTATTATAAAATAAAAATAGAATAAGGTTATAGCATTTCTTACTCCAAATTTTATTTTGAAATAAATTATGTAGTAGAGTTGAAAATGTCCTAAGGTCAACTAAAAACAACAATATACTTAGCAAACAGTACAAACAAATGTTATAAGGCAATACACTGTATAAGGACACACATCTCCAAATTCATATGCAAAAAAACAGAAGTTGTTAAGGTTGTTTATGAATAAGTAAGGGATGTTACATACACTTTAATACCTAGAAAGAACAACTCTCTTATTTTAATAGACTTCATCAAGGTATTTTAGAAAAGTAGGTATTTCTTCAGTTATAAATATGGTTTACAATAATGTAACCAACTGTTTTTACATACATTGTGTCAGTTAAAATTTTGTATTGAAAATTTAATTTCATTTTGTTTAACCATTTGTTTAACCAGAATAATAATAATAATAATAATAATAATATTTTTTAAACA
Source organism: Brassica napus (assembly GCF_020379485.1). Taxonomy (NCBI): domain Eukaryota; kingdom Viridiplantae; phylum Streptophyta; class Magnoliopsida; order Brassicales; family Brassicaceae; genus Brassica; species Brassica napus. The sequence continues at coordinate 54,307,070 of NC_063452.1, read as the reverse complement.
ATGGGCAGCGTAGACCAGTTTTTGATAGTACTTAAAAAACCATATGATACAAAAGAGTAGAGAAACATAACAATGAGTCATAAGAAGAAATGCAGATATTTGTAACGACTCACCAAACTGCTCTAAAAAAAACCATTGGATCAGTTTCAAACATAGGTATTCATTATATCCCTGCAGTAAGTTTTTTTTTTCGTTTTAGAGCATTTTCAACTTCAATTTATATTTTTATTCTAAAATAAAATTAAGAGTAAAATGATATAATTTTACTCTATTTTTTGCTTATATAATAGTGTAAAAGTAAGTTCATTAAAAAAAAAGATATTGATTCAAGATTTAAAGATTTAGGTGAGTGAATTTGATTAGTTATCAAAAACTATTATCATTCAAATATTTATCAAACATATAGTAAAAATATTTTTGAAATAGAATACATTTATAAAAAAATATTTATATATTTGTCTGAAATGAAGCTAAAGTCATAGGTGTATAATTATGCAGTAAAATACACAATAGTTAGAAATAAAGTGGAATTCATCAACCTAAAGAATCACAACCAAACATCGCTAATTACTGTCAATTACTTTTTTTTGCATATTTTATGAATATTTTAGTGAAAAATAATCCAAATCATTTTTAAATATAAAATATAATAAGACATAATCCGCGCGTAGCGCGGAAAAAAGATCTAGTTAGGGGAAAAAGGAAAGAAATAATTATAGGGTGTCATTAGCTGTATATTTTGAGGGTGGGATGATTTAATTGGCATAAATCGGGCCGGAAGTGTGACGCGTAGCGCCCAGACGGTCCTCTAGGCGGCTAGGCGATCGATTTTTAAAACATGGGATATAACCAATGAGTGTGTCCCATTTCTGTGTATATTATTTGTGGAACTTAAAGTTTCACTTTTTATTATTATAAGTGTGAAATTTGGTAAAAAAGATTTAGATTCCATTTTCCGTGATTTGTATTGCAAATATAAAATATTAATTTGTATTTTCTTCAGTTTATTAACAAAAATACCTGTAATCATTAATAACAACAAAATGTTAGGGTTTAGAGTTTAGGGTTTAGAGTTTAGAGTTTAAGGTTTAGTGTTTAGAGTTGGAGAGTGGGGTTTTGGGATAAGATTTCAAATTTTAAAAATAAAAAAAAATTTAAATTTTTTAAAAGATAAAATACTATTTTAGTTATTTTAGTTTTTGAGTACTATTTTTGTGACATAAACTTAGAAATGTGTTATTTTAGAGATTTGTCTAATGTTATATTAGTTAATTTTTTTATTTATTCGATACTTAATATCCTGCCTTTATTTGTCACAGACAGAGAGAGATATACGGTCTAAAATTGTCATGAAATTGTCAAATATCATAAATTTCTATCCAAATCCTAAAATTGATATTATCATTAATATCATTAACATGAGTTTAAAAGAGTTTTTTTCTTTGGCAACAAACATTTACAGACTCATGTTGACGTTTTAAACCAAATTGATAACTTTGCATCCATGTGAACGACGAAAGACAATTGTTTCCTAACACTGCGTGCTAAGCTATCCTCTCATAGGTTCTCCGTCCGGGATACATGAACAATGTCTGAGTTGAGGAAACTTCTTTTTAAAAGCTTAATGTCTTCCAGGTAACTTCTAAATGCTAGTCATTCTTCTGGTTCCGAAACCATCTTCACCAATTGAGAACAATCTGTTGCAAATGTAACCTGAAACTGTCTTAAATTCTTCATACATTCCATTGCCCAAATTAATGCATCCACCTCCGAATGTAGAGGTGAAATACATGCTCTTACATTCTTTGCCCCTAGTAAACCATCAAAACTCTGTAAAGTGCTATACCAGCCCTGCCCAGAAAATAAGTCTTTGTCTTTCCAAGAACCATCTATGAAGCACCATCGTCCTGAAGTCGGTATTGTGGGTATGTTCTGTGTCTGATGCTCCCTCGTTTGATCCTTTACTACATGTGACTCAGCCCAAAGCGTTGATTCCAATTCTGCTATTTTCAGTGTGTCCCTTGGATCAATATCCAGATTACTAAACACTTTGTTATTCCGACCTTTCCATATATACCATAATATCCATGCAAATTGGTGGTCATCCATCCTTGGATTGACTCTCCAAAATAAATGATCCATGTTGGCGAAAAAGGAACTAATAGGAAAAATATTAGGGTTCGATGGTATCTTAGATAAAGCTCATACTTGACGTGCTGGATGACATTCAAAAAACACAAGGTTTATTGATTCTTCCGGGTCTCTACATCGAGCACAACATATATCCCATTGTATTCCCCTCGTTTGTAGAGTTTATAATCTTAGTATCAGCTATTTATGAAATAATATCCCATATATATTAATTGAGAAATATTACAACATTGTTTTGTATCCACGTGTCACCGTGAGAATGAAATTCAGAATTCTTAGGGAATTAGGTTGGTTCATCTTAACTTATATTATACTTTTTATTAAACTAACTATTAAATTGATAAACAGTGTACAAAAAAATATTCACGCATTTTTCTTAAATAAAATTTACAGAATTGCCTAATATGATTAACATATATATGACAATCAATGATTATGAATAATAAATATTTGATAATGATTTTTGTATCTTAGCTCTTTTTTGTTTAATTTTATATTATTAAAAGAGATTAAACAACCACATTAATTATATAATAAATTTTTTTTTTATATTTTATATTTTGAATTTTTAAAACAACTATAAATTACTAAAAACATTAAATGCCTCACACTAAAATTTTGTAATCAATGGTTTAACTTTTTTTGGTAATAATAAGATAAAAAATTATCATGAAACATATAAATATGAAGTCATTTACTAGCATTCATATTATATATTAATATAGTTTAAAATTAAAATATATAACATAGAAAAATACTTAAATATGATAATTTCTAAATTTGTATTGAAAAAGTATTAAAACCTTAATATTTTAATTTTGAAATTTGCATTGAAAAAATTGCACATTAGAAATTTTGTGTTTATCATATGAGTATAAATTCTCAATAATAAATATTTATATTAAAATATACTATATATCTATGTCTATGTCATTGAAATTTAGTTATATACCATATAAAATAAATAAAATGATTATTTTAATTTATTTACTAAAAACATATCGCAGATAAAAAGATGTATTGTTTTGATTTATGTTTTACTCTAATTTAATTATATAAAAAATATATAAATGAATACAAATAAATAATAATAGATTAAAATTAGTTTTATATATAACATTCATTCCGGGCGGGTCTTAAGTTAGTTAAAGTAAATATTTACCAATGTTTTTAGCTTAATCAGTCGTTCTCTGTCACCTCTATTCAACTGCTCGTCGTTTCTTCTTATCGGTGAGTCACTCTCCCATTATTAACTTGTACAGTTGTACTATTATCCTATACTATGTATTGTACAGTTTATATTGATTGTATACATGTAGATGGAGTTGTATAGGGTACAGGAGTCTGTAATTTGCAATTTGAGGTTTATTGATTAAGGACCGATCAAGCTTAAACCAACATGTGATGTGAGTTGATTTTTGGAGCTTCCTGAATCATGTCTACTAGCGTGATTGGTTCTGTCGGAAATTCTTTTGGTCTCTCAAAAGTTGTTAACTTTGATTTTTCCCCATCTTTAGTTGCGCGTGGTTTTGAATGATTAGTTTGTTAGGATGTTTGAAATGAAGCGTGCGAGTAAGTTTAAGTTCCGTCAAAGAAGCCCACAAGAGACAATAAACAAAAAAAAGAAGGGGTTCCTAGTCAGAACTTTAGAGCATTGATTATAGTATGAGCTTTTGAAAGTCTCGGTAATGTGTTCTGGCGAGATGAATGTGATCGGACAGGTGAGAGAGCATGTTGCTATTAAAATGGTAAAGGATTGATTACAAAAGAGACTTTGTTTAATTAGATCCTGTTTTGTTCGGACGTGGATAAGATTCTCAATGCATGTTTGATAAGTTTTTTTGGAAACAACATGGTTAAATCAAGGGAGAATTATTGTGTCTGGGGTAAATGGTTCTGTTTCCTTTACTGAGCTCTTTACTTCATCAAATATACCTATGCATACAATCACAGTTTTGTCACATTGAGCTCTCACATATGGACAGTTCATGCACGGTTTGCGCTGGTTCAAAAGATATGTTTCTGTACAGGTATACAAAAATTGTAAAAGAAACCGAGATCAAATGCCTGGAGCAAGGGCTGCACTTGAATTTGAATGTCTCGCCACAAATGATTCGATAAGTGGGTTCACCATTTCCGGCTTCTCATCCTGCAAAATTTTACAGAAAAACAGTGAGAAAAAGAAGAAGAATAGAGGGTTACTTACTGGAGAGAGAGAAGAGAGACCTGAGGACAGTGGCCGGCTTCAGGGAGAACAACAAACTCTTCAACCGCATCGAAATCACCATAAGCTCGCCCAAGCTCGATTGGCTCCCATGGATCTTTTTCTCCCCACGCAATTAGAACCGGACACTGCAAACAGTTAATGATATTGCCATGGTGAAGTAAAAAAAAAATTTAAGGTTTAGTTTTAACTATGTCTAAGGAGGAAGAGCAGAGTAACAAACCTTGACCAGTGGGAGTAAATCCTCAGGAAGCGGTCCACCAGAGTAACAGATGAATTCGAGAAATACATCAACAGCACCAGGCTCAAGACCTGGCCTTAGAATTGCTTCAACTAGCTCATCCGTCACTTGAGAGCTATCATGATAACACTAAATTGCAAACAAATAATCCTTAAGCTCACTCACTTACAAGATATAAAAAAATCATGCAACTTACAACAGTAATCATCAATACCTGGCTAAGAATGCTTCTCACTGTCTCCGGTTTAGCAATGCTCTTGAAAAATAGTTTCCCAACCGGAGTATTCCTAAGACGAGAACATGACAATGTTCAGCTACAGCAACACCACAAGAGAATCTCTATATATTACAATACAATACCTAAGTAAGTTCTGGAATGATCTGATGAAAGGTCTTCCAATCAACGGTTGCTTCTTGATATGGAGCATACGGAGAGATATGTTAATAAGCATAAGCCCTCTGCATATCTCTGGCTTACTTACTGCTGCCTGAAGACCAACAAGTCCTAAATGAAACACAAATCTCTCTATCATTAACTGAACCAATGACCCAAAAAGAAAACTTAAAAGAAACTCGAAGAGCTAACCTCCGATAGAGTTGCATATAAAAAAGGCTTCATCTTTGACCACATCAAGACAGAAGTCATTGAGCTGCTCACCCCATGTCTCAAAAGTGTAGAACGGTTCTCCTCCAAACTCGTTAGGGTTTGGTTTATCTGAGTATCCGTATCCGATTAGATCGATTGAGTAGACTCTATATGATTTGCCAAGAATAGGTGTGTTCTTCCTCCAATGGTCACTGACCACAGAACAAAAAAAACATGTGATGCAAAAAATGCTACTCTTTGAAACTATGTGGTACAAAACTATGGTTTATCATTGAGCTTTGACCTGTTAGCACCGAAACCATGAACCAAGACTAAGGCAGGGCCACTGGTTCCAGCACACTGATATCTAATCGAATAGCCTTTCCAGTTCCAAGTCCTGCAAACACCAAGAAAAATATAAAAAAAGTTACATTTTCATCGATCTATGGATTTAATCAGAACCACAGAAATATTAGTTACAGATGAAGCAGAGGAAGGTGAATTACAAGGTTCGAACTTCAGGACAAACATCTTCCAAGGTAGAAGCTTTGTCTGCGACCGAAGAACACGAGACGGACCCACTTCCCCTTGGAGTCGGAGATCGTGTGATGCTTGTCGGAATCGACTGTCGGAGAAAATGGGTTTCCGTGAAACTGATAATCGAAGTGTTCTTGACAAGAACTCTTTTACTGAAGAGCAGCGATGTTGTTTCCAAACTTGTGAGTGGTAAAGCTCTAATGTTCGCCATTACTGGTTTCAGGTTGAAACAGTGAGAATAAACATAGATATCTTTTTGCTCTTAAAACGGTTTTGGAGTTGTAAGAAGGCCAAGTGTCACGCTTTGGACCAACCGCATTTCCCTTACGTCATTTGACGTCATGTAAGAGTTTTGTTTTAATATTTTCATCATATATATTGGGTGATGATTGGTTTACCTGTAGATTTTCGTCATGTAAAAATTTAGCCGTAGATGTTTACCTGTAGATAAATTGGTTGTAGCTGTAAAGTTGTTACTGTAGATTTTTTTCTGCAGAGACTTTTGTTGTAGTTAAATTTGTTATAGCGGTAAACTGTAGGCTGTAGATATTTTAAAATAAAATATATAAAATATGTGTTGTATATATAAAATTATTATTTTATATCAATTAAAATAATTTATATTAATATTTTTTAATAAATTATCAAAAAAAATTGTAATTTAAAATGTGATATGTATATAATATTTATATTATTTAAATATCTTAATAATTTAAAAACACTCAAATTCAAAATTAAAATATTATAAAAGTTTTTATTATGATTATATAATTTATTTGATATTATAGATATTTTTTTTTCATTTACAGATTTTAGAGCCTATAAAAAGAAGATGTAAGGTTTTTGCCTAAAACACATAAGAAAAAGTTTAGCTTTTTTTTTTTTTTTGCAACTTTAAAAATAAAGTTAAAGCATGATTGGTAAAACTAAATAAAAACTTGATGTAGACTTAATTTTTAAAAGTAAAGGTACAACATAATTAGTAACATTTAGTGATTTAAAAATAAATAAAACTAAAATAGAGAGATAAACTTCAACCAATCACCCCGTAAAAAGTGTTGATGTGAGATTAAGAGACTGACTGAGAACCTTTACACATATATACATACACACACAATGTAAATCAAACTAAAAAGACTCATGTTCCTAAATGCTGTGGTGTGACATTTCTTCTTCAGGTTGAATCATCGGAATTGGCCATATCACAGTCTCCATTAGTCGTTCACGCATCAAAGCCAAGTTCTCATCTGTTATATCTTGGTATATCTTCCCATGGTCGCATTTCTACAAGCAACAAAGCCTTTGATGTTGAGTCTCTTCTGGTTCCCATGGCAGATTTAAGAAAAACATAACTCAAACAAGGAGGGAGATTTAGAGGTTGGTTTTACCTTGATCCACTTGCATGGCAAGTGGAGACGCGTGATCATTACTCTTTCTGCAAGCTCCTGACTCTCCTACAAAGTGGTTTTAGACAAGATAAACAAAAGAGTATATGATTATGCTCTCAGATAAACACAAAAAGTGCACTTCCTTGCCATGTTGATATATTTCATGTGAAGCTCTAAATATGCTGAATCAAACAGAGTTCTATCACAGCTCAGAGTCTGATTATGATAATAAACAAGTCTATGAAAGAAGATCTCTCAACCCTACTAAGGCTCATCCAAACCTTTCTAGCAAATCAGCCCTTACTAAACTGCTCTCTACAAACTCATCACAGATACATTCAAACTGTACATAGTAGACTCATAGCTAAAGTTTGAGCAGATAAACTTCTTCAACTAGGCTTAAGAGAAGATATAAACTAAACTTGATCTACCTTGCCGAGGGTGCGGAGGAAACGTTTGCCATCGGTTGGTCTGTTTGATACGACGTAACTATTGTAAAACAAAGGAGACACATAAGACCACAAGCCAAAAATGATCTCCAAAGTGTTTTTGTTAATCTAATCCTAATATCTCCGAAATGATCTCTCAAAAACAATCTTTCTCACCGTTTTAACATCTCCGAAAGTATCATTGTAGTTCCCAGCAACGTCCTCATTGACAATCAAGAGCCTTCTTTTGCTCCTTCGAGTCGCAATCCTTGGTACGCGCTTAGAAGAAAGCCTGAAAACAATGACTGAACCAGTGAAGGAGCTTCCCGCACTGCTGCCAAGGATCTTCTTCTTGTTTCGAGAGCTCCTTGCGTGAGCATCTAGACATAAACATGGACCGTTTGGTGAATCCATAACCGACGAGCCAACAACAAACAAAGCACCGACCATTACTTCCAAACAGCAAGATCAATACTTTCGCTAAGAAACAGAGCAAAAGAAGAAAACATGAAACAAGAATTGGGTCCGTAAGATGGGAAATGGCCGTTGAATACTAGCCAGTCAAACTCAGGGAGAAGTCTTTGAGATATTTATTTTCAAAACAACAAAGCAAAGGCAAAGACAAACAAGACGAGCACCGTGAGGTTGTATTTGTTGTCGTCTTGTAACTTGAAGGAAAGAGACTCGGAGAAATCAGGAGTTCAAGCAACCGGCGATGGAGAAATGATAAAATTTATCTTTGTATAGATAGATGGTTTAGGACTCCTACGTGTTCTTAGTTCTCTTTCTAATGATTATATTTGAATTGATGTATCAGCTTATAGAATGCACCTTTCACTCAGTTATGCTATATACATGATATAACTACTAGAGCAGTAGGGAACTTGAACAATGAAAGTCTACTTTAGTGGTGACTGGTGAGGATCGTACCAAGGAACATTTAGTTCATGTAGTTATGGATACATCATGTTCGTGGAACAGAGTTTTAACAAGACTTTTACATGAAGGAAATATTTTGACATTTCATTACCAAATCTTTATAAAGACTTGTCTAGAGTACCGAACGTATTTGTACAAAGTTGACTGACACTAAACTCCCATCTTCGTGGTGTTGTGGTAGATTGTTGAGACTAGTTTACTCGGTAATCAGCATCTCAGCTTCATTCATCATTTCTGGAATCTGCTCAAACAAAAAAAACTTGGGTTAGTGCATGTATGGTTTGAAAAGTATCCAAGGCTTGTGAATAGCATTCTTACAAACAACATTTCACGTTTATCAGTTAGCCATTAAGCTACCAATATGAACTAAAAGAACAAACGAGAACCAACCAGAGTATTAAAAACTAGTAATTTCAATTTTCTCCTACAATGCGAAAGCACAATCTTTAAGCAGATAACTTTTAAATTCCTATTCCAAGACGCCCATGAAAACTTTACATGTTGGTCATATACAATCCCAAGCACTTAAAGTTAAGAGGAAACAAACATTCTACACATCCAACAATAAATGGTCAAACGTATTAATAATAGGTTCAAGTTTAAGATCCACAAAAACTCAGAGATTCCAGAATCTAATCAGTATCTCCCACAAAAATCCTTAACCAATACATCCTCTAGAACCCTAAACCCCCAAAACTACAAAAAGCTAATTTGAGCTGCCATCTAAATTTAGAAACCCTTTGATTGCTATCTCGATCATCCAAACCACCAGAAAGTTCACAACTTTGAGATCAAATCCAAAAACCCAGAACCGCAAGAAACCAACTTTCTTTTTCTTACCTGGAGAAAACTCATCCAAGAATCTCCACAAGATCCAGAAACACCATCATCCCCACACGAATGAACAGTCTTGAACTGGTCAATATCGAGCTTCTTGTTGATAATCCCAACCTTGAAGTAGATCGAATCGTTGGGAGGCAGATCGACCTTGATCTCATCGACGTCGAACCAAAGAAAGAACCGCTTCACCTGAATACCCTCGAGCTCGGTGATGGAGCCGTAACCGATTCGTCCGGATATGGTCTTCTCGTAGTAGACGAGGTAGTCGAACTCAATGGTGCAGGGCTTGGATAGGTAGACGACGAATCTGCCGTCGTCGGAGAGGGTGAAGTTGGTGACGGAGTCGGGTAGGAGACCGCTCGGGAGGCCGTACTTGGGGAGGAGCTCGTAGACGGTGGAGGAGATCGAATCCGAATCCGGGTCAGGTTCGTAAAGGGAAAGGGTGGGCGTGGTGAGGAGGGCGAGAGAGAAGAGGAGGGTGAGAGAGAAGCGGTAAAGGGCCATGCTTTGTTGAGATGATAGAGAAGAAAGGAGAGACTTGTGAGTTGTGAGAAGTGTTCGTTGATTGTTTAAGCTGCGTTCGTGTTTATGTATTTGGGATTTAATTTGGCTCTTCATTTTTGTTTTTATATAGTTTTTCTTGAGATAAGTGAATTGTTTGACGTAATTGCCGGGAGAATTTTCATGGACAAGCCAGCAAAATTCAACAAAATCAAGTCACCTAAATCGTAATATCGAATCAATTATTTAATAAAATGTTTGTATGACCATTAGGAAGAATATTCGGGGAATTTCTCATTTCTTGAAATTTAGAAAACTATAACAATGAATTCTGCAGATAGATACATTCATTCTAATTTTTTTTGTCAACACATTCATTCTAATCTATAAAGCAGCACTTCTCTATATTCAATAAGAAAACGAGTGATTGGTTGGACTATAAAACTAATTTACCACTTAAATTTTATCTATAGTTTTCAGGCATGCTTTACACTAATTTATAAAGCTACTACATCAACAAAAAGTAGTAAATATCTTATTTAATAAATTTTTGTATTTTAGGATATAAAAAAGGAAAAAATGCCAATTATGACTCACAACTTGATTTCAAATGCAAAAGTAAATCTAAACTTGAATCAAATGCAAAAATAACTTAAAAGGCTATTGAAATTACAACCAGCCATTTGTGAACAAACAAAAAAACCAAATTTTTTTTACGTTTCTAACCCCGTAAGTCGTCTAAGTCGTCTGGACTAGTTCTACCTAGAAATAATTTAAAAAATTTGTAAAAAATATTTTGATAAGCGAAAAAATGAAATCATGTAATTAACATATGTTTTAAGAGATATAAATTAAGATATAACAAAAGTTAATTGTTTTCAACATAGATGAGTGAAAGTAGTGAGTCATGATATTCTTTGGTTTAGGTTTTGCCAACATATGTTGTAGTATTGTATGTGTTCTTAGGGTTAGATTTTGGAATGCATAAATGTTTTTTTGAAAACTTTAAAATTGACCTAAGTGTGTTTATTTCTGTGTATAGTAAACACTATTTAAGTATAACTACGGCTTTATAACGTGGTTAGTTAGTTAATTTAGTAAATTTAGTTTAGGGGTTAAATTTAGGGTCTAGGAATGTATAGTATTCAACAGACGACTTACTAGTAAGTCGTCCAAACCGGACCGAACCTTTAATTTTTCAATGTACTTTTAAACCTAACCGGATTATTTACCGGACATATATAAGGTGTTTTTTTTTCTTCATTGTTTCGCGAAATTCAGAAAACCTAACGCCGTTTCTCTCAAAGGCGATTTCCATCGATTCTCTCTAATCCATCGTTCTCACCGCTGGTCATCTCTCCGCCGTTATCACCGTCGTTCTCACCACCGTTCTCACAGCCGCTTCCTCTATATAAGATCTGAGAGGAAACCCTAGCGCCCATTCTCTCAGAGGCGTCTCGTTGAACTCTGCCGCCGGTAAGTTATATCTCTTACTGTCGAGTGATTGATTGAGGAAAAGATGAACATAAAACGTTGTCTCTATTAATTTATACACTCGTTCTTTTTTCACGTCTATTTTTGCAGATATATAACCGCTATGTCGAAGGCGACTATATCTTCTCCGAATTTCCAGGTCTGCTTTAAAATGTTCTACTGGAAGTCTTGGAAGACTTATAATTAAGTCGTCTGCAAAGTCTTCCAGCTGGAAAACTTGCCAGACGACTTAATTATAAGTCTTTGATTGTTTTGAGGTGGTTGACTTAATTACAAGTCTTTGATTGTTTTGAGATGGTTGACTAGACAAAGTCTTAAGAATAAGAACTGAAAAGTTGCATTTGCTTTGTTTCTTGTATGTCAGAACATGTGTGCTTTGTTTATAGTGTATGAAATGGATCTTTGGACAAAGTCATTGGTTATTATTGTTTGAAATGGATCTTTGATTATTATTGTATAAACCCATCTTGTATATTGCAGAGTGAAAGTGTTAATGGGACAAACGCGGGAAGGAAGAGCTTGCCGGAGGATAAAGGTCCAGATGTTCCCGCAGATACTAGTTCCTCGAAAGATAAAGCTCCAGAACCGAGCCTTGTTCTATTAGACAAAAATCAATCCACTGTTTCGGATTTACAGAAGGAGGATGCTAGATATCTGGAAAAGAGGGATGCTGCTTTGGCATTTTGCCGTGCAAAGAGTGATCGAACAAGAAAACTTGCTGCCTCACAACAATCTCCTTATACGACAAACAGTACGGCCAAAGTGATCATTCCAAACAAAAAGCTTTATCCAGGCTATAATCCTTTTGCACCAATTGACAAGAAGAAGTTGAAGGAGCTCGCTGATTGGCTTGAATGGTATGCTTGAATGGCTCTATCAACCATAAAAAAAAATTTGAATCAAAAGCTTGAGTTTTTTGGATGAATATGGAGGCAAAGTTAAAGAGATGTTGTTTTTAGTTCATAACAAGTGAGAAAGAGAGAGTGTAAATCGATTTTAGGTGCATTAAGAGCTTCAAATTGGTTGTTCATGGTGGTTGGGGTATTGATGACAATGACAATCTTGTAATTACTTGCAGATGATGAGGGTGAGAGAGTAAAAATGTCATTTTCGGAAAAAAATAATAAATTTGATGGCATTTTCGTGAATTATATGAACTTGTGGGGTGAATAGGACAAAAGAAAAATCCAAGAAAAGCATGAGTTAGTTTTAGGATTGACTTTGAGTTTTGAGTCAATCTTGCAAAAAGCCCTATAAAAAATATGGATGTGAAACATTTTTTTTTCATTTTGCCTCATTTTTTTATCAATCCATACTTGTATTAATCTTAAACATGTTTAAATTTCATCAGAGAAAAAGAAAGATACAAAGAAGTGAAGAACTATTGAGAGCCAAACAAACAATAACAACGATAATATAAGGGATAAAATGACGATATAGGTTATAAAAATCCCCATATGAAATCATATCATAACAACATCATAAGCCTCTTGAGAGATCGCATCTAGTGTAACCCATAGGACCATACACACTGCACCATACGCAGAGAAAAGCGTCAGATGGGAGGAAGATCCTTGCAATACCAACGACGCTTGTTCATTCAATTCATTCCATCTAAGAGAAAATATCAGGAAAAGAGACTGATTTAAACGAGGGACAAGCGGGAAATCATAACCCGCCACATCCATATTCATCGGGCTAAAGATGACAATGAGTTTCTCTTCTACCTGCCACAAAGAAGAGAGATATAAGACAACAACACCAACAGCCGGAATAGAACCCGTAAAAAGAACTGCATACTGCAGGAGATCACACCAAAGCGATATAAATACTATTAAAGGTCGCAAAAGTATAACCAAATGAACTAAGCCCATTGGTACATCACCAACTAAAGTCATGAACCTCAACTCTAACTTCGCCTACACAAATAGCTGCCTAAACCATTATACAATAGCACAATAGGTGGAAAATAAAGAGATAGATGAACATGAAGGACCTTATGAGGAGGAATAGCATGGAGATCGAAACAAAAACTGATTGAAGGCCAGTCGACACACCCAAATAGAAACCTATATACCACATGAGATGTAAGCCCTTAGGTGAAGAAAGTGTCAATAGCAGACACATGGAGACCACCACCACCATCATTCTTTGTCGCCATCCTCGATGGAGGCTTCAGAGTTGAGATCTGGGTAAAAGTTTGAAAAGATGGTCTGGAGAAAGTGTCGAAGAAACAGAAAAGAGCTATGAAAAATACGATGTCTAGAAGGTCTGGAGGGCAGCCGGGAGAAGGAGCTTCAATATGAGGGCTACACAGAGCCAGATCTGGAAGTTCCGAAGGGCAGATGTCAGAAGAAAACTAACATGAAGGATTACACGGCGACGAGAATAATGCTAAAGCGCGAAAGAGGAGAAGCACATCAGGACCATGGAGGTGGAACAAGACAACTTTAGAAGAGAGAGAATTGAACGGCGAATCTGGAATAAAGGAGATTTATCCTAACCGCTGCTCCTCGGGAAGCAGGCTGAGAGAGTTTCCTAGGACGAACTCAGATGTCCTTTTGTATACTTTCCTCTTTTTTATTTATTTATTAAGTTACCATAGATAACAAATATGTCACATGTCTATTGTATAAACTCTATTATCTATTAATTAATATCTATATATCTATACTAATAAAGGAGGCTTTGCACCCTTCCTCTTGCGCCACATCAGCATGGAAAGAGGGGCAATTGCCGACACGTGTCGCCTAACCAGGCCCTCGCGTTTTTTTCCTTCCGTTCCGTCTGACTTTTAGTGTTATAGATAGCTGGGCTTTAATTTAATGAAATTGGTTTGGCCCGTACATTTGGCCCATTAGAGAATCAAAGTTGCTTAGGGTTGATCGTCGACTTCTTCTTCCAGAAGCGACCTCACCGAATTCACGAAACCAAACCGTCGATCCGAACTCTGTAACGCCTCCCGATCCATAAATCCTTTCTCTACTCTGAGTTTTCCTCAATTAATCCACTCCGCCCATGTTAATCGAACAAAATACGTCTTTGTTTTCCATCGTAACTGGTTTGAACTTCCCCTATAAATGTCTCTCATTTCTTCGATGTTGAGTACAACGCAAATGACTTCACAAACGATTTCCAACATCAATTATTTCCATAACAAGCAATTCCGATGGTGCCTACGTACACGCTACTTGCCGACCTGAGAGCCGGGCGATGCTCTAACACCGCAGAGGTCCGTCTGCTGAGGTCCGTCTATAAATCTGTTTCATCTTGTCTTCAGGTGTTTGTTTTTACAGAATATTGATGTTTTTATTTTTTTCTTTAACAGCACCGTGTACTTATGCAAATGATTTACAATCAATTTAATGAATAAGTTCCAAGGGATTTTTTCTTTTGTCCACAGCACCGTGTGGAAGGTGTTGTTTGGGAAGGTCAGTGGAATGGTTATTTACATATTGAATTAGTTGTTAAGATTTTTTCTGTGGACATGAGTGTTTCTTGATCCGGATTCGCCAACATGACATAGGTTGCTGATTCACTTTAAAAAGGAACAGAACATGAAGATGAGTACATGATCAGTGAAAAGGAGCTTCTCGTCAACAGGTTTAGATTCCTCCATCCTTTTCATAAACACATGCTGCTGTTGCTGCTGCCTGCTATTTCACACATGATGAACTTACTAAGGTGTGGAAAACGATGGTAATCCCATTTTAAAAATTTCGTTGACGGTATACTAGCTTGGAGCCCATTGCATGCAATGGCTGCAAGACAAGTTTTACCTTAGATCCTTTGATGTTGGTATTAATTAATCATCCACTTGTGATTCTGGATGTTGACGTTGTTCTCCTCTCTCCTCTTTCAGGTCTACTCTATCCGTGAAGCTGCAGCAAACAACCTAAAGCGCTTTGCAGAAGAGTTTGGTCCTGAGTGGGCAATGCAACACTTGGTTCCAGAAGTTTGATCTTATTATCATCGGTATTCTTTGGGCTGCATAGATAATGTTCCATCTATTGACCTTTTTTTTTGTTCTTTCATTGTAAACAGGTATTGGACATGGTCACAAATCCGCACTATCTACATATGATGATGGTTCTACGAGCAATATCTCTCATGGCTCCTGTAATGGGATCTGAAATTACATGCTCTAATTTTCTTCCTGTGGTGGCTGAGGCATCAAAAGACAGGTGATAACAATAGAGATGACTTTGGCTAACTTCTTCAAGAAAACATCTTAGTTTTGACGTGTTGTGCATATCTTTGCAGAGTTCCAAACGTCAAACTCAATGTTGCAAAACTTATGCAATCCCTCATCTCCATAGTCGACCATTCAGTAAGATGAGAGATTAAACATATAACACAATTGCATCGAATATATAATGCAGGTTGTTGAGCTTTGTTTGTATCAAAAAAATTGTAGGTGGTGGAGAAAACAATACGTCAGCGTTTGGTGGACCTGAACGAAGATCCTGATGTTGATGTTCGCTATTTTGCAAACCAAGTTCTTCGTTCCATTGACGATGCTGCAGTTGCACAATCCTAAATATCTTTTTCAAATGTGTTACTGATATATAATCTTTAATCCTTTGTGTTCTTTGCTATTATCTGGTTTGTTTGTGTAAAACGCCATTTTCGATTGCTGGCTATGAACTGCATTTATATTTTAGTGATATATAATCTTTTTAATCCTATTATTTGTGTTGTTGCCAGCTATTTCATTGGTTTGTTAATAATGTAAACAACTATGAAAATAACAACTAAAGGTAATAATCACTAGACGAGGGTCCTACGTTGTTCAGAAATGTCAAACATTTTGCTTCACTCAAATATAAATTTACTTTATATTGGGTTAACGTGTATATATTCTGAGTAAGTTTTTTTCTAGAATTTCACTAATTACTTGTGTGATGGAGATCAAGAAATATATTCAAAATAATAAATACCGTAATCAGGGTTTACAGAAATATCAATTTAATTTTAGCCAGATTAAAATTTGATCGTAATTGCCACGTAGCATAATAACAATAAGCATGCAAGAAAAGAAAAAGAATTAAAAAAAAGCAATCACTTGCCCAAGTCGGGTTTTTTAATAAAAAAATATATTTAATAAAAAAAATACAATCCATTCATCTATTGATTCATGAACAACAAAAAACTATATAGAGATTCCCGTCATTATTAATACTAGTGGTTTAGCCCCCGTGCACAGTAGCGGTCCTGAGTACAAGCCATAGAAGCATGTGCTTCCGGCCATTTTAACAATATCTATTATTTCGGCCTTAAAATTCCAAAATCTCCAGTAGCCAAGTTGGAGCTACGTCTTTATCTTCTCTTGATGATCTTTTTATTACTAAATAAGAGGTCCAATTTTTTATTTTTTGCTTCCAGCCTTTAAATATTTCGGTCCGGGTCTGTCCGCGCAAGCGCGGAACTGGGTACGTTGTCGATGCATTGTGTTGTTTTGTGCATGTAATTGTATTTTTTTTTTTTTTGATAAAAGTTAATTTGTTTTGTTATTTAAATACTTTGAAATACGTTGTTGTTTTACTACAAAAAAAAGAAATACAAAACATATAGATAACAAACTGGAGATACAATATATAAAAATTCTAATACTTTCCGAAATACTACTATAGTCGATTAAATGAAAATTACAAAATCCTAATTATATGCTACGCTTAACTCTGAATTTTAGCAACTCGTTCAAACTTTAAAATTATATAAGTCACATAACGATGGTACTTTACACCATAAGAATCCTTTACCGCAATCAAATAATGGTTCAGTTATTAATATAGTTCAACATCGTATTTAAAAGCTACTTAAAAACATTATCTTTATATATAAAGTTAGCTTTTTCTCTTCTTATGACAAGTGGCAAAGAGGTTTGATGACATGTGTCTTTCATATTTTTTTTTTTAACATTTTAAGTCCTTTTTCTTATAGATTATTGCAATTTAGCGAAGTACTTTCTAATTATGCACTATTTATTCTTTTAATATTAACCATCTTTGTATAAAATTTGATAATTTATTTTATTGGTCACTAAAATTCAAGATGAATAAAAAATAAATAAATAAAATAAATAAATAAATAATTTTAAATATTTTCTATTATTTTTGTTATTTTACCATTTTCTATTATTTTATGATGAAAGGATTCATGATGAGGAAGAAGAGAAGCATGACGAGCAAAACCAAGATAAACTTATGTAAGCAGACTCTCACAACAGGATATGTATGATTCGGGAAGAGGCGGTCGGTATGGATATCGAGGAAGAGGTCGTGGTAGATTTGGATATCAACAAAACAAATATTATAGGCAAGAGAGAGACACATCAAAGGTTGAGTGTTACCAATGTGATAAGATAGGTCACTTCGCTCAGAACTGCCCTACAATTTCCACAAATAACCAAACTAATAAAAAAAAACTAGAATACAACGCATAATCTAAACCTACAACTTCCACAACCAAAAGAAAAAAACCAATTATACTATAGTAACACTAACTCAATAAAAGTTTGGAGCCGGGAAAAGATCAACAAAGAAAACTAACTTACCCCATCTTACCAATAATATCATGGATAGAACAAGCAGATGTTAGAAAAGATAAAAGGATATTCCTTCTGTTCCAAAATATTTGATGTTTTGAGTGTATGAACAAGAATTAAGGTATACACTTTTTTCTAAAAGAAACATTAAAAATATAAACCAAAATTAATTCATCCAATCCTTAAAAATAAATATAAAACATCACTGGTCACACAGTTTTCAATAAAATTTAAATTAATATAAAATATCAAAACATCATCTATTTTAAAACATCATAACTTTTCTAAAACATCTTCTATTTTGGAACAGAGGGAGTAAAATATAAGACAAAACATTCCTCCGAGCTCAAAGGAGCGTGATCAAGCACCAACCCAAAAAACCCAAAAAACCAAAAAGGTCAGAGAAAGAATAATCATCAGGAGACCAGAGTCACCACGAAACAAGAAGACACATGCCACAAGCACCGGAATCACAACCACCAGCTAAAAGGTAAGAAGCACCTCACAAACTAAACAAGCACATACAAGACGTTCATGCCAGCGAAGAACCACAAAGCTCTAAGTAGAAGAGATCAAAGCTCCAAAGACTAACTCCGCACACTTACACCAAGGAAAGTAAGAGAAGAAAAGAAACAACCTGAGGGAGGGAGAATGGAAGCCTACCACCGAAAAACAAGAGCTCAAACTTTAGACTAGAAATAACCTTCCAAGCACATAAAGCATACACAAAAGAAAACACTATCCAAACCTGAAGTAGCAAATATGACGAAAAAAGAGCCACCAGAGAAGCGAGCAGCAATAAAAGGTGCAACAAGATGAGAGAACAAAGATAGAAAAGGAGACGGAACAAAATCATCAAACCGTGGAGCCATCCTCGAGATATGAAAAAAAGCATAGAAGTCAGATCACCAAAAACCAGATCTTGAAAACCAAGACGAGCAGAGACTATCGACGGCAAGACAACGAGAGGAAGACAACATCAAAGACAACTGAACTCTGACCCAACCCAACAAGATGTAGTTCCTAAAATTAGCCAAAATCTAAAAAAGAAGAGGACCAATATTGACCAAAACAACCTACAACACAGTGAAAAACAACCGCACAATTGGGAATTTGTAAGCATGATCTATAACAAATACCAGATAATATCACAAGAGATGAATGTGAGGAAAAACAAGAACACAAAGGTGAGTCTTTTCTCAGTGATGGCAAGAAGCACCGCACACCGGAAAGGTAAGCGAATTACATAGATGAAGACGGCTCAGGATCAAAATATGGAGAGTGGGCAAAAAACATTTTAAAAGAGTAATGTTCAAAAATGTGACAAATTAAAATACAATTCTGACGCTAAAACCATCAATCTTAAAATTAACAAATGCCTAAATGCAAAGTTATTAAAATTCAATATAATTTACATTAAAAGCTCACTTCACCACACAATTACTATTATACACACAACAACACATTATTGAAAAACAAACACATAATATATTAACATATTACCTAATACTACATAACACAATAAAACATCAAATAATTCTCTTTACAAATAAGAAAGACCACTTAATTACATCATCCAAAAAATCATATCTAACAGCAATAAAACAATATTCCGCGCGAAGCGCGGACACCCTTCTAGTTAATAAAAAAGAACAGTCAATTCAAAAAAAAATATTTACTCGACGTAAGTGGTCTTTAAAACAAACTGATACAACAAGAAAAAAATCCCAACATATATATGACATAGCTACGACCCGTAAACCTCATAGTTTACTAGATATCAACTTTATCTTCACCGATCTTAAAGGAACTAATAGACCTCCAACTGTGGAAGAAGAAAGTAATACGTGCACTAGTGCACTGTATGCTTCGAGAATTACAATTATGAAAACAACATATGCTATATTCCTTGTGGCCATAGTTTCTATGCATTGATCAATGACTTCGTAGAAATATAAGTTGTCCCATATGTAGAAATAGCTTAACTCTGAATTTTAGCAACTCGTTCAAACTTTAAAATTATATAAGTCACATAACGATGGTACTTTACACCATAAGAATCCTTTACCGCAATCAAATAATGGTTCAGTTATTAATATAGTTCAACATCGTATTTAAAAGCTACTTAAAAACATTATCTTTATATATAAAGTTAGCTTTTTCTCTTCTTATGACAAGTGGCAAAGAGGTTTGATGACATGTGTCTTTCATATTTTTTTTTTAACATTTTAAGTCATTTTTCTTATAGATTATTGCAATTTAGCGAAATACTTTCTAATTATGCACTATTTATTCTTTTAATATTAACCATCTTTGTATAAAATTTGATAATTTATTTTATTGGTCACTAAAATTCAAGATGAATAAAAAATAAATAAATAAAATAAATAAATAAATAATTTTAAATATTTTCTATTATTTTTGTTATTTTACCATTTTCTATTATTTTATGATGAGAGGATTCATGATGAGGAAGAAGAGAAGCATGACGAGCAAAACCAAGATAAACTTATGTAAGCAGACTCTCACAACAGGATATGTATGATTCGGGAAGAGGCGGTCGGTATGGATATCGAGGAAGAGGTCGTGGTAGATTTGGATATCAACAAAACAAATATTATAGGCAAGAGAGAGACACATCAAAGGTTGAGTGTTACCAATGTGATAAGATAGGTCACTTTCCTATCTTATCACAGAACTGCCCTACAATTTCCTATATTATAGGCTCAGAACTGCCCTACAATTTCCACAAATAACCAAACTAATAAAAAAAAACTAGAATACAACGCATAATCTAAACCTACAACTTCCACAACCAAAAGAAAAAAACCAATTATACTATAGTAACACTAACTCAATAAAAGTTTGGAGCCGGGAAAAGATCAACAAAGAAAACTAACTTACCTCATCTTACCAATAATATCATGGATAGAACAAGCAGATGTTAGAAAAGATAAAAGATATTCCTTCTGTTCCAAAATATTTGATGTTTTGAGTGTATGAACAAGAATTAAGGTATACACTTTTTTCTAAAAGAAACATTAAAAATATAAACCAAAATTAATTCATCCAATCCTTAAAAATAAATATAAAACATCACTGGTCACACAGTTTTCAATAAAATTTAAATTAATATAAAATATCAAAACATCATCTATTTTAAAACATCATAACTTTTCTAAAACATCTTCTATTTTGGAACAGAGGGAGTAAAATATAAGACAAAACATTCCTCCGAGCTCAAAGGAGCGTGATCAAGCACCAACCCAAAAAACCCAAAAAACCAAAAAGGTCAGAGAAAGAATAATCATCAGGAGACCAGAGTCACCACGAAACAAGAAGACACATGCCACAAGCACCGGAATCACAACCACCAGCTAAAAGGTAAGAAGCACCTCACAAACTAAACAAGCACATACAAGACGTTCATGCCAGCGAAGAACCACAAAGCTCTAAGTAGAAGAGATCAAAGCTCCAAAGACTAACTCCGCACACTTACACCAAGGAAAGTAAGAGAAGAAAAGAAACAACCTGAGGGAGGGAGAATGGAAGCCTACCACCGAAAAACAAGAGCTCAAACTTTAGACTAGAAATAACCTTCCAAGCACATAAAGCATACACAAAAGAAAACACTATCCAAACCTGAAGTAGCAAATATGGCGAAAAAAGAGCCACCAGAGAAGCGAGCAGCAATAAAAGGTGCAACAAGATGAGAGAACAAAGATAGAAAAGGAGACGGAACAAAATCATCAAACCGTGGAGCCATCCTCGAGATATGAAAAAAAGCATAGAAGTCAGATCACCAAAAACCAGATCTTGAAAACCAAGACGAGCAGAGACTATCGACGGCAAGACAACGAGAGGAAGACAACATCAAAGACAACTGAACTCTGACCCAACCCAACAAGATGTAGTTCCTAAAATTAGCCAAAATCTAAAAAAGAAGAGGACCAATATTGACCAAAACAACCTACAACACAGTGAAAAACAACCGCACAATTGGGAATTTGTAAGCATGATCTATAACAAATACCAGATAATATCACAAGAGATGAATGTGAGGAAAAACAAGAACACAAAGGTGAGTCTTTTCTCAGTGATGGCAAGAAGCACCGCACACCGGAAAGGTAAGCGAATTACATAGATGAAGACGGCTCAGGATCAAAATATGGAGAGTGGGCAAAAAACATTTTAAAAGAGTAATGTTCAAAAATGTGACAAATTAAAATACAATTCTGACGCTAAAACCATCAATCTTAAAATTAACAAATGCCTAAATGCAAAGTTATTAAAATTCAATATAATTTACATTAAAAGCTCACTTCACCACACAATTACTATTATACACACAACAACACATTATTGAAAAACAAACACATAATATATTAACATATTACCTAATACTACATAACACAATAAAACATCAAATAATTCTCTTTACAAATAAGAAAGACCACTTAATTACATCATCCAAAAAATCATATCTAACAGCAATAAAACAATAATCCGCGCGAAGCGCGGACACCCTTCTAGTTAATAAAAAAGAACAGTCAATTCAAAAAAAAATATTTACTCGACGTAAGTGGTCTTTAAAACAAACTGATACAACAAGAAAAAAATCCCAACATATATATGACATAGCTACGACCCGTAAACCTCATAGTTTACTAGATATCAACTTTATCTTCACCGATCTTAAAGGAACTAATAGACCTCCAACTGTGGAAGAAGAAAGTGATACGTGCACTAGTGCACTGTATGCTTCGAGAATTACAATTATGAAAACAACATATGCTATATTCCTTGTGGCCATAGTTTCTATGCATTGATCAATGACTTCGTAGAAATATAAGTTGTCCCATATGTAGAAATAGCTATCTATGATATCCTGATCACTTCGATTTAGTATGAGGTTTCCTATGTTTGATTCCCATTGATATTTTTTTTTGACTTTTGCTAATAATTTTGGAAAATAATTGTTTTCCATAGTTCTAAAATATATTGTTTTTCACAGCGTCATACACACATATTAAAATAGATCAAATGCGTCATTTATATACTACTACCACTAACCTTTGATAGATCAAACAAACCTTCTTCAACTTATTAATAAATTGGGAAGACGATCTATTTCCCCACGAGTAGTATCATATAGCACCAAATGTCTCTGGAACTATTGCCTCGTTCCATTTGTCCCCGAATAAAAAGTTCGAATCCTATTTCCACACCAATCTTGGTTTTGTCACGATTTTGTTAACTGATAGTGAAACCACGGTTTTGGACGCCAAACCAAACAATACTAAACCAGAAATTTAAATAAAACCCGACCAAACCTAAACTCGGACCAGAACTAAAACCCGACCCGACCTTACACAAACTTAAGGAGACCCGATTAAACGAAAAAAACCCCAATTCGAATTGAAATAATAACCCTAAAACCCTTCTCTGTGTTTGAAGATTTGAGAGAACAATGTCAGGGGATTCGAGTAACACATCTGGAGCATCGACTGGAGTGAGTTCTTCTCGTCGCAGGGGTGGAGTGGTCAACGGAATTTCGAAGAGATGCTGGTATGGTGAAGAAATTCTTCCTCTGATGTCAAAATCTGACAAAAATCCTTACCGAAGGTATTTTCGTTGTGCTTTCGCTGTAAGAAAGAAGGTGAGTTGTCTCTCATTAGCTGTGTTGTTTATTGTTGTGTTGTTTGAATTAGGTTCATTAATAAGTTGTATTGTTTTCTGTCATCGATTTTAATAAGGTTTGTTGTTTTTTTAGCTTGAGAATGATAATCATATCTTTAAATGGATTGATGAGGCATTGATAAATGAGGTTGAAAAATTTGAATTCAAAAATGCAAGACTTGAAGAAGAGTTGAGAGAGATGAGAAGAAGTGAGATCTTGTTGGGTGAGAGAGTTCAAATGAAAGTGGAGAAAGAGCTGTTTGATAAGGTGGAAGAAGTGTTGGCTGAAGCTAAAGGTAGCATGAAGAAAATGATGTTATCAGCTGTCGTTGGAGGTGTGGTGTTGGTTGGTATCATGGAGCTTTGTCTCAAATCATGGTGAATGTGATAAGAAGAAAATGGTTAAGTTTAGTTATGCTTGTTGTGTTTTAGTAATGTTGTTATGTAACCCACAATGAAAGACTGTTTTTATTGTTAAATGACTATGCTTTTCAATGCTAAATGACATGTTTTTCAATGTTTAATGACTTGGTTTTAAGACATTATGTTGAAAAAGAGGCATTAGACATAAAAAGGATAATTGTCATTGGTTTTGAACAAAAGAAATGTTAAAATAGACACCAAAAGCCGACAATTGTCTAGAAAAAAGGATAACAACCGCATTCCGAGATAACTCAAACATAAAACTAAAAGCCAAATGCTAAAGACCATCAGCACATGTCTTCATAGCCGTGCAAAACATGACAACCAGATGCTGCTGAAGAAGCAGGTGAAGCAACTTGCTGAGATGCAGCTGGAGAAGCAACTTGAGAAGGAACCCGAGGAGGACCATGAGAAGCCTGCAAAAACAGAAGTCACATTAGTCGATTTACAAAGGTGATTTTGATTCTCCACAAATCCCACAAACCTGATAACAACTAACAGCACTAATGTTCTAAATATCAAGAATCAAAAACAGAACAAACTTGTTGCTTTGTGTGAAACCTTGAGTTGTGATTCGGTTCTCCACAAATCCCACAATGCATAATACGTTTCTTGTTCTTTGGGGCTTTCTTTGTGGGTGATTCATTGACTCCTTTCTTCCTTTTTTTATCTGCTTTGATAATCTTCTTTCGGCCCGGTTGAGGCGGTTCAGGAGGAATATGAACATCAGGAGCAGACGTTTTAGGCCAGAACTCAGCACCTCGCACAGGGATAAGACCATCTCTGTAGTTTCTTCGCCATGTAGATGTGCGAAACCACTGACACACATAATTTTCAGGGGCTAATTTCTTTTGCAGCATCACTACATAAGCATGCTCGCAAGGAATGCCACAGATATCGAACTTCATGCATGTGCAAGTCCTCCTCTCCAAGCTAACACGGTAAGTGCATGAACTCAACTTTACTTCATACATCCCATTTGTACTTCTAGTAACCTTGCACAACGATGCATTTTTATGCTCAGCCTTAAGAAAGTCTGTAACATATGGTGTACATATACCTGAAATACAAACAAAAAATGACCAAGAAACATGTATTAAAACCGAGTATAAATAGAATATGAGTAACATACCTTTGTGGGCAAGAGAGATGACTGATCTCTTTGCAATACGAGCCATTGCCAATCTACGAATGCCATCTAGCATTGGCACAAAAGCAAATTCCCTAGCCTTAGAAATTGTGTTGTTGAAAGACTCTGTAGAATTATTTTCTACATCTTCGCAGTAGTTACCCAGCTTGTAGAAGGCTCTACACCATGTCCTAGGCTTACTCTTCTGAACATCATCATACACACCAGCATCATAGCATAAAATCCTATCTAAACGTTGTTCGAACTCAGCCTCGTTATAGCTCCATGCCAAATGCCATATCAATGACTTCATCTCCTTTCTACTAGCATGATTCTTCTTCAGATTACCATAGATATGGCGTACACACATTCTATGTTCAATCTGTGGTACCTCAGTCTGAACAGCACTTATCAATCCCTAAAAAACATCAAACCAACAACATCAAAACTCATCCTTAACATACAGACAAAAGCACATAAAGACTATCCACGTACCTTTTGTCGATCTGACACCATTATGTAACCAAGTCCCTGATTCAATCCCAAGTCATGTTTGAGCTTTCTCACAAACCATAACCAGTTTTCTGTGTTTTCGACTTGAACAGCCTTCCATGCTATTGGATATATAGCATTATCTGCGTCTCTTCCTAATGCAACAAGAAGTTGTCCCTTGACTTTGTGCTTTAAGAAGCATCCATCGACTCCTATGAGTTGCCTACATGACTGTTTCCATGTCCTTCTGATGTTATCAAAGCAAATAAATATCCTGTTGAACTCTTCCTGACCAGTTTCGTTAGTCACAGTCTCAATCTCCACAGTCGAATCCGGGTTTGAATGGACCAACTCAGCAGCATAATCTCTTAGCCGGGCAAACATATGATCATTCTCGAACTCAATCCACTTTAGTGCCTTGTTTCTTGCAGCTTGACACTGAGGCCTAGATACCGTAAACCCCCATTTTTCATGAACCAATTCTTCAATCTTCATGGGCATGTAGTATTCTGGTTCCTCTCTAATCTTATCAACAAAAAGCCTTGCAATCTGAGGAACTTTTAACATCTCACATTCACCATTTGGAATACATGAATGCTCCTCTATGAAGACTCTAACTTTCCAAACATTATCCTTAGGAAGAGTGGACGCATACACTTTCCATTCACATCCTTCACCACCAACACATATGAACCCAATCTTATCCTTATCATATCTGTACTGCTTGATATTCCGGCCTGTATTCAGAGCATAATCGAGCATAGAGTCCTTGAAAGCAACACCATTCAAGAAACGTTGCCCCTTGTAAAGTACTCCAGCACCGCGTTTCACAAGGACATTTGCCTTCGCCTTCCTGCGAGGTTCATTTTCCTCATTCTCATCCTCATCCTCACTAGAGGGACACTCGTCGTGTCGTACAGGAGGCTCGTCGACGAAGTCTTCCAGTACCTGCTCGATCTCATTTTCTTCTCTCTCAACTGTTTCTTCATCAAATTCCTCACCGTTCACTTCATTAGCCATGGAAAATCTTCTCTTTCTCTTTCTCTGTTCTCTCTGATTATTTTGATTTAGGGTTACGTTTGATAAAGAAAGGGATTTTGGTCGGATTTATTCAAGTAATCGGGTCTTAGTCGGATCTAATTTCGGTTTATTAACGTAATTTGACCAGACATTGGTTTAATCTGGCTTATTATGGTTAACTCATTCACCTACGAACAGAAACCCAATGTCTAACCAGCCATATGGGGAATGAAGATTCGAACTTTGTAATCGGGGACATATAGATTTTTAATTCTAGTTTGTGTGGAAATAGGATTCGAACTTTTTACTCGGGGAAAAATGGAACGAGGCAATAGTTCCGGAGACATTTGGTGCTATATGATACTACTCGTAGGGAAATAGTTCCGGAGACATTTGGTGCTATATTCCTTGTGGCCATAGTTTCTATGCATTGATCAATGACTTCGTAGAAATATAAGTTGTCCCATATGTAGAAATAGCTATCTATGATATCCTGATCACTTCGATTTAGTATGAGGTTTCCTATGTTTTGATTCCCATTGATATCTTTTTTTGACTTTTGCTAATAATTTTGGAAAATAATTGTTTTCCATAGTTCTAAAATATATTGTTTTTCACAGCGTCATACACACATATTAAAATAGATCAAATGCGTCATTTATATACTACTACCACTAACCTCTATCAAATAGATCAAACAAACCTTCTTCAACTTATTAATAAATTAAACAAAACATAATAAAACATCACACTAGTTTTGGGCTTTAATTATTTTGTACTTTTGTTCATTTTAGTTGGGTTCAATGTGGCTAATATAGATTTGTATTACTAAGGCCCATATTCTTTATGTAAGACAATGTTGCCTTATCGCCTCCTTTCAGTTTTTTTTTTTTTGTCAACTGATTTCATTAAAAAAAACCTCGAAACCCTAGTCGTCACTTTCGGCAGAGTCCACCTCCAATGGCCATGGGAACAAAAACACATGTCTTGGAGGTATTGCAAACAGAAATTCTAGCGAGAATATCCTTGAAAACCATCTGCAGATTCAAATCAGTCTGCAAGAAATGGAAATCAACAATAGAATCTGTGTATTTCCGCCGTCTCTTTTTATCTCTGAACCGAAACTCCTCCTCCTCTTCTTCATCATCGTGGTCGCTCGTGTATGGACAAGACGAACTCATTGTTTTCCATGGACGCAAAACATGGGATGATCTTCCCAAGTCTCCAGCTCCACTCATCCCACCGTCTTTCAAACGCAATCATAACGGCGATTGCGACTATTGGGACTCTTCCGGTGGATTGGTTTTGATCACAGACGGATCTGATAAAGCTTACTGCTACGTGGGTAGTCCAGTTTTACAGCAATGGATCAAAATCCCTCCACCTCCCTCTGATCCCAAAGGTGATTCTACCGTGTTCGGTTTAGTCACTCGGTGTCGTTTTGAGCTTTAAATTGATTAGGATTGCTTCTTACCAAGCAACAAATTATTATCTCTCGAGTGACTTGTGTGTGTTACTGTATTCCTCCGAGACAGGGGTTTGGACTTTTAAAGTGATTCACTCTCCTATTCAAATCGGCAACATGTATAATATCAACCTCAACGGTACAATCTACTTTGGTTGTCTCAGTGTGCCTGGAATACTCTTAACTCATGATTTCTATTCTGAATCCGATCAATTCCGGGTTGTGCAGTTACCGGACTATCCGGATCACAACAAGGACTACAAACGAACCTTGACTACCTCTGGAGGCTTTGTCATGTATCTCAGAACATTAGCGAAAAAGGAAGAAACTGCTTTGAAGATCTGGAGGTTGATGAACAATGATGACTACTCTTGGGAACTTTTGTGGGAAGTCCGCTTTCCAACTACCGGTAACTATGCACCCATGGCGATGTATCTATTTGATGTCGCTACTGTCTATCTATGGAGTCAACGGGATGATCATTTGGTATCTTGTAACTTGCGGAAACAAAACTACACAGTCCTGGGGGATGCAGCTAACGATTGTTTCATTGACCAGTCTGTTTGTAAGAAGAGTGTGGATGAGCTATGGCGTCCAAGATCATCATCAGACGAAGACGAAGACTTGAACTTTCAGGTTTGTATCTGGTTGTTCCAATTCGTGATCCCGCGGTGGATGGAAGAATCAGTGCCTCGTCCTCCCCATGCTGAGATGATAGATACAACTTCGCTGCTTTCTCACGCTACTGCAACACATGAGAGAATGATGAGGGAACATGAGACAATGATGAGGGAACGTGCGGCAATAATGGGGGATGAAAGCAATGACGAGTACTTTTGGATGGGGTGATATCAGTATGTTTCTTTGTGTGACAATATTGTTCTATAATGTTTCGAATTATACTTTCTTTGATTTGTTTTTTTCAGAATTCTATAGAACACTTTCAATTATTTTAATCCTAAGAACTAGTTTTGGACAAAGGTGTTCAATAGCCACAACAATAGTAGTATCATCAATCTATTATTGTCGGTAATATTATTTAAGAAGTATTTGAAGTCAAAAACATGTTTTGGTTATTAGGACATTTTTATCGCGGTATTTAAGGGGTCTTAAGGTAATTGTTGTTTAAAAATAAATGAAAAACACACAATTAAGGTAGAACCGTGTCTTAATTTGGGTAAGCAAGAGGCGTATCTACGTGAACACGTGTAGTTGTTTGACAGGAAAGATGAGCGGTGTCTTCCTTCGTCGTCGTTTCACTCTTCTCTCTCTCGCGAAAGTTATCTCCATACGACGAAAATGATGACTCTCTCTCTCTCCGCGGTTCCTTGACGAAACGGTTCCGTCTATCTCCATGGCTGTCGTCTACGAAAGAAAATGGTGTTTCTGTCCCTCGCCGTGGGGCTCCTCGACGGCGACGGTCCTCTATCTCTCTGTCTCTCTCCGCGAATCGAAAGGTAAAGGTATTCTTGTGGTCTTCAATCATGCACGTCTTTGATTAAGCTTCTTCTTGTTTTGATCGAATGTTTGATATGTTTTAGTCGGTTAGATTCTGTCTCTCGGTGGCTCTCTACGGCGGCGACAGAGCTCTCTGCGGTGGGTCGCTTCGAATCAAAAGGTAAACCTTATGTTTCATGTTCTTGAATCAAGCATGTCTTAGATTGTGGTTCTTCTGTTAGGAGATTGATTTTAGAGTTTTGTTCGATACTGTCTCTGGATTGATTTGTTTGTTGTGTTCGATCAATTGTGATTTGTTTGGTTCTAGTTAATTAATTTTGATTTGGTTTCTGGCTGTTGATTCAGTTTTTTGTTTCTGTCTTTGTGTTGTGGGATGGATGGATCAAATACGGTTTGATTTCTTCTGTGGAAAGAGACACGAGGAAGGTACATCGAACAAAGGACTCCAATTAAAATACAGGTTAGTGTTACCATTTCATCTGGTCTGAACTGAAAAAAGTTGATGAATTGAGTTAGCTTCTGTGATGAATTGAGTTAGCTTCTGTGATGAATTGGTTCTGTCTCTTGTGTGATTAATGGTTAGCTAGAAATCGATGGTCTAGCTTCTGGTCTGAAATGAAATGGTTGCTTTAGTATCAAATTATCGTCTGAAATGAAATGGTCTGTTCTCTTGTCTGAAATGAAATGGTTGCTCTTAGTGTTAGATTCTCGTCTGAAATGAAATGGTTTAGGGTAATCGATTGTCGCTTTAGTGTTGAATTGAATTTAGGGTAATTAATGATTTCTTTAGTTGTAGATTATAGTTTTTGGTTGGTACTTAATAAAAGCGATGTTCTGGTTGATGCTTTTGGAATTGAAAAAAACATTGCTTGTTGGTTGTTGTTAGATATACGTCTAGTCAGAACATGGAAAGTCCTCTTTCCAGCTTTGTTTTAAACGAATGCGTTTATGACTTGTCGTGTTGGTTGGGTGTGTTGAATGCGTTATCTCCTTTCTCCCTCTTTCTTGAATAAATTATAATCTCTGTGTTACTCTTCCAGCTACGAAAGTTGAATGCGCTTTCACTTTCCTTCTCCTCTGTCTCCTCTTTCTTCTCTTTCTCCGCTTTCTCCTCTTTCTCCTCTCTCTTTCACTTCGGAAATGGATTTCAATCCATTTCAGGACTCTTCAAACTTTGTTGAACTATTAAATAGTCAACAAAATGTTGTCTTCGGTAACGTAGCAGATACCGTTTCCCTCTCATCATCTGAAGTTCCTAAAAATGTTGGCAAGCCTCCTGCAGAGCGTAAGGAACAAAGGATCTGGACGCCAACAGATGACATAGTGCTTATCAGCTTGTGGTTAAACACGAGCAAATACTCCGTTGTTGGGAATGAGCAAAAGTCAATCGCCTTCTGGACGCGAGTTGCAACATATTTCTCGGCTAGTCCTAAGCTTGCGGGCTGTGAAAGACGAGAGGGATCTCACTGCAAGCAACGTTGGCACAAGCTAAATGATCTAGTTTGCAAGTTTTATGGGGCATATGAAGCAGCTACCAGAGAGAAAAGCAGTGGTATGAACGAGAATGATGTTCTAAAATTATCCCACGAAATCTTCTTCTCCAACCATAAAAGAGTTTCACACTTTATGGTTGACGTGCTAAAACTGAAAGCAGCTCCAAAAGGAGAAAGTGTGGGGATGGTTCACGTTCTGCAAGCTCGCAAGTAAATGAAAACAATGCTTCTGTAGATGATGACGGAAAAATCGTCCCCTAGGTGTTAAGGCAGCAAAGGCCCGTGGAAAGAGGCCGCTGGTTGAGGGGAAGGATCTGTCTGATTTCCAGTCTATGTGGATGCTCAAGAAGGAGGATTTGGGAATGAAGGAAAGTGATGTGCCGTGGGGTAGCGCACCGGGCAAAACAGACATGCATGGCTTGATCATGGAAAGCAGTAAAGATATATGATCATTGTTTGACTCATATCTTCCAAACCACGAGGCTTATACGCATAAAATCACTTGGAGAATGTTCTCAACTCAATTACAGAGCTCCTTGAAGAAGAATCAGATCAAACGGAGTTCATATGTGATAGTTATGCTATTTACAAATCAGGTGATCTTCAGTTCTCGCGAATTCAGACCACCCGAGAAGCTCGAAATGGCTAACCTTCTTTCTGATGAACCAACAGTCAATTCAATCATGAAAAAGGTTATTATTCATGTTCTAAATGTTCAAGAAAGCATTGGGCTTGATGGTTTTCAAAAATATTCAAAAACGAGCTTGTTTGGACCAAATGGAGAAACCGATAAAATATTGGCTAAGGGAAAAGATGGATTTCGACCAGGCCTCAAAGGGACATGTCTTGGACCATATCAGGAGCATATTCTTCACTTTTCAAAGTCTTGGTCGTGGCTATATGAAGAGGTATTCCAAGTTTCAGTCAAAGAATTTATTTAGTCAAGTCTTTGTTTTTATTTCCAATGTCTTGTTTTTAGCACATTTTTCTTTGGATCTCTACAACTTGTAATCCTATAAATAAGGCCTTAGAGCCACGAAATAAAACAGATTGTTTTCCCTTTTTATGAGTTTCTCTCATTGTTCTTTGTTTAGAACACTTCTTAGTTTCTTGGTGAGGTTATCTCCAAGTTTCGATCCTTCTTTTGTTGGACCGGTGCGTCACATCCGGCAACGATCGAAGTCTGGTAGTATCTTTGGGCTATTCCGCAACCCTTAGTGTCACCCCTCGATCCATCAGTTCTCAATCCTCTCGGATCTGAGTTCATATCAACCTTACCGAAAGAGTGATCCTTATTTTGGGCGTATCAAGTGGTATCAGAGCCACTCTTCAGGTAACTCTATTATCATTCCATCTTCTCATCTCTCCATCTTCTTCAAACATTTCTTCTTCTACATTTCTTGAATCCGGGCCCCTCATTACCATCCATTTATAAAAAAAAAAAGATTTACGATTTGATTCAAAAAAAAAAAAAAAAAAAATAGAAAAAGTTCAAAGTTTGTTTTGTGGATTGGTGGTGGAAGAGAAAGCCTGGTGGCTGAGGAGAAATCCAGCCTTTGAGGTGGTTAAAACGGATTTCAAAAAAATCAAAAATCTCTTATCTATCTATCTTGAGAAAAACCCTTTGTTTGCTTTGGATCTACCCATTGGGATTCTTGATTTGTTCTCTTAGAACCTTGAGAAGAAACTGGAGTGATTACCATAAAATCTGAGAGAAACATTTGAGTGGGTGAGATTAAACACTTGAGAGAGTGTGAGAATTTTTATCTAACTTTTTTGTTGAGAATTTTCAGGTTATGATGTTTGGTCTCCAAAGGAAAAGTAATAAGGAGAAGCACCCACGACTTTCTGTCTCTCAAACCGCCTTTAAATATGCTTTGAATACTTTTGATGAGTTTGTTGATGTGCAGGAAAAACCAAACCGGTGGAGCAAAGAGCATGTCAATACCTCCAAAGATGTGGCTGATCCAAAAAGGAAACATTTTCAGTTTGATGTCCAACAATTTTGTGATAACTTTGTGAAGGGTGTGGACAAAGCCCTCAAGGACGTCAGCAAGAGCCAAAAGAAGAGCACATCCACACGTGCCCCAGTAGCTGAGCCATCAATTTTCATCAGTGAAAAACCCAAAGGTAAATCTGAAAACAACCTTGAAGATCTAAAAGATTTTTCAGATTCTTTACCAATTTTTGATAAGTATGATGAAGAGCTAATGGAAAGTTGGATCACTTGTGAGGATGAATGTGATCTTCCTTCTCCAAAACCTGATCTTATGTTTGATATTGATAATGAAGAGACTAATGGACTAACCTGTTTTGAACCGGAGCATCCGAGTAGTCTTGTTCTAGTTTCACAGGTTTTTGAGGAAGAACCATTGAACTACCAACATCAAGGACCACGTCTTGAGACTAGGAGACCCTTGGACAATGATCTTAGTCCCATCTTTGATGAAGAAGACGAGCTTGATCCAATCTTTGATGAGGAAGCACCAAGCACATCATCCATCATCATAGAGAAACATCTTTGCTTTGATCCAGGCACAAATTCTACGCCTTTGCCTAAAGAGCACTGTGAGAAACTTTATTTACTTAATTCTCTGCCTGAAATTTTTGTTAAGATCAGTTCTCCTATTGTAAATCGTTTTGGTTTTGACAAAGTTAAAGAATTTTGTGTTTCAAATTCTGTTTTTGATAACATGATTCATTCTTCTGAGAAATTTGAACTTGACGGAATTCTTGATCAAAAACGTTTTCAAAATGGCAATGACATCCATTTTGGATTTGTTTTGAGTCTTGATCACTTTTTGAAACATAGCAAAAGTTTTGATCATCTTGAAAAGTCATTTGAGCTTGATTTGCAACAGTCTGATTTTTGTGCTAGAAAATCGTTTGATTCATTTGTCTTCAAAGAAAATGACTTTAATCTGAGCCCTTATAGACATGAACTGATCACTGGTAATTTATTTGCATCCACTTGTGCCTTGGACGAATTTTTGGTTAAGAAGTTGCTGAAACAAAAATCACATAGAGTTGAAACCGATTTTATTTTTGATTCTGTTTTGAAGCTTGATAACTTGTGTGTTGAAACTGATAAACCTTGGCATAATTTGAAACCAATGTTTGAAAATTGTGTTGTCTTGAGCTTTGATGTCATCTTGGTTTACAACACATTCTTTGATGATTATCCTAAGAGCTTGGATCATGTTCTTCATGTCCTAAGGATAGAGAAACTCTTTGATTATTTCTCTCGCAGATTTGATGTGGTTTCCCTAGTTGTTTTGAAAGTACATGATAAATATGATCAGTTCCCAAGGAGAGAAAACACTGGTGAACGCCAAAGTTCTTATGTATCAGGGACATGGAACTGGAAGTACTTGAGGAAAACAAGTCCAAAACTCCAAGGAAGTTTCTGTCCATACTTTTCTTTCATTGAATTTTATATGATTTTAAAATTCGTTTTCTCTTATTCATTTCCTTTTGATAGAGGTGAAATGGATTTGAGGTCAAATCCTATTCAAGAGGGAGGGAATGATGTGCCGTGGGGTAGCGCACCGGGCAAAACAGACATGCATGGCTTGATCATGGAAAGCAGTAAAGATATATGTTCATTGTTTGACTCATATCTTCCAAAACATGAGGCTTCTACGCATAAAATCACTTGGAGAATGTTCTCAACTCAATTACGGAGCTCCTTGAAGAAGAATCAGATCAAACGGAGTTCATATGTGATAGGTATACTATTTACAAATCAGATGATCTTCAGTTCTCGCGAATTCAGACCATCCGAGAAGCTCGAAATGGCTAACCTTCTTTCTGATGAACCAACGGTCAATTCAATCATGAAAAAGGTTATTATTCATGTTCTAAATGTTCAAGAAAGCATTGGGCTTGATGGTTTTCAAAAAGATTCAAAAACGAGCTTGTTTGGACCAAATGGAGAAACCGATAAAATATTGGCTAAGGGAAAAGATGGATTTTGACCAGGCCTCAATGGGACATGTCTTGGACCATATCAGGAGCATATTCTTCACTTTTCAAAGTCTTGGTCGTGGGTATATGAAGAGGTATTCCAAGTTTCAGTCAAAGACTTTATTTAGTCAAGTCTTTGTTTCTATTTCCAATGTCTTGTTTTTAGCACATTTTTCTTTGGATCTCTACAACTTGTAATCCTATAAATAAGGCCTTAGAGCCACGAAATAAAACAGATTTTTTTTTCCCTTTTTATGAGTTTCTCTCATTGTTCTTTGTTTAGAACACTTCTTAGTTTCTTGGTGAGGTTATCTCCAAG
This sequence comes from Brassica napus, assembly GCF_020379485.1. Taxonomy (NCBI): domain Eukaryota; kingdom Viridiplantae; phylum Streptophyta; class Magnoliopsida; order Brassicales; family Brassicaceae; genus Brassica; species Brassica napus. Next base: position 54,271,750 of record NC_063452.1, on the reverse strand, counting down.
TTTCGATCCTTCTTTTGTTGGACCGGTGCGTCACATCCGGCAACGATCGAAGTCTGGTAGTATCTTTGGGCTATTCCGCAACCCTTAGTGTCACCCCTCGATCCATCAGTTCTCAATCCTCTCGGATCTGAGTTCATATCAACCTTACCGAAAGAGTGATCCTTATTTTGGGCGTATCAGAAAGGCTCTCCAAGATGAAGCTACTTGAGAGTCTTGTTGCAAAACAAGTACCGCTAGCTGATTATGAAGAAGCTTTGAAGAAGAAACTCATAGATGAGTTAATTTCTAGTTAGTTTAAGTATAGCTCTCGGTCATGTTCTTGTTCTTGTTCTTGTTTCATCTTCATGTTTAATTTTCATGTTAACTCTCGGTCATGTTCTTGTTCTTGTTTCATTTTCATGTTAAGTCTCATTATGTTTCATCTTCATGTTGGTTTAATATAATGTTCTCTTGTCTTGTTCTTAAAAATGTGCTTATCTTAAACGCTTAGAAATGTGCTTGTTCTCATGGTTTATCTGGTTAAGTTCTCATGTTCTCTTGTCTTAATATGAACGGTTGTCTTAATATAATGTTCTTTAAACGCTTTGACTTGTGTTTCTTTAAATAATTTTTTTTTTAATTGTCTTGTTCTTGTTCTTGTTACTTGCAGGAGCATTGGTCGATGACAAAAAAAGCTCGGGTTTACCATTGTACATCAATATCAGGTTCTCTCCTCTGTAACTTTTAGTTTCACCTTCTGTTTTGCTACTGTCATGTAATAACAATAAGTTTTAACCCTTGTCAGATCCTAGCTGAAAAGAGACAAGTATAAAGAAGATCTATATAGACGAGAACGAAAGAATGGGAACAGAGAGAGAGATGAGAAACGTGAGATGGATCACAAACTTGTTGTGTCTTGTACTCTTGTCTTGTACATGTGCACTTTGTATTTTCATGTGCATCAAAGACTCTTGTTACTCTTGTTTTTGAGTGTCTCGAACAATTGTACCAAACACAAAAGCTTGTGTCTATATATTGCACTTTCTCTCTATAATCTCATATATATCTTCTCTCTCGACTCTGCACTTTGATCACAAGTGTTATAAATTTTTTTTTAAGTCTCTCTATTTTCTATCTTTGATCACAATTTTTATAAAAGAACTCATCTTCTCTTTATTTTCTCTCTTTGATCACAAGTTTATAAACTTCTTTAATCACCATATATGGCTTCTTCTTCTCAAAACACTTTAGATGAATCATTTGATGATGCATTTGATGAGCTCTTTGATCAACACTTTGATCAAGCGTTTGAGAAATTTACCATTCGTGCTGATCAAGAAGAACGAAGAAAAAAAGGAAAAAAAGAGCTTATATCGAAAGAAATCGTGAAGAAGGGCATATTCGTTTATGGAATGATTATTTCAGTGAAACTCCAACGTATCCTGATAATTTCTTCCGACGACGTTTTAGAATGAACAAGCCATTGTTCATGCACATTGTTGATCGACTCTCCAATAAAGTTCAATACTTTCGGGAAAAGAAAGATGGTTTCGGAAGGATTAGTCTCTCTCCCCTTCAAAAGTGTACCGCAGTCATTCGTGTTTTGGCGTATGGTTCTGCGGCTGATACGGTCGACGAATACCTCCGACTCGGTGAAACAACAACTCAGTTATGTGTGGAAAATTTTGTGGAAGGAATAATATACTTGTTCGGCGATGATTACTTAAGAAGACCAACACCGACTGATCTTCAACGTCTATTTGATATTGGAGAGCATCGTGGATTTCCCGGGATGATAGGAAACATCGACTGTATGCTTTGGGAGTGGAAGAATTGTCCCACCGATTGGAAAGGGCAATATTGTCGTGGTTCGGGAAAACCAATAATCGTTTTAGAGGCAGTTGCTTCATATGATCTCTGGACATGACACACATTTTTTGGACCTCCAGGTGCCTTAAACGATATCAATGTTCTTGATCGCTCACATGTTTTTGATGACATAATAAAGGGTCATACTCTGGAAGTCACTTACTATGTCAATGGAAGAGAGTATCATTTGACTTACTATCTCACCGATGGTATTTATCCAAAATGGGCAACTTTTATCCAATCTATTCAAATACCACAAGGGCCGAAAGCAGTTTTATTTGCTCAACGTCAAGAAGCTGTCCGAAAGGATGTCGAACGTGCTTTTGGAGTCTTGCGAGCATGCTTTGCCATTGTTAAAAATCTAGCACTTTTTTGGGATAAAGTCAAAATTGGGAAGATTATGCGAGCATGTATCATACTCCATAATATGATAGTAAAAGACGAACAAGATGGATACACTCAATTTGATGTTTCAGAGTTCCAACAAGGAGAAGACAACAAAAGTTCACATGTGGATCTTATGTATTCTACAGATATCCCTACAAATATCGCCAATATGATGGGTGTTCGAACTAGAATTCGTGATAGACAAATGCATCAACAACTGAAAGATGATTTAGTTGAACATGTATGGTTTAAATTTGGACGTGATGAAGACAACAACTGAGCTCGAATGCTTCTTTCAGATAATTCTCGTTTTTTTTACTAATCTTAATTTGTTTTCATGTATTAATTTAAAAATCTATGTTTAAAATGTTATCTTTTATTATGTTTTATGTAATAAAAAAATAAAATTTTAGTAAAAAAATGTTTAATATTTATTTTTTAAGAAACCTAAAATAAGAGATTTGCAATGGAGGGAGAAAAAGTCTCAAGGTTCTTAATCAAGTTTCTTACCAAAATTAACTCTTTAAATACTATTAAAAATAAATTAAGAGACCCATTAGATATGTAGGATAAAGATGCTCTTACAACAAAAGAATCGATTTACTTTTGGCTCAAATCCAAATTAATCACGTTCATATATGTGTAACACACTATACATGAATGGATCGTCTCCTATCTAGTGTCATTTTAATAAATACAGAATTAAGTTTAAATTCACATAATCAAGCTCTCTGAATTGGAATACGAAAACATTATTAGAAGTTGGTACTTTTCCAGCAGCCATTATTTCTCAAGCTAGTCATCATGATTTTGATGTCTTTGTCCGAAGCTCAGAATATTCAATTTTCTCACCATAAATTCTTTGCAAAATAATATAAAACCACATTGCAAAGATGGTTACATTCACCAGAAACCAGCTATACTGAATATTAACCAACTGTATATTTACGTTCGATGCTTAGCATCTAATTGTATATGTACCTTCTTCAACGTGTGGAAATCAAATCCTTTGAAACCAAACATTGTGTCCAAAGCATGCATGCAAGAGTGTTGGTATGGCAATCGCCAAGAGTGTTTGACCAAAGATACAAAAACCACGAGTTGTAGTGGTAGTGGCAATCAACGCCCGTGTTGTCGGACGAGTGGAAATGGAAGAGAAAGAGCTGTTGCGCGAAGGCGAGTGCTACTATTAAGTTGATGATGTCCCAATGAGCCATTGGTCTAGTTTTGTGTCAAAAAATGATGGCAAAATCCGCATAGGTTATGAAGGTGACGGAGATGCAGGAGTGCTCAAAGTTATGGGGATAGTTTTGTCACTGGGATCAAATGGTTGGTGATTCTTTTGACCAGGAAGAGATCCACAGACATAAAAAAAGCGAGGAGCCTACAATGATCAAGAGAGCTCTAGATATCTTAGTTTTGAAAGGGAAACCATGTACATGATATGTATGATTTTGAATGAAGAGAAAATAGTTTGATGTGGTTAAAGAGGTGCCATAGACCAAGTGCAAAGAAGAAAAAAAAAACGGTATGACGTGACCCACTAATGTTCCCATGTTCTAGCTTTGGAGGTTCAGATTATGGAAGGTGGCAATAAATATAACTTTGCGTAGATGAATAAATGGAAGATGAGTGTAACAGCTGAATGAGAAAAGATGATGTATTTTTTCAGACCCACATCATCGTGTCTTAAGCACAAGTTACAGCGAATTTGGATAGGTGCTAAGCATTCTGGATTCAAAATCTACCATCTCAAATATACTTGTTTGTGTGGCAAAAATAATAATTAATTCTACCATTTTTATGGTTGGTATCCAATAGAAAAATAAGCTTTTATTTGATAACTTCCAATATAAATTTTATTTACAACCTTTAAAGTATCAATTATGCTTTAGACTATTTTTATAAAAAATACTGAAAATAGTTGTAAGAACCTTGTTCACTTTGAATTTTAAAAAATGTCTATAATTTTTTTAATAGCTATAACAAATATATAGCTAAAACAAATGCGTCTAACCTAAACTATACAACAAAGAATTTATCTTTGTCGTCCAACCAATTATAACCAAAGTATTATTTACAAGTTAAAACAAAATAGCTTTAAACATCATATTAATTTTGGACTTTAATTATTTATGTAGTGATTCATTTTAGTTAGGTTCATTGTGTTCGCATTGTGTGGATTTATATTATTAAAACTATCTTGAATCCAACTTTATGTTCTTCTTTATAATTTTCTATAAAATAGACAAATTCTATTATAGAGTGAGATTTGCTTCTATATGTTTTTTTAATAGAATTCTTCTATTTTTAAGAGAAATAAAGAAATGTTATTTCAAATTCTAAATATAAAACCAAAAGTAGAATTTCTCTATATATTTCTTTAAAAATATAAGATTTCTATTATAGAGTAGTATATTGGGTAAATCCACTTCTATGATTTATTTTTCTATTTTAGAAAAAAAAATATTGGAGATATACACTGGAAATTCTATAAAATCCGGCTCTTTTCTTTAAAACAACGTGGTCTAGTCCCTCCTCTCAATTTATTGATCTAAAAGTTTAGGGGGTGTATTCAATCTAAAATTTAAGGTGATTTGATTTTTAATGAGGTTTTAGATGATTTTAAGGAATTGCAGAGGATAAAATGATTTTTGTTAAACCACTCTAGAGTATCACTTAAAACCATGAAATTTGATTTTTTATTTTTTTAACTAAGAAACTCCACCCAAACACTCTAAAATCACTTGAAAATTTGAAAACTTCACAACTTAAAATATTTTCAATAACAATGGATTTCAGAGTAATTTATAAAATGTCAAGTTAGATAACACTAAATTTTAAATGAGTTTTTAAAATTCATATCTCAATAACAAGGGATTTGTCATTTTGATACAAATCATCTCTTATTGAATACACTCCTCCTCTTCATCATGGTCGCTCTTGTACGGACCATACGAGCTCATAGGGTTTCATGGATGCAAAACATGGGATCTTCCAAAATCTCCAGCTTCACTCATCCCACCTTCTTTCAAACGCTATCATATCAGTGATATTGACTATGTGACTTCTTCCAGTGGACTGGTTTTGCTTAGAAACGACTCTGATAATGCTTACTGCTACGTGGGCAATCCAGTTTCACAGCAGTGGGTCGAAATCCCTCCACCTCCATCTGATCCGAAAGGTGCTAATTCTAGTGTGGCTTGTTTGGTGACTCGTTTGGACGAGGACGGTGTCGTTATAAGCTTTAAAGTGGTTAGGTTAGATACTGTCCAATCCACAAATAATCATTTGAGTGTGTTTCTGTATTCCTCGGAGACAGGGATCTGGACTTCCAAAGTAGACTACTATCCTTATTGCATCAGCAGCATGTGTGATATCAACCTGAATGGTACAATCTACTATAGTTCTATGAGTGAACCTGGAGTAGTCGTAGCTCTTGATTTCTATTCTGAATCCGATCAATTCCGGGTTGTCCAATTACCAGACTATCCGGATTACAACAAGGACTACTAACGAACCTTGACTATATCAGGAGGCTTTGTCATGTATCTCAGATCATTAGCTCGATACAAAGAAACTGTTTTGAAGATTTGGAGGCTGAACAATGATGACGACACTTGGCATCTTTTGTGGGAAGTAGGCTTCCCGATTATCAGTAACTATGCACCGTTGGCAATGAATCCGTTTGATATTGGTATTGTTTATCTATGGAGTCAACGGGATTATCATTGGGTGTCATGTAACCTGCGGAAACGAAACTACACAATCCTTAGGAATGCATCTAATGATGGTCATCAAGATTGTCTCATTGACCATTTTGTATGTAAGAAGAGCGTGGATGAAATATGGCATCCAAGATCATCATTAAATTTACACTTGAACTTTAGAGTTTGTATCTCGTTTTGCCCATTCGTGGTCCCACGGTGGATGGAACCGGTGCCTCGTCCTCCTCAAGCTGAGATGATAGATATGACTTCACTACTTTCTTACGCTACTGCAACACACGAGAGAATGATGGCGTACATGAGACGGTGATGAGGGATAAAGAAAACAATTACTTTTGGATGGAGTGATATCAGTATGTTTTTCTATATGATGTCTTTTGGATTTGTTATTGTTTTATATTGTTTCGAACTATGCACTGTTTTTAGAGCGGTCTCTGTTTTTTCGGTAATAAAGTAATACCAGTGGTAAAAATTCCCAAGAGTGTTGTGATCAAAGAGACAAAAACCATGAGTCGTAGCATCAAATGGTAGCGGCCCTCAACGCCCATGTGGTCGGACGTGCGGAACTGGAAGAGAAAGAGTTGTTGCGCGACGGCAAGTGCAATTAAGTTGTTGAGGTCCCTATGTTCCATTGGTCTTCTTTTGTTAAATATTATGCCAAAAACTACATATACATTATTGAAAGTGAGGGAGATGCAGGAGTGTTAAAAGGTTGGGGATTCTTGAGTCCCAAAGAAATGAAAAGCATAGTAGGAGATTATAATGATCAAGAGAGACACTAAATATCTTGGTTTTGAAAGAGGAAACATGTACATGATATGTATGATTTTGGATGCAGAGAAAATAGTTAAAGAGGTGCCACTGACCAAATGCAAAAAAAAAAAAAAAAATTCCCTGTACGATGTTGCCCAGCAGTGTTTCCATGCTCAAGCTTTGAATGTTAAGAATATGGAAGGTGGCAATAAATATAATGTTGCTAAGATGAGTGTAACAGTTGAATGAGCAAAAATCTTGATTTCATTTCAAGAATGAGGGTAATTTGTGTGTAGACATGTAAGGCAAGTGAGAAGTCACGATTCGATTTGAATATTTGTCTAAAATCGAAACCTCAAGTAACTTGCAAGAGCATGATTATTGAAGAGTTCTCAGGGTGGAGTTCTTACCGAAATATAAGAACCCGTCTCTTAACTTTTAACTACGACGGCTCTTAAAAGTTTTATTTAAGAACTGGTTCTTAACTTTTTTTAGTTAAAAGCTTAGAGACGGGTTCTTGTATTTTGCTAAAAACTCATCCCTAAAAACCCCAGTAATCATGCTCAAGCTTACGTCTGTCATCAATATTCTTCGGCCTTTTCTATTTGGGCGTCTCATTTCTAGTAGACTCCAATTGGGCTTTTCAGGAAACACAAATAAAAGACACCGATGAGATTGTAGAAATGAACGGCACATTTTCTTTTCAATAGTAATAAATTAATTTGATGAATCTACTGCCGACATTATGGGTGTGATTGGTAGTGTATGTAGGTGCTGTCTGCAGTCCCATTTATTTCTACAGCACTAAATTCACAGCAATCAAGTTTTAATAAAAATTTCAAAATCACAGCTCTTGAAATAATCTACAACTGTACAAGTGCTCTACAGAACCAAAAATTCAGAGCAATTTTTTGGAGCTTTCTTTAAAATTTTAAAACAATAAAATCTAAAGCCAAAGTAAACAAATTTTTTTACATCAATTTTTTTAAACCTACAGTCGTTACTAATCGGATCCTATTAACCGACCTCCATGACTCCGTCCACGAAAGAATTGATGCATCATGACACCCAGAAATAGACTTCAATTAAAAATCAAAAAATCCTGACGTGATCTCCTGATTTAGCTGATGGGACCACGGAACCCCCCCCGGTATTATCAGAAACAATATTCAATAAAATTCACAGCTTATGATCAAAACAATTATTCAAGGTTTTTGGATAATGTCAAATACATATAAAAAAATAGTGAAGATACCTCTTTAGTTTATCTTTATTTGGCTTTAAATTTAAAAGGAAATAATTTGATGTTTTAATACAGAACCCCAAATTTAAAAGGAAATAATTTGATGTTTTAATACAGAACCATATGACAATATCCACGTGGTCTGAACCGACCACTTCAAATCCCCCAAAAGCCCTACAATATTTCAATCTAATAAATCAATGAAAATTACTTTTTTCTACTCTCTAGAGATAATATACTTCTTGGTATAAATACACTGCTACACACACACACACTCATAGAGAGACATCTAGACTTCACTTACACATTCTAAGAACTTTAGACCTTTACCAAAACCAGAGAAGATCAAGAAGAAGAAGAAATACATGGAGAGATCACCATACTACGGTTCATCGTACCTAGACTACCTTTCTCTCCCAGACCCACATGTCTGTTTTTTCTTCATGGTTGTCTTCTTTGTATTGTCTCTCACATTGTACTTGAACTACGAGTCCGTCCTCGAAGACACCATGAACCAGCTCAAGCTCGTCTTCATGCTCTCCCCTCTCTTCCTCCTCCTCCTCGTCCACATCTTCTCAGGCGGCCTTTCCTTCTACGTCCCATGGCCTGAACAGGACTCCATCCACCGTGCTGGTTCTTCTCCTTGGGGAGTAGCAGCCGTGCTCGTGATCATCTTGCTCATGGTCTCGTACCAGTCAGACATCCATGAGATGTGGTTCCCCTTTGGGGCTAGGTAGATCGATCAACCTAAAAGTTTCCTTAAAACTTATGACCAGCTTGAGATATGGAACATCCATGTAAGGTTTAGTCTCTCATGTGAGATGTTAAAGTATGTGTACTAGTGAAACTTTTGCCGAAGATCTTTCAAGTCTTATCAGAGTGTCTATATATGTAGATGAAATCAAGTGTCTCTGCGTGTGTATTCTGCTTGTATTCGAAAAATTCCCTTTAGAAAATGAGATGTAGATAATAAAAATTTGATGCAGTAGAAAGTTTTGTGGTTGAATGGATGCATGAGTTAAACTCCTAAAATGAATATATTAGAAAATTAAAAAACAAATCAATCGCGGATCGCCACGGATCAGAAAGACCTGCAAACAGTGTAAAAAACTCATTAAAATCGGTTTTTAATTAGTAGTTTTTGTAATTGATCTTTTAAAGGTTTTATGGAGGTTCACGTACTAAAATCTTATCAAGTACCCCGGATAAACATGCTATTGCGGTGCCTAATGTATGTACATTGACTCAGACAACTAGTGGTTCTTCTTGTCATTTTTTGACAAGTGGGAGTGTATTATCTACGTAATATTTTCCGGAATTTTTTTCACCTCTTTTGGTTAAGAAATTACAACAACTTTTGCGATTGCTTTATGAACGTTGCATTGTTTTGATTATAGAAAAGAGTAATTTTGAAATTTTGATAGAAATCGATTACTATAATAATGCCAAAGTGATATCTTTTATTTTCAAGTTTGTTTGTGATAAAGAAAAAAGATACCGACATATTTGTACTTACAATTCTCACCACTACTTTATAATGTTTGGGGTACATTCTAGAGTTTGATGATTTATGAATACTCAGGATTGAAAGCGACATTCTTCCACTACGATTTTGCCAAATTTTCAAATCGAGGTCGTCTTAAATGTTGGAAAATAGATGATTGATCCACCTTATGTGTGAGATTCTAATAATGATAACTAAATTTTGATCTCCCTGTGCGGATGTATTTTTATGCTATTAATTTTTTATGTCACTATTTAGAATTAGGTAAAAAAATCAAATTCAAAGAACTGAATCGATCCCAATCCGAATAAATAGTATCAAATTCGAACCGAAATTGATTAAATATCCGAATTATTCAAAATTTTGGTATTTGAAAAACTGAAATATAATCCGATCCAAAGCAAAGTATTTTGGATATCCAAAATAGATTTATATATTTTTATATATTAATTATTTTTAAATTTAATATATATAAAAACATCCATAATATATACGATACTTGTAATAATAATAATGTAGTAGTTTTGAAATACTACAACTTAATATAAGCTGCAATTTTTTTTGTGGTAGAACAAACAATGAAATGTGAAAACTTTACAAAGTAAAACAAGTGTATTGGAACTTACTACTTCCTAGTTCCTACACATATGACGTTGTTTCTACAATTTTTTTGTTAAAAATTTTCAAATATATAATGTGAAAACTTTACGAAGTAAAACAAGTGTATTTGGAACTTACTACTTCCTAGTTCCTACACATATGACGTTGTTAATTTCTACAATTTTTTTTGTTAAAATTTTCAAATATTTATATATATATATCGATGAAGTTATAAACGTTGTTATGTGATTCGTAGAGATAAAAAAATCAACAAGGTTGTATACGAACGAAACTTAAATTTTGGATTTATATGGTTTATATTTTTCTTTGAAAGACACATCAGATATCATTTTTTTTTTGTAACTACACATCAGATATCATGTGTTAAAGGTTGAATAACGTTACTTTACCGCCATGATTCATGGATGTCTTAGAACATTTAGAATTTATATTTTCGATTCTAACAACACACCTTCAACATACAAAACAACTTAAGAAAATGCACCCAATAGAGATTCGAATATGCGACGTTAATCTTTTTTTTTTGAACGTTAGTGCGACGTTAATTTAATCTTATTAATAAAGTTGTTCACTTTCGATTTAAAAACAGTGACAATATTTTGAGAATATAATTATTTTAATGTCACTCTTAGCATATAGTATGAAAAAGCTATGATTTTTCATTTTTAAAAATACATGTTAAAACTGTCACTATTATTTAATAAAAGAAACTGTTCACAATTCATTAAAGAGACCAACCTCGCATTTTGAATCCTTTTCGGTGCTTTTTCTAAGTTATTTTGTATGGTGAAAGTTTGTTGTAAGACTCAAAAAAGAACAAGAGATTTGAATCGGGAGGAAAATGATAAAAAAAAATGTGAATGTTGTTTTCTATGATCCTGAAAATCAGAAAAGCATAATTGAGCCAACATTGATGTAAATTGCTTTAATCCATTCAACAATGAAAAAAGTAAATCACATCAACGCTGCACTCAATGATGTTCATTCAAATCCAGGGAAAAATAATTTCTTGCTCTGTTTTATCCTCATGGAACTACACATGTAATTTATAAGACATTGTCTGAAAGCAGTACAATGCCTGTGTTTGTACGACTGTGTACGACTAACGAGCGGTGCTAAATCGTATTTTTGACGTTGCTGATTTGTAATAAATTGTAAACTATCATTAGCTAAAGTTTAAAATAGTTTCCACGTGCTTAATTAAAAAACTTTCGGTTTGGGTTTCCGTAAAATCCTTATTAATTATATACGCATATATAATATATACATACAAATATATGTATATTAAGGACTCAAAAGCAAGGACTCCCAATAATCATAGCCTAATGTAATAAAGAACACATTGTTTAATCCAAGTTTCTGTATTCTTTATTATTTAATCCAAGTTTCTGCAAGTACTAAACATCGGTGTTCTTGTGTTGTACTGCAGCAAAGCACAGCTTTGTATATGTACTACATGAGACCATCTCCACTTCAACGACGTCGTTCAACATTTTTTTGCTTTCTTTGGCTTACAGAAGCTTAATTACTTTGTTGACGCTCTTCTCATTGATATCTCTGCGTATGATTTACAATCACTGTGAACAAATTAATAATGGCCATGTTAACCTTAATATATTAAAACAAAATCAAACGGATCAGATAAACAATTGTATGGAAAAGAACAATCACAACTTATTAAGACCATCTTTATCCTAAATACCCTAATGGTTCTCTTAATTTATTTTTAATAGTATTTAAAGAGTTAATTTTGGTAAGAGGGTTGATTAAGAACCTTGAGATTATTTCCCCCTCCATTGCAAGTTTCTTATTTTAGGTTTCTTAAAAAACAAATATTAAACTTTTTTATTGAAATTAAAATTTTTTTTCTTACATAAAACATAATTAAATATTACATTGTAGACATAGATTTTAAAATTAAAACATAAAAACAAAGATTAGTTTAACAAACGAGAATATTTGAAAGAAGCGTCCGAGCTCAGTTGTTGTCTTCATCACTGCCAAATTTAAACTATACATGTTCAACTAAATCATCTTTCAGTTGTTGATGCATCTGTCTATCATGAATTCTAGTTCGAACACCCATCATATTGGAGATATTTGTAGGCATATCTGTGGAGAAATCGAGATCGACATGTGAACTTCCGTTGTCTTCTGCTTGCTGGAACTCCGAAGGATCAAACTGAGTGTATCCATCTCGTTCGTCTTCTACTATCATAGTATGGAGTATGATACATGCTCGCATAATCTTCCCTATTTTGACTTTATCCCCAAAAAGTGCCGGATTTTTAACAATGGCAAAGCGAGCTTGCAAGACTCCAAAAGCACGCTCGACATCCTTTCGGACAGCTTCTTGACGTTGAGCAAATAAAACTGCATGCGGCCCTTGTGGTGGTTGAATAGATTGGATAAAAGTTGCCTATTTCGGATAAATACCATCGGTGAGATAGTAAGTCAAATGATACTCTCTTCCATTGACATAGTAAGTGACTTCCGGAGTATGACCCTTTATTATGTCATCAAAAACAGGTGAGCGATCAAGAACATTGATATCGTTTAAGGTACCTGGCAGTCCAAAAAACAAGTGTCATATCCAGAGATCGTATGAAGCAACTGCCTCTAAAACGATTGTTGGTTTACCCGAACCACGAGAATATTACCCTTTCCAAGCGGTGGGACAATTCTTCCACTCCCAATGCATACAATCGATGCTTCCTATCATTCCGGGAAATCCACGATACTCTCCAACATCAAGTAGACGTTGAAGATCAGCTGGTGTTGGTCTTCTTAGGTACTCATCGCCAAACAAATATATAATTCCTTCCACGAAATTTTCCACGCATAACCGAGTTGTTGTTTCACCGAGCCAGAGGTATTCGTCGACCGCATCAGCCGCAGAACCATATGGCAACACACTAATGGCTGCAGTACACTTTTGAAGGAGAGAGAGACTAATCCTTCCGAAACCATCTTGCTTTTCCTTAAAGTATTGAACTTTGTTGGAAAGACGATCAACAATGCGCATAAACAATGGCTTGTTCATTCTAAAACGTCGACGGAAGAAATTTTCAGGATACGTTGGAGTATCACTGAGATAATCATTCCATAAACGGATGTGGCATTCCTCACGATTTCTTTCGATATACGCTCGTTTTCTTTTCTTTCTTCGTTCTTCTTGATCACTATGAATGGTTAAATTCTTAAAGGCTTGATCAAAATGTTGATCAAAGAGCTCATCAAATGCATCATCAAAAGATTCATCTAAAGATTCTTGTGGAGGAACACATTTCGTTGCTTTGACAACAGATGGCAGAATTTTTAGGTTAGTCCTTTGAAACCCAAGAAACTCATTTTTAGATTTACTTCAAAAGAAAAGAGCCATTTCTAATGATTATGATTTTGATCAGTTTGGTAGAGAAGATCATGGAAGACTTGGTTATGGAAGGACAAACGTTTACCATTTTAGTGTGTCTAAATCAGCTTTGTGATTATGTATGTCTGATTAATGTGTTTTTTTCCTCCTAGATTTCATGACGTGCTCAAGAAAAGGTGATTCGCATTCTTCATCTCCCAAAAGTGGAGGAAAAATGGGTAACTCATCATTTTAAATTTAGTATCAAAGGAGGCTAATGTTATTGCTATGAACCTTAACAAGAAAAGTGAAGCACTTTCTGTCTTGGGTTAGTGGAATACGAGAATAAGGTAAACTTCTTTGCGGCAGTTTACATTGTAAAGCAAATGTTTGCCGTACCTTACTCCAAAGCTCAGGTTTCTACTCTTTTCTTGAACATAAACTATAGATAACTGCATCAATATAGTGAATCTTCCTTGCTTACAATAAACATAACTTTCCTTCCAGTGTGAATTTTTTTTCCTATGTATGAAACATAACTTATTATTTCCGAGTAGTTGAAGTTTTTTTTCAATTTTGCTTTCCTAGCTTTCATGTGACCTTTGCAGGAAGTGCACGTCTTCTGCAATTCATGTGAGCATGTTTGTCACGCATATAGAAAGAGACGTTGGGGTGTTACGAATCCAAGCGAGATGCTGATACAGGTTTCTCGCCTTAATGGATTAAACGTTGGGGTGTTATAATTATGTACACCAATCAATTTTAAAAATATATACAGATTGTCTTCATATTTATAATGCAGTACTGTTAAATATCTTATGTAATTCCAATTTATCTTAACACCCCTAGCTGATCACTGAGCTAACGGTTACCATCCTCACATGATTGCTCATGATCAAGGTAACCTTCATCTCATTGAGTCTTCTATTGTATCCATCGGAGGCATCTGTTAACAAAAATATGCAATAACCATCTCCCCTTTTCTGAGTGTGGTTCTAATATTTCCATGGTCATGCAATCTTCTTGAAGGATGGACAAGTCTGTGATTGATACGGTGGTAGTTTCTTCCCTTCTGTTAGTAATATATGCTTGCTCCAAGGTCTAATTTACTTTGGTCCATTGTTATAGACATATTGAACATGTGCATGAATTAGATCACTATCTAAGTCTGAGAGTGGAGGTGACAGACGCGGCAATGGAGTCATTGGAAAAAATGCGAGAGGGAAGTAAGAAAGTAACACTGCAGCTGGGGGACATATTACAATACTGTTGATTTCTTCATGAAGCTTCTCCAGCTCTGAGAATGCCTGGTGGACCACCAGTGGTGGTACCGGCACCGAAAAGATCTTTAGGTTGTGTAATTTTACGAGGTGATCTACCTTGGAAGACATCATACCGGATAGTTTTATTAAACATCACAGTTTTATCTGCTGCCTCTTTGTTTGTGTTTTTTTTGGCTTTTACCTTATATGCATGAGCTCTTTACATATGACTATATTTGTTTAGTTATGTAAAGATCTTTACTCTTTTGGTGTTATTAAATCCTTTAATTATTTACCAAAAGCTTCTTTATTCGAACTGTGATGACTCGGTCCCTCATGGAAGCTATGTACAAAGCATCAAACCATTTAATTAGAAAGAAAACAGCGACAACTCTAATGGCTCCGAAAAAGTGTCCGATAAAAACACAGATTTCATTCTACAAAGATGCTATATTAAATTGACGTCTGCTTTGAGGAATTCAAGTAACAAAAACATAGGTAATCTTTCAAAAGATGAAAGCTTTGAGAGCTATTGCCTTCACTAAATCATTATGAAGCCATTTTTTTATCCATGAAGAGCATGTCTTCGAGATGAGCGCACATTCGACATTTAACTTTATTCTAAATGAAACAAAAAAAATCCATTCACAATACGACCCCTACAAAAAGGATAAAATCTTATCAAAAGAGAAAATATTAAATACTTTTAAAAACTAAAATATATTAATCCAATTATATATAAAATTTTATTTTTCATCTCATTCATGAGTAATACACTTAGGTTTAGTATAAAAATTAATTAAAAATTATTCAGTATAATTTAAATTTATTTATGAATAATAGGTCCACAAGATTTCAAAATATTTTAAATTGTTTGGCCTTCAGTAGATCTATTGAAAATTGTAAGTATATCAAAATACAATATTAATAGTTAAATGGTTATAATTAGGCCATAAATATCAAGATAAGCTTAACCATTTCAATAGAAAACCAAACTTTAATATTCTACACCCAAACAAAATATTGATCAGATTAAATCAAAATTTAGTTTTCTTAATCTGTTTTAATCAATCCAAAATAGTTTAGAAGCAAAAATTAAAAAATATATCCAAAACATATATAAAATAATAAATAATAAAAATTAAATACTCTTAAATCTATGTAGTAAAATGTATATTAGGATATCTTATAAAGTTTTTAAGCCTTTATCACCACTTAGAGCTAATATATATATAGAAACTCTAAGTCAAACTTCAAAAAACAATTTATGTAAAAATATCAATAAAAATTATAGATAACGTGTTATAAAAATTTAACATGCTAGATTGCCAAAGACAATTTGATTTTAGTTTTTTTAAGGAAATTTTTGAAAATAAACATTGTTAGAGACACATTTATAATCATGACTAGAATACATTAAGATATATCACAATCAAACATATAACTATAACAAAAAATTAAAAAATATTAAAATACTACACATTTAGATGCAAAAATGTGAACGTATTTCTATTAACAATTAATAACTGAAATGAATACTAAAAATAAAGTAGTACAATGTCATAAAATATAGTCGATTTCAAATAAAAAATTCAAAGATGTAAAAATTATGAAAAAGTCAAATTATATATGGTTTAATTAGAAACCAAACTATATTTATTATATTCAATTTAGAATAATTTTCAAATATTTTATAAAATTAAAAATATTTTAATATAAAATTATTTTATTGTAAATTTACCGGTCTGTAGGGCGGACCAACCCCTAGTCTATCTATTACAATAAAATATACTTGTCTTTCTGCTCATGGAGCCACGTCAGCATGGAAGGGTGAGCATTTTAGGACACGTGGCACTGGAGAATTTTGCTACATTCGGGTGATTTTGTGTCTTGATCTGAACTGGACCTTTTCTTTGCTTTTCTGGGCTTATACATAAAATTCTCTGCAGGCCCAATGAAAGAGAGGGTTTAATCTTCTCCTTAGCTATGAGCTTTGTTTCTCAGATTTTTTCAGAAAAGCTGTCGTCGATCAAGTGACTGTAACGTTTCAGAAATTTAATCAGCGCTTTAACAAGAGTAATCCACTCCTCCCACTCTGAAATATTCAATCGACCTCATCGCCTCCCAAAGTAAAAAACTTAACTCCGAGTATAAATCTCCAAGTTTCAAGCGATGTGCACAACTTCAACGAGATCGATAAGACAAGTTTGTTCTAATTATAACTCCAACAATGGTGAATTCCTTCATCCTCTTTGCCGATCTGAAAGCCGGATGCTGTTCCAACACTGCGGAGGTTCGTTTCCAAGCTCACAATGTGAAGAAAGGCGGTGAACTCATGTTGACATTTTACTCATTGACGAACTGGTAATCACGTCCTTCTCCTATTAGAAATAGAAATAAACTTGCCGTAGTATCTATATCGATTGTCTAATCTTTCGATTTATTTCTTTCAGACAGTCGACCATTATGCAAAGGTCTGTTAGTGTGAACCGTCAACTCAGATTCATACACCTTTCAGCGAAAATCTTTTGATTTATTTCTTTCAAACAGTCGACCATTTTTGTTGGTGTGACGAGAAGCAACAAAAATTTCGGTTGTCTGATGCGCCCCTATCCATACGGTTCAATGATAACATAACACTTCTTTTGAGAAACTAACGGAGGACGTCAAGCCCATACCTACTGATGCGCTCCTATCCATACGGTTCAATGGTTACATACTGTTCTTGATCATCTTTTTAAAACGTTGTCACCTTTTCAATTGCTATATGGTTACATATTGGTCAACATGATGTCTTTCGCGTTGGAGCGTGCTATTGGGCTCAACTGCTCAGTCGAGTTTGAAGTCGCGGATTGCACCACAAATACATATCCTGATAACTCTTTCGACGTCATTTACAGCAGTGCCACTATTTTCCACATCCAAGTAAGCAGTAATCATTTTCCACATCCAAGTAAGCAGTAATCACTCTCGAAGATTCATATTCCTTTTTAAGAGTAATCATCATTTGTCCCTTTTTTCTTTCCAGGACAAGCCAGCTCTGTTTAAGACATTCTTCAAGTGGCTTAAACCAGGTGGAAGAGTTCTCATCACTGACTATTGCAAGAGTGATGAAACTCCGTCTCCAGTATTCGCAGAGTACATCAAACAAAGAGGATATGATATCCATGATGTTCAAGCCTATGGACAGGTTTGTGTTGATAATAAAACTTTATTATTATTTTCTGTTTTTGAGGGTGTTATGAATCATTAAACTTTCTTTCCTGTAAATGCTTAAAGATGCAGGCTTTGAGGATGTGATCGCTGAGGACCGTATTGATCAGGTGACTCTCACACACATACACATACATGTACAAATGTACATTTCTTTGTACAATATGCTGATTTTAACGTAAAGTATTTTTATATTCTCAGTTTGTCTTAGGCCTGAGTTAGAGAAAGTGGAGAAAGAAAAAGAAGAATATATTCATCAGCGACTTCTCAGAAGTAAAAAAACATGATCAATCAGAAAGAATCAGTTTAAGAAATTTCTCATGTTGTTAAAATCAGAGAGCTAACATACCTAGCGACGAACCACTTCTGTACGTATTGTCATCTAAAATTTCTCATGCAGTAAGAAATGGACAAAAACATATAAAAGTAATCAAAGAAAATAAAGTACATCGCGTAAACAAAAGATATCTCATTATAATTACTCACACTAGTTACAAACCAGATTTCCTCCGAAAGTTTCCACATACTATCATGGTTCCACACGTACACACACCAAAACAAATTGATCCTCACAAAGGATGAGCCATGTTTTCTAAATTTGATTTTTCAATCATCACAAAGCATTTGGCTTCTCTTGGATTTTGTCGCAAAGCATCTTTCGGTGGTATTCTCAAATTGTTTGGCTTCACATGTATGTCTCTGTTTTTTTTTTGTATATTCTTTCATCTTGCTCATGTACTGTAACATTTTACAAATGTCCTCTCCTTCTTAAAGTGGAAGAAAAAAATGAATAAAATGAATGTAAAAAAACAACGAAAGGCAAAGGCCTCACAAACACTACAAGAAAACACGCCGAATTCCGACGGAGGTTCCGACGGACATCAATGTCGTCGGACGTTTGTGACGGATTGCCGACCAATTTCCGACGAAATCCAAAAAATTGAAGTCGTCGGAATTCCGTTGGCCATTTCCGACGGAATTCCGACGAAACAAGGGTCGTCGAAATTTTCCGACGACTTTTCGACGACATTCCGATAAAAAATGTAACCGTTGTAGTCGTCGGAAGTTCCGTCGGAATTTTCCGACGAATTTCCGACGAACCATGTGACCGTTGCCGACAAATATATATAACCGTTGTATAGCCGTTTGAGATTGGACAATACCGACGGAATTCCGACGGACTGCTTTACATCCGTCAGAATTTCGTCGGAAAGTCGTCGGAGGGCCGTAAGCAATTTCCTATAAATACAACCCCTCCTCATTCAACTCTTTCACACTTCATTCTCTCTTCATTCTCTTTAGTCATAACAATTCCGTGAAAATCATGTCTTCAGAAGTTTATTATCGTTCGTGGATGGATAAACCTCATTTGGATCCGAACACCAATTTGCTTACGGATGAATACGTTCAAGGGATTGGAGAATTCATGAGGCTTGTTCAACAGAAACCGGATGCAAAAAGTGGTATGTTAAGATGTCCCTGCCCTTCTTGCAATAATAATAAGGTTATAAAAGAATTTGATGTTTGGACTCATTTGTATATGAAAGGGTTTTCACGTAATTATAAAGTTTGGTACCTTCATGGGGAAACTGGTTATGAATATGGTAGTACTAGCGAACCTCAGCCTCTTAGTGAACTTCAGCCTGATATTAGGTTAGAAGAATCTAGAACGGATATAGATTATGGTGTAGGTACTGAGCAGATGGTACATGATCATTATAGAGGGGAAGAACCAAATCCCGAATCTAGGAGATTTTTTGACATGTTGGATGCAGGAAAACAACATTTGTATCAAAATTGTAGAGATGGTCATTCAGTCTTATCATCTGCAACTAGATTAATGAGTATTAAGACAGACTATAATTTGGCTGAAGAATGTATGGATGCGATTACTGATTTTTTCAAAGGTATTCTACCTGAGGATAACCTTGCACCGGGTTCATACTACGAGGTTCAGAAACTTGTTGTCGGTCTTCAACTACCGTATGAAGTGATAGATGTATGTATTGACAACTGCATGATCTACTGGAGAGCGGATGAGACACGGAATGTATGCAAATTTTGTGGGAAACCTCGTTATCAGGAGACGAGGGGAAGAGTTCCGATCCCATTCAAAAGAATGTGGTATTTGCCTTTGACGGAAAGATTGAAGAGGTTGTATCAGTGTGAGCGCACAGCAAAAGCAATGAGATGGCATGCAGAGCATTCCACAAATGGTGAGATTAGACATCCTTCAGATGCGAAGGCTTGAAAACATTTCCAGTCAACATATCCAGAATTTGCGGAAGAGAGAAGAAATGTTTATCTTGGATTATCTACTGATGGTTTCAGCCCATTTGGAAAGCATGGAAGACAGTATTCTCTATGGCCAGTTATTGTGACGCCGTACAACTTACGGCCGAGCTTGTGCATGCGACGAGAGTTTTTGTTTCTCTCAATTCTCATCCCCGGGCCAGATTATCCTAAAAGATCACTAGATGTGTTTCTTCAACCACTGATATATGAGTTGCAACAACTATGGGCGCATGGTTTTGAGACATACGATGTTTCGTGCAGAGAAAACTTTCAGATGCGGGCAGTATTTATGTGGACAATAAGTGACTTTCCAGCATATGGTATGTTATCTGGATGGACAACACATGGGAGGCTATCATGTCCATATTGTCAAGATGACACAGATGCTTTCCAACTAAAGAACGGAAGGAAAACGTGTTGGTTTGACTGTCACAGACGATTTCTACCACCTGATCATCCATACCGCAGGAGTAAGACTTCGTTTACGAAGAACATGCAGGTGTTTGATGGTTCACCTGAGGAAGTTAGTGGGAAAGATTTGTTGAAGCAGTTTAGGTATTTTGATGCAGAAAGGACGCCAGATGTAGGTGGACATGAAAACATTCGAGTCAATGCGGTTGGAGAGCTACATAACTGGCACAAAAAGAGTATTTTCTGGGATCTGCCATATTGGGAGAGTCATCTATTGCGGCATAATTTAGATGTCATGCATATTGAGAAGAACTTCTTCGATAATCTGATGAACATAGTCCTTAACATCCAAGGTAAAACGAAGGATAATTTGAAGTCAAGGTTGGATTTAGTCGATATTTGTGATCGTTCTGAACTTCACGTTGATGAGAACGGTACGGTCCCTTTTCCCATTTATCGGCTGGATGGTGCTAGAAAAGAAGAGTTCTTTGATTGGATTACATATAAAGTGAAATTTCCTGACGAATATGCATCAAATTTGGGAAACTGCGTTGATAGAAGCGAAGGAAAGTTTACTGGCTTGAAGAGTCATGATTGTCATGTAATTATGCAGCACCTCCTTTCGTTTGCCTTTTCAGCATTATTGTCATGTAATGTTCATGAAGCAATTGCAGGTATATTATATTTTTACAATTTAATTTATTTTATATTTAACAATTATGCTTATAAAACTTAATACTTACGAAAATTATGTCTTTTATCTATGTAGGGATTAGTGTTTTCTTCCGCAACTTATGCAGCAGAGTAGTGACTGAAGAGGGTATTAATAATTTGAATACAAACGCACCAGTCAGCATGTGCAACCTTTAGAAGATATTTCCTCCATCATTCTTTGATGTAATGGAACATCTTGCTATTCATCTCGCAAGAGAATTGGAACTTGGTGGTCCTGTATAGTACAAATGGATGTATATTTTTGAGCGTTATATGCATCATCTGAAGAAGATGGTCAAAAATCAAAGCAGGGTGTAAGGATCTATAGTGGCACAGGTGATCAATGAATAAACTGCAATCTTTGCTGAAAATTATTTTCCACCAGAAGTGCATACAAAACACCGAAGACCTGCTCGGCATGATGATAGAGGGGAGAGAGCAACATATCATGTTACTGTCCCAAGCATGTTCAAGGAAATATGACGACTTAGTGGAAAATTCACGAAGCGGAGACTTACGGACACTGAGCACGCTCATTTGCAAACATATTTATTCACCAACTGTGATGATGTTCTACAATATGAGAGGTAAAAATATTTATTCATTTATTGTTAGAATAATATTCAATAAATTTATTTCATATTGATAATATTTTTGTATATAGTGTATATATGGCGGAGTTGCGTATGACTCACAGGCATGCAACAGAAGATGAGCTTCGACAACTTAGAGATAACGGATTTGCTGCGTGGCTTCGTAGTTATGTGAGTCATATATCATATTACCCTATGCAAATGATTAGTTTAAATTTAATATAAACTAATTAACTTTTCAATCATATATGTTTTTAATTTATAGGTGAATGATGGTTTGGCCAGATGTCTTGTGTTCGATGATTGGATACGCGAATTTGTGCAGGAACCAAACTATGTGGTCAAATCATATCCTAAATTTTGTACGCGAGGATATGCATTCACAAGGAAAGGTCATTCTAAGACAACATATGATGCTGGTGTTTCATCTTCTTCCGGTGACGATGTCTACTACGGCAACATAAAAGAAATATTGGAAATCTAATTTCCTGGAATGGTTGGATTGCGTTGTGTAGTATTCTATTGTGATTGGTATGACACCACCCCAGATAGAGGAGTGAAGATTGATGCGTTTGGTGTTACATCAGTTCATTCGCGGCGGAAACTTCAATATTATGATCCCTTCATTCTTGGTTCGCAAGCTGATCAGGTATGTAAATCTATTCATAATTTTTTATCAATATAATTAATTAATGTTATATATTTTACTAATACTTGTATAATTGATATGTATAGGTGTGCTACATCAGTTACCCTCGGGTGACGTACAGGGACGATCCATGGGTTACTGTAACGCAAATCAACCCAAGAGGACGAGTGGATGGAACTTCTGATGATGATGAACCATTGCAACCAGAGTCTACCAGCAACGCCCACGCAGTTGAAGATTTAGAAAATGTTCAACTCGTTGAGAATTTGACTGTGTTTGGACATGATGCTGTCGTTAGGCCTGAGCATTTCGGGTATCGGTTCGGTTCGGTTCGGGTATTTCGGGTTTCGGATAGTTCGGATAGGGGCTAGAGGATCCATTTAGTACTCGACCTATTTTCGGTTCGGTTCGGTTCGGTTCGGATAGTAAATGTAGGAACCGGAAAATATCCATAAAAAGTTCGGTTCTCATTTGGATCCGGTTCGGGTTCGGATAGTTCGGGTAGTTTGGATAATTTGGATAAAATATTGGTTATTTAAGGTAAAATATCAAATAATTAGGATGATTTAGATAAAAAAAATTGGATATTTCGGATTACTTTGGATATTTCGGATAAAAATATCCGGATAGTTTCGGATAGTTTCGGGTAGTTTGGATACTTTATAATAATTTAGTTATCCTCAACTATTTTCAAATATTTTTAATAGAATTTTAAATTAAAAATATATATTTAGTGATGTTATATGTATATATAATTAATATTTTTATATATTTGGGTACCCGTTCGGTTCTCGGTTCGGTTCCGGTTCGGTTCGGTTATTTCGGATATAAAAATATAGGAACCGTTCGGGTATTTGAGGGTATTGGTCCGGTTCCGGTTTTGGGTATTT
Source organism: Brassica napus (assembly GCF_020379485.1). Taxonomy (NCBI): domain Eukaryota; kingdom Viridiplantae; phylum Streptophyta; class Magnoliopsida; order Brassicales; family Brassicaceae; genus Brassica; species Brassica napus. The sequence goes on along the minus strand of NC_063452.1, from coordinate 54,248,287 downwards.
CGGTTCGGTTCCGGTTCGGTTCTTCGGTTCCGGTTATTTTGCCCAGGCCTAGCTGTCGTACATTCGGAGCCAGAAGCCGAGGTTGGGGAGTTTGATGAAGATTCAGAAGATTCTGATTAGTTTTTTTTTTTTATTATTGGTCCACCGGAAATCCCTCGCAATATACCGACGACATAGCGACGACTTTAAGTTTCATTGAAATTTGGAAAGGTCGTCGGTAATTCGTCGGAATGTCGTCGGTATATTCCGACGAATTACCGACGACATGTGTTCCTAAAAAATTTCAATCATAAAAATCTATAAATTTAGATGCCAAAACTATGAAAATAACACATAATAAGTGTTTAGTATAGTATTAGATCGCAACCGTTCAAATATAACAACTCATTAAAATATTTACGTATGCATATCATTGTTTTCATAACATCTCATCTTAACATTATATACTTATACAATCATATTCATATAAGCTTACACTACAAAAAATGTTGTTGTGTAAAATCGTGTTATAAAATATTTTTATTGTTAAATCTTTATGCAAATACTATATATATTATCAAAGATTTGGATTTTGCATTTAGAAACTTGAAATCAACACCCTAAACACTAAGTCGTCGGAATTCCGTCGGAATATACTGACGGACACATTCTGTCAGAATATACTGACGGACACATTCCGTCGGAAATACAATTTGCCCGGGAGAACCAAACCGCTTGAAAATTTTCGCGAATCGGCATGTGGTATATTTTAATTATACCTACGGAATACCGACAAACCCGTGTCCGTCGGAATCTTCAGATATAATAACCCTCCTTCTTCCTTCTTCGTTATTTCCGCCTCTCTCTCTCTAAATTCCTCTCTCTACACCGGCGATTCCTCCCTCTACACCGGCGATTCCTCCCCCAAACCCTAAATCATGTAAGAATCATCCCAAACCTTCTTTAATCTCAATTGTTTAGGGTTTTGGAAGTTAGATCTCGGATTTTTGGTTGTTTGATTGATAGTTTAGGATATATAAGTTAGGATTGTTGTTTGGATTGTTGTTTTAGTTTTTTTTGGAACATTTTTTTATTTTTAAAAACGTTTTTTGATTTTTTAAAACGTTTTTTTTTTTTTTTTTAAATCGTTTTTCAAGTTTCCAGTAATGAAATATATATAATAAAACATTTTTATAATTTTTAAAAAATATTTAACAACATTTTTATATATTTATAAATTTTTTATAATTTTGTATACATATATATATATAAATCATGTATAATAAAAATTTTAAAATTTTTTATAATTTTTTATAAGTTTCCAGTAATAAACTATGTATAATTAAACGTTTTTTTAAAAAAATTATAAATATTTAACAACATTTTTCTTCATTTATAAATTTTTTATAATTGTGTATACATATATATATATATATATATATATATATATATATAAATCATGTATAATAAAAAATTTTAAATTTTTTTATTATTTTTTATAAGTTTCTAGTTATAAACTATGTATAATAAAAGGTTTAATAGTTTTTTTTAAAACGTTTATAAAACCTTTTGTAAATATATAAATGAAAACATTAAAAATAGAAATGATTTGAAAATATGTTTGATGTATTAATTTTTTTTTAGGGCCGAGGATGAACCCCGCCCTGCAGCCCGTCTTCGACGTAGTTCGGTGAGCAGTTCCCGTGCATCGGGATCGTCTCATGACTCGGTTCCCGCATATATTCCCGCTCCAGCTCCCGCTGCCCCTCACGCTGCTGCTCAACAGGATCCGGGGGTCATGCCGGTTCATCTATTGGTTCAACAACCAGGTCGAGAGCCTCTCCCGGTTCTCCAACCCAACCCACGACGAGGCCATAGCACTTGGTTAGTATTTTTTTTATTTGTACCGTTATGTTTTTTTCCTTTAATTAATTTGCTATAACTTGTATTTTTTTTAAAGGTTCACCAAGTCAAAAAAATGGCATTAGCCGGAGCATCAACCAGATGATGTACTCCATGCTCCGTTTTGGATATCCAAAGTGGAGTGTGATCCCTTCCGACGAACGAGAGTTGTGGTTTCGTCAGTTTGCGGTATAGTAACTCTTCATTTTTTTAAAGTTTTTACATTTTTTTAAATATATTTACTTATTAAATTGTGCTTGTTTTGTAGCAAGAGTTCAATTGGCACTCCGATCTTACGGAAACAGTCCGTAAGAAATTCAACGAAAAGACCATGGACTCTTATACAAAGCAGATAAACGCGTGGAAGACAGTTTGGCAGAAGAACAAGAGGCCACGGTTCATCAACGGGACGGTGTGGGAGCAGTTGATAGCTCATTGGGAGAAGGAAGAAACTGCAGAGACGTCTTCTAGGAACTCCAAGAACCGGAAGAGCGATCGTGGCGGGAAAGGTATGTATGTGCACAACCTAGGCGCTTGCTCTATGTCTACTAAGGAGGATGAACTTGTAAGTTTTTTACTATTATTTATCTTTATATTTTTTAAATAAATATTTTATATATTCCTTGGCTAATAATGGCGGTTTTTTTAGATCGAAAGCAAATGACGGTAAACCCGTTGATCGTCTCCAACTCATTAAGGTGGCTCACACTAACAAGACGACGGGTCAAATTCAGGACCCCGTGATCAAAGGTGTCGTTGATTTGGTGGAAGCTGAAATAGTATCTCAATCTCAGCTTCTCTCTGATGACGGCGACTCTACGGGAGCTTCAACCAACTTGTCTCTATTGCAAATAAATGAGATGGTTGAAAAGGTAATTTTTTTATTAATATATTTTTTTTATAATGTCGATTACTAACTTGTCCCTATTTACTAACTTTAAATATTTTTGTAGGCGGTTCCTAAAAGGAAAGGAGGCCGTTTAGTTGGGTTGGCCCGCCGTGCTTCTTCGTATCCGGCATCTTCTTCGCAAGCTCCGTATGCCGATCTCATGATTCTCGAGGAGCTACATGACAAAGATGAACGGAATGGGGCATTGGAGGAGCAGAACACCACTATCCTTTCGGAGAATGCCACTATCCGTTCGGAGAATGCCACTATCCTTGCTGAGTTGGCATCCCAGAAGAAGTTCAACACCGAGATAATGCAGAAGCTAGATCATTTGATGTCTTCGAGTTCATCTTAGTTTTTTCGGCTTTTTAAAACTTTCTGAATGTTTTTTTTTCTATTTCGGTTTGTATGAATTTTAAACTTTCTGAATGTTTTTTTTCTATTTCGGTTTGTATGAATTTAAATTATATAATATTATTAGTTTTAAATTTCTGATTTTTTTAATTTATTAATATAAAAAAATATATAAAAATACAAAATTAATTCGTTTTTAAAATTGGTATATTCCGACGAACTTTGGGCGTCAGAATATACCGACGGACAAATATCCGTCGGAATTTACCGACGAACCAATTTCCGTCGGAATATACCGACGAACGAATATCCGTCGTTATATTCCGACGACCAATGTCCGTCGGTATATTCCGACGAACCAACGTCCGTCGGAATACACTGGGGAATCCACTACGTTGGAATTGTCCGTGGAACGTTCTCCGTCGGTACATAGTTTTTTCGATGAACTCTGGTCTCGTGTGTCCGCATCGTAATATCGTCGGAAGTTCGTCAGAATGACGTTTCTCGGTATTCGTCAAAAAGTCGTCGGAAGTTCTGACGAAATTCCAACGAATTTTTTTTTTCCGACAAAACGATACCGACGGACAGGTTCGTCGGAAATTCGTCGGAATCGGTGTAGTCCGACGAATTTCTGACAATTTCGGCCATGAGAATCCCCCTGTTTTCTTGTAGTGAAAGTAACAACGTTGAAAATAAAACGATGATGATCACTTTACTACCTCTTTCTCCAAATGGAAGAAGACACAAGGATAATACTCGTCTGACACACATTACTCAAAGATTCCATTGCCAGGATCTCAAATCTGCAACATGCTTGAAACGTGAAAAAGCGAAAGCGCATAATTATTGGGCTGGAATATAAAGCTAATATTTTTTTGATTGTTTTGTTCCATTTAGTTATGTAATTGTATATGTGTTGCGATGTATCATTGTTTCTACGTGGAAAATGAGAATACAATATTTGATTAAATAGAAATTATATACATTCATTCAATTCAGCTAACATTAAACGATTAAAGGATTGAGTTCTTGGAAAAACATTTGTATTTCGTTTGGTTCATCTTAATTTCAAATTATTAATGGTTATGCTACGGTTAAAATATTTTGGTTAAATTACATGAATCAATCAGTTTATAGTTTTAGGGTATGACTGGTTTTCCCGCTACCACCCGCAAACGCAGCTTTTGCGGTTGGTAGCGGTTGTTGGCGTTTTGCAACAATCGCTCAAACCGCTCCAAACCGCCCTAAATCGCTCTAAACCTCATAAATTCAAAAGCTGGTTCCAGCTAGCGTTTGCGGTTGCGGACGGTTGCGGGAGGATAATTTTTTTTTTTTTCTAAAACAATTTAAATACAAAAATAAAAATATTCAATAAAAAATTTAAATTAGAATTATAAAAATACTAAAATATATCTATTATATTTTAATTAATATTATAAAATTTAAAATGAAAATATTTTCTATAATTTTTAAAAAGTTTAAACTATAACTTTCTAAATATAAATTTTATATTTATTATAATATTATTATTTTTGATATTTTATAATGATATAAAATGTAAATATTGTTAATTTATTATTTAACCGCTGTTGCGTTTGGTAGTTAACCAGTCATAAGTATCCCGCAAACGCACCAATTTCTAACCGCAGAACCAGTCGTATAAATCTCTTAAAACCGCTAGAAACTGCAACCACCCGCATCCGCAAACTCCCGCAGCCGCAACCGCAATCGCTGCGGTTGAACCAGTCAGACCCTTAGTGTAAACTCACCCGCCCGAAAATAAATATCCGCACAATCTAGTGACTTTCTTAAATAAAGACACGACAAACCCTAATCTAGATAAAACGTAAAAGCCCAAAACAACATTAATTAACTAAAGCCCATAATAATTAATCCCAACCATGTGAGCCCTAACTATATATCGTGACTGAATTGGAGATAGAGATAAGTCATCTTCAAGCGCTTGTCCGAAGCTCACAAGTCAGAATGGATGCTAAGGAGTTCCAACAAGGAGAAGACAACGAAAGTTCACATGTGGATCTCATGTATTCTACAGATATCCCTACAAATATCGCCAATATAATGGGTGTTCGAACTACAATTCGTGATAGATAAATGCATCAACAACTGAAAGATGATTTAGTTGAACATGTATGGTTTAAATTTGGACGTGATGAATACAACAACTGAGCTCGAATGCTTCATTCAGATAATTCTCGTTTTTTTTACTAATCTTTGTTTTCATGTATTAATTTAAAAATCTATGTTTAAAATGTTATCTTTTATTATGTTCTATGTAATAAAAAAATAAAATTTTAGTAAAAAATGTTTAACATTTATTTTTTTAAGAAACCTAAAATAAGAAATTTGCAATGGAGGGAGAAAAAGTCTCAAGGTTCTTAATCAAGTTTCTTACCAAAATTAACTCTATAAATACTATTAAAAATAAATTAAGAAACCCATTAGGTACGTAGGATAAAGATGCTCTTACAACAAAAGAATCGATTTACTTTTGGCTCAAATCCAAATTAAGTGTCATTTTAATGGATCGTCTCCTATCTAGTGTCATTTTAATAAATACAGAATTAAGTTTAAATTCACATGATCAAGCTCTCTGAATTGGAATACGAAAACATTATTAGAAGTTGGTACTTTTCCAGCAGCCATGATTCTCAAGCTAGTCATCATGATTTTGATGTCTTTGTCCGAAGCTTAGAATATTCAATTTTCTCACCATAAATTCTTTGCAAAATAATATCAAACCACATTGCAAAGATGGTTACACTCACCAGAAACCAGCTATACTGAATATTAACCAATTGTATATTTACGTTCGATGCTTAGCATCTAATTGTATATGTACCTTCTTCAACGTGTGGAAATCAAATCCTTTGAAACCAAACATTGTGTCCAAAGCATGCATGCAAGAGTGTTGGTAAGGCAATCGCCAAGAGTGTTTGACCAAAGATACAAAAACCACGAGTTGTAATGGTAGTGGCAATCAACGCCTGTGTTGTCGGACGAGTGGAAATGGAAGAGAAAGAGCTATTACGCGAAGGCGAGTGCTACCATTAAGTTGATGACGTCCCTATGAGCCATTGGTCTAGTTTTGTTAAAAAATGATGGCCAAAGCCGCATAGGTTATGAAGGTGACGGAGATGCAGGAGTGCTCAAAGTTATGGGGATAGTTTTGTGTTTGTCACTGGGATCAAATGGTTGGTGATTCTTTTGACCAGGAAGAGATCCACAGACATAAAAAAAGCGAGGAGCCTACAATGATCAAGAGAGCTCTAGATATCTTAGTTTTGAAAGGGAAACCATGTACATGATATGTATGATTTTGAATGAAGAGAAAATAGTTTGATGTGGTTAAAGAGGTGCCATAGACCAAGTGCAAAGAAGAAAAAAAAAACGGTATGACGTGACCCACTAATGTTCCCATGTTCTAGCTTTGGAGGTTCAGATTATGGAAGGTGGCAATAAATATAACTTTGCGTAGATGAATAAATGGAAGATGAGTGTAACAGCTGAATGAGAAAAGATGATGTATTTTTTCAGACCCACATCATCGTGTCTTAAGCACAAGTTACAGCGAATTTGGATAGGTGCTAAGCATTCTGGATTCAAAATCTACCATCTCAAATATACTTGTTTGTGTGGCAAAAATAATAATTAATTCTACCATTTTTATGGTTGGTATCCAATAGAAAAATAAGCTTTTATTTGATAACTTCCAATATAAATTTTATTTACAACCTTTAAAGTATCAATTATGCTTTAGACTATTTTTATAAAAAATACTGAAAATAGTTGTAAGAACCTTGTTCACTTTGAATTTTAAAAAATGTCTATAATTTTTTTAATAGCTATAACAAATATATAGCTAAAACAAATGCGTCTAACCTAAACTATACAACAAAGAATTTATCTTTGTCGTCCAACCAATTATAACCAAAGTATTATTTACAAGTTAAAACAAAATAGCTTTAAACATCATATTAATTTTGGACTTTAATTATTTATGTAGTGATTCATTTTAGTTAGGTTCATTGTGTTCGCATTGTGTGGATTTATATTATTAAAACTATCTTGAATCCAACTTTATGTTCTTCTTTATAATTTTCTATAAAATAGACAAATTCTATTATAGAGTGAGATTTGCTTCTATATGTTTTTTTAATAGAATTCTTCTATTTTTAAGAGAAATAAAGAAATGTTATTTCAAATTCTAAATATAAAACCAAAAGTAGAATTTCTCTATATATTTCTTTAAAAATATAAGATTTCTATTATAGAGTAGTATATTGGGTAAATCCACTTCTATGATTTATTTTTCTATTTTAGAAAAAAAAATATTGGAGATATACACTGGAAATTCTATAAAATCCGGCTTTTTTCTTTAAAACAACGTGGTCTAGTCCCTCCTCTCAATTTATTGATCTAAAAGTTTAGGGGGTGTATTCAATCTAAAATTTAAGGTGATTTGATTTTTAATGAGGTTTTAGATGATTTTAAGGAATTGCAGAGGATAAAATGATTTTTGTTAAACCACTCTAGAGTATCACTTAAAACCATGAAATTTGATTTTTTATTTTTTTTAACTAAGAAACTCCACCCAAACACTCTAAAATCACTTGAAAATTTGAAAACTTCACAACTTAAAATATTTTCAATAACAATGGATTTCAGAGTAATTTATAAAATGTCAAGTTAGATAACACTAAATTTTAAATGAGTTTTTAAAATTCATATCTCAATAACAAGGGATTTGTCATTTTGATACAAATCATCTCTTATTGAATACACTCCTCCTCTTCATCATGGTCGCTCTTGTACGGACCATACGAGCTCATAGGGTTTCATGGATGCAAAACATGGGATCTTCCAAAATCTCCAGCTTCACTCATCCCACCTTCTTTCAAACGCTATCATATCAGTGATATTGACTATGTGACTTCTTCCAGTGGACTGGTTTTGCTTAGAAACGACTCTGATAATGCTTACTGCTACGTGGGCAATCCAGTTTCACAGCAGTGGGTCGAAATCCCTCCACCTCCATCTGATCCGAAAGGTGCTAATTCTAGTGTGGCTTGTTTGGTGACTCGTTTGGACGAGGACGGTGTCGTTATAAGCTTTAAAGTGGTTAGGTTAGATACTGTCCAATCCACAAATAATCATTTGAGTGTGTTTCTGTATTCCTCGGAGACAGGGATCTGGACTTCCAAAGTAGACTACTATCCTTATTGCATCAGCAGCATGTGTGATATCAACCTGAATGGTACAATCTACTATAGTTCTATGAGTGAACCTGGAGTAGTCGTAGCTCTTGATTTCTATTCTGAATCCGATCAATTCCGGGTTGTCCAATTACCAGACTATCCGGATTACAACAAGGACTACTAACGAACCTTGACTATATCAGGAGGCTTTGTCATGTATCTCAGATCATTAGCTCGATACAAAGAAACTGTTTTGAAGATTTGGAGGCTGAACAATGATGACGACACTTGGCATCTTTTGTGGGAAGTAGGCTTCCCGATTATCAGTAACTATGCACCGTTGGCAATGAATCCGTTTGATATTGGTATTGTTTATCTATGGAGTCAACGGGATTATCATGGGGTATCATGTAACCTGCGGAAACGAAACTACACAATCCTTAGGAATGCATCTAATGATGGTCATCAAGATTGTCTCATTGACCATTTTGTATGTAAGAAGAGCGTGGATACAATATGGCATCCAAGATCATCATCAAATTTACACTTGAACTTTAGAGTTTGTATCTCGTTTTGCCCATTCGTGGTCCCACGGTGGATGGAACCGGTGCCTCGTCCTCCTCAAGCTGAGATGATAGATATGACTTCACTACTTTCTTACGCTACTGCAACACACGAGAGAATGATGGGGTACATGAACACAGTGATGAGGGATAAAGACAACGATTACTTTTGGATGGAGTGATATCAGTATGTTTTTCTATTTGATGTCTTTTGGATTTGTTATTGTTTTATATCGTTTCGAACTATGCACTGTTTTTAGAGCGGTCTCTGTTTTTTCGGTAATAAAGTAATACCAGTGGTAAAAATTCCCAAGAGTGTTGTGATCAAAGAGACAAAAACCATGAGTCGTAGCATCAAATGGTAGCGGCTCTTACAGCATGATTATTGTAAATACCCATGTTAGGGGTTCTTATTACTTTTTTAATGCTTTCAAGCACAAAAAGTGAATTAAGAGACAAGGTTAAAAAACCCAAACATTTAAGTGGTCCATTGCAAGGTTCTTAATTGGGTATAAGTAAAAAACTCCATTTCCAAATTTGGTATCTAAAAGTAGTTTCATTATTCTTCATATTAATGTAAAACTAGTATTCACTTGATAACAAAATATTTAGACTTTTGCCAATATTATGTTCTTCAAAGGAGACCATTCAATACACAAAACATACGGCAAGAGAGGAGAAGAGAAGAAGAGTACTCACTTGTTAGAATCCGGCAATCTCTCGAGACTCCGGCCATCCTCCAGGGAATAAGAAGACCACCTCCTCAAACCCCAAGAAGTTATCTGCATTTCCATCATAAACAAAAAGCAAACAATCAGAGATGGCACAACTACAAAAAATAACAAAACAGAGACTTGAAAAAGAGATAGGACTACTAAAAGTGTGTTCCATTCTTGTGGTAACACGACAAACATAAATGGGATCAGAAGGAACATGGAGATATGTAATAAAAGTTGGAGATATGTAATAAACAACGTTTTACCAAAAACAAGTTTTTTGTATGTCTTGTTGAAAATCAAGAATCAAAGATTCAAATGCCTTAAAGACGGAAACTTTTCTCCATTCTTGGTTCTCTATGTCAATGATTTTCGGACATGATGGATTTAATTACAATTTGATTTTCTCTTGTTGTTTGCCTAATCTACTAAGAACCATGTGATAAGACATTTATTAGATTTTTGATATTGCAGAATAATACGGAAGAGATGTTTACCCCTTTGATAGTGTCCATGGGATGATCTTCGTCTATGTGGCAGCAGAGAGAGACGATATCAAAATAGTCTGAGCAGAAGGGGAAAACATACTCTTCCCTGAACTCATCTTCTCCCTCTACCTCCATGTGAAGGCTCGGTTCTGTCGAAACCATCAATAAGATTTACAAAAGCCACAACACGAAACTATCAATAAGATTTGTAGAATATCTCTTTACTAACTAAGTTAAAGCCTCATCTTAGTCATCGAGATCGTGGCTGATCGTCCCATACTCGGCGATAAGCCCGTCGGAGAGATTAGCGTTCCGGTGAAGGAGCTTTTGGATCAGAACAAGGACGGCGGCGAGGAGGAGAAGACGGTGACGTACACGGTGAGGCGATCGAACCCAATCCCTATCCCTCGAGACGATCAAAGACGACGACGACGAGATCATCCCAGGAGAAGAGATCAATCACGACATTTTGGAATCGAAATCGACTGATTTCAGGAAGTGGGGAGAGAGATAGAGATAGAGATGAGAGAGAGGAGGAGATAAGCGACCTATCTTAGAGCATTAACTTCGGCTTTCCACTCAGCTAAGAACCCAACTCTAAGAATCCAGTTAATCATGGTCTTATTGTTCCTAATTAAGAGCATGCTCTTGAATTAAAAGGTATTTTTTTTTAATCAAAATTAATTTAAGCAACCTACCTAAGCAACCCGGATAATCATGCTCTTAACGCCCATATGGTCGGACGTGCGGAACTGGAAGAGAAAGAGTTGTTCCGCGACGGCGAGTGCAATTAAGTTGTTGAGGTCCTTATGTTCCATTGGTCTTCTTTTGTTAAATATTATGTCAAAAACTACATATACATTATTGAAAGTGAGGGAGATGCAGGAGTGTTAAAAGGTTGGGGATTCTTGAGTCCCAAAGAAATGAAAAGCTAGTAGGAGATTATAATGATCAAGAGAGACACTAAATATCTTGGTTTTGAAAGAGGAAACATGTACATGATATGTATGATTTTGGATGCAGAGAAAATAGTTAAAGAGGTGCCACAGACCAAGTGCAAAAAAAAAAAAAAAAAAAAATTCTCTCTACGATGTTGCCCAGCAGTGTTCCCATGCTAAAGCTTTGAAGGTTCAAAATATGGAAGGTGGCAATAAATATAATGTTGCTAAGATGAGTGTAACAGTTGAATGAGCAAAAATCTTGATTTCATTTCAAGAGTGAGGATAATTTGTGTGTAGACATGTAAGGCAAGTGAGAAGTCACGATTCGATTTGAATATTTGTCTAAAATCGAAACCTCAAGTAACTTGCAACTAAAAGCTTACTACTCTGTATTACGTCTGTCATAAATATTCTTCAGCCTTTTCTATTTGGGCGTCTCATTTCTAGTAGACTCCAATTGGGCTTTTCAGGAAACACAAATAAGAGACACCGATGAGATTGCAGAAATGAACGTCACATTTTCTTTTCAATAGTAAAAAAATAATTTGATGAATCTACTACCGACATTATTAACCGACCTCCGTGACTCCGTCCACGAAAGAATCGATGCATCATGAAACCCAGAAATAGACTTCAATTAAAAATCAAGAAATCCTGACGTGATCTCCTGATTTAGCTGATGGGACCACGAAAACCCCTCCCCAGTATTATCAGAAACAATATTCAATAAAATTCACAGCTTATGATCAAAACATTATTCAAGGTTTTTGGATAATTTTAAATATAATCTAACAATATTAAAAGGGAGATATACTCAACTCTCATCATATCCACGTCAACTAGAAAAATCAACCTATCATAAATCATCTTTTTGCCACGTCATCGTCGAAACTGGTCTTTTATTTTTGGGTTTCTTAGCATTTTAAACAGCTCGATTAAGCCCAAATGCCTCAAGGGTCTGAAGCATAATTTTCCGTTCTTATCCGACTATCTCATGTTGTAGTCACCGATCAAATTCTTCACTTCTCCGTTACAGTAACCTACAATTCATCAATCTAAGTCATCTTAAATGGTTTCGTTCCATCTCCCCTTATATCTCCTTATATATAAAGTGCTTCATCTGATCTTCAATCAACCCTAATTGAAAAACTTCACTAAAGAAGCTACAGCTACTGCCATGAAATCCACCGGTAAGTCTCCCGTTACAGCATCACCACCAGCATGTCTACCGTCGCCATGGGGACCAGCCGAATCTTGACTCCGTTTTCGGTTAGTCAATTTCTGGGAGGTTAGAAACTTTGCTAAAGGTCGGACCTTTATTGGATTAGAGCTCCTGCTCATCCATGAACATGTATGAATGCTTATCCCCAACTTTTAACGAGTATGGGATTGGTCCACTTCCTGGCCTCTATCTCCCAGTCAACAAACAGAACTGTGATGAATGTTTACTTGTGGAACAAGGCCGTGAATGAGTTTTACTGCAAATTCAGCGACACCCTTGAAACTCCTACGTCCTTTTAGTGACAACCGCGAATACTAAACATATTGGAGGTAATCAATTCCCTTCTTATTAGTTAGTGTATGGTATAAACATAGACTCCTCATTTGTTGGCCAGACCTTAGCTATCTTTTCTATATTCCATTTGTTAACCCATCTTTCAAAACTACAAGGAACGTTGCCCTCAGCTACATTGATAAACATGTACCTCCCACAAATGAGTATCTCTCCTGGTGTACAATCCGGTCTCATTCAAATTTATTGTTGTGAACTCCATCTGATTCAAACTATATGTATAAGGTTGGCTCAAACCCAGACGTTTCTGCCGTAGCTAATGCTAACAATATTAAAAAGGAGATATACTCAACTCTCAGGATGTTCACGTCAGCTAGAAAAATCAACCTATCATAAATCATCTTTTTGCCACGTCATCGTCGAAACTGGTCTTTTACTTTTGGGTTTCTTAGCATTTTAAACAACCGGATTAAGCCCAAATGCCTCAAGGGTCTGAAGCATAATTTTTCGTTCTTATCCGACTATCTCATGTTGTAGTCACCAATCAAATTCTTCACTTCTCTGTTACAGTAACCCACAATTCATCAATCTAAGTCATCTTAAATGGTTTCGTTCCATCTCTCATTATATCTCCTTATATATAAAGTGCTCCATCTGATCTTCAATCAACCTTAATTGAAAAACTTCACTAAAGAAGCTACAGCTACTGCCATGAAATCCACTGGTAAGTCTCCCGTCACAGCGTCACCACCAGCATGTCTACCGTCGCCACGGGGACCAGCCAAATCTTGACTCCGTTTTCGGTTAGTCAATTTCTGGGAGGCTAGAAACTTTGCTAAAGGTCGGACCTTTATTGGGTTAGAGCTCTTGCTCATCCATGAACAGGTATGAATGCTTATCCCCAATTTTTAACGAGTATGGGATTGGTCCACTTCCTGGCCTCTATCTCCCAGTCAACAAACAGAACTGTGATGAATGTTTACTTGTGGGACAAGGCCACGAATGAGTTCTACTGCAAATTCAGTGACACCCTTGAAACTCCTACGTCCTTTTAGTGACAACCGCAAATACTAAACATATTGGAGGTAATCAATTTCCTTCTTATTAGTTAGTGTATGGTATAAACATTGACTCCCTATTTGTTGGCCAGACCTTAGCTATCTTTTCTATATTCCATTTGTTAACCCATCTTTCAAAGCCACATGGAACGTTGCCCTCAGCTACATTGATAAACATGTACCTCCCACAAATGAGTATCTCTCCTTGTGTACAATCCGGTCTCATTCAAATTTATTGTTGTAAACTCCATCTGATTCAAACTATATGTATAAGGTTGGCTCAAACCCAGACGTTTCTGCCGTAGCTAATGCGTCAGAGGTCACCAAGGTTGCGAAAATGACTGTTGCTTAGATCTTTGCGTTTTCGAAACATGAACCCACTAAGGCACTTTCTAGAACAAATAACCATACATACTTACAAGGTTTAATGCTAACTGTTTACGAATTTCTGGCAGGTACCATTGATGATGTTGAGAGGGACTCTAACTGGTACTACATTGCAGGCAGTGACTGCCAAACTAAAGTGAACAGAGGTCCGACTTCATTGATATGCCCAAAATGTGGAAATGTGAAGGCTACTGGAGTTGCAAAGTAATCTATCCCTATCCTTACATTTCTGCATCGAGTAGCCTTTTATTCTAAGTTGTTTGTTCTTTATTATAGGTACCGCACTGAGCTGTCTGTCTATGACAATGACGATAAGGCCAGTTTTGTGCTACTTGGCGATGCTGGTCTTGAGCTCACGGGAAGGCAGGCTCAGATTTAACTGACAACTATTTTCAGGTCACTTTAACTATTCTTAATTCACGTCCGCTGTTGTGTAGTCTCTGTAGCACCTGTTGTGAATGCTAGGTAATGGAGACATGGGTGCTCATTATGAGAAGCCAACTCAACAAAGTCTTGTGGTTACCATTGGCAAAACCCGCAACTTCAGAGTGAAGGTCCCAGACTACAATTTCACAACGAAAAGCAGACCATATCTGTCACTTAGGTAGTCTCTCCTGCTGTCCTGCAAACTGTAGCACCTGCCGTGTAGATCCAAGTCAGCGCAGGCGATGATAGCGAACCAATTCTAGGGGCAAGTGTTGCTTCAAAGTCTTCCTTACATTTAACCTGCTGTGCAAGTTCTTCTGGTGAGGCATGTGCCCCAACTAATGTCAGCGAGGAGAAGAAGGAAACCAAGCATGCAAGACTTAGTAACTAAAAGCTCTCAAATTCCACTTACCTACTCCATGTTTGCTTTCTGGCACCAATGAATTATCCATTATCTTATGTCTGTATGGCTTATGTTTTTGTCTTTTTCTAGAATTCCCCGTCCCTTTAGCTCTTATCTTGATGTTTCGTTTATCTTCGTTGGACAAACAAACCTCCACCCCAAACATCATCACTTAATGGCTTATCTTGAACAAACATCATATTTTCCAGACCAGTCTTTAACTATACAGCTACATCTCCGTATCTCATTCGTAGCAACATATTCTCTACAATAACTCCTTTTAATAACCGTGGGACCCTAGATTGGAAAAGAACGAGATTTGGTGAGATGTATAACGTTTAGCTTCAATGTAATTCCACCGTGGTTGACCTCAAATTTTGTGAACTCTTTGATAATAGACTGAACTTACCTTACATGACATCATGCTTGGGAGAAGAAGAAGCAATCTCTGCTACACTTTCAGCGCAACTGGCTAAGGACTAATAATCCTAGCGCCTTTAATGTTCTTGAAAGGCAATGTTGAACGCTGACCACAAGAAACGGCCAACGGCGGAAGCTGTTCTTGGTCATTGATTCTTGAAGGGAGAGGGAGTTATAGATTTATTATGCATTTCACCCACTTCGGCCTTAAAACATTTACAATACATTGATAGGAGATTTTCTCATGAGCCTGGAAGAAAAACACTGATTATAACAGAAATGAAAATTTTGTACATAGGATAACTAAAAAAGAGTGGATGTCCTAGGGAAAGTCGTTCCACACGAGCTTGCGTCAGGACCACATTTGTTGCTACAATTTTTTTTTCTGTTCCTATAATTCATGTACTTTGTTCTCCTGCCATTATTGTTTCATCCCTTTGTCTCATGGATATACATCAAAATTATATCAACTTCCATTACAGTTTTAACAAAGAAAACAAATATGATGTCAAAAAAAAAAATACAATTACTAAAGTCATCTATAGGTAATTTAAATTGTTTTTACCAAGATTCTAAAAACGATCCTATAATTGTAGATGATGAATCAAGGAATACAAATAAGTTTCCTATCTCGGCATATTAAACAGTCTAACTATATCATATTCACATTTGAATTCTCGGATCTAGATCGATTTATTGTCTTTTCCAAAAACTTAATAGACATTATCCGAAGGCTTAATGAAATTAAAAATAGAATACAAATAAGTTCTACATCACATAAAATTAGACAAACCTATACTTCGATTGCTTTAGTAGTTTCTGGTTTTAGTTTTTGGGTTTTAGATAGTTAAATATTGGTTTTTCATTTTTAAACTGTGTTTTCGACTTTCATATTTTGGTTTTAGTTTTGGTTTATATATTTACTGTTTGGTTTAAATTTTTTATTAAATTTAGATTTTTACTGTTTTTAATATTCTGTATTTTATTGGTTTTACAAAAAGAGAAATTTTCTAAGATAGCTCTTTTTAATTTTTTTCCACCAAAAAGAATATCCAAAGAGGAAAATGATCAAAAAAGTTTTTTTATTAAATGGTAAATATACACTCATATGACTAACTAATCTAGACTTAAAGAAAGAATATACATTACTAAATGTTGATATATATTATATTAATATAAAAAAATATCACAAGTATAAACGGAATGTTACAAGCACTTTTTAAAATCTCAAAGACATTGATTATGGTTTACCCCTTATAAATTGATAAAATAATATAAAAAACTGATTTCTCAATTTTTTTAGGATCTTTGGTTAAAATCTTCATTGATTGTTACGAAGGTTTTTGATTCCCTTAAATCATTTTTTTCAGAAATCTTAATGGGATAATACAAGGGTTAATTTGTGTAATACAAAAAGAAATTAAATAAATAACTATATGCTTAGGATTTTTTGGTTAAAATCTTAATTGATTATTACAAAGGTTTTTGATTCCCTTAAATCATTTTTTTCAGAAACCTTAATGGGATAATACAAGGGATAATTTGTGTAATACAAAAAGAAATTAAATAAATAACTATATGCTATATATTATTATAATAGTATTCTATTTTTATATACACATAGAACAGTTTATGTGAATATAATATATAACAGAGAGAGAGAGAGAGAGAGAGAGAGAGAGAGAGAGAGAGAGAGAGAGAGAGAGAGAGAGAGAGAGAGAGAGAGAGAGAGAGAGAGAGAGAGAGAGAGAGAGAGAGAGAGAGAGAGAGAGAGAGAGAGAGAGAGAGAGTACATTTGTATTCTATATGTTCAAAGTAAAATAGAATTCAACAAAATTATGTTTTTTTTGATCAAACAACAAAATTATGTCTAATTTGAAATTGAAACTAAACTATACTATACAAATATGTAGTATATTATAGATTTAAAAAACTAATATATAGAGTGTGGTATAAAATTGTATATATATATATATATCTATTTAAAATTTACAGAGCATATTATGTGTAAAAAAATCTATCTTTTTAATATGTGAAATGCAAAAGTAAATAATTGTGTTAATACAAAACTAAAGTAGTTACATTAGATGGGGAAGACATGCTAACTACAAAGAAAATAAAAGAAAAAAATAACAAAAATTAACACTGCATATAGGGTGATTTAGCAATAATTATATAATGTATAGGCTATACTCTAACCATTACGTTGTTATGTATATTTGGTAAATTGAAGTTTTTTTTGGTTATACAATGAAATTTCGATAATACAATGGTTTTTGAAAAACAAAAACCAAAATTCCTTCTAAAACTAAAAAACGAGCAACACTTTAAACCAAAATACTGTTACAAAATTGTTAAAAAAATTAGATACATACTCAAACAGAACAATTGACATAATAGTATAAAATGTAAAAAATTTAAAACTAAAAATATAAACCACGCTTTAAAAATTAGATACATACTCAAACAAACAAATTGCATTATACAAAATATAAACTCTTAAAAATTAAAATATATAATCCGCGTGTAGTGCGGAGAAAATTTCTAGTACATATAAAAAATAGTGAAGACACCTCTTTAGTTTACTTTATTTGGCTTTAAATTTAAAAGGAAATAATTTGATGTTTTAATATAGAACCATATGACAATATCCACGTGGTCTGAACCGACCACTTCAAACCCCCCCAAAAGCCCTACAATATTTCAATCTAATAAATCAACGAAAATTAATATTTTTCTACTCTATAATATAATTCTTGGTATAAATACACTGCTACACACACACTCATTATAGAGACATCTAGACTTCACTTACACATTCTAAGAACTTTAGACCTTTACCAAAACCAGAGAAGATCAAGAAGAAGAAGAAATACATGGAGAGATCACCATACTACGGTTCATCGTACCTAGACTACCTTTCTCTCCCAGACCCACATGTCTGTTTTTTCTTCATGGTTGTCTTCTTTGTATTGTCTCTCACATGGTACTTGAACTACGAGTCCGTCCTCGAAGACACCATGAACCAGCTCAAGCTCGTCTTCATGCTCTCCCCTCTCTTCCTCCTCCTCCTCCTCCACATCTTCTCAGGCGGCCTTTCCTTCTACGTCCCCTGGCCTGAACAAGACTCCATCCACCGTGCTGGTTCTTCTCCTTGGGGAGTAGCAACAGTTCTCGTGATCATCTTGTTCATGGTCTCGTACCAGTCAGACATCCATGAGATGTGGTTCCCCTTTGGGGCTAGGTAGATCGATCAACCTAAAATTTTCCTTAAAACATATGACCCGCTTGAGATATGGAACATCCATGTAAAATCTAGTCTCATGTGAGATGTTAAAGTATGTGTACGAGTGAAACTTTTGCCGAAGATCTTTCAAGTCTTATCAGAGTGTCTTCATGTAGATAAAATTAAGTGTCTCAACGTGTGTATATTCTACATGTATTCAAAAAATTCCCTTTATAAAATGAGATGTAGATTAAAAATACTGTTGCAATAGAAAAGTTTTGTGGATGAATGGATGCATGAGCTAAACTCCTAAAATGAATATTACGGTGCCTCATGTATCTACACTGACTCAGAGCACCATTAACCCAACGACCCATAATGGGGTGTTTAAATTTTTTTCTTTTTCCTGATTAAAAAAAAAAAATTAAAAAATGGATTAATCGCGGACTGCCATGTGTCAGTAGGATTCGTGAATAGTGTAAACAACGGTGTTTAAATAGGCTACAGAATAACTGATGTTTAAAATTTTGTAGATCCCACTTTGGAACCTACTTACTATTATATTATTTTTTTGTTAAACATCTCCTATAAACATTTGGGTTAATGGTGCTCTGAGACAACTAGCGGTTCTTCTGGTCATCTTTTGACAAGTGGGAGTTTGTTATTGTCTACGTAAATATTTTCCGGGATTTCTTCACCTTTTTTTATTTGTTAAGAAATTAGAAAAACTTTTGCGATTGCTTTATGAACGTTGCTTTGTTTTGGTTATAGAAAAAGAGTAATTTTGAAATTTTGATAAAAAAATCGATCACTATAATAATGCCAAAGTGATATCTTTTATTTTCAAGTTTGTTTTGATAAAAAAGATACCGACATGTATATTTGTACTAACAATTCTCACCACTACTTTATAAAGTTAGGGGTACATTCTAGAGTATGAATTCATGAATACTCAGGATTGAAAGCGACATTTGTCCACTATAATTCTGCCAGATTTTCAAATCGAGCGTCGTTCTTAGCTGATAGAAACTAGCTAGATGATTGATCCACGTTATGTGTGAGATTGTAATAATAATTTAGTAGTTCTGAAATGCAACTTTAATATAAGTTGCAAGTTTTTTTTACAGAACAAACAAGTATAAATGTAAAAACTTTAGAAAGTAAAACAAGTATATTTGGAACTTACTACTTCCTAGTACCTATATATATATTGATGAAGTTATAAAAGTTGTTATGTGATTCTTAGCGATTAAAAAATCAACAAAGTTATACTCGAACTAATAATAATTTTTGGATTTATATGTTTTTTCCTTTTTTTTGAAAGACACATCAGATATCATGTGTTAAAGGTTGAATAACGTTACTTTACCGCCACGAGTCATGGATGTCTTATTCCTATACGCCGTTTAGAACATTTAAAATTATTATATTTTCGATTCTAACAATACACCTTCAACATACAAAATAACTTGAAAATGCACCCAATAGAGATTCGAATATGCGATATTAATCTTCTCTTTTTTTGAACATTAGTGCGACGTTAATCTTATTAACAAAGTTGTTCACTTTCTGTTTAAAAACGGTGATAATATTTTGAAAATATAATAATTTTAATGTCACTCTTACGGTCTTACCTCTCGTCTCCATTACCAGTAGTATATATTTAAAAGCCATGATTTTCATTAAAATAAAATACATTTTAGAACTGTCGCTATTATTCAATAAACGAAACTGTTCACAATTCCATTAAAGAGACCAACCTCGCATATTGAATCCTTTTCGGTGCTTCTCTAAGTTATTTTGAATGGTGAAAGTTTGTTGTAAGACTCGAAAAAGAGCTAGAGATTTGAATCTGGAGTTGGAATGACATCAATGATAAAATTTGTTTGTGAATGTTTTTTCTCTATGATCCTGAAAATCAGAAAAACATAATTGAGCCAACGTTGATGTAAATTGCTTTAATCCATTCAACAATGAAAAAGAGAAGTAAATCACATCAACGCTGCACTCAATGATGTTCGTACAAATCCAGGAAAAAAACCCTTTCTTGCTATGTTTAATCACCATGGAACTACATGTAGTTTATAAGACATTGTCTGAAAGCAGTACAATTCATGTGTTGTACTACTGTGTACGATTAACGAGCCGTGCTATATCGTATTTTTGAGGTTGCTGATTTGTAAGTTTTTAAATTATAGTTAGCTAAATTTTAAAAATATTTTCCATGTGACTAATGTAATGAAAAACATTATTAATGTATTCTTAATTATTTAACCCAAGTTTCTGTATGTACGACTAAACATCGGTGTTCTGGTGTGTTGTACTGCAGCAAAGCACAGCTTTATATACGTACTACATGAGACGACTATCTCGACTGCAACGACGTCGTTCGCCACTTTTTTTATTTCTTTTCCTTACAGAAGTTTAATTACTTTGTTGACGCTCTTCTCATTTATATATGTGTGTATGATTACAATCTGAGAAGCGAGAAAAAATTAATAATGGACATGCTTAACCTTAATATAGTAAAACAAAATCAAATGGAGATAAACAATTGTGGAAAAGCAGAAATACAACTTATTAAGTATAATCAACACGTAAATTTGATCACTTGACGATGCATTAAGCAAAACCGTATTAGTTGACCCGTCTACAGTCTCTACGGATCTCTCCATCGTTTCCTGTGAGAACCCTTACATTGCCCATCTTGATCATTGATTTCGCAAAAGCTTTATAGAATTTACGTTGGCTCTTTGCAAAACGATTCACCAAAGACATAGTAGGTGCTCCTTTCGAAGAGAACAAGATTTGATCTGATTCAATGACCCCACGGTTGTTTTGAAGGTTCTTGAAATAGTCGTTATCAAATGAGTCCGGGCTTGTAGGATCAAGATTGACCCTCGCGGTGAGACTTCTGCCTTGCGGACATTTTCGTCGCAGTGTTCTTAAGAATTTTGGTTCAATGCTAGGATCGGACTGTCCATTGTTACCAGTAAAATTGTGTAGACGATTTGCTATTACTCCACACTGAACCCTCCCGAAGGTGTGAGCACCTGCACATTTATTATGATTCATAATTCGTAATGATAATATTGAAACAAAATACTATTGAGATCCCTGGTCAAAAGTTTAATCATACATCTGCAAGATGACCAATATTTTTGGTCTCAACGAAGATTCAAGACGGGAATGTAAAGATTACCAGATAAAGCGACAAGATCGGTAGTGTCAAGATTATGTACGGAGAATTTCGAAGTAAGTATCTCCATCGAGTCAGGTCCTAGTGGAAGTGCAGCCACGGCGTCCCCACGGTTAGCCGTGCGACCATCTCTTCTTCCTAACAATACGTCCCATGACGGCCCTCCCGCCTTAAAGGATACAAATATAATTTTCTTAAAAAAATATATATGTAATATACAATATAGTGTTTTCATTATTGTACTATAGTGTCTTCATAGTATTTTAACACTAGTTCAACCACTAAGTTATATATCTTGCTCATGTTTCATAGAATTTAGCTACAACATAAAATTTTCAAAGAGTTATTTTATTACCAGTGAGACAGAGATTTCAGCTGCAATAGCGAGGATATCGGCACAAGAGACGACTCCAGGGCATACATTCTCCAGTGCGGTTTTGATATCATCGATCACTTCGAAACCGTCAAGAGAACCAGCGTTTTGGAAAGCTTCCTTTTCACCCTCTACTCCATCCACAGGAGCAGCGTCCAATAGTACCGAACCATCGCAGCCCTGTGTTTCACGAGGTCAATGTTTTATGCATATTTTATTTTTCAAATGATATAATTACATTATCAAAATAATCATAATTATGTTTTTTGACAAACTAATGTCTAGTCTACACTTTTCTTGCTTAATGATTAAAGTAAAAGAAACCAAAAAGACATATTTTAATTTTGGGTTTAGGAAGACCGATACTCATAATTAATGAAACTAAGGTCAGTATACGGATAATATCGTCAAACTTATGATCAAACATCAAATTTTAGATTTGATCTTTGGAAACCAGCTCAAAATAACTCTTAGTCGTAATAATATGTCATTCGAATTTTATGAAGATTGGTGATGCAAATTCTAAATTTCAACTCTACTTCTGTTTGAAGTCCACCGAACCCTTTACAACGATCATAAAGCTGCACATATGGTTTAGATTCAACATGATTAACAATATCATGCACATTATATCGATTGCTAGGTTTTTTATTATATTAAACAAAAACAAATCACATAGCAGTGACAGTCGTGAAAGACGCATGACTTTAGCAGTGAATATATGCTAATTAATGAATAGAAATAGATCTTACGTTCACAAAACAGTCGTGAAAGTGAAGACGCATGACTTTAGCAGTGAGTCTAACGTCGGTACGGCTAGCTCGTTGGATCAGACGCCGAGCGATGATTGTGACATTAGGGCAGCTCTCGGAGTAAAAATCGGAGCTAAGTTGAGCATTACCCAAAACACCAAACATCAAAAGCGAGAGCAAAAGTAAGGGGATATTAATATTGCTTAGACCCATTCTTCTGTCGCTCTATGTTAATTAGTCAAACAGAGCGATAGAAAGAATAAGCTTAGAGGATATTGTGGATTGATGTTAAAAAGAGTGACGCCTTTTATAAAGAGCTTATACCTAACGATGGAAGAAATTTTATACATATTCTAGGAAAGTTACAAAACATTTCAGTGCGGTATAGACTTTCTAATTTTATTTTGTGACACATAATAAAATATGATGATTAGCATCTCTGACTACAATTTGGTGCAGTTGTAAAGTATACAAATACAACGAATTTGAGTATATCAAAAAAAAAATTGAGAACAAAGTAGATCAAGTTGAATCTTTAAAAATGTGACACCATTATTTGTGAGTTTTTTTTTAAGTTTGAAAAGCCTAGGTTAAAATCTCTTATTTGAAATATTTTGATTAAAAAAATTGAAGCTTTTGAAAAACACAAATAAAATATAATTTTTTAAAACATAGAATAAAATATAAAGATATATACAGTAAAACCTCTATAAATTAATAATATTGAGACTTTGAAATTTTGTTAATTTAAAGAGATATTAATTTACAAAAGTTTTCTTATTTAATTTTTTTTTTCTATTTTTATTATGTTTATATATAAAATATGAAATATTTGATTTTATCGTATGTACATTATTCAAATTTTAGAAATTTCATGACTTTCATATTGTTTTATTATCTTATTTGGTGTATAGTTTTATGTTTTATATGATTGTTAAATGGTTTTCGATATAATTTTACTAACTATTATCAAAATATATTAAAATGTTAAGAAAAATAAAGATATTTTCACTGTGAATATAAAATGAATAATATAATGTTTATTTTTTACTTATATAAAATTATATATAGATAGATTATTAATTTATGATTTTAATGAGACTATATATTTACATGGAAGTTATAAAAATATTATTATTTTATTATTTTATCGATTTATGTCATATTTTACACCGGTCCAAGTTGGAACCGGTAAAATTTATTAATTTATAGAGATTATTAATTTATGGAGCATTAATTTATAGGAGTTTTTACTCTACATAGATTATTGTTGAGTGCCGGC
The DNA here is from genome assembly GCF_020379485.1 of Brassica napus. Taxonomy (NCBI): domain Eukaryota; kingdom Viridiplantae; phylum Streptophyta; class Magnoliopsida; order Brassicales; family Brassicaceae; genus Brassica; species Brassica napus. Next base: position 54,224,197 of record NC_063452.1, on the reverse strand, counting down.
TGATGGCCTTGGGAGCAGGTCAATAAAAGAGCCATATCAATTTACGTCATGAAAGGAAAGGAAATAACTAAGGATGGCTAAAAATGGACAAAAAAACTGAGTAACGGTACATAACAATTGACTTGACGATAATTAGGTATATATAATCAACGAACGTACATGTGTACTGTGTGTTTTGACCTTGTTAGTTACAGTTTTCTTCTTTATTTTATGTTTTAAAATCGATGAAGTAAAATTAATTAGTATTCAGTATCAAAGGAAAAACATCAAGTTAACGATTATTAATGCATATAAGAATCATGTGAATGTTAAATGTTTACTGACTCATGTAGGAATGGTTGAATCTTTCACTCGGCGGCTCATGCCACATAAAAATGATTTATTCTTCCGCGTATGAATTGAGTATGCTGTTGAATCCGTCTAATTGAATCATCATTGGTGTACGTAAATGTAATTAAATAATAGAAACATTGAATCGGTCTAATGAAACCTAATAAGCTGTGATGTTTTTAAGCCATCACTGGTTTAATAAAATAATGGAAACATGTGATTAGAGATATGGCAGCGGAGATGAGTGGTTATTATATGCATGCAGTGTTCTAAAAATCGGTTGGCTCTTATACGCCCGCCTAATCGGTAAATCTTGTATGAACGAAACGATTTTTTCAAACTGATTTTTTTTTAAAAAAGATTGGTCTAGACATATAAAAAATCAGTTTAGACGACCGCCTAAACAATAATATTCTATAAAACGCATAATCACCGCTTACAACATTGTATTGTATGCAAGTAATTAATACCTATTATACTTTGCAAATAGAAATTACAAAAGGAAAAGAAAAACATAATACATTACCAAGTAGAAAAGTGTAGTCCAGAATACCTTTTTTAAGACACAATTTACTTTCATTAATCTTTAAATTTTTTAACTACAATAACTAAATTGAATTTTTCATACTATTAAAACTACAACAATATAAAACGCATTCAAGCTTCTGTGTTTTCTGCATTTTTCTTGCAAAAAGTTTCAATTATGTGATTTTTAAATATAAATTGTTAGATATATAGTGTTATAAGAGCATCATTAGCAGAAAGTCTCTCAAAGGGAATTTCTAAAGAATATTATGTATTGTTATCAACACATAAGCAACCAAAGAGAACCAATCCATTAAACAATAACTTTCCGAGCATAGACGCTTCGATAACTTCATGACTATCGGCACCGATCAATTTAATCTCCAGCATAATCAGGAGTGAAGCACTGGATACTCTTACCGACAAAATTTCGCTGGATGTCGACCCGGTGATGCCTCCTGCTTGGATATCTCCCTCGAGGTTACATGGATTGAAAAGGATTTGTACCTATCGGGTTTTCTTTGCCGTGGGATCATGTACAGGTCGTGCTGACGATGGTGGCACAGACGGCGGTTAAAAGCAATCGTCGTCGTCAAAGGACGCTGCAAACTTAACGATTCATGGGATGAAGTTTACTAAATTCACCGGTATAGCATCTCAACTGAAGATGTTAACTCGAGACCTGAACCGGATCCGAGAAGGGATGGATTTGTGGTATCTGGGTTGAGTTTCAGTTTCTACGATGGAAAGAGTCAACTTTAACAAGAGAACGGTAATGATGAACTTAGCCATTGTTGAAAAACATCTAATGGTCTGCTTTCTTTTGTCCCCTTCAGTATGGAGAACATTTATAGAAAATTTGAACTTTCCTGTGTGTGAATTTTGTTTTATTTTTTTATGTTCTAATCAACCTACAGATTCCTTTTTGAGAGTTTTCTTAGTTTTTAAAACATTCTTGATTTGACTTCAGGATAGGTTGGTAGGGAAGAAGTTGATTTCAAACCCGATGCAAGTAACGCATAGAAACAAAGATTCTCTTTTTTTTTTTTTGGGTTACGTATTTTAAGTTTGAGGATTCTTTCTTTCTTGGAGTCATTCTATTACGAAGGTATAGCTAGTGTCTAATAAAGAATTTGATAACCTTAAAGAAAAGTTGATGTGGGAAGGAAGCAGTTTTGTCATGCTAAGTAATGAAATTGTAGCTTCTTCTTTCTCCATTTGGTTTTATTATACCGAAAAATTCATGATTTGTGATCTCTTTCAGGTTCCAATGAACAAAAATTCCTTGAAGCTTCAGTGTCTTATGTCTGTGGAAACCCAATCATGAGTGGAAAAAATATGATAAGCTGAAAATGAAACTAAATGTTTGTATTTTTTTGAGCTTCATTCATCTTGTTATATATAACTTGGATCTGATTTATGACTGTTCTCTTGGTTCTGTAGATGGACGAAAGTAAAATTGTGTTGGAGGGTCCAAGATGCAGTCTTCATAGTAATAAAAAGGTAAAAGTTATAAGAAGAATGTCAAGGTATATTCCTTAGGATACTTCATTATGTTTTTTTTCAACTACCTTCATTATGTTCTTAAGACTTTATACTTATGTTCTCATAACAGAAGTTTTATTGGTTGGATTCCGGATTATGCTGGTTTACAGTGATCTGCCGTAGATTCTTTTAAATTTATCTTGTGGAATATACCAGCCACTGTTGTTGCGTTCATACTGTGAGTGTCGGTTTTGTTCCCCTCTCAAATTTCAAATCACTTGATCTCAAATGCCTTAAATTGTTTATTTTTTCAATTGGTGTTCTCCAAATTTTTCTTCCTTGATGACCTTACAGGTTTTGAAATCACGTCTTGCTCGAGGTAAAACCTCCTTTGACTCTTCTTTTATGGTTTAGTAGATTTTTCTTCCTTGATGACCTTAAGGGTTTTGAAATCACGTCTTGCTCGAGGTAAAACCTCCTTTGACTCTTCTTTTATGGTTTAGTGGATGTAATACTCGTAATGGTTCAAGTTTTCTTGCAATACTTGTAAAGCTAAAACCAAATGTGCAGCTTATTACAAAACCATAAATTTTAATTTGGTTAGCTGTGGTGCCTGCAATTGTATATCCAGTGCTATCACTCACCAAGCTGATCATCAAGGACTTCTTATTTTTGAAGGTATAATATTGGTCCTCTCAGATCAGTTTTTGATCCGGAAAAACAAGAGATTGTACTCATGATAAGGAGTGTCGAGATGATGATGACAACATCGAAGAGTTCTCTTTTCCAGAGGGTAAAATTATATTTGAGTTTTGCTTCTCTTTACCATGTTATGTGTGAGATGAATTTTGTGAAAACTTTACTTCTCTAAAGAAAGTAATTAGTCATTTTTCATTATTCGGTTTAGAGTTCAATCTCTTATAATAGCAACAAAATGAGATAATTTTTCTACCCAAATAATATATAATGTGAATCGAAAAGTTGGTCCGAGATGGATGAAACATAGTTTTTAGGAAAAATGATAGGCAACTACCTAAAGTATCGGTCACCACATGGCTGACCATGCAAAGTAAAGAAATGCCCACTTAACTACACGAAGTAAATGTTATGCATACTATCATCCCTGAACTTTATGTTGTTATGTAGCCAACATCATTAGCTTAATTTAATTAGTCAGAAATCGCCACGTGGACGTCAAAGATGGTAACACCGTATGATTAGCTGTTTGGTTAGTTCTAAAACTGACCCACCTGACCCAAATTAAAATAAAAACCAACCTAGTCGTTTGTTCTCTTCATCTCCATTACTACAACCCCGTTTTCCCACCTTCTGATGCTTCAATTCCATATGAAAGAAATTGACAGTGACAATTAGTTCACTTATCTGTTTCTTCTTTTCAAGGGTTTCATCTCGTGCTTCAAGCAAAGCCCTCTTTGGCCAACCATTAACTTCTTCTTCATCAAGCCACTCGCAGTAAGAACAATGCTTATTCCTTTCTTCCTTATGAAACAACAAAACATGTTACAACTGATATCACTCAAATTAGCCTATAAGTGATTTGTACTCTCTCAAATAAGAGGCCGAGTTGCAGTACTTAGGGATCGAATTCACAGGGAGCTAAGGCACACACTAGATCTACGTACTAGTTATGTGGTTAAGCTAGGCAAACAGGTTTTAAATGTGAATAGCAAGGTTGTGAACAAGTAATTGTTCAGTTGATTGATTGAGGTTTTAAGACATATGGAAAGCGTTAGACTTAGGGTTTCTATTCAGACAATCAGGATTATAGAGATATAAATACTAAGAATATATTGGATATTCTAGAACTCAAACAATAAGAATAGTCTATCAACTTCCGTATTTTTAAGCTATCTATTGCCGGATCTAGGACCTCAGATGTCGCTTGTTGGTCCTAAGAAAGTGTCCATCGATTCCAACAATGGGGTGTCGATCGATACACCTTTCAGCCCAACGATCGATACAACTAATAAGTTGTCGATCGATGAACCTTCCAGGGAGCGTTACACACGGACTTGACGTGTTCACTAGGTTTAACTAAATTAGCTTCCGCTTGTTTCTAGCAATCCTAGCACAATCTAAAGTAATTCAGAAAGAGAACCAAACTTCCGCTTGCGCCCTAATATTTATAGGCAAGGTTCTAGTTAGATACTCTAGAACACATGCATTAAGAATAGTTTAATTGATGGATATCCTAATACTTAGCAATTCTATATTTTGGGCTAATCCGTCATGAATATCTAAAAAATCTAACAAGGACAACTACTCAGACATGACTAGACAATCTCTGGGTCGATCGATTATCATCCTCTATCATCGATCGCTAGGCTGGTCGATGGCCAGCTACGATTCTTTATCATTTTATTTTCAAAATGCACCAAAATCACCATGTTCCTCCAAATCACTCCAAAACCTAAAAACATACTGAAAAGACTTCAAAACAACTGTAATGTATCTAAAAACACTTATATACCATGGCTAAAAATGAGTAAAATCCATGGTATATCAACAACCCATCTCATTACTGGTAAAACATCCCAAAAATAATTTGTTTGATATAACCTTCTATAATTCGCACCCAAAGAACCTTCGGCCTAAATTCTTTTATGTCCAAGCCGTGAAATTTTTTTATGGCAACCGACAAGCACAAAATTTGCGACCACCATAACCTTTGTTCCTACTGTTTCTTGATGACCCTAATTTTAGATCTATCTATCAAACAACCGGTCAATTACTCACATCTCATCTCACAATCGAGCAAAAACAAAACATCTCTGTAACGGGTTCAGTGAATCTTAGCTGTTTAGCTCTATGGAATGGTGTCTCTTCACTTTGATTTGTTTTGATTTTGGGTCTCTGGTTTTCTTCGATGTTGAGGATGAAGAAGAATGAAGCAACCGGTTCAGATCATATTTGATTGGGTTGTGTCGGATTTTTTTTTAAAAAAATTGGGTTGATGTCGGGTTTTAAATGTGGCCCAATAACACTCTTCTCTTAAAAATGGGCTGAGTTTTATTTTAATTTGGGTCATGTGGGTCGGTTTTAAACTAATCAAATGGCTAATCACACGGTGTTACCATCTCCGACGTCCATGTGACGATTTCCTACTAATTAAATTAAGCTAATGATGTTGGCTACATAACAACACAAAGTTCAGGGATGTTAGCATGCATACCATATACTTCGTGTAGTTGAGTGTGTATTTCTTTACTTTGCACGGTCAGCCATGTGGTGGCCAATATTTCAGGTAGCTTGCTATTACTTTTCCTAATACTATATTCTATTTTATAGTACTTCATGAGTCTCCCCTGATAATATACATGATTGCAAGAGAAATTTTTACACGATTGTGAATCATACTTTTTTCTTTGCAAAAAGGTTTACCGTGAATCATACATTTGATACCAAAGATGATACGAAAGTTTTATCGGCATATCTGCATAAGAACAATATGTTTTTCGTAATGACGTAAATACGAGCAATATGCTGATAAAACTTCAAGCAAAAGACACAAAAAGAAATTCAACTATTAAAAAATACAATACAAGAGCTTCAACTAAAGAAAATACAAAACAAAACAAAACAAAACAAAAAAATATCAAAAGAGAGCCAAATAATATTATAGAAAGTTTGTGAAGAGAGAATGAATAGAATATGGTAATGGGAATAATTTATACAACAAAGTAAAATATAAATAGTGTAATAATTTAATGGATTTATTGTTGTTTATAAAATTAAAAACCAAATAAATAAAATAAACACCTTCTATGTATCTGAGTTTTGATATTTATTTTAATGTGTTTTGCATTTCAATTAATATATTTTATCTTAAAATTAAAAGTAGAAAAACATAAATGATAAAACTATTGTACAAACTAAGGGTGGGCAAAAAAACCGAACCGAACCGAGTCAAACCGAACCAACCGAATCGAAACCGATTCAACCCGAACCAAAGTCTATTTCAAATCATTCGGTTGAAGATTTCTCTAATCTGAATGGTTCGGTTTGGTTCGGTTTTAAACCGAACCGAACCGAGAAACTGATGTATTTTGTAATTATTTAAATTAAATATATTAGTAATACCAATATACTAAAATTCTAATACTAAATCACATATTTTCTATTTTTCATTCATTAACATATATTCTTCTAACCTAATATGTAATCATCAAAATATTTGATTTTTTAAAAAATAGAAAATTTGTATTCTTATATTCTTATATATGTAAACATGGATGTTAAATCTAAACCTAAAACGTAAAGCAAATTTTATTAAAAACAAAAGTTCTTCTCCATGGCGTCTCTTTCCTCTACGTCTCATGCATATTTTTCCTGCATCTAGATCTTTTTTGTGGTGTCAATTCTAAATAATGGAATCATGGGTTTAGAGTAGTAAAGATATAAATAAATACTCGTATAGTTTGTGTATTGACATATACTAGTTATTGATTTGTTGCATGCTTTTTGATGATATCACATAGAAGATGATTCATTGCAGATTTTTTTTAATTTTAATGATATAAAAGACATTTCTAATGATGTTTGTTTTTTTTACTTTAGTTAACTTTCATTTGTTTTAATTCTTATATACTTTTTGTGACTTTTTTAAAGGTTTTTGTTTAAGTTTTATACTGAATTTAGTTTACATAGTTTATGTTTACATAATTTATGTTTTAAAACATATATTTTCTTAAAAAATTAAACTAAGAAGGACCTAATTAAACCAATCCAAAAAACAAACCGAACCGAATATAAACCAAACCGAACCAAACAAACTATGGTTTACTTCAGTTGGGAAAATACTAGAGCCGAACTAACTAAACCGAACCGAACTCGAACCGAACCGAAAAAATAACCGAAGTGCCCACCCCTAGTACAAACAAATTTTTGAACTAATGAAAAATAAACAAAAAATATTTATTTATTAAAAATATTATAAATTCTGTAAATATAAATGAAATGTTATCTATTTAAAATACAAGAAAACTAATTTGTAAAATATTTATACTAAATTAGCTATTATTTGAAATATTATGTTATAGTTTCAAAATATAAATTAAATTAAATTAAAAAATAAATTATTTGATTAAAAAGAAAATGTAAAATTCCGCTGCGTAGCGCGGATAATTACTTCGTACCCTTCTTAAAGAGATGTCCATCATATATTTCCTACTGTTTCATTTTTTATTTTATTTTTGCTCAGAAACGTCTCTAAAAAGGGGGTTTTTGCAGAATTGACCCATAACTTAAAGTCAAACACAAAACTAACCTCTTTTTTTTTTGAAAATTGGTTTTGCCCTATTCACCCCACAAGTTCATATAATTTACGAAAATGCCATCAATTTTTTTTTTCTTTTTTTTTTCGAAAATGACATTTTTACTCTCTCACCCTCATCATCTTCAAGTAATTACAAGATTGCCATTGTCATCAATACCACAACCACCATGAACAACCAATTTGAAGCTCTTAATGCTCCCAAAATCGATTTACCCTTCTTCTTTTTCCATTCTTGTGAACTAAACACAACATATCTCTCACTTTCTCTCCACAATGAGCTAAAAAAACCTAAGATTTTGATTCTAATTTTTTTATGGTTCATAGAGTCATAGAAGCTAACGATTTTGGGTGGGTTACTTTCGTTTGTAATTCTGTGTGCTTGGAGAAGCCTTATGTATGCTAAGGAACTTATCTCACCAATTTAAGGTATGACATCGAGTTTTTTTCCAGATCTGTTCGTCAGACGACTTACTTGGGAAGTCGTCTGGCTGTAGACAACTTACCTGGAAGTCGTCCAGACAACTTACCTGGAAGTCGTCTGGTCAACGCAGAGGTTATTTTTGCAATTGACTTTGAAATCTGTAACCTGAGACGACTGAAAGTTAAGTCGTCTGTTTTTGTTTGGTTTCAAAAAAAATTTCCAAAGAACCTAGACGACTTACATTTCAGTCGTCATAGGTTAGTTTTGCATTTGACTGGATAATTTCAGAAGTTTGACTTCCCCAGACGACTTACATTTCAGTCGTCTGGCGAAAATTAAAATAACAATATTTTTTAAAAAGTAGACGACTTACAGTTAAGTCGTCATAGGTTAGTTTTGCAATTGAAAAAAAAACTTCAAAATTTAATTATACAAAGACGACTTATAATTCAGTCGTCCACGAGACGACTTACTTGTAAGTCGTCCAGGATTTTTTTTCCGAGATTCTGGTCAAACCTCGTAAATCCTGGACGACTTACATTTCAGTCGTCTCGTGGACGACTGAATTATAAGTCGTCTGTATATAATTAAATCTTGAAGTTTTTTTTTCAATTGCAAAACTAACCTATGACGACTTAACTGTAAGTCGTCTACTTTTAAAAAAATATTGTTATTTTAATTTTCGCCAGACGACTGAAATGTAAGTCGTCTGGGGAAGTCAAACTTTTGAAATTATCCAGTCAAATGCAAAACTAACCTATGACGACTGAAATGTAAGTCGTCTAGCTTTTTTGGAGTTTTTTTTTTAGCCAAACAATAGTAGATGACTTATTTTTCAGTCGTCCGAAATAACAGATTTCAAAGTCAATTGCAAAAATAACCTCTGCGTTGACCAGACGACATATATTTTAGTCGTCTGGACTACTTAGATTGAAGTCGTCCGCTTCGATCTTTAATAAACTTTCGTTTTCTTTGTTCTAAGTTTGCTAATGTGTTTTATTTTGACTTTTTCAGATGATGCGTCAGTTACATGCAGTGTATGGAGAATGGTTGTTGAAAGATGGATGTTGGAATTTTGTGGTTGATCATTTCAAAGGAGCGAGAATGTTATTTTTGAATGAAGGTTCGACACATGCTGATCTTGTTGCAATGGCTCAAGAAGATTATAACCTGGACATGAACACAGAGTCTGTGGAGCTAACCTACTCATTACAACAGATGGCTCCAGACCTTCCTCCTATTCATGTTACAAGTGATAGACAAGTTCGGAACTTGCTCGAGATAACTAAAACGCATGAAGTACGTCTTTGTGTATCAAGCTTTAGCAAGATGAGAACGGTTTCAGAGGAAAGGGATGAAGCTGAGGAGGGGGATGAAGCTGAGGAGGGGGATGAAGCTGAGGAGGGGGATGAAGCTGAGGAGGGGGATGAAGCTGATGTGAGCGATGAAGATGAAGAGGGGGATGAAGCTGAGGAGGGGGATGAAGCTGAGGATCATGATGGGGAGGAGGATGCTGACATCCCTGTTGTCGTTGATGCTGAGGATTATAGTGAGTATGGAAAGGTTAAAGATGAGGATGAGGAAGAAGATGATGAAATCTGTTTTGATGATTACAAAGGGGCATATGGTTGTGAAGGAGAAGGATCATCTGCAGACAGAATCTATGTCAACCAGAGTTTTGCTAGTAAGGATGCACTGCTTTCAGAGTTACTGTTGACAGCGGTGAGGCGTAGGTTCTCCTTCAGAATATTCAAGTCAACGAAAACTCTGTTTGTGGCAACATGTCGTGTTAGTGGTTGTCAATGGAAGGTCCGAGCAAGTGTGAAACATGGGACTAAAACGTTTTGGGTAACCAAGTATTTGGCAACTCATACATGTTCCATCCCAGACAGAATCGCTCAGCGGAAACGTTGTACTCCGAAGTACATTGGTCGACTTTTCATAGATCGAGTGGGAATCATTGATGGGTTGAATCCGCAGCATATCAAAGATGCAATGAAGAACATGTTTGGCATGACACTTGATTACACCACTTCATACAGAGCATTGTTATATGCGCAAGAAATGGTGAGAGGATCAGCGGAAGACGGGTATGAGCGACTGCCTTCATATTTGGAGCAAATCAAGGCAGCAAATCCGGGTTCTATCACAGCTATAGAACTTGATTCTCTGAATAGATTTAAGTATCTATTTCTTGCTTTTGGAGCTTCGATCAGAGGATTTAAGTATCAGAGAAGGGTCATTGTGGTAGATGGGACTCACCTAAGTGGGAAGTATGGGGGTACTATGTTGGTTGCAGCCGCACAAGACGGTAATTTTCAGATATATCCATTGGCTTTTGGGATCGTAGATGGTGAGAATGATGAATCTTGGGAATGGTTTTTCACAAAATTGGCGAGCTGTGTATCTGATGAGTATCCTCTGGTGATAGTCTCCGACAGGCACGCCTCCATTATAAATGCGTGTGAAAAGGTGTTTCCTTGGGCAACCCGAGGAATATGTTATTATCACCTTCAAGAGAATATTGTCAAAAAGTATAAAGGGAAGCATCTCTTGTACTTGGTGAAAGGTGCTGCTTATGCTCATACACTTTACGATTTTGATCGGTACATGGATGAGATACGGAGTGCAAATCCGGATCTTGCTGATTATCTGGAGGAAGCCGATGTGACCCTATGGTCTAGGGTTCATTGTCAGGGAGACAGGTACAACTTAAAAACGAGCAATATCGCTGAATCAATTAACTCCGCACTGAAGCGAGCAAGAGGATTTCCTATTCAGTTCCTGCTGGAGTTCATAAGGGAGAAGCTAGGAAGGTGGTACTGGAAAAGGAGAGGAGATGCTTTGAGTCTTACAACTCAACATAGTCGGGGTGTTGAACACTTGCTTGCTGTCCGAGAGGAGAACGCGTATACTCTGAGAGTCCAACAAATTGATGGATGGAAGTTCTTTGTGAAAGGTGGCAATAGGGACTGTAATGTTGATCTGGAACTTCAAAAGTGTGATTGTGGTGTCTATCAAGTCGAGAAAATACCTTGCTCTCATGCTATAGCAGCTGGAACAGCAGCTGGTGTGCATATCTCCACACTTGTGTGGCCGGTCTACTCAAAGGATACTTTGTTTGCTGGATACTCAGAGAATATATATCCTTGTGTTGGACAACTTGTTGAGGCACGCACATGCTTTCCTCCGGAAGTAAAGCGTGGTCCGGGGTGACAGAAGAAATCAAGATGGCAATCTTGGTTGGAGCTATCCAGGATGAGAGGACGCAAACCCCGGAAGCAACACAGGGTTTATAGGTGCTCAGTCTGCAAAGAAACTGGCCATAAGCGTCCACAATGTAAGAACTGACGTGGAAGACCTTTAAGTAAGTCGTCCAGAAGACCTTTTGGTTAGTCGTCCAACGTCTTAACTAAAATTTTCTTCTGGTTAGTCGTCCAGAAGACCTTTAAGTAAGTCATCCAGTAGACCTTCTGGTTAGTCGTCCAACGTCTTAACTAGAATTTTCTTCTGGTTAGTCGTCCAGAAGACCTTTAAGTAAGTCGTCCACAATGATTTTCTATGTTTTATGAACTTCTCTGTTATCGTCCACAATGATTTTCTATGTTTTATGAACTTCTCTGTAGACTCTACGTTATGAATTTATATTTTTTATGAACTTTTCTTTGTAGACCTTCTAGGTTAAATCGTCCAAACTAATTCCAACAGTGCAATTTAAAAAAAACAAGTTATACATTACATATTCCGAAAGGTTACTGCACTACCAAACTAATTTCCTACGGAATTCTAGTTTGGTATGAGGATAGGTTACAAAAAACATCATCCTATCCTGACCCTGTTAACATCCCTTAATCTACCAAACAACAGTACACAAAAGCATCAAGTTCAAATACAATCGCAACAGCACACAATAACACATCCAATATCTAATCATACGTTGCCAGGTTCTCATCATTGTCTTGGTTTTCCCATTCATGGCACATAGGAAGCTCTCGAAATATATCCAGCGCCATCTTCTCCCTGATGGTCTTCCCGTGTTTTTTGTCAAACGCGCTGGGAAATTCTATCCCAAGAGCATGACATTCGATGTACTTCAGAGTGAAGGGGCCACAATCACCAGCTCGGCACTGAGGTACTCCAACGGTTTGTCTCGCATATGTGTATGGCTCCAATGTGTATTGAACCTTTTGTTCGTCAGAGAGCGCGCACTCAACAAGCAGATAAGGGACCATTGTGACAAAAGGCTCCATTACCTCATCGAGTTCTTCAGGGCTAATATGAGAGACAATGCTGTCCCAGACGACGATGTGCCTCTTAGGGATCGATATCCATATAGCAATCCAATGCTGGTTCTTGAAGTTCACAGGTGCATAGATATCATCCACATCCACCCCCCAAACCTTCTTAGATTGGCAAAAAGAAGGTATCACGCCTGCATGATAATTCCACGCCCCACCAGGGAGTCTTCTTCCTAAACCGTTGGCATCAGGAGTGTCGCTCTTAAAATCAGGGTAGGAGGCCCTCCACTGCCGAGAAAATATATGATCAAGAAAGCACATTCTGTCGCTCCTGAAATGTTCTGGATGGTTTTGGTACCGTTGCCTCAGTAAATTAATAAAAGCATCCATTTGCTGCATATAAAACAATACAAGTCAAAAAAACTTACAGACGACTTAGAGACGACTAACAGAAGACTTAGAGAAGAATTAGAGACGACTTAGAGAAGACTTAGAGACGACTTACAGATGACTTACGTAAGATAACTACCAGACGACTTACAGACGACTTAGAGACGACTTAGAGACAACTTACAGACGACTTACGTAAGATAACTACCAGACGACTTATAGACAACTTACAGACGACTCATAGACAACTTATAGACGACTTACGTAAGATAACTACCAGACGACTTATAGACGACTCACAGACGACTCACGGACGACTTATACAAATCAGAAAAGTACCAGATAACTACCAGACGACTTATATAAGAGTAAGAAAATAGCTGAAGACTTACATGGTCGGTCAACCATTCTAAGGGGGTTCGGAGGACCTGATAAAATCGACTTGGACATCTACGTGGTTTTTTTTTCAGAGGCAGTTTATAAGAACTGCAAACACAAAATGTAAATAATCAAATGGAAGCTTTTTTTAATCAAATATAAATAAGCATATTTTTAACAGCAACTTACGGATCTTTTTGCACCCAAGCAGTGAGCTCCTTCGACTTCATCTTGTCATAGGGTGCAAAAGGATCATAGCCTCCGCCAACCTGTTTGTTTGGAATGATCTGTTTGGCAGTGCTGTTTCCCTTAAAAGGAGTTTGCTGTGTGGGAGCAAGCTTCCTTTCTCGCACACTTTTTTTACGGAGATTCACCAAAGCAGTCTCCTTCTTTGTCTGCCTTCTAGCTTCTTCAACGAGTAAATCTGAAGCGGTGGGAACTTGTTTGTCCAATATAAGAAGGCTAGGATCATCACTCGGTAAGTCGGCTGCAGGACTCACAAGACAGAGCTCTCTCGAGGAACTCGGTTCTGTAGTAAGACTCGGTTCTTTGGCTTCCTTCCGTCCTGCTTTCGCCCCATTCACACTTTCACTCTGCAATTTCGAGTTCACAGTGTTTAAAAACTATTAACAAAAGCCCTTACAGCAAAGATCAAATTCACACTAGAAACAAAGCACACATGTTCAGAATCAAGGCATACAGTGGTTCATCAAAGCACACTAGAAACAAAGCACACATGTTCATCCAAGCACACAAGAAACAAAGCACATCAGTCCTGACTCTTCCTAACACTTTGCCTAGTGACTCTCTTCTCTGCAATTTTGGGAGAGGTTTTGGTACTAACCCCGGGTTCGTCAGCAGGTTTTGGTGGATTTGAAGTGGTTGTAAGTTGACGATCATCAGATGAACCCCCTCTGTTGGTGATTCCCACCTTCTTCTCCACAGCTACCATCCTATCCGCCAGTAACTTGAGCTCCTTAAGGCACGTCCCAAAGCCAAGATTAATGGCATCAGATATGTCCTTCAAGGACTTTTCAATCTGCTGATGCGTCATCCCTTCACTACCCGCCGCAGGTGTCTCAGCAGAAACAGAAGACCCTTTACGAGCTTTCTTCCGAGGTCTGCTACTTTCTTCCTTCACAACATTCTCTGACTTCACGGGACTCACTTCATTATTCACTGGACTCACTTCCATCTTCACAATCTTGCGAGTACCGGTGACTGGCCAGCATTCCATGGTCCACTCCCATCCAGGATCATTAAACATGACTTTAATTATGTTATCCGCGGCAGGGTCATCTACGTCTCCGTCCCATTTTGGAAACATTTCATCAAAATCCTTCTGAACGAAGTTCTTCACGATAGTCTGCAATAAATAAAAGATATAAACTTAGTTAAGTCGTCTGAGAAGAATTTTGTTCTCAGACTACTTAAAGTAAGTCGTCTGAGAAGTATTTTGTTCTCAGACGACTTAAAGTTAAGTCGTCTGGAAGTCTTCCAACAAAAAGACCACTCAGACGACTTAAAAGTAAGTCGTCTGAGTGGTCTTTTGTTGGAAGACGATCCACACGACTTAACTTTAAGTCGTCTGAGAAGTCTTAGGAGTGAAGTTAAGTACCTGTTTATTGATAGCAGCCTTAAAACATTTGCGTTGTCTTTTGCCACCCCTGTAAGCCAGCAACAGTGGAGACGGTCTGTTTGGTATGGGAGACCCATAATTAGCACCCAATTCTGGCATAGCATAGTACGCCCACACTTGGAGCACTTGTATGAACCCATCAACAGTGTAACCAGTTTGCGTCAAGTCTTTTGCCTTCAGAGAATCCATCAGCACCTTAAACGCCACTCTCCCCCATGGATAATTCTCAAATTTTTCTAAATCCATCACTAGCCTTGCAAGACTAGCTGATGTAGCGGATGAGAACTTTTTCCCTTCGATGTATCCTGCGTAGATGGCAAGGTATCCCAGCCGCATGCGATCGTCCGGAGACCACTCGTCGCAGTTGTAAAATGCTTCTGTTATCTGTTCAATACTTGGCCCAGTATCGATATCAACACGCATCTTCTCCCAGAAAGCAGCCATCTCCGACGTAACCTCACACCTTGGATTTTCCAGGTCCTTGATGTAATCGCAGTTCAGCCCAGTGAGGTGTTCAAACTCTATCAGTGAAAACCTCACAGGTTGTGAAACGACAAGACTCCAGAGCTCAAACTTCTTCTTGATGTCCAGCTGGAAACAGAGCAAAAAATGTACCAGCCTTGAAGTCCAACCAAAGTCAAGCTCCTTGAATTTGATGAACACTCCTAACTTCGACGCCTTCAGATCCTCATATTCGTCAGCTGTGAGACAATCACATAGAGCTTTAAACAACTTCGTGTCATCAGAATGATACGAAATGCTCCTGATTGCATCGGGCTCTTCTCCTAATGTAAACATCCTCGGCGGGAGTTCTGGTAAATCCATTTTAAGGCCTGCAAATAATCACAAACAACCATCTCAAACACATAGGTTGCGCACTATGCTAAATGCTATAGAAGACTTGCAGACGGCTTCCATGAAGTGAGAAGACTACTCAGACGACTTCCAGGAAGTGAGAAGACTACTTGGACGACTTCCAGGAAGTCTTCTACGATGTCTTACTCTCTGGACGACTTACTTGTTAGTCGTCTGGAAGGCTTCTGGGACGACTTACTTGTTAGTCGTCTGGAAGTCGTCTGGAAGTCGTCTGAAAGTCGTCTGGACTTCCTAAAAATCGTCTGGACTTCCTGTAAAGTCGTCTGGAAGTCGTCTGAACTTCCTGTAAAGTCGTCTGGACTTCCTGTAAAGTCGTCTGGAAGTCTTCTGACAAAGTCGCCTGACAAAGACTTCCAGACGGCTTCCATGAAGTGAGAAGACTACTCAGACGACTTACATGTAAGTCGTCCAGAGAGTAAGACATCGTAGAAGACTTCCTGGAAGTCGTCCAAGTAGTCTTCTCACTTCCTGGAAGTCGTCTGAGTAATCAATACTAAAATATTTAGGGTTTTCCGGCGGCTAAACACCTTAATACATGAGAAATAACATACCGGCGGCGGAGTTTGGCAAACGAGATTTCAGATCTGAAAAAAAGGAAGCGGACGGTCAGTTTAAACTACGAAAATACTCTACGGCATGAAGGAGAAACGAGATTCGTCGTAATCGGAGAGATTACAGGCGAAGATAACGGCGGAACACGACCACGGTAGGGTTTTCGTCTTATCGCCTTCGAAATCGCCTTCGAAATCGCCGTTGGAGAGAATCGGCGCTAGGGTTTCGTAAAGTTGTGAAATAGTGAAAAAAATAGCTTTTATATGTCCGGTAAATGATCCGGTTAGGTTAAAACGTACATTGGTAAATTAACGGTTCGGTACGATGTGGACGACTGAATATTACGTCGTCCGTGTAAATTATTCAACAGACAACTGAAATATAAGTCGTCCACACCCTAAACATAACCCCTAAACTTAATTATCTAATTAAAGACTTCATAAAATCAAATCAAACTTGAAAAGTGTTTACTATACACAGAAATAAACACATATAGGTGAAAACTAATATTTGAAAAAAAACATTTTAGTTTTCCAAGATCTAGCCCTAACAATACATACAATACTACAACATATGTTTGCCAAACTCCTAAACCAAAGAATATCATGATTCAATACTTCCACTCATCTATCTTCAAAACAAATCAATTTTATCATATCTTAATTTATATCACTTAAAACTGTTTATAATCACCTGATTTTTATTTTTCACGCATCAAAATATTTTTTTACAAGATTTATAAATTATTTTAAAATAAACTGGTACCAGACGACTTAAACAGTCGTCCAGACGACTTCCAACATCTCAGACGACTCAGACGACTTACTGGGGCTATATTCGTAAAAATGGCTTCTGTTTTTTTGTTTGTTCACAAGGGGCTGAGCTGTAATTTCGCTAGGTTTTTAGGTTAGTTTTGCATTTGATTCAAGTTTGGGTATAAGTTTGGGGTTAAAATCAAGTTGTGGGTTAGTTTTGGCAAACACCCCTCTAAAAAAATGTGTCGGCTGCGGATGCTCTAAAATTGTACTGTGGCTATCAGAACTCAGAAGTTATAAATTATTTTGTTTTAGAAGGTAATGTACAGGCTACACGTGGCAACACGTGACTAGTCTGAATCACTTTTATAGGACCAGGATGCCTCTGTATAATTCAAAAAAAAAAAATGTACATGCTACAATAGAAAGAACGTGGAGCTTTTCTAATAAGTATGTGTGTATTTATGATTTACAATTGCAAAATCAACGGAATATAAAATATTTATGGAAAAGCACAAATAAATATCACTGATTTCATGAATAATAACAAAGTTTGAACATGCAATTTTATGCAAAACCGTATTAGTTGACCCGTCTGCAGTCTCTACGGATCTCTCCTTCAGTTCCTGTGAGAACCCTTACATTTCCCATCTTGATCATCGATCTCGCAAAATTTCTAAAGAATTCACTTTGGTTCTCTGCGAAACGATTCACCAAAGATACAGTAGGTGATCCTGTGGAAGAGAACAAGATTTGATCTGATTCAATGACCCCACGGTTGTTTTGAAGGTTCTTGAAATAGTCGTTATCAAATGAGTCAGGGCTCGTATCATCAAGATTGACCCTCGCGGTGAGACTTCCGCCTTGCGGGCATTGTCGTCGCAACGTTTGCAAGAATTCCGGTTCAATAGTAGGGTCGGACTGTCCGTTGTTACCACTGAAATTGTGTAGACGATTGGTTATCACTCCACACTGAACCCTCCCGAAAGTATGAGCACCTGTATGTTTATTATTCGTTTAGATACACTGTAACAACGTACTATAATTATAGTCATATTTCTTCAAGATGGCTAATGACAAAAGATTTAAGACAAGAATGCACAAATTACCAGATAAAGCGACGAGATCAGTAGTGTCAAGATTATGTACTGAGAACTTAGAGGTAAGGATCTCAAGAGAGTCAGGTCCTAGTGGAAGTGCGGTCACCGCGTCCCCGCGGTTCGCTGTCCGACCATCTCTCCTTCCAAACAATACGTCCCATGACGGTCCTCCAGCCTTAAATGATAAAATTATTAAAATAGTTCTATTAAAAATATTTACTTTGGGTTTAGAAACTTGAAATATGAAATTTGGGTAAATTTCTGCATGCTTATGTTGACATGTACGGACAAAATATGAAAGCACGTAAAAATTCAGAAATTGTATTATTACCAATGAGACAGAGATTTCAGCTGCGATGGCGAGGATATCGGCACAAGAGACAACTCCAGGGCAAACATTCTCGAGTGCGGTTTTGATATCATCGATCACTTCGAATCCATCCAGAGAGCCAGCGTTTTGGAAAGCCTCCTTCTCACCCTCTACACCATCAGCAGGAGCAGCGTCCAACAGTACCGAACCATCGCACCCCTGTGTTCACACACGTGGACTTCAATGTTTTTTGCATGATTTAATTTTAACAAGAAAACTATGTCTAAAATTTCTTAGTCAAAGTCTATTGTCTATAATTTTTGGAATATTTTAACTTGGGTTTATAAAGACCGTCACTAAATAGGAAACCAAGGTTTCCTGTATACTTAAATATATATAATTAAAAACATTAAAAACCTCAAGTTGATCTAAAAAGCAACGAGCACTATAATTAATTTTGTCCATAGCCATTTACAACAAATAGGTATTTCTTTTTGGTTAATCAATGAGTATGAACAGAAAATACCCATTTAAGTCAATAACATAACAAAAATATAATGCGACCTTATCAAATAAACCTTCATATGTGGTGCTGGTTTTGATTTAACATGAATCATGAGATCGCATGCGCATTGAAACGCGGTTTCATTATGAACCCAAATATGGTAATGAATAGAAATAGATCTTACGTTCACGAAACAGTCATGAAAGTGAAGGCGCATGACTTTAGCAGTGAGTCTGACGTCGCTACGGCTTGCTTGCTTGATCAGACTCCGAGCAATGACTGTGACATTAGGGCAGGTCGTGGAGTAAAAATCAGAGGTAAGCTGAGCATAATTACCCAAAACCCCGAACATCAAAATTGAGAGCAAAAGTGAGGGAATAGCATTGCTTATACCCATTATTTGTTTGCTCTCTGCTTGTTAAACCGAGAGATGAGAATCTAAAAGAAGTTTATGGGTTGATGCGAAAATAAAGGCATTCGTAGCCTTTTATAGAGAGCTTCTACTTTACCCTAGAAGAAAATTTAACATGTTGTAGGAAAATTACAAAACTTTCAGTGTCGTAGAGACTTTTATATTTTTTGTAGGACACAGTAAATCTTTATATAATGATTAGCGTTATAATTAGTTATCTTTGTAAAGTATACAGTAATACATATATAATTAACGATTTTGAGTGCCCCAAAGGAACATAATAAATGTGTGTATTTTAATCACAAACTAGATTCTCACCCGCGTGACACGCGGAATAATTTCCATTTATTTTTATAAAATTATTTTGTATATATAAATATGTTAGTTGCTAATGTTGTTTACATTTTGGTTTTGCTTGAGAAATATATTATTTCTATGGTGTTTAACAATAATTGGTTAAAAAAATGGTTTATACGTGTTTTGTTGTTTATAACATTTTTTTTTTGTTTTAATGTATGTTACCATATTATAAATGAGTTTATATTATTTGTTACATCTATATAAATGAAGATAATGCATTATTTTCTTTTAATTATAGTGTATTATCTTCTTTTTATATATATTGTATTATCTTCTACATGAGCCCAATATTTTTAAGTTTTTGTTTTCATATAATGGTTTATAATAAAATATAATAATTTAGATTTAGTTTAATTGTTTAGATTTTGAGTATATTCATAATATCAATTATATTTTTAAGATTTTAGGTATATTCTTTTGTTGGTAGGTCAAGTAGTTTAAAATTTCAAAGATCTACAATTAATAGTTACCATATCTAAATACATTTTCTTTCGAATTCAAATAATTTTAAGCTAAGTATGAAACTATAATAACTTTTGACATGTCATTAATAAATCAACTATACAAACACTATGTAAGATCTTAAATAAACACGATTTTATATTTTCACCAAAAAAATGTTATTTTATATAATGTAATGATACATAAATGATTTTTCCCCAGACTCGTGGATTTTTATATATAATAACACATTACAGAATTTTTAGAATTGTTAGTATATGCGTTATGTACAAAGTAAGAAGTAAAAATCATGATATAATATATATAAGCATATTATATATAATCATTCATAAATTGAATGATTATATACAACTAAATAATATTATAAATTATCTTTCATATATGCCAAAAATACTTGAAAAAAAATTAACGTACAAAATGGATTAATATCTGGTTTGAAATTATATTAATTAATGCTTAAGTGGGTTAATTTTTACATAACCGGATTATAAGGATAACTAGATTTGACCTGTGCTTTGAAAGCGCAGGATTATCAAGCGCGGGAATATCTTTTTGAAACATTTTATTCTATAGCATATAAATTTGTATGAAAAGATATATATGACATCTCTTGTGTTTATGTGTAATAGTTGTTTCATATTCTTTTTTTGAGACAGCAATTGTTTTAATATGTTTACGATAATCGTTATTGAGATATATGTAAAAATAGGATTCTTTAATCGGTAAAACTGAGGGGTCCCTAAAACTGAATCAAACAAAAGTAGAGAAAATGGTTTGGATTTGATAGTATCAAATATACATAATAAAATTTTATTTTAAGAAATTGTGGTATATGGACATTGATATATAAACCGATCATATCGAATAAACCGATTATATCGAATAAACCGATTCATTAAAATAAAGTAGTATAATTATATGTAAACTGTATAATAAAATTAATAATATATACATAATTTATTTTATTGGTAAGATTTTCATATTTAAAATGTTAATTTTAGTAATTTAATATTTTGTTTGAAGTTAAAAGTTATTTTTTCTACTTTATTAAATTCAATAAAACATAATTTTTACTTTTTTGTTGAAAATATGTGTGCTAATATTTAGTTATTTAATAATATTATGGTGTTATCAGTTTTTATTATTTGTATTATTATCAACTTAATATGTTTACTAATTATTTTAAATAGTAAAATGAAATAAAACTGTACTATTTTAAAAATGAAATATCATTATATTTTAATAAATTTGATATCTAACCATATAAAGAAAAATTCACAAAGTGTAATAAAAGATAAATTTATTAATGGTTTTCTGGTTACCTATTTAACCAAAAACCGATATTATATAAACCGAACCAAACCAAAATAGATATGATTTATAATTGTAGCTATTTTTAATAAACCGAAAAAATAAAAAACCAAACTGAAACCAAATTGATATTTGGATTGAACACTCTAGGTAAAAAGTAATACTTGGTTAATTTAGAATATATATTTTTAGGACTAAGAAGCTTTGAAAGTGATGGAGTACTTTTTTTAGTTTAATTCAATTAGAAATTAAAGTTATAATTAATGTTTTCTAGTTAATAGTTTGAGGAATATAGGGATTTATAATTTCGCTGGTTATCCTTATTTGGGCAAACTATATATGCGCAGAAGATTTGGTTTTGAGGTTGTTTGGGAAGGTAAAATATTGTTTTTTTGTTCCATGTATTTAGCTAATTAAATACATGTATCCAGAATTTTATTGTTAGACGTATGAATTTGAATTTAAGGTTTAGGGTGTGTTCTGCAAGGTATTGGGGTTTGTTTAAAATTGAGACTAATAGACAGGTCGAACCTTCAATGTAAAACATACCAATCAACATATAAAATAAACAATATAATACATAAATTTATTATCGTGTGTGATAACATAATGATGTAATTTTTTGTCTACATGTTCTATATGCTGAAAGGACCAGACTTTATACATATAAAATGTATAATACTTATACGTAATGACTTATTTAATGTTTGTAAACTGTTAAAGCTCGTATAGTAAGTTAGTCTAGATTAGACCTAATAGTATGGCTTATAGAATATATATGAATTTTCAGTTTTTAATTATTTATTTTATGAAATGATGTATTTGTAAAATTCATTCATATTATATTCATTAAATAAATATTTTTTTTTGCATCTTAAACTATCTACTTTTTTACGAATGTGTGATATCATATAAAAAAATATAAAAAAATGGGTATACATAGTTAATTAGATAATTGTAAAAACATAAATTTTTCTTTCGTTTGCGATATCATATAAATAATGATCTGCCTAGTTAACAAAAATCATGATTTTTTTATGTGTAATTTTTATTTTATTTTGACCATTTCCTTTTAAATTTTACATATTTTAATTAGAATATTTTT
This sequence comes from Brassica napus, assembly GCF_020379485.1. NCBI lineage: Eukaryota > Viridiplantae > Streptophyta > Magnoliopsida > Brassicales > Brassicaceae > Brassica > Brassica napus. Next base: position 54,201,747 of record NC_063452.1, on the reverse strand, counting down.
AATATCTTTACCTTTTTATTTGAAATGCAACTCAATATTTTTTTAAAAAATTATAACAAAATATTTAAAAAATATTTTTAGAATTTGTTTGAAAAATATGAAAATTACATTTTAAATTAAAATTATCCTAAAATATGATAAGTTTTGATGTAAACGAAAACTCAAATTATGTCAAAAATAATTATATTCAATGATAATAACAATTTAAATTGATTATTTTTTGAAAAATACATTTACAAAAATATTGTTTGAAAGAAAATTCATTTCTCTTTCAAATATAAAATGAAAATATTATAATTAAATAATAAAAAATATAAATAAAAACAATAAATTTAGCAATGACAACTGAGTTATATTAAGCTAAATTTTTATTTCTAACAATTTAGTAAATGACAGATGAGTTATGAGCAAATAATACCATATAATTTTTAAAAACATAGTCATTCTTAAATATTTTTTGAATAAATAAATATTTTTTAATTTAATCAACTGAAAATAATATTCGTACAATTGTGTGAGTCAAATTCTAGTTTTATTGACGCATGTTATATATTAGTGATGTATGTTTTAGGTAACATTTTAATGATGCACGTTTTTTAACATCTCAATTATTAAAATTATGCACGTAAGGATAACTCATGAGTTTTTTTTGTTGATTAAATGACATTATGTCCAAATTTATTTAAGGATATTTCATTAAGGTAACTGAAAAAAACAAACAATAAAATAGGAAGTTTAATTTCATTTAAGCATATTTCATTAATGTAACTAAAAAGACAAGTAATAAATTAGGCAGTTTTATTCGTTTTAGGTTATTTCATAAATGCAACTGAAAAAGACAAGAAAAAAAATAGGAAGTTTAATTAATGAAGTAAAAACATTTTCAAATGGGTACTTCTCTTCTAATAATATAGACTAGATCCTGATCCGCGCGCCAACGCGAATCTGAATTTTCAGTTTTTAATTATTTATTTTATTAAATGATGTATTTGTAAAATTCATTTATATTATATTCATTAAGTAAATATTTTTTTTTCATCTTAAACTATCTAATTTTTTACGAATGTGTGATATCATATAAAAAAATATAGAAAAATGAGTATACATAGTTAATTAGATAATTGTAAAAACATAAATTTTTCTTTCGTTTGCGATATCATATAAATAATGATCCGCCTAGTTAACAAAAATCATGATTTTTTTTATGTGTAATTTTTATTTTATTTTGACCATTTCCTTTTAAATTTTACATATTTTAATTAGAATATTTTTAATATCTTTACCTTTTTATTTGAAATGCAACTCAATATTTTTTTAAAAATTATAACAAAATATTTAAAAAATATTTTAAGAATTTGTTTGAAAAATATGAAAATTACATTTTAAATTAAAATTATCCTAAAATATGATAAGTTTTGTTGTAAACGAAAACTCAAATTGTGTCAAAAATAATTATATTCAATGATAATAACAATTTAAATTGATTATTTTTAAAAAAATACATTTACAAAAATATTGTTTGAAAAAAAATTCATTTCTCTTTCAAATATAAAATAAAAATATTATAATTAAATAATAAAAAAATATAAATAAAAACCATAAATTTAGCAAATGACAACTGAGTTATATTATGCTAAAATTTTATTTCTAACAATTTAGCAAATGACAAATGAGTTATGAGCAAATAATACCATATAATTTTTAAAAACATAGCCATTCTTAAATATTTTTTGAATAAATAAATATTTTTTAATTTAATCAACTGAAAATAATATCCGTACAAATGTGTGAGTCAAATTCTAGTTTTATTGATGCATGTTATATATTAGTGTTGTATGTTTTAGGTAACATTTTAATGATGCACGTTTTTAAAAATCTCTATTATTAAAATTATGCACGTAGGGATAACTCATGAGTTTTTTGGTTGATTAAATGACATTATGTCCAAATTTATTTAAGGATATTTTATTAAGGTAACTGAAAAAGACAAACAATAAAATAGGAAGTTTAAATTCATTTAAGCATATTTCATTAATGTAACTGAAAAGACAAGTAATAAATTATGCAGTTTTATTCGTTTTAGGATATTTCATAAATGCAACTGAAAAACATAAACAAAAAAATAGGGAGCTTAATTAATGAAGTAAGAACATTTTCAAATGGGTACATCTCTTTTCATAATATAGATGTTCTTCGTAGTACGGCTAATATAGTAAGTTGGTTAAATAAGTCATTTAAATTAATGTGGTTTGATAATGCTATTAATAATGATTTGTCCAGTGGCATAAACTTGTAATATTAGAGTGAAGCGAGGGTTAAGTTAAATTTGTACTTCAGTTTTAATATATTAGATTATATAATACATTAGTAAAATGGTGTTTAGGTTAAAAAGTTAAATATTATACATTTAGACATTTCTTAAATAGGTCCAAAACTTAAATGATAACTTTTTTAAATAGATAAAAATTAAGACTATATTTTAATATAGTATATTTTTTTGGTATATATATACAAACTGCATATGTTTTTTGAAAATAGTCTAACTGCAGGTGCATTTTTCTTATCCAAGAAAAGTAATTAAATTGTTCAAGAAAATAATAGACTAAAAGCAATATATAGTTTCGAGTACAAATTTAGTAAGACATACAATCATCAAACGTAACTACTAACTAACATAATCATTTTTTAACTCTTTATTCATCTCTCACTGGATAAAAAAATGTCATATCAATTAACGTCATGATAGAAAAAAGACAATATAGCTAACGGCATGTTGAGAATTGACTTGCAATTCGGTTTGTAAATATTGTAATAAACGACAAATTAAATACATGTATTTTGACCTAGTTTGTTTTACCTAGTTTGTTACATATTTTTCTTTTTGTTTTGAATCAATGTTAACACCGAACACCGATGGGGGATGGAAGTCTAATTAACGAGGACAAAAAACCCATAAATTTATTTTCTAAATAAATAATCGGTAAGATAAAATATATACATGTATGTCTATATATTTGTTTTTGGACCTCAATGAGTAATGCATCAATTGTTTGGTGACAGGTATATCTGCACTTTGAGGCATGAAATAACTGATATACTGTCGATATCAATATGAAAACCAAGGTTAGTGACAGAATATAGTCAAATATATAATCAAAAATAACAAAAATTCAAATTTGATATCAATATGAAAACCAAGGTTAGTGACAGAATATGGTCAAATATATAATCAAAAATAACAAAAATTCAAATTTGATCTTAGCATTTAACTCCACTAAAATCTCGTCCATCATCCTTTACAGTGAATAGGTATTTGTTTTTTGGTCAATCAACGACTATAGACTATTTTTAACGACTATAAACTATAACTCACGACTATGAACTATTGATACCCATTAGTCACAAAAAACGGCCTAATCAAATGTCACAAGTCACATGTCTGAGTTAATGTACTTCATTCATGAACCTTCACATGTACTGAAAATGTTATATATCGAAATACCACCCAATCCCTCGTACACCAGAAGAAAATTATTGTAATAAATGCATTCACACTATAATAGACAAGTGTCATATTCACAATGATTTGATAATAAATATGTTAACGCGTTCACACTATATTCATAAATGTGTTCACACTATGTACTTTGCGTTTTTTAATATAAAACTCACATACATGGTTCCAATAAAACTCTGGATTTTTCGGTTCGAATAAAAATAGATAACGAATCAAAAGCTAAACTATATATATATGTATTATTTTTATTGTTTACGGATAAAGTTGAGTAAAATATTCATAAATTTTGATTTGATTCGTTATCCGTTTTGGTTTGAACCAAAAAATCTGGATATCTGTAACTCTACGAAAAAAATCAAATACTAAAATACAATATCGAAAAAAGAAGCAAATCACAAATACCATTTTTTTAGGAACAAATATATAATTCGATCTTTTATATGCATATATACACAAATACTAGAATTTTAAAAGTTAAATAATATTTTATTTTTGTAATAAAATGTTATTATTAAAATTTTCAATTATTTGAAAAATTTTATTTTATTTACGGATCAAATCAGATATTCTTTAAAATTCTAAAACATTTCGGCCGAGTCACCGAATATCTAGGTGGCTAAAGATCGAATTGACACAAATGTTTCCAAATACCCAGATATTCAATCTGTGCCCACCCTATTTACTGATACAATTTTATTTTCTTTATATGAAAAAAATAACTAATGTCAAGGCCTTTTTTATTTTAAATTAATTTTACTTTTATCTTTCATGTATTATTTTGAACAAAAATGTCATTTAATATTAACTAACAATATCTTTATATATTTGTCAACTATTTTTATATACTTTTTACATACACATACATGTGTGCCTTGATGTGAGCACTTTGTAACTAAGTGTTCACCACAACTGAAGTATCTATTTTTTTGAAAGTTGAAATATTTTTTTTTAATGTTTTTTTCACTACTGACCAAATTGTAGTGGAATGATTTTTCTTAATAATTATCTGTTTAGAAACTATAATATGAAACTATTGGTTCGACATAACGACTATCTAAAATTCATTACATGAAAATAAATAAATAATATTATTTTTTGGTTCTTACCGAAAAAAAAAACAAAAAATCATAACATTTTAACCGAATAAACTAAAATGAATATTAATTTAAAATAATAGTTATATTTTAGAAGATTAAAAACCAAAAAAAAAACTTAAAACCGAACTAATATCCGGATTAAATAAATTTAATATATTTTTATTAAAAATAACGAAACTAATAATCACATCCCGCGCAAGGCGCGGATTATTACCTAGTTAATCATATTATTTTGTTTGATAGCGCTAAAAATAACATAACACGTGTGAAAAATTAAATGCTAATTAACTTTACTTAATCAAAATTTCCCATGTCACTTATCTAATTCAATTAACATTTATAAATCTGATAGTGACAAAATAAAAGATTTGAAATAAATAGAAACATAAAAGATTTAAATATGATTTTCTGAATTATAGTAAAACGATTAAACAAAAAATTAATTATAAACAAAGCAACGTCAACAATAATATTACAAAAACTCCGTGAACACTAATTACTAATGATTTGTTGAAATTTGATCATGCATACTATTCTTTCCGCGTTAATTTCAAAGTCGTGTGTTTGTTTGAAGCGATCAAAGTGGAGCCAGTTTTCTCAAAATGATTGGACATAGTCGTTTTCATCTGCACGGATATTCGTTGATGAATTCCACGAAGACTAGAAGTTTAGAATTTTGCCTGCCTTTTTGTTTTCAGATCACAAATACCGGCTGATGTGCGAAGCATTTGATAATGGCACCATCTTATTCATGAGAAGCACTTGCAAGTTGCACCTATGTGATGTGATTTAGTCATTGAACTAGCAAACGATCGATTTATTCATCACCACAAAAACAAAAAAAATTTGGTAAAAATGTTAAATTCATCACCACAAAATATCTACTCATCAACGTTAAATTGTGACAGACATCATAGATCCTTCACCATCGTAGCCGACCATTATGCACGGACTGGTAGCACTAATTATGTTCATTGCTTAGCTATCTAAATAGTGGTTTCTCATTAATTATAGACTGTTTTCTGTAATGATATGTAGCTAATAATGTTTCTATTAAAAGAGATGAATTATTTGTGTCATCAAACAAGTAATAAAAGAAAAATAAGAGCCTCAGATAGACTGTCTACGTATGACTCAAAAATCAGCCAATAAGATTTTTTCTTTTAGCCATGTCACAAACCATTTTCGTGTGAACTTCTAATAATTTTTTGATCTGTTAACTTGAATTTGTTTGGCCCGTTTAGCCCAATGAGAGGGAAAACCCTAGAAACGTGAGACGATGAAACTCTAGATCCTTTTGTGTGTTGTTCTTCGTCGTTTCCAATTCTCTAATGGATTGTCGATCAAACGATACACGATTCATCTCTGTGTAATCAAGCCTCCATTTATAGCTTCCGTTCACCTTTTCCCTCTGAATTTCTTTATAACCATTTTTTCTCCAGATCCATTTATCACAAAATTGTCTATCTCTTCACCATTTCTTGGTTCCAATCAAAATCGAGAGAATCCTCTTAAGAAGCCGAATTCGCAATGAAACCTGATGGCAAATCCCCACCGATCAAACATACCGGAAAAACCGGTGTCTCCTCCACCAAAGTTGTCTCCGGCGATCCAATGTCGAAGAAACCAAACGGCAAGGCGGCTCTCCACTCCGACTCCTCCGCCAAAACCCGTGTCTCCTCCGCCAGATCTGTCTCCGGCGATCCTATGTCAAAGAAACCAAACGGCAAGGCCGTTGTCTCCTTCCCCAGAGATGATGAAGTGGTGTTCTTCAGAAATGTCGAATTTGGACCACAAGAAGGCGAGTTAACGGATACAGAGACAAAACTAGCAGAGAGAAGGGTCGTCCTCTAACTCCACCGACACCTCCAAGCACGCTCCAGAACCACCGGATCTGATAACGGAGACAACCTCAACTGAACTCCACCCTTGCTGGTGAAGAGGGTACAGACATGAACAATGAGATGGAGAAGAGGAGTAGCGGAAAAGAGAGGTGCTTTTTTCTTATTTTTTTAACCTAGAGAGAAGCGAGGCATTTATTTTGAGACATAGATTTGCCTTTTTTTGTTTGTCTTCTTTTTTAAAAAATTACACGTTTTGATTTTTCTTAGAGTTAAATGTTGAGAATCCAAATGTCGTTTTTGCTGTTGTGAATTGTAACCTTCGTTATTTTTGCAGATATCTAGCTTCGAGTTCTTTATGAATGGAATAGCTAATGAAGACCAATGTGGTTGCGTTTGGGGTGTTGCCTCTAGAAATCATAACTGGCCGTTGAGCTATTGATACATCTATACGGTAAAGCAATGTGATTTTGGGTAATAGAATAAAATAGTCAGAAAAATTGAAATGCATATTTTGCGATAGTTTTCTTTTTGAAAAGGTCTCTTATTGGTTTGCTAATATGGTGTTTTCTTTTTTTCTCAGAAGCTATATATGTTTGTAAGTACTATATATCATCTCATAGAGTCTAAAAAGATGACTGGAACTTTGCATATATGAGTCTGTGCATCTGGAACTTCATCACTCAGCTTCATGGTTCAGATACAATGAAACTATGAAAGTGGAGCTTAATAGATTATACAACGATAATCTATAGTTGTTTATGTGTCGATTTGATTTTAATTTTCCTGTTTTTTTTGTTGATGGTATTGGCTTGATTTATTAGTTTTTTTCGCCCTAGTGTGATGCATATATTGATTTGAGAGTTTGGGAAACCACACACTGAACTCAAATCATAAAAGTTTGTCTGAGAGACATAGAGAGAAAGATTTTGAAAAGGTTTGTTGTTATTTGTGTTGTCTGTTTTTCTGTTTTGTGTTTGTGTTCATTAAAAGAAGTTCAGTTTCATATGTCAGTTTATTTCTTCCGTTCACCCAAATTTTTTAAGTTTTTAACTTTTTGTTAGTTAAAAACAAGCCAATTATCATGAAAGTGTTCATGTGTATTTATGCCGTGAGTATTATACATTAGCGTTCAGAATTTTTACTGCCACTTAGTTTACGGATCAGTTATTACGTTCAGATTTTACTGCCACTTAGTTTTGGATCAATTATTACATCGTGTGTTCTTCGCTTTTATGTTTTAATTTGTCAGAGCTTTGTAGATAGTACCTTTTGATTATATATAAGAACTGTGTTGCGGAATCTATAAATCAAGAAAATCAATGAGGAGAGGGCATCAATGGTTGCTCAGTTTGCTATGGAATCCACCTTAAAAAAGATCTTTGCTGCAGAAAAAGATGATGATGACATGCCTCCAATTGAAGCTATATTTGCTCCATTAGAATCTGAGCTTAAGCTTCCACGAAAAGAGGCATTTTACATGGCATTTATAAGGTTGATTGATTGCTCTCTACCTTCATATAGGGTTTCTAAAAATTGATGAAGCCATCAACTGCTTTGTTTCTTCGTAGATGGGGAAGTTCAATAAGATAACATGGTTTGGATCGTCTGACTAAATCAAAAGAACATGACGCACTTAATACTAAGAGGACCATTGAAGGTACCCTCCCAAAAGCAGACATGATTGATGATTTCCAAAACAAGAATAGTTCATGAAACAAATAAAAATCTGTCAAGTTATGTAGTCATCATCTTATTTTTTGTGTGTACTCTTAAGTCTGAGCACGCTAGAGATGGAAAAATTATACGATGAAAAGCTATGAGTCTATGATGATCAACAAAAGCCAAGGTCAAAAGTTAATAGTTGTTCTTTTGTACTTCCCAAAACCATTGTTCAATTAGGAACAACTATATGTTTCTCTATCAAAGGTTACTTCAGTGATGAAAATCATAAAAGAAACCCAAAATTTTGATAAGAGTTAAGAAGATAGTTAAAAGTATATATATACAATGGCTTTACAACTTATAAAGATTGGTAAGAGATACAAAAATATGTTGCTTTGATTCGAGATTTATGGATTAAAATAATTATTTGCTTTTAAATGCACGAACAAAAGCTTCGAACTTCTTAACTAGCTATTGATCCACCTTAGCTTATTATTATGTTTTTTTAACCACAAGCCTATTATTATGTTATAAGCTACGAACTTCATATTATGTTACACCTTAGCTACAGACTTCATATTATGTTATAAATACATGAAAAAACAATAATCATGTATTGTTTAATTATATACATGTCCAAACATAAAAAAATATTAGGAAAGCTATATTGGTCACATATTTTAAAAGTAAAAATAAGTCTCCTAAATTAAATACATATAAACGTAAATATAAAATATTTTTAAAAAAAAATTTATAACAAGTACATTTAAGGCCCAGCCAAGGAAAAAGTAAATGTAATGTAGATGGAGAGTTTCACCAACTCAACTATTCCAGCGGAAGCGGGTTGGATTCTAAGAAATGAGTATGGATGTTATAAAGAATCAGTTCAAGCTGCAGGGAAGATTGTTTAAAATGCGTTTGAAAGTGAACATCAAGGAATTTTATTGGCGGTACATCATTGTTGGATAGGGGGTTATAGAATGCTAATCTTTGAGAGTGACTGTGAAAAAGCCATATTAAAGAACGGTAATCTCCACTTTGGAGCTTATAACTGGATCAGGGAAATATGCTGGTGGGTGTAAAGATTTGAAGATATCTCATTTACTTGGACAGGAAGAAAGACAACTTAGGTGGCGGATCTTTTGGCTAAGGCTAGAATTCCGAATGACAATTTATTTGTATGTTATTACAATGTACTTACTTTAATTGTTCATCCTCTTCGGGATTATGTAAACTCCACCTAAGTTTAATAAAATTAGTCGTTATAAAAAAATTATGTACACTACTATTTCTTATATTTAATTAGATATTGATCTACCTTAGCTTATTAAAAGTTCAATACCACAAAAATAAAAACTTATCTATTACAATACATCAAAAGTGTTTTGAAATAAAACTATGAAAGCCTTTAAACAAGAGAAAACAAGAAAAAAACATTTTCTTTGAATTTAAATACTTTCAATTTAAAACAAAATCAACAATTAAATATAATAAGAGATTATATAAAAATAATACAACAAAATCAACAATTAAATATAAAAAGCAACTATAGTCTATAATATTTGATATTCATATAACAAATCAACAATTATATAATAATTAATACTAATTAATAAGGAAATATTTTGAAGTCCTCTTTGACTTCAAAACCGGTAATATTCAAAATAATATATGGATCTCCACAAAAACAAACAGTTAAACAAACCCATTAACTTCTTATTATTACACACGAGATCATTTTGATACACACACGAGAACTGATGACCAACACCCAAACATAGCAGAAAAGCAAAAGAACACACACTAGTTATTAATAACTCTACAGTTTTTCCTAACCTCCCCACTCGATCCATTGGCAGGATTCATAATACCACCCATTCTGATCATCGAACAAGTGAAGTCCCTGAAAAACAAGCTCTGGCTCTGACTATAAGCCTCCACAAGTCTTTTTGTTGTATTCACGGCCAAGTCACTGGAGAACAGAATCTGATCCGAACTCAAAAGACCTTTCCCTTGGAGGAGGTTCTTGAAATAATTGTTGTCGAAGACGTCCGTAGAGTTCCTATCAAGGGGAGCTGTTACGTTTCCATTTCCTCCTATGGGACAAACTGTTCTCAGATCAGACAAGAGTGTCGTTTCAAGTGTTGCATCCGGAGATCCCTGGCCAGTAAAGTTGAACAACCGGTTTCTGAAGAGATCACATTTTGCTTGTCCAAAGGTGTGAGCTCCTTTGTAATGACAAATGAGTAAATGCATAAGTGACATGTACTTAGAGGACAATAATACCCACAAAAAAATGTGACCGGAGAAAAGAGTTAAAACCTGACAAAGCTACGACGTCGGTGACGTTAAGGCCTACAGCTTGAAACTTGGCAATGATAGCGTCTAAAGGTTCAAAAGGAGATGGAAGATTGTTTGCACTACTCTGATTTGCCACAAGTCCATCTTTTCTTCCTAATGCCACTCTCCACATAGGTCCTCCAGTCTGCAAATCAAAACCCGTTATAGATGACCAACAAATATAACAGAATGATTCGAGTTGAAGTACGAAATCATATGTATTAATGTCCAAGTTTAAAGGTCTTACTTTTTTTTGTTAATCGCACTTTGTAAAACCCAGCGTTCATTTTTTTTAAATGATATTTACATTCTTAGCAACAACAAAATATAGGGAAGCATGCATGTGTAAAATATAGACAACCCCAAAAGAAAGGTACAATTATATACAACCACATGTAGAAAAGGCGACGATTATATTATTAAAAAAAATCAAACGTAAATCATCTTGTTTAGAACTATAAATAATCTCAACGTATGTTATATTTAGTATAGAATTTTTTGGTTCCTTAAATGCTGTAACTCGTGTTATATGAAACCTAGTAAATCTCTAACCTAAAGTTCGCTTGATGTACTGAAATTAAAGTAAGCATTGAGGCTTTGATGATGGTTGTTAAATATTGGGGAACAAAAGCTTACCAAGTAAACTGATTCGCGAGCGGCTAAAGTGAGTATATCAGCACAAGAAACAACACCAGGACATGCGTTTTCCACAGCGTCTTTGATAGTATCAACTACTTCAAATCCTCTCGCAGAGTTCGCGTTTGGTATCGATAATTTCTCGCTATCTGCTCCATCCAACAAGACAGACGCATCGCACCCCTGAAACGTTCATGCTAACAAACTGGTGACGAGTGTTTGTAACAATTCTAACAATATCTTAACGTCAAATAAGTATTTAACAGAAAAAGACGTAAGGATAACAATACATACATTAACAAAGCAGTCATGGAAATGAAGACGAATAAGAGAAGCAGCCATCCGAATCTCGGCCTTCAGGGCCATGGTAACTTGTTTACGGACAATTTGTACAAGATACGGACATGATTTATCGTAGATGCCAGGGCTTAGCTGTGCCCTAACACCTGAACAAAGCATACAAAGAGTGAAAATAGTAAGCAGCACATGTCCTCCCATCACTTTGTTTTGTGTTTTCATTGTCTAAGATGGCTTGTTTAAAATGACTTGGTAGATCGATAGTTTATTCAGATCTCGCTGAACTGGGGTTCTATTTATAGAGAAAAATAACGACACTTAGGGCTTAGTTTGCGACTCTGGTAGTGGACTGTTAATAGAATGATTAATGCATGGTGACGTATGGCGGCTCCGAAGTATTTGTTTCTTGTGATCAATAGGACGCATTAAGCTCCATATTTTTATAATTCTAGTAAGATTAGGCACTAAGAGATATTCATATTCATAGATTCATGAATTTCTATCTTGTTTTGTATGTTGGACGGTTTTATATTACGTAATCCACTAAGATCAGTGACTGTATTTTCGAGCTAACATGAAGTCAACTTTGTACAGAATAGTGATGTATTGTATTAGAGGACGCAAGTGGATTTTGTGTAAACAACTCCCCACTGTTATCTACATGACTGCATGTGTTTTGAGGATGCAATTGTATTTTATTTTTTTCTGGGGCTATTAAATTATTCGGCTTGTGTCTCTGGGACTAAATAACTAAACAAGATTTAAGGATTCAATTCGGTTTACAAACACGTATTTCGATGTCAGAGAGTAATTTGTGATTCTTTCCAAAGTCTATGTCTTATCCAATACAACGTTTCTAAAACAATTTTTTGCTGTGTGAATATATTCATGTGATCAAATAAAAATGCATTTTGTTTTTGATATATCATTTAAAATTGTTCACTGTTAAGCATGTTTAGGTAAGCATGTTTAGTTATTAACTAATCCGAAGATGAAAACTTACTTAGAATTCAGAGAGGTTTGAAGGAACATGAAAATCAATATGATTGATTATACGTAAAACCAAAAAAGTATGTCAACTATATGTTGAATGTTTTAAAAATAAGAAGATAATTTTTATCTGGAATGAATCGTTAACATTAAATATTAAAAAACAGAAACATACAAAAAGAAGTCAGAAACTCCAAAGTACAAATCCCCGGCGACTAAGTGATGGTGGATTCCTCGTAATAGTCGATTTTCTATGCTCAGTTTAGCGTTCACATCCCACTTGAACTATTTAACTTGCCGCGATTTGAAATCATTTTATTTAGTTTACAAAGTGCACAGTCCAATATGGTTCCACTCTCCTCAGCAATATCGGCACGACAAATAAAATATACTATAAAGTCACACGCCACATGCATCTGTCCTTACAGGACGGGACAAAAGGTTCACCCTAGAAACCTTTAAATTCACCGTCCTTCTGATCAATCAAAGTGCCAACTAAATTACTAATAAAAATATTTTTTTTAAATCATCAATAATTTAAAAAAAAATGATGCTACTAACGAAAACTCTAAATTTTAAATTCTAAACCATAAATTTTAAACCCAAACTCTAAACCCTAAATCCTAAACCCAAACTCTAGATCATAAAACTCAAACCTTATACCTTAAACCTAAATCCTAAACCATAAACCATAAACCCTAAACTCAAACACTATATCCTAAACTTGAATCCTAGACCCTAAACACTAAACCCAAAAGGTTTGAATTTAGAGTTTACGGTTTAGAGTTTACGGTTTGGGTTAAGGGTCTAGGATTTGGGTTTGGGTTTGGGTTTACAGTTTACGGTTTAGAATTTAAAATTTAGGGTTTTCGTTAGTGGTATCATTTTTTTTTAATTATTGATGATTTTTAGAGTTTACGGTCTAGGATTTGAGTTTGGGTTTAGAGTTTACGGTTTGGGTTAAAGGTCTAGGATTTGGGTTTACAGTTTGGGTTTGGGTTTATGATTTGGGTTTATAATATAGGATTTGGGTTTAAGGTTTACTATTTGGATTTTGGGTATAGGATTTTGGTTTAGTATTTAGGGGTTATATTTAGATTTAGGGTTTAGAGTTTAGGATTTAGGGTTTTGTTAGACATCATTATTTTTTTAACTATTTTAAATTTTTTAAATAAAATTTAATATTTTTTATTAATTATCTAGTTGGCACTTTGATTGGTGGTAAGAGAGGTGGTGAATTTAAAAGGTTCACCGTATGGGTGAACCTAAGTTTTGTCCGGACACTTATTCTTTAAATCTTAGAGCACCCCAATGGGAATTCTAACATTGAGTTTCTAAAAGAACATTTATACTCATTGAGGGTGCTCTATTATGTTAACATTGTAAACATATATGTAAAAATTCCACATTCGATCCCTCTTGAATTATTTTAGGCCGTGTTTATTTGTTTGTGCATCTGTATAAAGTGTATGTAAACGTTAAGATGGTGTTTGTTTGATCAAAGTGAGCATCTGAATTCGGATGGCGGCAAATCGCAATGAATATGCAAATATAATTGCACTAACCTCTATCCTCAATAACCTAAAAACTGCAAGATGAGAGTTGTTTAGCCGAATTAGACCCATTAGTTTAACGAAATGTTAATTTCGACTAGCTAATGCTAATTTGGCTAGTTAATGCTGATTACATTTGGACTTTTTTGGCTAATGAAATATTTCAAACCTGTTTTGTCCGAATCGTGGTATAGTTGATAGCTGAAACTGGTTTATTTTTTTTGCCAAAATGTGAATTTCATATATAATATGAGAAGAGTTTGTAATGATACAAAAGTTTTAAAGCAAAGTTAAGTCAGCTTTGGCAAAAAATAAACAAGACTAAGCTAACATCCAATGAGCTCCAAGAAGTCACTCATAGCGTATCCAAAGCTGCATCAAAGGTTGAAATTTCTTGAGCTTTCTTTTGCCAAGAATAACATCCTTGATGAAATGATCAATGAACATGAAGATAGTAGCTGGGCTCCGAGATTCTCCAACATGTAGCCTGTTATTTCTCTCGGTCCAGATACTGTAAATTGTTGCCTGCGCCACCATCTTTTTAAGTGTTCTGCTAGTTACTGCATCGCGTAGAGCCACCCATTCTGTAAAAGAAGTCCAAGTGTGGAAAGCCCGAAAGGAGTATCCAAGCCTGGACAGCACTAAGCCCCAAATCCCTTCACTTATTTCACAATTCAGGAACAGATGGGTTCTGTCCTCCACCGCCGCATCACATAAACAACAAGAAGGCGCGATGTTCATACCCCATTTTACTACCCTTGATCTGGTGGGAAGGCGATCTTGGTAGACAATCCTGGTTTATAGTTCGCTTACTATTGTGGCTATCGAAAATGTGAATTATACATAGAATATCAACTTTTCTAAACATACACAACAACATATATATATCTATTATTTCGGGAGGGGACATTATATATTACAAAATAGATATTTACTTTCTCATAATTCATAACTATCACTAAAATCAGCAACTGCTTGAAACGAGGTCGGTCGTCGAAGGAATTGTGTCAAGCCATATATCTTCTTGGGCCAGTTTCACCACAGAACCTGCAGTATCATCCAGCTCCCTCATGTGTCTTTCAACATAGTTGCAGTGAATTGAACTATATGACTATGACGATATATGGCTTGTTGTTGGCTGGTGGTGGTGAACAAGCTTAGATTAAAAATTGTACTTTAAATTTAATCTGAAACTTACTCGATTGATATAATTAAAATATAGATGTAAGAACTTAACCGGGCCTCGTAGTCTGGTGGTAAAGGAACCTCGGCTGAGGTGCCCGCCACCCGAGTTCGAGCCCCGGCCACGAGGGGTATTTACATGGGATGCCTCTCGCCCTCCAGACCACTTCGCGTAACCAGGGGCCCTTAAGTGGACGCTTAAAAATCCTGTAATGGCTTGGGCTTAGGCCCGGTGGGCTAGTCGATCACGCAAAGTGGTCGGATACTGGATTATCAAAAAAAAAAAAAAAAATGTAAGAACTTTCTTATGAACTGAAGTATATATATATACACGTTGAGCAGAGAATGAGCTCTAGGTTGACACGTATTTACTGAACTTTCTATAAACGATAGTACAGAATATTGAGAGAGTGGAGTGAGTGATCAATCATACGTATCACGTCAATGATACGATATATTCTTAATACAAAACTCACTATATTTGACATATAAAATATCTGTTACAAATGTATTTGATTGAAATGAATAAAAACTCTGGCAAAAGTATATTCCGGTTGTGGACGTTTTGGATGAACTTGGCCAGGTCTTGATTCGTTTTTAAAGCAGTACTTGACTCAATAAATGAATATTTAACTTGTTACACCAACAATAATGTAGTTGTGATATGTTTCAGAAAAATTATGATAGCAATTTTTAGTTTATTTTCACAAAAATAGTTTTCAATGAAAAAAATGACCAAAAAAAGTTTTAAATATATTTATAGGGTTAACTATCTAGATTTAGAGTTTAGAGTTATAGTAAAAAATTTAGGATAAGCTTTCAAATTTTGAAAGATAAAAAAGAAAATATTTTAAAAAAAATAAAAAAATTAAAAAAATTAAATTATTTTGGTCATTTTTATTTTTGAAGACTATTTTGTGACAAAAACTTAGAAATGACTATTTAAGAGAATTGCTCTATGTTTTATTGGTTAATAAACGGCGTTTTGAGAAGTTTTATATAGTTGACGTAATTCAAAATTTAACGACTTCAGTTTATTTACTGAAGTGAGAAGAGAGACCATTCTTGATTTTGAAAATTTCAATAGGACTTTATTAGATGTTCGGCCGGTATAATGGACATTAAAATAGCTCAACCCACTGACCCATATTGGCCCAAACTTGGATGCGTTATTAGAAAGGACCAAGGCCGCGACATCATTCATCTTGTCTGCAATTCGGCCCGAAGCAACTCAGAGATTCTCTTCAAGCTCAGCTCTCTACAACTGCCTCAAACCAAGACACAGATACTTGTGCTACTAAAAGTGAAACATACAATACATTAAAAAGAAGAAACCAGAAAACTACATCATCCATAAGTTCTTTCGCTACAATGAACATTACTTTTACTACAACCTTATTAACTGGGGAACGTATCATCAACAAGATGATCCAACCACGTCACAGAGGTAGAAAAACAATCTAAACCAGATAAGAAAGCTTACCATGTCTTCATATGAACTTCACCGAGGGAAAGCAACCCTCCTGACTCTGATACCAAAAGCGATGAGATAACTAAGACTACGCCTACTAAGACAAGCACATTGTGACATATACATCATAGAGATCCATCACTAAAACGCCTGTCCAAGTATCATATCATATGGTTGTTCCTTGTTCTCCAATAGAAGAATCATTCCCTGATGCATCTTCAACCTTCTCAACCGCCATTTCATTTCCCTTACTCTGATCCTTACCAACCACAACCAGATTGGCTTCCTCGCATTGTTCACCTGAAACTTCCCTAATAGTATCTTGGGTCTCTTCTGCTTCATCCGCATTGCTTTCTTTCGCTGCAACATCCTGCATACAAATGTCCTCTGCAACAACACGATTATCCTTCGTATCCCCACTAGTACGTGCATCAGATCCGCCTGTGTCATCACCCTCACTTTCAGACTCATTATTCTCCACAACCTCTTCATTAACATCTTCAGCAACCATGTTCCTCCTCTCAAGATACTGCAACCTCCTCCTCAAGTCACCCAACTCCCTCTCCATCAAGAACAGCCTCTCCTTCAACGTCAAGTTCTCCTCCTCAAGCTGCGCAATATGACTATCCTGATCATCAACTCGATTCTCCAACACATTGTTATACTCAGAGCCACCGCCGTAACTCGGATAAATCATCTCAAACCTGCTCAAATCATGGTCAAGCCTCCTCTCAACCTCCACATGCTCCTCAACATCACTCTCACTCGATCCACCTTCGTCTTCCTCATCATCATCGTAAGGCTCCAGGTCATGTCCATCAGATCTGAGCCTAATCAGCCCCTTCATGGATCCGTAACCGTCAACACCCCACTCCTCCTTGGCCATGTCTCCCAAAACCTCTCGCGACGGAGAGAACATCGGCGTGGGAAGCACAGCAGGCGTCACGGGGGACGGAGACACAAGCTCGGCGATTCCGCCGGATTTCTTCGCGCGGATGATAAATGACGTCGTGTTCCTCGGAGCGTAAGGGACGTGACGGTTACTGTTAGCACCGTACTTCTTCTTGGGGTAGAACTTCCTCGTTTTCAGCCTGTTCTGAGACTGGAGCTCGTTGAGAGCCGGCGGCTTGTAACCGCCTGAGCCACCACCACCACTACCAGGGTTGTTGTAGATCGGGATAGCGGAGTTGTTGTTACGCATCCTCATCATCGGATTCGGAGGTCTCTTGTCGTTCGCGATCTTCTTCCCTTTCCAGTTGTTGTTGTTGTTACGGTTCATTTTCGAGGGGAAGTTGTTAGGCTGGTTATGATACTCGGAGCTAAGGTTATAGTTACGGGGATTCATCATCAGAGGCTGGTTGTTGTTGTTCAGCATAGCCTGTGGCTGCTGCTGGTTCATAACCATAATCGGATGGTTCAAGCTTTGGGACTGGTTTAGCAAGGGAGGAGCCTGGTTCATGATTCGAGGCTGAACCGGATTCATCACCTGCAACGGCGGCGGCGGATTCATCCTCTGCTGAGGCGGTGGCGGATTCATCAGCTTAGATTGATCGTTGTTCATCTGATGGTATAAGACACGCACGCAAACACTTAACGGAAATGGGAATAATAAAATAACAGAACCCTAATTTCGCGGAATCTCAAGTCAGCAGATAGATCAATGAAGCTGAGATCAATCTGAGTGATTGGGAGTGGAATCCACAAATACAAACACAAAAGAGATATTGAATCAAACTAGAGAAGCTCTCTCGGATTTGAATTTGCGTATTTGTTTCAATTTTAGATGAATTTGGGAGTTTTTGAGAAACCTTGTAATTGGATCTGGAGACTTTTTTTTTTTTTTTTTTTTTTTAGAAGAAAATGATGAAAGATAAAGAAAACCTCTTTTGTACGAATAGCTTATGAGAGCTGATGAGGAGATTCTTTAAATAGAGGCCAAGGAAGGCTGCCAGGTCTAATCAACGACGGAGATGTTGTAATACGTCAATATCAACGGCTTATGATTATTTATTTCTAGGGTAGAGTCTGTTACGCGTTTCTTTCTTACCGGTTAAAATTGTAAATATTTTAGTAATTTGCAAATCAGACCTAATCATTTAATTTCAACTTATTTTCCTGGTAAACTAAATCTTTTAACTGTAATAAAACTTGTCAACATATATCTTCATGTTTACCGACAAAATAAATCTCTGCCAAGGACGAATGTTTTGACAAGTCCAATACCTTTTTTAATTGCTTCTAAGCTTCTCATAAAGCTAAGAAAGAGATGCAATCCTAACGAGAGTTTCCAGCGAGAAGCCCACTGATCGTTTATCAAAGATGAGTAGATCATCCGCAAAACCTAAACGCATCTACTTAACTGTTTCAAATGACCTAAAAATTCTCAATTCTGTGAAATTCTATCATGTGCATCAGTAAGAACATTCATTGCAATAATGGAGCCTAGAGCAAGAGCCCAACGAATAATTTGGAACGTAGCAAACCGAATCAATCTCATAACTACCGTTTACTATAAAGCCAAGAGGCTCAATGTCATCGATCTTTATGCCCAAAAAAAAACAAAAGACAAATACTGATACTGATTTAGGGTTGTGTAACAACTTCCCACTACAGTCCTATGACACGGAATGAGTAAAGAGTTTCCATCAATTTTTGTAACCTGAGTCAAGCAGGTTTCCCTCTCTAGGAAAACGCATGAAAGCATATGCAAGATCCCATGGTGTCTGCTTCAGGGCAAGATATGCTTATGGACCCTTCCTGATATTATATAACTCGCATATTAGAAGGTTACTTCTTATTTCTTCTCACCACAATTAGTCATACTGAAAAGAAAAATGTCAGGAAGAAGAAAGGAGCACATACTTTCTCTTCCTACGATCAATTCCAGCAGAAACCATATTCCTTGTTTCATTCTTGGCAAGCATATTATTGTACTGCATTGGAGAAGGAGATGGAGCAGCAGTTGCAGGTGGTGCAGGTGGCAGAGAAGATGAAGGTACAGGTGGTGGTTGTGGAGCTACAGGCTCTGGAAGAGGACGAGGTAGAATGTGCTTCAGCCTGTTGTTTCTGTAGTTCTTCCAATAGTAAAACTGTTGCCTATGCGCCAATTCCTGAAAGAAAAAAAACAATCCAACAGAAGAGAAGGATAAGGGCATACGGTTTGGAATATTAAACCACTTTACGTATTCACCAATGGACAAACACAGCGCAGAATCAAAGAATAACACTAGCAGAAAGTAAAAAAGGTTTGTATTAGAGACCATAAACACCCCAAACCCATTCCAAACACACAAGCACCCTAAACCTTGGAATCACTTCCTATTTATACTGCTCCCTAACATGTTTTGTTAATGATTCTGATCACATTGGTTTACCTTGTTAGCAGGATGAGCCATAGCACTCCTGAAGTTGGGGTTTTGAAGAAGTTCAAGGAAATATAGGCAGTGTGGATACCTGAAACAGATCATAAACAGACGAACATAAAGAAAACGTATAATACATATAAGCATAACTCCTTCAGGTATTCGAACTCACATAATGAACTTGATGTACTCTGGTCGCTGCCAATACTGAAGATACTTCAAGTATTCAATAAATGCTTCATCTTCAAAATACCGATTCTGTGCTAGGTCTGCCAAAACAGAATCCAAAAGCTAAGCGGTAAGTTCATCATAGAGCATAAAACACACACACAAGATCTCTTATCACTTCCTAAATGCTATAAGTAGATACTATGTGAAATAATCCACAAACCCTAAGAGCCCTAGAACGAATCATAAGAGCTTACAGTGGATGTAAGTAGGATTGGCGAGACACTGAATGAACTCAAGTTCGAGTAAGAATCGTTGCCTTCCAACGTCTGGATCCTTGTAAGTGCTCTTTGGCCTGTGTTCAATCACAGTTATGCGATTTAGATACTAAATCTTAGCAGATTCGTAATCATGCGGAGAGGAAAATACACTCACGTGGATGGAGTTTCTGATGCATCAACCATCTCCTCAGGCGATGCCATGGACGAAACGGAAACCTGGATCAACCAAATCGACCCGAGTTCGTAATGCAAAATGCAAAAAGGAGAATCGAATTTCAATAAACTATGGAGGAATCAGAAAATCACCGAAGAGGGCAAGCAAGCCCAAGGCGACGGCTGCGAGTAGTCACCGGGAGAAAACAGACGGAGACGGAAGATCATGTGATTCTAGAAAAGAGTATTGGTTATATACCAAACCGAAACCGGTTCATAAAAATCCCATTACAATTACGTTTATATGCCAATTCTAAACCGGTTTAGTATTTAATGTTATGAGAATCACACCAAGACGATACCGTTTTGTGGTGAACCGAATACAGTACTTTTTATTGCAACCGGTTCTTGCCACAATAGTTGAAATTGAGTTTTGGGACTACAAATCATATAAGGACGTTGTGCTGTTTCATTCTTTCATGCTAACTATAGACCAAAATGGTTGAAGATTAGGGGCATGAGATTAGAGGAGCCAAGCTGTCAGAATATCCGAAAAATGCGACAAAACTGATGTATAGAGAGAGCTACAATTATTTTGCTGTTATCCTCAGTACATGAACCAAAAATGTTAAAACAAGCCAGTGTCTTAAGACCCTGGACTGAAACTACGCAACTCCCAATAAGAATTTTTATATCCAGCGTGGGTGATGTGATGAAGCCGAACTTTCCAATCGATAGCACCAACTTCGTTCATGTGGCAAAGTTGCAATACTCAGGTTGTTTTAATGATGCAGAAGTCTTTTCACCATAGCTTGTGGATCCCAATTTCTAAATCTGAAGAGATGGAGACGAGTAGCTGATTAGAAGAGTGCCACTCAGCTTTGAACACTCTTTTCTTATGAGCCTTGATCGACAGAGACGGGCTCGCCGCATTGTAGCGAATGTCAAAGATGTGGATCGCCGGGTCTGAGGAGCCAGATGAGATGTGTAAACCATCTGGAGACCAAGACTGGTTGATAAGAGCCGACTGCGATTCGCTGCTTTCTTGTTTCCACCCGAAAGAAAATAGTTCTGTCTGAGGCAATCTTACATCGTACAACCGAAGTTGCCTGTCTAGCTGCCTGCATATATGCAAAACAATTTAACTTTTTTTTCTTGGGAGATAATAAAATATAAGTCAATAGTTTGCTTCTTTTTTATTTACCTAGTTTGAAGCATGACAAGGTTAACATCTCGAGGGTTTGGCAGCAAGTTTGTGCATTTGTTGTCTAGTCTATGCTTAAATGTAACTTTTTCTTCTCTGGCATCAAACCCAACAAATCTCCTATCGTCTCCACATGACAACACGAGATTGTTATGGCGCATTCCAGCTACTCCCATCACGGCCGACGTGTGCAAGTCCTTGTGCAGGAGCCTCGACTTCCATGCGTTATTCTCACATTGTTCGCGCCATAGCACTACTGCGTGGTCACACCCACCTGTGATGAAACAAGGATCATCCCAAGGCGTGAACATGATTCTGTTGATAAGACCTTTGATATGAGGCCTGTCCTTCAGAAACTTTGACTCACAAGTCTGCATATGAAACAAAGATCCAACTGATATGAGCACATAACTACCTCAGTTAACAGTACATACATCGAGTAAGAACAGATAGATAAGGTCACGGTTCGAAACCAAGCGTAAGTGATTTTCTATTCATAAGAGGTCATGAAGATCAAGTTAAACTTTAAACAAGTTTAAGGACACACTCCACTCATCCATTATGCAATCAAAGTTTTGATATGGTAAAACTCTAAAGCGTCTAACGGCTTTTAAAATAGGTTTTTACCTCACGAGCTTCGTTCAGGTATAAGGCTGATATCTGAGCGTGACCTTCATCTGCGGTATAGACAGAGAAAAGAGCACTTTTGTGTGGATGCCAAGCTATATCTTCTGCCCATCTCTTCTGATCTACCTCTACCCGATTAATCGTCTTAAACAGAGTAGCTGAGGACCTGCTCAATGGTGGAAACGAAATTTCAACGGAATAAAGTTTTTAAAAAATCATGAAAATAAGAGTCTGAAAAAGATTTGGTTCATGAGACCCAAAAGTTGCCGGTATCGAACATTGTACAAACATTATCTTGGAGGTCTCGTACTAACAAATATTGCAGTTCGTTGACAAATACAAGCAAAACTAAATTTTGTAGACTTATCATGTTAACAGAAGAAGATGACGTCAAACGAAAATCCATAATAGAAAGAAATTTTTTTTGATACGGTTTTAACATGGATTTGAAGTGATATAATCCAATAACCCTTCCTCAAATGTTTCTATGTAAACAACCATAAATTAACTAAACATCAAGAAATCAGCAAGAAATATCATAATGAGTAAACCAGGCATATATAAGGATAAAGGCAGACATACCTATCAGACTGAAGCTTCCAAAAATGAACGACACCATCCAATGCACTGAAGATAACCAAAATAAGAGAGAAAACAAATTAAGCATATAAGTAGAGAGTAGTACATTAGATGAGCTAACATTGTCCAAGGACTTTCTTGGCACCCTCTTATGCATGTAATACCATTTTCTTAGTTTAAGTATCCAGACAACACCCCAATGTACTACAACTGTCAGACCGAGTTTCATCCACAACACTGGCAGTAATAATATACAGTAGCTCGTGTCTTTTGTTAAAACAAACAGCAGTAACATAATAAAAGATCACCTTGTAGCAAAAAGATCACGGTTTGAAGGAGAAAGGGCGAGGCTTCTCATCCTTTTGGTGTGGCCACTTGGTAGCATAGCTAGGGTACGACTTTCAATCGTGGCACGCAAAGAGCTCCTACCTATAAGCGCTATCAACTCTTCATGTCCATGGAACTCTGCCAACAAAAACAAAAATCAATAGCGAGAATCTGAGATGTGGCAAATCCGACCAAAAGAGGTAGACTTTTCTTTTACCAGACTTTTCCTGTTGCGCTGCTTGTCCAGGAATGTTGGAAGAAACTCTGATCCTTGGCTTTGCTTGAGATTGGGTTTCCCTAACCACTTCATTAGGAACAACAGTACGAGATCTCTTGGTTTCAGACCCATTTCTCACTTCCTTTGGGACGTCAGAATCAGTTGTAGCCACGTGTTGTGCGGTCTCGCTCGCTTCTGGTCTGGCAGGAGCAGAAGCTTTTCTCTTGAAAGAAGGCGGCAGAATAATGGACGGCATTTTCAACGGTTTCATCTCGCTAGGAGGATGCGGAGTGGAGGTTCCATTAGTAGCAGTCTTCTTCACCTTATCTCGTTCGGTCCAAAACTCAGCTATACCAAGTAAGCTTCCAGTTTTACCAGGCACATTCTTCTTATTTTCAACGCGATCGACTCGTAGAAACTTGGCTTCCGCATCTGCCATCAGTCTTCTCTCTTCAGCAAGCTGCAAAAAAATCGTTGTTAAAAAGTAAGGTTTTTTGAGTAATAATTATCTTGAAATTGAATATTTAATTGAAACCCCTACTAGGACTCATCGCAAAATGAAAGAAGAGAGACCTTTCTCTCGAGGTTTGAGAGCTGGTCTTTAAGGGCTTCGATGGAGTTGGCACGCTGGTCCATGAAATCTATAAGACCTTCTTTATCATCTGGGATTTGAGTTGACAGCGTCTTTGCTTCTTCCCCTTGCTCAACTTTCGGTTTCTTCATCGCCATTGCGCCGCTGTCTCCGTCCTCTTCTTTCCTTTGAGAAAGTGGGGCTTTTTAATTGATTGATCGATTTTCCCTCTACTCGTTTCAGTTTTCCTTTTTTTCAATTTAAGCGGTTCCTGGGGCCACCTCTAGGGCTAGTGGAAGTGGAGTCGCCAAACTCCTTTTTTTTTTTTTTTTTTTTTTAATCACCACTCCTGTATTTCGTCCCTTCCCCCGCTCCGGAAATTTGCATTTACAATTTTCCCACCCAAATTAAACTGACGACCTCTTTTCGTTTGTTCATTCTTAAAATAAAATTGTTTCGAGAAGTTATTTAACTCTTATGCATGTTCTATTTGCTAATATAATAAAAATATAATCTATCCCATTAAATTAAAAATAACACTAATTTTAATGAAAAAAAGATAAAAATAGCATTAAGTCAAGTTTTTGTTCCCAAACTAGCATTCAAGGTCAAAAATCACAAAAATAACACTTAATGTTTTATCAAAAGTCACAAACTCAGGGTTTAGAGTTAAAGGGTGGGGTTTAGGATTTAGGGTTTAAGGTTTAAGGTTTAGAGTTTAGGGTTTAGGGTTTAGAGTTGAGAAATGAGGTTTTGGGGATAAGATTTCAAATTTTGAAAAATAAAAAATTAAAATTTTCAAAAAATAAAATGCTATTTTGGTCATTTTAGTTTTTAAGTGTTATTTTTGTGATATAAACTTAGAAAGTTGCTACTTTGGAGATTTGCCCAATTTTAATATTTGTTTTTATAATGGTTGAGGAAACACAAAAAATTATGAATAAAATGTTTTTACATCCGTTCGAACAAGTTTCAGTAGGAAGAAAAGCAACCGGCTATTTTTTTTTTATCGTAGCTGTGATTGATGCATACATATACTGAATGTAACAGAAACGGTTTGTTAGAAATTATAAAAGACTGTGATCTCAGCATACAACAAATTAACCTCTGTTTGAAAACAGTCGGTCCAGAAAACGTAGTGATTAGCTTCAGCAATTCAGAAAATGTACACAGAAGCAATGGAAGTTAGAAAAGATGTCAAGAGTATGGAGACAAAGTTAACACCGTTGTTGTCAAGAATGTCCACACCTGATATCTTCTTTACCGTCGGTCCTGGTTTCCCTACAACCTGCACGCAACATTCCATCAACAAAAATACTCTCCTCCTTCGATCCACGTGTTTACATGTGTTACTTTCAAAACTTACCTTGTTCCGGACAGAACAGAAGCCACTAAACTGAATGGTTGCTCCAAGCACGGAATCAATAAGACTCCCACATAATCCAGCTAATGCAGAGAACGGAATTACCAAGAGTTGCTTGAGAGCCACATCACTTGCACATCTCACAGTAAACAGTCCGAACACAAGGAATGTTACTCCCACAGTGCCGCCGGCTGCAACAGCAGCTAATAGTCCTGCCTTTGTAATTCCACCATTCGTGCCCTTCTTCACCGGCTGAGAATGAGAAACCAAACGTTTAGCTAAACGGGAAATGTTAACTACCGAGTGGCGAAAAAAAAGAAACAGAGAACCTTTAAAGTTGTGATAAGTCGAGGCTGGGCATCACTAAGCACCCCAAGCTCCGAGGACCAAGTGTCTCCATTACAGCATGCGTAATGGCCGATAATCCCACCAATAAGAGCTGTTACAATCTCTGACTGCTTCGAGTCCAAACACTTGTCCTGCCATCCCGTTAACGTAGAAGCAATTACAACTAGAACCGACGCAATCCCACTATTGCAGAGCACTTGTTTCCTGAAACAATAAATTCGAGGAATACCCTGTCAAAGCAATTTATATCCGTCAAACAAATATGAAGCTCTCTGAAAGTGAAATCACCATCATCAATTTGCTAATATTCCAACATCAAAACCAAACATTATTAAACCAAGTAATCATAACTATCGATTCTGCTTATCCTATCACAAAGATTCAAAGACTATTGGAGAAAGGAAGTAGGCTTTGTTTATGAATAGTCCAGTATGGTAAAGGTAGAGGGGACAACTATGCTGTCTCTAGTCATCTTTGATCGAGATGGATCTTTATCCTAAGCTTCATACAACGATAGATTCAAATAGCACACTTAAAGAAAAGAGTTAGCTCGTAAAAATGGTTATATAAACTATACATTGGCACAAATTTAAGAGCAGAGAAGTCAAGTCATTCTCCTAAACTAAGATTGACTACCGGTGGTGATCTTCAAAGCAGAGAAGAAACTCGCAAGATGCAAGAAAATGTTACCAGTTTCTTTGGCCGCCTTCCTTGAACTCAACATCAACGCGTCGTTTCTTATCTTCCCCGACCTTGGTAAGCTTCGAGGAAGTAAGAAAGAATACGAGCAGCAGAGCTCCGTACCTACAGGATTCAACAGATTATCCGATCAATCTCAATATTACATAAACAAATCAAAAAAAAAAAAAAGCGGGAGAAGAAACCTGAAACCGGCGGCGAAATGGATGGTCATGACGAGGAATCCAGCAACTCCGCCGGAGAGGTTGAGCGACTTCCGCTTGTAAGATCGGAAGGCGATGAGAGAAGAAATAACGACGGCGAAGATGAGCATGAATTGGGGAGACGTTTCCATTTTTCTAGTGGCTGAGATTCTGAAGATGAAAGGGCTCCTCCAAGATTCAGTTAGTTTGGTGCTAGACGATGAGAGAGATAGCAGTTGACCCCAACTAGTCATCATCACTCTCAAAAGTGTTTCGCATCCCATATTGGGCCTCAACTGGGCTGGACTGATAGGCCCAAGTATTTACATTATTGACGAATGGACAGACCAGATAACGCGGGAGAACATATCTTCCTACGTGGCGGGAGGTAATCAGGTGTGGGGCCCAGTCTCGATTTCTATTCTGACGTGGCAGCACCACGACCAAAGTCGTCTCCCTCATTACATTATCTGCTTCACTCTCCGTCTCTCTCTCTCTTTCTCTCTAGAGCAACAATGGCTACGGCTGGTTCTTCCCTTACAATTGCGTCGTCCTTCTCCGAACACCGGACTCAGATTCATTCATCGAACCGCTCGAACCTCCCTCTTCAGTACTCCCTCTCGTATAAGGCCAATTCACGGAGCAGAGGTAGAAGACTAGGACTCGTCGTAAGCTCCGTTTCATCGCCGAAAGTTGAGCTCCGCACTGGACCCGATGATCTCATTTCATCCCTCCTCTCTAAGGTCTGTATCTCTTTCGTTTTTTCTTCCCCAGGATCTTCCCTTTGCAGATTATGGAGTCGTGTGTGAAAACAGGTTGCGAACAGCGATGGAGGTGTGACACTAACCCCTGAGCAACACAAGGAAGTGGCGCAAGTGGCTGGGGAGCTTCAGAAGTATTGTGTCAGTGAGCCTGTTAAGTGCCCTCTCATTTTCGGAGGTAAGAAATAATCTAAGCAAACACTGCGAACGCTACTGCCTTTTATCAAAACGTGAACTTGCTGAATCTTTTGCTGCAGATTGGGACGTGGTGTACTGTTCTAGACCGACCTCTCCTGGTGGAGGCTACAGAAGCGTGATAGGCCGCCTCTTCTTCAGAACAAAAGAGATGATCCAAGGCATTGATTCTCCTGATACCGTCAGGAACAGAGTTTCCTTCACTGCTCTTGGTTTTCTTGACGGAGACGTCTCTTTGACAGGTGAGTTGCGAAACCCCTGATAGAGTTATTTGGTCAAAACCATGGATTTAATGTTTCAACCTGTGCTTGATCTTCGCAGGGAAGCTGAACGTGTTGGACAGTGAGTGGGTTCAGGTGATATTCGAGCCTCCGGAACTCAAGGTTGGTTCTCTGGAGTTTAAATATGGGTTTGAAAGCGAAGTGAAGCTTCGGATCACATACGTTGATGAGAAACTTAGGTTGGGAATAGGCTCTAGAGGATCACTGTTCGTCTTTAGGAGGCGTCAATAGTAATACATTATATGAACTTCCATGTCTCTTCTCTCCCTGTTTTTTTAGTTCTGTGTCGATCAATGCAAATTCACTACAGAAAAAAAGAAACAACAAATGGGTGTACCTGCGAGAGTGTTTTAAGATGGAAACATTGTTGTGTAATGTAAACTTCTATCCAAGAGTGTCTCTACACATATTCATTGCACTTAGAAACGTCCTCCTCCTCGCCTATGTCCTCTCCCTCGCCCTCTTCCTCTCCCTCTTCCACCTCTTCCCCTTCCATGGCCAAAGCTTTCATCTGTTCTTCCGTAGTCAAACATATTCATTCTGATATCCGCTACCCCGGTTCCGTGCACCTCCTGTCCCTAAACAGCAAATTACAATCACAGCTCTGTCATTGTAACAATTGTTGTTTGAATGGTCCCAAATCCCAGTACATAACTCATAAGCCATTGAATGAATAACAGATAATAAGGTGTGCTAAACCAAATCAATGGACTGGTTGATTGTTTTAATAGCGAATTGAGAACACAGAAGACTGATAATAAGGAAAACAAACGTTTTTGTAACTCACGTTAGAGTCTTCAAGATCAAACTGATTCTGAAGCTGCCAGGCAAGATCTTCATCACGTGTAGTGTCGCTCGGATTGTCAGCTGCTGCAACAGCTCCCCCGCTAGTTTTCCTCTTTTCCCACTCCTCGAGTGTAAGTACTGCAGAGTCGTCTTCTTCTCTTCCCCTCCCTCGACCTCTACCTCTTCGTCCTCGGTATTGCCGTTCATTTGAACTGGAATGTTTCATCTTCTCAAGAAGTACCTGAGCAGCCGCTTGGTTCTGTAAAGGAACAGCTTCCACCGCTGCAAACATTGGAGATGTTATGGCACTAACAAGCATTAGAGTTACTCAGCCTTATAGGGATATATAATAAACAAATCTCATCTAAGGGATCAGTGTTATTGCCAATTGACAAACTAATTCAAAGAATCAAAATGTTATACAATGAGCTTTTGATATAGAGTGAGGAGAGGAAAAAAGTCGATGCCAAACCTTGTTTAGGTCGTGTATCAGAACTGCTTGGCTTTTCTTGATTTTCAACTTTGACAGACACTTTCGAATCAGAATCTGCAGAACTCTTCTGTAAATTCTTATCTGCACCTATTTTGTTCCCATAAACTTCACTAGTTTCCCCTTTTTCTCCACCAGTATGTTGTGCAGCGGTAGGTACAATAGTCCTAGAAGTCGTCTTGTATGAATCTGTCAATCATCAAGCATATGCTGACGAATTAACTTCTCTTATGCGTTTCTCAAAACTTCTATCACAAAATGTAAGCGAACAGGCTCAACAAAGATGAAGACCAGAACAATATACTCTCATTTTACCACACAACGAAAATGCAGTCACTTAAGTTCCAGTTTTTTTAAAAAGTCCAGACCGAACAGCGTCAAAATTGGATGCCAAGCCAAGAGAAAGCATAGATAGGATATCTACATGATTCCTTATAGGCTACAGAAGCAGATACTAATAGATTCTGGAGCTATGGTCGAATTACAAGTATGTCTAGGTTAAAGTGCATTAGGATGGTTCTAGTTGTTATCAATTATCAAAGATTGGCAACCATTACAAAACTAAACAAAAATGCAATACTTCTACTAAATGACAATGAGCATAACTAGCAAACCGCTGCTTACCGCGTTGATGGTAACCTGCTCGGATCTGCAACTCCTCAAAAGGAGGAGGGCCATCACCAGCTTTTCCTTCCTGAGACTGCCTTCCAGACGAACGAGACAAACTAGCGTATTTTCTCTTCATCTGCCACTCTTCAAAGAGCGATTGCACATGACCTCCCAATACAGTCACCTCTTTTGGAGTCAAACATACTAGACCGTCACGCACCACAGCCTTATTTTCTAAACGCACCTGCCAACAAGACAGACAAAAAAAAATAAATAAATAAAAAAATCACACAATACAATAAGACAAGGAGAATCAAATTTAGACTGGTATGCAAATTACCTTAGTACCAGGAGTCACATCATTGTTTAACGATGGTATATGAGAGTACTCAAGTGCCGATATCTCTATCTTTCCATCAGTGAGAACGAGTTTCAGCACACGTTTACCAGTCGAGCTTCCTAGAAACTCCTCTGCACTACTCTTTGTTACATCTCTAACAGAACTTATCTAACAAAAAGAAAAGAAACGAAAACAAAAATCAACACAACATCTAAATAGCTGATTGCTTGCATTGAATTAGAATCAGAAGAAGCAATGTATCTACCTGGAGGACTTTGGGGCCTTGAAGATGGGAGCACCTGCGTAACTCCGTCGCGTCGGGGAGGGACTTACCTCCGATTAACCTGATATCCATGTTGAGCAGCTCCGCCTCCACTGAGTCCACGATGGCGCCTGTTTGATTTGTCCCGCCGATGACGGAGGAGATTTGTATGACTAGAGGCTTCAAGTAATCGGCGTCTTTGAAGCACCAGCCGCGGGTTGTTAAGGAATTTATCACGGCAGTGGAGGTGTTGCCGGCGGCGGACGAGCTTGATGTTCCCTCCTCCATTGCCTCGATTGATCCTCTCGTTGTGCCGGTCGCCTTACTTTGTTTTATTACTGAAAGCCCAAATAGAAATGATAGAAGGCCTCATTAAAGCCCAAAATATTTTTCAAAGAAAAAATCACCCAAAAGGCTAGAATGAGTTGTATACCACTACGAACCAACAATCTATCCAAGTATACTGCACCTGTCTATGCAGCTGTTTCAACTCAATGGATTTAGATTTTAGACCATATATTCTTACAAAAACATCTCAAACCATCAAGAATCCAATTACAATTAATTCATTTGCTAATTAACTGGAATAGCTGATGGGACTAACTGTTGTTTCGCATTTTTTTCATTACAACAAAGTTTCAAAGACCCGACATCTCTGAAATCTTATAATGCATAGAAGGAAGATAAAACTGATTTTCTTGTATAATAATGGGTAGAGAAGAATGAGATTGAAACATGTTTACAAAATTGATACTATAGAGAGGCCAGAAACCATAGAAGAAACCTCTCAAATTGAAAATCAAATGCTAGAACCTCTTTTTTTTAAAAGGTTGCAAACAATGGAGCCCCTCTCATACATTTGTAGCTACTTTCCCCGGAATCAACTCCATCAACTCATCATCATCACCACCCTTGTCGGCATTGTTCGACGCTTTAGACGGACCATTGGTCGGCTTCTTAGCCACGGTCACAGACTGCTGATAACCAACACCTCCACAGATGGTAACAAGCAAACAAACCAACCCAAAAGGAGTCGCATGCTTATCCCAAATCACAACGTTAATCACAACCGTCAAGAACTTGTTCACAACACCCGTCACCGTGAAAGCAGTTGCGGAGATGGCTTTCCTAGCAGCAAAACCGAAGAAGCTAATAAGGAAACCAAACACACACGACAACGCCACAGCGAAGAACGCAACGGGCTCAAACACATCGCCTCCGTTAGCATTCACGGCCGTGAAAACCTCCTTGTGTTCCCCTGTGAGGAACCAGAACAGCGGCGCGATCATCAGCGACAAGAGGTTGTTGTAATAAACCAACCCCCAAGTGTTCAGTTCGAGAGTCGAAACCATGTGCTTAATGTAAACCATCTCGGTGGTGATGGTAACGAGGTAAGCCAAGGCCCAGGAATAAGCGGTGAGAGTAAAAGCCGAGTCGTTAGCCACGTAGCCAACAGCGCCGGCGAGGATGACCAGCAGAGACAAGAATGTGAGCCTCGAGGGACGCGGCTGGCCGCGGAAGACGGTGTCGGCGACCGCGACGAGGAGCGGGGTGAGGGATCGGAAGACGATGAAGGTATCGACGTTGGCGTGACGGAGGAGGTTGGTGTTGGTGAAGATCGCGAGGTAGAAGACG
The DNA here is from genome assembly GCF_020379485.1 of Brassica napus. Lineage (NCBI taxonomy): Eukaryota > Viridiplantae > Streptophyta > Magnoliopsida > Brassicales > Brassicaceae > Brassica > Brassica napus. Next base: position 54,169,718 of record NC_063452.1, on the reverse strand, counting down.
AGGGCGGCGGGGAGGAACTTCTTGGCGGTCTCCCAGGCGAAGGCGTCGTGGTGGAGGAACCCTATTTTGCCGAGGAGCCAGACGCCGACGGCGGAGGTTAGGTACTGGAGGGCGGTGAGGAGGCCGGGGTAGTTGAAGTAGGTGATTGCGAACTTGTTGATGACGGCGAGGAGGCTGGAGCAGAGGGCGTAGCCGATGACGAGGCTGCTCGTCGCGTAGTACGGCTTGCTGGAATCGGATCGGGAGGAGGACATTGTTTTGATTTGAAGAGATGGTGTGAATAGATCGGAGAAGAGAGATTGGATCTGGATCGAGACAAGAGAGTTTAAACTATTAGAGGAGGAAGGAAGGCGACGACTTACAGACAGTGTCGCACGGGTTTGGCTGTTGCCTGTTTACCTTGGGATAAAAATAAAGTTGGTGTTAATTTGGCCAAATAGCCATTAATGGAAGTTAATTAACAATGTGATCCTTTTTTATAAGCAAAATCAAATCAAGCAAAAAACATTCTAATCAGCAGAAGTTACAGCTATGCAATTCATATAGTTGAAGTTTCAATTTATCTGTTTTTATTCACATAACAAAACTAAGGTATTGTAGGAAGGCTAACCATTTAGACTAGGACCACAAGCCAGCCCAAAGCAACTAGCTTCTATTCCCCTTGAGATGGAGAATCATGTTGGCCAAACTCTCTAGCTTAACATAGGATCAAAAATTTGGCAAATAACTTAAACATTTGTTTTTTTTTTCTTTTTAACAGCAAACATTTAGAGACTCATGTAGACTCTGTAAACCAAGGTGGTAAAACTACATCCATGTGCACGACGAAAGACAGTTGTTGCCGAGCACTCCGTGCCAAGCTATCCGCCCTTTTGCTCTCCGTCCTAGGAACATGAACAATTTCTGAGTTGACAAAACTTTGTCGCAAAGTCTTGATATCTTCCAGGTAGCTTTCAAATGCTGGTCATTCCTCTGGTTCCGAAACCATCTTCACCAGTTGAGAACAATCCGTTGCAAACGTAACCTGAAACTGCCTTAAATTTCGCATACATTCCATCGCCCAAATCAATGCCTCCATCTTCGAATGAAGAGGTGAGAGGGATGCCCTTACATTTCGTGCTCCCAATAAGCCATCAAACCCTGGCAGCGTGCTATGCCATCCTTGTCCTGAAAAAAGATCCTTATATTTCCAAGAACCATCCGTGAAACACCATCATCCTATGGTCCCTATATCAGGCCGTACCTGTACTTCCTGTACCAATCTACGATCTTTAATAACTTGTGTCTCAGCCCACAATGTTGATTCTACTTTTGCCAATCTCAGCATGTCTCTTGGGTCCATATCTAAAGTACTGAACACTTTGTTGTTCCGACCCTTCCAAATATACCATAATATCCATGCAAACTGGTGATCCACCATTTTTGGATTAAGTCTCCAGAATAGATGATCCATATTAGCAAAAAAGGAGCCAATTGGGAAAATGTTTGGATTTGATGGGATCTTGGATAATGCCCACACTTGACGTGCTGGAGGACATTCAAAAAACACATGGTTTATTGATTCCTCCGGAGCTCCGCACCTGGCACAGCAGGTGTCTCCTTGCATCCCTCGTGCTTTTAATGTTTTCGTCACTACTATACAATCAGATACCAGCTGCCAAAGAAAGTGTTTTAGCTTCGGAGGACACCTCACCTTCCAACAGTATGCCTTAAGGATATCCACATTAGGGCCATAAAAATCAGGTGGTTTCTCCTTGTCATGATAAATCCTTTCTACCTGATATCCTGATTGTACCGTATATTTTTCATTTTTTGTGAAATGCCATCCATTCCTATCTGCCAACTGATTTCTGCCCAATGGTATACTCTCAATTATTTTTGCATCTTGTGGATCCACCAAGTCCCTAATTGCCTGTACATTCCATGTGCGTGATTCTTGATTAATGAAATAATCTACAGTGAGGTCCGGGTAACTATTATGTAGGTTTTTGTTGGCTGGTCTCGGGCGAGTGGATGAGAGCCAAGGGTCATTCCATACTGAAATAGATGATCATGTTCCTACCCTTTTAATTAGTCCTTTATAAACCAGAGATCTAGCAGAAGTAATACTCCTCCAGCCATATGACGGGGAGTATGAGCGAATCGGTTCCAGGGGTGAAGAATTCCTGTAATACCGTCCTTTGAAGACTCGAGCAAAGAGGGAATTTGGCTTCTCGATCAGCCGCCACAACTGTTTCCCAAGCATTGCCGTATTAAAATCAGTCAAATCCTTAAAACCCAACCCACCATTGTCTTTATGGGCACATACTTTATCCCATGATTTCCAATGCATACCTCTTGTGCTACCTCCTGGACTCCACCAAAATTGGGCGACTGCACCTGTGAGCTTCTTCACTGTAGTTTTCGGCAACCGGTACACAGACATCATATGGTTTGGCAAAGCCGTAATCACTGATTTAATGATCACCTCTTTTCCACCCTTGGTAAAAAAACGAAAGGTCCATCCATTAACCCTACTATTCAGCCGTTCTTGTACAAAGCCAAATACTTGTACTTTAGAGCCACCTAGACTTTCCTGCAGTCCTAAATAAGATCCCATTCCACCTAAATTCTGGATTCCCAAAATATCCCTCAATTCTTGACGGCTAGCCTCTTCAATCTTATGTCCAAATTGAATGGAAGATTTCTGAAAATTAATTTGTTGCCCTGAGACAGTTTCGTATTCCTTTAGAATCGTGAGAATAGTCTGACACTCCTCCTTTTTTGCCTTGCAGTAAAACAAACTATCATCTGCAAATAACAAATGAGAGATTGCAGGGCAAGCTCTTGCCACTTTCATACCAGTTAAATGTTTCATCCGCTCTGCCTTTTTAATATTTGAAATTAATGCCTCCGTACACATAATAAATAAATAAGGGGATAAGGGATCCCCTTGCCGTAGACCTCGCTGGGGGGTTATAAGACCCCGAGGTTGCCCATTTATAAGAACCCTGTATTGGACTGAGTAAATACATTCGCGCATTAATTTGATCCAGTGAGAATCAAAACCCATTTTGTAAAGGAGAGCCTCAATGAAGTTCCACTCTATCCGATCATAAGCCTTGCTCATATCTGTTTTAATTGCCATGAAATTATTCTGACAAGACTTATTGGCTCTCAAACCATGAAACATTTCCTGTGCAATAAGAATATTATCTGAAATTAGCCTTCCTGCCACAAAAGCCGATTGTGTTTCCAAAATTAACCTGGGAAGACAACTTTTCAATCTTTGACACAAAACTTTCGATATGATCTTGTAGCCAACATTACAAAGACTTATCGGCCTTAGTTCCGTCATCCTTGTCGGCCTCTCCACTTTTGGTATCATACAAATATTAGTTAAATTTATCCTTGGATCCAGATCGCCTGTAATCAAAAAATTATTCACCAGCTCCACCACATCTGTAGTTGAAAGTTTTGTAACATTTATGTATACATTTGAAGTTGCATATCAAACTAGATAAACCTTAAGTGAGAACATCACAACATCTTATAGTCTTTCATCGGCATCATATTTAACTGATAAAAATTCACTACATATAGTTTACAAGTTGATACAAACTACATCCAAGATTTACCATCTTCCTGTGTCAAAACTGTTTTGATCAAAAGACTTATCACAATGTAAACAAAAAAGTGATATACAAACATTAGGTTATTAGAGATTGGTTAGATATATGGAATTTCCGGGGAGATTATCAAGGGAGTACCTTGCAATTTCTATAAAATTTCACATATTTCATATTTGTATTTTATTCTCTTACTCTGAAGCACTATCTGTTTTACCACAATAATTTTGATTTCGAAAAATGAGAAAGTAGTTATATGTATTTTTTATATTATTTTGAATGATTAAGATGTTCTGGATCTGTAGCATGTACATCTTCTAAATCGATATCCAGACCATTTTCAATTCTTCCGACGTAACTTACACTATAATCATTTTATCTTGATAAAAAACGTTTTACTAAACCAAGCGCTCGTAGCTTGGTGGTAAAGGAGGTACAGCTGTACTGTCCGCCACTCGGGTTCGAGCCTTGGCCACAACGGATTTAACATCCCTTCCGTTGGGGCGCTGGATCCCTTTCGGGGGGATAGTTGGGAATGTGGCTGCCCAGATACCAGAGTTATCAAAAAAAAAAAAAGAACGTTTTACTATTGTTCTTTGTCCTTTGTTTTATAAGATCCAAGTGATTCATGCTCTTTCTAAATAGGAAGATCCATGAAGCATATTCAAACATGCTCTTTCTAAATAGGAAGATCCATGAAGCATATTCAAACAAAGATTTGTTAGACCGGACTATTGTGGGCTTTTGTATTTATTTTTATTTATTTTTTTTCCTATGAGCTATGAGACTAAATAATAGTTATGTAAGAATTAAACAAAAAAAAAACAGTTATTATGTATGAATTATTTTTCTTTTGATCATTTAAAAATATAAAATGAATTAATATTTAAAAGGATGAGAGACCTTAAAGACACTAAGAGCACCTCCATCGGGGTAGTTTAATACAGGTTCTAACCAAAAGCAAAAATAAAAATAAATGAAAAATGCTAAATAAACAGAGAACCGCTGCCAAACGTGGGCTTTTTAGAATCAGTAAGACACCCTAACGTGTCATCTTGTAATTGGAACGCACATTAATGTTTCTCTCCTTCGTTTGTGCGAAATCAGTTTTCTTTCTCCTCCATTCTCGAAGACTCCGCTTCTCTCTCGAATCTCATTTCGATCTCTTTCTCTGGTAGGTAAAATCATCCTTTCGATTTCGTGAATGGGAGAAGGAGGAGGATCAAGATCTTCGACCCCATCGAGCTAACACCGAAGAAGGATGATGGTAAGCCTGGGGAGGAGGAAGATCACAGGAAGAAGAAGGTGAGGAAAGAAGCTGCTGCGACCGCGAGAACCTCTGCGAAAGATGCTGCAGCGAGGGCAGGGGATCCAGATGAGGAGAAGTATAGGTTGGGGTACGGTGTTGCTGGTAAAGGAGTGAAGCTTTCTTGGTACGTTGAGAACAAACGTGAGTATGAAGATAGAGCTGGTGGTGAAGGGGAGGAGGAGGAGGATGGTGGACGTAGGAGTGAATCTAAGAAGAAGAGTGGGAAGAAGAGCTTGAAGGAGCTGAGGGAAGAGCGGTTGAAGAGGGAGAGGGTTGAGAAGGAAAGAGAGAGGGCTCTTTTCATGAAACAGAGCCAGCGAAGCGGTGGCTTTTCACGTAGGTGAGAGAGCTTCTTCTTTATTTCTTTTTTGTTCCCAAGTGTTGCCCTTTTCTAGGTGTACTTATATAGATTAATTCACACTTTATGATCAAGTTAGTATCCAAACTTATCGTTTGTACTTCATTTGTGTTGATATAGTCATGGTAGATAGTTTTGGAGTGTGATAATAATTTACCAGTTGCTAGACTCGAGCATATTTTGCTGTTTAGGAGAAGCATGGTTGTCTTAATTTTATTGTAGCAGCATTTAGACATTGAAGTTGGAACTATGTGTGTGATATGTACACTTGTGTCAACATTTGCTTCCTGCTCTAAAAGTATTAATAGTACACGATCATGAACCTGGTGGCAATTGAATTTTTCTCCATTTACGCTGATAGATTCATGGTAGATAGTTTAGAATGCGTTTTGTAGACATGACAGTCTATTGTCATGTCCTAAATACGTTGAGGACCGTATGACACTGCTAGTTTTTGTGGTGCTTGTTTCTGTAAGTCTGTACAGAAGCTGCTGTTTGCCCAACTCCTTGTCTTCAACACTTCCCTATTGATGATAAAAGAAATCAGAACCTCGTCTTTTTAACACACTAATATGATCACCATCATGAAGAAGAGTACAAAAATGAATGCTCGGAAATAAATTAGTTTGTGAAATGCATACATGCGATGATTAAATCACAAGGATGACAAAAAAAGATGGAAAGGAGACTTGTTGCAGAGAGAACTCTATGAGATTCTACCATTGGAGGAGGGAAAATTTGTTTCCACTTACCAAGATTCCAAACTTGTCAAATCACCTTATTTACTCTTAATTTAATCATTAGAAATCATTAGAAGTCTTAATGGACGGAGGTGCTCTAAAGCAACGAGAAGGTTCCTCTATTGCTGAGTGAATTTCCTTTTCACCTAATTAACAGATATCGCGTATTATTATTTAGCTTTAGGTGAATTAATGTTTGCGCGAGGGTTTCAGATTCCGATAAAAAAAAAACTACATCTCTCTCTCTCTCTCTCATCTCCCGAAATCGAAATACCCAGAGACACCAATCACTCACGATATGGCGGCCGTAGGAGTCGAGGCGAGGCGTCCCGAGACAGCGATGGAGGAAACCTGCAACGCCAAGGGAGCGGTGGCGAAACAAGGGGAAGGGCTTAAGCAGTACTACCTCCAGCACATCCACGAGCTCCAGCGCCAGCTCCGCCAGAAAACCAACAACCTCAATCGCCTTGAAGCTCAGAGGAATGAACTCAATTCTCGAGGTCCTCTTTCTTCATCATCCCCCTTAACCCTAATTTTCGGATGGCTTTCGATTTCGTTTTCCTTGGTTGGGTGGCCATTGGGATCTTGGATCTTTTCTTGAACTGTGCCTAACTTTGTCTACTTCTGAGCTTTGATTTTTTTAGCAGAAATAAGCTTCTTTATTCAGATTGTTTCATCCCTACTGACTGTAACACATTTAAACTTACATAACAGTACATTGTTTAATTTAGTTTAGTTCACTGTTTAAACTGAATGCTTAGTAACACATTTAAACTTACATAACAGTACAAATGGTCAGAGGTTTAAGCTTTAGGGTTACATATCATAACAGCATTAATTTAAGATTTGAGGTTTTCTTATTATTTATAATTTATAATCAGTTATAATTTTGATACTTTTTGACACTTCGAATTCTTTTTCTGAAAACAGTACGAATGCTCAGAGAAGAGTTGCAGCTGCTTCAGGAGCCTGGTTCCTATGTGGGCGAAGTGGTTAAAGTGATGGGAAAAAACAAGGTCTTGGTTAAGGTACTGTGATTCTTTATATCATGTGATTTAACGTTAATTTGGCCTTGTATTGTTTTTTGTAATCTTGTGGACATAGCTATCAGTAAGGCTTAAACTCATCTTTTCTCCAGGTTCATCCCGAGGGGAAGTATGTTGTTGATATTGACAAAAGTATTGACATAAATAAGATCACACCATCAACAAGAGTTGCTCTCCGTAATGATAGCTATGTTCTTCACCTGGTTCTGCCAAGTAAAGTAGATCCGCTGGTCAACCTTATGAAAGTTGAGAAGGTTCCTGACTCCACATATGACATGATTGGTGGTCTTGACCAGCAAATTAAGGAAATCAAGGAGGTATGCTTACTTAGTGAAAGAAAAAAGCGCAGCTAAAAGGGCTATGCCTTTTGTTATTTCTTGCTTTATGATATTTTAACATCTTTACTTGTTCATCAGGTCATTGAGCTTCCAATCAAGCACCCTGAATTGTTTGAGTCTCTTGGAATTGCGCAGCCAAAGGTACACATGCCTTTCGGAGCTTCTTCTCTATACTGTAACGATGTTAAGTGGATTGTAGATGATTTTATCTTCCTTCCTTTCTAGGGTGTGTTGTTATATGGTCCACCTGGAACTGGGAAAACACTATTAGCTCGGGCTGTGGCACATCACACTGACTGTACGTTCATCAGAGTTTCTGGTTCCGAGCTGGTCCAGAAATACATTGGAGAAGGTTCTAGAATGGTCAGAGAGCTTTTTGTGATGGCAAGGTTTGCACATGCTAACCCCTAAAGTAGATATTTCAAGCATAGTAAACAGTAATGGGTAGGAAAAGATGGAATTGTCTACAAGTTTAATCTTCTTAAGTGACTGCACTTATTAGCTGAGGTGGACGTAGTGTTAAGTATTGAAAAGAATATGAAGACCATGATCTTTGTTGGTACTATTGTGTAGACAGCCTCAAGGATGAATATCTGTTTTAGAGGCATCGTGCCTACCATTTAGGCCACAGTACTAAATTGTCTGTTTGGAGCAAACAGAACTGTACACATCCATGAAGATGATTGTGTTGAAAAATACTATTGCTGATGGTTTATGGTTTTCAGGGAGCATGCACCATCAATCATCTTCATGGATGAAATCGACAGTATCGGGTCTGCTCGTATGGAATCTGGAAGTGGAAACGGTGACAGTGAGGTGCAACGGACTATGCTTGAGCTTCTCAATCAACTTGACGGATTCGAAGCATCAAACAAAATCAAGGTACGTGTAAAATGTGTTAAAGAAACCTGTGGCATCCTTATCTGAAAATTGTAGTCACACTCATTCATCCTCTTAAACGACTTACAGGTTTTGATGGCAACAAATCGTATTGATATTCTGGATCAAGCTCTTCTCAGGCCAGGAAGGATTGATAGGAAAATTGAATTCCCTAATCCAAATGAAGATGTAATTACTTATTTTCATATAATTGAGTTGCTTGACTGGATAGGTTTGGGTAGAACATGTTTGGCTAATGTGTATGTTTCTACAATGTGTTGCAGTCACGTTTTGATATCCTGAAGATTCACTCGAGGAAAATGAATTTGATGCGTGGAATTGATCTGAAAAAGATTGCAGAGAAGATGAATGGTGCGTCGGGTGCTGAACTGAAGGTAATATATTTTTTGTTCTCTCTCTCTCTCTCTCTCTCTTATACTTTTGGTTGTTACGGTCAGGCTGTGTGCACGGAGGCAGGCATGTTTGCTCTGAGGGAGAGGAGAGTACACGTGACACAGGAAGACTTTGAAATGGCTGTGGCGAAGGTAATGAAGAAAGACACAGAGAAGAACATGTCTCTGCGTAAGCTCTGGAAGTAGGGAGTCTCTTTGTTGTCTAGACCTGAGATATCAGAGCCTTTCTTTACTGTTTGTTGGTTCTTTCTGAAATCTTATCGTTTTGTTGTCTAAACGTTCTGAAAAACAAAGTTTACAAACATTAGTTTATTTTTCAAATGGTCTCAAGACATATCAGTTTCGATTTTTACAAACAAGTTATTTCTTTACAATATAGAAGTTTTCCAACTGAGTCATCAGATATTCAGATAAACGAACATACTATAATGTAGATCTTTCTATCCGACATAGGGAAAGTATTTTGTCGGGAGATGGGTAAATCAAATTCATTCAATATAGGCGGGCATAGAGGGTTATACATTTTCCTAGGACCTGAAAATTCGAACCTAAGCCGTCCAAAATCCGAAACTGAATCCAAAATTTACTTTGAAATGTCAATTTAAGTTTAAAATGGTTTAGTTTCAATTATATTTTAGATAAGTGACAGGTTTTGGCTAAATTATAGCCAGAAATATTTGAGTATTTATAAATATGAATATTCAGAACTTAATTTACATGAAACTAAAAGGAACCAATAACCAAAAAATGAATCCAAATATTTTTTTTTTTGATCAAAAAATGAATCCAAATATTTAAGTCTTGAAAGATCCGATAAAAACTGATTTGAATCCGAACCGAATATCCAAGTATGCATGTGTAGGTAGACATTTGGGGAGTGTACCCAGATGAGACAACAGCTATTTGAACCAGATTTTGGTTTAGGTAACGACTTGAGTGCTCATGTGTTAATGACTGATAAGTTTCGGCTTCCAATTTAAAATAAATTGGCCTTAAATTGGCGATAAGTGCAATGGTCCAAGTCTCTTATATATTACTTAAATCTCTTACGTATTTCCAATGTGGAATATTCTTTTCAACACCCTCCCTCGAGATAATGGTAGCGTATAACCTTTAATTTTGTAGAATCCATCATACCCCCTCCGAAACAATGCTTTATTTTCTAGCAATCTCGGCGGAACTGGGCTTTCTATGAACCATCAGCTAATGGGATGATATGACCACTGTCCGGACCGGATTAATGGGTCTGAGTGTTGGACCTGATACCGTGATAAGTTTCTTGGGCTTCCAACTTAAAACCAATTGGCGATAAGTGCAGTAGTACAAGTCCCTTAATTGTCATACATAGTTCCGGTTAGGCTTGGGCATATTTCCCGGATCCAAACCGGTAATTACCCAAAAAATCGGGCTTCAGATCGGATTCAGATACAGGAAAATACCCGGTTGGATAAAGTTTAAAATTTGGTTGGGTACCGGGTCGGATAAGGGTAATATCCGAGATCCGTATGGGTATCCGAAAGACCTGAATTAAACCTTAATTAAGATAACCCTAATAATCTATTATGCTTGTTTTCATTTTGGAGATTAAAATTTTCTTTGGTTATATTAATGATTATGTTATGTTATTGTATTGTAATTTTAGTTATCTTGTTTATGTTTTTTTCGGATATTTAGAATATCTTCGGTTCTTTGGGATTATATTCGGTTCTATCGGGTTAAATGGTTTGGTATATACTAAGGACCGGACCAAATCCATTAATTTTTTGGTTACTTCGGATGTAATCGAATCTGACAGGTGCCGAACCGTATCCGAACCGGAATTTTAAATTATCCGATCGGTATCAATTTCTCTAGTTTAGAAATATCCGAAATCCGAAAATCTGACCCGGTTATCCGAATGCTCCGGTTCATTCAAATTTAGTGTCGTTATCTTCTTTTTTTATGTAATTTGTGTATTTTTTCTGTTGTAATCTCGACTAGGAAACGACGTCGCTTTAGATTATTACAATAGACAAAATTTCAGGAGGAATGCATCAACGAGCTTCTGTTTTGTTTGTTAACGATTAGAATGTATACAAAGATATCAACTCAACCAATTATATAAGTAAACAACCTCAAACTCAACTTATTGATTCAGAGTAGAAGCTTTACATATGAGACTTATCTATGCTTTAACTCAACTCTATGAATCAGGTGAGACGTGAAAGCAATATATCATTAGATATAACTTCTATTTAATACACAATCACTATACAAGTTTTGACTTTGCTATCATTAGTTATCATTAGATATATCAAAACGTTGGTTTCTAATATTTGACTTTGCTACACAAGTTTTCAACAACATTCTGACGAGTGACGAGCAACCATAACGGACCTATCCTTATTTATCCGGTCAATAAATCTAAGGAAGTGCGCAAAATGCCAAAGAGATAACTCTTTCAGTGATTCTAAGAAATATAAATACGAACCATATTCCAATACTTTTTGTGCGCATATTATATATAGTCGAAAGACTCAAAACTCGAGAGACTATTTCTACAAGAAGCTATACACCCAACTATACTACTTCAAACGACCACAAACCGATGTACAACTGGGAATCAATTATAACTATCATCCTGAGTGACAACAAGTGATCCATTAACCAACTCACAGTTCAAAAACAAAACAAAAAAAAGGAAGAGACAAAGGCAAACGAAGCTGTTTCTCCCTCACACGCTGTCACCACCGTCCCATTGGACGATCACAATCAGCAATGATTCTATACATTTTGATAAATCTGTTAGAGAGAAAACAAGATTCAATCACAACACAAGAGAAGATAAACTAACTGTTCACAGCTAACTTCTCTTAGACTTTCACGGCTAATTAATTCACATAGTTCTAATTAATGTCTGAACAGATCATAGCAACACATTGCAGATCTCTCATTACCTGAAACTTCAAGACGGAATAAGTGCCAAAAGTGTTATTGCTTATCAAAGCTTTGAGCATTTGTCAATACACATATGCTCAACTGAAGATGACAAACATTATTCACTGAAAATGAACCAATGACAAAACAGAAAGAAAGAAAGCAATATAAAACGGAGAAGACATCAAGATCTATTTAGATGTAAGCAAACAAACTTTATTTTATACTATTAAACCCCAAGTACCTCAGATATTACTAACCGGGACTTTGTCTCTTGCGGATTAGATCCAAACATTCTAAGAAAGCATATCCAAAAAGCTTTTGTCCAATCTACCATCCGACAACATATCCATAACCATCTCTACAGTGGAAGCATCTGAAGAGAACCCACAACTCTTCATTTCTTCTATAAGTTTAGCTGATGTTGCTATGTCACCACCTAGGAGATGTGCCCGGATTATTGTGTTGTATGTACAATCATTCGGCGCAATCCCATCTTCCTCCATTTTTCTAAGCAACATGTTTGCTTCAGGCAGTGACCCTTTCTTACGAATCATTACGGTGAATGTCTTGACATTGGGCTTCACTCCTTTGAGAGGGAGGCTACAGAATAGATCCCAAGCATCATCGACCTTACTAGCATTGCACATCCCGTGAATGATGATAGTATATATACAAATATCAGGATCAATCTTACAATTGTGCATCTTTTCAAGTACTTCCAGGGCTTCCTCTAGTTCTCCATTGTCACACAACCCATCCAGCAATATTTTGTAGGTCACAGTATCAGGATTAGCACCTTGAGAAACCATATCTTGGAAGACTTCTTTGGCAACGTCAAGTTTTCCTGACTGACAAAATCCTTGGATAAGAGTGCTATAAGTGACTGTATTGGCAACCACTCCTCTCAGAGGCATTTTGCGGAAAAGTCTCATACCATCTTCAACCCATCCAGCCTTACAATATCCGTTTATAAGGATAATAAACGTCAAAATGTTAGGATCGCATCCCTTGCTAACCATCAGATCCAGCATCTTGTTGGCCTCATCTAATCGGTTCTCCATGTATCAAAGAAGTATATGCAATGGTATCAGGATCTATACCTCTTGTGATCATCTCATTGAACAACTCTTGAGGCTCAGTAAGCTTTCTCTCTTTCAAAAAACTATCAATCAAAGCACTGAAAGTGACAACGTTGGGGGTGATTTCCCTTGTAATCATATCCCTCAGCAACTCTGCACCGTCATTCCATCTTCCGGCACTACAGAAGCCTCCTATGAGAGAGTTGTAGGTAATGACATTAGCTTTGATCCCTTTGGTTTCCATTTCATTAAAAAGGCCAAGTGCATCGTCGAGGCTCCCATCTTTGCAAAGACTATCGATGATCATACTGTATGTGACTACTTGAGGCTTGACCTTTCTATGTTCCATCTTCCTGAGCAGATCCAAGGCCAATGCAATGTTACCTGACTTGCACATTATATTCAAAATCGGACCATAGGTAGCTCCATCGGGTTGACATCCGTTTTCCACCATTCGATCTATCAAAGCCATAGCTTCAGACACTTTACCTTGGAGACAAAGTCCATTGACAATAGTGTTAAGCACAATGAAATTTGGAATAACATCCATTTGCACCATCCGTTCAACTAATTCCACAGCTTCAAAAACTTTACCCCCGTGACATACACCGTTTATCAAAGTCGAAAATGTGACTGTGTCGGGATCATATCCAAGTTTCAACATCTTACCCATAACAGCAAAAGCAAAACCAAGTTTCTGGAGCCTGCAGAAGCAATTGATGACAATGTTTAGCGTGTGGATACCATGCGCAATCCCATTTGCTTGCAGAGACGTGTAACACGAGAAGATGCTGTTTTGTTTTGGCCACTGCACTAAACAGTTTACTGAAATCTACGATTCTAGGAAGAGGTCGAGATCGAAAAACAGAGAAACAGCATCATCTTTCTTGATACCAAACAATCCCACTTCTCAATCTCTCTCTGTAGGAGAGATTTCTATTGCTGCTGACACCGCTAGAAAAGCCTCGTTCGCAGGCGAAACACAAGAACTCGTATGAGCTGTGGAGTAAAGAAGTTCTCAGGGTACCTGTCTCCAGCAGAAGAGGCCCAACAGATCTCAACGCTTTGGCACTCCGAATCCGAGTCATCAACATCGTTCCTTTTCCCCAGCTCAAAGCTCACACTGTCTTAATGTCTCTAAACCCTCCCGAAGAGCCAAGACACGAGCTTTCAGTGACAACGAACACAAGCGCAACTTTATCGACCAAACCGATTCAATTTCATTCAACCGGTCTGAATCAAACCGAATTATACGAGCAATTTCGTCGGAAGTACTATATAATACAAGAATTTAAACCGAGATTAATTGAGTTGGGTTTTGACTTGATGCTGATCTGGGTATTAGTCGATTTTTATATGCCTATTTATTAGGGAAAATTGGATAAATGGTACACTTTGAACTTTTAAAGTGTCACAATAGTATTTCTGATATTTTGGGCAATTTTGGATGTATTTTACCCTTATTTTATGGAAAAAATAGTAAATCGAATTTTAAAAATATTAAAAAATATGAAAACAATTGGAAACATAATTATGAAAATATACATGTTTAAATTTTTTTTAAAAAAAAGTGGAATCATATTTTATTTCATCTTCTAGCTACAGTTACAATACTCATTCTAGTCATCTACTTAGTCTAGAAATCAGATACTA